>NC_091837.1:5282572-6499447 GCF_037783145.1 Equus przewalskii
GGTGGACAAGATGGTGGGTAAGACCACACTGAGGGTCTCTGCGTGGCCGGGTGATCAGGGATGGGCACCTGCACTCAGGGACCTGGAACGGACAGGGAGGGGTGAGGACCAGGGGAGACTGTGGACACAACATCCAGGACTTCAGTGTCCATATGCTGGGGGAGGTGAAGGGTTCTTGGCATTCAGGAGTGGGCCCCAGATTCCCAGGGTGATAACTTCCCAGGGTGGTGTCAGCCACGTGATGACATTCTTCTGTGACTCTGTTCACTGTGTGTTTCCCACACCAGGATCCAAGCTCCAAGTGAATAGAATTTTTCCCCTGTTCTGTCACTCTGTATCTACAGTCAGGCCAGGAAACTTCCTGGAACGGAAGACAGACACAACACATGCTTGTTGAATGAACATCTGAAATCTTCTGAATGGGAACCCCGGAAGAGGTGCAGTCAAGCTAAGATAATGATTTCTGCTTTTTGGACATTTTGAGTTTGAGATCTGAGCTGATTTGAGAGAAGATGCTGAGTAATAACCTTGATCTTCTCTTACTGTCTGTAGAACAGGAGAGACAGTGCTTGAGTCCTTGGGAAGGCGACCAAGTAGAGACGAACTTGATTCCAGCATGGGCTCCTGCAGGGAAAGTGGAGAGTGATGAGCCTGCCAGGTGCTGAATAAAGAGCCCTCAGGGAGCAGGTGGATGGGGGAGCAAATGCTGAGCACAGGAGACAAGCTTTGTGAGCAAATAAACTGAAGACTATGGGCGAGCTCAGTCATGTCAGATAACATTTCACTGAACAACGTGTAAGACAGCCATTGCCAACAAGACACTAAATATAGAACTCATGATCCAGCACCACAAGATCAATGGCATTCTAACATTCAACTTTTTAATCCACGGCCTACAAAGCACCCTAGTGGGAAGAGGTTTGAAGAAAGAATGCTGGGGTTGGTAAGCTCTGTGTCCACAGAAGAGATGATTCTGAACAGGGAGAGATGGATGAAGGAAGCCAACAAATGAGGGTCTAAGACTTTCTCTCCCGGGTTGGACTTCTTCCAATACAAGATGGCATGGTGGGAGCTGTGTCAGCTTCAATACTAGGAATCATTGTGCCTCTTTGACTTGTCCACTAATTCAACAAGTAAATTGGCTAACAAACTGGGGACTAAAACACCAAGAAATGTATGTGAGAGTCCTTGGAATCATTGCTCTAATAGACAAGAGATGGAACACTGAAAATGTATGCATATTCCATAGCACGTGCAAATAAGGGGCTATGAAGATTGCAGCATATTCTCTGGGGGCACCAGACAACTAAATTGTTATTTCTGTACATTTTTGAATCTTCCACAGACAGAGACTCCTTCTGGGAACGAGGACTAACCACAGTAATCATGCACAGTATATTGGAATCCCATGTTTCAGGAATCAGACCATGGATGTGTGAACAGAGGCAGTGACCTGTTGACCTGCAGAACCAGATGGGCTCTCAGGGTTTTGGACCATGGTGAGGGGTGTGACCTGTGATCAGCATGGGGCGCTGCCGGGACTGACCTATGGTCCCTTCACAGCGCTCTGTGAGGACCATTCACTCAAAGGAGTCTGGGGCTGGGGGTTGGGCCCGGTGCTCACTAATGGGGGCTCAGCAGCTGTGTCCTCTCTGGCCTGGCAGAATCCCCTGAGCAGGGACCTTTGTGTTGTGTCAGCAGGTGCTTCCTCCCAGGGCTGTCCCAAGGGGTGAAGCCGACCTCCATCCTCCTCAGTGTGTGGTGTGAGCTGAGCTCCAGCACCAGGGCTCAGGGAGGGGCTGGGCAGTCACAGGATGGAAACTCATTTGCATGAACAGCCCCTCCTGTGGCAGAGGGTGGAAAGGAAAACGAGGCCTGGGGCAGCCCAGCGCACTGTGGGGACCAGGGGCTGAGTGCACCATGGCCTGGACTCCTCTCCTCCTCACCCTCCTGTCTCACTGCACAGGTAGGGACAGGTCTACATGGACCCAGAGCACGGACACTCTGTGTCAGCCTCTCTGGCTCAGAATCTGAAGCAGCTCAACTCTGGCCCCTGCCCCAGCACCCACATGCGTCTGTGTCTTCAGGTTCCCTTTCCCAGCCTGTGCTGACCCAGCCACCCTCCCTCTCTGCATCTCCTGGAACATCAGCCAGACTCACCTGCACCCTGAGCAGTGATGTCAGTATTGGCAGCTCTCTCATATTCTGGTACCAGCAGAAGCCAGGGAGCCCTCCGGGGTATCTTCTGAGTTTCTACTCAGACTCCGTTAAGCACCAGGGGTCCGGGGTCCCAGCCACTTCTCTGGATCCAAAGACACCTCGGCCAATGCAGGGCTTCTGCTCATCTCTGGGCTCGAGGCTGAGGATGAGGCTGACTATTACTGTGCTACAGCTGATAGCAGTGGGAGCAGCTCTGGTTACTCACAGTGTCTCAGACAACAAGGAAGTGAGACAAAAACCCTGCGCCCATAATCCTTGACTCTGAGCCTCTTTTCAGTGAGAAGTTCCTGTGGGGAGGCCTCTGGACGGGAGACTTCTCCGCAGCCAGATTTATCCATGAACAGAAGAGGAAGGAGAAAGTGCAGGATGAGCCTGTTACCTGACCAGCACAGGGCATCCCAGGATCACACAGACGATGAGGTCCCAGAGCCCAAGGGCATGTCCCACGGGGTCTGCAGGGAAGGAGCAAGAGTTAAGTGCTGCTTCAGCTGAGAACACGCTAAGTGCTGAGCAGTGCAACCACATCCATCCACACATCAGCATCCGCATCTTATTTTATTTCATAAGACTGTGAGCCTGTGTTACTCCTGATGTACTCTCTACAGCAATGTACACATACTCACCCTGGTCACAGACAATTTTCCTCTCTCTGAACCAGCCCACACACCAATCTGGTCACAACTTCTACAGACCGTCACTGATAGCATCCCTCACGCGCATTCCTCCTGATCTCTCCTCTTCCCCTGCGTCCCTGGGGAATTCAGATCCCTCCCTCTGGGTCTCCATTTGAACTCCATCTCCACATGAGGCTTTCAGAGAAAACTGGAAATGTTCTTGCTGTCATTTCCTTTCTCCAGAGGCTCCATCTCAAGGAAGGAAATTTAGCAGTCATTAGACCAATAGGAAATGGCTTCATAATCTTATTCCTATTCTGATCCCCATACTCTGTTTTTCTGCTTCTCACCATCCTAAGTCAATCTCTTTATTAAGGCAATAAAATTACAGATTTTTTGTAAAAATGACTTGAACATTCAACGGTGCGTATTTGCCCTTGGAAACTATTGATTTATTTTTTCCCTCATTGAGAATCAACTGAGGTCTTACCCAGGGTGAGTCTTGAGTAATCCACAGATGAAAGAATGGCTGCACATTTCAGAAATGACATTTTTCTTCTGCCTCAGAATCTCTGTTTCCAAAGAACTTTCTGGAAAGCACCTCAGATATATGACCGTTTTGCTCAAGTCAATGAAGTCCCATACATTAGCCCTTGTCCAAAATAAAATAATGTCTCTTGATCATCCTCAGGGGGACATCTGGGAGCCACAGGGGCCCTGTGGGGCTGGCCGTGGTGTGAGAGGAGCAGGAAGATGGCGGCTGTGTGGTCACTCCTGTCCTGTGCCTCCTGAGACCTGAAGCCCCTGTGGCTGCGAGCCTCGTGCCTCCATCCAGGTTCTGAGGCTGGACGGGCATCTCACTCCACCGGACTTGTGCTCATGATTCAGAGGACTCATTAACACAGCTAATATGCACCAATTCCTCCTCCCTGTGTAAAGTTCATCCTCGTCCCAGGGATGTGGCCTTCCAGTCACTTGTCCTTCTTTAGCTCCAGGACCCTGGAGGGTCTTACAGAGAAGCAGCCCCTGGGAGGGATTTGCATGAAGAACCACCCTCTGGCTGTAGAGGGGACATATGAGGGGCTAGGGGACACTTGGACCATGATCTGCCTCTGAGGGATTGAATTAATGGCTTTCTGAGGACACAGGATGCATACTCTCTCATTCTCTCTCTTTCTGTCTCTCTGTCTATCACACACACTCACACACCCCTCTTATGCAGTTTCAGGGTTCTCTGTCCCTGCAGAAGTCAGGGGTCAACCTGTGCTGCCCCAGCCAGCCTCAGTGTCAGAATTTCCAGGAGGAAGAATCTCCCTCAACAGGAAAACCAGTAACATGGAGTGTAACCAGGAGGTGGTCCTCTTATCATGGTCAGCCAGGAAATGCCCTGGACACGGGCTCTATGAGGAAGACTTTGATGCTCAGGTATCCCAGGATGAGTCTCTGCTCCCTGTCAGCAGCTCAGCCTCCCTGACCGTCTCTGAAGGGGATTCTCCCTCTCTGTCTCTCTGTATATATACACTATTGTATCATTCTATTGTTGGGAAACATTTTAGTTGTTTGGGGTTATTTAAAACTTTGTTATTATAAGCCCCCAAAATTGCTGCTGTGAACATTCTTGGACACATCTTCTGGTGGACATAAGCTTTCATTTCTGCTGGATGAATGCCTAGGACTGAAAATGCTGCTCACAGGGAGGGTGCATATTCTGCTTTAGTAGATAATGCCACATGGTTTTTCCAAGAATTTGTATGAATTCTACTCCTAGCAGAAGTGTATTTGATTTCTAGTTGCTCCACATTCTCACTAGCACATGGCATTGTCCGTCTTCATATTCTTGGTGTTGTGGTATCTCCTCGTAGTGTTCATAGGCATGGCCTGGATATCTACTTAGATTGAGCACCTTTCAATGAGTTTACTGGCTCTCTCAACATCTTCATTTGTGAATGTCTGTCCCAGATTCTCGCCCATTTGGTTGGGTTTTCTGTTTTAATTCTTGATTTGCACAAGTTCGTTGTAAATTCTGTATAGGAGCACATAGTTAGCTGTGGGTGTTGAGACTATCTGCTCCCAGGCTATGGCTTGACTTTTCACTCTGTTAACGGTGTCTTTTAATGAAGAGAACTTCTTATGATTTCAATTTAATGAAATGCATCAGTGTTTTCCTTTCTGGATGGTGCTTTTTGCCTTGTTTAAGAAGTGTTCCCCAAGGTTGTGAAGTTTGTCTCCTCTGTATGCTTCCAGAAGCTTTGCTGTTTTGGATTTCATATTTGGATCTGCACCCAACTGGGATGGATTTTTGTGTATGGATTTAAGTTTGGGGAGGGGAAAACTCAGTATTGTAAAGGCAGCGGTTCTCCCCATGTCGATCCACAGACTCAGTGCCATTCCAATCCAAACCCAATAGATCTCATGTTGTTGTATGAGGGTCCTGATAAACTGATTCTAAAATTTATAGGCAAATGCAAAAGGCTGAGAATAGACAAGATAATGTCGCAGGGGAAAAAATGTCTTGTATTGATATGAAAGCTATTATAAAGCTAAAGTAAATGTGGCCATGTGATATTGGCACAAAGATAACCAATGGATCAAAATGGAGAGCTCTGAGCCAGCCCCACACATACACGAGGACATATGCTTTGTAACAAAGGTGGCCTCACAGAGCAGTGGGGAAAGACAGCTCTGTCAATAAATTATGATGGGTCAACTGGACATCACATGGGAAAAACAAACGTCTTCGGAGCTCCCACTTTGCACCCTACATGATGCCATGATACTCTGTTCTTACATGCCTGTGTCATGGGGACAATAATGATTGTAACATCACTGTTATATCTTTACAGATTTGCCACTCTCAATGTGCTTTACAGTCTACCATTTCTGCCACAACCCTAAGAAGCAGGCAAAGAAGACATTGTTGGCCCTTTCATGGATGATGAAGCAGAAACTTGAAAGAGTGAGTGACTGACCCGGGGACTTTTACCTACTGCTCGAGCCTCATCTGCTTGATTCCAAGCCCGGGACTCTTTCCAGTTCAAGAGGTCCTAATTCCCATTCCCAGGGGGAATCAGGGGAGCATGGAGAAGTGGGCTGTGATGGAGGTGGACTGGGAGTGGCTAGAGGTCAATAGCACCCTCCTCACACCAACCTGTGATGGGCTACTAGGCCGAGTGCCCCTGGACCTCTCCCTGAGGAGGGTGCTCCATAAGATGGAGCAAGAGGGTGAGGAGTTTTGGTGGGAAGAGGAGGGCCAGGGAAAGGGGCAGAGAGTCTGCCATTTGGAATAGCGACTGGGTTGGAGGCAGAAGACCTGTGGCTTGATCCAAGCTCAGCCATGTACTTGCTGTGTGCCCTTGGACAAATGTCTTTATCTCTCTGGGCCTCAGTTTCCTCATCTCTGAAGGAATTAACTCCAATATGTATCAACTAGTGTGGTTGTGGGAATTAATGGGAATTGTGCTTCTCAATTAGTGAGGACTCAACAGTTGTTGACAATCAATATTATTCAGTTCACGTCTCCTCACTAATAAAAAGCAACAGTTTCCATTAATTGATCATTCACTTGTCTGTATCTCATCTAATACGACGATTCCAGGAAGTTGGTGTTCTTTATAGGCTCATGTTGTAGATGAGAACAGAGGCCCTGAGAGGTTGCAGCTGCCCGAGACAGAGCCAGGACTGAAGCCAGGCTGCCTGGATCTTTAAGGCCCACTGTCTCCTGCCTCTGTCCCTCTGGAGCTGTCACTCTAGGAATGCTTTGCTCATGATGGGGAGTGGAGGTGGGGCAGGGACAGGTGGGAAGGTGTGTGTGACATCACTAGTCCCTGGACTCCAGGGAAAGGAATGGCTTCATCTCCCAGGAGGCAGGCACAGGATGGGGCAGGAGGAGGGGCAGCCTCAGAGAAGTGATTGCCCAGTGGTCCCTGTGTGGGATACACAAATCCCCAGCCTGGTCGGCTTCCTCTTGGGCCAGGGGGGTATCTCCATCTGGGATTACTTGGCGGAAAGAGTGGAGGTCCAGCCTTTGCAAAGGATTTGTAAGATGCATTTTCCCAGCCCTCCCCATCTCCTGAGACAGAACTGTGTTCATGGATTGATTCTGTTTATGCCAATCTCTTTTACATGGAGGTATAGAAAAAAGACTGGAAAGAACTATGGCAAGGTGTGGATAATCATTATCTTGGGGTAGTGGGAATAGGGTTGATTCTTTTTCTGTCATACTTTTCATTATCTTCTGAATTGACTGCATTAGACCAGAGATAATCTTATAATTGGGAAGACAATGTGCTCTATAGAAGAAATGCAGTTACAAATTCTTGTGGCTAGTTCCAGTGAAGAATACTCTGCTAACGGCCACTTTAAAGCATCTCCTTGAGTCCCAAGCTTAACGGACACTGGTTTTGGAGTCACCATGTTCAGGTTCAAATCCTAGCTCTGCTACATTCCAGCTGTGCTAACTGGGGTGAGCCTCTTACCCTCTCTGGTCCAGTTCTCTTATCTGAAAAGTTGAGAAGTAACGAGCTCCCTCCTGGGGCTGTTCGATGACTTGAGATGATGTTTGGAAGCTGCACGGCCAGGGGGCTGCACTCAGAACACTCTCACTCAGCGGTGTCTCCTGCCACATGCCACATCATGATATGGGCTCCTTTCCCAGAGAGCCACTTTGGACCTTTTGAAGGTGGCCATTACCTATCATCCCTACTTTACAGATGAGGATACGGAGGTTCAGAGTAGTGCTGAGATTTGCCCAAGGTCACAAAGCTCAGAAGGAGTCTTCTGAAACAGGCTAGGAGTGTGTAAGAGATCACCCAAGGCCACACAGCTTAACCCTACTGCCTCTTAAACAACAAAGTCAATACTAGCTTGGCACTTTGCATTATCATCTCAGTTAATTCTCCAAGTAACCATACAATATGATTCTCTCCAGATGATTTTAAAGTCAAGGAAACTCTGCAGCAGGCCTGGCATCCAGTCTGCCCAGCTCCCTGGGAGGCTGTGGCAGGACCAGGAGTCATGCAAGGAAGCAAGCAGTAGGCAATGCTGGGGCTCTGTGCAAGGAGTGTCAGGCCGAAGGCACACTGCTGGCACCAGTGGTGGCTGCAGTGACTCAGAGAGCTCAGGCTGGAAACCAGAAAGTCCAGGAGGTGAGAAAGGCTGCCAGGGAGGCAGCGAGCAAGCAAGAGGCGAGGAGGCAGAAACTCCGCACCCAGGAACACATAGCTCATGCCTGGCCGCACCATTTCTGATCAGTGGCACCAGTGCCTGTGCAGGGCCTCACCATGGCTCAGGCACCTTCAGTGCCACCCACCCACCAGTATGTATGAGCAACAGGCTCCCAGGAGCTGGCTGTCTCTTCCTCTCTCCTCCCCTCACCTCCCTGTCCAGCTTTTGTTGCCACTGCCTCCTACTCCCTGGCCACCTCTGTTGCCCCTGCTGCAATCCAGGATGCACACTCTTCCACATTCCCACTGGAGACGCAGAGGATGCCTCTTGCACCACACTTGGAGAAATAGCCCCTGGGCCCACCTGGAGGCACTTGGTGGCGAGCAACAAAATGCAAACTCCATTTTCTTTGATGACATGCAAGGAAATTTCCCAAAGACTAAACAGAGAGCATGTTGCCTAATCTCATTTCTGATCCTAGAAAACCCTTGGTGCACAACTCAATGTGAACCTAATTAGATATGAAAATTATAGGGCGATCTCACTTGTAACAGAGATGCTCACATTCTTCAGCATATCAGTTAGCAGAATCCATCGTGACCTGATCAAATTTCTCTGGACTGCCAGGGAGGAATTGGGCTGAAAAAAGGGCATTTGCAAATTCTCCTGGGAATAGCTGAAATGGATTATGGAGGGACTGCATATAGGAAGAGACAATGACTCATATGCACATACCCAATAACAGCCTTGGGCTATGGCGATGGTTTCTGACACACTTTGGGAGAGGAAAAGGTATTACAGGCCGTTCTGCAATAGGAAACATTGATATCAATGCCATGGTGGGAGCATACATTGACGTCACCATTTTGGGATAAAACTCACAACCCAAAGAAGCTCTTACCTGGGTCAGACGACATCCTCCAGGAGCCACCATGGGAGTTGTTTGCTGCTCTCTGCTCCTTCCTGCATTGTCATGGGCCCTGGAGCCCTGGGTTCCTCTGTCATATCCACATCCCCAATCCTTCCGTTCACCACTGGTTACCAGGGCTGGTTAGGAGGTGAATGGGGGGGATCGTTTTAACAGGCGCTCAGTTTGTGTTTGGGATGACGAAAAAGTTCTGGAATTTGATAGTGGATATGGTTGCACAATGTTTTTGAATCTACTTAATGCCACTGAACTGTACACTCTAAAGTGATTGAAATGGTACATTTTATGTTATGTGTCTTTTATGACAATTACAGAATTACTAGTTCACAATTCAGAACTACATTTAAAAAGTTATGCTCAAAAAGATGTTTCTGACCCTCATATAATTTATCCTATTCTGCCTCATCCTCATTAATAAAAATGTACACTAATTTCTGATATTATCAACTGAATTGTGTGCCACACAAAATTCATTTGCTGAGCCCTAACCCCCAATGGACAGTGTTTGGGGACGTATTTAAGGGAGGCATTAAGATTAGACGACGCCGTCAGGATGCAGCCCTAGTGCAATGAGACTGCTGTCCTCATGAGAAGAGGAAGAGACCCCAGGGCTGTGTGTGCGCGGAGCACAGGCCACGTGAGGACGAGGGGACAGGCGCCATCTGCAGGCCCAGGAGACATGAGTCAGTGCAAGTCAAACTAGTTTCCAGATTGGCCTTGGATGCCAGGCTCCTAGAAGTGTGAAAAAATTAAATTTCTGTCATTTCAGGCACCCAGTCTGTGTTGCTTTATTTTGGCAGCCCTTGTAGACTAGTGCACTAGCTTATCATTCCATTATTATGTCTGAAAAAATCTCTGGGGTACAAGCATTTAGTTAAGAGAACTTCGTTGCTCATACAGTTTGCAAATGGGGGAGATGTGGCCTTTGGCAGCAAACCAAAAATATACTCATTTTGGTTGTCTTTTAAAGCCAACTGTCCTTTAGAAAAGCTTTTCTAAAAAGTTGTCTTTTAAACAGTTTTTTTTAAAGGGTTGTCTTTTTAAAAAGTTTGTCTTTAAAGACTTCTTAAATTCTTTTTAAAAAGTTCCCACCTAGGTCCCACTCAGGTCCCCTTATACAAATGAGGGGTGCAAGCCTGCTTAGTCCTGATTGGTTACAGTGGGTCATGGTTTTATTGGTTAGGTCCAGGGGGCTGCTAGGGACTTTTGTAAAATCCGGAACTTTTGCAGACTCAAAAGCTTAAGAGTGCATTCTGTGGTATTTTTGGGAATAGAGTATTTGACTACACGCTGTTCCCATCATGGTCACTTGACTCCATTTATTTTTAGATGGTGATTAGCCATATAGAGTCCATCTTGTTCTCAGGAATCTTCTTTATTTCATTTTATTCCACATTTCCCTTTTTGATCAACACCTGCTGCAGGCAGCATCCATGATCAACTTTGTGTTTTTCCCATTTTGGTACTGAGGTGGCCTCTGCCTGCCTTGGGTCCATCTTACCCCATGGAGTGACTCATGGGCTTGGTAGGGTTTAGTCATCCAATCAAATAACTTGGGCCAGGCAGGGCAAGTGTCCAGCCAGGTATCTGTTATAGGGAAATTAAGGTCTCAGAGTGCAAGTTGGTGGGGATCCCGGTTAAGGTTGCATCAAGGGACTGAAGATGTTGACACATCATGATTCAGGTCAGAGTTTCCCAGAGGCATTTGTGGAAGCAGTCAGAATTTTTTTAAAGAGCAACCTGATGCTGAGTCCTAAAATCAACAATAATGTGAAGATCTGAAGACCTGATCTTAAAAGTGACCCCAGACCTGAGAGTAACCAACTAAAAAGATCTGGGAAGCTCAAGTCAAACCAGTGGGGAGGGGGTGGAATCTGACTTGATTTTTAAACATTTGGCAAGTTTGAAGAGATGGACAATTTCTAATTTAGCCTGTGACAAAGTGTTGATCCAAGTGCCACAAGAGGTGTTAGCAACAGTACAGACCCCTCCCGGAGCAGCAAGAGGCAAGTCTAAGGCAATGCGATTGTCAAGTACAACCTTGGTAAGGGAGTCTAAAGATCTTTTTTGAGCTGATATGGCCCTTGCTGTGGTCTGGGCAATTAGGTTAACTGACCTAGTTAAATTGTGGATCATGCCATCATGCTAGGCAGCCCCCAATCCCAGCCAAGCAAAAAGAGCTCTGACTGTATGGTCATAAAAGGCGCCAGAGCATGCTGCAGGAAGATTGCAGCCATGACATTGGCCACAACTGCCATCTCATATCCAGTGGGGTCTTCGTCAGAGTAGTCATCTATAATACTCAGGGCCTTGTTTATTCTGGAAGGAGGGGGTTTCCTTGAATGGCAGCTTTAAGAATAGTGAAAGGGGTCGTTTGTTACTCTCAAAGGCATTGGCCACTAATTTTTTAGCTATCTAGACCGTCAGGTGCCCAGGTTGCACTTTCAGAACTGCACACATATGAGTAACCTGGAAGAGCACATAGAACACTTTGGCCTTTGTTATTTGTTGAAGTGTTAGTGGGCAATGAGGATAAAGCAGTGTGAAACGAAGGGTCAGGGTCATCCCAGGTTTTGTTTTCTTGCAGATGGACAGTTGAGAGCTGGTATACACACTTAGTCTTGCAGGAGATTGGAGGTAAAGCTTGCACAGTGGGGTTGATGGATTTTGATTGGAGTGAGGGTACCTGTTTTGTAGCCATGTTTCTGAGAGAGGAGGTTGTACAGAGATGGATGTTATAGTGGAATTCTTGTCAGGTACGATTGTTTTAGTAAGTGGAGTTGTCCAAAAACATGGGGTAGCTGAAGGGGCAAAGACTTGTACTCAGTAAGTTAGATTTTGGGGGCCACGGGTTTTATCCACTTGGCAGTTTGGACTGTTAGTAATGTTCGTTATGGGTATGACTATAGGATCATTGTACCTTACAAATGATCTGATTGGAGAGTGATGACAAACCCAGCAGTCAGAAAGATTGCCAGTGGAGGCTAGGGACTGAGACATCAGAAGAATGGTGTGACCCTTCAAGGGGCGAATTGTGGTTCTGAGAAGGGGAGGGAAAGAGGCAGAGGAAAAAGAGCAACAACAACAACAAAAACAGCATTCAGGTTGGAAATGCCAGTCAAAAGAGAGGGAGGGACCCAACCAAAGGCTTTGAATTATCCAGCAGGGGTTAGGGTATAATAGCTGGGCCGTTGGAGAACAGTTTTAATTAGAACTAGGATAAAGAAGATTAAGAGCAAAGTGGTGTAATTGTTCATGAATGTGACCCCCAGCAGAAGAGATCAGCTTGGTGAAGTAAAGCAAACGGCATAAGAAACCCAAAGCTAAGAACAGAAGTCAAAGAGTTTAGCTGTCATGGGCTCGTGCGTGAGAATATGCTGGCCCAGTCCTGAGTCTTGGGAAAGCTGTCTACTCAAATGTCTACTTCTCTTCCTGGAAGTTGTTGTTGGGAGTCAGCTATATCTTTCTTTCTGACAGCAGAACGGATTTCCATTCATCCAAAGGAGCTAGAGCCTTTTTTAAGTGAGAAACGTGAATCCAAAAATCACCTTCTAATTTGGCTGCACAAGGATTAGTTAAGACTGCCTAGTAAGGCCCTCTCCAGTGAGGTTGGAGAGAGTCCCTGAGTGCTGCCATTTCCAATAAACAAAATCTCCAGGATGTAGGTTATGCCTTGATTCTTTGTCTCCCAGCAGCTGCCTGAGGAAGGAAACTTTGACAAATTTCGTATTGACCTGGAGTGTGCTAAGAGGCCTTTGGCAATAGTGGAAGTTTCCTTTCAGGAAATTGAGATTGGTAAGTCTTCTATCTAATCTCATGAGATGCCCCACAACAATTTCAAAGGGCCACAATTCATGCCTTCCTGTTGGAGTGGATCTGAGGTTGAGTAATCCCAAGGGAAGAACCTTTACTCAAGGCAGGCCAATAGCCATGCAAGTTTTTGCCAATTGAGTTTTGATTATTCCATTGGTTCTTTCCACCAATCCAGATGGCTGTGGATGGTAGATGCAATGGAAATGTTTGTAGATGGGCAACATTTTTGAGATATTTTGGACAATTCGTCCTGTGAAATATGTTCAATGATTGCAGTAAACTCTGGAGGCCCTCCCCCCAAGTTGGAATCATTCTCTCTAATAGAAATTTAGACAGACATGGCTGTCACCTATTGGCAGGTAGAAAGCCCCTACCCAGTGGGCAAGCATACAGATCAGGACTAACACATATTTATAGCCTTATGATGGGAGGAGTTGCATAAAATCCATTTGCCAAACTTCAAAGGGGGTACCAGAAAGGGAGAATTTTCCCATAGCAGTATGTAATGGTTTTCCATAATTGAAGTGAGGACAAACTTTGCAACATTTGTAATCCTGGTGGACAAGTGTTGGGCAGGGTTTCCAGTAGTATTGTTGTCCCCGTTGAATCATTTCATCTGTGTGCCAGTGCGTTAGGTCATGGATGAAGATTAAAAATGATCCTTGAAGGGGCCGGCCACGTGGCTGAGTGGTTAGGTTCGTGAGCTCCGCTCTGGCGACCGGGTGTTTCGCTGGTTTGGGTTCTGGGCGCAGACGTGGCACCGCTCTTCAGGCCATGCTGGGCAGCGTCCCACATGCCACAACTGGAAGGACCCACAACTAAAAATACACAACTATGTACCAGGGGATTTTGGGGAGAAAAAGGAAAAATAAAATCTTAAAAAAAAAAAATATCCTTGAAGGCTATTGGGAAGGACCAGGCAGTAGTTCATCCTTATGCAAAGGCCAGTTGGGGTCTACATGACAGTTTTGTCAACTCCACTTTCCCCTTTCAGATTCTGACTTGTTAGTCTGTACCTCTATGAGGTGTTTCCATAAGGAGGAAGGTGACTTCGGATTGGTGACAGACGCAATGGGGAGAGGAGTTTGAATGGCAGCTGACTTTGCCCTCATGTCTGCCAATTGATTTCCTTTCATCTCTTTCATCAGCAGAAGAATGCCTTGGCTTTTAATTATAGACAAAGCCTGAGGGGCCTGTATGGCATCTAAGACTGCCAGAGTATGGTCTTTATTTTTAATTTGTTGCCTTGACTAGGTCAGGAATCTTTTATTTCAATACATGCTAAAATCTTGGGCTACTCCAAAGGCATAGTGACTATCAGTGAGCATCAGTAGTCAGTCTTCCCTGTGGCCAGTACACATGCTCAGGCGAGAGCATGTAATTCAGTATGTTGGGCAGAAGTGGCCAGCAGTGAGGGGGCAAATTCAATAATTTGTTCTAAGGACACCACAAATACCCTGTGCGATATCGAGCCTTAGAGTTCTTGAGGTAGACCCATCAGTAAACCAGTTGAAATCAACAGTGAGTGTGAGGTGTCAGGAGGTGGTCTGTCAGTGAGATGCAGTCATAGGGTACATGCTCTTGGTTAGGGAATGGTAACAGGGTAGCAGGATGGAGGAGGTTGCAGCATGCAAAGGTGATATGGGAGAAGACAGGAATTGTAGTTCATGGGTTGTAAGATGACTAGCTGAAAGCTGTTCAGTGTGGTGAGAATCAAGGAGAGACTTACATGAGTGTGGAATGAAAACATTCAGAGAGGAGTCCAATATTATCTTTTTAGTGGCTTTGATAAGGGTAGAGGCAGCAGCAAGTGTGCATAGGCAAGGGAGCAAGATGTGGGTCACAGGGTCTAATTGGATGCTGTAGCACCCCTAGAGGGCAAAGATGTCCCCTGTAGGGCTGGGTGAGAACGCCTCATGTTTGTGAATAAAAAGCTGAAAGGGAAGGTCGTAATTGGGGTGTCCTAGGTTGGGTGCCTGAATTCGTTGAGCTTTAAAGTTGTTAAGGTCTTCCTCATCAGGGGTGTCTCAAACCAGTGAATCAGGGAGGAATTTTTTAGCTTTTTATAGAGAGGCTGAACTTGTAACAAGAAACTTGGTATCCAGTCACGGCAGTATCTGACGAGTCTGAAGAACGCTTGGAGCTGTCTTCTGGTTTTGAAGAGGGGAAAGGTCAGTTGTCCTGTGACCCTGGAGGGATCTATGTTAAGTCCTTCAGGGGGTCAAAAGATGTCCTAGAAATTTAACAAGGGCTTGTGAAATTGTAACTTCTCTTTAGATATCTTGGGGCCTTAGAGACTAGACTTTGAAGAAGGTGGAGGGGATCCATGTAGCAGCCTTCCTGAGAGGGAGAGCAGAGAATGCATCATCTACATACTGGAGTAGGGTGGAACATTGGGGGACAGTGATACCGGCTATATCTGATCAGAGAGTTTGGGAAAATAAGTAGGACTCTCTGTTTACCTTTGGGGTAGCTCAGTCCAGGTGTATTGTTGACCTCTCCAGGTAAAGGTGAACAGAAATTGGCTCCCAGGAGAAACTGAGATGCTAAGAAAAGTGCTGCCGAAGTCTATTGCAGAGATGTCAGTTGAGTCAGGAGAACATTAGAGAGGATGGTGCGGGGCTCAGGTACAATGGGGTGTCTGGAATAACTATGTTATTTTCAGCTCAGAGACCTTGGACCACTCTCTGTCCTTTCTCATTTGGCTTCCACACAGGAGGGATGGGTGTTACGAGGGCTGGTGCAGGGGAGGATTAGCCCTGTATGCAGGAAGTCCTCCGTGATGGGCTGGATGCCTTTAAGGGCTTCGTGACTTAGGGGATATTGTTTGAAGTTTGGAGGAGGCTTCTTGTTGTCTATCGGAATGGTTATGGTTGGGGCCTAATGTATATGCCCCACATCTGTGGTGGATTTGCCCCAAAGACTATGCGGTGTGTCCTCTAGTTTTGCAGGGCTGGGAGAGATTTAGTCAGTCAGACTATGTATGGGTATGGGGGGGTGGTCTAGGGTCTTGGCTAGACTGGAGGAATGGCTGGGGACTTCAAACATTAATTCCCCCTTTTCTCAAAAGAAAATGTGTCCCTGATGCTCACAGAGGGAGTCTCTTCCCAAGAGATGCATCAGGGCTGAGGGTAATAAAAGAAATGAGTGTTGTCCACAGGGGGACCCAAGTGGGAGGACATAGGCAGGGTCGTCGGTTGGTTTGAGCCCCTGACCATTCAGATTATCTCAGTAGCCCAGGGAGGGGGCAGAGATAAAGAGTCAGGGTTGAGGACAGACCAGGGAGCTCCAGTATTGAGACGAGCTGTGATCAATTCTTCCCCTGTTGTTGAGTTCATCTCTCCCAGGGGGTTGGCAGTGAGGAGAGAGAATACCCCCTTTAAGTCCCTGGAACCCCCCTAATCTTCATGTAATGGAGGGGCCAAAGGGCGTGTGGCGTTGTCGCCTGCTGTTGGAGCCATCCTTTGTATTTCTGGCAGTCCTTTTTGAAATGCTCTAGTCTTCTATAAAACAAAGAGAAAAACTCAAGTATTTTCTTGATTGAGTGGTGGCAGTGTTTGTTTGAGGAGGGCTGAGGAGCATTTTTTAAACTGCTACAATTGTAAAGCCATTAGTTTCACCATTTTTTCTTGAAAATCAAGGGCACTAAGGCTCATGACTCTTTACTTTTGTTCTAAAGTCTTAGATAACTGGTTTGCCAAGGAAGCAAGTTCATGGGGATGTATAGCCAGCCAATTCAGTTCAGGTTGTTTTAAAAGAGTGGCCAGCCTGTCTTATAGGCCAGTAAAAAGAGAGTTAAACAGATTGAAGTTTTCATCAGTGAGGGCCTTTATGCCAAAGTTCTACTGGAAAGCATTCTCGCATCGATCATAAAAATCCAGGAGCAGTTCCTTCTTTCTCTAGATGCAGCCGTAGATGGCCTTCTAATTGGCTTGCTCATGGGTGGGGTGAGGGGGCATTAAAGGAATGACTTTGGTCAATTTGTCTGCCTGTTTTGGGCCCGTTTGAGGGCTGGGACCCTGCTTAGATTAAAATTGGCTTCGAGCTTCTCCCATTCGGCTGCTTTTATCCATTCCTGGGCAAAGACATTTTCAGCCAGCTTGTGAACCACCTAGTAAAGGTCAGAGAAGCCAGGTTGGTAAGTGTTAACTATAAGGCTAAGGTAGCATGGAAACTCAAGAGCATCAACTAATGATTGGGGAAATCTCTGACTAAGGCCAGAATTTCAGGTTTAGTCCCAGGAGAATAAATGACCTGTTGGTCCCCATTTCCTGCAATGTTAATTCGAAACTTTAAGGGTGCTATAAGGGAGGGAGGTGAGTGAAGTTCAGGAAAGGAGGGTGGGGCAGGGCTTTCAGGGGAGTTGGAGTGGGGAGCTCAATGAGAGAGGGGTGGGGACTGGAGATAGGGGGGTGGAAGGAGAAGGACAAGAATCTTGAGTGGCATGGCAGGCGGAGCAGCAGATTTGGGTTCATTTTTGCAAGTGCCGTCGCTGGCACAGATGTCATTCTCTAATTTGGCAGGTCGACTTAATTTTGAATTATTTCCCTTTAAAGAGACAATAAGGGATTCCTGGTTTCATTTGGAAGCCTCAAAATACCAATTAAACTAGGCTTCCCATTGGTCGTGGGACGTTTGATATTTCCTTGATTCTAATTGTGTGCAGAGATAAACTAACTTGGGGATTTTTTAAGACACCCAAGGTGGCTAGTGCAACTCGAATTATCCCTGGTGACTTTTGTCCAGAGCATAAGATGTTTACCAGACCAAGGCTGTACTTCTTAAACCTAAACCCGGCCTGGGTACCAGAGGGCGGCTGATCAGCGGGGACTGTGTTTGAACGTGAATTTCCCATGTTGAGCTCAAGCAAACTTTATCTCACTGAAAGGGAACTGCCTGCTGAGAACTTTATCTCATTGCAACAAGAAATGGGAGCGGGCATCCAAACAACCCAATAGGAACCCCACCCCTTTCCTAGAACCTTAGTGAGGGACCGCTCAGGCAAACACCTTTCTGAGCCCTCTACCTGAAACCGCAGGAGGTCTTAGATGCCAGAAGACTTGTCCAAACATCTTTCAACACCATGGAGGACCTCTGAGCTCCAGGGCTCCTGCAGGCACTGAGTTTTTGGTCCTGGATGGTCCAGGGAATTATCTGGGCTCACTTTAGATTCTGCTCTGACACCAAAGAATGCCAACAAACATCTCTGCAATACAAGAATTTCCTTGGGAAAGCTATATTCAAGGCTTGCAAATCAGGGAGATTCACTTTCTGCAGCAAACCAAAAGTGCCCTCTGGGAGAACAAAGGAAGGGGCTTTCTTTTAAAAGTTCCCTCCCAGGTCCCACTCAGATCTACTTATGCAAATGAGGGGCACAAGCCTGCTTAGTTCTGATTGGTTGGTGCAGGTCACAGTTTTATTAGTTAGGTCCAGGTCGCTCTTAAAGATTTTTTTAAAATCAAGAACTTTGGTAGAGTCAAGAGCTTCAGAGGGTATTCTGTGGTTTTTTTCAAGAACAGAGTATGTGACTGCATCCTTGTTCCATCATGGCCACTTGACTCCATTTGTTTTTAGGTCCCAGTTAGCCACACAGACTCCATTTTGTTCTCAGGGGACTTTTTTATTTCACTTTATTCCACAATTATTATTATCATCATTAATTTCATAAATAAGCTTGCATGGTGAGTCTTCTTTTGTAAGAATGCAGATAAACTGCAGTGACTGTGATATTTTCCCTTTGGCTGAATTCACACCTTGCCTTTCCCTCTGAAATGCAGGCCTGTCCACAGCATCTTCATGGGTGAGTCACCCCCCACCCTAACCAGGCTCAACGTGGTGAACAGGCTGCAGGTGTGTGCACAGCGTGGACCTGCAGTGCTGTGCTCTGTGGCACAGTCAAAGGGGGCAGGATTTGGTAAGCTCCCACCTGGCTCATTGTAAAGAGCTAGGTCTGGGCTCCACAAGAAACCTCCCCATTGTCCCAACTATGCACCCCAGTGAGTAACAAGAGATGTGTTCTAAAAACTATGCAGACAACTGCCTTTCTGCTGCATGGATCTTTCCTGGTCTGTGTTTGCTCACACTACTTTTTTGTAAAAATGTGATATAACTAGATTGAAGAAACCTGGAGAAAAGAAAATAAGAGGGTAAAAACAAAATGTAAAAAGATGAGAATAGTAAAACTTAATTATTTATTTTCACTGTAATGGAAATGTGTTCAAACTGACCCTGTTATACGAAGGAATTCTCGTCTTTGGATACTGGAACTGAAAAGATGAAAAAAGAGCTGCTTCTTGCAAAACTGTTCAGGGCATGTGGGGACATTTAAGACAGGAGGCGATCCTTTACTCTGGATGACTGTCATGTCCCATGCGTGGGAAGTTCCACTACGTCATCATACATATGAAATGTATAAGGATAAATATGACAGAATATGGGAATTTTATGCACTGGAAACTATAAAAATTCCTTGGAGAAATTAAAGGTTTAAATAATATAGAGATATATCCAGCTTATGAATCAAAAATTCAATGTGGTTGAGACATAATCCTTCCAAACTGATTAATACGATCATTGCAATAACTTTGTGTAAAAATATACTTGCAATGGTGGGGAGTTTCACATAAAATATTAGAAACACTAAGAAAATACATAAACCACATTTAGCCCTGGGAGAATCCTGCTCTGTGTCTCCTGCCCTGCCTGTGTCTGAGGAAGGGGAGGTGCAGGAAGGAGCTTAGAAGGTTGAGGAGCCAAATCAAGGTGAGGCGGGAGAGCAGCTTTATCAGGGAAGAGTCACAGGCCGGGGGGGACGCTGCTCTGAGGGCTGAGGGGCAGAGGGTGGGTGCAGCAGGCCTGGGCAGGTGTCATTGGGTGATGAGGCTGTGGTGTCACCTGTAACGTGCACCTGGAGTGACGTGTTTGTGATTGTCACCTCACCCCAGTGAAGGCCCCGGTGACCTGTTGGAGGAGAGTCAGGACCATAAATGCTCTATATTGAGGGGGCAGCACAGGATTTCAGGGGCTCTGCCTCTGACTGTATAAGGGTTAGACATGGAACCTGCATCCATAATTCTTGGGAAGACAATCTGAAGACCCTTCTCACGAAGTACACACCCTCAAGAGCTGCCTCACTCTGTTTCAGAAAGCCTGTGGGGGTGTCCCTGCAGCACATGGTGTGGTCTGCCAGTGTTGTGGGTGTATATAGAGTGGAAAGTCATGTCTGTTGGGGAGATCTTGTATTCCTTGACCTATGTGTCCTTGAGACTCGGACCTCTCAGGGCCTTTCTATGACCTAGGGCACGGAATTCTTCATCTTCCAACTCTTATCATAGATTGCTCCACAGAACAGGACCCAGGAAGGGGCCACAAAGAGAAAGAGGATGACATAGACATCAATTAGAGAGACTTGTGAGGCACCTGTGCCTTAGCTCTGGGGCCTAAGGAATAGAGGTGTAGGTTGTCTACACAAAATCCTGGATTCCCCTCTTCCTCACTGACCTTAAACACGACACAGGTACAGGGTCCTGACTCTCATGCTCATGAGGCCCACTCCCCAGCTCTGCCCTTCTCTCTCCACCACGTGGACTCTCCCTTGTGCTCACAGGTCTCTGCATGTCTCCCCACTGACCCAGGCTCCTCCAGGGCCTGGGACTCCAGGACAAAAAGCCAATATCTACTGCCCTGGGAGAAGCAACAAGAGTGGCTAGAACAGTGTGATTTAGACAACCAGGACTAGAGATACCACATCAAATCTCTGGACACGTTAAAACAACCACATACTCTTGGCGTGGCGGTTCTCTTTCCTCCATGTCACCTGTAGCAGAAGCTGTTGATCATAATTAAGTATGAAGCTGAACATCATTGACCAGTTCCTCCCAGAGGTCCCAGTCCTCTTTCAATGCCCCAGGCTGGGAGAATGAGAGTCAACCTTTGTGACACCAGAGCCAATCTCATCCATCCAGCAGTGTCAGGTTTAGAAGGATTTTTTTTTTGCTGTTCTTCTTTGTTTTGGAGTGTCTCCTCATTTGGTCAAGTGAAGAAATAAAAAATGAGTCAGTAGGGGCTGGCCCCGTGGTCGAGTGGTTAAGTTCGCGCGCTCCGCTGCAGGCGGCCCAGTGTTTCGTTGGTTCGAATCCTGGGTGCGGACATGGCACTGCTCATCAAACCACGCTGAGGCAGCGTCCCACAAGCCACAGCTAGGCGGACCCACAACGAAGAATATACAACTATGTACTGGGGGCTTTGGGGAGAAAAAGGAAAAAAATAAAATCTTTAAAAAAAAAAAAAATGAGTCAGTAGGGGCTGGCCCCGTGGTCGAGTGGTTAAGTTCCTGCGCTCCGCTGCAGGCAGCCAGGTGTTTCATTGGTTCGAATCCTGGGCGCGGACATGGCACTGCTCATCAAACCACGCTGAGGTAGCGTCCCACATACCACAACTACAAGGACCCACAACGAAGAATATACAACTATGTACGGGGGGGGGGGGGGGGGTTTGGGGAGAAAAAGGAAAAAATAAAGTCTTTAAAAAAAAAATGAGTCAGTAGCTGGCCTCCCTGCAGCCTTACCCTCCTTACACAGCACAGGAACAGCAAGACTTTCTTGTCAGTTTATACTCAGATTTTTCTCATTCCCATGCTGGTGACTTTCTTCTTTTTGCAATTTCTCCCTCACTTACCAACCTCTCTGCCAATCACAAACATGCACTCTGAATACTCAAGAGAACTTGGCTGTATACAATGTGAGCAGGGACCCCAAATCCCACCTCCTTCTATGGAATCTTGTAGATTCCTGCTTCCAGGCTGTGCTGACACGTCCCCCCATGGTGTTGTTCTGAGGAACAGGAGCATCTACAGCAGAAAAAGCAGCTCCGCAGAGATGAGCAGTGTGGCCTGGTGAAAACAGCATCCAGGCACAAGCCCTAGAAACATGGACCTGGGAGTTCTTGTCTCAGCCATTTGAGATGGAAGCTCTGACTTCAGGTCTGGCAAGGAATGCTTCCCGAGGGTCTCTTAGATCCTGTGCTAAGACAAGACTGACTGTTGGGACCAGACAGGGGTGATGTTGACACAGTGCTCCAGCTCTGTGAGGAGTCAAGATGTAGCCCCTCCCCCTCCCTCTGGCAGCCCAGCACTCTCTGGTCACTTCCTGCATCTAACGTCACATCAAGGGTGAATGGGCAGTGTGCTCCAATTTATCCACACTTCATATAAGCACTACTATGAGTCAAAGGCCAGGAGTTGTACAGAATCCATGAGTCGTTGAATATTACATCAGAAAATTGCACGCTCACTCAAACTTGAGCTGTGGACCCCTTTCCAAATTGTGTGTGTGATTCCTAGCACCACCGAAGAGTTTGCTTATTATCATGCAAGCAGAGGAAGGACAGTACTCCTCAATCAGTTTTCCTACTAAATGACCATAATGAATCATTCTCCTGACCCGATTGAGTCACAGGTGCCCCAAGTTGTCACAGTTACATATGATCTTGAATTCAAGTGCTACAGAGTCTCTTTGTATCTCTATTCATCCTGGAAATCTGCCTCAATCCAAGAAGGGTGCTTTCCTCAGAGGTGGGTGTTGACCAGACAGCTGGTAAACCACTCAGTGGGCTCAAGGGGAGTTGGGCAAACTCTGTCCTCACTCATGTGTGACTTCTTTACCTGTGAGGCCCCCAATTATCTTATGAGCTATTGGGTCTGGATGTCTGACTACATTCCTTCAAATTTGTGTCATCTCTTTTCTCGGTGCAGTCCTTGGCCAAGTGATGCAGGTTGGACCTGACAGACAATGAAGAGCCAGATTGCATTCCCAAGGAGGAAGTGGGCTCTCAGGAACATCTATCCAAAGGAATGACACAGCTTGTGGGCAGAATCCCCACAGGGCGACCTCAGGAGGTGAAGCTCTGTGGTGTCTCCAGAATGCCATGGAATCTTTCCGTCCCAGTCCCTTATACAGGGTCCTTTGCCAGATATCAAGGATAGGAGTCCCTGCCTCCTCCTCAGTTCCACAGGAACAGGTGCTTTGAACCCAGACTCACCATCCTCTGTCTCAGTGTATTGGGTCCTTGGGCAGAAGGTCACCACTTTCTGCACTGGAAGCGTCTGTCATGTGGGTTATTCTGGCTCTCAGACAGAGGCCCCATAAACGTGATGATCGACAGTACTTAGGACACAGCCTGAGTGGGAGGTGGATTATTACCTCAGACCTGGGCTATGGCCTCAGAGCTCACAATGTGCTCTTCACCCTAGGTGGGTGGGCCAAGACCTCCTCTCTGCTCCCCTTGGCCCACACACTGCTCCTTTCTTACTAAGTGTGACCAGCACGAGTCACAGTTATTGACTAGACACTCCTTGAGGAGATCTCTGCTGTCCCCTCTGCACCAGCACCAGAGTGTCTAAGGCCGTAACATTCATTTGGGCCTTTAAGAATGTCTACTGTTCACTCTCATCAATGCCAAGTCCTGGCCACTGATATCACCTCTTTCGTTGCAGTTTAATCCTTACAGAACAAGGTTGAATAATAATAGAGATAAAGGTCACTTTGCCTATTCCTGATCTTTGCAGAAACACCCCATTTCACCACTCCATCAACTAAGATGCTTATGGAAATTTTCATGTACTTAAATATGAAAAAATATAAAAGAAATAAATTAGAACCATTTAATCTCTTAAAGCTTGTTAGATGTGTCCTGTGAATCTGTCTCATGTCATTCTGTGGTGTATTTCTATAATAACAATTTCTAAAGAAATTGATACATATACTTACTCTGTCTCTAATGGATCCAATTTGTGTCTTCCTAGGAAAGGATGCATTTTATGTATTTTTTAATAAAAGATACCTTTTAGAATTTTTTTCATTTTTCATTTTTTCCACATGAGACCAGCAGGGTGCACTGTGGGACCGCTCAGTGGTCCTTACACACATACTCAGTGAGAACTAGGGGCCAGGCCCTGGGCTCACAGAAGAGGACTGAGCAGCTGTGTCCTCTCTGGCCTGGCAGAGTCCCCTGAGCAGGGACATTTGCCTGGTCACAGCAGGTGCTTCCTCCCAGGGCTCTCCCAAGGGTTAAAGCTGACCTCCATCCTCCTCAGTGTGTGGTGTAAGATGAGCTCCACCACCAGGGCTCGGGGAGGGGCTGGGCAGTCACTGGATGGACACCCACTGGCATGGACAGCCCCTCCTGTGGCAGAGGCTGGAGAAGAAAAGGAGGCCTGGGGCAGCCCAGCCCCACTGTGGGGACCAGGGGCTGTGTGCACCATGGCCTAGACTCCTCTCCTCCTCGTGCTCCTCTCTCACTGCACAGGTAGGAGCAGGCCTTGGAGGCACATGGTACCCTCCAGTTTCTGTCCCTTCTTGCTCAGACTACTGAGAAACCTAACCAAGGTGCCTGTAGCATCACCCATGGGTGTCTGTGTCTGCAGGTTCCCTCTCCCAGCCTGTGCTGACTCAGCCACCCTCCCTCTCTGCATCTGTGGGAACAACAGCCAGACTCACCTGCACCCTAAGCAGTGGCATCACTGTTGGCAGTTGTCCCTTACACTGTTGCCAGCAGATGCCAGGGAGCCCTCCCTGGTATCTGCTGTACTGCTACTCAGACTGAGATAAGGACCAGGGCTACAGGCTCCCCAGCCACTTCTCTGGATCCAAAGATGCCTCGTTCAATGCAGGGCTTCTGCTCATCTCTGGACTCCAGCCTGGGGACGCAGCTGACTATTACTGTGAATTCTGGCACAGTGAGGCTTCTCACGGTGACATAGGCAGAGAGGGAAATGGGATGAAAACCTCAGCCTACTCAGGCACTTGGAATAAGTTCTTCTGCACTTTAAAAGCAACTTGTATACACACTAACTAAACCTCAAAGTAGGTTCTGGTTCACAATGGCTGTCCTCCCAATTTTCCAGTCAATATTTCTGAAGACTCAGGTAAACAAACAACAAAAAGAAAACCAAACCAAATAAAATAAAAATCTCATGATGACCCTGAATCTTTACCTCACAACCCATATGTGATGAAATCAGAGTATTTTTAGCTGGGGTTTTTGTCTTCAAAGCTGGCAAATCAGCCTCTTCCAGATTTTTTCTTCGTGGGAACCCAGCGTCCATCCAGCAGGTGCCCAGTCCTCCACAGCAGGGACTCTGCTCTCTGAGGGGTCAGAGCGGAGACCTTCCCTCCCTCCCAGGCTCCTGTACTCAGATTAGGCTGAGGCTCACTGTGTTCATGGAGAAGACACCAAAACATGAGATGCTATTGTGAGACACATCCCAGGAGGAATTCCAGGCACAGAGCTGGCCTGGCACACTTGCTGGTGCCTGGACCTACAGTTGTGATGTCAGAGAGAAGGGGAGGAAAATGCTGAGCCTGCTCCAGGGAAGTTGGCTGAAGTAGGTCCTGTGGATGTGACTTTCCTAAAGCTGATCTCACTCAGGCCTCATGTGAACTCCTGTGAGTGGGTGTTCCTGAGCCCACAGGTACAGATGTGAGTTTTTCTCTCCTCTTATATCTCAGTGGACCTTTCCAGCTAGACGACGTGTAGGAGAGAGTCAGTGGAATATGAGAGACCAGAAACTCCCCAGTATGTGCATGAAGTACATCCATCCTATGAAGCTCTCTAGAAGGACGCAAACCATCTTCTGTAATAACAAACATTGTAGCTTGTCATGGAAACCCCAAAACCAATGACTTCCAGGCAGAGCCCCTATGTTTGTGACCTAGAACAGCAGTGATGGGCCTTCAGGGGTTCCAGACCCATCTCCTTATCCACGTCTGCCAACATAAGCTCCTTAAGCAGCTTGACTGACGATGAGACTGATTGTCACTGTCAAACAGCTGCATGCAACCTCCATGCCACTCCCAGTCCATGGGGAGTGAGATAAGGATCTGCCCTCCACTCCCCAGTCTCACCTAACTCTCCTCTGTCCCTGCCTGTGGCCAACACCAGCCCAGGGTTTGGCTTCTGCTGTCACTTGTGCAACTAAAAGCAGAGAGACTGATGCTTTTGAGTGATTCTAAATTTATGAATGCAATGAAAACAACCCATTTAACTACTGGTTTTCCAATGTAAGAAAATCACTTTGTCACCAGAACTTACAATCACACCCCCCTGCCTCATGCTGGCTAGGATGACGTGGAGAAGAGAAGTCCAGCCAGTGTATCCCAGGAGCCCCAGGTCCTCCTCTGCTCAGTCCCCTACATGTCCCTTGAGCCTGACCCTGGCTTTGCTGATCATGCCCTGAGCTCTGAAACCTTCACAAAGTGGGTTTCTCTTCTTCTCCTCAGATCACCTCCTCGAGGAACTCCTGGATCCCAGGTGCAGGAGAGGACTCTTCCCGTTAAGGACCTGGCTCTCAGACCCTCCAACTCCTCACTTTCCACAGTTTAATCTAGTGAATCTTAATTGTTTTGCAGCTATATTTATTTTTATGTTTATTTTTTGGGTGGCGAGAGGATATTTGAAGGCGCCTCACTTCTTTGGGATCTAGAGTCTATGACCCAACCCTTATTATCACAGAGAACCCTGATATTACGGGAAAATTTCCAGAGAGCCCTGTTCTTTCTTCAATGTCAGAATATGGAGCAGTTACCAGATAAAGCTGATCAGGGCCCAGTATGGGTTTGGTGACACATCGTGGATGCCACCAAGTCAAGGAAGTAGGATGAATCTCAAAAAAAGACAGATGTTCATAGTAATGTTTTACTCACCCATCTTCTGACTGAAAATAATGATAAAACTGGACTAAAATAGTAAAAACAACCATAAATATATCCTAGATTTAGAAGACAAAAGAATAAATCTCCAGAATAGCAATAAAGGGAAAATGAGCCCAGAGAGGTCAGCAGGAGGGAGGACACAATTTTCCTGATGGTGCTGTATTCTAGTGGCCAAGAGAGACATCAACCAGCAGTACTTGTGCAGTGGGGTGAGGGGGCTACCCGGAGTCCCTCCATCAACAGCAACAGTAACAGTGACAATAATGTAAGTCAGCCTGCTGGGGTATCCCATATAGAATTTTGGTCCTCATGAACCAACATGGTTCATGGTAAGATTTTAGGTCTTGAATTTGTTTTATGAAGGTCCTACACTAATAGACACCCCAGGCACTGGCAGAAGCAAAGTTAAATGTCAGTTAATTCTGAAATATCGGGCAGCATAGGGACTGTGCAACACATCCTGTATGTAGCAGCCTGGAGGTCCTTAGTTATCTGGGGACAACTAATGTCTCAGACACTATGTCAATGGAGAGACCTACTCATAGAACTATTCTGGGTAGTGACATCACAGAGATTCATCTGCAAAATCAGGATGCCCTCCAGGAGAGCTGAGTGAAGCCAGAGGAGCTCGTGGCCCCTCGATCTGAGACCAGCAAAGGTGCTATTGGACAGGTCCTGAGAGGGCAGTGTTCTGGGCAAGGCAGGCACAGAGAATGCTCTACTGGCTCTTTCATGCTTGGGCAAACAGTGTCCTCACTGAAGTGCGGCTCTTCTGTAACCTTGTTTCTTTGTATGGTCAAAAAGAACATTCTCTTACCCACTACAGAGAACATGGTCTATAACATATAGCCCCATCCTCCCAATTTGTGCTCCAGAGTCTGTCCTTGACAGCAAAACATTATCTGATTCTGTCACATTTATCAGATATTTCTGAATTTCAGGAATGGGCTGCCTTGGGGACAGAGTCCATGTTGAAAGAGAAAAAAACCTGGGACACACACAGAGTCCAGGGGCCTCTGACTCAGGATAGCCCAGTATTCAGGGGTCCGTCCATCTGCAGTATTCACTGAACAGCCATTATAGGCTGGGCTTGGATGGGGGACAGGAGCCCTTAGGGATTTGACCCGAAAGATAAGGAATCTGATTAAGTTTATGAAGTCCAGCTGTTCAGAGAAGATAGGAGAGGAGGAGGTGAGAGTGAAAGCAGGAGCCTGGTGGGGTTTGTGGATTTGGTACAAAGATCAGACGAGAGTCCCAGATGAGGGATTGAGCAGGTGAGATGGAGAAGGTTGGTCAGACTCCCCACGTTTTTTGGAGGTGAGGGAGGGGATGTAGGAAAGTGGTTTGGATGCTGGTCCTTGGGAATAGCTTGGAATGTGAGTGAGCTGTAACTCCTGGATGAAGGTCTATGGACACAGGTGTGGGGTTGAGGTGCTGAGCTCATCCTTGTGATGGAAATATAGACAACAGCCCTCCTGCCTTGTTCACTGGTCACAGGAACGTTGTAGTTGTCAACTGTGTAATGTCAAAGGACTTCACTCCTTCTCTGAGATGTATTTGAGTTGTCCAATCTCCATGATCTCATATGTCCCCAGACAGATTTCGCACAAGGGTCAAAAATGTCCCTGCGGTCCCAGGCATCACATCCATACAATAAACCCACCTGAATGAGAGAGATCGCCCTCCCTCATCCATTGAACAGGAATCTCAGACTTCACAAGGACTGGACTAGATCACACACACCATCTCCCCTGACTCCATTATGGTGAGTAGGGAGGGGATTGTGTGATTCGTTTGGAAAATGAAAGGCCTGTCCCTGGGGCTGGGGCTGGAGCTGGGGAAAATCACATGCTCACCACAGGACTGGGAGATTTGGGGTCTGAGAGGAGAGGAAAGGACAGAAGTTTTCCCTACATGGTCCCAGCATGTGCATCACTCTGCTCTCCACCCTGGTCATTCGTACATGTTGGGTCTTCTACTGTGGACACTGGGAGCTGGGCAGGGGACACAGGCCAGGGGCACCTGTCTCATAACACTCTGCTTCTGGTGCCCTGATCTTTCTAATGTTCTGCAAAGGGTCATTCTCAGGAGAAATGACACCCACTGCAATCAGTGAGGCCCCGGTGTGAAATTGAATTTCACACAATAGTCTCCAGAGAGATAGAAAGGAGCAAAACTCCCTCATGAGGACATCCTCTTCCCAGAGGGGGTGAGAAGGGCGATTTCATCTCAAGAACCCACACTAGTGGCCACTGCCTGCCATTCCCTGGCTCCTCTCCTGCAACTGCCTCCTCTCTCAGGTGAAGACCAGTCCCAGAGGACCAGCTCATGGATGTCTAGACACACACTCCAGTCCAGATACCTTCTGTCCTGTTCCCCAAGGAAGTGATTCCTCAGGTTACTGAGGGCTCATTCTTGAGATTCTCCATCTCACGGGGCCCAGATCTCAGGTGCTCTGTCCCAGTTATCTTCCTCTTCTGTGTCCTGAAGCTGGGAACAGAGTGAGCCTGACTCAAAAAAGTGCACACCTGACTCTCATGCAAGTAGAGAAGGAGCCATGTAAAATATTTTATTCACCTCATACATTAGTGAGGAGACCAGTAAACGGTAATGATTGGTCAAAGAGCATAGCAAAAACCAAAGTACTTACATTCCACCAGGAATAGGACCTTTGGAGCAAAGTCTTTGATTGTTGGAGACACACTGCTAAATCTCTAACAGGGAGGGATCACATACAAGGAAAGAATCTGTGTCCTGCACAGAAGGGGACCTGCCTCCATGGGGCCGGTCATTGCTCTGCACTTGATCCTGATCTAAGAGGAGACACCCCCTCAGTCCTGACCACTGAACAGCTAAAGGAGTTGTGGACAGACTCACTCCTGAAGAGTCTGAGTAGAGACTTCCCTGAGGGGATGTGTAGGCTACACAGGGCCCACCTGGACTGGCCCTAATGCAGGGGGACAGTGGACAGAGCAGTGGGGATGGGGGAACTGTCTGCTGGGCTTCAGTCACCCTGAAACACAACAGTCAGTCTGGGCCTGGACACCAGGGGGCGCTCAGTGCTCAGTCCTCAGCTTTCTGTGAGGGTTCACAGCTGGGACCAGCCACCTGGCACTGCCTGGTGCCCTCTGCTCAGGGCTCACAGCTGTGAACACCCCACCCCAGGGCCACCCTTAGGAAGTGGCACCTGAGCAAAGGTCAAGTGAGAGATCAGAAAGCGGGGGCTGTGATTTGCATGTGTGGCCCCTCCCTCTCTCAGAGTATGAAGAAGGGGTGGGAGAGATCAGGGGAAGCTCTGCTTCAGCTGTGGGGCCACAGAAGGCAGGACTCGGTGAAGATCTCCACCATGGCCTGGTCCCCTCTCCTCCTCACCCTCATCGCTCTCTGCACAGGTGACTACATATGGGGACAAGGGAAGGGGCCTTGGGAAGATGTTTGGGACCCTGCTTTCTCCCCTTGCCTCTAGTCCCTGGAATCACCATCTCTGTGTCTCTCTCACTTCCAGGATCCTGGGCCCAGTCTGTGACTCAGCCCGCCTCAGTGTCTGGGACCCTGGGCCAGACAGTCACCATCTCCTGCTCTGGAAGCAGCTCCAACATCGGGTATAGTAGTGGTAGTTATGTGGGCTGGTTGCAACAGATCCCAGGAACAGCCCCCAAAGCCCTCATCTATAGTAGTAACAAACGAGCCTCAGGGGTCCCAGATCGATTCTCTGGCTCCACGTCTGGCAACACAGCCACCCTGACCATCTCTGGGGTCCAGGCTGAGGACGAGGCCGATTATTACTGTGGTTCCTATGACAGCAGCCTCAGTAGTGGCACAGTGCTGTAGGCCCGTGGGGAAGTGAGACAAAAACCTGCTGTCCCCTCAGCGATGGGGCTTCCCTGTGGAGCCCCCACTCCTCGGCCACGTCAGCTGCTTCCTTTGTTTGTGTGGCCAAAAGCAGCTCTGATAGTTCAAGGAACTTTCTCTTGAACATGTGTGCTCATGCTCTCAACGTCTGCCCCCACAACTTGCCCTTGGTTTCGATCCGTTGTCTGTTTTTCTCTAATCGAGCAGACATTCCTGGATGCTGGGGCAGGCTGCCCTGGGGACAGAGTCCACCAGGGGTGTGTGAGTCTGCCAGGGCTGCCATAACATAATACCACAGATGGGGCAGATTAACCAACAAACATGTGTTTCCTCACAGTTCTGCAGGCTAGAAGTCCAAGATCAAGGTGCTGGCAGGTTTGTTTCTCCTTGGCTTGCAGAAGGCTGGGTCCTTGCTGTGTCCTCACAGGGCCTTTTCTCTGTGCACTCACCCCTGGTTTTCTTCCTCTTCTTATAAACACACCAGCCCCACTTGTTAGGGCACCACCCTTATGACCTAATTACCTTAATTACCTCCTTCAATGCCTTATCTCCAAAGACAGTCACAACAGGGTTAGGGTCTCAGCATAGGGTTTTGAGGGACACAGTTCAGCCCATATCAAAGAGTCAGGGCAGAAACAGGGAAACAAAGTCCAGCTGTGTTTGACTCAGGCTAGTTGACTCTCCAGATTATGTGCATCCACACCATTTACTGAACACCAACTGTGGGTCAGACTTGGGTGTAGGGGCTCAGGATAGTAGGTGGACAAGACAGGAAGGGTCTCCATGCTCCGGGTGGTGACACTGTCTGGGAGAAGAGAGAGTACAAAGGAGCAAAAGACGCTGTACAGCATAGATGTCCTGGGAGAGTGAGGAGGGGTGAGCTTGGTGGGGTGGAGATGGGAACATTAGAGGGGTTGTCAGGGGATCAACAGAATCTGATTTGTTTATGAGGCCCAAGTGCTGCATAGAAACTGAAGGAGGAGAAGGTTTGGATGTAGGTAGGGACTAGGTAGGAACTTTGGACCATACAAATGTTAAACTATGGGTCTGGTTAATGGGTGGAGCAGGTGGGATAGAGAAGAAAATTCAGATGACCAATGGCTTAGAGGAAGGAGGTATTGAAGTATGGGGTTGGGAAAAAGAGGGACTGAGGCTGGGCTGTTGGGAGCAGTGTGGGTTGTGGGTGAGTCAATCAATTGAGACAATGTGATGGCACCATCTAATTGAGGCTGGATTATTTGACGCTCACATTTTCAAGAGATATGATCAGCTCTGACAAATGGGACTACTCTTTAGGAATTCTAGTAATGCACATCTCTAGTTTACTCTTGTCTTACATTTGATGAAAACTTCACCTGTGCCTGTTCAATTTCAGCACGTTTTTAAAGGGAAAGTACATGAAGGATGAACTTAGTCCCTTAGTTCTCAATGCTGCCATCATATTAGAAACTTTCCAGTTATTAAAAGCCAGAAAATGACACTTTCTACCAGATTAATTAATCTGAACCTCACTAGTGGGATTCTGTAACATGTTCATGTTTAAATGCTTCTAGAGGGTTACTTTATGCAAAAAGGATTGATAATGCCTACTTGGCTTCCCTTCTCATTTACTTGAGGAAGAAAATCAGCCAACAAGACAGGACAGGTTGAAGACACCAAGACTTGGCTCCAGATGGGATATCAGGCCTCAGAGCAGGGGGTCTGCTCTCCCACCAGGCAAGGCCAAGGCACATGGTCCACACATCTTGATACCAGTCATCCTGTGTGGGGACTGGAAGGCTGTGTTGGGAAGCAGGTGTTAGGATGGGGTCATGTCCCAGGCTGGCAGAGTCTATTAGGAGAAATCAAGAAAACTCTCGTAGAAACCAAAGAGTGATGGACGCAACTAAAGGAAGACAACCCCTCAGCACAGTGATTAGGAGGAGTTGGGCAATGCTTTACACTAGAATAAAGAGAAAATAGTGGATGGACGGGTGTGGCTTCCTCCTGGGCACTGGGCAGTTTCCTTGTTGGGCAGGGTTGGCCCTGGGCCAGATCTGATAAGGGGTGTACTGAGACAGAAGTTTGCTTCAGCGTCCAGAACTGGTGCCTGTCCCAAGGCCTGCTTCTTGGGACTTCGATGGGCATGTTCCCAGCACATTTCCTGGGCAGGCAGGTGTGCCCACAGACCAGTCTGCACAGGGCTGGGGCCAGGGCACAGAGCAGCCTCCAGATTCTCAATCAGACTGAGGACAGCAGGCCTGCCTCCAGGGGCACTGATGGGCATGTGTCTTGTCTGCTGCCTGGATGGGCAGGATTGCTCCTGTACTGTGGCTAAGAGGGGCTGGAACTGGACCATGGGCTGCTTCAGGGTTCACAGCCAGGGACACGGTTGTCAGGGCTGCTAACTGAGGCATGGGCAGGAGTGACTTCTGCTGGGTCTCTGGCCAAGTGGTGCAGGTGGCAGGAAGAAGGCAATAAAGTGATTTTCCATGTCCCCAGGGGGATGGTGTTGTTCTGGGCCTGTTGCCAGGACCCCCTGACCACGGGCCTGCCCTCTCAGACACCACTCCTCAGCCTTGGGTTCCGTCAGGATTTAACAGTCTCCTACCTGAATCCAGAAGCTCCCAAAAAGGCACTTTTGTCAATGGATGGCTGCCAAATCATGGTTGCTGAGTGGGGACACGAGTGGAGGACCTCCTATTCCATCATCTTGCTGAGGTCACTCGCCTGTCAAGAAATATTCTAAAATTTTAGGTAACTTATTTATTATTTTGTTCTCTTATGGTTAGTAATTTTTGTGTTCAATCTAAGATGTCTTTGTCTATTCCAAAGACGTGAAGATGTGACTATATTTTTTCTTAGAACTTTTATGATTTTAGCTTTTATATTTATGACTATGATTCAAATCAAATTGAGTTTTACATATGGGAGGAGGCAGTGGTCAGTGTTCACTTTTTCCATACCACAGGCTTGTGATCCATTAACGAAAAACCAGTGACCATTTCAACAGAAAAAAATTGATAAAAAGTCGAACCTTGTTTGTGATTTTGAAACAATCTCTCAGGAAACTGGAATCAATGGAAGTCCCATTACCTGATGGAAGACAGGAAAATAAATAAATCAACTAAAATAATCATTCTAAGTCATTTTATATTAGAATTTCTCCATTCAAAACGGAGATAAAACAGACATCATGTGTCAAAGAAGGGATGTCTTAGAATTGCCGAGAGCAGCGCCCTTGGTCCTGCAGAGGACGTTCTAGATTGCGAGCTGCCCCACACGCAGGGAAGCCCTTGTCTGTCACAGTTTTCAAATGAAATGCTCATGAGGAACAGTCCTCCAGGCTCTGTCATGTGTCACATGTTTACAGATTCTGATAGAAAAGATGTTCTTGAATTCAAATGCTACAAAATCTCTTCTTACGACGGATCTGGATGTCTGACTCAAGAATACTCAAGTGTGATTGGAACGTTCTCAAGGGTAGACCATATGTTTGGAAATAAGGCAAGCCTTAATAAATTTTAGAAGATTGAAATAATAGCAAGCATCTTTTCTGACGAGAATGCTGTGAAACTACAAATCAACTACAAGAAAAAAGCTGAGAAAGGAACAAAGACGGAGAGAATAAACAACATGCTACTGAACAACCAACAGAATATTGAAGAAATCAAACGAGAAGTCAAAAAGTACCTGGAGATGAACAAGAATGAAAACATACCATACCAACTCATATGGGATGCCACAAAAGTGGCAGGAAGAGGGAAATTCATCAAAATACAGGCTCACCTTAACAAACAAGAAATCCAAGGACAATGCTTCACAAACCAAATTGGAAATAGGAAACATTTAAATAAAAAGTAATAACACGACATACATCCACTTCTCTGGAGAATGTAAACAGGGTTAACTAATGAAAAAAAAATGATGATAAGTATCATAATTATGTCCTTTGTTCTGTATTTCTATCCTTAAATTTTATTTAAGAGAGTATGCACACTGGGGGTTCGATTTATGTTTGCAGATTTCCTTGTAAATTATTATTACAGAAACACATAATTGCTCCTGTTAGTATCTCCAGCAGGTGATGTGTGAGCCTGGTCCTGAAGGAAGGGGACAGCAGTGGGACAGGAGGACCAGCAGAGCTCAAAGACAATGAGGCACTGGGGTTGAGGGTTAAGTATCCTCTTATCAAAGGAGCCCCACTTGTGCTTTTGTACAGGCTCCAGGGGAGAGGTGAGGCAGAAAGGGGGAAAAATGATGGCCACACACACACAGAGACTTTGAATGTGACACTCAACAGCTTTACATAATCTTCATGGGGAGAGAAACTGTGGGAAAGTTTTAAGCAGGGAGGTGCCTTTATCAGAAAAATGTGTTTCCAATATCACTCTAATTACAGAGTAAAGCATGGAATACAGTGGGCAAACTGTGGGACGTGGCCACACTGAGAGACTCTGCAAGGCCGGGGGAGCAGGGCTATGCTCCTGCACGAGGCTCCTGGAATGGCACAGAGCCGTCTGCAGTAGAGGGGGGGCTGTGGACCCAGCACAGAGAATCTCAGTGTCCATGTCCTGAGGGAGGTGAGGAGCTCTCAGCCAGCAGGAGCAGGCTCCAGAAGCCCAGAGGAATTCTGTGAGTCTGTGCACTGCGTGTTTCTCCTGCTGGGATCTAGTCTCCATGTTAATAGGAATTTCCCCCTGTTATGTCACCGTAATATCTACAGAGCCCAGAAACTGTGGCACAATGGGCAAAGTCAGCACATATTTGTTGGAAGAATATTTGAATTCTCCTGAATTGCACACCTTGGTGAAAGCAGATCTGAGGCAAAGATAATGATTTCTGCTTTCTGCATATTTTGACTCTGGAGTTCTGAGTCGAATTAAGAGGAAATGTTAAGTAATAACGGTGATCTTATTGTCTATAGAACAGAAGAGATACATGCACTTTACCCTGGGGATATGGACTGCATTCCATAGATTTATGCAAAGGAAGAGGAGAAGGATGCAATGGGCCTGCAGGGACTGAGTAAAGAAACCACGGGGAGCAGGTGGATGAGGGAACAAACTGTGAGCACAGGAGACAAGCTCCAGGAGCAAATAAACTGCAGAGTGTTTGTGAGCTGGATGGATGTCTAATAACATTTCACGTAAGAACATGTAAGATAGACATTTGTCAACAAGATGCTAAATATAGAGCTCCTGATCCAGCATAAGACCAATGACATTCGAATATTCAACTTTGTAACCGCAAAACCTACAAAGGACCTTAGTGGGAAAAAGTATGAAGAAAGAATGATGGGTTGGTAAGCTCTGTGTCCATAGATGAGACGGTTCTGAACAGGGAGAGATGGATGAAGGAAGCCAACAAATGAGGGTCTAAGACTTTCTCTGCCGGGTTGGACTTTATTCTAATACAAGATGGCGTGATGGGAGCTGCACAGCTCAAATATTAGGATTCATTGTGCTTCTTTGATTTCTCATTAGCACAGCAAATAGACTACCTAAAAATTGGAGTTTAAGACGCAAATGAGGTTATGTGAGTTTATTTGTAATTCATTGCTTTAATGGACAAGTGATGGAACACTGAAAATGTATGTGCTCTCTAAATCACATAAAAATGAAGGGATATGCTGTTTGCAACATCTTCTCTGGGAGTGGAAACACCTTATCTTCCCATTTCTGTCCACTATTTCACCTTCCATTTTGCACTCCCTAATGAGTGAGATAGAAGAGTCATCACCTCCACTGTATGTGAATGCCATCACCAAATGAGCAGACGATGGATGTGTGAATAGAGGCAGCGATCTCTATTCACACATCCAAAAAACAGCTGGGCTCTCAGGGCTTTGGGCCATGGTGAGGGGTGTTTCCTGTGACCAGGAGGGGACACTGCAGGACAGCCCTGTGGTCCCTACTCAGGTTATCTGTGAGGACCATTCACTCAAAGGAGTCTGAGCCTGAGAGCTGGGCCCTGTGCTCCCTGATGGGGACTCAGCAGCTGGGTCCTCTCAGTCCTGGCAGAGTCCCCTGAGCAGAGACCTTTGTCACAGCAGGTGCTTCCTCCCAGGGCTCTCCCAAGAGGTGAAGCCAATCTCCATTCTCCTCGTGTGTGGTGTTAGCTGAACTCCAGCACCAGGGCTCAGGCAGGGGCTGGGCAGGCACTGGCTGGAAACCCATTTGCATGGACAGCCCCTCCTGTGGAACAGGGTGGAGAAGAAAAGGAGGCCTGGGGCAGCCCAGCCCCACTGTAGGGACCAGGGGGCTGTGTGCACCATGGCCTTGACTCCTGTCTTCCTTGGGTGTCTCTCTCTCTTCACAGGTGGGGACAGGCCTCAGAGACTCAAAGCAGCCCACAGTCTGTGTCAGCCTCTCTCACTCGGAATCTGAAGCAGCTCAACACTGGTCTCTTCCCCAGCACCCACAGGTGTCTGCAGGTTCCCTCTCCCAGCCCGTGTCCTCCCTCTCCATTCCCTCTAAACCTCTGTGAGACTCACCTGCACCATGAGCAAGGGCTTCACTCTTGGTACCTTCTGGATGTGTTGGTACCGGCAGAAGCCAAGGAGTCCTCCCAGGTGTTTTTGTACATTCCACTTACATTCAGATGAGCACCAGGGCTCGGGGGGTCCCCAGGAAATTTCCTGGATCCAATGATGCATCAGCCAATGCTAGGGTTTTGCTCATCTCTGCACTCCAGTTTAGGCTCACTAGGACACATCATGGCAACACAAAGGCTGTCACAGTGCTTCCCACTCATGTGGAGTGAGACAAAATCCTCCCCATTGCTCTGCTCTGCTCACAGTAGAAGCCTGGGGGTTTCCTGCACCTCTGCCAACACTGGGTGGGCTCTCAGGTCTGCACAGACAGAGCCTCACAGACATTCCTCAGTCCTGGGCCAGAGACTCTCAGGACATGGCCATGACCAGGGCAGCAGAGACACTGGCCCCATAGACCCCATCATGTGGGTGACCATAGTTCACTTCCCAGCTCCAATAAAGACTGAATCGTTGTGTGCTCACCTGTGTAAAGGAACTCAGGATCGTCTACGCAATGGATTGTGGGAAGATTAAAGAAATCACTGTATGAACTCACCACAGTGTGTGGCCCAGACCAGCTGCTCTGATCTTTGTCAACACTAACTCAGCCTATTCCAGGCCCACACGCTCCAGGAATGTTCTCTTCCTGTTCTTTCCCTGACTCCTGCTCCTCCCCTTTGCCCCATTCTCAACACTGACCCATTAAGGAAGGACATTTAAAGAGAACTTGTTTTTCATTTTGGGAGATCTGAATTGAAAACCTGCAGCTTCCAAATATGAGACATGCATCGTGGGCATGCTTCTGAATTTCTCTTTGTGTCAATGACATTATCTGTAACCAAGGAGGTGAAAGACATATACACTGAAAACTGTAAGACATCATTGAAAGAAACTGAAGAAGACATAAAGCAACGGGAAAGATACTCTGTGCTCACGCATTGGGAGAATAAACGTAGTGAAAATGTCTATATTACCTAAAGCAACCTACAGATGTATTGCAATCCCAACCAGAATCCAAATGATGGGGCCGGCCAGGGGGCTCAGGGATTATGTGCGCACATTCCGCTTTGGCTGCGCAAGGTTCACCGCTTCGGATCCCGGGTGAGGACATGGCAGCGCTTGCCAAGCCATGTTGTGGTGGGCGTCCCACATATAAAGTAGAGGAAGACGGGCACAGATGGTAGCTCAGGGATCGGCTTCCTCAACAAAAAGAGAAGGATTGGCAGCAGTTAGCTCAGGGCTAATCTTCCTCAAAAAAAAAAAAATAAATAAATGAAAGAATCCAAATGAGATTTTTCACAGAAATAGAACAAAGAATCATAGAATTTATATAGGACAGCAAAAGACCCCCCTGAAAAGCCAAAGCAATTATGAGGAAAAAATACAAAGCTGGAGGCATCACATTCCCTGAAATTTAAATATACTATCAGATGAAGTAATCTAACCACTTTGGTACTGGCAGGAAAATGAACACACAGATCAATGGAACAGTATCGAGAGCCCAGAAATAAAACTACGCGTCCATGGACAGCAAATCCTTGACAAAGGTTCAAGGGTATTCAGTAGAGAAAGAAATGCTCTTCAATAAGTGTTGTTGGGCAAACAGGGCAGCTACATGCCAAAGAATGAAAGTAGGCCATTGTCTCACACCATACACAAAAATTAACTTCTACTGGATTTAAGACTTGAATCCAAGACCCGAAACCATAAAATCCTAGAAGAAAACACAGGCAGTATGCTTTTTTGACTTCAATCTCAGCAGTGTGTTTTTGAACACAATGTCTTCTGAGTCAAAGAAAACAAATATATAAAATAAACAAATGGGACTATATCAAACCAAAAATCTTCTTCAAAGCAAAGAAAACCATCAACAAGACAAAAAGATAATCCACAAACTGGGAGAAATTATTTGCAAATCATGTATCCGATAAGGGGTTCATTTCCAAAATATATAAAGAACTCATACAAGTCAACAACAACAAAATAAACATGCAGACCAAAAAATGGATGGAGGGTATGAACAGACATTTTTTGAAAGAAGATATACAGATGGCCAACAGGCTCATGAAAAGATGTTCAACAAACCTAATTATTGGGGAAATACAAATGAAAACTAAAATGAGACATAACTTCACACTCTTCAGAATGGCTATTATTAAAAAGACAAGATGTATGTGTTGGAGAGGATGTGGAGAAGAAGGAACCCTCGTACACTGCTGATGGGAAAGCAAACTGGGGCAGTCACCAGGGAAAACACTCTGGAGATATCTCAAAGAGTTAAAATAGAAATACTTTATGATTCAGCTATTCCACTTCTGAGTGTCTATCCAAACCCATGAAAACATGAATTCAAAAGATATATGCACTCTTATGTTCATAGACGCATTATTCACAATAGGAAGCATTTGCATGCAATGTAAGCGGTCATCAGTGGAAGAATGGATAAGGAAGATGGGGTATATATGTACACAGTGGACTACTACCCAGTCATAAAAAATGACAAAGTTGTGCCATTTGTGACATAATGTATGGAGACTGAGGGTATTATGCTAAGCTAAATAAATGAGACAGCGAAAGGCAAATACTGTACGAATTCACTCATATGTGGAAGATAAACAAACACACATATGGATAATCAGAGGAGATTCACAGTTACCAGAGGGGAAAGGGGCAGGGGGAGGGTGAAAGGGGTAAAGAGACACTTGTGTATGGTCACAGACGGAAGCTAGACACTTGGTGGTGAACTTGATGCAGTCTGTACAGAAGCTGAAATCTAATAAGCTACACCTGAAATTTACACAATGTCATAGACCAATGTGACCTCAATAAAATATTATTTTAAATTTACATAGTGTAATTTGTTACATTTTTCTGTATTGATTGAAAATGTCTGTGTCCTATCTAAGAAAACTTTGTCTATTCCAATGACATGAAGATGTTATTTTATAATTTTTCTAGAATCTTTATGATATTAACCTTTATATTTATGACTAACTTGAATCAAATGAAGTCTTATATTTGGGATGAGGCTATGGTCAATGTTCATTATTGCATACTATAACTCTGTGATCCATTAAAGGAAGAACCATGATTATCCCAAGGGAAAAAAAATTTGATCCATACTTCAACACCTCTTTGTGATTTTAAAACAATTTCTCAGGAGATTGGGAATAAAATGGAAGCTTCTTACCCTGTGATTAGATAGTAAACAAACAAAATCAAAACTAAATTTTCATGCTAAGTCATTGTGAAGGGTTCCGTATTAGAAGTGCTCCATTACAAACTGGATAAAGAAACACGATGTGGTCAGGGAAGTAGCATCGTGGAAACTGTTACAAGTTTAGTGTCCTTGGTGCTGCAAGGGGCGCACAGATTACAGAGTTAGACCACACGCAGGGAAGACCAAGTCCACCACAGCTTTCAAATTAAATAATCATGAAGAACAGTTCTCCAGGCTCTCATTTCACAGAGCGTCATCATTAAGGACACTCTGAATTCAAATGCTACCAAATCTCCACGCCTCTCCACTTATCCTGGATGTCTGGCTCAATCCACGGATGATAGTTTTCTCAAAGTTGGGAAGATTGAATGTTTGAAGAAACAGTAATTGCCTAATACACAACCACTGCTCTGAGGAGTGTAAATAGGTTCAATTAATAAGGAAAAATAATGACAGAAAGAATCATACTTGTATTCTTTGTTCAGTATTTCTATCCTTGAATTTTAGTTAAAAAATATGCACGCAGGTGGTTAAAGTTCTAGGTTTGGAAATTTGTTTGTAAATAATTATAGTAAAAACAAATTGTCGCTCCACTCAGTGTGGTCAAAATTCATCCAGCAGGTGATATGTGAGCCTGTCCTCAAGGAAGAGGGACAAGAGAGCGACAGGAGGACAAGAAAGTCCCCCAGAGGAGGGAACACTGTGGTCCAGGGTTAAGTGTCCCCTTTGCAAAAGAGACCTGCTTGTGCTTTTGTAGAGGCTGCAGAAGGGGGAGGTGAGGCAGGAGGCAGGGGAAGACATGATGGCCATGTCGAGAGAGACCTTGAATGTGGCACCTAATATATTTACTTCATCTTGATAAGAAGGGAATCCATGGAAGATTTTTAAGCAGGGAGGTGCCTTTATCAGACATATGGGTTTGCAATATCCCTCTGAATACAGTGTAAAGAATGAAATATAGTGGACAAGATGGTGGATAAGACCACACTGAGGGGCTCTGCGTGGCCGGGTGATCAGGGATGGGCACCTGCACTCAGGGACCTGGAACGGGCAGGGAGGGGTGAGGACCAGGGGGAGGCTGTGGACACAACATCCAGGACTTCAGTGTCCATGTGCCGGGTGAGGTGAAGGGTTCTTGGCGTTCAGGAGTGGGCTCCAGATTGAAAACTTCCCAGGGTGGTGTCAGCCACATGATGACATTCTTCTGTGATTCTGTTCACTGTGTGTTTCCCACACCAGGATCCAAGCTCCAAGTGAATAGAATTTTTCCCCTGTTCTGTCACTCTGTATCTACAGTGCCCAAAAAACTTCCTGGAACAGAAGACAGACATAACACATCCTTGTTGAATGAATATCTGAAATCTTCTGAATGGGAAAGCAGGAAGAGGTGCAGATCTGAAGCAAAGATAAAGATTTCTGCTTTTTGGACATTTTGAGTTTGAGATCTGAGCTGATTTGAGAGGAGATGCTGAGTAATAACCTTGATCTTACTGTCTGTAGAACAGGAGAGACAGTGCTTGAGTCCTCTGGAAGGTGACCAGTGAGACGGACCGGATTCCACCGGCTCCTGCAGGGAAAGTGGAGGGTGATGAGCCTGCAGGTGCTGAATAAAGAGCCCTCAGGGAGCAGGTGGATGGGGGAGCAAATGCTGAGCACAGGAGACAAGCTTTGTGAGCAAATAAACTGAAGACTATGGGCGAGCTTGGTGAGTGTCAGATAACATTTCACTTAACAACATGTAAGATAGCCATTTGCCAACAAGATGCTAAATATAGAGCTCATGGTCCAGCACAAAGTCAAGGAAATTCTAATATTCAACTTTTTGACCCCAAATCCTACAAAGTACCTTAGTGCGTAAAGGTGTAAAGAAAGAATGATGGGGTTTCTAAGCTGTGTGTCCATAGAAAAGATGATTCTGAGCAGGGAGAAATGGATGAAGAAAGCCAACAAATGAGGGTCTGAGACTTTCTCTCCCGGGTTGGACTTTACTCTAATACAAGATGGCGTGATGGGAGCTGCACAGCTCGACTATTAGGATTCATTGTGCTTCTTTGATTTGTCTCTTAGCTCAACAAGTAAATTGGCTAAAATGTTGGAGATTAAACACCAAGAAATTTATATGAGAGTCCTTGGAATCATTACCTTATCACATGAGACGGAACACTAAAAATGTATGCATATTCCAAAGCACGTGCAAATAAAAGGCTGTGATGTTTGCAGAATATTCTCCGGGGGCACTAACAACTTAAGTTGTCATTTCTGTACATTTTTGAATCTTCCACAGACAGAGACTCCTTCTGGGAATAAGATAACCACAGTAATCACACACGCTGTATTGGAATCCCATGTTCCAGGAATCAGACCACGGATGTGTGAACAGAGGCAGTGAGCTGGTGACCTGCAGAACCAGCTGGGCTCTCAGGGTTTTGGACCATGGTGAGGGGTGTGACCTGTGATCAGCAGGGGATGCTGTGGGACTGCCCTGTGGTCCCTACACAGCTGCTCTGTGAGGACCATTCACTCAAAGTAGCCTAGGAATGAGAGCTGGGCCCTGTGCTCACTGATGGGAACTCAGCAGCTGTGTCCTCTCTGGCCTGGCAGAGACCCCTGAGCAGGGACCTTTGTGTTGTCTCAGCAGGGGCTTCCTCCCAGGGCTCTCCCAAGGGGTGAAGCCGACCTCCATCCTCCTCAGTGTGTGGTGTGAGCTGAGCTCCAGCACCAGGGCTCAGGGAGGTTCTGGGCAGTCACAGGATGGAAACTCATTTGCATGGACAGCCCCACCTGTGGCAGAGGGTGGAGAAGAAAAGGAGGCCTGGGGCAGCCCAGCCCCACGGTGGGGACCAGGGGCTGTGTGCACCATGGCCTAGACTCCTCTCATCCTCGTGCTCCTCTCTCACTGCACAGGTAGGGACAGGCCTCAGGGACCCAGAGCAGCTGACACTCTGTGTCAGCCTCTCTGGCTCAGAATCTCAAGCAGCTCAACTCTGGCCCCTGCCCCAGCACCCACATGTGTCTCTGTCTGTAGGTTCCCTCTCCCAGTCTGTGCTGACCCAGCCATCCTCCCTCTCTGCATCTCCTGGAGCATCAGCCAGACTCACCTGCACCCTGAGCAGTGACATCAGTCTTGGCAGCTCTCTCATATTCTGGTACCAGCAGAAGCCAGGGAGCCCTGCCCGATATCTCCTGAGTTTCTACTCAGACTCAGTTAAGCACCAAGGCTCCGGGGTCCCAGCCGCTTCTCTGGATCCAAAGACACCTCGTCCAATGCAGGGCTTCTGCTCATCTCTGGGCTCGAGGCTGAGGACGAGGCTGACTATTACTGTGCTACAGCTGATAGCAGTGGGAGCAGCTCTGGTTACTCACAGTGTCTCAGACAATGAGGAAGTGAGACAAAAATCCCCAGGCCCACAGACCTTGGCTCTGAGGCTCTTTTCAGTGAGAAGCTCCTGTGGAGGCCTCTGGCCAGGAGACTCCTCCGCAGCCAGATTTATCCATGAACAGAGGAAGGAGAAACGTGCAGGATGCGCCTGTTACCTGAGCCAGCACATGGCATCCCAGGATCACACAGATGATGAGGTCACAGAGCCCAAGGGCACGTCCCACGGAGTCTGCAGGGAATGAGCAAAAGTAAGTGCTGCTTCTGCTGAGAACACGCTAAGTGCTGAGCAGTGTAACCACATCCATCCTCATCCTCATCTTACTTCACAGACTGTGAGCTTGTGTTCCTAGTGACGTATCTACAGCCAGTGTATTAATATTCACCCTGGTCACAGACACATTTTCCTCTCTCTGAACCAGCCCACACAGCAATTTGCTCACAACTTCTACAGACCGTCACTGACAGCATCCCTCACGCGCATCCCTCCTGATCTCTCCTCTGCTCCTGAGTCCCCAGGGACTTCTCATCCCTCCCTCTGGGTCTTCGTGTCTTAACTCCATCTCCACATGCGGTTTTCAGAGAAAACTGGAAATGTTCTTGCTGTCATTTCCTTTCTCAACAGACTCTATCTCTAGGGAGGATAACCAGCAGACGTTAGACCAGCAGGAAATCGCTTCACAATCTCATTCCTACTCTCATCCCCACACTCTGGTTTGTCTGTACTGTCTATTGTTGGGATGGTTCAAGATTCTGCATGTGATGAGAGCAGTCTGGATGTGTCCCCACTGTTTGTATTTCCTAGGTGAGAGTGTTCAAGATTGGAATTTAAAAACTGTACATTTTTCTAAATGAGGAAAAGTTCTAAAGAGATAAATTGAGGAATAAACATTATAAGATGTATTTATAATTCTTCATAACATATTGGAGAAGGGAACATGAAAAATAATGTCAAATATTTTGAGAAAAGTTAACTAGCCCATTTGTTGTGACAGCATTCACAAAATCCATATGCACATGCTGCTAGAGCAGGAGCTCACATTTCCCCTCTTGTAGGACTGTAGCAATGGAGCTGAAAACTTTTCATCTGCTATGAAATTTGACCTCCTCACTGACAGAGCGACAGAATGGAGGGCAAGGTGTCCATCACCACAGAACTGCTGGGACGAGTCATCATGGTATTTTCGCATAGAACTCACGCCCTACACCATGGAGTCCACCTGCTGCTACCTACATGTGTGTTTTTACATCTAGAAGTGTGTCATTATAGAGGAAATAGTTTGGTTCAAAAATGCAATCCAGGGGAGCCGCCCGCATGGTGTAGTGGTTACATTTGGTGTGCTCCACTTTGGTGTCTCGGGTTCGTGGCTTTGATCCTGGGCACAGACCTACACCACTTATCAGCCATGCTGCGGTGGTGTCCCACATATGAAATAGTGGAAGATTGGCACAGATGTTAGCTCAGGGTGAATCTTCTTCAGAGGAAAAGCAGATGGAATGCCAGTGTCATAATTATTGTTCTCCATCTTTGGAAAATGTAATATGTAGGAAAATGACCCGCATCCCAGCTAGTTGAGAGTGAAAATTTCAGAGCGAGAAGCCTAATAGCTGACATATGAGAATAAACACAGGTACATTTTTTATCTGAAATACCAATCCAACCATTTCTATCGTTCCTGAGCACCTGGTATTTCTAGGATACACAATTTAAAATTTGATCTGGATTAAATGAAAAGCAGAAAAGGCTACACATTTTCAGTTGTAAGATCAATAATTTCTGAAGTAAAGAATAGTGACTATAATTAATAATACTGTATTGAATACTTAAAAGTTGAAAATGGAGTTTATGTTAAGTATTCCCATCAAAAAGAAAGCTACTATGGTAGGTGAAGGATTTGTTAATTAACTTGACTTTGGTAACCATTTTACAAGATATATGTGTACTAAATCATTACATTGTACATGTTAAATAGATATAATATTTATTTGATATTAAACTTCAACACATCTGGACACATCTGGACAATAAAATCATTGTAAATGGAATTTTAATACTCATATTTATATCTATAATAATTATCAAATTGTGTAAATTCTTCCTTCATCATCTCTATATATTACCTACATTTTCTCTGTATGCAAAACTATGTACTTAGTGAACTTTCTGTCTCTGAATTAACTCAGCAATTCCTTTGTCATTGTGAGTGTGAAAGGCTGACTATTAACTGAAGAATTAAGAAAGACATAAGCACAATATTTTCACCAGTGCATTTCTGTTGTGGTGAAGGGGTTCAGTAAAAAAATACATAATTCTTTTGTAAATAGAGTATTTTAGAGAACCCCCAAAAGTGTAACAGTAAATGTGTGTTCTAGTTAATAAACTGAGACTCAATCACACACATTCTAACGATCGGTTCGTAAAAACTGCCCATAGGAAGAGAAGTGACCACACACAGAATGCATGAAATTCTAGGCCCAAAATGAGAGAGTTGCCAAGTTTAAAACAGAGTTGGTGTCACTCATGGTATGAAGAGCTACAGTGGAAATGCCCATCATAACTCATTCACCCCACATTTCTACATATGTTAGTGTGTGTGGGTAAGCAAGAGAGAGAGAGAAATTAAATAAAAACTGTAGAAAATATAACTTTCTGAATGTTTTCCTTGAGAAGGTGTGCGGTGCAGATAAACAGAGGTGGCTGTGCAGATCTCCCGCACGTCTAGCATGACCCCTCCTCAAAATAGCCCATCACTGCAGCTCCATCCACTCTGTTGCGGGGTCCATTGTCACCTTCTGACATGAGTGTCCCCCATGAGACAGACCATGGTGTGAAGCCTCCCTTCTCCTGTCACTCAGCCAAGGCTCATTGCTCGAAGCCTGCTTTCCTTGTCTCCTGGGAGTCTCATTCCTTACCCCCTTCACTCCTCAGCCTCTCCCTCCCATCAGGCCTCAGTGCCATCCTGAGGACCCTGCCCTCTTCTTGGAGACCCATCCCCTTAGGTCCCAGGGCTCCAGCCCTAGCATCATCATGGGACAGCTGTGCTGAGAGGTGGGTTCCAGAGCAGGAGACCTCTGCTTTTTGGTGATGAAGAGTGGCCTCCTCTCAGTAACTTCCTACATTGTTTCTTGTTGACGGCCCCCCATCCCGATCAGGTGTGGACGTGAGAGGTATGAAGGAGGAGGGTCCAGGGGCCTGCACCTGCCTCAGTGGAAAGCGGGGTCAGAGAGAGGCACAGCCCCGCCAGCTTCCCAAACAGTGATATGTGGTCTCAGGGCCTCTGTCCTTCTGCTGGGGCCAAGCAGCACAAATTCTCCCTCAGGGGCCAGTTCTCAGGGCCCCGCCCTCCACTGTGTAACAACTGAAGGGGCATCAGTGAGTCCACCATCTGAGGAGGCCTCTCTGTGAAACTGAGGGATCTGTGTGGTGAGGAGGCTGCAGCCGAGTGAGGGCCTGGGCTGAGGGTGCCTCCCCTTTGTGAGGAGGGGACAGTGGAAAAACAATGCTTAGGAAGGTGATGCCCCTCCTCAGGCAGGAGGTGACATTGAATTCAGACATGGTGCAAAGTGTACCAGGGCCAGCAGGGAGTGCTGTGGGCATGTGTCTGAATCACATGTGGTGAGACCACAGCTGTGACCCCAGCTGTGACCTGGCTGCTTAGCTGTGCCCTCTGCTCAGTGCTCCCTGGGGCCCAGCACATTCTTCCTCCTAATGCCCCAGATGTGCCCACATCAGAAGTTCACCAGCCCCACACTCCCCTAAAACAAACTCCAAGGCAAAGGGGATTGAGTCTTGGTTCACAGACAGCTGGGACAGTGGGAGGATGGGGGATAATTTAAATGAAGGGCTCCTGCTTCCAACAGAGTGAAGGAAGGGATGAGGGATAATTGAGCATCTCTGTCTCAGCTGGGAGCTAGAGAGAGAGCTCTGGGCATCTCCACCATGGTCTGGACCCCTAGCCTCACCCCTCTCACTCATTAAACAGGTGACTGCATTCTAAGGTCAGGGGAGGGTCCCTGGAAACATATATGGAGCTTTCTTTTATGCAGATGCTCAGCTTGTCTTGTGGCCACGGCCCTGACTCTCCATCTCTATGACTCTATGTCCTTCATTTCAGGGTCCTGAGTATAGTCTTTGCTGTCTCAGCCATCCTGAGAGTCAGGGACTCTGGAAGCAGCAGTGACATTGGATCCTATAATATCTATGGTTCCAGCTCTTAGTGGTGCTGCCCCAAAACTCTGACTCTTGGAAGTACTCAGCCCTCAGAGATTCCAGATGAGTCTGTCTCTAAGTCAGGCAACTTCCCCTCTCTTACCACCTGTGGGCTCCAGCCTGAGGATGAGGTGATTCTTACTGTCACACATATGACAGAGACCTCAATGCACACAGTGCTGTGTGCCCAGGATGAAGTGAGACACAAACCATCCCCTGGGGCCCCTAACCACACCGTCACTCCCCTGTGATTGTTGTCACTTCTGTCACCAGCACCTGAGGGCTTGAGCCCCCCCACGCAGGTGTGATGGTCTGAGGATATCCCCTAAGATCTCATGCCAGCTGTGGACTGAGCCATTCCTAATGACACAGTCTCTGCCTGGTCATGTTCACACAGGCAGGAGCTCCTTGTCCAGGGCACCCAGTCTCTCCAGAGAGACAGTGATGGGGACAGAGGGAGGGTGACTCCAGTCATGTCAGAAACAAGAAGGACCTAGAGACTGCGCTGGAGCCGACCCAGCAGCCTCGGGTCTCACACAGGTCCCCGGCTCCTGCAGGAATGATGCTCTTGTGCCCAGGCCTCTCCCTCACCATCTGCTCTCCTGTCACCACTGGGTCCTGCAGCCCCCACAGAGGCACCTCCCTCTGAACACCTCCTTGAGGTGAGGGATCACTGGCGTTTCTTTTCTATCTTGAAAAATAAAACACAGATCGTCTATAATAACTAATTTTATAAATTAATTAGGAAATGGTGTGACAAATTACATAGGAAAAAATGTAAAACAATATCAAAGTACATAAAATCCAGTGCAAAAGGAGAGATATGCCACGGCAATGGGTTGTATGAATCCCATTTGAATGATGGCGGTGTCACAGTATGATTCTACCAACGTGATACAGTGCAGTTAAAATGACAGTGATATTTTAGAGATGTGTCCAACTTATTTGAAAATTTACATGGAAAAATTACAGAAAAGACAAGATAATTTTCAAAAACAAGGAAATAAGAACAGATGCTGTAGTAGTGTACAAAGCAATTGTAATTAAATCATTGTATTACGAGTCTTGGCATTGTTATACAGGTACTTTTTAAAAAATAGCTACCGTAGGATGGGTTTATTATTATACGTTCTCGCAAATTTTGCTCACTCTGTTGAGAAAAATTAAGTGAGGTACATAAATCACAGTATTAATAAATGAAAACCAAATGTGTTAATAACCTAAAAGAGAACATTGAAAGCATGCAACCTCTAGTTAAAATACAGGAAAATAATAACTATCTCAAGTAGGAAGCATTTTTTAAAATAAACTCAAGGCACAAATCATAAAGGGAACATTTGAAAATTTGACTGCAATTGCTTCAGCAGTTTTTCAAAGAAGGACCCGATAGATAAGACAACTGAAGGGTGGAGGCAGTGGAAAGATATTTGCAAGGACGCAGAGTGGATAAAATCCCTTGAGCATGTGCTCAGTGACACTAGAAACGAAGAGAAGGGGAGGGACTCCTGAGAGAAGGTGTGGAGTGAGCCATGCATGTCCCTACAGGAGGAGCTGCCCAGACAGAGTAAACAGCAGAGGGAGAGGGGTCTGGTGGGATAAGATGGGCTAAGGGGCAGCCAGAATCTCACCCAGTCCTAACAGAGAAAAAGAGGTTCCAGGGACCGAGGTGGGGCAGGGAGGCATCAGGCGGTGAGGAGGAGAAAATGGGCGCTCTTGTGCACTCTCTGATAATTTCCAATTTATGTCTGAATGAGGCATTCAGTCATTGATCGTGTAGAACAAAACTATACCTGCAAGTACTGTACTATATATGATGCTGCACATGAAAAATAATAATAACATGCCAGTGAGGATGTGAGGAATCACAGATTCCCATGTACAGCTGGTGTGTAAACAAGTGTGTCCATCTGGAGGCAAGCCTCTCAGCACATGGAGCAATTAAGTGTGCATGTACCTGGCCTGCAGCTGGACCATTCCTGCATGAGGACACAAGAAAGTCTGACAGGAAGTTCCATGCTAGGAGCAAAGCACTGACAGCAACCTAAGTGCCCAACACAAGGGGAATTTGTAACTATAGCATAGTAGATGGAGTGATAACCAGTTAAAAATACTTAAATAATTTTACTTTGCAAAATTGTAAAAGTAACATTTTGAGTTAAAATTTTTTAAAAAGCCAGAATAAATCAGAATATGATGTAAAGAATTAAATGTGTATATTCAATATAAAAATACACACACAGAGACACACAATGATTAACTCCAGATGATATAAAAGGGTACTTGTAGGTCCAGAAGGAAAAACATTATTTACCCTCGAGTAGCTGCCTATGGAAAGAGAGATGTGTGATTTAAACTGGCACACCAAGTTTAGAAAAAATAATATGAAAGAAAGACCTTTTAGTGACTAATAGTGAAAGTGCTAAGAAAATATATGTGATTGAGTTTTGTGCACCTTGGGCCCGTGAAAAAGGGAAACAGGATATAATCTCTATATTGGGACTTTTAGTAGACACTCTAAGTGATGGTGAATGCTATGCTGATGCAGCTGAAGGCAAGCTGCTGTGGCCTCTTTGTTGTGACAAGGACATCCCTCAACCCACACACCCTGTGTCTGGAATCCCAGCTGCCCAGGTCCCTCTCTGACACCAGGAGCAGCTTCATGAAGAGCATCGGGACAACAGTGCTCCTCTAACCGGAGGGCCCAGGTGTGTCAGAGAGTCTGGGTGGGGTGGGGTCTGAGGGCGTGTGGGACAGTGTGGGACAATCCTGAGATGGTCCCTCCCTGCTGGGAAGCCACCCAGGGCTCCAGGGGTTCAGCTGTCAGTGCGCTCACTGGGCTGTGCTGACCTCCAGGACCCAGGGTCATCAAGAGCCAGGACCTCCACCCCCTGGGGCAGCTCATCCCTCCTCCTCTTCCTCCTTCTCCCTGTGAGGACCAGGGCAGGGAAGCCAGGGGCAGACAGAGAGCAAGGGCTGATTAGATTGTATCCGCTCCGCCCCCACGGAAGTTTCAGGAGATACAGAGAGACATAGGGCAGCTCCGTCTCCACAGCAGAGCTTTAAGGCTCAGAGTCTGAGTCTCCCCCGTGCCCTGGGCTCCTCTCCTCCTCACCTCCTCACTCCCCACACACGTGAGAGTGACTTACCTGCGGGATGGAGATCCACCCCCAGCTCTGCCCCACGCCCCCACCCTCCTTCACAGTGAGCTGGGATCCTGCCCGCACACTCCCCTCTGTGCCCTACCATGTCTGTGGCCCAGGCAGGGCTGACTCAGCCACCCTCAGTGACCAAGTCCCCGGGACAGACTGCCACACTCACCTCCACTGGAAACAGCAACAATGGTGGCAGTGAGGGGGCAATTTGCCTGCAGCAACCCCAGCACCTTCTTCCCAAACTGCTGACAAGGAGGAAGAAAAATCAGGCCTCCGGAACCTCTGAGAAATTCTCTGTCTCTGGGCCAGGCAGTGTGGCCTCCTGAGCATCTCTGGTCTGGTGTGAATGTGGGGAAACTGAATCACTCGGACAGTGCTGGTGAGACTGTGAAATGGCACAGCCACTCTGGAAAACAGTGTGGCAGTTTCTTAAAAAGCAAAACACACAGCTACCACGCCACCCGGCAATTGCATGCCTGGGCATTTAGCCCAGAGAAATGAAGACTTACGTTGACACAAAAACCTGTACACAAATGTTTGTAGCAGCTTTATTTGTAATAGTCAAAAACTGGAGACAACCCAGAAGTCCCTCAACAGTTGTTTAACCAAACTGACATATCCCCATCATGGAATACGACTAAGAGATACAAAGAAACGAACTGTGAGTACCTGTAACAATCCAGATGAATCTCCAGTTTTGCTGAGTGGAAAGGAGCAAATCCAAAAAGGGCACATACTGTACGATCTCACTTATGTAACATTCTTGAAATGGCAACATTACAGACGTGGAGAACAGAGGCATGGTTGCCCAGAATTAAAGAGGTGGTAGTGGCGGGAGGGAAGTCTATGTGGCTGTCAAAGAGGAAGAGAAAGGATCCTGTGGTGATGGAAATGTCCTGTGTCTTGACTGTATCAATGCTACTATCCTAATTATGGTATTGTACTATAGTTTAGAGAGATAGTACCATTGGGGGAACCAGGTAAAAGGTTGATGTAATTTCTCTGGCTTGTTTCTTACAACTTCCTGTGAATCTACAGTTGTCTCAAAGTAAATAGATTAATTTTAAAAACTCAAAAGATGGAGGTAAAACCAGGGAAACAGTTATGTCAGTTTGTCAGTTATGGCATGCGCCTTAGAACCCTGACGTCATAACGGCCGGTGACCTTGACAACTTCAGAATCCTCAGGCTTCAGGGCCTAGTTTACGGTGCTCTGCCAAGTGCTGTAGACGTGCTCGATAGTCAGTGCCAAGAACTGAAGAAAACGGGATGTTTTGGTCAATCAAAAAGCGCTTTGAGCTTTCAGGTGGTCCTTCAAGGCTTCACCTCCGCAGGTAGTCTTTGAATATACTACTCTTGATCGTCCAAAGGGACTAGCAGTCACAGGAAGTGTTCTGTTTTGTTTCTCCTAAAACATGGGAACTGATTCTTACCTTCAGCACTGCTTTCATGAAAAGCTCCTCATGTTCACAAGGTTCAGTGCTGCTGAGCACAGAAAGCAGGCTTTACATACTCAAGGGAGACTCTTTCTTGGCTCCATGAGAGAGAATTTTCTGTAGATCTATGACAATATCTCCCTACTTATGAAAGAGTTTTTGTGTCCTGTGAAATTTAGTTGTTTTACCTTTTATGACCAAAGAGTCATAGCTTAGAGCTTAGTTATAGCTCAACAAAATAATATCTAAGACCCTGTTGTGTTTAGAAACTTTTTGATGTTTCCAGTATTATTTGCTGATCTTTGAGAATTTCCCCCCAAAACTTGAATACTGATTTAGATACGATTGGAGTCAATTTTCCAGAATCTTCAGTTATCCAAATTTTTATGTTAACATGAAACTAAATTGCAATTACTTTTTCACAAATCTCCAGATCACTTTATTTTATCTGTCTCAGGCCACAAATTGTCCTGGGGTTTGGGTTTTTTTTTTTTTTTTTTTACCTTCTTGTAATATTCTCAATCTTTGGCCTCTTGGTTCTCCCCTTCCCAACAGCTCGTGGCCATCTTTGCTTTGCTGCTGTCCCCTTCTCCCCACCTCTAAGAGTTGGCATGCCCCGGGGCATGTCCTTGAAACCGTTCTCCATCTACCTCAACTCCCTGTGTGCCCTCATCTTTTTTAATAACTTTCTGTAATTTGGTGACTTGAATTTGAGCTATAGAGTTCTGTTTTGGGGATCAAGGCTAATTTTTAGTGTCGTGTTAACCTTGACCTTTGGCACAAAACTCTATCAGGTATTTGATGGGTGATTGGTTGTCCTGTGGTGTTTGCTGCATTGCAGGGAAAGCTCTTCTGTTGAGGTGGACACCCACAGTGAAAATGCTACGTCATCTGAGAGTGCCGGCCGCACCCTGCTGATCCACGGCCCTGTGGAACTCAGAAGAGGCTGGAGGAGGCAGAAGCGGCACCTCTTCTTGCTCAGCGATCTGTTGCTGATAACTAACACCAAGTACGTGTACACTACAGGCTCTCCTGATTACCATCAGATTGCGTTTTCACCAACCCTTACTGTAGGAAAATATTAAGTGGTTTTCTTCTTTTGCTTTTGCAAATGTTTTGATCCTCCCTTTAGTCAACAAGTATCGACAGAGGTCTTGTTCTGTGCCGTGTCCCTGTAGAGAACACGATTGAGAATGTGACAGGCAGGGTCTCTCCTGCCTGGAGCTTCCAGACAGATGATAAAAATAAGAGGAGGGAAATTACACATTGAAGTTAGTGCTTCTCATAAGAGAGAGAAGAGGGTACCACGTGGAGAAGAAAATGGGACCATCCTAGAGAGGGGCTGTCTATGAAGGCCTCTCCGATGTGGCAGCATTTAAACCAAACCTATGGGGTGAGAAGCAGCCACATTCCTAGACTAGGTGGCTGAGCCTGCTAGGGTGAGGGACCAGCAGGACTCAGTGGGTGCAACTCAGCCCTCTGGAGGGAGGGGTTCAGGAAAGGCTGATGTGACTGGAGCCTGCAGTGTGGGGCACAATATCAGGTAAGATACTGTGGGCAGGGGTCCAGCCACACAGGGTCTCCACAGGCCACAATAAGGGTTGAAATATTATGCTGAAGTGTATTTAATTAAGCAAGTGACCATATCTGGTTTATATTTTTAGCATATTGTTCTGTCTATTGCTAGATAGCAGATTGTGGGTAAGCAAGAGTGGATGCAGGGAGACTAGTTAGGGAGGCAGTGGTTCTGATGAAATATGACAAGGACTCCATCTTGGGAGTGGCAGTGAGAAGAGGAGCAGACAGATTTGGAATATATGTTGGAGACAGAACCAGTTGGGCACACTTTCTTCCCAACCCTGGACACAAATGTAACCAATATCCAGCCTAGAACATGGTAATTGCTCAATTAATGTCCAAAGGTAGGTGGGTGCAAGGTCATCTGTTTATTTGCTTCAGAGCCATAAAAGACAAAGAATATTTCAACAAACAAAATATCAAGAAGCTTTTTCATTACTAGAGTAAACAAATACTCTTTTCTTGGCTGCCCTCCCCGCTAGCTCTCAGTTAGTTACGCCATGTCATAGGTAAGACACGCAAGTACTGACCTTGCAAAATGCTATATTTAACCTGAGCGACGTTAACAATAAGAAGCATGATTTATCAGAAGTTTTTTCTGTCAGGAATTATGCTGAGGACTTTATGTACTGAATCTTGTCTGAACCTTGCAACTACCCAGTGAGATAGGCTCATTTTCCTTATCTTACGGAGGACCTTGATTCCCGGAGGTCTGCTGCCTTTCCCCAGGTCACCACCTTAGCAATTAGTGGAGTCCACATTTGAAACTAGGTCTGTTAATTTCAGCACACAGGCTCTTACCCAACCTGTGGTGCTGCTGCCTCTATTCTCTCTTTTGTCTGGATTTCACAGAACATGCCACAATCACCTAGTTTCTCTCTCATGCTTCAAATCAACCTTAACTTTGTGGTGAGGAAGTGGCTAACTCTCATCCTGGTGAGAAATGGAACTGAGAAACAAATGAGAAGTCTAGCTATCAAAAAAAAAAAAAAAATCAGAGGCCAAAATAAAGATGATAAAATATATTTAAGATGAGTGAAATTGCCTCCAGATGTAGCCTTGGAGATGGCGATGTCATAAAGAGGACAGAGAGAAAAAGATTCCTTTCAGGGCTTGGCATGAGGTCCATTCAAAGCACTCTGCTCCTGGTAGAGGGAATGAGGCATTATTTTAAAAAATGTAGACTAGTTACCAATCTCTTTATTTAAGCAAGGTTAGTATAGGAAACTGAAATTTCTTGGATGCATTCTTGGGACCACACGAGGAGCATCACAGATGGCTTGTTTAATTTCCCCAGTAGCCCTCCAAGGCAGGTACTGTTATCATCTCCAGGCTTCAGATAGGAAGACAAAGACTGAGGAAGGCTCAGGAACTGGCCCGATGTCATACACAGGAAAATGGTGGGAGAGACTGCACCGCAGGTCTGCCTTCATCCCAGGGCCATGCTCTTCCTGTCACACCATGTTGTATTCCTCCATGCTCAACCTGAGACACACAAAAGCAAGCAACCACAACACTCATCTCCTGCCTGTCAGGACTTTGCAGACCACTCACATTCAATTTTTAAGGGGAATCCGTTCTCCTTCACTCTTTTTTTCACCTTTGTAATTATTACAGTATTTAGGAGAGTAGGAGACCTTTGTTTTCCTACCAGAAGCCTCTTGTCTCAGACACTGCTAACCTCTGAACGGGTCTGATAGAACCTACAGTACTCTGCTCAAAACACTTTATATTGATACAGTGTTCTTTTCTCCTGGCAAATTGCATCCGTTTCAGAGCTGAATTTCTATTTTGGTTGGTCCATTATCACAGAAGATGCCCACCATCTTTCACATACTGCTTTTCAGAGAGCTCTCTGTGTCTGCTCAAGGGTTTCATGATGTGACACAATCTCCATCAATTTATTCAATAATATTCTTGTTTATGAGACTCAGTTCCTGAAAGATTACTTCTACATGCTTTCTACATCCATTGGGAATGTTGGAAAGTGTGGGTGATCTAAGGCATTTGATTTGCTTCAGAAGACCTTGATCTAGAGAGAGCAGAGATTTTTGATAAGGGAACTGTCTTCATCTGGTCAGGCTGCCAAAAACAAATACCATCGACTGCTGGGCTTAAACCACAGAAACATATTTACAGAGATTCATTTATTTATTATTAGTGCTTCAAGTGGCCCTCATGCCAAGCCCTGGACAGAGTCTTTTCCTCTCTGTCCTCTTTATGACATCACCATCTCCTAGGCTACACCTGGAGGGAATTTCACTCATCTTAAAAATATTTTCTTATCTTTATTTTGGCCTCTGATTTTTTTTTGATAGCTAGACTTCTCATTTGTTTTTCAGTTCCCTGAGCATTCTGTTCCATTTCCCACCAGGTACCAAGCAGATGAGAGTTAGTCATTTCCTCACCACAAAGGAAAGAGATTTATTTATTTACAGAAATTTATCACGGTTTTGGAGGCTGGAAGTCTGAGATAAGGCTGTCAGCAGGGTCGGGTCCTCATGACAGCTCCCCTCCCAGCTTGCAGATGGCCGCCTTCTCCCCATGGGCTCGCATGTCTCTCCTCAGTGTGTGCCTGTGGAGAAAGAGCTCTCTCTCTTCCTCCCAATCCTATTGGATTAGGACCCCACCTTTATGACCTCATCTAACCTTAATTACCTCCTATAAGCTTTATCTCCAAAAACTGACATATTGGCTGTTAGGGCTTCAAGGTATGAATTGGGGGGTGGGGGGTAGTGTGGGAGTTGGGGACACAATTCAGTCCATAGCAGGAAGCAAGGAGTACTCAATGCTGCCATCTTGTACAAGAGTTTACCTCAGGTTTTAGAAAGCTGGCTACTAGATCATTTCCATAGTAAACATTTGGGTACATTCGTGATTACTGTTCATATGAGAAAATTTATTCATTTTTTTCCCACAAAGAAACAACTACAATGAAATAGCCACCCGCAACAAGCCGCTTATTTCTTTTCTGTCATGCCTCGCTCTCAGATGGAGGAGTGTGTTATGTCCTGGATCGATCTGTTCAAGTTAATCACCTGAGTTTAGTGCCTGTGTTTTCTACTCAGGGAAGGGGGTGGAGTGACTTAGGTTCCATTTTTCCTCAGTGTGTCTTGAGGCTTCAGTTGGAAACTCTTTCTTCTCAAGGTTGATGCTACAGAAACCAACACAAAGGGAGTAAATAGTTGACTGACTGCTGCATATATATTAGTCAGACTAAATGAACTTTAGTTTGTGTGTAATAATAAAGGGGATTTATATGTTCTTTCTTCGTGAGGAAATTATATTTCTCCAGTTGTGCTGGATGTTAATAACAGTCAGTGGAAATTGTTTGGAGATTTTTTTCATACTACATTAGAAACTTTGGTTCTCAAGAATTAAAGTCAGATGGGAACTTTGTTAACATTTTTGATATTCATTAGACTGCTAAATAAGAAGTTATTTTTCAAATGAAATTATAACTTGTTTTTTTAAACAGCAGCTACTTCATAAGATACTAATACTCGTAGAGGCCCATGGAGAACGTACAGAAAGGAAGAGACTGTACTTACTTAGCTCACACCCCCCCTCAGACATCTCTGTCCTCATATTTAGTTATTAAAGAATATAGAAACAACGAAATCCAATTTTGTTTAGGTCAAAAGATGAAGATGACTATTAGCTTATTATCAGTGGCATTACAAAGATTCTTGCAGAAGATACCATGACCCCTACTCCCAGCATCTAAGGGAACACCTGTGCCTTAGAATGAGGGGAATCTCCCTAGAATCTGTGACTTTCCACAGTTCACCGGGGCTCATGCTCCCGTGTCCAAGTTGAGGTAGAAGAAAGCAAGAGGGATACCATCATCTTAGCAGATCGATAGTGAGGGCCCACGCGGTAGAAATAAAAACTGCCTTTTTCCTCCTGCTCCCTTTGAGCCAGTTTCCATAAGGTTCATCCCTTCTCATTTCTACTGACATAATCTGAAGAGTCAGTCACTGAGAGCAGAGAAACGCGGTGAGATCTCAGGAGAATCCACTGTAGTACAAGCCTTCGCTGTAATAAATTTTCAGTATTTCCAGGCTAGCATTTAGCTTTGTTGATAGAATGTCAGGAGATTGATCCTCTCACTCTCAAATGAGAGAACAATGCCGTCAGAAAGCCTGATGGCTCTGGGGGAAGAATGGAGGCTGAAGGTAGGAACAATGAGTAGGGCAGGACATGGAACTGTCCAGGTCAGCACTCATGGAGGCCGAGTGGTTGTGAGCGTAGGCTCATGACTTAGGCTGTCTGGCTTCAAAGCCCATCTCTTGCTTTTGGCAATTTTCTTAATCTCTCTGTGAATTTCCTCATCTATAAAAAGGAGCTAATAGATATAGTGGATTGAGGATTAAGTGAAGTAATGTTTGTGAAATATGTCAAATAGTGCTCGGCATGTGGTGGGAGCTCAATAAATGTTACAGAAGACTGAAAACCATACTCTGGGCTTTTGACAACTCCGTGGTTTAGTTTCAAGGAAGTGAATAATCTTGGGACTTTATGGAACTTTGGAGAGAATTATTGAAACGACTCTTTCAGGTGCGCGTATTTGGAATTTTCCACACAGTACCTTAGGTGTCTCCACACATGGACATCTACAAGACAAAACTTTTAAAATCTGTAAAAACAAGTAGACACATGTCTCTCTTTCCTATCGGCAGTAGACTATTTTTAGCTTCGTAATGCTTTTAGAGTTACGATCTAGAACAATTATTTTATCTGAGAATTGATTGTGTTTCACACAAATCTTCAAATACATCAACATAGGGTAAAAATGTGAAATAAATGTCTAAGAAGCCACCTGTGTCACAAGGCGTATTTGCATCCACTGTGCCCTAAAGTTTGAATCTAGGTCATCCTTCAGGTAGGCTTCCTGCAGAATTATTTTCGTTTCATAAATCCCATCGAAGCCTTTTTGCTTTAACTGTCCCATGAGTCAGCAGAGTCTTAGGGGTTTTTGAACCTGAGGTGTCTTGGATCTCATTTCAGCTTTAGCGTTTCCACATGTGGTTCTGAATAGGAGGCAATTCGGAAGTGGCGTGCCCGTGTTCCCTAGGCATCCTTCAGAGGACTTGTATCGTCTAAATCTCAGGCTCGGCTGAGTGTTAAATTTGTGAGTTAACCGAGAGATATAGTGGTTTCCATGTCAGAGGTCAAAGGAGATTAGGAAGAAACTGTTGGAAAACCATTTCACTGCTGACAAAGTCGATCACCTTCCGATTCCTCAGAGATAAATGGGAAATATCTCCATGACTTACATGTAAGACCTCCTGGGCACTGATGTGGGGCCAATCGATTGATTGATTGAATTTTGAGTTCAGTCCACACGCTAACAGTTTTTCAGTTTGATCCGGAACCTGATAGAAAATGGTATGAATGAAATCTTAATAAAGGAAATTTAAAATAACCTATGCTTAAATGCTAGAAAATCTTTTAAAAAATTAAGGCTGAAAATGTGTTTTAAATCCCTCTGATCCAAGCTTATTGCTGTTTTAGTCTGATTCTCAATAAAAAAATTGTATAATTATTTTTATAAATCATGTATCATGTATCTTTGTTCAGCTACTCAAATGCTTTTTAAAGTAAGCAAGACATGAACAAATAATAAATTAATTATAATAATAAATCATTAAGTAAATAAAATGATATATGTGAATATAGTAACAAATATAACAATAATAAATGAATAATAAATGAATTCATGGTTCTCTAATAAAGCTCTAAAATGTCGAGTATGGTCTGTACTCAATACTCAACATGCAGAAAAATGGCTATTTGCTGCCTTTGAGGAAGTGTTTTCAGGGCCTTCCTGGGCCAGGCGTCACTCGGCACACACTTTGTAAAGACCCATCCAAGCCCTGACTGTGCCGAGCACAGAGGGTCACAGAGCTAAAGGAGGCACGTTGCAACCTGGGGCAGTGAGAACTGGCATCTTACTATGAGCACAGCTGTTCCCATAACATTTAAGAAACAAACTAACAGAGGTCTTGTTTGGTTGTCTTTCTAGTTACAAAAAAAACTTTAAAATAGAAAATAAAGTACCCCTGAACACCATATGGATTGCCAACTGTTTGGACAAATTCGGAGAAGCTGACACCTGTGCCAAGAGGTCCTTTGTCTTGGGCTGGCCCACAGGCCTTTGTGGCCACCTTCAGGTAAGACCTACAGCTTTTGTATTCAATGACTACTTTTCTGACCTCTCATAATGACACTTGTATGTACTTTCCCCCAAAAGGTTTTTATGTGCAAATTGATCATGAACAGTGGGAACTGTTGGAGTAATTTCCTTACCTTTTTGGATGAGTGCTTTTTCAAATGGGCTCTAGGAGCTACTTGGGGAGGTGGATGTTCAGGGTACATGGAGTAAGGTTTAAGGCCCCTCTCAACATCCTGCCCCTAATCCCCAGCGAGTAGCTCTGTTTTTAAATCACTGGAATATCTTCCGTGAGCAAGTACTATTAAATAGTCCAAGTAAGTTTGAAAAATTGTTTTTATACTCCCAAATTCATTTCCTTAAAAATAGTATTTAATTATACAAATAAAATTAATCATGTCATCAAATACTGGGTTGCCTGAATTGCTGTGTACATATTGTCTTATTTGGTGTCTATAGAGAGGTGACAATCCAAGACAAAGGTATGGTCCCAGAGTACAAGTTAGTGTTCCGACACATGTTCTTAGACTGGCACGAGGATGGGGAATGTGGCCCCCCGACCCTGGACATCCTGAGTCTACACTTCTGGGTTCACAGGGGTTCTTTTTTATATTTGAATAGCACTGCCAGCTGCAGGAACGCTCTGAGGTATAATTAACCCTTTTCCTGTTCTGGAAACTGAAACTCAGAGTGGCTAATTGACTTGCCCGTGATCACATAGCTTGCCTCACATAGTTGCAATTACGTGTTTAGATTTCAAACCAACTGCTCTCCCACTTTACGATCTATTTCCCATCGCTGTAACACTGCTTGGAAAACAGCAGGGCCCATCAAATGCCCAATGATGAGGAGAGCACAACTGACACGCGCATCCACCCACGTCAGTGATAAACGGCTGCTGCTATTTTCATCTGCAATGGCAATTCTAATATCTTAGTATAAGTATTTTATGTAGTTTAATTTTTTCTCCCTTTTTTTAAATTGCAGTTTTTCAGAACTAAAGGAAAATGGCACTCTTCCCTTCAAAGGTATTTTTTCAGTATACATATTCTAAATCTTTGATCCACAATAAAAGATTGCAGATCTCTTCATAGCAGCGCCCTCGAACTATTCTCCCTCTCTCTAGTAGAAGCTGTCTGAGCATCCTCAAATAACTCCTTGTTTAGATTTACCTGGCTGCTACTGCAAAAATGTCCTCTCACTTACATGCATGTTTTGCTTATTTTTGAGGAAGTTCTGCTTGTCACTCTCATCTTCCCCTTCTCTCCAACCTAATGATTGGATCCGATGTTACTCTCAAAACACATGCTCAATTTCCCTAAGTTCAGGTTACTCTACTGAGTGATTCTCAAAGCAGCTGCTACTTCCTACCCTTGAACCCAGGAAGGTGCTGGGCCCTCCAACCAGGCAGGAAAGCTCTGAGGACTGGATCTACTGCCAAATCTCACACAACAGGGGCAACCCGCTATTTTCTGGGTCATGTCTTACTTTCATGAAGTATTTTTGCATATTCTTCCAACTCATAATTTGGTTTTGCTGAGTCTATATGCTTTCAAAAATAACCAAGTAGACTGAAAATATTAGCAGTACAGATTATTTGAAAAGAAGCTAATAGCTAATCCATCCTACTCTATTTTGGGTTATTATTGAATGTGATTAGGTGCATCGATCTAGCCAAAGAGAAGGACCAGCCAAAGAGCATTCCCCTCAAAATCGTCACTGAGGACATTAAGAACTGTGTCTGTGTATTTTTAAGAGCAAAAATTAAATTAAATTCCAAGTTCTTTATTTGGGCAGAATGAAAGAGAAAGGCATAGACATAGACAGAGAGAGATGGAGGTAGAAACAGAGAGAGAGAGAGAGAAAGGGAGAGAGAAGGAAAGAAAAACAGGAAGGGGAGATGAGGGGGAGGGAGGGAGAAAGGAAGAGAAGGGAAGAGAAAGAGAGAATTGAGAAGGTACCAAGTGGAAAACTGTATTTTCCTGTATCCATACTGTGACATAAAACGTGAATCCCAGGTGATATGAAGCAAGAGGAATCTATGATGGCTTCAGTGCTTAAGCATGGAAAGAATATTGCATGGTAAACGTTCCTAATGTTTCTCTGGATCCTGCTAATGGTAATTATAGTGGCTTGTTGTAATAAAGTGATTTTCACAACCAGGTATTTCCTATTAGAATGAAACATTTTTTCCAATTGTTGCTACATGCAGAGTGGCCTGGGTTGTTTCCACAGTTTTTTTCTTCCTATGATGTTTTATTTGGAATAATTGTAAATTTACAGAAAAGTTGCAAAAATACAAAAGGTATAAAGAACACCCATATACCCTTTAGCTAGATTCACCTATTTAGTTAACATTTACTCCATTTGCTTTATCATTTATTTTGTTGTCTCTCTCTCCTTCTCCATATTGTGTATGAAGATACCTATTTCTGAGGGTCACACATACGTCGCGGTCCTTTATCCTTAAACACTTGGGTATGTCCTAAGCATAAGGGTATTCCCTTCTATAACAGCATACAGTTATCGCCTTTAGTACATTGAACATTGGTGTGATACTTGAGGCTGCCATTCATGTTCCCATTTTGCCGGCTGGCCTCAGTAATGTCCCTCTTCTAGGAGAGAATCTACTGGAGGGTCAGGTATTAAAAATGCGGAGAAGTTTTGAAAAGTCTTTCATTCTGAGGAATGTCAGCACTAATTGAACTGAAAAGGTTGAGACTTTTAAGAGATCAGTATATTTCTACCTTATTTTGTTGATGCCACTGGGGAAAAAAACCATTCACCTCAGTTGTTTCTATAGAATTTGATCTCTGAAACTAGTGCAGGAGCCAAGACATTTACCCTGAGGAGCAAATATTCTGGGTGTTTTTCATATCACTTTGTTCTGTTCTATGTTACGGGAGCTCTCGATCACACACGATAGTATGTGAAGGTGGAAAAAGAGGCAGTTTAAGACAGTTATCTCCTGGCCGGTAGGAAAGCCGTGCAAATATTCTGATCTGTTTCTGAGTATGCGAGAGATGCTCTGTTTGAGGAGACAAGACTGGAGAGTTCCCCAGCCAAGCACACTGCCTGCTCTCCTTTCACTTAGGGCAGGGGTTGCAGTCAGAATTTTTCACGGAAAATCACCTTTAAATTTTTAAAAATCAACTTGAATTACATAAACGTTACACAAAACAAACATTTCTAATGTTCTTCATTCATTCCCAAAGATCCAAATTTCCCTCTCATTCTATTTCGTTTCATCCTGGAGAAACCTTCCTTAGCATTTCTTGTTATGCAGATCTGGTGCCAACAGATTTTCTTAGTTTCTTTTATCTGAAAATGTCTTTATTTCACCTTCACTCTTGAAAGCTGTGTTTGCTGGATGTAGAATTTTGCCTGCAATTTTTTTTCTTTCGGCGCTCTAAAGATGTTCCACTGTCTTTTGGTCTTTATGCTTCTGATGAGTTGTCTATGATCATTCAAACATTAATCGTCTGCATATGATCTGTCATTTTTCTTCAGCTGCCTTCAAGATTTTTTCTTGATTTTTGGTTTTTAGCAGTGTGGATAAGTATCAGAGCATGGTTTTCCTTGAATCTGTTTTTTTTGCCAAACAAAATCCGTTTGGCATTTTCTAAACTTCTTGAGTTTTTAAATTTATGTCCTTATAAATGTAAATTATGTCTAAAGTTTGGGAAATTTTGGTCGTTATTACCTCATTGCTTTTTCTTCCCCGTTTTCTCTCTTCTTTCTTTCTGAGATTCTAGTTACACGTATATCAGACACTTTCATGTTGTCCACAGGCCCCTCAGGTTCTGTTAATTTTTTCAATCTTCTTTTTTCCCCTTTCCTCTTCACATTGGATAATTTCTATTATCTATTTTCAAAATCATTTCCTCTTCCATTTGTCATCTTCATTATGCAATTTAGCCTGTGTAGTTTCAAATTTTTTTCAGATTTCAGATAAAAAAATTTCTATTTTTCAATATTTTTAATTTCTATGCTGAGATTCCTATATTTTTGTTTATTATGACCATATTTTCATTTCTATAATTGAGCATAATTGTAATAGCTGTCTTTGGCTAATAATTTGAACGTTTAGATCATCTCAGGGTTGTCCTCAACTCTTGAGAATTGATCACATTTTCCTGGTTCTTCATATATCAAGTAACACTTTAGTTCTTATGAAAAAAACACATTTCCATTTTTTTCAAATTATTTGATGAAATAGTTTATTTTTTTTAAGGCGTTTCTTTGCAAAGAGCTGTGTCTACTGGAATTTATCTGTTCTGGAGAACAGACAACATGCAGGAAGAAATACACACATCCCTGGAATGACTATTTTGAACATAATATGTTCCTTATGCCATGAAAAACCGTTATCTTACAGACCACATAAATTAGGGAGTGATGATTAGCATTTGAAAAGAGATTCTTTTACTTTAAAAAATCTTTCATGGGAGAGTTTTTGATTGTATTGAAGGGACTTCAGACGTCTTAAAAACAGCTGCACCCTTAATTCTGGTTAGGTCCCGAGGGAAACCCCATGTTTGAACGCCCCCAGACACGTCAGCACAGGAAGCTCCCAGCATCCCTTCGTCTGGGCGCTCGGAGCTCTACCACTGGGTTCTGAAGCACTTTCTCATAATCCTTAGGGCTACGAGTAGTTGGAAATCAATGAATGCTTTCATTGATAGAAGTCCAATTATAAGCAAGTTTCAGGGCCATCTGTCATATCAAGCAATTGAATTCATACGAAGAAAAATACAATGAAAGGACAAGGAATGAATTACGAAAGGATTCCCTTCGTTTTTAATGTCATCTTCAAGCCTCTGAGTGTCCCCTTATGCTGTCTGTCTTCTTTAAGCACCGTTGATTTAGGACAGGGGCCTTCCTGCCTGATTATACTACAAAACTATGTGCACAGTCAGTGTTCTTGGTTACCATTTGTCTTCTTTGAAAATGTCTTTTGGAATTCAGATAGTTCGATAGATATCTCAGAATCCTATTAATAGCTTTCGGGTACTTTTCTGTAAACTGTCTTCCTATTTTAATGGAGTGGGTGGGACCTGCGTATCACAGAGTGCTCTGGAAATCTGGCCCGAGGCTTCTCCTGCTCCCCAAGCTGATCACAGGGAACTCCTCACGAGGCTGTTTCCACAGGGGTTAGAGAGGCTGCCTCCACCGGCAAAGAAGATTCATCAGAATTTAGAGTTGTTATTTTAAAGATTGGCGCCTGAGCTAACATCTGTTGCCAATATTGTCTTTTTTTTTCTCCTTCTCACCAAAGTGCCCCCAGTCCATAGTTGTACATTCTAGTTGTGAGTGCCTCTGGTTGTGCTATGTAGGACGCTGCCTCAGCATTGCCTGATGAGCGGCACCATGTACACACCCAGGATCTGAACCCACGAAACCCTGGGCTGCTGAAGCGGAGGGCACGAACTTAACCACTCGGCTAGGGGCCTGCCCCTGGGGGTCTTTGTGTTGAAGGATCCGCAGGCTGGGGGGTTGCTGGGATGCGTGAGAGAGGTGCGTGGATGTCTCTAGGATGACTCATGTACACAGCTGGGGATGTGGACGGTCGATGAGAGCACAGATAAAAGAGCAGGTCCGGCACAGTGTCTCTATCCATGCTTCACCCTGTGTGGGAGAGGGGAGAGGCATTTTTGTCTTTTTTGTTGACTCATTTATGTTTTCATTCAAAATTACTTTTGGACTGGCTACTACTAAGTCTCAGCACTCTCCCGGGTTTGAGTGCCACAGCAGTGAAACAACACTGTTAAGGCCACGGGCATCCTTTGGCTTTTAGTCTGACTCAGCGGTAGAGAAGTTGAGCAGATGTTTTCTGTGACTCAGTCAGTTGGACACAGTCAGTACTTACAGGAATAGAGTGTAGAGGACTGAGGTCAAGAAGCAAGTGCTTGGCTAGAAATATATGTATGTAATCGACTGAAGTTTATTAAAGCCATTGTAACTACACTTGTGGATCTGGTCACTGGGAGAAATAATTTTGTTAATGTTCATAAAGCATGTAGGATAATATCTAACACATGGCAGTGCCACAGAAGGATCTGTAGAGTAGGAATAAATGATGCATGGGCTGCGAGTAGAGGATTTAGACAAGAAATCTGGGGACATCTGTGCCACCTTCCTCACCCATTTGCTTGCAGGTTCAGCCCCTCTGCACTTCCCCGGAGGTCCAGCCCTGTCCTAATGCACAGCCCGCATCGTGTGTGGGAGACCCATTCACCCTGCTGTCCACCCTCAGGGCTGTGGGTTCCTGGCTGCTTCCTGGGGGGACTGATGTCCCTGATCATCTTCCCCAGGGTGGACGAGCAACAGGAGAAGCAGGTCTCTCTCCTAAATAATAAAGGTTCTTCTGGAAGAATTCCTTGTGTGTAGTTATTAATGGACCCCTGCCCCACTGAGGGTAAAGGTGGGGACAAGTAAAGAAGGTTATGGAGACTGGCCTGCCGTGGCTGGAAGTGACCTGTGATGAGGGAGAGAGGAACTGGTCACCTCAGGCCCCCCACAGAGAGGGTGTGGAGGAGGGTTAATGCCCTCTGCCCTCTGCCCTCTGCTCACTGGCGGCAGGACACGGTCTCTCTGAGGGGTCAGTCACCCATGGCCCCAACACATAATTAACTAATGGTGGAAGGGGCAGAGGAGTGACTTTATACTGAAGAGGCCATATTTTTGAAGTAAGGAAAAGATGCGGTGACACCTGCAGCACAGCAAGGAGCTCCCTGGGGACGAGAAGCCCCGGCCCCTGTGTGGGGATGGGTGGGGTGCGAGGCAGGGCTGAGTCCAGAGTCTCTCTCTCTCCTTGCTCAGCCCTGGGGTATCCATCCCAGTCACAGGTGAATCTGGGCTCTGAGACAGCAGGGGGCGCTGTGGGCCTGTCCGGAGGGTCTGTGGGGTGATCTCAGCTGGGAACCCAGAGCCTGGAGCCCTGCCTTGTGCATCTGCTCTGTGCTTACTGGGGCCCAGCAGCTGGGAGCTCCCAGGGCCCTAGGAGAGGCTCCCCAGCCCCACCCATACTCAGCTTCCACCAAATGTGGGCCCAGGCACTCCAGGGGAGGGGGGTGGTTTGCATGAAGGGGCCCTCTCTGCTCTCCTGAGGGGAGAGATAAGAGGACTCTGCAGTTCCCTCACTCCTGAGGCTCCGAAGCAGAGCCTGGGTGTCTCCACCGTGGCCTGGACCCCTCTCCTCCTCGCCCTCCTCACTCACTGCTCAGGTGACTGGCTTTGGAAAGCAGGAGAAGTGATTATGGGGGACAATTTGGCTGCTCTTTAACCATAATTTTGTGCACATGCTGCGGGCAATAACCCCAGTCTCAACTCTCCGTGTCTCTACCTCCTCTGTTCCAGGGTCCTGGGCGCAGTCTGGGTGACACAGGAAGCCTCAGTGTCTGGGTCTGTGGGACAGAAAGTCACCCTCTCCTGCGCTGGAAATAGCAACAACGTTGGAATATTTGATGTGGGCTGGTACCAAATTTCTCACGGTGCCCCCAAAACTGTGATGCTCAGAAGTTCTCGTCCCTCAGGGATCCCAGCTCGGTTCTCTGGCTCCAAGTCCGGCAACACGGCCTATCTGACCATCTCTGGGCTCCAGGCTGAGGATGAGGCTGATTATTACTGTTCAGCATGGGACGATAGCATCAGCAATAACACAGTGCTCCGGACCCATGGGGAACCGAGACCAAAACATGCCCCATTCCCTGTGATCACCTCCACACTGCCTCTTACAAACAGGGTTGACTGTGGCCCATCCTAGAGTGTCAACATCTGAGGGTCTGACTCTGAACACAGACCAACTTTAAAGAGTCAGTGGCAGAAGCTCCCTCTCACATTGTTTATAATTTTATTGAGATGTAGTCTGCACGTCATAAAGCTCCCCAGTGTAATGTCTACAGTAGTGCTCAGCATATTTACAGGGCTGTGTAACTGTCACTGTAATCTACTTATAGATCATCTCCATCCTCCCTCAGAGAACGTCCCCACCCATTTGACATCACTCTTCCTGACTCTCTGCTCAACCTTAGGGAACCGCCCATCCACTGTCTGTCTTCATACATTCCCCTATTCTGGACATTTCATGTAGCTGGAACCAGGAAAATACGTGGCCCTTTGTGACCACCTTATTTCACTTATTTCATTTGCATAAGAGTTTTGATGTCCATCTATGCTGTGGCATGACAAAGTAGTCCATTTTTAATTGCCAAATAATACTCCATTGTGTGAGCAAACCACCATTTGTTTATGCATTCACCTGTTGATGGGCATTTGAGTTGTTTGTCATCTTTCACTAGTATGCATGATGCTGCTAGCAACGTTCAGGTACAAGTCCTGTTTGCTTTGGTTTTGATGAATATGTGTCTTCATTTGCCGGAGAGGCACCCAGGAGCGGGATTGCTGAGACGTATGGTGCTTTACGTTACAGTGCTGAGGAGCTGTCAGATCTTTCCAATATGGCCGCACTGGTTTACATTTCCACCAACACCATCTGCATGTTCTGATTCCCACACATCTTCCCCAACGATTGTTATTGTCTCTCATTGTTATCATAGCCCTTCTAGTCTGGGGGGAGTGATACCTCAGTGCATTTTGACGGGTATTTCCCTTATGCCCCATGGTGTTGAGCCTCTTTTCATGTGCTGTGTTGTTTTTCAAAAGTGATGAGCAGCAGAGGCTCTGAGGCCCTTCCACAGATCACTGACACTAAGAAACTTTAGATTCAGCTGTTGCCAAAATCACACACTCAGCCTGTTCAGCTCAACTCAGCAGAAAATCTTTCTTCAGGAACAACATTCCTCTCAGAGGCAACCAGCAGCATGAGGCCACCTTCCCACGTGAGGACCATAAGATCGGGATGTCCTGTGGAATCTGCCTGTGACAGGCACTGAAGCCTCAGGGCTCACACTCTTTTCCAGGACCGTCTATAGAGTCTCATTTCTGCGCATGTCTCACACTCAGTCACCTCTTCAGTAAAGCCCCAGGCCCAGCGTGTGTCTTCTGACACCTCAGCAGAGGCCGCTCCGCTGGGAACCAGGCTCGGGTGGAGCTTGAGTGCAGCCCCTTCTCCCTGCACACACAGCGCCGTCTTCATTAACCACAAGGACCGCAGAGACCGCAGGCAACCATCTGACACAGAATGCACACGGACACTCTGGGAAAAGATAAAAATTCCAACGGGGGGATCAAACACGACCTGAATAAATGTAAAAATAGACGTTGCTGAGAATGATTAATATCAAAAATATGAAATGTATGCTTATTTAATATATAAATATAATAATTATGTGTAGTATCAGTCAGAATATTCGGGAAACATGACATTTTTTCTAATATTTATGTGGGAAAAGTTAAGTCCAAGAATAGCCTAGAGCATTTTGTGAACAAATGAAAAGGAATTGGGATATAAATGATTAGATATCGAGATCTATTTGAACACACAGATAATTTAAAGAGTATGCAGTGGTTGCAGAAATGAAACAGAACAACCAACCACACAGAAATCAATGGAACTCAATTACCTGCCGAGGAGGAGGCCTGTGCGCACGCACAGCGGGCTCACGATGGGCTGTCCAAGTGCCACGCAGCAGTCACATCGTGAGCTCAGTTCTCAAACAGATCCACGCATCTTCAGGAAACACAGATGTCTTAATAAAAAAAGTGAGATTCAGAATAAGATCTCTGGAAACTACCATTTATGTAATTTTAAAAACACAAATAGTTGCAACCATGTTGGAATAACTGAAAAATGATTTAACTGCCCATTGCAAACAACTGGAAAAACAGATACATGTATAAAAGTTCTTTCAAACATTAGACAGCAGGCAGAACAAGATTATTATTTTTGTGAGGAAAAAAATGGCACAAGTTGTATCATCAGCCCATCTTTTTTGTGTGATGCACAGCCTGGCCCCTGGAGCAGAGAGGGGAGCTGAGGCAGCGCACAGCCTCTCACCGAGTGGAGCAGACGGAGACCTGAGCTCAGGGATCCGAGGCTCTTGGGAGCTGTGGGGATGAGTTCTGGAGAGGAGCGCCCTTCACAGAAAACATCTAGAAATCAGCATGGGGTTCCTCTCATCTTAGCTGAACCCTAAAATCCATGTGCATAGTGTGAAACTACACAAGGTCTGTCCACAGGGTGACCAGGAGCTGGTGGATGAGCAGTGTCCACGACTCACACAGGCTGCGAATTGTACACATTTCAAGCAGCCAGCTGTGGTCCTTGTTCATCACTTTGGGGCACTTAGTCGAGTTCACAGAAAAATACAGCAGAGGGGCTAAATGATTCCGAGAATATGCTGTTGTGGAAGAGCACTTACAGTCTACAGCAAGCCTCAGAAGGATCAAGCTGAGGCGTCAATATGCTCACAAGTGTTTCCAGCTGCTTTATTCATGATGGCCAACACTTGGAAGCAACCAATACGCCCTGCAACAGGTGAATGGATAAAGAAACACCGGTGCATCTATACAGTGGAACGTGATTCAAGGATAAAAATACATATCATTTGGCCCCCAAAAGGCATGGAGGAAACTGACATGCATGTTTCTATGTGAAAGAAGCCAATCAGAAGTGGCTGGATCTGCGAGGGGTCCGGGATGGAGAGGGCAGGAACCCTGATCGCCTGCTCCAGCTCAGATCACAAGTCTCCTGCATCCACCAGAGGGCGCTGGTGCTCCCCAGGTCCTCAGCTTTGAGCTCTTCTCTCCCCTGCGTCTTGGAAGTGTTCCTGTGTAATCCTTGCAGAGAAGCCCTTTCCTCTCCTACACTCTCCTTTTAGTAGATGCAGGCCAGGCTAACGTTGAAGGAGGGGCACCCACAGCCTCCAGAAAGGGGAAGATTCGAGTGGAGACCTCCCACCCTGAGAATACAGGTAACATACAAGAAGGGTTGGTGGGCTCAGGCCTGGTGGTGGAACTCAGGAAGCAGAGTCTGGGGGCATCTCCACCATGGCCTGGGCTCTGCTCCTCTCACCCATATAGCTCACTGCACAGGTGGCTGCCTCCAGGGAATTCTGGGAGGACACCTGGACGTCTCCTGGCATGATGACCTCTTTCTCTTTCCTGGCAACGGAGTCTGTCCTGTCCTTACTGATCTCTGTGTTGCTCCCTCTTTGCAAGGTCTTGGGCTGAGGTTGTGCTGACTCAGACCAGCTCTGTGTTGGAGTCTCCGGGGCAGGAGGCCACCATCTCCTGCACCCACAGCAGTGGCTACATTGGGAGCAGATATGTGCACTGCTACCAGCAGTGCCCCCATCAGCGAAATCTACAAGAGTGACAAAGGACCCTCCAGGGTTCCTGATCAGTTTTCTGACTCCATAGCCAGCTCCCCTAATGCCACCTGCCTGACCGTCTCTGAGCTGCAGCCTGAGGACGAGGCCGACTACTCCGGTCAGTCTGATGACAGCAGCTATAAGCGCACAGTGCTCCAGACCCGTGGGGCAGTGAGATGGAAGTTCCCCAGGGCCTCCCCATGCTGGGTCTGCCCTCAATCTGTCCCCAGCAGAGATGGTTGTTCTTTCTTGTCTCCTGCTGGAATATCCATGTTGAGATTGCATGTTTATGAATCTATTTTTTTTTTCCAAAATTTCCCCCCATGTCTTGATGGATGATTTCCTACTTCCTTTGCAATCATTTCATGGAGGTGATTTGGTTCAAACAGGGTTTCTGAACCGCGGCACTACTGGACAATGTGGCTGGGTCATTCCCTGTGCTGGGGCTGTTCTGCATATTGCAGGATGTTTAAAAACATTCTTTGGGGTCCGCACATCAGATAACAGCACCCTACTCTCCAAGTCATGACACACAAAAACACCTCCAGACATTCCCCAAAATGCCCTAGGGAGGGGGGCCAAATCACCCCAGTTTGGGACCCTCTGGGTTAGAAGAACATATTCTCAGCTCTTAGGAGGCCTTTGACGTTGAGTCCTGTTCCCGACATTCAACTGGACAGAAGGCTGGATGTGTCACCTCTCTGTGCTTCCGCTTTCCCATCTGTTACACAAAACAGGTGCACAGACTCAAATGAGGCCAGAGAACCTGTGACCCAATCACACGGAATCTCCTCTCAACCAGAGTGTGGAGCACACATTTAGTCAGAATAGATGTGCAATTAATATTTTAAAGTTTTACACAATGCACATGAAAATGTAACAGATCCATCTTCATCTGTTCTCTTAGTGAGCGTTTTTCAAGCATGGGATACAAAGATGAATAAAAACAGACAGAGTCACGTACCCTTGGAGTTTGCATTGTAGTGTGGGTACAAGACAGCAGACAGAAGCATCCAGGTGGATGGTGGAGCGATTCTGAGGACAGAAGATGACCCCCAGGAGCAAATAAACTGCCGAGTGCATGTTAGTTGTTTGAACATCTGCTCACATTTCACTGAACTAAGAGCCTGTGAGACAATTGATTGTCACACAATACTAAATACACAGTTCAAAATCCACCATATGCTGAATGAAATTCAATATGCAACACCTTAGTCCTCAAATCCGCCAGTGGAACCAGGTGGGAAAACTCACGAAGGAAGAATGATGGGTTTGAAATCTTAGTGTCCAAAAAAGACACGATTCTTGAAGTGCATGAATGGAGACCCATAGTAGACTGTCTGAGGATGGACGTGCTGGTCTGGACTTTCTTCTACTCAAATTTGTCATCCATGAACCTCACGGCTCCAAAACATAGGATGCCTTGCTCTTCCTTCACTTTCTCAGTCAGTACAACAAGCAAATAAGCTAACCATTCAGGAGATGACAACGCAAATACATTTATGTGAGAGTAGTCATGACGCATTGCTTTAATGTACAAGGGTTTTGGGACAGTAAAAATGCATGTGCATGCTGAAGCATGGACCGATGATGTGGTACGGTGTTTGGAATTTGTTTTCATATTTAGGTATTAGGATGAGGGATAGAGAAGGGTTGGAGATTAAAGAAGTTGAGTCCTATTGATGACACTTGAGGTTGGGTGACGGGTGCAGGTCGTTCTTTGACTCATTCTCTGTAGTTTGTGTAACTTCAAAATTGTCCACAATATAGTTTTTAAATTCTCTACTCCTGTCTGATACTGTGGGTATGTCCTGCTAAGAGACACTCAGAGTTGCCAAAATGTGTGTTTTCACCATGATTTCAAGTTTAAGCCCATCTATTCCCAATAGACAGAAGACGAGTTGGCTTGGAAGCCATGAAAGGGACAGGAATGCCCACTTTTGAAACTACAGGCAAGTGAGGGAGGCTAGAGGTCTGAGAATAAGGAGAGGGGCTGGGAGGTGGCCCATGGAGGGGGCAGGGACCAGACCATGAAGTCACCTTAGGGGAGCTGAGGAGTTGAGTTTTATGCAAACAGAAGTGAGGAGTTACTGAAGGGTGTTAGGCAGGGGGTTGATCCACCTGAGCTGGTCAAGCATGTGATTGGGATCAGCAGATCCCAGCTGCTTCTCTGGATCCAAAGATGCCTCGGCCAATGCAGGCTTTTTGCTTATCTCTGGGCTCCAGCCTGAGAACGAGGCTGACTCTTACCATCAGATCTGGCACAGTAGTGTTTCTCACAGTGGCGCACAGAGATGGGGAATTTGGGACAAAAACCTGGGCCTGCTCAGTGTCTTGTTCCATGACGGTTTTAAGTTTTAAAGTAACTCACACGCATACAAATGACCTTCGGAAGTGCTTCTGTTTCATAGTGCATCCACTCCCAATTTTTCATTCCATGTTTCTGAAGTCTCAGGAAAACTAAACACAAAAATAAAAAGAAAAAATTCATGATGACACTGAAATGTTGCCTGGTTATTCATGTGGAATAGAACCAAAGATTTTTTTTCTCTTGAAATAAGGAAAATGAGACTTCCCTAGCTTTTACTGTCATCAGAGTCCAGGGACCCTGCAGACAGGTGGACAGACTAGCACAGAATGGACTGTGCTCTGTGAGGGGTCAGAGGCCTTCCCATCCTCCAGGCTCCTGTGCCCAGGGGCAGCGAGGCTCACTGTGTCCCAGGGATGACACACCACGATGTGAGGTGCTGAGTGAGGAAAGAGCTTGGGGGGAATTCCAGGCACAGAGCTAGCCTGGAACCCTCACTGGGCACCGGAGCCTTCAGTTGTAAAGTCAGGGAGAGGGGCATTAGTCAAAGGGGCAGTTTGGGACTTGTGTCCAGGGAACCTCTTTATGGGGCATGAGAGGGTGGGGGATGCTCAAAGAATGCTGGAAAATGCCGAGCCTGCTCCAGAGGAGTTGGGTGAAGTAGGTCCATGGTTAAGACCTTACAGCTGACACCACTCAGGACCCAAGGAGCCTTCCATGACTGGGTTTCCCTGAGCCCACAGCTATGACTTGTGTCCACTTCTCCTCTCATACCTCACTGGAGCTTTCCAACAACCCAGGGCGTGGGGCGGGGCTGTGAACATCAGGCGCAGGGACTCCCCAGTGTGTGCGTGTGTGACTCCTCCTGTGAAGCTCCTGATGGGCCCGGATCCAAGGTCACCTTCTCCTGCACAGGGAGCAGCAGAGACATTGGGTGTCACCATGGCAATGGTACCAAGGACTCTCATGCAGAGCCCCTACTTGTGTGACCTAGGACAGCAGTGGGGACCTTCCAGGGGTTCCAGACTGATTCTTGAGATCCACATTTATTACTAGAACCTCTTTGGCCACCTCTGGGCTCCAGCGTGAGGATGAGGCTGATTATCACTGCTACAGAGCTAAATACAACCCAAATACCACAAAGAGCTCCCATTCCATGGAAAGATGGAGATACTTAGCTCTCAATGCAAACAGAATTACTTTGTTTCCAAAAAGAAAATAGCCTCCACAGGGGCTGTTTGTGGATGAGAAGGGCCGAAGTATAGCGTTTATGACCCAGAAGAACCATGTGATCTCACCCTAGTCCTGTGTATGTCTCCTGGTACCAGCCGGGGGTTGGCGGATAATTCTCTGAGCTCTGAAACCTTAAAGAAGCTATACTTCTCACTGTCACCTGATTTCAGAACTTTGATTTCCTGATTTCCAGGAGTTCTCCTCCTCATTGAGGAGAACCAAATGAGACATTAGTGACATGAACAAATCAATGTCTCAGCCCCAAACGTCACAGAGAAGACTTACTCAATCTACTGCCCTGGGCAGTGACATCATAAAAAATCCATCTGCAAAAGTCAGCAACCCCTTCCAGGACAGCTGAGTGGTGTCATAGGACATGGGCTCTGAGCCCAGCAGGGGACGCTGTTGGACTGCTCCTGAGAGGACAGGGTTCTGGCCCAGGCCATCAAGGAAAATACTCTAATGCGTCTTTCACACTTGGGCAACAAGTGTCCACATTGAAGTTTTACTTCCTGCACCTGGGGCCTCCAGGAGCCACATTCGATCTCGTTTCTGACACACACATCCAAGTCTCATATTTCATTCTTTACATCTCGTGGAGACATTGTCCTGAGCTTATGTTCAAGAAGGTGTAGATGCACGATTACACAGCAGGAACAAATTTGCATGAAGAAACGTGGCCTGTGAAGCTCTCTGGGCACAGGACAAGAGATGCCTGGAGACGGGAGAGTCACAGTTCCAACAAGTAGACCTGAGCAACGAAGACTCTGGGGCTTCACCACCATGACTCAGATTTCTCCCCTCATCACCCTCCTCACTCACTGAACAAGGAGTTTCATTAGGGGGAAAGTGAAGGATGATGGTGGGGGTGGGGCTTTTTCTCCTGACATGTGGCACAAGCAGTGGGTAATTCCATTCTTTCTACCTCCTTCTCTCCCTAATTCCAGGGTCCTGTGTGTGACTGTACTACACATGCCATCATGCACAGTGTCTAGGGGTGTGTGTGTGTGTGAAAAATGAGTGAGGAAACATCTTCTCTAATATGGACTCCAAACCAGAAGGCATCATGGCTGAGTTCTATCACACATGCAAGGAAGTATCCCAAAGACTTAAAGGGCACATAGTCCAATCTAATTTACTGATTCTCGAAAAAGATAGGAAACCCAACCCAACAGAAACAGTATCAGATTTGAAAATTATAGGATACCATCATTTATAGACATTAATGCAAAAATTGCCCAACATACTAGTAGAATCCATGCTATATCAAGACAGAATCAAGTCTGCAGGAGCTGGTGAATATGGATTTTGGAGGGAGATCAAGATATGAAGAGGTTCTGAACCATATGTCAGTTGCCCCATTCAGGGAGGGAATTTTGGAGCTCTCAGTGGTGCTTCCCTGACACAGAAAAGGAGAAAAAGATGGAATTAGTGCAGACACGGCCACGGAACTTGCTGATCCTCTAGCCCACGATGAACAGCCAGCATCAGCCTGGTCCTTCAGACAGAGACAGCACAGCCAAGGGAGAGCAGCATCACCCAAGAGCCACCAGGGGGAGCTCCTCTCTGCTCCTTCCTGCACTGTGAGGGGCTCCTGGGCCATGGATTCCTCTGCCACGTGCAATTTACCAATCCTCAATTCAAAGCTGGCTCTGAATTGTCACTCAGACCTTCTCTGCAGGACACAATTGTTTTGAAGCATGATGCCTTCCAAATACCTGAGACAATTTACCAAGATCACTCAGGCTCCCTCCAGAGTTCAGGAAACAATGCTGGCAATTATGACCTCTCAATTTATTCATGATGAAATGGATAATAAATGCTTTAGCCCTTAAAGTGTCATGTTTTTAGAAAATATGTCTTTCTAGTCTATTTTTTCTCATTTTTCAGTAATATTTCTTAGTTATTTATGGAAAATGATGTCATTTATATTTTCAGATATTTTAATTATCTAATTATTTATTTTTATCTTAAAGATTTTCTCCTATCAAAATTTGAAACATATTAAATATATAATATATATATATATTTCTCTTCTGTCTCAGACATCTAGTTGATTATTAGGCATAAAACAACTTAGCATGAGTCATTTGGTCTGACATAAATTGATCCTCCCACGTGATGAGAAAGGAAAGAAGAGCCATGCACATTCTATTAATCAGACAACAGTCTAGAGATTTAGAAATGGATAACAAACCATGTTTTCATTTCACACTGTGATCAACACCCATTTGGGGGCTTCTCTTTACCAGCTGCTTGAGGAAGTTTTATCTTCCTGGGCCTTCCCTTTACCTCTCAGACCCCCTGCCCCTTCCCATTCCTTCTGCTCCACAGGAGACTAAGGGAGCAGGGGATTAAAACGCTCCATGATGGTCACGCTCACTTGTTCAGGAGCAGGGTTATCATTTTCTCTGATTATGAACACGTGGATTCCTATTTGGTTGTATACCATGTTGGGAGGAATCCCATAATTTCATGGAGATAATGTGACCTTTCCCCCTCAACATCTACAGTTACATCGAAGCTACTCCATATATTTACCGTTTCATAGAGCCATCCCAAGTCTGGCAGTGCAGCCCTCTGAGTCAGCACCCCAGCCCTGGTCAGCTCCACTGCGGCTAGTGGGACAGGGTCCAGGACTGAGTCAGGGGGAGACCCCTGTCCCTTCACACCCCAGACATGGGCTCTGTGATTTCCCAGTGGACTTGCTGCTGGAGGGAGGAGTGACTTCTAGGCTCCTCCAGAGAAGGCAGAGAAGGGATTTCACTGAGGAAGGAAGAATCTTCCCAGGGATGGGAATGGATTTGAGATGAACGAGATGCTGGGACCGGGAGGTGGAGAACACACCCGTCTCTTCGCTCAGCCCTCAGGCTCTCCAGAGAAGAAATTCTGGAGTCTACATCCCTGAAGGCACCAGGGATGCAGAGGAGCTGATTTGATGAAAGCCATCAGCCCCCATCACTCAGTGTCTCAGTCACAGCGCAGTCATTGGTCTGTGTGAGTTCCCAGCATCTGTGTCTTTCAAGATCTCCCCCTGGGACATAAGGGTGACACAGGGACAGGAAAAGAGAGGAAGCTGATTTGCATGAAGCACCTTCTCCACCTAATGGGTTTGAGAGGCATGAAAAAGCCCTGAGGATGTCACTCTCCAGCCCAGGAGCCTGAGGAGGTGACGTCCTGTGCGTGTCCCCACCATGGCCTGGACGGTGCTTCTTCTCGGGCTCCTCGCTTACAGCTCAGGTAAGATGAAGGGTCTCTGCATCCTTGGGAGACATAAAAGCATGGTCTTAGGGTGACCCTTGTGTCCCATAACAACACCTGTCTTTTTCCTGTTGGTTTTAGGGGTGGATTCTCAGACGGTGGTGACCCAGGAGCCATCACTCTCAGTGTCTTCAGGAGGGATGGTCACACTCACCTGTGGCCTTAGCTCTGGGTCAGTCTCTTCAGGTTATGACCCCAGCTGGTACCAGCAAACCCCAGGCCAGGCTCGCTGCACACTCATCTACAGCACAAACAGCCACCTCTCTGGGGTCCCTAATCACTTCTCTGGATCCATCTCTCGGGAACAAAGCCACCCTCACCATCACGGGGGCCCAGCCTGAGGACGAGGCCGACTATTACTGTGCTCTGGTTATGGGTAGTTACACTGACACAGTGATGTAAACCCATGGGGAAGTGCAGCCAACATCTCCTCCTATGCTCAGAACGGCTCAGCCCTTCGAAGCAGGAGAGAAAGGGAGAGGGGGGAGATGGTACCACCACCAGGTGGGGGAGCTCCATGGCCCCGACCTCCTATCCAGTGGTTCATCGCCATGAGCCTCCTCCAGCCTCTCCCAGGCTATCTCCATCCCTCTAGCGTGACTCCTCCAAGATTTTCCTTCTTCTCTCTCTGCCTGTGAAGATGGGGGGCAGGCTCAGCTCCAAAATACATCAACCAACAGTGAGACTCGGAGACCCCACCATGACTGTGAGTCTCTTCTTATGTCAAAGAGCGTTAACAGATAGGTCCTTATTCATTAATTGGATGATGGAGAACAAATTAATACTTAATATGTCTTCATAAACATACATGAGCCAGGTCCATAGCACATTGCTGTTCTGCTCCCTGTGCCAGATGCTTGTCATCATTGCACAATGAAGACATGAAGGAAAAGCATGTGGGACAGCTCAGTGTTCAATGCTGTCAGAGAGATAGTTGATGCTGTTCTGATATCCATTTCCCACACTTGTCAGCTCCTGTGACTTGGATAATCATTAATGAACTATGACAGACTTTTACCTTTTTATTAATATAAAATTTCTCTTAACCTTAATCTAAAAATGTGTTATCTTTTTAATACTTTATTGATTTTGGGAAGTATTTGCTCTCTGGGAAATTGGATAATCAACTTACACCAGCATCTTGGCTCACAGTAGGGTGCATGGCCCAGTGATTGTGGCGACAGGGACCAGGTCTAAGCCCAGTGCCCCTGACATTATTTCCACCCAGAGCTGAAGTTTGACCAGGGAGCAGCAGGGGGCGCCGTGGGTCTCTCCAGGGTCTGCACTGTGGGTGCCCTCTGCTGTGTAGTCTCCCAAACTCCCCAGGGCTGGGGCATTGGAGCCTCCTGTGCTGATGGGGACCCTGCAGCTGTGTCCTGTCTGGGCTGGGCAGAGTCTCGTGCTCACAGGGCTGAGTAAGGACCCAGCAGCTGCTTCCCCCCTAGACCCTCCCAGGGGGCAAATTATGATTCTCACTCATCTTACCCCAATTCCCACAACTCACCCATCACTGGAGGGGAGTTGAAAAAGGTCTTGTCTATGATTTAGAAATATAAACAAACAAAACTGGATTGAAAACCTGGCTCTTTCAAATAGCGGCCATGCATCATGTTGATGCTGCTGAATTGCTCTGTGTGTCACTGTCATTGCCTGGACAGGTGCCATCATGTCCCCCCCTCACCAAGCTGGAGGGAAGAGCACACGGGATGAGGAAGCCAGAGCAGCGAATGCAGATCTGGGACACAGAACAGCAACGAGAATGGTCAGTGCTGCCGCCAGCTCCAGGTCCCCTGAACCATCACTGAGCTCTCATGTCAGCCTGAGTCAGGGGTGGACTGAGGGGAAGCTGAGGGAGACACCTGGGGCTTCCTGTGGTCAGCTGCACACAGGGCGTTGGACACGGTGGAGACAGCACTGAAGGAGCCTCTTTGAAAGGAGAGGTGAGCAGAGTTTGGGCGTGTGTGCAGATAGTGATGAGGGCCTCACACACCCGCTGTCTCCCAGAGGAATCCTGTCAGGGTCAAGAACGGACGGAGGTCAGCAGATCCCACCGTCTGTGAGATACGGAAAGGCACTGTCTCCTCCCACACTGTGTCTTCAGTGCCCCGGGTGCCCAGCCCTGATCTGTGTGAGGAGGGGAGGGGTTGTTAGAGCAGGAAGGGCTGGCAGCTTCATAAGGACAATGAGTTTTACTTTTGAGGGAATTGGAAATTCTGGGACCACATCAATGAGGTTTCATTTGGGATTCCCAGTTTCTCAGTGGTTAGGAAGAAGTAGAAGCTTGAATCAGATTTCCACTATAATTTATTTATTGCTTTTTCATAAATTCCGGTGAAAATTTCATCTAATCCTTACTGAGGGTCTGTTGTGTGCAAACAGCAGCACTAAATAGCGGACAGACTGTCTAACTGTCTTAACGTCTAATTTCACTACCAGCTTTGTGGTCAGAATAATTACCTTTTCCTCCAACTTACTTAGCTGGAAATATAGGCTAGAGAGATGAAAACAAGGTGCTCAGGGTTGTCCCACCAGTAATGACAAAAGTAGGTCTTGATTAATGCGTAGTTGATGCCAAAGGCCATTTTAACCAGAACATAATTGCCTCTCACAAATACGTAATGAAAGTAAATCAATGAAATGAACGTAAATGAAAGTAAATTAATGTAATGTAAGTGACAGGAAAAATTCAAAATGTTTTACTACATTGTCTGAGTGCTTATACTTAATCTTTCCGGCTGGCCTCATAAATCATGAGTTATAGTCAGCCAGCAATCACAGTCTGCAGGTGCTGTGGAAGGTTCTAGCCAGACCCAGTCAAGATGCTGCTGACTGAGGAGGCAGGAGAGATCACATGTCTCTCCTGCGGCGGCCTTGGCCAGCCTTCCAACGATGGTCAGGGAGAAAGGGTTTGAGAAGGTCCTTCCCCTGCACTCCTCTCCCAGGAGCCGACCAGGAAGCATCTGGGGGCAGCAGAGGGGAGACTGGGAGGGAAGGGCAGTGGGGGCTGAAGGCCCCCTGGGTCAGCACTGACCTGATCGCTGGTGGGGAGGGACGAGTGGCCGCTTCCGGGGGCGACAGCAGTTGGCCATGGAGGGCGACGCCCAAGGCGGCAGCTGGTCCGCAGGACGCGCTCACCGAGGTTCAGCGGCATGTTTTTGGACGCGCAGGAGAGCCCAGAACAGGCGGAGCATAGGACGATGGCGGAGCCCGGCAGGCCGCCCCGGCCACGCCGCGCCGTCACGTGCCCCGCAGGCCCCGCCCCTGAGCGCCGCAGTCTAGACCCCACTGCATTTCTCCTCTGATTCTCAGACGCCTGAGGACTCGCTGTGGTCGTGTCCGGAGGCCCCTAGCTGAGACGGCGCCAGGTGAGTTTCCAGGGGACTGCGGGCGGGGCCCGGGGTGGGGGTCAGGCAGCGCGGGACAGGGGGTGCGGTGTGGCATCCCAGGAGGCGGGCGGCTCACGCTGGGACCTCCATTCCCCACCCGCCATGTCTCCAGCAGGTCCCCGCTGCCCTCAGCCTTGCTGAGACCCAGCCTTCAGGTCAAGCGCCTTCAGCGGGCTGGGAGCAGGATTCCGCCCAGAGCAGTGTCGCAGGGGTCTGGGATGAGGGGTGGTCCTGGGCCAGTTCTGAACACTGGGAGCTGGGATCTTAGAGGATGCTGTGCACCTGAATTAATCAAGGAGCCTCTAAAGTTCTCCAGAACCAAATAGAACCCTGGGGCCCCTCTAGGGATGCAGATGCCACAGGTGGGGGTCGGCAGCTTCAGGATGAGTGACCGCCCTTCGTGCAGCGCTGCAGTGTCCTTTGTGGGTGGAGGCTGCCATGGTGGGCTCTTGGAAAATCTCAGGACCCTCAGCGCCTCCAGCCCCCCATCCCCACCCTGCCAGCCAGAAGAGGGTGCCCCCTGGCCTTGCTTCTCTCTACACTGCTCCTGGTTAAATTCCCCGGGGAGGAAAGAAAAACAACAAAACAAAAAACTAATTCTCCAGGGAGAAATCTTGAGTCAGATTTGCGCTTAGGCTTCTCACTGAGAACTTTGGTCATATTTTTCCTGGTGGACGTTGATGGAGGGAGAGCAGGCACCTCGCCTTTGGGCACGGGGATTCAGGGAGAGCGGTGAGCAGGGCATGAGGGTGCTCCACCTTTGTTGGGGCCCCTCTGCACAGTTTGTTGGCTTCCTCTCAGACCAGCAAGTGGGGGAGGCTCAGACCCCTGGAGGGGAGACAGATTGTGCCTCTCCTGATGCCCTGGACCCCCGTCCTATTGCTGGGGTCTCTGGAGTCCTGACCTTGACTTCTGGTCTGTGTCCCCACATGCCCACCTCAGGGTGCCTCCTTCTGTGAAGGTGCTGGGTCAGGCCAGGCCCTCAGGTACCTGCATGGCCCCATAGGCCGCTGCTGCCCCCTGCAACTGTGGAGAGGAGGCTGCCTGTCCTGGCCTGGCTGCCTGACTACTCCGTGCAGTGGCTGAAGATGGGCTTCATCCCTGGGCTCTCAGTCTGACTCATGGTCATTCCCCAGGCACTGGCCCGTGCTGAGGTGGCCTGACTCCTGCCCCAGGTGACATGTCTGCCCCTCCTGCTGGCCTCCTCCCCTCCCCAGGACCCAACCCCCATGCCTCATCACCCACCCCCAAGCAGAGTAGAAATGCACAGTTTCCACTCGAGACAAGCAGAGCACCCAGGGTTCCAGCCCCATGGGAGCCAAGAAGCCTTGCATTACGTCTAGAGCATGTGACTGCCTTTGGGTGGATGCAGACCCCTGTAACTGCTCTTCTCACACTTGTCACACTCAGTTACCAAGGCAGTTCTCGATGGTGTGATGGGGCCAGGGGGTGACTCACTGTAGCCTTAAGAACGCTTCCTCAGGCTCACAGACTCACACATAAGCACCGAGGCCTTTGTGCTCTGGCAGGTTTCATCCGAGGCCCCAGTGGGTGTGGGTAGAAAAGAGGTCCCCTGATCACAGCAGGTCACACCTGTGGATGATAGAGGATGAGCAGTTACCCTGCCTGTGTGCGGAGGTGTGACCAAAGTACAAAGTGGACACACAGACCCCTGTGCTGAGATATCTACACCAGGGACACTGTGGGCATGCCTTGTGCCTCCGGGGGCCTCATCCCTCTCTCCCCTCAACAGTACAGCCTCTACTCTGCCTTCATGAGTGCTCAATGTAATTCTTCCTGGGAATCCCCCAAGGATGTGATTCTGGGTCCCACGGCCATCATGTCCCTCCTGGTCTCCTGCTGTGCCTTCCCTGAGTCCCACCTGTGCTGTGCTGTGGGCCTGCTCCCCCTGGGGCTGAGGAGGGGAGGGAGCCTGCAGCTCTGCCTCCTGGGCAGCTCTGGAGCCCCTGGTTGGAGGTTCTTGTGGTGCGGAGGTGACAGATTAAGACTTGTCATGGACTCCTGTAGCTCAAGGTCCCTTGTGGATACACAATTACCATGTAGACAAAATGTGAAGATGAGGATTTAACTCTGAGAAGTCCTTTGAAGTTGATAAAATCGATGACTTCATAGGGGGTGTGTCTGAGCGAGACCCACAATGTGAACTCCCTCCCCCATCCTGCATGTTTATCACCCCCATCCTGACACGCTGTTGTGACTGTGCGGTGGGAAGTGTGCACAAGCCCACACTTGATTTCTCTGAGAGCGTCAGATGAGGCAGTGGGTGGAAACTAAGTCACAGCTGCTGTCCAGATGCTCTGTGACCTGCACATCCAGCCCACCCCCTCCTCCTTACCTGGGATCCCCTTTCTGTGTGTCCTCAGTGTCTTAAGATGCTGTAAGAACATAATTCCAAAGCCCCCTGAGTGGTATGAATGATAATTTAAAAATTGGAAAAACACTATTTTGGGATTATAAATAAATATAAGCAGTCAAATTAGAAAGATGAACTTGGTAATCATTTTCTCCTAAGTATCTTGATTCTCAGTGTGGACTGAGGCCTGAGGAGGAAGAGATGTTAGAGGAGTGAGGAGGAGGGGAGGGTGTGATACCACTGGGCATGGAGTGGACACTGATGGCAGAGGCAGGGCTGAGCGCAGCTTCGCCTTTGGAGCGCTTGTGGGAGAAGAGCTCTTGAACCCAGAGTCTCCTATGGGTCAGCAAGGCCATTTGATTGTCTACAGGCACGATAGCTTAGAGGATCCCAGCAAAAAGGAGATGAGAGCTCAGTTTACACAGAGCAGGGCTTTGCCAAATGAGAGCAGTGAAGTCACTGAAGAGAGAATCACAGAGGAGCTTCAAAGAGCGACTCTAAGGATGAGAGAAAATTGACTTGAGGACATCAGAGGAGTGGGGGAGGCTGAAAATTTCATCTCACATCACGATGGGGCTCGGGTTTTCCTTCATTCCCCACTTATATTTGGTGCCCACTGATGGTGACACTTCAGCCTGACCTGGGACACTGTGCTGGATGCACCCTCCTTGACCCTCCCCATAGCTGCCGCCCCAGGGGTGTAGTGGTCTGCAAATGTCACAAAGGCATCTTCATAGTCTTCAGCACTCCCTGTAACTCTTGCTTTGGGAAGACAAAGAGGCACCACATTGTCCTTAACCTGCACCCTCCTCAACACTTGGGACCTGGAACAGGAGATCCGCCATCACTAATAAACATGCTGCACACGTGGTTAAGGGGATACAAATGAGAGAGAGCCTTAACTCATGCAATGTGTTTTTAGGACTCTTCTTCCAATTCTGTTCATGAGGATGCTGCCCAGGGTTCTGTTCCAAGCTGTGTCTCTTCTAAGTTTCCCTACCCTCATCAGTGGCCGCTCATGGTGCCTGGGCATCACTCTCAATGCCACATTCACATCTTACTATCACACAAGGCCAGCGTCAAACATTTCTGAACTTGGAATTCGGTGTTTCTGATTACCACATGTCGAAAAATCATCTAATAACCCTATTTTCTACTGCACTAAATACCAACACTGTCTGATTTTTGTTCAAATAAAATTTAAAATTCTTAATTGTCTCTTCCTTGTTTCTTTTTCTACAGTTCCTTCTGGTCGACAGTCTTGGAGATTCTACCTTTGAATTTGGCTCTAATGCATCCTCTTGTCTTGTTTTTCTCTGTAAAGTCTTCTTTCAACAAAACGCACTTTCTTAAGGCTGCCATGCTCTCTCCGACCCTCCCCTTGCCCGGTCCACCATGTCCCCTCCATGGTTTTGCCAGTCTGTGAAATCGCCAGTCCTCCTCGTGGTTTGAGCATCATCATGTCCTATTTTCACTTTCCTCCTGTTATTCCATGTGACATCACTGTCATCCCTCCAAACCCAGCTCCCTAAATGTCCAAGGAGTGAGAGAGTCTCACACTCTGATGTGTTTTATAGAGACTCTAATATCCACAGTATGGTCTATTTCTTGACTACTTTCTCCTTTGTGTTGCAAGACTATAAAGTCACAGACAGTGTACTAATATTTGTGTGACTGGAGGTGAGCACCGTGCTCCCAGCAGACCTCTCAGTCACCGCTGAATGATGGTGACAAAGGTCTGGGCATTAAGCCTCAGTAAACTGAGGACACTGCAGATGGACATGGGACCAGCAGGGGGTGCTGTGGACCTGCTCTGGGCCTGCAAGGGGCCTCCTCACAGCTGGGGGAGCCCCCACTGTCCTCAAGACTGGGCTGAGACTGAGCTGCCCCCTGTGCTCACTGATCACAGCCAAGCAGTGTGGTGTCCTCAGGGCCTGGCGGAGGGCCCTGGGCAGGGTCCTGTGGATGTTGTCACAACTCCCTCCATGACCCTCCTGGGAACCCACTGGGAGCAGGCTCCTCCTTCAGCCTCCTCTGCCCTGGATCTTTTCTCAGTCTCCTGAATCAGTCATCAGGTGGGTGTGAGACAGCCAGGAAGTGGAAGAGTGAATTGGCATCAACAGCCCTTCTTCCCCTGGGCACAGTAGGGAGGATAAGACAAGGCTGGGCAAGCCGAGCCCCACTGTGGGGGCCAGGGGCTGTGTGCACAATGGCCTGGACTCCTCTCCTCCTCGTGCTCCCCTCTCACTGCAGAGGTTCAGACAGGACTCAAAGATTTGGGGAGCTCCCCAGACTCCGTCAGCCCCTAACACTCAGAAACTCCCAGCTTAAATGCCCCCTCACCATGTGTGGCTGTGCTTTGGGTTCCCTCTCCCAGCCTGTGCTGACTCAGCCTTCCTCCATTTCTGCATCCCCAGGGTCTTACGCTACACTCACCTGCACCCTGAGCGCTGGCTTCAGTGTGGGCAGCTCTGCCATACACTGGTTCCAGCAGGAGACAGTGAGTCCTCTCTGGTTTCTCCTGGGACTTAGATCACGCTCAGATAATCCCCAGGGCTCGGGGCCCCAGCCACTTCTCTGGATCCAAAGGTACCTCGGCCAATGCAGGGCTTCTGCTCATCTCTGGGTTCCAGTCTGAGGATGAAGCCAATTATTTATCCTGAGATAACATCTACCAATCCTCCTCTTTTTGCTGAGGAAGACTAGCCCTGAGCTAACATCCGTGCCCATCTTCCTCTATTTTATATGTGGGATGCCTACCACAGCATGGCTTGCCAAGTGGTGCCATGTCCACACCTGGGATCCGAACTGGCGAACCCTGGGCCACTGAAGCAGAACATGCACACTTAACCGTTGCACCATCGGGCCGGCCTCTGAGGCAAATTGTTACTGTGCAATCCGGCACAGAGGTGCTTCTTCCAGTGGCACACAGATGGGGAAGTGGGACCAAACCCCGGCCTGATCAGAGTCCCAGATTGTTTCTTTTTAAAAGTATGAAATTCAATGTACTCCCATTTTACGTGGAGGTAACTTCTGGTTCATAAAACTCTCCTCTCAGTTTCTCATGCAATGTTTCTGAAGCCTCAGGAAAATACAAAAGTAATATCAAGTAAACAAAAAAGAACACCCACAGAAAACTGAAACTATGTCTGGTGATGCATACACGATAGAATCAGAACTTTTGGAGGTGTATACATATATTATACGCATTACATATGAATATATATACATATATATATGTTTTTCTCTTGAAAAAAGGGCAATCAGGGACCGGCCCGGTGGCACAGCGGTTAAGTTCTCATGTTCTGCTTCTTGGCGGCCCGGGGTTCGCTGGTTCGGATCCCGTGTGCAGACATGGCACCGCTTGGCATGCCAGCTGTGGTAGGCGTCCCACATATAAAGTAGAGAAAGATGGGCACAGATGTTAGCTCAGGGCAAGGCTTCCTCAGCAAAATGAGGAGGACTGGCAGTAGTTAGCTCAGGGCTAATCTTCCTCAAAAAATAAAAGAAAGAAAGAAAGAAGGGCAATTAGCCTTCCCTCGCTTCCTTCTGGGGGCATGTACATGGACCATCCAGCAGGTGAACAGTCCTCTGCAGCATGGACCCTGCTCTGGGAGGGGTTGGAGCAGAGCCCTTCCCTCCCTTCCAGGCTCCTGTGCGCATGGCCAGCTGAGGCTCACTGTGACCCAGGGCTGAGGCGCTAATATGTGAGTGGCTGTGTGAGGATGCAGGCCTGGAGGAATCCCAGGCACAGAGCCTTCTGAAGCCCTCACCGTGTACCTGAGCCTTCAGTCGGTGTCAGGTGAGGGTGGGTAGGCCTGGGAGCGATGTTGGGCCTCAGGCCGGTAAACCTGTCTGTGGGGCTTGAGAGGGTAAAGGGGAGGCGCCATCATTGCTGGAAAATGCTGATTCCTCCCCAGGGAGCTCTGATGAAGTAGACCCCATAGATGTGGGTTTCCCACTGCTGACGACCACTCCAGACTCACTGAGACTCCCATAACTGGATCTTCCTGAGTCCGCGGGTAGCAACCTGTGTCCTCCTCTCCTTTTATACCCCGTAGGAGCTTTGCAACTATCTAGGGTGTGGGGTGGGGCTGTGCGACATCAGGAGCAAGGAACTCCCCAGTATGTGCATGTGTAACTCCCCCTGTGAAGGTCTTGGTGAACCCAGATCTCAGTGTCACCTCCTCCTGCAGACAGGAGCAATAGAGACATTGGGGGTCACCATGGGAGTGCCAAGAGTTCCCATGCAGAACCCCTATGTGTGTGACCTGGGACAGCAGGGAGGGATCTTCTAGGGGTCCCAGCCTGATTCTCCAGACCCCGGTTTGTTCACAGAAACTCTTTGACCAGCTCTGGGTTGAAACCTGCAGATGAGGCTGATTATCATTTTTGCGGAGCTGAACACAACTCCAATGCCACAAAGAGCCCCTGTTCCATGGGGAATTGTGATTAAATCTGCTCTCCATTGTCCTGTCTGAACCAGCACACCCCTGTCCCTGCCTGTGACAAATACCAGATCAGGTTTTGGTTTCTGCTGTCACTTATGCTACTAAACCAGAGGGCTCGTGCTGGTGACTCAGTCTTCTTTATGGGGTCAATGAAAATTTCTCCTTTGGAGATCAGTGTCTCCCCATGCAAACAGAATTGCATTGTTCCCAGAAGCAAAATAGCCCCCACAGTTACTGGGTGGGAATGAGAGGGTAAAATGCAGCATGTGGGACCCGGGGGAACCAGGTGACCCTCGGCTTTGCCACTCTGGATGTCCACAGTACCAGCACTGGGCTTTTCCGATAATTCCCTGAGCTCTGAAACCTGAAAGAAGCTGTATTTCTCTTTCACCTGATTTGAGAGCTTTGTGGCACTCCTGAATCCCAAGGTACTGGCAACAACTCTTCATAGAGCATCTCTGAACATTCCCATTACCAAGGAGGATACACAGATTGCAAATAAACATGTGAAAGAATGCTCAACATGAGATCACTGGGGTATTACAAATTTATACAATGAGCAGTAAGCAGACTCCTGTTAGAATGGCTACAACTCAACACTGTTCAACAGTAGATGCTGCCCGGGATGTGGGCTGCAGGACCCTCATTCACGCTGGTGGGAATGCAAAGCACCACAGCCTTTCTTGAAGACAGTTTGGTGTTTCCTACGAAACTGAACAACCTCTTACATGATACAATATGGAAATCAGTCCCCTAGGTATTTACCTAAATGATTTACTTGTGTTGACAGAAGAATATGCCCACAAATGTTTACAGCTGCTTTATGCATGATTGTCAAAACATGAAACCAACCAGTATGTCCTTCAACAGGTGAGTGGATAAACAAGCACAGATACATCCATACACTGGAATATGATTCAGCAATAAAAGAACAAGTTATTGGGCCATAAAAAGACATGGAGGTACCTTACATACAGATGCCTAATTGAAAGAAGCCAATCTTAAATGGGTGGAACTGTGAGAGATGCAGGATGGGGAGGGCAGGAGCACCGAGTAGCAGCTCCAGCCCAGGTCTCCTGCACGCACCAGAGGCCGTCAGTGCTCCCCTCAGCTGTGAGCTCCTCTCTCCCCTGCCTCTGGCAGGTGTTTCTGTGTAATCCTCGGGGTGAAGCCCTCCCCTCCCCTACACTTCCTTTTTAATCGAGGCAGGTTGGCTAAGGTTGAAGGAGAACTGTGCACAGGTTCCAGAAAGGGGAGGATTTGCATGGAGACCTCCCACCCTGAGAATGAGGGAGACACTTGAGAAGGTAGGCTCAGGCCTAGCTGTGGGGCTCAGGAAGACTCTGGGGGCATCTCCACCATGGCCTGGTCTCTGCTTCCCCTTAGCCTCCTCCCCCATTGCACAGGTGGCTGCCTGCAGAGAATTCTGGGAGGGCACTTGGATGTTATCTGGGATGGTAACCTCTCCTTCCTCCCTGAGGACAGTCTGTCGTTTCCTCACTGATCTCTCTGTCGCTTCCTCCTTGCTGGGTCTTGGGCTGAGGCTGTGCTGACTCAGCCTCACTCATTGTCAGACTCCCTGGGGCAGAAGGTCACCATCTCCGGCACCCACAGCAGCGGTGACATTGGAGACAAATATGTACACTGGTACCAGCAGCACCCAGGCAGTGCCCCCACCACCACGTTCTACAAGGATGACCAAAGACCCCACCAGGGTTCCTGATCAGTTCTGTGGCTTCACTGACAGCTCCTCCCATGCTGCCTACCTGGCCATCTCTGGGCTGCAGCCTGAGGATGAGGCTGACTAGGACTGTCAGTCCACTCATGACAGTGGCTATAAGAGCACAGTAATTCGGACTCTTGGGAAAGTGAGATGAAAACCCCTCAGAATCTCCTCATCCTATGTCTGCCCTCAACATGTCCCCACCAAGGACGGTTGTGCATCTTGTCCCCTCTTGGAATGTTCATGTTGAGATTATATGTTTACGAGTCCCTCTATTTTCTTTCCAAAGATTTTCCCCTCAGATCATGATGGCTCATTTTCTATCTCTTTGCAATCACATCATGAAGGTCATTTGAATCAAACAGGGTTTCTGAGCCTCAGCACTACTGATCATGTAGCTGGATCATTCCTTGTGCAGGGGGCTGTTCTGTGCATGTAGGATGTTTACCAACATTCTCTGGACTCCAGACATCAGATAACAGGAGCACCCTACTCTCCAGGTCATGACACATACAGACACTTTCAGACAATTCCAAATATCCCCTGGGATGGGGGTAGATAGCCCCAGTTTGAGAACTACTGGGTGAAAAGCACATATTCTCAGCTATTAGGAGGCCTTTGACGTTGAGTCCTGTTCCTGCCATTTAGCTCGACAGAAGGCTGGGTGGGTCACCTCTCTGTGCTTCCGCTTTCCCACCTGTTAGACAAAACAGGTGCACAGACTCAAGTGAAGTCAGAGAACCTGTGACCTGATGACACAGAGTCTCCTCTCAATCCAGAGTGTAGAGTACAATTCTTGTCCAAATAGGATGTCCAATTAATATGATAAATTTTTGCACAATGCATATGAAATATAGCAGAATGCATCTTCATTTGTTCTCTTAGGGAGTATTTCTCAACTATAGGATACAAAGATGAATAAAAACATGACAGAGTCATGTGCTCTTGGAGTTTGCATTGTAGTGTGGGTACAAGACCACAGACGGAGCAGCAGGTGGATGGTGGCATCATTCTGAGGACAGAAGACGACCACCAGGAGCAAATAAACTGCTAAGTGCACCTTAGTTGTTTGAATGTCTGCTCACATTTCAGTCAACTGAGACTATAGGTATTCAGTTGTCAAGAGATACTAAATACACAGCTCAAAACCCACCATATGATGGATGGAATTTGATATTGAACTTCTCAACCTCAAATCCACAAAGGACCTGGCTAGAAAAACTCAGGAAGGAATAATGACGAGTTTGAAATCTCAGTGTCCAAAGACCCGATCCTGCCCTGGGGAGAGTGCATGAAGGAGACCCAGAGAACATTGTCTGAGGACGAACACACTGGTCTTGACTTTCTTCTGCTCAAATATGTCATCCATGAACCTCACGGCTCCAAAACACAGGATGCCTTGCTCTTCCTTCACTTTCTCAATCAGCACAACAAGCAGATTAGCTCACCATTCAGGAGCTTTCAACATAAATCCCTTATGTGAGAGTACCTGGACTCCATTGTTTTAATGAACAAGAGCATTTGAGCAGTCACAATGTATGCACGTGCTAAGCATACAGCAATGATGTGATATGTTGTTTGTCATGTGTTTTCATGTTTAGTGTGGTATTAGGAGGAGGGATAGAGAAAGGTGGGAGATCAAAGAAGATGAGTCCTACTGATGAGGGTTGAGGTTGGATGATGGGTGGAAGTGGTTCTTTGAAATATTCTGTATAGTTTGTGTAACTTCAATATTGTGCACAATATATATGTATATATTTTTTAAATGTTCTATTCTTATTTGTAATGATACGGGTATGTCCAGCTGTTGAGACACTCAGAGTTGCCACAATGTGTGTTTTCACCCTGATCTCAAGTTTAAGCCCATGTACCCCTGACAGACAGAGGAGGAGTTGGCTTGGTGACCGCAAAAGGGACAAAATTCAGAGTTTTGAAGTTGCAAGAAAGTGAGGGAAGCTGGAGGTCTGAGAACAAGGAGAGGGGCTGGGAGGTGCTGTGGAGGGGGCAGGGACCAGACCACAAAGGCGCCTTAGGGGAGCTGAGGAGTTGGGGTTTGATGCAAACAGCAGCGAGGATCAATGAAGGGCGTTAGGCAGGGGGTTTGTTTATCTCGAGCTGAGTGGGAAGGGTCCCTCTGAGGGCCTCGAGGAGAGACAGCCCGAGGGAAGCAGGGCTCCTGGTCGTAGGTCAGTTAATAAAAGGCCCTGTGAGTCTAGAAGTTTGGGGATCACGTGCACAGATACAGCAGAGTTCATTATGGCGACAGTGAGGAAGCGATGGTTCATGGATTCAGCTGCCCAGGCATTCACCACATCAGTGAGAACTTTAAAATCTCTCATTTGTCTTGTTACTAAACTAAGATGTGTAGGAAAATACAGGTAGGAAAAAGTTTGTATAAAACATAAACAAATTTTATGACACTTAAGACAAAATCCTGATAGGAAATATAGAGCTTTTTAACAAAAAACACCGAACTCAATTCATAAAATAGAGAAGTATGTATCCCATTCACTGGTAAAGGTAAAGCTCACCAAAGCCATTTTTTTTCTAGCCAACATTAAATGAAAGCTAGTCTCTGTCAAAACTTAAATTGCATTGCACTACTTTTGAAATCTTTGTAGAATTGTCCCCTTTTGAATATGCCACTAACTTTATTCCTTGAAAATTCCCATTCTGTTCCATTCCCCTGGACAGCCTCTACATACCCTTCGAGCCAGATAATTGTCTCCTTGTCTGTGACACCCGCCCTGATGCACATCTGGGTCATTTAGCTTTTGTGAGAATGGACTCTAAATAGTTATGTATGTGTGTGTTTGCACATCCCATGGACAAGGACTCCTTCTGAGAGTGAGAAACTATAGTAATCACACACACTGTATCATAATCACAGTATTTGGGAGTCAGAGAGGGATGTGTGACAAGAGACAGTGACCTGCTGAGCTGCAGAACCAGCTGGGCTCTTAGGGCTTTGGGCCATGGTGAGGGGTGTGCCCTGTGACCAGGAGGGGGCACTGTGGGACTGTCCTGTGGTCCCTACACAGCTGTTCAGTGAGGATGATTCACTCAAAGGAGCCATGGCCTGGGGGCTGGGCCCTGTGCTCACTGATGAAGACTCAGCAGCTGTGTCCTCTCTGGCCTGGCAGAGTCCCTGAGGCAGGGGGCACCTCTTTGTCTCAGCAGGTGCTTCCTCCCAGGGCTCTCCCAAGGGGTGAAGACCACCTCCATCCTCCTCAGTCTGTGGTGTGAACTGAGCTCCAGCACCAGGGCTCAGGGAGGGGTTGGGCAGTCACTGGATGGAAACCCATTTGCATGGACAGCCCCTGCTGGGACAGAGGGTGGAAAAGGAAAGGAGGCCTGGGTGAGCCCAGCCTCACTGTGGGGACCAGGGCGTGTGTGCACCATGGCCTGGACTCCTTTCCTCCTTGTGCTCCTCTCTCACTGCACAGGTAAGGAGAGGGCTCGGGGACACAGGGCATCCTCCAGCTTCTCTCCTTCCTTGCACAGGCTCCTGAGAAACCTTAACCTGGTCTTGTCCCGTCATCTAAAGAGTGCCTGTTTTTGCAGGATCCCTGTCCCAGCCTGTGCTGACTGAGCTGCTTTCCCTCTCTGCATCTCCCAGAACATCAGCCAGGCTCTCCTGCACACTGAGAAGTGACATCAATGTTGGCAGCAAGAATACATTCTGGTACCAGTAGAAGCCAGGGACCCCTACCCGGTATCTCCTCTACTACCACACAGACTCAGATAAGCACCAGGGCTCCGGGTCCCTAGCCACTTCTCTGGATCCAAAGACGTCTTGGTCAATGCAGGGCTTCTGCTCATCTCTGAGCTGCAGCCTAAGGACGAGGCTGACTATGACTGTGCAAGCTGGCACAGTGAAGCTTCTCACAGTGACACAGGCAAATGGGAAATGGGACAAAAACCTCAGCCTGCTCAGTCATTTGGAATAGACTCTTCTGCAATTTAAAAGTAATTTGTATGTACACTAACTCTACCTGGAAGTAGCCCCTGGTTCACAGCGACAGTCTGCTCACTTTTCCAAATAATATATCTGACGTCTCAGGAAAACCAACATGAAAATGAAAATCAAACCAAATAAAACAAAAATCTCATGATTACACTGAAACTTTACCTCGTGGCCCATATGTGATAAAATCAGAGCCTTTCTAGCTGGGGTTTTTTGCTTGAAAGCTGGCAAATCAACCTTTCCAGATTCTTTCTTGGTGGGAAGCCAGGGTCCATCCAGCAGGTGCACAGTCCTCCACAGCAGGGACTCTGCTCTGTGAGGGGTCAGAGTGCAGACTTCCCTCCCTCCCAGGCTCCTGAGCTCAGATCTGGCTGGCGCACTGTGTTCAGGGTCAAGACAATAAGATGTAAGATGCTGTTAGGAGAAACATCCCAGGAGGAATTCCAGCCACAGATCACACCTGGCACACTTCCTGGGTGCCTGGACCTACAGTTGTGATGTCTGTGAGAAGGGTAGTAAAATGCTGAGTCTGCTCCAGGGGAGTTGGGTGAAGTAGGTCCTCTGGATGTGACTTTCCTACAGCTGATCCCACCCAGACCTCACGGGAACCACTGAGGGTGGGTGATCCTGAGCCTACAGGTCCAGAATTGAGTTGTTCTCTCCTCTTATATCCCAGCGGACCTTTCCAGCTAGATAAGAGTTAGGAGGGAGTCAGTGGAATGTGAGGGACCAGAAACTCCCCAATATGTGCGTGAAGTAAATCCATCCTGTGAAGCTCTTTGGAAGGACCCAGCCATCTATTGTAATGACAAACATTGTAGGTTGTCATGGAAACCCTCAGCAAGGACTCCCAGGCAGAGCCCCTAAGTTTGTGACCTAGAACAACAGTGATGGGCCTTCAGGGATTCCAGATAAATCTCCAGATCCGGGTCTGTCAACCTTACCTCCTCAACCAGGCTGACAATGAGGCTGATTATCACTGTCAAACAGCTGCATACACCCTCCATGCCACTCCCAGTCTGTGGGGAGTGACACAGGGATCTGCCCTCCACTCCCCAGTCTGATCTAACTCTCCGAATATGTGTGGCAATGGATGTGTTATTTAAACTTCACAGTGTATCAAATCATGACATTGTAAACAGCTAACAAGTTTATCTGTCACTTATGCACCATTAAAACTGAAAAAAGATGCTCCCAACCAAAAAAGAAGAAAAAAATGTCAAACTGACAGAAACAGAAGAAAATGGTGATTGCCAGGATCTGGGGGGAGAGGAAATGGGGAGCTGCCGTTCCACAGGCATAAGTTTCAGTTATGAAAGATGAATAAGTTCTAGAGAGCTGCTTACAGCACTGTGCCTAGAGTTCACTACACTGTAGTGTGCGCTTAAGACTTGGTAAAGTGGGTCTAGCACATGGTAAGTGTTCTTACCACAATGAGAAAAATTAGGCAATTTCTGGCGACCACAAAATGCTTAGAGTATATAACTGAAGAAGTAGTAGACCAAATTTCAAAGTCTAGAATTAGATAATTTCGAAGAAATGACAACTAGAATTGACATTGAAAGAATGAATATCCCACCAAATGTGTGCTCTGACAAAGATGCACAGTATTTATAAATGCAGAGTTGAGAGGATCTGACGGGGTAACATTTTAATAAAACTACTTGACATTTAGAGGATCCTCAATAAATGTTTGTTCTCATTTCACTTCTGGTAACTTTGGACCCAATTCTTTCCCAGAGGAGTCAGAAGAAATCACATCCGTGTACTTAGACATTGTGTCTTTTATAAATAGATATAAACGTGTGATTGTGATCATTACTAAGGCAACGTGAAGATGGCAACTTCATGCAGAGTCAGCAAGTCTCTAGACTAACTTTTAAGATGTTGATTTACTCTTTCTGTGTACCTAGCTGTTCTAAAATGCTAAGTTAGCAAAAGTGTTCACTGATAGCATTTTCTTCTCCAGGACTGGGGCTGATATTGCACACCATGACTTGTCTGTCCTTCCTTCCTTCTTTCCTTCCTTCCTTTCCCTCCTTCCTTCCATCATAATAAAATACTGACTCCTCTCTGTCACATGTGCCATTGTTGTCATTCATTTTGCTTACACATAAGCGTATATAATCAAATATATTGTTGCTATAATTGTTTTAAACAATTTTCTGTTAGAATACTTAAGAATAACAAAAAATATGTTTCTGTTTTATCTTCACTTGTTCCTCTCTGATGCCTTTCTTTGTGTTTTTTTTTAATATACATCTGATTTTCTGACATTTTTTCTCTCTCTAAAGAACTCAGCATTTCTTGCAGAGCTGACCTACTAGTGAGCAATTATCTCAAATTTTGTCTGTCTGAGAAAGTACTTATTTCTCCTTCATTTTGAAGGGATGTTTTTTTCAAGGTGTGGAATTGTAGGTTGACAGTTTCTATTCTCTCAACACTTTATATATTTCACTCTACTCTCCTCTTGCTTGTACGGTTTCAGAGGATGAGTCAGAAATGATTTTTTCACTTAATTCTTTTAAGTAAGGTATTGTGTTTTGTTTTATAATCTGGTTTCTTTCAGGATATTTTCCACATCTTTGATTTTCTGTATTGTGAAAAATGATATGCCTCAGTGCACTTTGTTGTTCTCCTGCCTTTATTCTGCCTGGTTTCTGCGAGCTCCCTATGTCTGCGGTTGGGTGTCTGACATTAATTTTGGGGAAATTCTTAGTATTCTTTCAAATATTTCTTCCTTTCCTTTCTCTCTTTATTCTTCTGATTTTCCCATTACTTGTATGTTGTGACATTTGCAGTTGCCTCACAATTTGGGGGTATCTTTTTCTGTTTTTTCCCAGTCTTTCTCTATTTACTTTTTAGTTTTGGAGGTTTCTATTGACACATCTTCAAACTCAGAGATAATTTCCTCAGCCATTGTCTGTGTACGAATAAGTCCATCAAAGACATTATTTTTTATCTTTTACAGTGTTTTTGATTTCTAGTATCTCCTTTTGATTATTTCTTAGAATTTCCATCACTTTGCTAACATTGCCCACCTGTTCTTGCATGCTGCGTATTTTATCCATTACAATTCTTAACATAGTGATCATACTTGTTTAAGTTCCTGGCCTTATTATCCCTTGTGCTTGCTACATCTGAGTCTGATTCTGCTGATTTATCTGTCTCTGCAAACTGATTTTTACCTTTTAGCATAGCTTGCATTTTTTTTTTCTGAACAGCAAGTCGTGATGTGCTGGGTCAGATGGACTTCTGTGAAGAGGGCTTCAGCAAAGTGGTGGGATGGAGCTGGGGGAGGGCGGGGGCTCTACAATCCCATGATCAGGATTCAGGAGTCGGTGAGCCTGTGTCTCTGGACTGTGAACTTCACATGTGCTCTCAGTCCCCCACGTAGGCAGGGCGGGACGGCCAAAGTGGGCTGGAGTCCCCGCAGGTAGGTTTGTCCCTGATCCAACCTTAGCACGTCAGGTTCTAGTAAAATAGCTTCTCGTTAGAGCAGACTTTTTAATAAGAGAATGCTCTAGCAGATTTTAAAATTGTTCATTTTTTTCTTTCCTCTGTCAGAAGCACAATAATTTTTCTCAGACATTCACTCTAAGAAGCAGGTCAAGCTGCTAGAGGCAAAACTCACAAAACTTTGGGCCCCTGTGACCAGGTTCTCCAGGAGTTTCAACTCTCTGAGGGTCCACACTTGTCCACCCTGGGCCTCCAGCCAACTGCCAACCACAGGTCAGGCTTCCCTGCCCCAGCACTAGTCCCCTAGGGGGCTCAGTTGTGATTCTCTGCGTTCACCTGTGAGTCTCCCCAATCTAGGGGCGGCAATTTGCCCTATGACCTCACTGCTCTTAGGAACCTAAGAAGAGCTGGAGCCTTTTCAGTTCAGCTGTTTAGTGTTTGGGGATGGAGTGGTGACTTCCAGGCTTCTAACATCGTGGATCGCAAACCAGAAGTCAAGCCAACACCTTATTTCTTTTTATTTATGGTTCTTCTAATTACGATGCACTGGACATATAATAGATGGTCTATATCTGAAATGCATAATTTGATACCTTTTGACAATTTATACCCCTTTCAAGACATCAGCACAATCGAGAGAGTGAACACTTCCGCCCTGGCACAGTCTCCTCAGGCCCCTTGGGAATCCCTCTCTCTCACCCCATCCCCTCATTTCCTCCTCAGGCAGCAACGGATGTGCTTCCTGTCACTGTGGTGGGTTTGCATTTTCTCAGATGTATAAATGGAGTCACACAGCGTCACCCTTTTATGACCCAGTTCTTTCACTCAGCGCACTGCTTTTGAGATTCTTCAACATTGTTCCTGAGTTGCGCTCAAACATGGAGGATGCACTATGAACTTTGGGGACAGCGGGGCTTCCCCATCTCGGGCCCTTCCTCTATTATTGAACGACATTGTAAATGCATCTTCTCCACTTGCGCTGTTATAGAGATTAATACAATCCACTCAGGATTCCACAAGGTACTACTATTTTTTCCTGGGCTACTTCAAGTTTCGCATCCTCTAGGGACTGTCGCTTCTGTGCCTGGTGGATGCTCAGCCCTGCAGGCATTTGTGTTGTTATTTCCTCATCTTCCCCAGTAGTGAATAGAATGCTTTATTATTTCTGGTTTAGAATGGGTAACTCATGATCACAATGCCAAATCAATTTATAAAAAGTGCGTACCCTCTGCGTCCTTTCTCTTGGACCATTGGTTTCTCAGTAGAAGAGGCCAATGATGCTGATATATATTCATCCAGAGAAATGTTTTTCATTGACTGCCAGTTGCTTTGTTTTGTTTTTTATGTCTTTAGGTTTGTGACCTTATTTCTGACAACCAACCCACTCTTACTTCCCAGGCCGGGGACCAGCATAGAGAGGGTGCACATGACCTGGGGGTTGGCTATTAGGTGGAGCAAGAAAACCAGAGGTCAGTTAAATTTGAATTCAGATAAACAACATAGAATGTTTTGCTATAAGGATGCCCTATGCAATAGTTATTATCCGAGCTTCTAGATTAACAATGTGTCCTGTATTTTATCAGATCCCTCTACCTAGAGGTCACATCCGGCAAGAGCTGAGTTGGCGGAGCTCCCCCTCCTGACTCCAGGTCTGTACTCTTAACCTCTGTGACAGAGAGTCTCTAACCAGTTATCCCCAAGGGACTCCTTCAGCCACAATACATGCACGTGGCATACCTCTCATTCAGTAGTGTCTCTTGAATTTCCTCAGTAATCATTCTATTATCCTCAGAGCCCAAGACTCAAGGCCTCTCCACAATCTTCTACATCTTGACCTCTGGATCAGGGACCTGTGGTGTGTTTCAACCAGAGAATTGAATCTGGCAGATGCAGAGACTCAGTGCCCTCACAAGGGGGCAGCAGCCAGAGGTGACAAGATGAGTGAGGATCTAGGCCAGGAGGAATTCCTGGCACAGAGCTGGCCGGGAACCCTTGCTGAGAACCTGGACCTTCAGTTGTAAATTCAGGGAGGGGGGATTAGTCAAAGCGAAAGTTTGGGGCCTGAGGCCAAGAAAGCTCTTCGTAGGTCATGAGAGGATGAGGATGCTCTGTAGTTGCTGGGAAAATGCCGAGCCTGCTCCAAGGCAGGTGGGTGAAGTGGGTTTATGGATAGGACCTTCTTACAGCTGACACCACTCAGGACTCATGTGGACTCCTATGAGTGTGTTTTCCTCAGCTCACAGGCACTGACCCGTGTCCGCCTCTCCTGTCATAAACCATTGGAGTTTTCAAGAATCTGGGGTGTGAGGTGGGGCTGTGGGACATCAGGGGCAGAAATACCCAATATGTGCACGTGTAACCCTCCCTGTGAAGTTCTTGATGAGCCTCAGATGCCAAGCTTACCTTCTCCTGCACAGGCAGCAGCAGACATTGGGGGTCACCATGGCAATGGTACCAAGGACTCCCATGCAGCACCCCTATGTGTGTGACCTAGGACAGAGGTGATGGACCTGCCAGGAGTTTGAGCCTGATTCTCCAGATTCAAGTTTGTTAACAAAGCCACTTTCACCACCTCTGCTCCAGCCTGAGGACTAATCTGATGACCCTTGTTATGGAGCTGAACACAACCCCAATGCCACTAAGAGCTCCTGTTCCATTGGAAAATGTGTAAAAAATCTGCTTCACTTCAGTCCCTGTCTGACCTGTCATTCCCTCGTCTGACCTGTCACTCCCCTGCCCCTGCCTGTGACCAACACCAGCTCAGGTTTTGGCTTCTGCTGTCACTTCTGCTACTAAAACTGGAGGGCTTCATACTCTCGACTCCGTCTATTTTATGGGGTCAGGGAAGATACCTCCTTTAGAAGATAATGGTCTCCTTGGCAAACAGAATTGCTTTGCTGCCAGAAGCAAAATAGCCTCCACAGTTGTTAGTGGTGACGAGAAGGGCAGAAATGCAGCATATGTGAGCTGGGAGAACCAGGTGACCCCCATCCCAGCCACTTGTACCAGACTGGGCTTTACTGATAATTCCCTGAGTTCTGAAACATCAAGAAGTTGTGTTTCTCTTTTACCTGATTCTAGAGCTTTGTGGAGCTCCTGAATTCCCAGGTGCTGGAAATTCCTCTCAAATGAGAAGACCTGAACTGACCCATTACCAAGAAAGATACACATATGGGAAACAGACATGTGAAAAGATGCTCAACCTAACAGGTCATTGGAGTATTACAAGTTTAAGCAAGAGACCACTAGACCCTGTTAGAAGGGCTGAGAATCAACACATGACAACAGTAGATGCTGCCCAGGGTGTGGGGTGGCAGGAACCCTCATTCACGCTGGTGGGAATGTAAAATGCCACAGCCACTTTTGAAGAGACCTTGGTAGTTTCTTACAAAGCTAAATTAACTCTTACATGATACAATACAGAAATCACACTACTAGGTATTTACCTACATGAGTTACTTGTGTTGACACAAGAATATGCTCACAGATGTTTACAGCTGCTTTATTCATGATTGTCAAAACTTGAAAGCAACCAACTTATCCTTCAACAGATGAATGGAAAAACAAACACCGGAATATGATTAGAGATAAAAATTAATGAGTCATTGGCCCCCCAAATACACGGAGGAACATTTTATGCATATTTCTAAGTGAAAGAAGCCAATCTGAAGAGGCTGGATCTGTGAGGGGTGCAGGATGCAAAGGGCAGGAGCCCTGAGCACCAGGTCCAGCCCAGGGTCGTCATGTCTCCTGCATCCACCAGAAGGCGCTGGTGCTCCCAAGTTCCTCTGCTGTGAGCTCCTCTCTGCCTTGCCTCTTGCAGGTGTGCATCTGTAATCCTCAGGGTGAAGTCCTCCCCTCTCCTACGCTCTCCTTTTAACAGATGCAGGCTAGGCTGAGATTGTAGGAGGGGCATGCGCAGCCTCCAGAAAGGGGAAGATTTGCATAGAGACCTCCCACCCAGAGAATAAGGGTGACTTAAGAAAGGTTGGTGGGCTCAGGCCTGGCTGTGGGGCTCAGGAAGCAGAGTCTAAGAACATCTCCACCATGGCCTGGGCTCCGTTCTTCCTCATCATCCTAGCTCACTGCACAGGTGGTTGCCTGCAGGGGATTCTGGGAGGACACCAGAATGTCTCCTGGATTATGATCTCTCCTTCCTCCCTGGGAATGGAGAGTGTCCTGCCGTCTTTGATCTCTGTGTTGCTTCCTTCTTGCAGAGTCTTGGTCTGAGGTTGTGCTGACTCAGCCTCGCTCTGTATCAGAGTCACTGGGACAGAAGGCCACCATGTCCTGTACCCGCAGCAGCGGCAACATTGGAAGCAGCTATGTGTACTGGTACCAGCAGCGCCCGGGCAGTGCCCCCACCACCATGATCTATGATGATGACGAAAGACTCTCTGGGGTACCCGATGGGTTCTCAGGGTCCATTGACAGCTCATCCAACGCTGCCTATCCGACCCTCTCTGGGCTGCAGCCTGAGGACGAGGCCGACAACTACTGTCAGTCTTATGACAGCAGCTATAAGCACACAGTGCTCCAGACCTGTGGGGAAGTGCGATCAAAACTCCCCAGAGCCTCCCCATGCTGCGTCTGCCCTCAACCTGCCCCCATCAGAGAGGGTTGCTCTTTCCTGTTTCCTCCCAGAGTGTTCTTCTTGAGACTGTATGTTTATGAGGCCCTCTGTTTTCTTTCCAAACTGCCGCCCCATGTCCAGATGGATGATTTCCTAGTCCCTTTCCATCGCTTCATGGAGGTGACAGTTGCAAACAGGGTTTCTGAACCTCAGCGCTACTGCCCATGCGGCTGGATCACTCCCTGTGCCGGAAGCTGTTCTGCACATTGTAGGAGGTTTAGAAACGTCTTTGGGCTCAGCACATCAGATCTTCTCCCTGTCAAGTCATGACACACAAAAGCACCTCCAGACATTTTTAAATATCTCTGGGGGGAGGCAAAATAGCCCCAGTTTGAGAACCACTAGGTTAAAAGAACACATTCTCAGCTGTTAGGAGGCCTTTTAAATTGAGTCTTCTTTCTGCCATTCAGCTGGACGGAAGGCTGGATGTGTCACCTCTCTGTGCTTCTGCTTTCTCATCTGTTAGACAAAACAGTGAAACAGACGCAAATGAGGCCAGAAAACCTGTGACCCACTCACATGGAATCTCCTCTCAACCAGAGAGCAGAGGACAATTTTTTTTCCAGACCAGGTATGAAATTAATATTTTGAATTTTTTTTTTAAAGATTTTTTATTTTTTCCTTTTTCTCCCCAAAGCCCCCCGGTACATAGTTGTGTATTCTTCGTTGTGGGTTCCTCTAGTTGTGGCATGTGGGACGCTGCCTCAGCGTGGTCTGACGAGCAGTGCCATGTCCGCGCCCAGGATTCGAACCGACGAAACACTGGGCCGCCTTCAGTGGAGCGCGCGAACTTAACCACTCGGCCACGGGGCCAGCCCCGTTAATATTTTGAATTTTTACACAATGCACATGAAAATATAACAGATCCTTCTTCATTTCTTTTCTGAGGAAATATTTTTCAAGCATAGGAGACAAAGATGAATAAAAATGGACAGGGTCGCGTACCTCTGGAGTTCACATTGTAGTGTGGGTATGAGACAGCAGACAGGAGCAGCAGGTGGACGGTGGGGCGATTCTGAGGACAGAAGACGACCCCCAGGAGCAAAGAAACTGCTCCATTCACCTTAGTTGTTTGAGTGTCTGCTCACATTTCACTGAACTAAGAGCCTGTGAGATAACTGTCTCATGACACGAAATACACGGCTCAAACTCCAGGACGAGATGAGTTAAATTTAACATTCAACTCCTCAACCCAAATCCCCCAGAGGACCCTGGTGGGAAAACTCATGAAGAAGGAATGATGGGTCAGGAAACTCTGTCCAAATGAGACCCAGCTCTGCCCTGGGGAGAGTGCATGGAGGAGCCCCATGGATGACTGTGTGCGGATGGACCGCGGGCCTGGGATTCCTTCCACTCAAACGTGTCACCCATGAACCTCACGGCACAAAACACAGGATGCCTTGCTCTTCCTTTGCTTTCTCAGTCAGGACAACAAGCAAACGAGCTCACTGTTGGAGAGATTACGACTCAAATACAATTATGTGAGAGCAGTGGGACTCCTCTGCTTTATTCATGATTGTCCAAACTTGAAGGCAACCTATATGCTCTTCAAAAGGTGAATTGATAAACACCAGGACATCTATACAATTGATTATGATTTCGCCATAAAAATAGATATTGGTTTTAAAATACTATTCCGTACAATATTGTATTTTGTACAAATTTTTAATGTGCAAGATTTTGGGGACAGTAAAAATGTACGTGCATGCTAAAGCACAGACCAGTGGTGTGATAATTGTCTTTGTATTTTTCACATTCAGCGAGGTATTAGGATGAGGGATAAAGAAGGGTGGAAGATTAAAGATGGGTCCTATTGATGACAGTTGAGGTTGGGTGATGGGTGCAGGCAGATCTTGGGACCATTCTCTATAGTTTACATAACTTCAAAACTGTCCACAATGTATTTTTTAAATTCTCTACTCCTATCTGTGATGACGTTGGCATGTCCTTCTGTTAAGGGACACTCAGAGTTGCTAACATGTGTTTTTACCATAATCTCAAGTTTAAGACCTTCCATTGTGAACAGACAGAGGAGAAGTTGGCTTGGGGACCATGACAAGGGGCAGAAATTAAGGTTTTGAAGTTACAGGGAAGTGAGGGAAGCTGGAGGTCTGAGAACAAGGAGAGGGGCTGTGAGGCGCTGGGGAGGGGGCAGGGACCAGACCAGGAAGGCCCCTTAGGGGACCTGAGGAGTTGGGGTTTATGCAAACAGCAGCGAGGATCACTGAGTAGGGGGTTGATCTGCCTGAGCAGAGTGAGAAGGATCCCTCTGAAGGCCTTGAGGAGAGAGTGTCTGGGGGACGCAAGGGATCCCAGTCACAAGTCATTTACTAAGAGGCCCTGTGAGTCTAGATGTTAGGGGACCACGTGCACAGATAAAGCAGAGCTGGATATGGGTATGGTGGAGAAGTGATGACTTGTGGATTCAACTGCCCAGACACTCACCTGGCCTGCAAAAACTTTAAAATGTTACATTTAGCTTGCTATGAAGCTAAGACCATGAGCAAGAAAATACAAGTAGGAAAAATTTTATTTAAAACATAAACAAATTGTATGACACCTTAGAAAGAATGCTGATAAGATATATATGGCACAGAGAGGCAGAACTGTACAAACAGTATAGAACCCAATGCGTAAGACAAAGAAGCATTTTCCACATTCACTAGTAAAGGTGGAGCCTGCCAAAGCCATTATTCTTTACCAATTACTGAATCAAGCTAGTCTCTATCAAAACTTTAAATGCACGACCTGATTTTGAAATGTTTGTTGAACTGTCCAGTTTGAACCACTGAGCTTACTCCTGGCGCATCCCCAGTCTGTGCCATTTCCCTGGACAGCCCTGCATGTCCTTCAAACCAGCTCAACCGTTCCATCGTCTGAGACACGTGGCCTGATGTGCATCCTGGTCGTTTAGCTTTTGCTAAAGTTCACTCTAAATAGTTACGTACGTACATATTAGCTTGTCCCATGGACCAGCGCTTCTTCTAGGAGTGAGAATTGACAGTAACCAAGCACACTGCATCAGAATCAAAGTAGCTGGGAATCAGATGCTGGATGCATGAACCCTGTCACCTGGTGAGCTGCAGAAACCAGCTGGGTGCTCAGGGCTTTGTTCCATGGGGAGGGGTATGCTCTGTGACCAGCAGGCGGCGCTGTGAGACTGTCCTCTGGTCCCTACACAGCTGCTCAGTGAGGGCTTTTTCGCAAAGCAGCCTGTGCCAGGGGGCTGGGCCCTGTGCTCACTGAAGGGGACTGAGCAGCTGAGCCCTCTCTGACCTGGCAGAGTCCCCTGAGCAGGCACCTTTGTGTTGTCTCAGCAGGTGCTTCTTCCCGGGGCTCTCCCAAGGGGTGAAGCTGACCTCCATCCTCCTCAGTGTGTGGTGTGAGCTGAGCTCCAGCACCAGGGCTCAGGGAGGGGCTGGGCAGTCACTGGATGGAAACCATTTGCATGGACAGCCCCTCCTGTGGCAGAGGGTGGAGAAGAAAAGGAGGCCTGGGGCAGCCCAGCGCCACTGTGGGGACCAGCAGATGTATGTACCATGGCCTGGACTCCTCTCCTGTTCGTGCTACTCTCTCACTGCACAGGTAGGGACAGGGCTCGGGGACACAGGACATCCTCCAGCTTCTGTACCTTCTTGCTCAGACTCCTGAGAAACCTAACCCGGGTCCCTGACCCATCAGCCATGAGTGTCTGTGTTTGCAGGTTCCCTCTCCCAGCCTGTGCTGACTCAGCTGCTCTCCCTCTCGGCTTCTCCTGGAGCATCAGCCAGACTCACCTGCACCCTGAGCAGTGGCATCAATGTTGGCAGCAAAGATACAATGTGGCACCAGCAGAAGCCAGGGAGCCCTCCCCAGTGTCTCCTCTACTACCACACAGACTCAGATAAGCACCAAGGCTCCAGGTCCCCAGCTGCTTCTCTGGATCCAAAGATCCTCAGCCAGTGCAGGGCTTCTGCTCATCTCTGGGCAGCAGCCCGAGGACAAGGCTGACTGTTACTGTGAGACTGTGCACAGTAGTGCTTCTCACAGTGACACAGGCAGATGGGAAATTGGGGCAAGAACCTCAGTCTGCTCAGGCCCTTGGAATAGACGCTTCTGCAATTTTACAGTAACTTGTATGCACAGTAACAATACCTCAAAGTAGTTTCTTGTTCACAGTGGCTGTCTTCCTAATTTTCCACTCAATACATCTGACAATCTCAGGTAAACCAACACCAAAATGAAAACCAAACCAAATAAAATACAAATCTCATGATGACACTGAATCTTTGCCTGGTGACCCATGTGTGATAAAATCAGAGCCTTTGTAGCTGGGCTGTTTGTCTCGAAAGATGGGAAATCAGCCTTTGCTAGATTTTTTCTTGGTGGGAACCCAGGGTCCATCCAGCAGGTGCACAGTTCTCCACAGCAGGGACTCTGCTCTTTGGGGTCAGGGTGGCGACATTCCCTCCCTCCCAGGCTCCTGTGCTCAGATCTGGCTGAGGCTCACAGTGTTCAGGGACGAGACATTAAGACGTAAGACACTGTTATGATAAACATCACAGGAGGAATTCCAGCCACAGAGCATGCCTGGTGCACTTGCTTGGTGCCTGGACCTACAGTTGTGATGTCAGGGAGAAGGGGAGGAAAATGCTGAGCTTGCTCCAGGGGAGTTAGCTAAAGTAGGTCCTCTGGATGTGACTTTCCTACAGCTGATCCCACTCAGGCCTCATGGGAACCACTGAGGGTGGGTGATTCTGAGCCTACAGGTACAGATTTGAGTTGGTCCTCTCCTCATATATCTCAGTGGACATTTCCAACTGGACAAGGTGTAGGAGAGTTTCAGTGGAATATGAGGGACCAGAAACTCCCCAATATGTGCATGAAGTGAATCCATCCTGTGAAGCTCTCTAGAAGGACCCAAATCATCTCTTGTAAAGACAAAAATTGTAAGTTGTCATGAAAACCCTGACCAAGGACTCCCAGGCAGAGCCCCTTAGTTTGTGACCTAGAACAGCAGTGATGGCCCTTCAGGGGGTCCAGACCAAACTCCAGATCCGGGTCTGTCAACCTTACCTCCTCAACCAGCCTGACGATGAGGCTGATTGTCACTGTCAAACAGCTGCATACAAGCTCCATGCCACCCCCAGCACATGGGGAGTGAGATAAGGATCTGCCCTCCAGTCCCCAGTCTGACCTGACTCTCCTATGTCCCTGCCTGTGGTGCACACCAGCCCAGATTTTGGCTTCTGCTGTCACTTGAGCTACTAAAAACAGAGGGATTGATGCTTTTGAGTCACTCAATTTATGAATGCAATGAAGACAACCCATTTTACCACTGGATTTCCAAAACAAGGAAAGCATTTTATCACCAGAACTTATCATAACAACCCCCTGCCTCGTGCTGGCTAGGATGACGTGGAGAAGAGAAGTCCAGCCAGCGTGACCCAGGAGACCCAGGACCTCCTCTGCTCAGTCCCCTACATGTCCCATGAGCCTGGCCCTGGCTTTGCCGATCATGTCCTGAGCTCTGAAACCTTCACAAAGTGCAGTTTCTCTTCTCCTCAGATCACATCCTCGAGGAACTCCTGGATCCCAGGTGCAGGAGAGGACTCTTCCCATTAAGGACCTGGCTCTCAGACTCATCACCTCCTCACTTTCCCCAGTGTAATCCCACAGATCTTAGTTGTTTTGCAGCTCTAATTTTTTCTTGTTGTTTATTTTGGGGGGTTGAGAGGATATTTGAAAGCATCTTAGTTCTTTGGTATCTAGAGACCATGATCCAACCCTCATTATCACAGAGAACCCTGACACGACAGGACAATTTACAGAAAGCACTGTCCTTTCTTCAATGTCAGCATATGGAGAAGTTACCAAGTAAACCTAATCAGGAACCAGTGTGGGTTGGGTGACAGATCTTGGATGCCACCAAGTCAAGGAGGGAGGATGAATCTCAAAAAAGACAGATATTCATAGTAATGTTTTATGCAGCAATCTTCAGACTGAAAACAATGATAAAACTAGACTACAGTAGTAAAAACCAACCATAAATATATCATAGATTCAGAAGACAAAAGAATACATCTCCAGAATAGCCATTAAGGTTGAATGAAAGCACAGACTGGTCAGCAGGAGAGAGGACATGTTTTCTCCGACAGCGTTGCATGCTAGTGGCCAAGAGAGATGCCAAGCAGCAGTACTCGTGCAGTGGGCTGAGGGGTCTACCAGGAGTCCCTCACAACAACAGCAGCAACAATAACAGTGGCAACACCAAGACAAGTCAGCCTGTCAGGGTATCCCATATAGATTTTTGGTCTTCATGAACCAACAAGGTTCATTGCAGGATTTTGGGCCTTGAAAGTGGTTCAAGATGATCTTACACTAATAGTGACCCCACACACATGGCAGAAGCAAAGTTAAATGTCAGTTAATCCTGAAATATCGGGCAACATAAGGAATGTGCAATATATGCTGTATTCAGCAGCCTGGAGGTCATTAGTTATCTGGAGACAATTAATATCTCAGCCTATATCTCCAAGAAGAGACCTACTCATTGAATGATTCTGACAGTGACATCACAGAGATCCATGTGCAAAATAAGAATGCCCTAGAGGAGTGCTGAGTGGAGTCAGAGGGGCTGGTGGACCCTGGATCTGAGACCAGAGGGGTGCTGTTGGACGGGTCCTGAGAGGGCAGTGTTCTGGGCAAGGCAGGCACAGAGAATGCTCTACTCGCTCTTTCACACTTGGGCAAACAGTGTCCTCACTGAAGTGTGGCTCTCTGGTACCCTTGTTTGTTTGTTTGGTCGAAATGAAGATTCTCATGCCCACTACAGAGAACATGGTCTATTGCACATAGCCCCATCCTCCCAATTTGTTCTCCCAAAATCTGACCTTGACAGAAAAACATGATCTGATAGTCTCACATTTATCAGATATTTCTCATGGCTGGCTCCCATGAGGACAGAGTTCGTGGTGGGTCAGGGGAAAACCAGGGACACAGATAGTCCAGCTGAGTCTGACTCAGGACAGCCAACTATTCACGTCCATCTAACGCACTATTCACTGAACACCAACTATGTGCTGGGCCTGGATGGGGGATAGGAGCTGTTAGAGGATTTGACAAGGAAGATAAGGAATCTGACTAATTTTTGAAGTCCAGCTGTTCATAGAAGATGAGTGAGGAGGAGCTGAGAGTGAAAGCAAGGGCCTGGTGTGGTTTGTGGAGTTGATACAAAGATCAGACTAGAGTCCTGGATGAGGGATGGAGCAGGTGAGTTGGAGAAGGATGGTCAGACTCTGCATGTTCTTTGGAGGTGAGGAAGGGGATGTGGGAAAGAGGTTTGGAGGCTGGTCCTTGGGGACTGGGTGAGATGTGAGTGAGCTGTACCTCCTGGATGAAGGTCTATGGACACAGGTGTGGGGTTGAGGTCCTGAGCTCATCCTTGTAATGGAAATGTAGACAACAGCCCTGCTGCCTTGTTCAGTGGTGACAGGAATGTTGTCATTGTCAAGTGTGTAATCTCAATGGACTTCACCTCCTTCTCTGAGATTTATTTGAGTTGTCCAATCTCCAAGATCTCACATGTCCCCAGGCCGATTTCCCACAGGCGTCAAAAATGTCCCTGCAGTCCCAGGCATCACACCAGCACCATAAATCCTCCTGAATAAGAGAGTTTCCCTCCCTCATCCATTGAACAGGAATCTCAGACTTCACGAGGACGGGACCAGATCACTCAGACCATCTCCCCTGACTCCATCATGGTGAGCAGGGAGGGGATTGTCTGATTGGTTCGGAAAATGAAAGGCCTGTCCCTGGAGCTCGAGCTTGGGCAAATCACATGCTCACCACATGACTGGGATATTTGGGGTCTGAGAGGAGAGGAAAGGACAGAAGGTTTCCCTCAGTGGTCCCAGCATGTGCATGATCTGCTCTCCACCGTCGTCATTCGTTCATGTTGGGTCTTCTACTGTGCACCCTGGGAGCTGGGCAGGGGACACAGGCCATGGACACCTGTCTCATAAAACTCTGCCTCTGGTACCCTGATCTTTCTAATGTTCTGCAAAGGATAAGTCTCAGGTGAAATGACACCCACTCCAATCAGTGAGGTCCCAGGCTGAATTCAATAGTCTCCAGAGACAGAGAAAGGGGCAAAACTCCCTCATGAGGACGTCCTCTTCCCAGAGCGAGTGAGAAGGGTGATTACATCTCAAGAAAACACACTACTGGCCACTGCCTGCCATCGCCTGTGTCTCCTCTCCTGCAACTGCTTCCTCTCTCAGGTGAGGACAAGTTCCAAAGGCCCCGCTCATGGATGTCTAGACACGCACTCCAGTCCAGATCCCTTCTGTCACGTTCCCCAAGCACGTGATTCCTCAGGCCACTGAGGGCTCATTGCTGAGATTCTCCACCTCACAGGGCCCAGGTCTCAGGGGCTCTGTCCCAGTTACCTTCCTCTTCTGTGTCCTGGAGCTGGGATCAGAGTTAGCCTGACTCAGAAAAGTGAACACCTGAGTCTCATACAAGTATAGAATGAGCCATGTAAAATATTCTATTCAACTCATACATTAGTGAGGAGACAGGTAAATGGTAATAGTTTGTCAAAGAGCATAGCAAAATTCAAAGTACTTACATTCCACCAGGAATAAGACCTTTGGAGCAAAGTTTTTGATTGTTGGAGATGTGCTGCTTAATCTCTAACAAGGGAGGGATCAAATAAGATGAAATAATCTGTGTCTTTCCCTGAACAGGACCTGCATCCATGGGGCCGGTCACTGTTCTGCACTTGATCCTGATCTAAGAGGAGTTTGTGTAAGAGACACCCCCTCATTCCTGACCCCTGAACAGCTAAAGGAGTTGTGGACAGACTCACTCCTGGAGAGTATGAGTAGAGACTGCCCTGAGGTGATATGGAGGCTACACAAGGGGCCACCTGGCCTGACCCTAAGGCAGGGAGACAGTGGACAGAGAGTCGGGATGCAGGAAATGTCTCTGATGGGCTTTGGCCACCCTGTGACACAACTGTGGGTCTGGGCCTGGACACCACGGGGCGCTCAGTGCTCCATCCTGAGGTTCCTGGGGCTGATCACAGCTGGGACCAGCCACCTGACACTGCCTGGTGCCCTCTGCTCAGGGCTCATGGCTGAGAATGCCTCACCCCCTGGCCACCCTTGGGCAGGGGGAACTGACCCAAGTCCCAGTGAGGGATCAGAAGGCTGGGAGGGTCTGATTTGCATGTGTGGGCCCTCCCTCTCTCAGAGTATGAAGAGGGGATGGAAGAGATTTGGGGGAAGCTCTGCTTCAGCTCTGGGGCCACTGAAGGCAGGACTCGGTGACAATCTCCACCATGGCCTGGTCCCCTCTCCTCCTCACCCTCATCGCTCTCTGCACAGGTGGCTACATATGGGGATAAGAGAAGGGGACCGGGGAAGATGCCTGGGACCCTGCTTTCTCTTGTCTCTAGACTCCAGAATCACCATCTCTGTGTCTCTCTCACTTCCAGGATCCTGGGCCCAGTCTGTGACTCAGCCCGCCTCAGTGTCTGGGACCCTGGGCCAGACAGTCACCATCTCCTGCTCTGGAAGCAGCTCCAACATCGGGAGTGGTCATGTGTCCTGGTACCAACAGATCCCAGGAACAGCCCCCAAACGCCTCATCTATTCTTCCGCTAGCAGGGCTTCCGGGGTCCCCGACCGATTCTCTGGCTCCAGGTCTGGCAACACAGCCACCCTGACCATCTCTGGGCTCCAGGCTGAGGACGAGGCCGATTATTACTGTGGTACATTGTACAGCAGTTGGAGTAATGACACAGTGCTGCAGGCCTGTGGGGAAGTGAGACAAAAACCTCCTGTCCCACCAGTGATGGGGCTTCTGCTGTGCAGCCCCCACTCCTAGGCCGAGGCAGCTGCTTCCTTGGCTTGTTTGGTGAAAAGCAGCTCTGATATTTGATCCCAGGAACTGAGTCTAGAAGATGTGTCCTCATCCTCTCAACATCTGTCCCCACTGCTTGTCCTTGGTTTCAATCCATGGTCTGTTTTCCTCAAATCGAGCAGACATTCCCGGATGCTGGGGCAGGATGCACTGGGGACAGAGTCCACCAGGGGTGTGTGTGTCTGCCAGGGCTGCCATAACATAACACCACAGATGGGGTGGCTTAACCAACAGAAATGTCTCTTCTCACAGTTCTGCAGGCTGGAAGTCCAAGATCAACGTGACGGCAGGTTTGGTTTCTCCTTGTCTTGCAGATGGCTGCGTCCTCACTGTGTCCTCACAGGGACTTTTCTCTGTGCACTCACCCCTGGTTTCTCTTCCTCTTCTTATAAAGATGCCAGCCCTGCTTGTTAGAGCACCAACCTTATCATCCCATTTACCTTAATTACCTCCTTCAATGCTTTATCTCCAAAGAGAGTCAGAACAGGGTTAGGGTCTCAACATAGGGTTTTGAGGGACACAGTTCAGTCCATATCAGGAAGTCAGGGCAGAACCAGGGACAAAGAGTCCAGCTGTGTTTGACTCAGGCTAGCTGATCTTCCAGATTATGTGCATCCACACCATTTACTGAACACCTACTATGGGTCAGACTTGGGTGTATGGGCTCAGGACAGGTAGTCGACATGATAGGAAGGGTTCCCATGCTCAATGTGGTGACACTTTCTGGGGGAAGACAGAGTACAAACCAGAAAAGTATACTGTACAGGAAAGCTGTTTTGGGAGAATAAGGAGGGGTGAGCTTGGTTGGGTGGAGATGGGAGCATTATACGGGTTGTCAGGGGATCAACAGAATCTGATGTAAATTTATGAGGCCCAGGTGCTGCATAGAAAAGGAAGGAGGAGGAGGTTTGAATGTAGATAGGGAGTAGGTAGGAACTGTGGATGACACAAATGTCAGACTGTGAGTCTGGTTAACGGGTGGAGCAGGTGGGATAGAGGAGAAAATTCAGATAATCTGTGTCTTGGAGGAAGGAGGTATTGAAGGATGGGGTTGGGAAAAAGAGCGACTGAGGCTGGGCTCTTGGGAGCAGTGTGGGGTGTGAGTGAGTCAATCAACTGGAGACCACGTGATGGCACCATCTAGTTCAGAGAGGACTAATTGAAGCTCACATTTTCAAGAGATATGATCAGCTCTGTCAAATTGGACTACTCATTAGGAATTCTAGGAATGCACATTTCTAGTTTACTCTCATCTTTCATTTGATTAAGACTTCACCTGTGCCTTTTCAATTTCAGTGTGTTGTTAGAGGAACAGAACGTGAAGGATGAACTCAGTCCCCTCTCTCTCAATGCTCCACCCCTAGTAGAAACTTCCCTCCTTATAAAATCACGAAAATGACATTTTCTACCAGATTACTTAATCTGAACCTCATTAGTGGAATTCTCTAATTGGTTTGTATTTAAATGCTTCCAGAGGCTTATTTTATGCATAAAGGATTGATTACACCTACTTGGTTTCTTTTCTCATTTTCTTGAGGAAGAAAATCGGCCAACAACACAGGAAGGCTGAAGAGGCTGAGACTTGGCTCCAGATGGGATCTCAGGCCTCAGAACAGGGGTTCTGCTCTCCCACTGGGTGGGGTCAAGGCAGATGGGTCCACACATCCTGATCCCAGACATCCCCTGTGGGGGCTGGAAGGCTGTGCTGGGAAGCAGGAGTCACAATGGGGTCATGTCACAGACGAGCAGAGTCTAGTAGGAGAAATCAAGAAAACTCTACTAGAAAACAAAGCATGATGGACGCACCGAAAGGAAGCCAACTCCACAGGGCAGTGATTAGGAGGACTCAGGCAATGCTTTTCCCTAGAGTAAATAGAAAATAGTGGATGGACGCGTGTGGCTCCCTCCTGGGCACTGGACAGTTTCCTTGTTAGGTAGCGTTTGCCCTGGGCCACATCTGATAAGGGCTGTACTGAGACAGAAGTCTGCTTCAGGGTCCACAGCTGGTGCTAGTCTGAAGGCCTGCATCTTGTGGCTTGGCTTAGCATGTCCCCAGCCCCTTTCCTGAGAAGACAGGAGTGTCCGCAGACCACTAAGCACAGGGCTGGAACCAGGGCACAGAGCTGCCTCAAGATTCCCAGTCAGACTGAGGTCAGCAGGCCTTCCTCCAGGGGCACTGATGGGCATGCGTCTTGTCTGGTGCCTGGATGGGCAGGATTGCTCCTGGACCTTGGCTAAGAGGGGCTGGAACTGGATCATGGCCTGCTTCAGGGTTCAGAGCCAGGGACACGGTTGTCAGGGCTACCCTGAGGCATGGGCAGGAGTGACTCCTGCTGGGTCTCTGGCCAAGGGGTGCAGGTGGCAAGAAGAAGGTAAAAAAAAAAAAAAGAAAAAGATTTGCCATATTCACATGGGGATGGCGTTGTTCTGGGCCTTTCGCCAGGACCCCCTGAGCATGTGCCTGCCTTCTCAAACACCACTCCTCAGCCTCAGGTTCCGCCAGGATTTCACAGTCTCCTGCCTGGATCCAGAAGCTCCCACAAAGGCACTTTTCTCCATGGATGGCCACCAAATCATGGTTGCTGAGTGAGGACACGAGTGGAGGACCTCCTGTTTCATCATCTTGCTGATGTCACTCTCCTGTTAAGTAATATTTTAAAAGTTTAGGTCATTTGTTTATTATTTTATTCTCTTTTGGTTAGTAATTTTTGTGTTCAATCTAAGAAGACTTTGTGTATTCCAAGGACATGAAGATGTTACTGTATTATTTCTTAGAACTTTTATGATTTTAGCTTTTGTATTTACGACTATGATTCAAATCAAATTGAGTTTTACATATGAGAGGAGGCAGGGGTCAGTGCTCACTATTTCCATACCACAGGCTTGTGATCCATTAAAGAAAAAACAGTGACTATTTCAACAGAAAAAAATGATAAAAATTGAGAACTTGTTGATGATTTAGAAACGATCTCTCAGGAAAGTGGAATCAAAGGGAAGTCCCATTCTCTGATGGAAGTCAGGAAAATAAATAAATCAATGAAAATAATTACTCAAAGTGGTTTTATATTAGAGGTTCTCCATTTAAAACAGAGAAAAAACAAACATCACATGTCAAAGAAGCGATGCCTTAGAATTGTTCTGAGTGCAGCATCCTTGGCCCTGCAGAGGACGTTCCAGATTGTGAGTTGCCCCACACGCAGGGAAGCCCCTGTCTGTCACAGTTTTCAAACTAAATCATCATGAGGAACAGTCCTCCAGGCTCTCTAACGTGTCCCACTTATACAGATCGTCATAGTAAAGATGTTCTTGAATTCAAATGCTACAAAATCTGCACTTACAACAATTTGTCCTAGATGTCTGACTCAGTCCAAGGATAATAATTCCCAAACCAAATTGGAAACATGAAATTTTTAAATAAAAAGTAATAGCGCAACATATGTCCACTTCTTTGGAGAATGGAAACATGGTCCACTCATCAGAAATAAAAATGATGATAAGAATCATAATTATGTTCTTTGTTCAATATTTCTATCCTTAAATTCTACTTAAGAGAATATGCACCTTGGAGGTTAGATTTAACTTTGCAGATTTCCTAGCAAGTTGTTATAATAAAACAAGTATTCGCTCATGTCAGCGTGGTCAGTATCTCCAGCAGGTGATGTGTGAGCCTGGTCCAGAAGGAAGAGGGACAGGAGGACCAGAAGTGCTCAAAGAGAAGCGGGCGCTGGGGTTCAGGGTTAAGCACCCTCTTAGCAAAGGAGACCTGCTTCTGCTTTTGTACAAGCTCCACGGGAGAGGGGAGGTGGGAGGGGGAAAAATGATGGCCACACACACAGAGATTTTGAATGTGACACTGAACAGCTTTACCTAATCTTGATGGGGAGAGAAACTGTGGGAAAGTTTTAAGCAGGGAGGCACTTTTATCAGATACGTGTGCTTGAAATATCGCTCTAACTACGGAGTAAAGAATGGAATACAGCAGACAAACTGTGTGACGAGGCCACACTGAGGGACTCTGCAAGGCTCAGGAAGCAGGGCTGGGCTCTGCACATGGCACCTGGAATGGGGCAGAGCCATGTGCAGCTGAGGGGAGGCTGCGGACAGAGCACAGAGAATCTCAGTGTCCATGTCCTGAGGAGGTGAAGGGCTCTCAGCCAGCAGGAGCAGGCTCTGGATTCCCAGAGGAATTCTGTGAGTCTGTGCACTGCCTGTTTCTCCTGCTGGGAGCTAAGCTCCCTGTGAATAGGGACTTTCCACGGTTTTATCACTGCTCTATCTACAGAGCCCAGAAAACTGTGGCACAAAGGACAAATTAGCAAGTGTTTGTTGAAAGAATATTTGAATTCTCCTGAATTGCACACCTTGGTGAAGAGCAGATCTGAGGCAAAGACAATGATGCTCCTTCCTGGACACTCTGAGTCTGGAGTTCTGAGTCGAATCAAGAGGAGATGTTAAGTGATAATGGTGATCTTATTGTCTATAGAACAGAAGAGAAACTCGCCTTTGACCCTGGGGAAGGTGAGCAGGGAGATGGACTGGGTTCCACAGATTCATGCAGAGAAAGAGGAGAAGGATGCGATGGGCCTGCAGGGACTGAGGAAAGAAACCAGGGGGAGCAGGTGGATGGGGGACCAAACTGTGAGCACAGGAGACAAGCGCCATGAGCCAATAAACTGCAGAGTGTGGGTGAGCTGGATGGATGTCAAATAGCATTCCACTTAAGAACATGTGAGATAGCCATTTGTCAACAAGATGTTAAATATACAGCTCATGATCCAGCACAAGATCAATGAAATTCTAATTTTCAACTTTTAACCCAAAATCCTACAAAGGACCTTAGTGGGAAAGTGTGTGAAGAAAGAATGATGGGGTTGGTAAGCTCTGTGTCCACAGAAGAGATGATTCCCAACAGGGAGAGATGGATGCTGGAAGCCAACAAATGAGGGTCTCAGACTTTCTCTGCTGTGTTGGACTTTACTCTAATACAAGATGGCGTGATGGGAGCTGCACAGCTCAAATATTAGGATTCATTGTGCTTCTTTGATTTCTCATTAGTACAGAAAATAGATTACCTAAAAATTGGAGTTTAAGCGACAAATAAGGTTATGTGAGATTATGTGGAATTCATTGCTTTAATGAACAAGCGATGGAACACTGAACATGGATGTGCTCTCTAAACCACGCATAAATGAAGGAATATGATGTTTGCAACATCTTGTCTGGTGGTGAAAACACTTTAAATTCCCATTTCTGTACTTTTTTCCACCTTCCATGTGTACTGGCTTATGAGAGAGTGATACAGGTGTCATCACCTCCAGTGTATGTGAATGCCATTGTCAAATGATCAGACCATGGATGTGTGAGTAGAGACAGTGACCTGGGAGCTGCAGAAGCCAGCTGTGCTCTCAGGGCTTTGGCCCTGGTGAGGGGTGTGTCCTGTGACCAGGAGGGGGCGATGCAGGCCAGCCCTGAGGTTCTTACAAAGCTGCTCAGCCAGGACCATTCACTCAAAGGAGCTGTGGCCTAGGGGCTGGGCCCTGTGCTCACTGAATGCGATTCAGCAACTCGGTCCTCTCTGGCCTGGCAGAGTCTCCTGAGCAGGGACCTTTGTGTTGTCTCAGCAGGTGCTTCCTCCCGGGGCTCTCCCAAGGGGTGAAGCCGACCTCCATCCTCCTCAGTGTGTGGTGTGAGCTGAGCTCCAGCACCAGGGCTCAGGGAGAGGCTGGGCAGGCACTGGATGGAAACCCATTTGCATGGACAGCCCCTCTTGGGGCAGAAATGGAGAAGAAAAGGAGGCCTGGTGCAGCCCAGCCCCACTGTGGGGACCAGGGGCTGTGTGCACCATGGCCTGGACTCCTCTCCTCCTCATGCTCCTCTCTCACTGCACAGGTGGGCACAGGCCTTGGGGATAGACGGAAGCCCCCAACATCACTCCCCCCTTGCTTAGAATTCTGAGAAATTTCCCATGAGTCTTGCCCAGCAGCCATGCCTGTCTGTGTCTGCATGTTCCCTCTCCCAGCCCATGCTGCCTCAGCTGCCCTCCCTCTGCATCTCCTGGAATACCAGCAGACACTCCTGCACCCTGAGCTCTCGCTTCAGTGTTGATGATTACTGGATATGCTGGTACCAGAAGAAACCATGCAGCCCTCCCTAGGATCTCCTGGTTTTCAAGTCAGACTCAGATAAGCCTCAGGGTTCTGGGGTCCCCAGCCACTTGTCTGGAGCCGAAGATGCCTCGGCCAATGCAGGGCATTTGCTCCTCTCTGGGCTCGAGCCTCAGGATGAGGCTGACTGTGATTGTCGTCCATGGGATGGCAGCACTAATGCTTACACAGTGCTCCAGAGCTGTGAGGAAATGACGCTCAATCCTCCCCCACTCTCCTGGCCTGGTGCAGCTACGGCAGTGACTTTCACCAAGTCTAGCTCAGGGGACGACTTCTGTTGTCATTTTTTTTCTGTCAGCACTTGAATTTCCTTAGAAAGATTGATCTGACAGGGCCACACACTTTTCTTCAGTTCAAAATGTTGGTTAACCCATTGCTAGGACATTCACACCCTGTTAATGTGCCCACGGCAGTGAGCCCTTGCTCAGAGAGAAACGGCTCTCAGTGGAGAAACTCGGGGAGCCTGAGAAAGGCTGATTCAGGCCGTGTCCTCCTGAGTGGGTAGAGGGAGTCAGAGATGCTTCTGCTCTGAGGGCTCCAACCTGGGGCTGGGGCACGATACCCGCAGGCAGACATGCACTGTATTCCATCTTCCAGCAATGAGTCCTCAGAACTGATGTCAAAAATAACACTATTTACAATAGCATCACACATATGGGATGTATGAGGATGATAGAATAATAAATTTTTATGCACTAGAAACTATAAAACTTTCTGAGACAAATATTTAAATAATGTACAGATATATCTAGTTTCTAAGAACATTCAATGTGGTTAAGATAAAATTCTCCTCAAACTGATCAACACCGTCTCTGCAATGACTTTGGGTAAACTAAATTTGCAATGATGAGGAATTTCACAAAAACAATTGCAAACACTAAGAAAATATGTAACCTTCATTTAGCCCTGGGAGAATCCTGCTCTGTGTCCCCTGCCCCGCCTGTGTCTGAGGAAGGGGAGGCACAGGAAGGAGATTAGAAGGTTGAGGAACCACATCAAGGTGAGGCGGGGAGAGATGCTTGATCAGGGAAGAGGCACAGGCCGGGGGGGGGGGGACGCTGCTCTGAGGGCTGAGGGGCAGAGGGTGGGTGCAGCAGGCTTGGGCAGGTACCACTGGGTGATGAGGCTGTGTTGTCCCCTGTAATGTGCACCAGGAGTGATGTGTTTGTGATTGTCACCTCACCCCAGGGAAGGCCACTGCGCCCTGTTGGAGGAGAGTCAGGACCATAAAGGCTCTATATTGAGGGGGCAGCATGGGATTTCAGGGCCTCTGACTCTGACCGTATAAGAGTTAGACATGGCACCTGCATCCATAGTTCCTGGGAAGACAATCTGAAGACACTTCTCACGAAGTAGACACCCCCAAGAGGTACATCACTCTGTCTCGGAAAGCCTGTGGGGGTGTCCCTGCAGCACATGGTGTGGTCTGCTGGTCCTGTGGGGGTATATAGAGTGGGAAGTCATGTCCCTGGGGAGATCTTGTATTCTCTGACCTATGTATCCTTGAGACTCAGACCTCTCTGGGCCTTTGTAGGACCCAGGGCACAGAATTCCTCATCCTCCCACTCATCAAAGATTGTCCCACAGAACAGGACCCAGGAAGGGGCCAAAAAACCAAAGAGGATGATGCAGAAATGGAGTAGAGAGAGAGATGTGAGGCAGCTGTGCCTTAGCTCTGGGGCCGGAGGAATAGAGGTGTAGGTTGTCTACACAAAATCCTGGATTCCCCTCTTCCTCACTGACAAACTCCACACAGGTACAGGCTCCTGACTCTCATGCTCATGAGGCCCTCTCCCCAGCTCTGCCCCACTCTCTCCACCATGTGCACTCTCCCTTGTGCTCACAGGTCTCTGCAAGTCTCCCTACCGACCCAGCCTCCTCCAGGACCTGAGATTCCAGGACAAAAAGCCGATATCTACTGCCCTGGGAGAAGCAACAAGAGGGGCTAGAACAGTGTAATTTAGACAACCAGGTGTAGAGATGCTGCATCAAATGTCTGGACACGTTAAAACAACCACATACTCTTGGCATCTTGGTTCACTTTCCTCCATGCCACCAGTAGCAGAAGCTCTTGATCATAATTAAGTCTGAAGGTGAACATTATTGACCACTTTATCCCAAGGGTCCCAATCCTCCTTCAACGCCCCAGGCCAGGAGAATGAGAGTCAACCTCTGTGACACCAGAGCCAATCTCATTCATCCAGCAGTGTCAGGTTTAGATGGAATTTTATGTTGCCCTTTGTTTCACAGTGTCTTGTCATTTGCTCAATTGAGGAAATGAAAAGTGAGTCAGTAGCTGGCCTCCCTGGAGTCTTCCCCTCCTTACACAGCACAGGAACAGCAAGACTTTCTTGTAAGTTTATTTTCAGATTTTCTCATTCCCAGACTGGTGACTTTCTTCTTTTTGCAATTTCTCCCTCACTTACCAACATCTCTGCCAATCTCAAACATGTACAATGAATTCTCAAGGGAATTAGGCTGTAGAGAAAGTGAGCAGGGACCCCAAATCTCACCTCCCTCTATGTTTTATGTCTTGTAGATTCCTGCTTCCAGGCTGTGCTGACACGTCCCCCCATGGTGTTGTTCTGAGGAACAGGAGCATCTGCCGCAGAAAAAGCAGCTCCGCAGAGACGAGCAGTGTGGCCTGGCGACAACAGCATCCAGGCACAAGCCCTAGAAACATGGACCCGGGAGTTCTTGTCTCAGCCATTTGAGATGGAAGCTCTGGCTTCAGGTCTGGCAAGGAATGCTTCCCGAGGGTCTCTTAGATCCTGTCCTAAGATAAGACTCACCATTGGGCACAGACATGGGTGATTTTGACACAGTGCTCCAGCTCTGTGAGGAGTCAAGATGCAGCCCCTTCCATTCCCTCTGGGGGCCCATCACTCTCTGGCCACTTCCTGCATCTAACTTCACATCAAGGGAGAGACAGCAGTGTGGTCCAATTTATCCACACTTCATATAAGCACTACTATCAGTCAAAGGAGCAAGAGTTGTACAGAAATCCATGAGTCATTGAATATTACATCTGAAAAATTGCACATTCAGTGAAACTTGAGCTCTGAAGTCCATTCCAATATGTGTGTTTGATTCCTAGTGCCACCGAAGAGTTTGGTTATTATCACTCAAGCAGAGGAAGGACCATTCTCCTCCATCAGTTTTCCTACTAAATGATCATAATGAATCATTCTCCTGACCCGATTGAGTCACATGTGCCCCAAGTTGTCACAGTTACATATGATCTTGAATTCAAGTGCTACAGAGTCTCCTTGTATCTCTATTCATCCTGGAAATCTGCCTCAATCCAAGAAGGGTGCTTTCCTCAGAGATGGGTGTTGACCAGACAGCTGGGAAACCACTCAGTGGGCTCAAGGGGAGTTGGGCAAACTCTGTCCTCACTGATGTGTGACTTCTTTACCTGTGAAGGCCCTATTATCTTACGAGCTGTTGAGTCTGGCTGTCTGACTACATTCCATCAAATTTGTGTCATCTCTTTTTTCTGTGTAGTCCTTGGCCAAGTGATGCAGGTTGGACCTGATAGACAAGGGAGAGCCAGATTGCATTCCCAAGGAGGAAGTGGGCTCCCAGAAACATCTGTGCAGAGGAAAGACACAGCTTGTGGGCAGAATCCGCACAGGGCCACCTCAGGAGATGAAGCTCTGTGGTGTCTCCAGAATGCAATGGGATCTTTCCCTCCCAGTCCCTTATACAGGGTCCTTTGCCGGATTTTTGGGCAAGGAGCCCCTGGGGTCACACAGGACCTGCCTCCTCCTCAGTTCCACAGGAACAGGTGGTTTGACCCCAGACTCACCATCCTCTGTCTCAGTGTATTGGTCCCTTGGGCAGAAGGTCACCACTTTCTGCTCTGGAAGCCTCTGTCATGTGGGTTGTTCTGGCTCCCAGACAGAGGCCCCATAAACATGATGATTGACAGTAAATAGAATACAGCCTGAGTGGGAGGCGGATGCTCCCTCAGACCTGGGCTGTGGCCTCAGAGCTCACAAGGTGCTCTTCACCCTAGGTGGGTGGGCCAAGACCTCCTCTCCCCTCCCCTTGTTCCACCCACTGCTCCTTTCTTACTAACTGTTACCAGCATGAGTCACAGTTAGTGACTGGTCACTCCTTGAGGACATCTCTGCTGTCGCTTCTGCACCAGCACCAGAGTGTCTAAGGCCATAACATTCATTTGGGCCTTTAAGAATGTCTACTGTTCACTCTCATCAATGCCAAGTCCTGGCCACTGATATCACCTCTTTCGTTGCAGTTTAATCCTTACAGAACAAGGTTGAATAATAATAGAGATAAAGGTCACTTTGCCTATTCTGGATCTTTGCAGAAATGCCCCCTTTCACCACTCCATCAACTAAGATGCTTATGGAAATTTTCATGTACTTAAATATGAGAAAATATAAAAGAAATAAATTCGAACTATTTGATCTCTGAAAGCTTGTTAGATGTGTCCTGTGAATCTGTGCCTCATGTCAGTCTGTGGAGTATTTCTATAATTTCTAAAGAAATTGATACATTTACTTGTTCTGTCTCTAATGAATCCAATTTGTGCCTTCCCAGGAAATGATGCATTTTCTGCATCTTTTAATAGAATATCTGTTAGAATTTTTTGTCATTTTTCATGTTTTCCACATGAGACCAGCAGGGGGCACTGTGGGATAGCCCTGTGGTCCTTACACACATACTCAGTGAGACTTAGGGGCTGGGCCCAGTGCTCACTGAAGAGGACTGAGCAGCTGTGTCCTCTCTGGCCCAGCAGAGTTCCCTGAGCAGGGCCCTTTGTGTTGTCTCAGCAGGTGCTTCCTCGCAGGGCTCCCCCAAGGGTTAAAGCTGACCTCCATCCTCCTCAGTCTGTGGTGTAAGATGAGCTCCAGCACCAGGGCTCCGGGAGGGGCTGGGCAGGCACTGGATGGAATCCCATTTGCATGGGCAGCCCCTCTTGTGGCAAAAATGGAGAAGAAAAGGAGGCCTGGGGCAGCCCAGCCCCACTGTGGGGACCAGGGGCTGTGTGCACCATGGCCTGGGCTCCTCTGCTCCTCGTGCTCCTCTCTCACTGCACAGGTAGGAGCAGGCCTTGGAGGCACAGGGTGCCCTCCAGTTTCTGTCCCTTCTTGCTCAGACTCCTGAGAAACCTTACCCGGGTCCCTGCCCCATCACCTATGAGTGTCTGAGTCTGCAGTTTCCCTCTCCCAGCTGTGCTGACTCAGCTGCTCTCCCTCTCTGCATCTCCCAGGACATTAGGCAGACTCACCTGCAACCTGAGAAGTGGCATCAATGTTGGCAGCAAAGATACATTCTGGTACCAGCAGAAGCCAGGGACCCGTTGCCAGTGTCTCCTCTACTCCACACAAACTCAGATAAGCACCAGGGCTTCAGGTCCCCAGCTTCTCCTATGGTTCCAAGGAGGCCTCAGACATCGCAGGGCTTCTGCTTATCTCTGGAATCCAGCCTGGGGATGCAGCTGACTATGACTGTGCATCTGGCACAGTGAGGCTTCTCACGGTGACATAGGCAGAGAGGGAAATGGGACAAAAACCTCAGTCTGCTTAGACACTAGAATAAGTTCTTCTTCAATTTAAAGGTAATGTGTATACACATCAACTATATCTCAAAGTAGGTTCCGGTTCACCTGGCTGTCTTCCGAATTTTCCAGTCAATATTTTTGAAGACTCAGGAAAACAAACACCAAAACGAAAAACAAACCAAATAAAATAAAATTCTCATGATGGCCCTGCATCTTTACCTCGCGACCCATATGTGATGAAATCAGAGTATTTTTAGCTGGGGTTTTTGTCTTCAAAGCTGGCAAATCAGCCTCTTCTAGATTGTTTCTTCATTGGAACCCAGGGTCCATGCAAGAGGTACACAGTCCTCCACAGCAGGGACTCTGCTCTGTGAGGGCTCAGAGCAGAGACCTTCCCTCCCTCTCAGGCTCCTGTGCTCAGATTAGGCTGAGGCTCACTGTGTTCAGGGAGAAGACACCAAAACGTGAGATGCTTTTGTGAGAAACATCCCAGGAGGAATTCCAGACACAGAGCTGGCCTGGCACACTTGCTGGGTGCCTGGACCTACAGTTGTGATGTCAGGGAGAAGGCGAGGAAAATGCTGAGCCTGCTCCAGGGAAGTCGGGTGAAGTAGGTCCTGTGGATGTGACTTTCCTAAAGCTGATCTCACTCAGGCCTCATGGGAACTCCTGTGAGTGGGTGTTCCTGAGCCCACAGGTACAGATGTGAGTTTTTCTCTCCTCTTATATCTCAGTGGACCTTTCCAGCTAGACAACGTGTAGGAGAGGTTCAGTGGAATATGAGGGACCAGAAGCTCCCCAATATGTGCATGAAGTAAATCCACGCTGTGAAGCTCTCTAGAAGGACCCAAACCATCTTCTGTAATAACACAAACGTTGTAGGTTGTCATGGAAACCCCAAAACCAAGGACTTCGAGGCAGAGCCCCTAAGTTTGTGACCTAGAACAGCAGTGATGGGCCTTCAGGGGGTCCAGACCAAACTCCAGATCTGCGTCTGTCATCCTAACCTCCTGAACCAGCATGATGATGAGGTTGATTGTCACTGTCAAACAGCTGCACTCAACCTCCATGCCACTCCAAGTCTGCGAGGAGTGAGACAAGTATCTGCCCTCCACTCCGCAGTCTCACCTAACTCTCTTCTGGCACTGCCTGTGGTCAACAGCAGCCCAGGGTTTGGCTTCTGCTGTCACTTGTGCAACTAAAACCAGAGAGACTGATGCTTTTGTGTCATTCTAAATTTATCAATGCAATGAAAACAACCCATTTAACTACTCATTTTCCAATGTAAGAAAATCACTTTGTCACTAGAACTTACAATCACACCTCCCTGCCTCATGCTGGGTAGGATGACGTGGAGAAGAGAAGTCCAGCCAGTGTGACCCCAGAGACCCAGGGCCTCATCTGCTCAGTCCCATACACGTCCCATGAGCCTGGCCCTGGCTTTGCCGATCATTCTCTGAGCTCTGGAACCTTCCCAAAATGGGTTTCTCTTCTTCTCCTCAGATCGCATCCTCGAGGAACTCCTGGATCCCAGGTGCAGGAGAGGACTCTTACCGTCAATGACCTGGCTCTCAGGCCCATCACCTCCTCCCTTTCCCCAGTTTAATCCAGTGAATCTTAATTGTTTTGCATCTATAGTTGTTTTTTGTTTATTTTTTGGGTGGCGAGAGGATATTTGAAGGCACCTTAGTTTTTGGGGATCTAGAGTCTATGAACCAACCCTCATTATCACAGAGAACCCTGATATTACAGGAAAATTTCCAGAAAGCCCTGTTCTTTCTTCAATGTCAGAATATGGAGCAGTTGCCAAATAAACCAGATCAGGGCCCAGTATGGGTTGGGTGATAGATCTTGGATGCCACCAAGTCAAGGAAGGAGGATGAATCTCAGAAAAAGACAAATGTTCGTAGTAATGTTTTACTCACCCATCTTCTGACTGAAAATAATGATAAAACTAGACTAAAATAGTAAAAACAACCCTAAATATATCCTAGATTCAGAAGACAAAAGAGTAAATCTCCAGAACAGCAACAAAGGGCAAATGAGCCCAGAGAGGTCAGCAGGAGGTAGGACACGATTTCCCTGATGGCGCTGTATTCTAGTGGCCAAGGGAGACATCATCTGGCAGTACTTGTGCACTGGGGTGAGGGGTCTAACAGGAGTCCCTCACAACGATAGCAACAACACTAACAGTGACAACAACATAAGTCAGCCTGCCAGGGTATCCCATATAGATTTTTGGTCCTCATGAACCAAGAAGGTTCATTGCAGGATTTTAGGTCTTGAACTTGGTTTAAGATGGTCCTACACTAATAGAGACCCCAGGCACTGGCAGAAGCAAAGTTAAATGTCAGTTAATCCTGAAATATCGGGCAACATCAGGACTGTGCAATACATCCTTCTATTTAGCAGCCTGGAGGTCATTAGTTATCTGGAGACATTTAATATCTCAGCCTGTGTCTCCAATAAGAGACCTACTCATTGAATGATTCTGATACTGACATCACAGAGATCCACATGCAAAATAAGGACGCCCTCCAGGAGAGCTGAGTGAAGCCAGAGGGGCTCATGGACCCTGGATCTGAGACCAGCAGGGGTGTTGTTGGGCAGGTCCAGAGATGGCAGTGTCCTGGGCAAGGCAGGCACAGAGAATGCTCTACTGGCTCTTGCAGTATTTGGGCAAACAGTGTCCTCACTGAAGTGCGGCTCTTCTGTACCCTTGTTTGTTTGCATGGTCAAAAACAAGAGTCTCATGCCCACTACAGAGAACATGGTCTATAACATGTGGCCACATCCTCCCAATTTGTGCTCAAGAGTCTGTATGTGAAGGCAATATGTTATCTGATTGTGTCACATTTATCAGATATTTCTCAATTTCAGCAGTGGGCTGCCATAACGACAGAGTCCATGTTGGGAGAGAGAAAAACCTGGGACACACACAGAGTCCAGGCGAGTCTGACTCAGGATAGGCCACTATTCAGTGGTCCATCCATCTGCACGATTTACTGAACAGCAATTATTGGCTGGGCTTGGATGGGGGATAGGAGCCATTAGAGGATTTGACCAGGAAGATAAGGAATCTGATTAACTTTAAGTCCAGCTGTTCATAGAAGATGAGTGAGGAGGAGCTGAGAGAGAAAGCAGGAGCCTGGTGGGGTTTGTGGATTTGGTACAAAGATCAGACTAGAGTCCTGGATGCGGGATGGAGCAGGTGAGGTGGAGAAGGTTGATCAGACGCTGCATGTGTTTTGGAGGTGAGGAAGGGGATGGATGAAAGAGGTTTGGAGGGTAGTCCTTGGGGACTGGGTAAAATGTGAGTGAGTTGTACCTCCTGGATGACGGTCTATGGACACAGGTGTGGGGTTGAGGTCCTGAGCTCATCCTTGTGATGGAAATATAGTCGACAGCCTTCCTGCTTGTTCAGTGGTGACAGGAATGTTGTAGTTGTGAACTGAGTAATCTCAATGGACTTCACTCCTTCTCTGAGATTTGTTTGACTTGTCCATTCCCCATGATCTCTCATGTCTCCAGGCTGATATCCCACATGGGTCAAAAATGTCCCTGCAGTCCCAGGCATCACACCCACACCATAAACCCTCCTGAATGAGAGTTGCCCTCCCTGATCCATTGAAGAGGAATCTCAGACTTCGCGAGGACTGGACCAGATCACCCACACCATCTCCCCTGACTCCATCATGGTGAGCAGGGAGGGGATTGTCTGATTGGTTTGGAAAATGAAAGGCCTGTCCCTGGAGCTGGAACTGGGGTAAATCACATGCTCACCACATGACTGGGAGATTTGCGGTCTGAGAGGAGAGGAAATGACAGAAGTTTTCCCTTCTTGGTCCCAGCATGCGCATCATCTGCTCTCAACCATTGTAATTCGTTCATGTTGGGTCTTCTACTGTGCACACTGGGAGCTGGGCAGGGGACACAGGCCAGGGGCACCTGTCTCATAACACTCTGCTTCTGGTGCCCTAATCTTTCTAATGTTCTGCAAAGGGTCATTCTCAGGAGCAATGACACCCACTGCAATCAGTGAGGTCCCGGTGTGAAATTCAATAGTCCCTGGAGAGATAGAAAGGAGCAAAACTCCTTCATGAGGAGATCATCTTCCCAGAGGGGGTGAGAAGGGCGATTTCATCTCAAGAACCCACACTAGTGGCCACTGCCTGCCATCCCCTTGGCTCCTCCCCTGTAACTGCCTCCTCTCTCAGGTGAGGAACAGTCCCAGAGGCCCAGCTCACGGATGTCTAGAGACACACTCCAGTCCAGATGCCTTGTGTCCCATTCCCCAAGCAAGTGATTCCTCAGGTTACTGAGGGCTCATTCTTGAGATTCTCCATCTCACAGGGCCCAGGTCTCAGGTGCTCTGTCCCAGTTACCTTCCTCTTCTGTGTCTTGGAGCTGGGAACAGAGTGAGCCTGACTCAAAACAGTGAACACCTGACTCTCATACAAGTAGAGAATGAGCCATGTAAAATATTCTATTCAACTCATGCATTAGTGAGGAGACCAGTAAACAGTAATGATTGGTCAAAGAGCATAGCAAAAACCAAAGTACTTACATTCCACCAAGAATAGGACATTTGGGGCAAAGTCTTTGAGTGTTGGAGACACACCGCTAAATCCCTAACAGGGAGGGATCACATACGAGGACAGAATCTGTGTCCTGCACAGAAGGAGACCTGCCTCCATGGGGCCGGTCACTGCTCTGCACTTGATCCTGATCTAACAGGAGTTTGTATACGAGACACGCCCTCAGTCCTCACCACTGAACAGCTAAAGGAGTTGTGGACAGACTCACTCCTGAAGAGTCTGAGTAGAGACTGACCTGTGGGGATGTGGAGGCTACACAGGGGCCACCTGGCCTGACCCTAACGCAGGGGGACAGTGGACAGAGCAGTGGGGATGGGGGAACTGTCTACTGGGCTTCGGTCACCCTGAAACACAATAGTCAGTCTGGGCCTGGACACCAGGGGGCGCTCAGGGCTCAGTCCTCAGCTTTCCGTGAGGGTTCACAGCTGGGACCAGCCACCTAGCACTGCCTGGTGCCCTCTGCTCAGGGCTCACAGCTGTGAACGCCCCACCCCAGGGCCACCCTTAGGAAGTGGCACCTGAGCAAAGGCCAAGTGAGAGATCAGAAAGCGGGGGCTCTGATTTGCATGTGTGGCCCCTCCCTCTCTCAGAGTATGAAGAAGGGGTGGGAGAGATCAGGGGGAAGCTCTGCTTCAGCTGTGGGGCCACAGAAGGCAGGACTCGGTGAAGATCTCCACCATGGCCTGGTCCCCTCTCCTCCTCACCCTCATCGCTCTCTGCACAGGTGACTAGATATGGGGACAAGGGAAGGGGCCTTGGGAAGATGCGTGGGACCCTGCTTTCTCCCTTTGTCTCTAGTCCCTGGAATCACCATCTCTGTGTCTCTCTCACTTCCAGGATCCTGGGCCCAGTCTCTGACTCAGCCCGCCTCAGTGTCTGGGACCCTGGGCCAGACAGTCACCATCTCCTGCTCTGGAAGCAGCTCCAACATCGGGTATAGTTATAGTGCTGTGGGCTGGTACCAACAGATCCCAGGGACAGCCCCCAAAACCCTCATCTATGCTACTAACAAACGAGCCTCAGGGGTCCCAGATCGATTCTCTGGCTCCAAGTCTGGCAACACAGCCACCCTGACCATCTCTGGGCTTCAGGCTGAGGACGAGGCCGATTATTACTGTGGTTCCTCATACAGCAGTGATAGTAGTGACACAGTGATGCAGGCCAGTAGGGAAGTGAGACAAAAACCTGCTGTGCCCTCAGCCATGGGGCTTCCCTGTGTAGCCCCCACTCCTCGGCCATGTCTGCTGCTTCCTTTGTTTGTGTGGCCAAAAGCAGCTCTGAGACTCAGTTCAGGGAACTTTCTCTTGAACATGTGTGCTCATGCTCTCAACGTCTGCCCCCACAACTTGTCCTTGGTTTCAATCCATTTTCTGTTTTTCTCTAATCGAGCAGACATTCCTGGATGCTGGGGCAGGCTGCCCTGGGGACAGAGTCCACCAGGGGTGTGTGAGTCTGCCAGGGCTGCCATAACATAATACCACAGATGGGGCAGATTAACCAACAAACATGTGTTTCCTCACAGTTCTGCAGGCTGGAAGTCCAAGATCAAGGTGCTGGCAGGTTTGGTTTCTCCTTGGCTTGCAGAAGGCTGGGTCCTTGCTGTGTCCTCACAGGGCCTTTTCTCTGTGCACTCACCCCTGGTTTTCTTCCTCTTCTTATAAACACACCAGCCCCACTTGTTAGGGCACCACCCTTATGACCTAATTACCTTAATTACCTCCCTTAATTCCTTATCTCCTAAGACTGTCACTACAGGGTTAGGGTCTCAGCATAGGGTTTTGAGGGACACAGTTCAGCCCATTTCAAGGAGTCATGGCAGAAACAGGGAAACATAGTCCAGCTGTGTTTGACTCAGGCTAGTTGACTCTCCAGATTATGTGCATCCACACTATTTACTGAACACCTACCATGGGTCAGACTTGGGTGTAGAGGCTCAGGATAGTAGGTGGACAAGACAGGAAGGGTCTCCATGCTCAGGGTGGTGACACTGTCTGGGGGAAGAGAGAGTACAAAGGAGCAAAAGACGCTGTACAGCATAGATGTCCTGGGAGAGTGAGGAGGGGTGAGCTTGGTGGGATGGAGATGGTAGCATTAGAGGGGTTGTCAGGGGAGCAACAGAATCCGATTTGTTTATGAGGCCCAAGTGCTGCATAGAAACTGAAGGAGGAGGAGGTTTGGATGTAGGTAGGGACTAGGTAGGAACTGGGGACCATACAACTGTTAGACGATGGGTCTGGTTAATGGGTGGAGCAGGTGGGATAGAGAAGAAAATTCAGATAACCAATGGCTTAGAGGAAGGAGGGATGGAAGGATGGGGTTGGGAAAAAGAGGGACTGAGGCTGGGCTGTTGGGAGCAGTGTGGGTGGTGGGTGAGTCAATCAAGTCAGACAATGTGATGGCGCCATGTAATTGAGGCTGGATTATTTGATGCTCACATTTTCAAGAGATATGATCAGCTCTGACAAATGGGACTACTTGTTAGGAATTCTAGTAATGCACATCTCTAGTTTACTCTCGTCTTACATTTGATGAAAACTTCACCTGTGCCTGTTCAATTTCAGCATGTTTTTAGAGGGAAAGTACATGAAGGATGAACTTAGTCCCTTTGTTCTCAATGCTGCCCTCATATTAGAAACTTTCCAGTTAGTAAAAGCCAGAAAGTGACATTCTCTACCAGATTACTTAATCTGAACCTCATTAGTGGGATTCTGTAACGGGTTCATGTTTAAATGCTTCTAGAGGGTTACTTTATGCAAAATGCATTGATAATGCCTACTTGGCTTCCCTTCTCATTTACTTGAGGAAGAAAATTGGCCAACAAGACAGGACAGGTTGAAGACGCCAAGACTTGGCTCCAGATGGGACCTCAGGCCTCAGAGCAGGGGGTCTGCTCTCCCACCAGGCAAAGTCAAGGCACATGGTCCACACATCTTGATACCAGTCATCCCCTGTGGGGACTGGAAGGCTGTGTTGGGAAGCAGGTGTTAGGATGGTGTCATGTCCCAGGCCGGCAGAGTCTAGTAGGAGAAATCAAGAAAACTCTCGTAGAAACCAAAGAGTGATGGATGCAACTAAAGGAAGACAACCCCTCAGCACAGTGATTAGGAGGACTTGGGCAATGCTTTACCCTAGAATAAAGAGAAAATAGTGGATGGACGGGTGTGGCTCCCTCCTGGGCACTGGGCAGTTTCCTTGTTGGGCAGGGTTGGCCCTGGGCCAGATCTGATAAGAGCTGTACTGAGACAGAAGTGTGCTTCAGCGTCCAGAACTGGTGCCTGTCCCAAGGCCTGCTTCTTGGGACTTTGATGGGCATGTTCCCAGCCCATTTCCTGGGCAGGCAGGAGTGCCCACAGAGCAGTCTGCACAGGGCTGGGGCCAGGGCACAGAGCTGCCTCCAGATTCCCAGTCAGAATGAGGACAGCAGGACTGCCTCCAGGGGCACTGATGGGCATGTGTCTTGTCTGCTGCCTGGATGGGCAGGATTGCTCCTGTACTGTGGCTAAGAGGGGCTGGAACTGGATCACTGGCTGCTTCCCGGTTCACAGCCAGGGACAAGGTTGTCAGGGCTGCTAACTGAGGCATGGGTGGGTGTGACTCCTGCTGGGTCTCTGGCCAAGTGGTGCAGGTGGCAGGAAGAAGGCAATAAAGTGATTTGCCTTGTCCCCAGGGGGATGATGTAGTTCTGGGCCTGTTGCCAGGACCCCCTGACCACGGGCCTGCCTTCTCAGACACCATTCCTCAGCCTTGGGTTCCGTCAGGATTTCACAGTCTCCTACCTGGGTCCAGAAGCTCCCAAAAAGGCACTTTTGTCAATGGATGGCCACCAAATCATGGTTGCTGAGTGGGGACACGAGTGGAGGACCTCCTATTCCATCATCTTGCTGAGGTCACTCGCCTGTCAAGGAATATTCTAAAATTTTAGGTAACTTATTTATTATTTTGTTCTCTTATGGTTAGTAATTTTTGTGTTCAATCTAAGATGTCTTTGTCTATTCCAAGGACATGATATGTTACTATATTTTTTCTTAGAACTTTTATGATTTTAGCTTTTATATTTATGACTATGATTCAAATCAAATTGAGTTTTACCTATGGGATGAGGCAGTGGTCAGTGTTCGCTATTTTCATACCAATGGTTTGTGGTCCATTAACGAAAAACCAGTGATTATTTCAACAGAAAAAATTTGATAAAAAGTCGAATCTTGTTTGTGATTTTGAAACAATCTCTCAGGAAACTGGAATCAACGGGAAGTCCCATTTCCTGATGGAAGACAGAAAAATAAATAAGTCAACTAAAGTAATTATTCTGAGTCATTTTATATTAGAATTTCTCCATTCAAAACGGAGATAAAACAAACATCATGTGTCAAAGAAGCGATGTCTTAGAATTGCTGAGAGCAGTGCCCTGGGTACTGCAGTGGATGTTCTAGATTGTGAGCTGCTCCACAGGCAGGGAAGCCCTTGTCTGTCACAGTTTTCAAATGAAATGCTCATGAGGAACAATTCTCCAGGTTCTGTAATGAGTCACATCTTTACAGATTCTCATATAAAAGATGTTCTTGAATTCAAATGCTACAAAATCTCTTCTTACAACGGTTTATCCTGGATGTCTGACGCAATCCAAGGACAATACTTCACAAACCAAATTGGAAATAGGAAACATTTAAATAAAAATTAATAACACAATATACATCCACTTCTCTGGGGAATGTAAACAGGGTCAACTAATCAGAAAAAAAATGATAGTAAGTATCATGATTGTGTCCTTTCTTCAGTATTTCTATCCTTAAATTTTATGTAAGAGAGTATGCACACTGGGGGTTCAGTTTATGTTTGCAGATTTCCTTGTAAATTATTATAATACAAACACACAATTGCTCCTGTTAGTATCTCCAGCAGGTGATGTGTGAGCCTGGTCCTGAAGGAAGGGGACAGCGATGGGACAGGAGGACCAGAAGTGCTCACTAGAAGGGGGCACTGGGGTTGAGGGTTAAGTATCCTCTTAGCAAAGGAGCCCCACATGTGCTTTTGTACAGGCTCCAGGGGAGAGGTAAGGCAGGAAGGGGGAAAAATTATGGACACACACACACAGAGACTTGAACGTGACATTCAACAGCTTTACATAATCTTGATGGGGAGAGAAACTTTGGGGAAGTTTTGAGCAGGGAGGTGGCTTTATCAGATATATGTGTTTCCAATATAGCTCTAATTACAGAGTAAAGCATGGAATACAGTGGGCAAACTGTGGGACACGGCCACACTGAGAGACTCTGCAAGGCCGGGGGAGCAGGGCTGGGCTCCTGCGCAAGGCTCCTGGAATGGCGCAGAGCCATGTGCAGTTGAGGGGAGGCTGTGGTCCGAGCACAGTGAATCTCAGTGTCCACGTCCTGAGGGAAGTGAGGGGCTCTCAGCCAGCAGGAGCAGGCTCCAGATGCCCAGAGAAATTCTGTGAGTCTGTGCATTGCGTGTTTCTCCTGCTGGATCTAGGCTCCATGTTAATGGGAATTTCCTCCTGTTATGTCACTGTAATATCTACAGAGCCCAGAAACTGTGGCACAATGGGCAAAGTCAGCACATATTTGTTGGAAGAATATTTGAATTCTCCTGAATTGCACACCTTGGTGAAAGCAGATCTGAGGCAAAGATAATGATTTCTGCTTTCTGGATATTTTGACTCTGGAGTTCTGAGTCGAATTAAGAGGAAATGTTAAGTAATAACGGTGATCTTATTGTCTATAGAACAGAAGAGATACATGCACTTGACCCTGGGGATATGGACTGCATTCCATAGATTTATGCAAAGGAAGAGGAGAAGGATGCAAAGGGGCCTGCAGGGACTGAATAAAGAAACCACGGGGAGCAGGTGGATGAGGGAACAAACTGTGAGCACAGGTGACAAGCTCCAGGAGCAAATAAACTGCAGAGTGTTTGTGAGCTGGATGGATGTCTAATAACATTTCACTTAAGAACATGTAAGATAGACATTCGTCAACAAGATGCTAAATATAGAGCTCCTGATCCAGCACAAGACCAATGACATTCGAATATTCAACTTTGTAACCCCAAAACCTACAAAGGACCTTAGTGGGAAAACATGTGAAGAAAGAGTGATGGGTTGCTAAGCTCTGTGTCCATAGATGAGAAGGTTCTGAACAGGGAGAGATGGATGAAGGAAGCCAACAAATGAGGGTCTAAGACTTTCTCTGCCAGGTTGGACTTTATTCTAACACAAGATGGCGTGATAGGAGCTGCACAGCTCAAATATTAGGATTCATTGTGCTTCTTTGATTTCTCATTAGCACAGCAAATAGACTACCTAAAATTGGAGTTTAAGATGCAGATAAGGTTATGTAAGTTTATTTGGAATTCATTTCTTTAATGGACAAGTGGTGGAACACTGAATATGGATGCGCTCTCTAAACCACATAAAAATGAAGGGATATGCTGTTTGCAACATCTTCTCTGGGAGTGGAAACACCTTCACTTCCCATTTCTGTACACGTTTTCACCTTCCATTTTGCAATCCCTAATGAGTGAGATAGAAGAGTCATCACCTCCAGTGTATGTGAATGCCATCACCAAATGAGCAGACGATGGATGTGTGAATAGAGGCAGCGACCTCTCTTCACACATCCAAAACACTGCTGGGCTCTCAGGGCTTTGGGCCATGGTGAGGGGTGTTTCCTGTGACCAGGAGGGGACACTGCAGGACTGCCCTGTAGTCCCTACGCAGCTGATCTGTGAGGACCATTCACTCAAAGGAGTCTGGGCCCGAGAGCTGGGCCCTGTGCTCACTGTTGGGGACTCACCAGCTGGGTCCTCTCAGTCCTGGCAGAGTCCCCTGAGCAGAGACCTTTAGTCACAGCAGGTGCTTCCTCCCAGGGCTCTCCCAAGAGGTGAAGCCAATCTCCATCGTCCTCAGTGTGTGGTGTGAGCTGAACTCCAGCACCAGGGCTCAGGGAGGGGCTGGGCGGGCACTGGCTGGAAACCCATTTGCATGGACAGCACCTCCTGTGGCAGAGGGTGGAGAAGAAAAGGAGGCCTGGGGCAGCCCAGCCCCACTGTAGGGACCAGGGGGCTGTGTGCACCATGGCCTTGACTCCTCTCTTCCTTGCGTGTCTGTCTCACTTCACAGGTGGGGACAGGCCTCAGAGACTCAAAGCAGCCCACAGTCTGTGTCAGCCTCTCTCACTCAGAATCTGAAGCAGCTCAACACTGGTCTCTTCCCCAGCACCCACATGTGTCTGCAGGTTCCCTCTCCCAGCCTGTGTCCTCCCTCTCCATTCCCTCTAAACCTCTGTGAGACTCACCTGCACCATGAGCAGGGGCTTCACTCTTGGTACCTTCTGGATATGTTGGTACCGGCAGAAGCCAAGGAGTCCTCCCAGGTGTTGTCTTACATTCCACTCACATTCAAACAAGCACCAGGGCTCTGGGGGTCCCCAGGAAATTCCCCGGATCCAATGATGCATCAGCCAATGCTAGGGTTTTGCTCAACTCTGCACTCCAGGTTAGGCTCACTAGGACACATCATAGCAACACAAAGGCTGTCACAGTGCTTCCCACTCATGTGGAGTGAGACAAAATCCTCAACATTGCTCTGCTCTGCTCACAGTAGAAGCCTGGGGGTTTCCTGCACCTCCGCCAACACTGGGTGGCCTCTCAGGTCTGCACAGACAGAGCCTCACAGACATTCCTCAGTCCTGGGCCAGAGACTCTCAGGACATGGCCATGTCCAGGGCAGCAGAGACACTGGCCCCATAGACCCATCATGTGGCTGACCATAGTTCACTTCCCAGCTCCAATAAAGAGTTAATCTTTGCATGCTCACCTGTGTAAAGGAAGTCAGGATCGTCTACGCAATGGACTGTGGGAAGATTAAAGAAATCACTACATGAACTCACCACAGTGTGTGGGCCAGACCAGCTGCTCTGATCTCTGTCAACACTAACTCAGCCTATTCCAGGCCCACACGCTCCAGGAATGTTCTCTTCCTGTTCTTTCCCTGACTCCTGCTCCTCCTCTTTCCCCCATTCTCAACACTGACCCATTAAGGAATGACATTTAAAGAGAACTTGTTTTTCATTTGGGGAGATCTGAAGTGAAAACCTGAGGTTTCCAAATATGAGACATGCATCATGGGCATGCTTCTGAATTTCTCTTTGTGTCAATGACATTATGTGTAACCAAGAGGTGAAGGACATATATACTGAAAACCGTAAGACATCATTGAAAGAAACTGAAGAAGACATAAAGCAACGGGAAAGATACTCTGTGCTCACGCATTGGGAGAAGAAACGTAGTGAAAATGTCTATATTACCTAAAGCAATCTACAGATGTAATGCAATCCCAACCAGAATCCAAATAACGGGGCCAGCACGGGGGCTCAGGGATTAAGTGCGCACATTCCACTTTGGCTGCGCAGGGTTCACCGCTTCGGATCCCCGGTGAGGATCACACTTGGCAAGCCATGCTGTGGTGGGCGTCCCACATATAAAGTAGAGGAAGATGGGCACAGATGGTAGCTCAGGGATAGGCTTCCTCAACAAAAAGAGGAGGATTGGGAGCAGTTAGCTCAGGGCTAATCTTACTCAAAAAAAATAAATAAATAAATGAAAGAATCCAAATGACATTTTTCACAAATATAGAACAAAGAATCATTGAATTTATATAGGACGACAAAAGACCCCCCTGAAAAGACAAAGCAATTATGAGAAAAAAATACAAAGCTGGAGGCATCACATACCCTGAAATTTAAATATACTATCAGATAAAGTAATCTAAACACTTTGATACTGCCAGGAAAATGAACACATAGATCAATGGAACAGAATCGATAGCCCAGAAATAAAACCACATGTCCATAGACAGCAAATCTTTGACAAAATTTCAAGGGGATTCAGTAGAGAAAGAAAGGCTCTTCAATAAGTGTTGTTGGGCAAGCAGGGCAGCTACATGCCAAAGAATGAAAGTAGGCCATTATCTCGTACCATGCACAAACATTAACTCATACCGGATTTAAGGCTTGAATCCAAGACCCGAAACCATAAAATCCTAGAAGAAAACACAGGCAGTATGCTTTTTGACTTCAATCTTAGCGGTATCTTTTTGAACACAATGTTTTCTCAGTCAAAGGAAACAAATATACAAAATAAACAAATGGGACTATATCAAACCAAAATCTCCTTCAAAGCAAAGGAAACCATCAACAAAACAAAAAGATAATCCACAAACAGGGAAAAATTATTTTCGAATCATGTATGCGATAAGGGGTACATTTCCAAAATATATAAAGAACTCATACAAGTCAACAACAACAAAATAAACATGCAGACCAAAAAATGGATGGAGGATATGAACAGACAGTTTTTGAAAGAAGATATACAGATGGCCAACAGGCTCATGAAAAGATGTTCAACAAACCTAATTATTGGGGAAATACAAATGGAAACTAAAATGAGATATAACTTCACACTCATCAGAATGGCTATTATTAAAAAGACAAGATATATGTGTTGGAGAGGATGTGGAGAAGAAGGAACCCTCATACATTGCTGGTGGGAAAGCAAACTGGGGCAGTCACCAGGGAAAACACTCTGGAGACATCTCAAAGAGTTAAAATAGAAATACTTTATGATTCAGCTATGCCACTTCTGAGTGTTTATCCAAACCCATGAAAACATGAATTCAAAAGATATATGCACTCTTATGTTCATAGAAGCATTATTCACAATAGCCAGTATTTGCATGCAATGCAAGTGCTCATCAGCGGAAGAATGGATAAGGAAGATGGGGTATATATGTACACAATGGACTCCTACCCAGTCATAAAAAATGACAAAGTTGTGCCATTTGTGACAAAATGTATGGACACTGAGGGTATTATGCTAAGCTAATTAAACGAGACAGCAAAAGGCAAATACTGTACGAATTCACTCATATGTGGAAGATAAACACACATATGGATAATCAGAGGAGATTCACAGATACCAGAGGGGAAAGGGGCAGGGGGAGGGTGAAAGGGGTAAAGAGGCACTTGTGTATGGTCACAGACAGAAGCTGGACTTTTGGCGGTGAACTTGATGCAGTCTGTACAGAAGCTGAAATATAATAAGCTACATCTGAAATATACACAATGTCATAGACCAATGTGACCTCAATAAAATATTATTTTAAATTTACATAGTGTGATTTGTTACATTTTTCTGTATTGATTGATAATGTCCATGTCCTCTCTAAGAAAACTTTGTCGATTCCAATGACATGAAGATGTTATTTTACAATTTTTCTAGAATCTTTATGATATTAGCCTTTATATTTATGACTAACTTGAATCAAATGAAGTCTTATATTTGGGATGAGGCTATGGTCAATGTTCATTATTCCATCCTATAACTCTGTGATCCATTAAAGGAACCATGATTATCCCAAGGGAAAAAAAATTTGATCGATAATTCAACACCTCTTTGTGATTTTAAAACAATTTCTCAGGAGATTGGGAATAAAATGGAAGTTTCTTACCCTGTGATTAGACAGTAAACAAACAAAATCAAAACTAAATTTTCATGCTAAGTCATTGTGAAGGGTTCCCTATTAGAAGTGCTCCATTACAAAAGGGTTAAAGAAACACGATGCGTTCAGGGAAGTAGCATCGTGGAAACTGTTACAAGTTTAGTGTCCTTGGTCCTGCAAGGGGCACACAGATTGCAGAGTTAGACCACACGCAGGCAAGACCAAGTCCACCACAGCTTTCAAATTAAATAATCATGAAGAACAGTTCTCCAGGCTTTCATTTCACAGAGCGTCATAATTAAGGACACTCTGAATTCAAATGCTACCAAATCTCCACGCCTCTCCACTTATCCTGGATGTCTGGCTCAATCCAAGGATGATAGTTTTCTCAAAGTTGGGAAGATTGACTGTTTGAAGAAACAGTAATCGCCTAATACACAACCACTGCTTTGAGGAGTGTAAATAGGTTCAATTAATAAGGAAAAATAATGACAGAAAGAATCATACTTGTATTCTTTGTTCAGTATTTCTATCCTTGAGTTTTGTTAAAATATATGCACTCAGGTGGTTAAAGTTCTAGGTTTGGAAATTTGTTTGTAAATAATTATAGTAAAAACAAATTGTCGCTCCACTCAGCATGGTCAAAATTCATCCAGCAGGTGATATGTGAGCCTGTCCTGAAGGAAGAGGGACAAGAGAGTGACAGGAGGACAAGAAAGTCCCCCAGAGGAGGGAACACTGTGGTCCAGGGTTAAGTGTCCCCTTTGCAAAAGAGACCTGCTTGTGCTTTTGTAGAGGCTGCAGAAGGGGGAGGTGAGGCAGGAGGCAGGGGAAGAAATGATGGCCATGTCGAGAGAGACCTTGGATGTGGCACCTAATATTTTTACTTCATCTTGATGAGAAGGGAATCTATGGAAGATTTTTAAGCAGGGAGGTGCCTTTATCAGACATATGGGTTTGCAATATCCCTCTGAATACAGTGTAAAGAATGGAATATAGTGGACAAGATGGTGGGTAAGACCACACTGAGGGGCTCTGCGTGGCCGGGTGAGCAGGGATGGGCACCTGCACTCAGGGACCTGGAACGGGCAGGGAGGGGTGAGGACCAGGGGAGACTGTGGACACAACATCCAGGACTTCAGTGTCCATGTGCCGGGGGAGGTGAGGGGCTCTTGGTAATCAGGAGTGGGCTCCAGATTCCCAGGGTGATAACTTCCCAGGGCGGTATGAGCCACGTGATGACTTTCTTCTGTGATTCTGTTGACTGTGTTTTTCCCCCACCAGGATCCAACCTCTGAGTGAATAGAACTTTCCCCCTGTTCTGTCACTCTGTATCTACAGTGGCCAGAAAACTTCCTGGAGCAGAAGACAGACACAACACACGCTTGTTGAATGAATATCTGAAATCTTCTGAATGGGAAACCTGGAAGAGGTGCAGATCTGAAGCGAAGATAAAGATTTCTGCTTTTTGGACATTTTGAGTTTGAGATCTGAGCTGATTTGAGAGGAGATGCTGAGTAATAACCTTGATCTTACTGTCTGTAGAACAGGAGAGACAGTGCTTGAGCCCTGGGGATGGTGACCAGTGAGACAGACTGGATTCCACTGGCTCCTGCAGAGAAAGTGGAGAGTGATGAGCCTGTAGGTGCTGAATAAACAGCCTGCAGGGAGCAGGTGGGTGGGGGAGCAGATTCTGAACACAGGAGACAAGATTTGTGGGCAAATAAACTGAAGACTATGGGCGAGCTGGATGACTGTCAGATACCATTTCACTTAACAACATGTAAGATAGCCATTTGCTAACAAGACGCTAAATATACAACTCATGATCCAGCGCAAGATCAATGGCATTCTAAAATTCAACTTTTCAACCCCAAATCCCACAAACAACCCTAGTGGGAAGAGGTGTGAAGAAAGAATGCTGGGGTTGGTAAGCTCTGTGTCCATAGAAGAGATGATTCTGAACAGGGAGAGATGGATGACGGAAGCCAACAAATGAGGATCTAAGACTTTCTCTCCCGGGTTGGACTCTATTCTAATACAAGATGGCGTGGTGGCAGCTGCACAGCTTGAATATTAGGAATCATTGTGCTTCTTTGACTTGTCACTTAGCTCAACAAATAAATTGGCTAAAAAACTTGGGACTAAAACACCAAGAAATGTATGTGAGAGTCCTTGGAATCATTGCTCTATTAGACAATTGACAGAACACTGAAAATGTATGCATATTCCAAAGCACGTGCAAATAAAGGGCTATGATGTTTGCAGCATATTCTCCGGGGGCACGAACAACTTAAATTGTCATTTCTGTACGTTTCTGAATCTTCCACGGACAGAAACTCCTTCTGGGAATAAGATAACCACAGTAATCATGCACAGTATATTGGAATCCCATGTTCCAGGAATCAGACCACGGATGTGTGAACAGAGGCAGTGACCTGTTGACCTGCAGAACCAGATGGGCTCTCAGGGTTTTGGACCATGGTGAGGGGTGTGACCTGTGATCAGCAGGGGGCGCTGTGGGACTGACCTATGGTCCCTACACAGTTGCTCTGTGAGGACCATTCACTCAATGGAGTCTGGGGCTGGGGGCTGGGCCCTGTGCTCACTGATGGGGACTCAGCAGATGTCTCCTCTCTGGCCTGGCAGAGTCCCCTGAGCAGGGACCTTTGTGTTGTCTCAGCAGGTGCTTCCTCCCAGGGCTCTCCCATCGGGTGAAGCCAATCTCCATCCTCCTCAGTGTGTGGTGTGAGCTGAGCTCCTGCACCAGGGCTCAGGGAGGGGCTGGGCAGTCACAGGATGGAAACCCATTTGCATGGACAGCCTCACCTGTGGCAGGGGGTGGAGAAGAAAAGGAGGCCTGGGGCAGCCCAGTCCACTGTGGGGACCAGGGGCTGAGTGCACCATGGCCTGGACTCCTCTCCTCCTCATGCTCCTGTCTCACTGCACAGGTAGGGACAGGTCTCAGGGACCCAGAGCAGCCGACCCTCTGTGTCAGCCTCTCTGGCTCAGAATCTGAAGCAGCACAACTCTGGCCCCTGCCCCAGCACCCACATGTGTCTCTGTCTGCAGGTTCCCTCTCCCAGCCTGTGCTGACCCAGCCGCCCTCTCTCTCTGCATCTCCTGGAACATCAGCCAGACTCACCTGCACCCTGAGCAGTGCCGTCAGTGTTGGAAGCTCTCTCATATTCTGGTACCAGCAGAAGCCAGGGAGCCCTCCGGGGTATCTTCTGAGTTTCTACTCAGACTCAGTTAAACACCAGGGGTCCGGGGTCCCCAGTAGCTTCTCTGGATCCAAAGACACCTCGGCCAATGCAGGACTTCTGCTCATCTCTGGGCTCGAGGCTGAGGAGGAGGCTGACTATTACTGTGCTACAGCTGATAGCTGAGGGAGCAGCTCTGGTTACTCACAGTGTCTCAGACAACAAGGAAGTGACACAAAAACCCCGTGCCCAGAGTCCTTGACTCTGCGCCTCTTCTCAGTGTGAACCGCCTGTGGAGGCCTCTGGACAGGAGACTCCTCTGCAGCGAGATTTATCCATGAACAGAGGAAGGAGAAACGTGCAGGATGCGCTGTTACCTGAGCCAGCACAGGGCATCCCAGGAACACACAGATGATGAGGTCACAGAGCCCAAGGGCACATGCCACGGGGTCTGCAGGGAATGAGCAAGAGTAAGCGCTGCTTCAGCTGAGAACACGCTAAGTGCTGAGCAGCGTAACCACACCCATCCACACGTCAACGTCCGCATCTTGTTTCATAGACTGTGAGCGTGCATTACTCCTGACGTATCTACAGCTAATGTACTAATACTCACCCTGGTCACAGACACATTTTCCTCTTTCTGAACCAGCCCACACACCAACTTGGTCACAACTTCTACAGACCGTCACTGACAGCATCCCTCACGCGCATCCCTCCTGACCTCTCGTCTTCCCCTGCGTCCCCGGGGAGTTCAGATCCCCCCCCTGGGTCTTCGTGTTTTAACTCCATCTCCGCATGAGGTTTTCAGAGAAAAATGGAAATGTTCTTGCTGTCGTTTCCTTTCTCCAGAGGCTCCATCTCGAGGAAGGAAATTTAGCAGACGTTAGACCAGCAGGAAATCGCTTCACAATCCTATTCCTATTCTCATCCCCACACTCTGGTTTTCTACTTCTCACCATCCTAAGTCAATCTCTTTATAAAGACAATAAAATTACAGATTCTTTCTAAAAATGACTTGAACATTCAACCGTGCGTATTTGCACTTGGAAGCTATTGATTTATTTTTTCCCTCATTGAGAATTAACTGAGGTCTTACCCAGGGTGAGTCTTGAGTAATCCACAGATGAAAGAATGGCTGCACATTTCAGAAATGACATTTTTCTTCTGCCTCAGAATCTCTGTTTCCAAAGAACTTTCTGGAAAGCACCTCAGACATACGACCGCTTTGCTCAAGTCAATGAAGTCCCATGTATTAGCCCTTGTCCAACATAAAATAATGTCTCTTGATCATCCTCAGGGGGACATCTGGGAGCCACAGGGGCCCTGTGGGGCTGGCCGTGGTGAGAGGAGCAGGAAGATGGAGGCTGTGTGGTCACTCTTGTCCTGTGCCTCCTGAGACCTGACGACCCTGTGGCTGTGGGCCTCGTGCCTCCATGCATGTTCTGAGTCTGGATGGGCATCTCACTCCACAGGACTTGTTCTCATGATTCAGAGGACTCATTAACACAGCTAATATGCACCAACTCCTCCTCCCTGTGTAAAGTTCATCCTCGTCCCAGGGAAGTGGCCTTCCAGTCACTTGTCCTTCTTTAACTCCAGGACCCTGGAGGGTCTTACAGAGAAGCAGCCCCTGGGAGGGATTTGCATGAAGAACCACCCTCAGGGTGTACAGCGTACATATGAGGGGCTAGGGGACACTTGGACAATGATCTGCCTATGAGGGATTGTATTAATGGCTTTCTGAGGGCACAGGATGCATACTCTCTCGTTCTCTCTCTTTCTGTCTCTCTGTCTCTCACACACACTCACACACCCCTCTTATGCAGTTTCAGGGTTCTCTGTCCCTGCAGAAGTCAGGGGTCAACCTGTGCTGCCCCAGCCAGCCTCAGTGTCACAATTTCCAGGAGGAAGAATCTCCCTCGACAGGAAAACCAGTAAAATGGAGTGTAACCAGGAGGGGGTCCTCCTATCAGGGCCAGCCAGGAAATGCCCTGGACACGGGCTCTATGAGGAAGACTTTGATGCTCAGGTATCCCAGGATGAGTCTCTGCTCCCTGTCAGCAGCTCAGCCTCCCTGACCATCTCTGAAGGGGATTCTCCCTCTCTGTCTCTCTGTATATATACACTATAGTATCATTCTGTTGTTGGGAAACATTTCAGTTGTTTGGGGTTATTTAAAACTTTGTTATTATAAGCCCCCAAAATTGCTGCTGTGAACATTCTTGGACAGGTCTTTTGGCAGACATAAGCTTTCATTTCTGCTGGATGAATGCCTAGGACTGAACATGCTGCTCACAGGGAGGGTGCATATTCAGCTTTAGTAGATAATGCCACATGGTTTTTCCAAGAATTTGTATGAATTCTACTCCTACGAGAAGTGTATTTGATTTCTAGTTGCTCCACATTCTCACTAGCACATGGCATTGTCCATCTTCATATTCTTGGTGTTGTGGTATCTCCTTGTAGTGTTCATAGGCATGGCCTGGATATCTACTTAGATTGAGCACCTTTCAATGAGTTTACTGGCTCTCTCAACATCTTCATTTGTGAATGTCTGTCCCAGATTCTTGCCCATTTGGTTGGGTTTTCTGTTTTACTTCTTGATTTGCACAAGTTCTTTGTAAATTCTGCATAGGAGCACATAGTTAGCTGTGCATGTTGAGAATATCTGCTCCCAGGCTATGGCTTGACTTGTCACTCTGTTAACGGTGTCTTTTAATGAAGAGAACTTCTTATGATTTCAATGTAATGAAATGCATCAGTGTTTTCCTTTCTGGATGGTGCTTTTTGCCTTGTTTAAGAAGCGTTTTTCTCCCCAAGGTTGTGAAGATTTTCTCCTCTGTAGGCTTCCAGAAGCTTTGCAGTTTTGGATTTCATATTTGGATCTGCACTGAACTGGGATGGATTTTTGTGTATGGAGTGAAGTATGGGGAGGGGAAAACTCAGTATTGTAAAGGCAGCGGTTCTCCCCATGTCGATCCACAGACTCAGTGCCATTCCAATCCAAACCCAATAGATCTCTTGTTGTTGTATGAGGGACCTGATAAACCGATTCTAAAATTTGTAGGCAAATGCAAAAGGCTGAGAATAGGCAAGATAATCTCTCAGGGGAAAAAATGTCTTGTATTGCTATGAAAACTATTATAAAGCTAAAGTAATTGAGGCCATGTGATATTGGCACAAAGATAACCAATGGATCAAAATGGAGAGCTCTGAGCCATCCCCACACATACACGAGGACATATGCTTTGTAACAAAGGTGGTCCCACAGAGCAGTGGGGAAAGACAGCTCTTTCAATAAATTATGATGGGTCAATTGGACATCACATGGGAAAAACAAACGTCTTTGGAGCTCCCACTTTGCACCCTGCATGATGCCATGATACTCTGTTCTTACATGCCTGTGTCATGGGGACAATAACGATTGTAACATCACTGTTATATCTTTACAGATTTGCCACTCTCAATGTGCTTTAAAATCTGCCATTTCCACAACAACCCTAAGAAGCAGGCAAAGAAGACCTTGTTGGCCCTTTCATGGATGATGAAGCAGAAACTTGAAAGAGTGAGTGACTGACCCAGGGACTTTTACCTACTGCTCGAGCCTCATCTGCTTGATTCCAAGCCCGGGACTCTTTCCAGTTCAAGAGGTCCTAATTCCCATTCCCGGGGGGAATCAGGGGAGCAGGGAGAAGTGGGCTGTGATGGAGGTGGACTGGGAGTGGCTAGAGGTCAATAGCACCCTCCTCACACCAACCTGTGATGGGCTACTAGGCCGAGTGCCCCTGGACCTCTCCCTGAGGAGGGTGCTCCATAAGACGGAGCAAGATGGTGAGGAGTTTTGGTGGGAAGAGGAGGGCCGGGGAAAGGGGCAGAGAGTCTGCCATTTGGAATAGCGACTGGGTTGGAGGCAGAAGAGCTGGGGCCTGATCCAAGCTCTGCCAGGTACTTGCTGTGTGCCCTTGGACAAATGACTTTATCTCTCTGGGCCTCAGTTTCCTCATCTCTGAAGGGATTAATTCCAATATGTATCACCTAATGTGGTTGTAAGAATTAATGGGAATTGTGCTTCTCAATTAGTGAGGACTCAACAATTGTTGACAATAAATATTATTCAGATCACGTCTCCTCTCTAATAAAAAGCAACAGCTTCCACTAATTGAGCATTTACTTGTCTGTATCTCATCTAATCCTCACGACGACTCCAGGAAGTTGGTGTTCTTTATGTGCCCACGTTGTAGATGAGAACAGAGGCTCTGAGAGGTTGCAGCTGCCTAGGACAGAGTCAGGACTGAAGCCAGGCTGCCTGGACCTTTAAGGCCCACTGTCTCCTGCCTCTGTCCCTCTGGAGCTGTCACTCTAGGAATGCTTTGCTCATGATGGGGAGTGGGTGAGGGTCAGGGACAGGTGGGAAGGTGTGTGTGACATCACTAGTCCCTGGACTCCAGGGAAAGGAATGGTTTAGTCTTCCAGGAGGGAGGCACAGCATGGGGAGGAAGGAGGGACAGCCTCAGAGCAGGGTCTGCCCAGTGGTCCCTTGGTGGGATGCACAAATCCCCAGCCTGGTCGGCTTCCTCTTGGGCCAGGGGGGTATCTCCATCTGAGATTGCTTGGCAGAAAGACTGGAGGTTCAGCCTTTGCAAAGGACTCGTGAGATGCATTTTCCCAGCCCTCCCCATCTCCTGAGACAGAACTGTGTCCATGGATTGATTCTGTTTTTGCCAATCGCTTTTACATGGAGGTATAGAAAAAAGACTGGAAAGAACTATGGCAAGGTGCGGATAATCATTATCCTGGGGTGGTGGGATTGGGTTGATTTTTTTTCTGTCATACTTTTCATTATTTTCTGAATTATCTGTATTAGACAAGAGTTAACCTTGTAATTGGGAAGACAATGTGCTCTAATAGAAGAAATGCAGTTACAAATTCTTGTTGCAGGTTCCAGTGAAGAATACTCTGCTAACGGCCACTTTAAAGCATCTCCTTGAGTCCCAAGCATAACGGACACTGGTTTTGGAGTCACCATGTTCAGGTTCAAATCCCAGCTCTGCTACATTCCAGCTGTGCTAACTGGGGTGAGCCTCTTACCCTCTCTGGTCCCAGTTCTCTCATCTGAAAAGTTGAGAAGTAACGAGCTCCCTCCTGGGGCTGTTCGATGACTTGAGATGATGTTTGGAAGCTGCACGGCCAGGGGGCTGCACTCAGGACACTCTCACTCAGTGGTGGCTCCCATCACAGGCCACATCATGATATGGGCTCCTTTCCCAGAGAGCCACTTGGGACCCTTTGAAGGTGGCCATTACCTATCATCCCTACTTTACAGATGAGGATACGGAGGTTCAGAGTAGTGCTGAGACTTGCCCAAGGTCACAAAGCTCAGAAGGAGTCTTCTGAAACAGGCTCAGAGAGTATAAGTGATCAGCCAAGGCCACACAGCTTAAACCTACTGCCTCTTAAACAGCAAAGTCAATACTAGCTTGGCACTTTGCATAATCATCTCAGTTAATTCTCCAAGTACCTGTACAATAAGATTCTCTCCAGATGATTTTACAGACAAGAAAACTCTGCAGCAGGCCTGGCACCCAGTCTGCCCAGCTCCCTGGGAGGCTGTGGCAGGAGCAGGTGGCATGCAAGGAGGCAAGCAGTAGGCAATGCTGGGGCTCTGTGCAAGGACTGTCAGTCCGGAGGCACACTGCTGGCACCAGTGGTGGCTGCAGTGACTCAGAGAGCTCAGGCTGGAGACCAGAAAGTCCAGGGGGTGAGAAAGGCTGCCAGGGAGGCAGCGAGCAAGCAAGAGGCGAGGAGGCAGAAACGCCACACCCAGGCACACACAGCTCATGCCTGGCTGCACCGTTTCTGATCATCAGTGGGGCCAGTGCCTGTGCGGGGCCTCACCATGGCTCAGGCACCTTCAGTGCCACCCACCCACCAGTATGCATGAGCAACAGGCTCCCAGGAGCTGGCTGTCTCTTCCTCTCTCCTCCCCTCACCTCCCTGGCTGTCCAGCTTTTGTTGCCACTGCTTCCTACTCTCTGCCCACCTCTGTTGCCCCTGCTGCAATCCAGGATGCACACTCTTCCACATTCCCACTGGAGACACAGAGGATGCCTCTTGCACCACAGTTGGAGAAATAGCCCCTGGGCCCATCTGGAGGCGCTTGGTGGCGAGAAATGACATCCAAACTCCATTTTCTTTGATGACATGCAAGGAAATTTCCCAAAGACTAAACAGAGAGCATGTTGCCTAATCTGATTTCTGATCCTAGAAAACCAATGGTGCACAGCTCAATGTGAACCTAATTAGATATGAAAATTATAGGGCGATCTCACTTGTAACAGAGATGCTCACATTCTTCAGCATATCAGTTAGCAGAATCCATTGTGACCCGATCGAATTTCTCTGGACAGCCACGGAGGATTTGGGCTGAGAAAAGGGCATTTGCAAATTCTCCTGGGAATAGCTGAAGTGGATTATGGAGGGACTGCATATAGGAAGAGACAATGACTCATATGCACATGCCCAATAACAGCCTTGGGCTATGGCGACGGTTTCTGACACACTTTGGGAGAGGAAAAAGTGATTACAGGCCATTGTGCAATAGGAAACATTGATATCAATGCCATGGTGGGAGCATACATCAACATCACCATTCTGGGATAAAACTCACTGCCCAAAGAAGCTCTTACCTGGGTCAGACGACATCCTCCAAAAGCCCCCATGGGAGTTGTTTGCTGCTCTCTGCTCCTTCCTGCATTGTCATGGGCCCTGGAGCCCTGGGTTCATCTGCCATATCCAGGTCCGCAATCCCTCCGTTCACAACTGGTTACCAGGGCTGGTGAGGAGGTGAATGGGGGGATCGTTTTAACAGGCACTCAGTTTCTGTTTGGGATGAGGAAAAAGTTCTGGAATTTCATAGTGGATATGGTTGTACTATGTTTTTGAATCTACTTAATGCCACTGAACTGTACACTCAAAAGTGATTGAAATGGTGCATTTTATGTTATGTGTCTTTTATGACATTACAGGATTACTAGTTCACAATTCAAAACTACATTAAAAAAGTTATGCTCAAAAAGATGTTTCTGACCCTCATATAATTTATCCTATTCTGCCTCATCCTCATTAATAAAAATGTACACTAATTTCTGATATTATCAACTGAATTGTGTGCCACACAAAATTCATTTGCTGAGCCCTAACCCCCAATGGACAATGTTTGGGGACATATTTAAGGGAGGCATTAAGATTAGATGACGCCGTCAAGGTGGAGCCCTAGTCCAATGAGACTGCAGTCCTCATGAGAAGAGGAAGAGACCCCAGGGCTGTGTGTGCGCGGAGCACAGGCCATGTGAGGACGAGGGGACAGGCGCCATCTGCAAGCCCAGGAGACATGAGTCAGTGCAAGTCAAACTAGTTTCCAGATTGGCCTTGGATGCCAGGCTGCTAGAACTGTGAGAAAATTAAATTTCTGTCATTTCAGGCACCCAGTCTGTGTTGCTTTATTTTGGCAGCCCTTGTAGACTAGTGCACTAGCTTATCATTCCATTATTATGTCAACAAAAATCTCTGGGGTACAAGCATTTAGTTAAGAGAACTTTGTTGCTCATACAGTTTGCAAATGGGGGAGATGTGGCCTTTGGCAGCAAACCAAAAATATGCTCATTTTGGTTGTCTTTTGAAGCCAACTGTCTTTTAGAAAAGTTTTTTTAAAAAGTTGTCTTTTAAACAGTTTTTTTTAAAGGGTTGTCCTTTTAAAAAGTCTGTCTTTAAAGACTTTTAAAATTCTTTTTAAAAAGTTCCCACCCAGGTCCCACTCAGGTCCCCTTATAAAAATGAGGGGTGCAAGCCTGCTTAGTCCTGATTGGTTACAGTGGGTCACAGTTTTATTGGTTAGGTCAGAGGGCTGCTAGGGACTTTTGCAAAATCAGGAGCTTTGGCAGACTCAAAAGCTTAAGAGTGCATTCTGTGGTTTTCTTGGGAATAGAGTATGTGACTACATGCTGGTCCCATCATGGCCACTTGACTCCATTTATTTTTAGATCCTGATTAGCCGCATAGAGTCCATCTTGTTCTCAGGAATCTTCTTTATTTCATTTTGTTCCACATTTTCCTTTTTGATCAACACCTGCTGCAGGCAGCATCCATGATCAACTTTGTGTTTTTCCCATTTTGGTACTGAGGTGGCCTCTGCCTGCCTTGGGTCCATCTTGCCCCATGGAGTGGCTCATGGGCTTAGTAGGGCTTAGTCATCCAATCAAATAACTTGTGCCAGGCAGGGCAGGGCTCCAGCCAGGTATCTGTTATAGGGAAATTAAGGTCTCAGAGTGCAAGTTGGTGGGGGTTCCGGTTATGGTTGCATCAAGGGATTGAAGATGTTGACTCATCGTGATTCAGGTCAGAGTTTCCCACAGGCATTTGTGGAAGCAGCCGGAATTGTTTTAAAGAGCAATCTGATGCTTAGTCCTAAAACCAACAATACTGTGAAGATCTGAAGACCTGATCTTAAAAGTGGCCCCAGACGTGAGAGTAACCAACTAAAAAGATCTGGAAAGCTCAAGTCATGGTGGGCTCTTGGAAAATCTCAGGACCCTTAGTGCCTCCAGTCCCCCATCCCCACCCTGCCAGCCAGAAGAGGGTGCCCCCTGGCCTTGCTTCTCTCTATGCTGCTCCTGATTAAATTCCCTGGGGAGGAAAGAAAAAGAAAAACAAAACAAACCAATTCTCCAGGGAGGAATCTTGAGTCAAATTTGTGCTTAGGCTTCTCATGGAGAAATCTTTGATCATATTTTTCCTGGTGGACGTCGATGGAGGGAGAGAAGGCACCTAGCCTTTGGGCAGGAGGATACAGGGAGAGTGGTGAGCAGGGTGTGGGGGTGCTCCACCTTTGCTGAGGTCCCTCTGCACAGCTTGTTGGCTTCCTCTCAGACCAGCAAGTGGGGGAGTCTCAGAACCCCTGGAGGGGAGGTGGATTGTGTCTCTCCTGATGCCCTGGACTCTGGCTCTATTGCTGGGTTCTCTGAAGTCCTGACCTTGACTGCTGGTCTGTGTCCCCCCATGTCCACCCCAGGCTGCCTCCTTCTGTGAAGGTGCTGGGTCAGGCCAGTCCCTCAGGTGCCTGCACGGCCCCACAGGCCTACTGCTGCCTGCCTCTGGCTGTGAAGAGGAGGCTGCCCATCCTGGCCTGGCTGCCCCCCTACTCCATGCAGTGGCTGAAGATGGACTTCATCACCGGGCTCTCAGTCAGGGTCAAGCTCATTCCCCAGGCGCTGGCCTGTGCTGAGGTGGCCTGACTCCTGCCCCAGGTGACATGTCTGCCCCTCCTGCTGGCCACATCCCCTCTCCAGGACCCAACCTCCCATGCCTCAGCATCCCACACCAGCAGAATAGAAATGCAGTTTCCGCTCCAGACAAGCAGAACCCAGGGTTCCAGACCCATGGGAGCCAAGAAGCCTTGTATTACAGTCTAGAGCATGTGACTGCCTTTGGGTGGACGCAGACCCCTGTAACTGCTCTTCTCACACCTGTCACACTCAGTTACCAAGGCAGTTCTCGATTGTGTGATGGGGTCAGGGGGTGACTCACTGTAGCCTTAAGAATGCTTCCTCAGGGTCCGGCCCGATGGCGGAGTGGTTAAGCGCTCACTTCTGCTTCTCGGCGGCCCCGGGGTTCCAGTTTGGATCCCGGGTGGGGTCATGGCACCACTTGGCAAAAGCCATGCCTTGGTAGGAGTGCTACGTATAAAGTAAAGGAAGATGGGCACGTATGTTAGCTCAGGGTCATTCTTCCGCGGCGAAAAGAGGAGGATTGGCAGTAGTTAGCTTAGGGCTAATCTTCCTCAAAAAAAAAAAAAAAAATCCAAAAAAAAAAAAAAAAACCACCTTGAGGGACAATGATGGGCACCGCAGAAACAAAGGACAAAGGCTAGAATCTTGGAAATTAAACATGTTATAAATACAAACCAAAGGGAAGTTCCAGAACTAAAATTGCAATAAATGAATAAAGACCTCCCTAGGTGGGCTCAGGAACAGGTGACACTTAGATTGAATTTCAGGTATTGGGGAGGATTTCTAGTACAACTGGAGAAAAAAGTACCGATAAGGATTAGCAAAGACAGACAAGCAATGAGCATGGTGTTATGTGCCAAATAAAGTGGAATAATAAAAATATTTTTAAAATATTTACATGCTGAAGGACACAGGACCTTTTGTTCTGAATAATTTTGATCTTTGTTAATATTCTCTTGAGGGTGTCACCAGGGGGCGCTGTCGGTCTGTTCCAGGTGAGCAAGGCCTGCAGCAAATTCAGATTTAATGGACCCTACACCCACGTTCACAGGCCTGATTTAGAGTTACAGCAGGTGTTTCCTCCCAAGGGACAAACTCGGAGCTCACACCACCCCAGCGCTCCCCTCACAGTGGAGCTGCTCCTGGGCTGAGGACACAGAATTGGTGGGGGTGGGGGGTTGTTAAATGGCTCGGATTTGCATCAAGCACCAGCCAAACATGAACCCTTCCCCCAGGAGCTGAGGGAAATAAAAAAGCCATCAGGAAGTCCAGTGTCAGCTGTGGGGCCAGGGTGTCCTTGGAACACCTGCACCATGGCCTGGCCTCCTCTCCTCCCCATCCTCACTGTCCAGGTCCATGGAGATTGCAGGACCGGCCTGTGGAGGAGTCCCTCTGTCTTCCCTCCTCATTCCTGACGTGTCTGTTTTCATTTCAGGGACCAGTTCTCAGGCTGTGGTGACTCAGGAGTCCTCACTGACCATGTCCCCAGGAGGGACAGTCACTCTCACCTGTGGCTGTAGCACTAAGTGGTCACCAATGGTTACCATCCATCCTGGTTCCAGCAGAAGAATGAAGAAATCCCCACAACACTGATCTATGACACACACAACAAAAACGCGCAGACCTCTGTGCAGTTCTCAGGCTCCATCCCTGGGGCAAAGCTGCGCTGACCTCCTCAGGGGCCCAGCCAGAGGAGGAGGCTGAGAGCCCCTGCAGGCTGGTGCACAGTGGTGCTCTGCTTGGTGGCAGATTCAGAGGAGGAACCAAGACAGAACCCGCCCTCGGCCAGCCTGGGTCTATGAATAATCTCATGATCCAGGGTCACAGGATCTGGTGCCTCGGCTCCCCAGGCAGCTCAGTGACAGGAAGGTGACAGGAAGGACACTCACGGGATTCTTACCCACGTTGAGCCCTAAGGTGGAGGAGATCACAGTGAATGCTTTGGGAGGAACTTCTCCAGTTAAACCAGAGCCCAAGCATTTTATGATCCACAGGCAACAGCGAAAACTGGATCAGCCGAATGGGCTGAAGTCAAACATTCTTCCTCCACAGTAAAAATGCCCCAGCGATGGATTTGCCAGCTAAGAACAAAGGAAAGAAACTCTCATTCTGTACACAACTAAAGTATTCTTTTCATTATGTTGTATTCCAATTAACTGTCTTTTATTGAATAAAATCTAGGAAACGTGGACAGTACAAAGCTCTCTAGAAAGCTGACTCATCAGTCGGTGTGCCTTTCAGAATTTGAGGGGGGTCAATCATTTTTTTCTCGGTTGTTTCCTGAATTCTCATCATGATACATGTTCGTTTTGTATCATGAGCCCTATGCAATTTATTTTTAATACTATTATAACCTATTCAACATGTCTTAAAATGTATTTAAAATGTGTTGTAATTATACTGGAATTACCACATAATAGTATTTTGAATGTAAGTGATAATACAATTTTATAACATTTTTATATTCTGTTTTGTATGAATGATTATCATCTTTTATACACAAAATCCTTCCAAATATAATAAACTTTTATTAAATTTAACTGTAAATGTGAGGTAGGGAGATCATCCACCCTGCATTGCTCAGGACTGAGGGGTGTCCTGGAATATGGGCCTTTAGAGCTGAAACCAGGAGCGCCCGACATAAACCAGGACGAGAGGTTCACCCCGTTATGATTGAACATTACCGCATATGATTCATTCCACTTTACATTCCAGCACATGTGCAGAGGGGTGATCCAGTCAGGCCACTCTTTCAAACGTTAAATGCATAACATAGGGGCTAATCTCCCATATTTGGCATAACGAAAATTATCATTCATCTTTTACTATTAAAATTCAGCTTTTCACTTGTTTTTTAACCCTCTCTATTTTCTTTGTGGGATTCAATTAATTTTCTTTGTTTTAGAGTTTATTCTTAATAGGTTTTGGACCAAATTTTTATGTAAAAAATAAAAAGCACTGGCATTATTTTAAATACTTATTAAAGGAAATTATATATATATATATATATACATCAGGCCCACCCCAGTGGCCTGGTGGTTGAGTTCAGCATGCTTCGCTTTGGCAGCCCAGGTTTGGCTCCCAGGCACAGACCCAGGCCACTCGTCTATCAGTGGCCATCCTGTGATTGTGGCTCACATACAAAATAGAGGAAGATTGGCAACAGATGTTAGCTCAGGGTAAATCTTCCTCAGCATAATATATACATATAACAGAATTAACGTTATCATTTTTTTTGAAATATTGAAGAAAACTCTCTGACATCTGATATAGTGCCCTCCAGCTTATACACCAGAGCTCAGTCGTCCTCACATGGGAAAAATACATCTAATCAATTGATTCTTTGCAGTTGTAAAAATGGTGGAAGTTACTTCCATAGAAGTATCTCTAAATATATGATTAAGAAAAAAGAGTCATGCACAAAATTGTGTACAGAAGCGATAGTTCTTGTGAAGTTGGAAGGATACAGGAATGTATTATGCTGTTGGCTTATGTATGAAAAAAAAACCAGGATGGATTCAATAAAAAGACCTAAATGCATACGTACATACATACACACGTGTATACACACATGTATACGTACATATGTACATACAGGTGTAGCTTCTCTGTAAACAGGGCTGGAACTAAAAGGACAGGAAACCGGGCTAGACCCAATATTTTTACCCCATATCTAACTTTTTGAAAATCATTGGATCTTTGAAGTAATCCAACCAAAAAATGTGAACCAAATATTCTTTTCCACTCTATTAAGGTGTTATTGACAAAAAAGTATCTATTTAAGGTGTACAATGTGACGATTTGCTGTATGTATACATTGTGAAAAGATTACACAGTCAAGTTAGTCAACACATTTATCACCTCACTTAGTTACCCGTTTTTACTTATTTATTTGTAATGAGAATACTTAAGAGAATGAGAATACTCTCTTAGCAAATACCAGGTAACAAACTACAGTCTAATTAACTAAGTAACCATGCTGTACATTCGGTCCCTAGAATTTATTCATCTCAGACATGAAAGTTTGGACCTTTGACCAATATCTTTCCATTTCACCCACAAACCATCATTCCACTCGCTGCTTCTATGAGTTTCACTTTTTCGGAGTCTGCACAAAAGTGAGACCATACAGTGTTTGTCTTTCTATATTTGGCCGATTTCATTTACAGTAATGTCCTCCAGATTCATCCATGTCATCAAAAATGAGAGGATTTCCTTTTTTTTTATGGTAGAATGGTGCTCAATTGTGTATACATACTACATATTCTTTATCTATTCATCCATCCATGGCCACTTAGATTGTTTCAGTATCTTGGCTTTGTGAATTATGTTCCAATGAACATCAAGTGCAGATATTTCTTTGAGATACTGATTTCATACCCCTTGGAGATATACTCAGAAGTGGAATTGCTGGATGATATGGTAGTTCTATTTTTAATTTTTTGAGGAACCTCCATACTGTTTACCGTAGTGGCTGTACCCGTTTGCATTCACACCAACAGTGCACAAGGGTTCCCTTTTCTCCCGACCCTCGCCAACACTTGTTATCTCTTGTCTTCTTGATAAGAGCCCTTCTTATCAAGAGGTGAAATCCCATTTTCATTTCGCTTTGCATTTCCATGGTGGTTAGCGGTGTTGAGCATCTTTTAATATACCTGTTTGCCATTTGTATGTCTTCCTTAAAAATATGATTATTCAGTTCCTTGGCCTATCTTTTAATTGAGTTATTTGTTTTTTGCTATTGAGTTGTATGAGTTCTTTATAGTTTTTGAATATTAAACTAATATCCAATATATGGCTCGCAAATATTTGCTCCCATTGCATATGTTGCCTTTTCATTTTGTTGATTGTTTCCTTTGCTGAGCAGAAACCTTTTAGTTTGATGTGGTCTTACTTGTCTATCATTGCTTTTGTTGTCTGTGTGTTTGGTGTCATATCCAAAAACGTCACTGCCCAGACCAATGTCAAGGTGCTATTTCTCTGCATTTTCTTCTAGGATTTTTATGGTTTCAGGTCTTACATTTAAGTCTGTAATTCACTTTTGAGTTAATCTTTGTCTGTGCTGTAAGATAAGGTCCAATTTCAATCTTTTGTCTTTATATACCCAGTTCTCTCAGCACCATTTATTGAGGAGACTATCCTTTCTCTGTTATGTTTTCTTGCCACTTTTGTCAAAGATTAGTTGACCATATACACATGGATTTAATTCTCTGCTCTCTATTCTGTTTCATTGGCCTATGTGCTTGTGTTTATGACAGCACCAAACTATTTTGGTTACTATAGCTTTGTAATATAGTATGAAATCAGGAAGTGTGATGCTTCCAGCTTTGTTCTTCTTTCTCAAGACTATTTTGGTTATTTGGGGTCTTTGGTGATTCCATATGAATTTTAGGATTTTTGTCCATGCGTGAAAACTGTCATTGGAATTTTGATGGGGTTGCATTGAACCTGTGTGTTGGTTTAGGAATTATGGACATTTTAACAATATTCATTCTTCTGATGCATGAACATGGTATATTTTTCCATTTCTTTATGACTTCTTCAATTTCTTTCATCAATATCTTATAGTTTTCAGTGTACAGGAATTTCATCTCCTTGATTAAATTTATTCCTAAGTATTTTGTTCTTTTTGATGCTATACTGAGATTATTTTCTTAAATTTTATGGATAGTTCATTATTTAGTGTATAGAAACACAGCTGATCTTTGTATACTTATTTTATATCCTGCAGCTTTACTGAACTCAATCTGTTAGTTCTAGCATGGCCTCCTGCACACTTGTGTTCTAAGCTCAGAGGAGAGATTCCTAGATGTGAGTCACTGGTCGAAGTATACAGATGACTATTGTGTTCAAGTACGTGGGAAAAGACACAGATGATAAAGATTTGCACAGCATAACTCAGTAGGCACGCACATGAGGTCATCTCTCCCATATCCTCCCAACCCCATGAGAGCTCTGAGCATCAGGAAGGAGTCACATATGAGAAAAGAACCCAGTGTCCTGCACAGAAAGGGACCTGCCTCCATGGGGGCCGGTCATGGCTCTGCATTGATCCTGATCTAAGAGGAGTTTGATAAGAGACACCTCCTCAGCCCTGAAGGCTGATCAGCCACAGGAGCCATGACAGACTCCCCTCTGAGGAGGCTGCGTAGAGAATACAGACTGCCCTGAGGTTATAAGGAGGTGACGTAAGGTGATATCTAGCCTGGCCCTAAGGCAGGGGACAATGGTCACAGCAGCATGAAGGAAGGAGCAGTTTCTCATGGGCTGTAGTCATCATGGCACTGAGTGGTGTGTCTGGGCCTGGGCACCAGGGGGCGCTTGGGGCCTGTTCATGGGGGATCTGGGAGTGTTCAGGGCTGGGACAAGCCACCTGGCACTGTGTGGTGCCCTCTGCTCAGAGCTCACAGCATGGACTCCTCCACCCCTGGGCTCCACACAGTCCCACTCCTCCCCACCCCACATCCACAGGCAAAGGAGCCTGAGCCAGGGCCCAGGGAGGAATAAGACCTCTGGGGGGTCTCATTTACATGAATTGCCCCCCCTCTCAGAGTATGAAGAGGGGATGGGAGAGATTTTGGTAAAGGTCTGCTTCAGCTGTGGGCCCACAGAGGCAGGACTCAGTGATGACCTCCACCGTGGCCTGGTCTCCTCTCCTCCTCACTCGCACGGCTCACTGCACTGGTGACTAGATATGGGGACAAGAGAAGGGGCCCTGGGAAGACACATGGGACCTAGCTTCCTCCTGTTGTCTCTAGACGTCAGGATCACCATCTCTGTGTCTCTCTCTCTTCCAGGATCCTGGGCCCAGTCAGTGCCGACTCAGCCCACCTCAGTGTCTGGGACTCTGGGCCAGAGGGTCACCACCTCCTGCCCTGGAAGCAGCTCCAACATTGGTGGTGGTTATCATGTATCCTGGTACCAACAGCTCCCAGGAACAGCCCCCAAAACTGTCATCTATTATGATAATAGTAGATCGGGTCCTTGATCGATTCTCTGGCTCCAAGTCTGGCAACTCCATCTCCCTGACCATCACTGGGCTCCAGGCTGAGAACGAGGCTGCTTCTCACTGCCACTCCTGTGACAGCAGCCCCAGTGCTCACACAGAGCTCCAGGACTGCAAGAAATTGAGACTAGAACGCACTCTCTCATCTACCAGGAGGGGAAAGGCCCCAAGAACTGTCTTCTCAGGCCCAGCCTGTGGCTTCTGCTTCTGTTGCAGCCTCGATGGGTCCAAGTTCATTTGGGGGCACCACCTGGGAGTGAAGGCTCCTCCTCTCCCTTCTGCCCTGAAAGTCACTCACAGCAGCCCAGTCCTAGACAAAGGGTCTCAAAGGAAACAGAAAGTCTGTTTCCCCATTAAGCTGGGGACAAAGTTTTGCTCACTGGGGAGATTTGTTCTGTCACTTCTGCTCCAGCACCAGAGTATCTAGTGCTGTCTCGTACATTTGGGTCTTTTGGAATGTCTTCCTGTCCATCCCCATTAATTCTAACACCTAATCATTGATTTTTCTTGTTCACCTCATGGTCTAATACTTGCAGAATGATGTTGAATAATAATGGAGTTAAAAGTCCCCTTTGCTTTTTCCTGATCTTTGTGGAAATGTCCTCCTCCCACAGCCCATTAGCTAAGAAGCTGGCTGTGGGACTAAGTTGTGTGGTGGGGAGAAAGTGTGTATTACCATGTTATAAGTGTATCTGTCCATTTCTATTCTCATGTCCTTTTTGTTAGGAATTTGTTTTGAATTTGGTCACAGGCTCTTTCAGGATCTATTGAGGTAATGTGATTTTACCTGTTGCTCTATTAATTTTTGTTGTTATTGTTAGAGCTGTTCAGTTGCTTTTGACTTCTAGTGACCCGGTGCACAGTACAACCGAAGCCTGCCGGGTCTTTTTAAGCCATCCTCTCATCTTCCAGAGCTATATCACAAAATGCTCTGCTGCCATTCATAGGGTTTTCATGGCCATTTTTTTCAGAAGTGGGTGACCAGGTCCTTCTTTGCATCGTAGTCTAAAAGCTCTGCTGAAACCTGCCCACCATGGGTGACCCAGCTAGTATTTGAAGTACCAGTGGCATAGCTTTCAACATCACAGCAATATACTGCCACCACAGTATGATGACCCACAGACACGTGGTGTGGTTCCCTGACCAGGAGATGAACGGGGCTGCAGTGGTAAGAGCACCGAGTCTTAACCACTAGACCACTAAGGTTGCCCTGACCTCTTAATCTGATGTATTATATTAAAGAGTGTATAAATATGGAACCCAACTTGTGTACCTGGAGTAAATTACATATTGTAATGGTGGATCAATTTGTTGATCTGATTGGAATCTCTTTGTTAATATTTTACTTAGAACGTTTGCATTAATATTTCATAATATTGCTTGTAATTTTAGTTTATTCTGTATTCTATTTGTCAGCTGCAGGTGTCACTGTTATACCTCCTTTCCACAAGAATTAGGAAATTTCCATTTTTTCAATATTTTGAAAAAATATATATATGAAGCAAACAAATTAGAACCATGTGATCTCCGAGGGTTTGTTAGAGCTCGCTGTGCAACTAACTGCATCTCACGCTTCTTTGTGGAATAGTTCCATAATAATATTTTCTAACTTTTCAAAGAAGTTGGTCTGTTCTTTTTTTCCTAGTGAAACCCTTTTTCATCTTCCTAGAAAAGTATACATTTCATCTATTTTTGAGGCTAACTCTTAGATTTCCTTTTTCTTTTTTTCACATCATTTCTTGTCTTGTATATTTGTGCTTTATCCATTTTCACTCAAAATTTAGTAAGTGGTTTTCCTATTCTGTCATTTAAAAACAGGATTTAGATGTGCCAATTAGATCTACTGTTTTCTACTATCTTCTTCATTTATTGATACATTCATTATTATGGGGAGACGTTGTTTCTTATCTGACATTTTTGTGTTCTTGTACCCGGCAAAACTTTGAATATCTCCTTCTTGATTGTTTTACTCTTTACCATATGGTTTCCACAGAGATCTTATTTTCCTTTTTTGTTTAGTATGCTTTATCTTTTAGAGGTTTTAGGTTGACAGCACATTTGAAGTAAAGGTGTAGAGCTTTTCCAATGTTGGTGGCGCAAATTCTCCTCTGTTACCACCAGAAGCCAGGGAGCCACCCCAACATCTTCTGAGATTCACTCAGTCTCGAGTAAGAACCAGGCTCTGGATCCCAGCCGCTTCTCTGCTCCAAAGGTGCCTCGATGACTTCAGGTTACTTGCCAATTATTACTTGCTCGTTACTGTCAGATATGGGGTGACAGGGCCACTGCTTACACCATGCTCCAGGTCACTGAGGAATGGATGGCCCTGCAGGAGGTGGGAGGGTGAGGTGGGCTTGAAGCAGGCCAACTGGGGACTCCTCCAGGCTGTGGAGACTCCATGGGGCGGGGGGCACCTGTGGAACCTATAGCCCACCCTCACAGTCTTCTCTCTCTAGATGGAGGAAAAGTCATCAGAAGCCTGTTAACCTGCTTGAATTGCCCAGGTGTGTAGTTTAAGTACAAGGTTGTGATTCTGTGGTCACCGAGGGCTGCTGCATGTCTGACAAGAGAGTGGAAACTGATGCCCACCCCCTGCCCCGACCCCATGTGAGAGAAGGCTGAGCCTGCACTAGTGGGACTGGGAGCGATGATCCCCTTCCATGTGTGACTCCTACAGCTGAGACTGCTCTAACCCCGTGGAGAAACTGGAGGCCAGTCTTCCCTCAGCCCATGAGAAAAACCCAGGTCTTCTCTTCCTTCTCCATGTGACCAGAACCATCACACAGACCAGAGTCACTGAGGGACTGGACATGGGGAATGGCAGCAACATATCTGCATGAATTGACTCCATTTCCAAGGATGAGGGGGAGAATGGGAATGACTCAGTGTCCCCAGTCCCCACTGGACCTTGGGATCCTGTGCTGTGCTTGTTTCCTACATGGCTCCATTTCCATCTGTAATATACAATCCATGTGAGAACACTGCCTGCTAGGCAAGTGTAGCTCAAAGAGAAATTCCTGCCCTCACTTGCAATGAGGTGGCCACTCACATTGTCCCCACCCCATGTGGAATTCAGAACTTCCACTTGATCCTACTATGAAGATCTGAGCAGCAGCCACAGGAGCGTCAGCACGATTAAGGGCCCAGTGCTAGTGACCAGATATGAAGGAGGACAGGTGAGGATGAGGTTCTTCTGATGGGAAGGTGGAGTGTGTGGTTTCCTGAGCGAAGGAAGGAGGAGGAACTCTCCCAAATTGGAAAGCACAAGGTGGAAGACAGAGGACAGGTGTCTGAGCTCACAGAGGCTTCTCTGTTGAGACTGGACTGCACTTGACTGGACTAATCTTCTCTGTGCCTGTCCAGCTTCCTCCAGCCCTCAGCCATTCAGCCAACCACATTCTGCAGGTTCCAGAGAACTCCCCTGTGGGGCTGCAAGGGCTCTGTGTGGGGAAACCATGATGGACCAGGCAGAGGGGTCCTTTCTGTCTGCCACGGATGCTCCTCCTTCATCCTGTTCTTCCTTGCTTCACCTTCTCTGCCTCTCTGGGGGATCCCCAAACATTTGAGCTCCTGCCTATCAGGGTAATTTACCTATTTCTGCCTATTTGAGTATACCTGTCATTCTCATAAGACAGGAGGAAATTCCTCCTTTACCTGGGAGTCCATGAGGAACCCCTCTCCACTTTGTCAGCTTCTGTCAGCAAGAGCCCTGCTCTGGACCACATTCTGCTCTGCACTCCTAAGAATCTGTTCCTCTTTTCTATTCTCAAATTCTCCTTCTTACATCCACCTCTGGCCAGGACCAGAAGCAGAGCCATGGACACGCATGTAGAGTAGATGAGTGGACACAGACAACCACCTCATGTAAAGAAGATGCATCATCAAAGGAATCAGTGTTTTATGGAATATCTATGTGTCTCCCAAGTGTCCTCATTCGTTTCCTTCCTCATGCACGCAGCTCAGAGTTGGGGTAGACACACAGATCTCGGAGAGGACTGATGCTCTCTGACATGCTTCTCACCTAAGAATTTACTTAGATGGTCCTCATCGCCCCCTCAGCGTAAATTGTCCTCTGGTGAACAGCATGAACTTTTGTCATTGCACATATCTTATCCTCATTTATTTCTTTAACCTGTGTCATCTTAGATATTAACCAACCTTTCAAGTAGCCTTCCTGTGTTTGAAAATTATGCGTCTTATGAATCTCAGCCTCTTACTATAGAAGATAAATACGAAATAATTTCTATAAAATGTAAAAATATAGTTGAAAATGCTTCAGTGAAGGAACATATGAATCAATAAAATTAAAGCATGAGAATCTGGGAGTAATTTATAGTCAGAAACTTATAAGTAAATAATTTCAAACTTCACGTGTAAATATAAAGAAAACATGAATAAGTGGAGTGGAATAAATTTTTTGTTTCTCACCTCCAAATGATCCAACAGCCCGAGGTGGGTGTGAAAGCTGTGGGAGTTCTCTCTTGTCATGGACCTTCTCAGAGAGAGAGGAGTCGCGGTCAAATGAGGAGGTGGGAGGAGGTGTTAGAGGCTGGAGGAGAGAGGGTGAGCCTGTCACCTAGCAGAGACAGGCCTGCGGGAGTTGAGGGTGCGGAGGCCTCTCCCAGGGGCCAAACCCTGAGAAACTGGGAAGCTAAAAGGAGGTACTCTGTGCTCATTCCTAACAGGACACTGCTTTAGGCATAAAAGAGGGCGGCATTCCTTCCTGACTCTTCATATTACATTGTCACCTGCTACCAGTCAGAGAATAGGTGCTTTTAAAATATATGTTTCACAAATAACTTAGTAAGTTCTCAAATACATAAATGAGGGTTTTCTCAAACTGAGAACAAATGCCTTGTGCCTTTTCTGTTTCCCCCATAAGTGGTGGAGGCAGCCCTGGCTCCACTGTTGTTCTTTAACTCCTCATACGTGCAAAGTCTACCGTGTGTGCTGCTCGTTTGATCGCTGGTGGATTGCAGAGCTTCACTTCCACATTCCCACCTGCTGCATCGCTTCTTACCCTGCTGTCCCCAAATAGAAGACAAACTCTTATCATAACCCCTAATGGCTTCTATCCAGTATCTCCTACAAGAGTTAAGGATAGTGATACCCTGAAAAACCAGTTGGTTTTCTGTATACACACAATGAAGAAACTGGAAAGGATATTAAGAAAAAAATTTCATTTATGATAGCATCAAAAATAGCAAAATACTTAAGAGTAACAACCAATTAGGCGAAAGGCCTGTAAAGTGAAAACTACAAAACATTGCTGAAAAAGATCAAAGGAGATTTAAATATGTGAAAGGACAGCCATGTCCATTGACGGGATGACTTAACTCGTTGAATATCGGTCAATACCACCCACGTGGATCTCCACATTCACTGCAACCCCACCCTGTGCTCACATCCTCAATGTAATCCACAATGCCTACTGCTCTTCCTCCTCTGGTTCTTTGGTTGGGAAGATGATAGCAAACATCTGTTCCTTTGGACCAAGATCTGAGACATCCAACCGCCATGAACTCCGTGGAGCTCTAACTAAAAGTCTTCATTAGGACCCAATGCACATGGAGTAATAGACCGTGAGGGTTTCCAGTACAGGAACGGCAGAAGAGCCCTGAAGGTGGGGGGGGTGTTCCATTTATAGTAATGTTCATTTCCAACCAATCCTCATCCTGAGTAGAATTACAAAACTACATTTAAAGTATTTTAAATATATCAGAGTCAAATAAAAGAATTTTTTCTTTATAAGTAAATATTATATATATTTAGCATAAAATTATATATAATACACAAACATTATATAACTATTATATGCTTTATATATAATATTATTAGGCTCATTAGCATACAAATATTTATTATATAATATGCAGATATATAATACATAAATACTATATATTATATAATTTTACTATTATATGTTACATGTTTCATATTATACGTTATATATTATAAGCTATATATATATTATGTTATATATATATATGTGTGCAGGTATATATAGAGAGAGAGAAAGAGAGACAGAGAGGAGAGAATGTAGGGCAATTTTATTTTCTAATTCTAGGAAAACAATGGAACCCAAACCAACAGGAAGAGTATCACATGAACACAGCTGTAGGTGCAAGTAGCATCCATGTTATATGCAGAAGCATTCACCTTGACCCCAGGCAAGATCTGGGCTGAAACTAGATGACTGGAATCTCTGGGCGATGGTGAACACAGAATTGGGGGAGAGCAGACATGAAGACGCACTGAGCCAGATGCCAGATGCCCCAAGCAGAGAGAGAGCTTGTGAACTTACAGCGGCGGTGCCCTGACACACTGTGGAAGAGGAAAATGAAGTTACTGAACCCACTGAAACGGGATTCATTGATCCTCTAGCCCATGGTGGGCAGTGTGCATCAGCGGGGTCCTTCAGAGGTAAACAGCACAGCCCAGGGGAAGCTGTGACCTGGGTCAAGCAGCATCTCCCAAGAGCCACCAGGGGGAGCTCCTCCCTGCACTTTCCTGCTCTGTGAAGGACCCCTGAGCCCCGGCCTCTTCTCCCATATCCAGCTTCCCAATCCCTCCATTCACCGGGCTCCAGACCTTCTGATAGGAAGGAATGATTCTGACCCATGGCGCCTTGAGAGTCTCTGAGACAGTTTCTGGGGTTGAGTCAGGGCTCCCTTCAGAGGTCAGAGGTCCTGGCTCATTACTATGACCTCCCACTTTATTTGTGGTGAAATATATAATAAATGCATTAGCTCTAAAATTTTCATAATTTTGGTTGTTATTTCTAAGGAGAGTGTTATTGGTCATTCATTTCTGTATGTTTTAGTGACTATGGAAGCTGGTATTGTGTTTTTCAGATATTTTCATTATTCTTTCTAATTCTTCCTTTTTCTCTTAACTTTTAGAAGCTTTTTATCTTCAAATTTGCTGCACATGAAATTGCATATTTTCACTGCTATAGCAAAGAATCTTTGTTTAAAGGCACAAAATAATTTGCTACCAATCTTTGTCTGATATGAGTTCGGACTCTCAAACCCAGATGGTGAGGAAGGAAAACAATAACCATGCACATTTCATGAAACAGACAATGCACCAGCAATTCTGAAATGGATATGAAATCATACTTTATTTCTCACTGTGAGAGCATCATTTGTGGCTAAGCTTCACAGATTACTGGAGAAATTTGATCTTCCTACTGCTACTCCTTAGTCCAAAATCCCCTCCTCTGCTCTTCCCCTTCCTTCTGCTCCAGGTGAGACTGTTGAGGAAAAAGGTGCATTAAATGCTCCATGATGTTCACACCAACTGGTTCAGACTCAGTATGATTTTTATTTCTAATTATGAGTCACATGTTTTCTTACATTTTTTATTTGATGTCGGGAGGGATCTCATAATTTAATGGTGATATCATCCTCTTTCTTCTAAAAAACTGCGTGTACATTGAATCTACTCCAGATTATTGATCGTTCCTGGAGCAAAGGAGAGTCACTGTCCCAAGCCTGGCAGTGCAGCTCTGTGTGTCGGCTCCCTCAGCCCTGATCCCCCACCGCTGCTACTGGGGACAGTTTCAAAGACTGTGTCAGAGGAAGACCCCTGTCCCTCCACACACCCAGATGGGACCGTGTGATTTCCATTGGTTTTACTGCTGGGGAGAGGAGTGCCCACTAATCTCCCACAAAGGAGCCAACAAGTGATCTCACTGGGGAGGGAAGAAGTTCAGAGCCTGGAATCAGGTTTGGGATGAACGAGATGGCTGGACCAGGAGGTGGAGAACACCCCCATCTCCTCATCCAGCCCTCAGGCTCCACGGAAGAAACTTAGGGCTGAGGACATCAGGGACATGGGGAAGTTGATTTAGAAAAGAACATCAACCTCATCACTCAGTGTCTCAGTCACTGTGCAGTCATTGGTCTGTGTGAGGTCCCAGCATCTGCCTCTTTCAAGATCTCCCCCAGGGGCATAACGGTGACACTATGGCAGGAAGAGAGAGGAAGCTGATTTGCATGAAGCACCTTCTCCTCCTAATGGGTTTGAGAGGCATGAAAAGGCCCCGAGGACAACACTCTCCAGCCCAGGAGCCTGAGGAGGTGACATCTGGGAGTGTCCCCACCATGGCCTGGACAGTGCTTCTTCTCTGGCTCCTCACTTACAGCTCAGGTCAGAGAGAAGGACTCTGCATCCTTGGGTGGCACATAAAAGCACGGTCACGGGCTGACCCTTGTCTCCCATAACATCTGTCTCTTTCCTGTTGATTTTAGGGGCAGATTCTCAGGCTGTGGTGATCCAGGACCCATCATTCTCTGTGTCCCTAGGGGGGACGGTCATACTCACCTGTGGCCTTAGCACTGGGTCAGTCTCTACCAGTAACTATCCTAGATGGTACCAGCAGACCCCAGGCAAGGCTCCCCGTACACTCACCTACAGCACAAACAACCGCCCCTCTGGGATCCCTGAACGCTTCTCTGGATCCATCTCAGGAAACAAAGCCGCCCTCACCATCACGGGGGCCCAGCCTGAGGACGAGGCCGACTATTACTGTGATCTGTATGTGGATCGTGGTGTTTCCACAGTGATGTAAACCCATGGGGAAGTGCAACCAAAACCTCCTCCTGTGCTCAGAACGTCTCAGCCCTTCGAGGCAGGAGAGCAAGTGAGACGATGGAGACCGTAACACCATCATTGGGAGGGAGGCCCATGCCCCCATCCTCCTATCCAGAGGTTCATCTCCATGTGCCCCTTCCAGCCTCTCCCAGGCTGTGTCCATCCCTCTAGGGTGACTCCTCCAGACTTTCCTTCCTCTCTCCCTCTCTGCCTGTAATGATGGGGGGAGGCTCAGCTCCAAAATACATCAACCAACAGAGAGACTCGGAGACCCCACCACGACTGTGAGAGTCTTCTGACTCACAGAGCGTTAACAGGCCTACTCTCATGCATTAGTTTGATGTTAGAGACCAAATTAATGTTCAACATTTCTTCATATACATAAGCTGAATCCACAGCACATTTGCTGTTCTGTTTCATAGGCCAGATGCTCATCATCATTGCACAGTGAAGATCATGAAGGCAAAATGCACTTGGGAAAGTTCATTTTTTAATGCTGCCAGAGATAGTTCATGCTCCCTGATATCTATTTCTCACACTTTTCAGTCCTTGTGATTTTGGGTATCACTTACTTAACCATGAAAATGTGTTACCTTTTTAATAGCGTAATTTAAAGTCTTCTCTAAACTTTAATATTAACTATGTGGTAGATTTTAAAATCATTTATTGATTTTGGAAGGTGTTTGCTCTCTGATAAATTGGACAATCAGATAATATCAGTAACTTCACTCACAGCATGCCCCAGGAATGTTTGTGGTGACAGTGACCAAGTTTCAGGCGAGTGCCCCCCAACATCATTTCCGCTGAGAGACTGAAGTTTGACTAGGGAACAGAAGGGGGCACTGTGGGTCTCCCCAGTGTCTGCTCAGTGGGTGGCCCCTGCTGTGTAATCCTACAAACTCCCCAGGGCTGGGGCCTTGGAGCCTCCTGTGCTGATGGGGACCCTGCAGCTGTGTCCTCTCTGGGCTGGACAGAGTCTCCTGCTCACAGGGCTGTGGAGGGTCCCAGTAGCTGGTCCCTTCCACAGCAAACTCTGGGTCTCACCTTCAGACTCTAGTCTGTCTATAGAGTCCAGCTCAGACTTCAGTTGATGCTCAGGATGGAGCAGATTCTCCAGTAAGGGGAGTCTGTGTGAGCAGCTGCTCCTCTTTCGGGCCTCTGGAGAAGATAGAAGAGGTCTGGGCCACCCAGCCCCAGCTTGGCACTCAGGATGGCTGTGTCCCCATGGCCTCGACCCCTCTCCTCCTCTGCTCCTCTCTCACTGCACAAACAGGGACAGACCTCAGAGACCCAGGCAGCTCCGACCAGATGTCAGCCCCTTGGACTCGCAACCCCAGCATCTTCTCCCTGTTCCCTCCCCATCACTCCTGTCTGTCTGTGTCTCTAGGTCATAGCTCCCCGCCTGTGCTGACTCAGTGTCCTCCTTCTCTGCACCTCTGGGAACATCAAACAGACTCACCTGCACCCTAAGCAGTGTTCTCAGTGGTTGTGGCTTCTGGATGAGCTGACAGCAGCAGAAACAGGGAGCCCCCTCCAGCATCTCCTCAGTTTCATGTCAGACTCAGGTAAGAATCAAGGTTCCAGGGTCCCCAGCCACTTCTCTGGATCCAAAGTTGCCCCCACTGACTCAGACTTTTGGACGTCTTTGGGCTGCAGCCTGAAGAGGGTGACATTACTGTGACACATGTCTCAGCAGCTCTGAGACTAACTCAGGCCCCAGACCCACGGGGAGTGAGACGCAAAGCTCCCTCCACCCTCCTGGCCTGGAGCAGCCGCCCTGCACTGGCTCCCCCACGTCTAGCTCAGGGGGTGACTGCTGTTGTCACTTCTTCAGCCAGCACCTGACTTCCTCAGAAGAGTGGATCTGCTACTGTCTCACCTGGTTCATGTTTCACAGGCAGAAAGCCCTTGATCAGAGACACATCTCTCAGTGGAGACAGTGGAGGAGACCAGTGGAGGGCGAATCTGGTCACACCCAGCTCAGCATCTAGGAGACACTCAGAGATGCTTCTGGTCTGAGTGCTTCAGTCTGGGCTTCTGGAAACAGTACAGCACGCAGAATGGAACTGGGTTCTATATACTAGCAATCAGCCACCAAACATTGAAAATAAAAATCAGTACCATTTACAACAGCATAAAAATACATAATAATTGAGGAAAACCTAAGTGTCGTACAGTGGAAACTAGGAACCACTGCTGGAAGAAATTAAGACAGACCTAAACAATCTGCAGCTATATCTCTTTGTGGCAGAGCGTGGGTGCAGCAGGCCTGGGGCTGGTGCTTCTGGAGCTGGGCCTGTGCTGACATCTGCAATGTGCACCTGTTTCTGATCATCACCTCCCCCCACTGAAGGACCCTGTGACCTGTAACCCATCGTAGGAGGATCAGGGCCCAGAGGGCTCTTTACAGAATATGGCATGTGATTTCAGGGTCCCTGATCATGTCTCCAAGGCTCATCACTGGGACCCAAGTCCATAGTTCCAGGGGGATCACAGGCCTCTCACTAAATCATAGATCACTCCAAACCTGCCTCCCACTGTCCCATGAAGAGTGATGACGTGTCCCTGCCACCCAGGGGGTATGTAGGCCTGGTCCTGTGGGTGATGAATCCTGGGCAGGCATGCACATTGGAGAGTCTTATATTCTCTGACCTGTGGTTCCTTGAGACACTGACCTATCAGGGTAGTTGTGGGGACCCTGGGTTGAGGCTCCACCATCTTCCAACCCTCAGTACAGATTGTTCCACAGAACAGAATCAGCAACGAGACAGAAAGATCAGAGGACGCAGATGTGGGTGAAGGGCCCCCACCTGTGCTCTGGGGCTGGAGTCCTGTAAGAGATTTGGGGCAGCTGTGACTTCACTTTGGAAACTAAGGAGCCTGTGATGGGACATCTGCAAACCCTGGCCATGCTGGGGCGGGGCTTCCAGGGACAGCACTAACCGAGCACAGCATCAGCTGCAGCATCTCACAGTGACTGGTGCCAGGCCCGCAGCCCAGCACTCCACCTGTGGAGGCTCCTCTAGGACAGCATTGCTGTGAGGTGGCCACAGCCAGACTCACTGAGAGTGAGAATCTGAGGCTCCAAAGGGACAAGGGACTTGCTGAAGGACACGGAAAGGCGTCATAACCTAGGGCTGTCTGCTGACACCTCAAGAAGTCCCCTAAATGACAGACCATCCACCAAAGACACAGCTGATTCCCAGGTAATTACAATCGGGTCAGGTCAGAGACGAATAAATGTGTCCCCCCCAATCCCTTCTCTGCTCCTCGCCTCCTCCTCCCTCCCAGGGCCCGGTCCACGTTAGGTCACCTCTTGTGGGGATGACCATGGTGGCCTCCTCCTCTGTGGGCTCCTAGCTTCCCCTCTCTCCACCCCTGGAACTGACTGTTCACCCACAGCCCCAAGGCATCTTGGAGTGGGGTCATGTCCCTCCCTGCTGGACCCTCCAGTGGACCCCCTGTTCTTCATAACAAAACCCAAACCCCTTCTCGTGGAGTTGAGCTCAGACTTACGAGGGAAGTGAGAGGCAGCCACTGGCCCAATCTGCCAAGGCCTGAAGCTCACAGGAGAGAAGGACAAGGTCCCATTAGCAGGATGTTTAGTCATCAGAGCTGACTGCCCTCCAGGCCCTGAGCTGTGGGATGTTTAAGGTTGGAGACCCAGAGCAAAATGCACCAATGGGGGTTATCCTAGAAACAGGGGTTATGGTCAGATCCCCACTCTCAAGCCTCATTCCCACCTCTGTCCTATCTGCTCCTGTCACTCCTGCTTCCTTCTGCTTGGATGCCTACTTTTCCTGTGATGCCATTTCCTTGTGAACAGACCCATCCCTCAGGGCCCTAACAGAGGTCCCCCCCTTCAAGAGGCCACTCCTGGTACCTCCAGCAGCAAGGGAGCATGTGCTGTGCTGTGTGTGCCCTTCCTTTGTACCTGTGGACAGGTGAGTCTGCACTGTAGATAGTTAAACCTCTGTGCTGTCTTCCTGCTGGCACTGCAAATTCTTCAGGCCAGGATCTACCATGAAATTTGTCTTGCAGAGTCCAATGGACCTTGGCCAATTTCTTGACATGTGGGCTTCCCACAGAGGAAGCCGCACCTGCGAAGGCACTGAGATGTGATCATATATGTGGGAACTGGGCAAACCGAACGATTCAATGTGTGCAGTGTAAAGTACAAGGTGGGGGATGAGAGAGTCTTTAGGGGGACAGGCCCCTGAGGGTCCCAAAAGTCAACTCAGGAACTGAGATTTGCCCTGAAGAGGATGAGAGCCATGGGTGGATATTTAAGGAGGAGAGCAACACTGGTTGATGGCTCATCCAATGGGGCATTAAGCATAAAGAATATCAAAAATGGAGAAATTAAGTGGGAACAAGACTCCAGCCCTCTTCTTGCTTCCTCTGGCCCTGCTCCCACAGAGTAAAGGACGTTCTTCTCTGACTGCCTAGACTCTAGGCCCATCCCTGGCTATGATCACCAGTGGGCAGGGTCGTTTCAGGTTAGATGACTGTGCACACATTCCCCACACATGGTGGCCAGAGACTTCCTGGACAAACTTCAGACTTCTGAGGAACTCTGTGGAAACTCCCTGATGGTTTCTGAGACCATAAATTCACTATCTAAAATATTGACACAGTCACCCTGGAAGCTGGCATTTGCCTTTTAAAAGCCACCTTTCCTGCATGCCCCTCCATCCCACCCTGCTAGTGTCTCTTGACATGAAGCCTCCTCTGGACCAGCAGGGACCCTGGCTCACAGAGGGGCACCCCTGGGAGCCTTGGGCTGGCTGAACCTGCTCAGGCCTCTTGGAGTGACTGCTCTGTGCCCCGGTTATAAAAGGAGAGGGAATCACAGTGGAAGGTGGACCCCTGTATTATACAGGCAGGAAACTCAGTCACAAAGTGAAATGAGGCCCTAACCTGCTTTGAGTGACCACACTCACTCCTTTCTGACACCAGCAGAGCCTGTTGATGGAATTTCCTTATGCTATTGTGGACCTATTGGTCCTAGTTAACACAGGCCAACAAAAAAGTCCCATTGGTCTTCCTGAAATGTGAGGTAATGTTAGTCAGTGTATGAAGGTCAAGCAATTTCTACATGTCTGCTGCACAGCACATATCAGAGCTTTATTCATTTGGAACTGCTTTTAATTATTTGTTGCTATTTGGGTTGACTCTGATAATTTTCCAAAGTCATTTTTCTATTTAGAATTACTGATTAACTCCCAGTACTACATTACTACACACTTTTCAAACTGGAGCATGCACAGCTTCATAATCCCTGGAGTGTGCAAGTAGGATGCAAAACAGCAGAATATCTGTGATACATATTTCTGGAGCATCAATATTACTGTAAGGTTTGGAAGAACCAAGTTCAGTAATTTACAGTAATCACCTCCCTACCCCCCCACAAATATGGAGGAAAGATGTAGAAGAGTGGGGGAGGGAAGAAGTGCCAGGAGAAGTGGTCCAGTCTCTGAAGTTTCACCAGGTGGAGGTGGCTGGGTCAGCCAGCAGCCAGGGCAGCAGCTTCTCCTCTCGTCTCCCAGGCTGTTCCTGGCAGTCCTTAAAGCTCAATGGGTATGTGGCACCCACTGCTTTTGAAGGCCGTGGAGCTGGCAGTCAGCCTCTTCATTTGAACCCTGGTGAATGAACACACCCTCAGCTTGCTCACCTCCATCCTCCACCACAAGAAGTCCTCTCACATGGGTGTGCTGTGCACACTCGGCGCATGTACTTCCTGCACGGCTCCCACCCAGAGCTGTTTCTGTCCAGCGCCTGATGGATCCCCTGCACCATCTCGCTGGGCTCCCTGGAGGTCATGATCATCCTGCTCCGTGTAAAGTGCAGGGAGTGCGGCTTGTCCTCCCACATTCTCGACCCTGGCACAGAGAGTAAAGATCCCATGTCTGAGTGACACACGCAGATCAGCAGTTCAGAGCACTAGAACTGGGGACACACACCTGGTCCACATGTTGGCTCTTCCACTTAGAAACTTGAGAGTTTGGGCCATTAATATAGGCACTTAGGTATCTCCATCTGATAAGAAAATTAATAAAACTCCAGGTGAAGCTGGGTGCGAGTTGTTGAGTTAATGTATATAACGTGTGCAGTCATGATGGAAACTATTGGAGAAGATCGACAATGACATCTGTGTTGTGGAAGTGGGAAATAACTCCTGGTTAACACAAAGAATCCCCAACACAACTCACAGACACACATTCACATAGAACAACACAAGACCCCCAACCCTCATGCACACAGCCCCGCACCGCGTAAAGGGAGCACAGTTACTTCCAGGTACTGTACAAACATGGCCATGTTTTTTTCTAATCTGGAAAATCAGTTTTTTCCATGAAAACCCCAGTTCTCACTCCCATCAGGACCCTGGAATCATGTTGGATCTGGAGACAGGAAGCAGCCAGGATGCCCTCCTGTCTTATCCTCTAAGTATCTTCCTCAGCAAGTGAGGTGGTTCAGAATGTGCACCCTTTCCTCTTGCTCTTGAGATGGCCTCAGTTAGCTGAGAGCGCTGTGAGGAGCAGACCAGGGGGAGGGCCGTTTGCTGATATATTTTGTTGCTGTCGTTCTCTTGGTGACTATTGCAAAGCACATAGAAACAGGAGTCAAGTCAAGGCCCTCAGAGCAAGCTTAGCGTGCACTGTGGTAAATGCATGAGCTTCTCCTGGAGGACACAGCTCTCTAGTCCTTTAGGTTAGTAACTACAGAATCTCCATCTCAGGAGGAAACCCTGCTTCTGAGGAAAGGGCCCATGTACAGCTGCCAAGCTGGTGCTGCCATTGTAGACGCCCTCTTGAATCAGATACCAGAGGGAAGGACCTCCTCTTCCACCCCCCCAGAAGACAGTGTTAATGTCTATATTGCACACTGTTACCTCTTCACATCTGAACTTAATCGATAAAGAGAGAAACGAAGAAAGCAAAGTGTCTATTTCTGACAATGGAACACGATATTACATTGATATTAGATAAGGCCTCTCCATCTCTCCTGCCACCAGGAAGCTCCTCCAAAGGGTCCTCCTGGGAGACTGGAGGATGCAGAGAGACTGTCAGGCATTGTGATGCTGCTCTTGAATCAGTCAGGGAGCTCTGCTTCACTGGACAAGAGGATGGGTACATGGACATGGTTTGTTAAATGTCCCCAAATAGTTGAGGATTAAACAACGTGCTTCCACAGAAGACATTAAAGAAGAGGTCTAAATAGAAATTTCAAAATAGTTTTAACTAGATGAAATAAAAATATCATTTGTCAAAATTCATGGGATGCGGTGAAAGTAGTGAATAGAAGGACATTTCCATGAACATTCACAGCAGCTTTATCAAAATCGTCAAAAACTGGAAATAACCAAGATCCCTTCAAAAGGTGAATGAGAAACAAACTGAGGAGTCTGGCTACTGGTTAAAAACCCGTGTGTGATTTCTCAGGACCCCCCACAGGCAAGTACAAAGCCTTTCCAGTGGGGTCCCATGAGGGGGTCTGTCCCCACACCGCAGCCTGGGTGCCTGGCCTGAGCCCTGCATTCTCTGAAGGGAGCTGCAGTCAAGCGCTCAGGCCCCTCTGGCCAGTTCTGCTCTTCACACATCTGCGGTCCTGGCCCAGGCGCCTTCACTCCTGGGTCTCTTTATCGAGGCCTTGGGCCGTGGTTCTCTTCAGGCTCCTCTGCAAGGCCGCCTCATGGGGGAGGAGAGAGAAGCCTGCAGACACTGTCCCCGCTCTCTGAGTCAGTACCCAGCACCTGCCCACTCCCAGTCCTTCTCTCTCGCCCTCCCCTGACCCCAGGGTCCATAAAACTGCCAGGCCTTTTGTTAGGGACTCCTCTGCAGAGAGACAGCTCAGACATGCACTGACCCACCTGACCCCTGAATGGGGTGACATTCCACGGGGAAAATGGAACGGGGAAGTGGGCACTTGCTGCAGTTTTAGCCTCTTCCTTGTACTGTCATAGTAAGTGGTTAGAGGCTTAACTCTTTCATTTTGTCCTATTGTTTTAACTGGCTGCTGTGATACCTGACAGCTCCCCTCTCTCTCCCAGGTCAGCTGAGCTCCTGATACAAACTTTCTTGTATCCATTCTACTCAGTGATAAAAACTGAATTAGTTATCAAACTATGAAAATATGAAGGAACTTTAAATGCATATTGCTGAGAAGAAGATTCACTCAGCAAAAGCTACACACTCAATGTTACAACTATATAACATTCTGGAAAAGGCAAACTATAGAGAGAGTAAAGAGTTCAGGGGTTTCCAGGGGTTCAGAAAGCGAGAGAGAAGAACAGGTGAAGAATAGGGGATGTTTAGAGCAATGAAACAATGCAGTATGATACTGTCATGGTGCTATATGACATTATGCATTAGCAAATCCTGTAGCAACCCTTATTCTAAACTTGGATTTTAGTTGATAATTACATATCAATATTGGCTCATTAATTGTAACAAATATGTCACCCTAATATAAGAGGTTCATAGCAGGGGGCATAGGGTGGGAGGGTGGGTATGAGAAGTTACTCTATTCTCTGCCCTTTTTTTATGTTAATCTAAATCTGTTGTAAATGATAAAGTCTACTAATTAAAAAAAATAACCTGGCAATGCTGTTTTACGGAAAATAATTTTAGCTCACATTCAACAATCAACTAATGTCCACATATTAGCTTGAGACATTGTTTACTATTAAATGTGTACCATGCTTGACTTCTAAATGCATCTTTACTGATGTGTTTGTAGCATTGCTGGTTAACTTAGTAAGTTAAAATTTGTATGAATGAATAACAAAGCATATGGCTTATCAGTTTTAGGATTTTACGTTAAATTTGGGACATGGAATAAACTAAAGTCATTATTCTTGAAACCAGTTAATAATTAAATTTCCACAATACTTCTATTCAGTTATTTGTAGAATGTACCCTATTTGGTAAGATGCCAATTTTTATGGCCCTCTCTTGAGGCTAGTAGTTGATTTCCCTGGAAACACATGAACTTTTCTTCCTATGTCCAAGTGGTGTCCACACTCTATTCTATTTTCAAAGGGTCACACAGGTGTGGATGGTCTTACAGACATCCTGGGGCACCCCATAGAGTCAAACTTTGATAATTCTTTTAATCTGTTCACAATTAATGCCATCACCATCCATCCCATTAAATGAGGCATTTCCAATAAATGTTATCCTTTGTTTTCAACTTTCCTAATATTTAGAATACAATTTTGTTCTTTTGATCAACTTTATTCTAAAAATATTTTCACTCTAAGACAGTATGGGTGAAATTTTATCCCACTTACTCGAGAACACCAGTCCGTCAATGGCCTCACCTGGACACAGGGCTCCTCTTCCTAATGCAGAACCATTGTTCACTCTTCCCCTTCTAGTAAGTTGCTCCATCAGCACACAGTCAAGTTTTTATTTCTCCCTCTTATAAAACCTCCTCTAGACTCCCCTTTAAAAACTCTCCATCCATCATCTCAATTCCTTCTTGCCCATTTACAATGAAAGTCCCCAAAGAGCCATCTATGTGCATTGTCTCTAAGTCAGCTCATTCACTGTCTCCTAAACCCGGGCCAATTAAGCTCTATCTTCCAAATTACAGTGAAACTGCCCTTGGAAAGCTCACAATGACCTCCTGTCCCTCAACCCAGTGGTCAAGTCCCAGCCCCCCTCTTGTGCAATCAGTGGATCACTCTCTCCTTCTTGTCAGTCTTCTTCACTGGCTTCCAGGGCACCACCCTCTCCTGGTCCCCCTGCCTCACTAGCTGCTCCCTGTCTGTCTCCTTTGCAGGGGCTCCTCTCTCTCTAAGCTCCTCACATTTGAGGGCCCCAGGGCGCTGCTCTGGATCTTTGGCTCTCCTCTCCATTGCACCTCCGTGGTGCTATCAGGCAGTCTGAAGGCTTTAAACGCAGTCTAAGCACTGACAGTTTCGAAGTGTCTATCTCCAGCACAACCTCCACCCTAGATCGCAATCTTCTTAACTTAGTGTCTGCACAGGGTAGTCTAATAGATCATCTATCTTGAAATGACCAAGGCAGAATTTCTCATCTTCATGCCCAATACTACGTCACCTATATTCTTTCCATTTCTGTTCATAGTGACTCTATCTTTTCCATCAGGACAACAACCTCAGAGTCAGCCTGGATGCCAATTTCCGTAACTTCTCACATCCACACTGTCAGCAAACCCCGTCAGTTCTAACTTTAAAATCTGTCCAGTGTCTGAACACTCCTCACTGCTTCAACTGCCACCACTCTGGTTCTGAACCTCCATCATCATTGCCTGAAGTAGTGTCGTAGTCACCTGACTTGTCCCCTTTCTTCTCTTCCTCCTCTCCACCCTCCAGAAGTTCATTCTCAACATGGCTCATGCCCTCACTTCCTTCCAAGCCTTGTGCAAGTGTCACCTTCACAGGAAATAAAACCGATTTCTTAAGCTCATTCCTCCACTCCTGATCTTATTTCCATATTTATTTTTTTCCTAAAGTTTTGTGACATTCGATGATTCATTTGTTTACCATTGTCTTCCCTAATTAGAATACAGGACACAAGAGGTAGATATTTTTGTTGTTTCTTTGCCCTATTTCTCTAGCCCCTAAGTCATTACCTGGGCATCATAGATGTTCAAGAAATCCCTGCTGAGTGAATTCATTTACCTCACTACTATTACTCTTAAGCATCACAACATCCAGGTAAAACTGACTTCACAGCTTCATAGGTGCCCTCAAATTTCCTCACTCTGTCCTTCCACATGGACCTTCCCTCCAGGCTGACATCAAAGCCATCCTCTCCCAAGACACAGCCCAGACTTTATCTCCGCCATGAAGCCTTTTCTCATTTCCCCTCCTTTCTGTTTTCACAGACCATTCATTCAGCTTCTCTAGCTGTTCCTGTAGTTATTTTTACATATGTCTCATCCTTCCAACTAAATTGTCATTTACTTTAGAGCAAATTAAGCCAAGGATTTTCTTCATCCTACACCACACTCAGCAGAGCCTTTATTATCACTATTACAGGAAAGTTCACATGTACTAAATAGGAGAAATTAAGTAGTGAACCTATATTGTCCCTCACCCTTCTTAAACTCATATGAATATGTCACATTTATTTCACATAATTCCCAACCCTTCACACATTGCTAGGTATCTTCTGAGGTATATTTTAATAAGATATAAACCTCACTTATTTTGTGTGTTTTCATAGATTAACAAATTACATATCATCATGATTGAACATTAGAACATTTCCATCAGCCCAACTAGTTTTGAGAGTACCTGTTTGCAGTCAATTCATGCTCCACATCCAGCTCCAGGCAACCATTAACTCATTTCTGTTTCTGTAAATTTGCCTTTAAAGGATTTTTAATATAAATTAAATCATGCATTTGTAGTTTTTTTGTCTGGTTTACTTTACCAGCCATATGTTGTTGAGATTCACCCATGTTGCAGCATTTATCAATAATTTGTCCCTGTCCACTGAGGAGGAGTATTCTGTTGTGTGGATGGGCCACCTCTTTTTATTTTTTCATCAGTTGATGGACATTTGGATTTTTTTCCAGTTTTGTCTCAATTCAGAAGTAAACACCCCAGTGAGAATCCCCAAATGTATGGACTTGGGAAGCTGCGCAAGATGCCTTGCTAAGTGAACAAAGCCATGTGAACAATTCTATCATCAAATACTCAAGTGGGTTATTTCTTAATGATACATAGATTCCTGAATGTGCGCTGATAATTTATGGAATAGCGCCCAAGTAAATGTTTACAGTACACACAGAATTTCTGTAGGGTAGAAGAGAGTTAAATGTTCATTTTACACTCTTACAAATTACACAACTTTTGTTAATTAAAATATTATTTTAAAAAATGTCTTCCAGCACCCCACTCGCCTGGCATATCCTGCCTCCCACAGGACCCCACGGTGGCAAGGAGCACAACTAGAAACACTGGTGCATTAGGTGTGGACTGTGAATGCCACAAAACTAAGTATGCAAATTTATTACTTTCTTCATTTTCAATGAGCGCTGTTTCATTTTTATTTCAAGTTTTTATCCATGCTTGAAAAAGAAGAGATAACCTAGTCAAATTAATCTACAAATGCTGGATTCCACACGCATTTCAGGTTTAAATGCCACATTCTGCATTTGCCCCCTCTCCCCTGCCCTCCATCTTGAGTTCCACGGTTTCAGTGAGGGAAGTTGGTGCAGGCAGGGGGTCCTGCCACTGCTGGATGGGCCCTGCCATGGCACGCCCTCTGTTCACGGGCCCATGTAGTGCTCGGCAGGAGTAGCCTCCCAGGAACCCTCAGAAAGTCAGCTCACAGCAGAGCTTGGCCCTTCACAGCTGCTGAGGTCAACCTGAAGCCTCTGTGAGGTTGGCACAAGGCTCCTCTCTTGGCCTTTCTTCCTGGTACCCTTGTTAGTGCTGTCACGTGGGAGGGCTGGGGAGTTTTTAAACATCTGCACAGCTGAATATAAATTCTGCAGGCTCAGTGTAAGATCAAACTGTGGGATCCCTTGGGCAAGAAACCAGGGGAGTGTGCAGTTAGAAATAATATAAATCATTTTCCTTTGGTTTTTATATATTAAATATAGTAGGAGTGATGATGCAGGAATAAAAACATAAATTTATACTTTACAAAGCAATCACCTTTCAGAGTCATACTTTATATTATACAATAAATAACATTATTCTCAAGATTCCTTCCAGAGGTATTGACAAAAATACAAACAACAAAATGCCTAGAAGGATATTAACACAAGGACATATGAAGTACTCAATTTGCAGTGACTTGCACAGCTAAGACTAAATGAGTGTTATATGAGAGAAGGAACGATCTTGGTGGTGGTCACTAGGGGAACTGATTTATAATCATTTATTAAGTTCTCTCATATTTGGATGCTTCTATATATATTTATCTTATCTCATATAAAATAGTTTTTAAACATTTGTAATATATACATATCAATTTATGTAAAAACCCCCAACAGGACTCTCTCTTCGACCTGCTCAATGCTGGGATTCAAGTCAGTGGGAATTATTCTCTTGGTGACTTTAGAAAACTGATGGGAAATCACCATTAGTCAAAGACCCCAAAGCAGGTGTGCAGCACAGCAGCAAAAAAGGCATGGGCTTTTCCAGGAGGATCTATCATCTAGGTCTATATTGGTTTCCAATTGCAAAATTCTTAATCCCAGGAAGAAAAATTTCTGCTGAGGAAAAGTCCCTCCCACACAGTTGATCAGCTGATGCTGCTATTTGTGAACGTCCTCTTGAATCAGGCATCAGTTGGTAAGAGAGACACAGTTGACAAGACCCCCACCAATGAAATTGCAGGTATCATCTATCATGTACATTGTCAGATCTTCATACAAGAGTTCAATTGAGAGTGAAATAAACCAACATGCCATGATATCTATTTCAGACAAAGATGGGTAGCCTTACCTTGGTGTTAGATGGGGTCTCTTCCTCCATCCTCTCATGAGAAAGCTCCTCCAACAGGCCCTCATGGGGAGTGTGGGGGACACAGAGTAACTGTCAGTCATTGGTGGTGTTGCTCAGGAATCACTCAGGGAGCCCTCCTTGATGTGGATACAGAACTAGAGTGTATGGAGGTGATTGATCAACAAGCATAGACTGAGCTGCTGCTGGGCCATCGTCCTTGGTAGAAGAAGCATAGAGGAGAAGAGGAAGAAGAGAGGAATGAGACTCAGAATCCTTAGATTTGGAGCTAAAGACAGCTTAAACCCACGTGAAGTGTTACATTTACAAAAGGAACTACATATATGCTATGATTAAATGACAATCCCATCAGTCTTTTTTCCCATATTTGAATTCAGCTAAACTGCCACTATCTTCTTGACTTCCTCCAAACCATCTCAGCCTCCATGGATCCATGTATGCTGCATTTCTCCTCAGTTGTATCAGATTTTCCAATTGACAAAAAGCAACCTTCCATTGGGGGACTGGGTCTAATTCCAGGAAAAAAATTCTTTTACTTATTCACTAAACCTTTGTCATAAAGATAATCAATTTTAGAAATTTTGAAAATACTGATATCCTACCATCTCAATTAAACATTGTTACTCATGATATTTTTGCTTCCAGTCTTGCTTCCCTAATGTAATGTGTATGTTCATTGTTCAGCAGCTGTCCATGCTCACACTAGCCAGCCAGGAGCGGGCAAGTTCACTACAGAGCAGATGGCTGGGTGAGCACTGATGCTCTCTGACCAAGCTATACAAGAGAGTTACAATGAGTGATGGGCACCAAGGTAATAACCAAGTAGTACTGTTATTCTTGTTTGTCAATCTTCCCAGGGGGAATAGCTTGCAATATTTGACCATTTCTAGACCATATTTTTATAACCTCATCAAATACCATTGAAATGTCTCCAATAGATAGTTCTTATCTATTCTGGCCTAGATGCTGAGGAATGACCCCAATACCAACAGGGATTGGTGCGGTTGTTCCACATGGTGTCTGGATCTCTCAGAATACGTGGCTGACCAGAAGATGTGGGTTTTCTACATGCTTTTTCTACTAATTTCTATGTAAAAATCTGTGGTAATATGTACCAATAGATGACCTGTGTGATGTGACCACAGAGGCTACGTTATAATGAAGGACAGCGATTGGGACCTCTGTATGTCCAGGTGATTTCAGGAATATGGATGGATGCTGGAACACCCTTGCACTGGGACTAATGTTCCAATTGCTGAGGGATGAAGGCCATAAATTAGTTCAGAGCTTCAACACTGGGGCCACAGCCTTGCATTCACACTTAGACTTTTTCACACAGGTTCTCAAGAGCTTGGGTCACTCATCACTGCACCTCATTTTCTGAGGAGTGGGAACAGCAAACACACGCACAGATATGGCTGTGGTGAGTGATGAGAAAGTCAATGTATGTAAAGCATCCAGTGGCTATGGGATTTTCTTTGAGGATGTGGCACTTACAATTGTGCTGTGTAACTAGGGCATATCTATGGAGAACTGACTTTCTCTGTCATACACACTCCCGACACGTTCACAATAACATCCCACAGACTCACATGCAGGCACCCCTAAGGCCCCATGCACACAAATCCACACCTTCTGAAGGGAACAGAGCTGTTCCAGTGACTGTAGAATGTGGCTGGAGTTCTTTACCTTGGAAAACAGTTCCTACACCACACTCCCCATCCTCATTACCAGCAGGAAGCTGGAATTGGGTAGGCTCTCCAGACTAAGGCCATCAAGAAAGCCTCACCTTTCTGTTCATCTGGATTCTTCTTCCGCATGTGAGTGTTCCAGAATGCAGACCATTTTCACTTGTTATTGAGGTCACCTATGGTTATGGAAAAGAAAACACTGCAAGGATCAAATCATACTGTGTAGGTTTTCTCAGATCTTGTGTCTTCTTAGTGAGTAAAGAATATCACAGAGAAAGGAGCAGTCAAGCCACAGTCCCCAGAAGCATATAGGACACCTGTGGAAAAGTACAAGCTTTCCCTATGGGCTATAACTCTCAAGTGCATTTTGGTTGACAGTTATAAAATTCTTAATCCAAAGACCATTGCTGCTAATGAGAAGTCCCCTTTCCATACAGTTTATAACTTGATGCTGTCATTTTTTTCCCTCCTCCCCAAAGCCCCAGTTCATAGTTGTACATCATAGTTGTCAGTCATTCTAGTACTTCCTTGTGAGCTGCCCCCACAGCATAGCAACTGACAGACAGGTGGTATGGTTCCATGACTGGCTAGTGAACCTGGGCTGTCAAAGTGGTGGACACTGAACTTTAACCACTAGGCGATCATGGCTGGCTCAATGATGCTGCCGTTTTTGAATGCCCTCTTGAATCATGCATCTGTTTGTAAGAGTCTGTCTTAGTTCATTCAGACTGCTGTAACCAAACACCATGGATGGGGTGGCTTAAATAACAGACATTTATTTTTCTCAGTTCTGGAGAGTAGGATGGGAAAGAACAAGGCGCCAGTATATTTTGAGTGTGGTGAGGGCCCTCTTGATGGCTTACACACTGCCTCCTTGCATTGTCTTCTCACATGGCAAGGAGAGAGAAAGGTCTGTTCTCTTCCTCTTCCTATAAGGATACCAATTCATCATGGGGGCTCTGCCCTCATAACCTCATTTAAGGTTAGCTCCAAAAGATGCACCTCCTAATTCCTTTACATGGGGGTTTAGGGCTTTGGCATATGGATTTTTGGGGGAATGTAAATATTCATTGTTATAGCTGTTTCCCCTTCTAGTCCCCCAAAATATGCATTCTAGCATAATTAATGTAAAGTGTCACATTTTCAAATTTGAAATTAATTTTAAAAAATCCAAAAAGGCAACATTTCTATGACAGACAACCTTACTTTGGCACTCAATGGAGCCTGTTTGCCTGCCCTGCCAGTAGGAAGGTCCTCCGACTTGTCTTGGGGTGCTAGGAGGATACAGAGTAACCGTCCTTCAGTGGTGATGTTGCTCATGAAATACTCATGGAGCTTTGCTTTATTTGGAGAAGGGGCTGGAGTGCATGGATGTGATTGTTTGAAAACCATAGATTGAACTGCTATTGGGCCATCCTGCTTAGCGGAAGAAGGAGAGAAATGAAAAGAGCAGAGAAGAAATGAGGAACAAGGTATACGGCTTTGTAGAAAAAGGCAGCCTAATGCAACGTGAAATAGTCGCAAATGATCCTACACTAAACGCAATGATTCGGGTACACATTTCCATTATCCTCTCACCTATTGTGAAATCCTGCTGAACTGCTGCTCTCCTCTTGTCATCTCCCAAGACAATTTCATCCTCCAAAGGTACATATATTTACCACTGCAATTATCCTCTGTTCTGTATGATTTTTCACTTGATTGCATGCAATATTTTATTAGGTGACTGGATTCAATTCTAGGCAAAACACTCTGCTGTAATTACCAGCTAATGGTTTGTCATGAAGATAATCAATTACGAAATATAGGTGAAGCACAGGGGATTGTCAAGACAGTTAAACCATCCTCCATGGCTCTGTAATGGTGACATAAGACAGGGCATATTTGAATGTACAATGTAGAAATGTACAACAAAAGAATAAATCCTAATGTAAACTAAGGAATTTACTTAACAGCAATGTGTAAATATTTGTTCATTAATTATAACACGCACCACACTAATGTAAGATGTTAATAACAGTGTGAACCTCCAGGTGGGAGGAAGTACATAAAAAGTTTATCTGCTCATTTTTTGTTGTTGTTATTAATCTATAACTGTTTTAAATGGTAAAGTATATTAATTAAAGAATAATATGGGAGCAGCATTTCCAAGAGAGATGTATTTTGCCTAATGCTCAGTGAGCAGCTAATATCTAAATATTAGTTTGACACACGGTTTACTGTTAAATGTGAACCAAATTTGGATGGTAAATGCATCCTTGTTTGTGTAGTTGAAGCACTACTGATTGACTTGGTAATTCAAAGTTTCCCAATGTGGATGAAGAAAGATATGGCTTAGTGTTTTTACAATTTTGTCTTGAGAAAGGGACTTGGAAAAAATTATGATGATTATTCTTAAATTAACTCATGCATTGAATTTCCACAGCACCTTCAATGGAGGGCTTTGTGTGGTGCACCCCGGCAAGTGACAAGATGCCCGTTGTTCCGACCAACTGCTGGATTTACACTGTATATCTCCTTAAACAAGGTACAATTTTTCTCTTTGTATCCATAAGGTAAGATCCTGGGATGTACATTCACACTAGAGAGAGCTTTTGACATCTTGCTGGCAGAAGACTATAGGGAAATTAATAATAATTTATTCTCAGTTCAAACTTTTGATACCAGTATTCACAGGCTGCCCAACAGAACTACCTGCATTAAAGTTATGCTTCCAGAAAATCATGGAGTTTAACGTTCACTTAAAACACTTGGATTGTGTGGGAAAATACCTTTATTTATATAAGGCAACACAGATAAGCAGCAGAGCACAGTGGCTGAGAGCATGGGTGCTGGTGCCTGATGACCTGGGTTCAAATCCTACTTAGATGTCACGTGATCCTGGGACACTTATGTAACTGCTGTGTCTCAGTTAACTGCACTGTCATATGAAAACTTGAAGGGCCCATGTATTACTATTATATTATAAGGCTGTCACTATTAAAAACAAGTACAGCTTTAAGACCAAGTGCTGATTCAGCACAAATGCTCAATAAGACTTCAGTTATTAAATGTCTGAAGAATAGGTTACTCATGGCTAGTGGTTGACTACAGAGAGGCTACTTGGAGGGCTATAGACAGGGGAGGATGGAAGCTTATTCTCCATGCTTTACATGGGAAGGATGCCCACAGCTCATGGAGAATGTCTGTTTTCATCTCCTGTGATCCCCATTGTAATCCTATGTGGGGTGTGGAACAGGAGGCATAACACACATTTTTCAGTTGAAGGCAATTAAATTCAGAGAGGTTAAGTGACCTGTCCAGAGTCACAACACTGATGAATGAGAGATCTGAGGCAGGAATGTAGTTGGTTCCCTGGGTACAGAATTCTGAAAACCTGAGCCCAGTAGATCACACCCCAGATGCCTGAACCAAGAGCCCCCTTCATTCTCTTCCTCAAAACAACCTGATGAAAGGTTTTTGTGGGGAAAAAGTTGATGCCCTGGATGATGTGTCCAAACCAAAATAAAGGGCCCTTTCTATTTATGGTTCCTAAATCCATAATCCAGCCTCCTGCATCCACATTTCAATCCCTTATCCAAATATGAAGCAATTTACCTGAATTAAAGCCCCTCAGAAAGAAAAGGGATGTTCAAACTTGTGTTCAACCTTCCCCAGCAAGTTCACACCGTCATCGGCATCCTTATGAGCCTTCCTGACGGTTACGGGACCACCCTGAGTGACCAGTGTCTGTTTGGTTCTCTAACTGCCTCAGAACCCAGGGCATTCTAAAGCAACTGTCACATAATGGTTCTGACAAGAACTAGCTTCCAGTCAACTGACCAACCCTGGATGAGCAGTTAAGGTGAACTAACTGGGAAAGTGGCTGTCTGAGCTGGTGCTTTGGTGGATTAACAAACTAAGTGTGTGACTCTCATATCTGGCTGCGTAATGACCCGAGCTACTTCTGAGTAGCCTGTGCAAGGGCCTGGCTGAGAATCAGCTGTGGCCGCCCCAGCACTGAGGGTGCACCTTCCCTGCTCGCTCCTTCCTCACCAACACTCAGTCTCTAAAAATGCCTCATCCTCCTCAGGACCCTGCAGTGACAGAGGAAAGTAGCATCTCCTCTTGGGGGACACCTCCATAGCCACAGCCTGTGATCCTCACCCCAGGACTCGGAGAATCACCCAGACCCTCCATCCCTCTGTCACTACAAGTCTATTTCAGGGATTGCAGGAACATGTTGGAATTTTGTTACTTGCAAAATCAACTTATTTGACTAAAAGTACAATTTGCATTTTCAACAGGTGGCTGGAGTCAGGGTGGCATTCTAGACAAAAGCCAGCAGGTAAGCTCCACAATTCTTATATTTTTGCATCAGCCAGTGAGTGAATCTACAATATATACCATTTTATCTTTTTTCTTGATGCTACCCTCAGTTACAGAAAAGAAAACAGTCTTAGGACCAGATCCCTCTGTGCACTGTTTGCATAGGACTTCTGTTCCCTTTGTGACTGAAAACTGAGATGGGAAAGCCTGGTCAGGTCAAGGCTCCCAAAAGCCAGAGGAGACAACACCTGTGGACAAGGCAGGAGCTCGTCTTGCAGAATGTACCTGTCAGGGCCATGTTGGTTGACAACTACAAAATTCTTAATCCAAAGAGGAAAAATCCTACTGTAGAAAAGGCCCCATAATGTACAGTTTTTAACTCAGCATCACCAATTTTGCATTCACTCTTGAATCAGGTGTCAATTGTAAGTTCCTCCTCCTCAACCCCTTGAGTGAACACTCTTAGGCAGTCAAAATTAGGTTGTTTATAATGTGTATGAATAGGTGTGTATGTCAGAAATTGATTGAAAAAGAAAGGAACCAAGAAAATAACAATTCTACCTTAGTGAAAGAAAGTCCCTCTTAGCTTGGGAAGGAATAGGGCCTCCTCATCTGCTCTGCATTTGGGAACATTCTCCACAAGACCTTTATGGGGAGCTAGAAGGACACAGAATAACTGTAAGTTCAGTGGTGGTGCTGTTTATCGATTACTCAGGGAACTTTGCTTGACATAGACCAAGGACTAGTGTTTACAGATGTGGTAGGTTCACAGGCATGGATTGAGCTGCTCTTGGACCATCCTGGTGATGGAAAAAGGAAGGTAAAAGAGAGGAGCAGGAAAGAAAGGAGAAACAGAGCCTTTGGCACTCTAGGTGATGACAAATTAAAGCAACATAAAATAACCGATCTATGAATGTGTAAACACTGAAATACATGCTACGTTTCCATGACTGAGTCCTGGCTCTGCCTTTTTTGAAGCTCAGCAGAACTGTCACTACTTTCTTGACATCTTCGAAAACTGTTTGTCTCCAAGGATCTACATATGTTTCTACTTCATTCATCATGTGTTGTTGAGGAATTTGCCCTTGATTATTCACAAACTATTATTAGGGTATTGGATTAAATATCAGACACGACATTTAATTTTATATATTCACTAATCATTTGTTATAAAAATAATCAATTATTGAAGACTAGAGAATACTGAAATTCACACATTTAAAAATAACCACTGTAAACCATAAATCTTCCTTACAATCTTCCTTTTCTATGGCACGTGTTTGTTTTATTTTGTGTGTGGTTGTCTATGACCAGCCAACCAGCAGTGGACAGAGCACAACTGGGAGCAGCCCCTGCTGAGCACTGAGGGTCTTAAACCCATCCATGCAAGAGAGTGGCCATTTGAGTATCTATACTGGATCAATTTCTATTCAATCCTCTGTCTAATTTTGAACTGAGTTGTCAGTGTTCTTTGCCATTGAGTTTTAGGAGTTCCATACATTTTCTGGATAATTATCCCTTATTAGGTGTACGATTTGCAAATATTTTCTCACATTTTGTGGGTTTCATTTTAATCTCTTGATAGTGTCTTTTGATGCACATTTTAAAAAAATCATGAATCCAGTTTGTCAATATATTTTGTTTCCTGTGCATTTGGTGTCATCTCCAAGAACACGTAGGAAAGCCAATATTGTGAAGCCCTTAGAAAAATGCCTGTTACAGAGTTGGTTGCTAGCGATTGTTCCATTTATAAATCTAGAAGGAAATGGGAAATTTAACCCTGTTACTTCTAGAGGCAGAAACTGGAAGGATGTGAAGAAGGAAAGAAGGAAACTCAGATTTTAATATACACACTTTTGTACATTGTGAGTTTTCTGTGAGAGCATTATTCTTATTGCTATTACTGTACAAAACAAACCAAAAGGAAAAAATAATTAAAAATTTCCCCAAAATACTGGCATAGAAACACGACTTAATTTTGCTCATGGTCACAGGATAGGAATTCAGACAAGACACAGTAGGGATGGCTCCTTTCTGCTCTATGATGTTGGGACCTCAGCAGAGAAGATTCCCCGGCTGGGCCTGACTGGACATTCAGGTACTGGAATCCTCTGGAAGTGACTTCACTCCCAAGTCTGTCGTTGATGCTGGATTTGGTTGGAGGACCTACAGGAGACCTCCCCCAGTGACCTGGGTTTCCCCACAGCAGGGCAGTCTCAGGGCATTCAGGCCTCTTATTTGGTGGCTAAGGGCTTCACAGGGGAGTGACCTAAGTGATCAGGCAGAAGCTATGGTATTTCAAACATAATTTTAAACATGACACATTATCATTTCTGGCACGACTGTCAGTGACAAGGAGCACTAGAGTCAGCTCTGCATACAGGGAGGGGCCTAGACCCCAACTCTCAATGGGAGGAGTGTCAGGTTGTAACAAAGCCCTCTCCCTGTAGTGTCAGTACAAACCTTGTGGGTGCCTGGATTCCCACTCCTCACCCAGCAGTGAAGAGCTGCCCCTCCCCACCCCCCAGGGGTAGACACAGAGCAGGCCTAGTGCAGAGTGAGGACCTTCATCATCGCCATGTGGTAATGAGCTGCTCTGCCCTCCTAGTGTCAGTGTAGGCACATCTGAATCAATAAGGAGACACACCTACCTCTTCCATCCAAGGAAGGTGGAGCTCTGGTGGGAAGTCAGCACTTCTACCCTCTCCAGCAGGAAAAAGATCCCCACCTGGAATGAGGAGTCTGAACATTTTCCCACACCTGGAAGGAATGAGGTGTTGCTCACCTCTTCTCCTCTGCTGGAGTGATGTAACAGAAAGCCAGCTAAGACAAAAAGTTTAAATAATATCCAGAGTCTCATAATATAATACCCAAAATGTTCAACTTTAAATAGAAAATAATTCTTCATATTAAGATTCAGGAAAATATCACACTTAGTGAAGAAAGACAAACAGCAGATGCCAATACAGACATGACAAAAATGTTAGAATTATCCGACAATGATTTAAATAAGCTATTATTAAAATAAATTAGCACACATATGAATAAAATTGAAACAAATGGAATAATTGAAAGTCTCAGCAAGGAAATAGAGGATATAAAGAAAAATCAAATGGAAATTTTACAACTGAAAAATACACTCATCAAATTAAAACACATCCACAGAAATAGCTTGATAGACCAGATCATCTGTTGAATGAGGGGTTGGGGGTGACCAATGACTGTGAAGACAGAACAACTGAAATTTCCCAAACTGGATGAAAGACAAAAAATAGACTTGAGAAAAATCAGTGGAGCCTTTGGACCTATGGGATTCTAACAAAGCCCTAACATTCTTATCAGATTCCTGGAAGGGGGAAGAAATAACGAGAGGCTGAAAATGTACCTGAAGAAACAATGGCTGAAAACTTACCAAATTTGGTAAAAGCAAGAAGCTTGCATACTCAAGAAGCTGAGCAATCTCTAAACAGAATAAACCTAAGGAAATTCATATGAAGATATATCACAGTCAAACTTCTGAAAACAGAAATCCAGGAACATGTTTTGAACATGGCAAGAAAAATGACACTGAGCCTATAAAGGAAACAGAGTTTGAATCCCAGTAGGTTTCTCGTTAGAAAGCATGGAGGCCAGTAGCGAATGGCACACCATTTTAAGCACCGAAAGAAAAAAATTGTCAAGCCAAAATCTTATATCCAGAGAAAATATCCTTAAAGAATGAAGTGGAAATTAAGACATTTTCAGGTTAAGGAAATATAAGAGGACTTGTCATCAACAAACCTAACCTAAAAAAAATGCTTAAAGTTCTCTAAACAGAAAGGCAACAATAAAGGAAGGAACGTTGGAAATCAGGAGGAAACAAAGAACACAACAAGCAAAACTATGGAAAATACAACATATTTTCCTTCTCCTTGTTTTGTAACTTGATAGTTGAATAAAAATTTACAACACTGATATTTAAATATATAGAGGAAATAATTAAGTGATTAAATTACCAATAGGAGAAGGCAAAGGGATCTCAAAGGATGTATTGTTTCTATACTTCACTTGAACTGGTAAAGTGAGGGCACCACTAGACGGTGATAATTGATTTGGAGAAACCACTAAAAAAGCTATGAAAAGATACATTCAAAATGGACAATCAAAATGGAATTCTAAAAAACATTCTACTGACCCATAGGAAGGTGGGGAACCATAAAACAAGATAAATGGATCACAGCGAGAAGCAGCAGAAATCAACTGAAAAGTGCAGATTTAAATTACAGCATATCAAAAATTGCATTAAGTATAATGGTCTAAACCCAGTAATTAAAAGACTGAATTTGCAGAGGGGATTAAAAAACATGACCCAATATATGCTATCTATAGGCAATTCACTGCAAATATTAAAAAATAATAAAACACGTAAGCTGAAAGTACAAAGATAAAGATCTATCATGTAAACATTCATAAATAATAATGAAAGGCTATATTAATACAAGATAAAGTAGATTTCAAAGAACAGAAAATGATCGGACTGGGAGGGACATTCTATAAGAGTCAATCAACCAAGAAGACATAGCAATTCAAAATGTGTTTGCACTAAAAAATAGAGATGCAAAATATGTGAAGCAAAACTGGTATCACTGAAAGGAGAAATAGATCCACAAATAGACCTTATGACTTCAATAAACCCTTCACATCTGATAAAGCAACTTAAAACACAGTCAGCAAGAATATAGAACTCAACCTGATGAACTAATAAGATCTAAGCAACATTCATAGACACTAAATCCAAAAACATATAAGTACATATACATTTAAAATGCACAAAAATATATAAACCCATTTCCCTCAAAATTATACACAAAAAACTCCTTAATATATTAGCAATTTCTTTAACAATATATAAAGTGAATTATCCAGCATGGGCAAGGGTGGATTATTGGAGGGATGCAAGGCTACTTCAACATGAAAATCAACCAATGTAATTAGGCACTTTGAAAGGTTAAAGAAGAAAAGTCACATGATCATATCAATCAATGCATGCCAAAATAATTTGACAATATTCAACAATCATGATTTAAAAAAATCTTGGTAAGTTATGAATAGAGAAAAACATCCTCACCTTGATAAAACTTATCCTCAAAAAACTACAGCTATCAGTATACTCAATGAGGAAAGATTTAATGCTTTCCTCCTAGGACTGAGAACAACGCAAGGTGGCCCATTCTCCCTAATTTTATTTAATATAACGCTGGAAGTTCTAGCAAGTGCAATGAGACAAGAAGAGAAATACACACAGAAAAAGAAGAAATGCAACCCGTGCTTTTTGCAGAAGACAGAGTTGTTTCCATAGAAATTTCCATGGACTCTACAAAGAAAAAGTTCTATAAGCAATAAATGGCTTCGCAAAATTTGGAGGATAGAAAATCAGTATACAAAATCATTTGTATTTCAATGAAAACATGAACACAGAAATTTTAAGTATACTATCAGTCACTATTCTTCAAAAATGAGAAACTTTATTGTAATTCTAAGAAACAAAAAATTTGTAGAAATCTTGTACCGATCTTGGATTCTGAGAACTTACAACGTAGATGAAAGTAATAAAAAAAAAGGTGGATCTAAATAAATGGAGAGATGCAATATATTCGTGAGTTGGAAAACTCAGTATTTTAAGAAGTCAATTCTCTTTAAATTGATGTATGTATTTAATATAATTCCCATCAAAAGCCCAACAAGGCTTTTTGTAGATACAGAAAAAATTATGCCAAAATGTGTAGGGAAAAGCTAAGGAGCATGCGTACCTAAAACACTTTTAAGTAAGAGAATAAAGTGGGAGAAATAAGGACACAAGATTGTGAAAATCAAAATCAGAGGGTTCAAAGCTGAGTGGTTTTGGTAGAAGGATAGACGCAGATCAAGAAAACACGGTAGGCGTGGTTGGCGGCATTTTGCATGTCCATCACGCAGCCCCGCACAGCCTCCCTGCATTACTCACGGTGACCAGAGAGGGCGCTAAAGGAACTGGCCCTGAAGTGACAAGCGGATTCCCCCGCCAGCCGGAAGTCCGCGGTGGGCGTGTCGGGGGCGTGGTCTGCGCTTGGAGGCGGGGCCGCAGCGGCCAGCCCCTCCCCCAGGGCCCTCAGAGCCGGCGGCGGCGGCGACCGTTGGGCGTCAGCGGACTTGGCAGCGGGGACGTTGGCGGCAGCGGCCCCTCAGAGCCTGGATCCTGGTGAGGCGCCGCCCCCGGTCGTGTGTGGCAGGTGACAGTCGCGGGCGCTGAGCAGGGACCAGACTCCGCTCGCGCTCCTCGTCCTGAACGCGCTGACTGACTGGAAGGTGTCGCCGCCCCGCGTGCCCCCCGAGGAGGATGTGCAGGTTTGTCCTCAGGGACCGAGGGCTCCAGGCCCGGCCGAGGGGGCACAGGGCGGGGCTCAGGGCGTCCGAGTGGCTCCTGAGCCCGGAGTCAGTGGGTTTGGCTCATTTAACTTGAGGCTTTGGGAAGCACGAGGGTAAAATAGGGCGAATTGTGCAGGATTTCAACTCTAAACAGCCTCGTCATTTCGGTCTTTTGTGCAATATTGAAATTTGAAAAACTGCAGAACGTAGTTTGTTAAAGACTTTATCAACGATTGATGTTGTGATAGCGATCGCGGAAAATCACTGTTTTGCAGTTGCATTTCCTGTCGGTGTCATTTGGGGCAGTTTTGAGAGAAAACTACAAACCGTAGATGTGGTGGTTCAGAGGGTGGAACTGAAGGGCGGATGTCACTGCTGGAGCAGGCGGATCAACGGTCAGAGAGCGGAGCGAGGGTCCCAGGGCCTGAGAGAGGGGGCTGGGCGTTCATGTTCAATGGGAACAGGGTTTGTATGAGATGGGGAGTGTTCTGGAAATGGATAGTGGCCGTGGCTGCACAGCATTGCGGATGGAATTAATGCCGCTGCGTGCACACTTAAAGACCGTCGGAACGGTAAATTTTGAGTTATATATATTTTACCATAATGAAAACAGATGATTAGGAGTGGGGAGCCCTGACCTTTGTGCCAGCTTGTCCTCAAAATGCGCGTTCAGCTTTCCTGCGATCATTTGGGGCAGAGGGGATCTCCTTTCTAGATCCATTATGCCCCCCAGGAAGTTTATCGTGGAGATTTAAACAGTGTAATTTCTTTTAAGTCTTGAAAAGTTTGCAGAGAAATTGGCTTTGGGGGAGAAAGGATTCCATCCTAACTCTTTATGGGTTTTCACCCCCAGATACTCACAGCGAATGTCCCCAGAGAGTGGGCTTCAGTTATCAGCGTCCACGCCTCCCAGAGGTGTTTTCACTGTGTTGTTGGAATTGTTATGTGCGGTGTTTTCTGTGTAAAGAGCTGAGAATTCTGAAGGCACAGGGTGGGGGGAAAGACTTTGTTTTGTCATAACTACATTCTCCCCAGTGAGTTACATTCTTACATGGTCTTGTGCCCTGTTGTAGATACAGATGTGCTGATAAGGAAACAGTTTGTAATTTTCCCAAAAACAATCAGGCAGAAAAAGCGGTTTTCCCACCTGTGCAGTAAGGTTTTAAGACAGACAAATTCCTGATACTATGGGATGTCAGAAAATTATGAAAATATAAAGAAACTTTTTCTTTTAAGCAGTTTGATTTTCATCATTTGAATTATTTTATTGAGGTCACATTGGTTTGTAAGGTTGTGTAATCTCAGGTGTATGTCATTATATTTCTGCATCTGTGTAGACTGCGTCATGTTCATCACCAAAGTCTAGTTGCCATCTGTCATCACACATACGCCCCTTTATCCCTTTCACCCTCCCCTACTCCCTTCCCCTCTGTTAACCTGGGATCTGGTCTCTGTATCGATGTGTTTGTGTATCTTCTTCATATGGATGGAATCATAAGATATTTGTCTTTCTCTGGCTGACATGTCAATTAGCGTTATACCCTCGAGGTCCATTCATGTTGTCATAACTGGCATAGCTTCATCTTTTCTGTGGCTGAGTAGTATTACGTTGTATATATACACACACCACATCTTTATTCATCTATTGAAGGGCACTGAGCATGCCTCCGAGTCTTGGCTGTCGTGAATAATGCTGCAATGAACATAGGGGTGCATATATCTTTTGCATTAGTGTTTTCATGTTCTTTGGATAAATAACCACAACTTGAATAGCTGGGTCATAGGTTAGTTCAAGTCTTAGTTTTTTGAGGAATCTCCATCCCGTTTTCCAAAATGGCTGTGGCAGTTACCATCACACCAGCCGCATATGAGGGTTCTCCTTTCTCCACATCCTATCCCACACTTGTATTTCTTGTATTTTTGATTAGCCATTCTGATGGGTGTGAGGCGATACCTCAGTGTAGTTTTGAGTGGCATTTCCCTAATTAGTGATGTTGAACATCATTTCATGTGCCTGTTGGCCATCCGTATATCGTCTGGGAAAATGTCTGTTCAAATCCTCTGCCCATTATTTAATTGGGTGTTGGGTTTTGCCGTTGATGTCGTTGAGTTGTATGAATTCTTTATATATTTGGGATATTAACCCCTTATCAAATATATGATTTGCAAGTATCTTCTCCCAATTGTTAGGTTGTCTTTACATTTTGTTGGTGGTTTCCTTTGCTGTGAAAAGCTTGTTAGTCTGATGTAGGCCTGTGTGTTTATTTTTTCTGTTGTTTCTGTTGCTTATGGGGACAAGGTATTCAAAAAGATACTAAGGCTGATGTCTAAGAGTGTACTGCCTATGTTTCCTTCTAGGAGTTTCATGGTTTGAGATCTTACATTCAAGTCTTTAATCCATTTTGAGTTAATTTTTGTGTACGGTGTAAGATAATGGTCTATTTTTATTCTTTTGCATGTGACTGTCCAGTTTTCCTAACACCATTTATTGAAGACTTTCCTTTCTCCCTTGTATGTTTTTGGCTCCTTTGTTGAAAATTAGCGGCCCTTCGACGTGTGGTTTATTTCTGGGTTCTCAATTCTGTTCTATTGATCTGTATGTCTGTTTTTCTGCAAGTAACATGCTGTTTTGATTACTGTAGCTTTGTAGTATATTTTGAATTCAGGAAGTGTGATACCTCCAGCTTTGTTGTTTTTTTCTCAGGATTGCTTTGGCTCTTTGGGGTCTTGTGTTGTTGCATGTAAATTTTAGTATTCTTTGTTCTATTTTTGTGAAAAATGTCATTGGGATTCTGTTTGGGATTGCATTGATTCTGCAGATGGCCTTAGGTAATATAGACATTAACTATGTTTATTCTTTCCATCCATGAGCACAGAAAATCTTTCCATTTCTTTTTGTCTTCTTCAATTTCTTTCAATACCCTCTTACAGTTTTCAGTGTATAGATCTTTCACCTCCTTGGTTAAATTTATTCCTGGATATTTTATTCTCTGTTTGGTGATTATAAATGAGTTTTTATTTTTGATTTCTCTTTCTGCTAGTTTCTTGTTAGTTATAGAAATGCAACTGATTTTCTTATGTTGATTGTGTACCCTGAAACTTTATTGTATTTGTTAATTATTGCTAAGTTTTTAGGTGGATTCTTTAGGGTTTTCTACATATAGAATCATGCCATCCACAAATAGTGACAGATTTACTTCTTCCTTTCCAATTAGTTCCCTTTTTTTTATTTCTTTTTATTGCCTAAATACTCTGGGTAGGACTTCTAATACTGCGTTGAATATAGTGGTGAGAATGGGCATCCTTGTCTGGTTCTTGTTCTTAGAGGTATAGCTCTCAGTTTTTCTCCACTGAGTATGATATTTCTTGTGGGTTTGTCATATATGTCCTTTGTTATGTATGGATGCTGTATCTTGTCAAATGCTTTCTCTGCATCTATTGAGATGATCATGTGATTTTTATTCTTCATATTGTTAATGTGGTGTATCACATTGATTGATTTGTGGATGTTAAACCATCTGTGTATCCCTGGGATAAATCCTACTTGATCATGGTGGATGATCTTTTTAATGTATTGTTGTATGTGATTTGCTAGTATTTTGTTGAGGATTTTTGGATCAATGTTCATCAGTGATAGTGGCCTGTAATTTTCTTGTTTTGTGTTGTCCTTGTCTGGTCTTGGTAGCAGGGTAATGTTGGCCTCATAGAATGAGTTAGGAAGTTTCCCCTCCTCTTCAATTTTTTGGAATAGTTTGAGAAGACTTTGTCTTAAATCTTCTTTAATGTTTGGTATAATTCTCCAGAGAAACCGTCTGGTCTTGACTTTTGATTTTTGGGAGGTTTCTGATTACTGTTTCTATCCCTTTACTTATGATTGGTCTATTCAGATTCACTATGTCTTCTTGATTCAGTTTTGGGAAGTTGTATGAGACTAAGAAATTACCTGTTCTTCCAGGTTATCCAATTCATTGGCATGTAGTTTTTCATAGTATTCTCTTATAATCCTTTGTATTTCTGTGGTATCTGCTATATTTTTTCCCAATTCATTTTAAGTTTTATTTATTAGTGCCTTCTCTCTTCTTTTCTTAGTGAATCTAGCTAAGGATTTATCAATTTTATCTTCTCAAAGAACCAGCTCTTAGTTTCATTGATCTTTTCTATTTTTTTTTTTTAGTCTCTATTTCATTTATTTCTGCTCTAATTTTTACTATTTTCCCCCTTATGCTCACTTTGGGCTTTGTTTGTTCTTCTTTTTCTAGTTCTGTTAGGTGTAGTTTAAGATTACTTATTTGAGAATTATTGTTTGTTTGTTGAGGTGGACCTGTACTGCTATAAATTTCCCTCTTAGCACTGCTTCTGCTGCATCCTGTAAGAGTTGGTATGTTGTGTTTTCATTTTCATTTGTCTCCAGGTATTTTTTGATTTCTCCTTTGATTTCTTCATTGATCCAATGGTTGTTCAGTAGTTTTTAAATCTCCCCATAGTTGTGCCTTTCCCAGATTTTCTCTGGTATGTTGTGTTTTCATTTTCATTTGTCTCCAGGTATTTTTTGATTTCTCCTTTGCTTTCTTCATTGACCCAATGGTTGTTCAGTAGTTTTTAAATGTTTTTAAATCTCCCCATAGTTGTGCCTTTCCCAACTTTTCTCTTGTTAGTTGATTTCTAGTTTCATAGCATTGTGGTCAGAAAAAGTGCTTGATATGATTTCAGTCTTCTTAAATTTATTGAGTCTTGATTTCTTTCCAAATATATTGTCTATCTTTGAGAATGTTCCATGTGCACTTACTTGAACATGCTGCTGTTTTGGATGGAATGTTCTCTATATATCTATTAAGTCCATCTGGTCTAGTGTTTCTTTTTCTTTTTCTTTTTTTTGAGGATGATTAGCCCTGAGCTAACATCATTCTCTTCTACCACTGGCAGCTCCCTGCTGAGCCTGGTGGGGTCGGGAGGGCTGATGATTAAACAAGAGGGATTAGTAAACACAGAGACCTAGAGCTGGTGTTAATTGGAGGGATAAGGATCTGGTCATGGAAAATAAATGGGGAGTCCCCATCAAGGGAGATAAAACAATCCTCTTCTATCTAGGGCCAGAGTGTGGTTCCAGTGGGAAGAAGAGAGAGAGGGAGAGGAGGAGAGAGCAAGAGAAAGAGAGATGGAATGAGAAAGAGAGTGAGAGACAAAGGGAGAGAGAGAGAGAGCAGGAGGTGCTCTGAGTGCAGACCAGAAAATGAACTCCTGAGGAAGGAGACTGAACTCCCCCATACAGAACAGTCAGGACACAGTGCACTCGGAAAACCGTAAAGGGGCTTCAACACTTTTGCGTAAATTTTGTTGAAATATACATGTAGCAGCCAAGTGGACACAGGCTCTGGCAGCATTGTAGACCTCTAGAATCCTGTGTCTGCAAGGTCTAGTTCTCCAAAAACTAGGACATAATAGGAAGTTTTATTTCTAGTCACTTTCCTTGCAATGAAATACCTGCCAACATGGTAATGCCAAACAGGCCGAGCCAGATATGTGTCATATGTGGTTGTAATAAAAATGAGAGAACAGATGAGAAATCCTCTGAGTGATTAGTTCACATGCATGAACTGACTGCAGGTTACTACATTGGAGAGGGATCAGTAAAGGGGCCTGTACACCTACCACAGTGAAAACAGACACCATTGTTGAAGGGACAGTTTCTGGTGGTCTAAGTACGTTAAATAGGTATATTCAGCCCTTTCTGATTTCCCTAGATCTGAGATCACCAGATGTCACCATTGAATGAAGACCCACGATTCTTCAGTTACCTGGAACATATGCGGACTTGGTCTTCCTGCTCCTCAAGGTCAGTATGTTTTCCTACAAATAAATTCAGACACGTCTAGTCACATTAAAGCAGATCCCCCTTTGTACATTAATAATCCAGTGTCCAACCCTAGCATAGGGACACACCTATCCTCAGTGTGAGAATAGGTTTAGTGAGAAGAATATTTCAGGAGGCCTCAGATACTGTATTGTGATGACTGGCTTGATTTCCTGTCCTGAGCTATTGGGCAGAATTTACCTTATCTAGGAGATAATCATCACCATATCCTCTGTCTGGAGTCTGTGCAAACACTTAAAAATATAACATTCTCTTACAGATTCTGGGAAACCATCCCACCTGCATTCTAAAAGAACTAAAACAATATCCAGCCTTCTCTTATCAGATACCCTGGTTGTCGATGGTTTACAGGAATTTATACACTGAGGCTGGACAGATGGAATGAACCTGTGAGCCCTCAAATGAAAATGAATCTTTGCTGCTACACAGAAACATTGGCCATTCATGCTCTACCTCTAGAGCGGAACAGACTTCTAGTTCCTCGAAGGACGATAGGGGTTGGGCAGGCTGGGAAGATCTGAAGAAGTCAAATAGTATTCATCCAGTGGGTCCTGTGGTATGTCATGCTCTACGTTCTCTGGCTGCTCCCCGCAGAGCCTGGTGGCGTAGAGAGGACTAATGATTAATCCAAGAGGGATCAGATATCATAGAGTCTTATTTGGTTTTGATGAAAGGCATAGGGAGTGCTCAAGAAAGCACAGAGGCTGACCTATTAAAGAGGGGAAAACTCCTCTATTTTTTGTGGGACAGAGTGCATTTGTCACAAGGGCAGGATATAGAAAGGACAGTAGGTGCTCAGTACAGTGTCCAAACGACAGGCTGATGAGGAACGAGGCTGAATTATCTCTGTACCATTCAGTTGTGACTCACAATATACAGAGTCATGTAACAGTGGCTTTCCCTCTTTCATTTAAGTTGCATTGAATTTTACGTGTAGTGGCCAAGTGCATACAGCTTTTGGGGCACTCTAGTATCCCAGAAATCTCATGCTATCAAGGCCCGTTTCTCTCAATATTGTGGCGTGATATAATAATATTTTTGTCTCCTTAAATTTCTTGCTATGAAATTCATGCAAATGCTAGCACATCTCACTCTGTAAACCACACAGAAGAGAACACGTGAGTGGAGAAAATCCCTGTGACTTCTTAGTTCACCCAGGTCAACTGGCTATGGGTTACAAAACTTGGGTAGTTAATAATGAGTGGGAACAATAAAAGTACCACAATGAAACAGAAAACATTATGAAAAAGGATAATTGATGGTTGGCAGAATGGATGATATATATTCAGCACTTTCTGCTTTTCCCTGAATCTGAGGTCTGCAGATATCACCATTGAATTAACAGCCCACAGTTACTCAGTTGACTCTTGTCCTTTCCCCTCCTCATGATCATTTTGGTTTTCTGCAAATAAATTAAGAGAAGGATGGTTACATTCAGCAGGCCCTCTTTCACAAATGCCTGATCCTGTGTCCAATTCTAGCACAGGGACATAAATATATGCAATGTAGTAACAGGCTGTTGTGAATGAAATATTCCAGGAAGTATTAGGTAAGGCCTTGTAAGAAGTCACCAGTTGGCTCTCTTGAGCCATTGGACAAATCTGCCTGGTATGAGAGGTCATCATCAGAGTATCCTATGTCCTGAGTCTGTGCAAATGCTTAAACATATCCTTTTCTTCAGAAATCCTAGGGAACTACCTACCAGCTTCCTAGAGGTTTGCCTCAATATTCATGCTTTTTCTATCTGAAAAGCTGTTAATGGTTTAGCAGAACTATACATTGAGATTAGACTGATGAGTGGAATCTACACACCGTCAAATCAAAAGAATCTTCAATGCTGTAGAGAAACAGTGGCCATTCATCGGGTAGGGAAGTTCCAGTGCCCTGCCTTGTTCAGAGAAACATACAAAGTAAGCCAGTGGCGCTTATGCTCTGCTACTCATATGACTCCTGAGATGAGATAAGACAAGACAAATCAAAGGAGATAGACTCTGGGTTGAGAGAAGTGAACCAGGCTACTGTCATCTCCAAAGATATAGCTAATGCTGCCAACATCCTTGGTCAGGCATAAAAACTCAAGGGACATTGCTCAAGGATAAAAATTAGAGCATTGCATGCAAGATAAGAGATTTACTCAAAATTAGGAGGCCTGAAAGTCACCTTCTATAACCAAGCTATAGAGGTACAGGTGTCTGGCAGGACCCCCTTGGGTCCAGTGAGAGGCCAGTGGGACAAACATGATAGAGTTGTGGTCTTAGACTAAGAATTGAGCAAATTTCACTGATTCATGAACTGTCTTATTTCAAAGTCAATCCTATAGCCTTTCCAACCAGTATGTAAGTATAGGGTCTGCCTACGGAGATTAAATCTCACCATCTAGACAGGCTGTGGGGAACAAAGAATATGGAGGCTACCTAGGAGATGAGTTGGAGTGTCATCCCCATTAGGATGATAGTGTTCACTGCCTACATCCAGAGCAGAGCCAACTTCCTGTTCCTCAGATGTCAGTTTACCATCATTGTAAGGCTGGTCCCAGTCAGACCCTTCTTAGCAAATTGAAGAGGGCAAAGCACATTCATCCTGTGAGTCCTGCAGGACTTCTTTCTTTTCAAATTTCTGCGGCTCCTTGCTATGCCAGGTGGAAGAGGGTAACAGAAGATTAAACTAAGAGGATCAGACACCATGGCGTCCTAGCTGGTTATGATGGCAGGTGTAGAAAGCGGCCACAGAAGCAAAGAGGCAGTCAGCTTGAGAGGAAAACACTATTCTCCTACATGAGGAGCAACGTGTGGCTGCCGAGGTTTAACAAAGAGTGAAAGAGGGAGGGGGAAAGAGAGGGCGAGAGCAGCAGATGCTCAGGGCATTGCCACATCACCAGCCAAGGATGGAGGTGGCTGAACGCTCCCTGTGGGCCACAGCCATGACTCCCAGCCCACACAGAGGACTAAAACAGTGGCTTCAACCATTTTGAGTACATTGTACAGAATTTTATAGGCGGTGTTGAAGTGAATATAGCCCTTGCTGTGTTATAGACTCTCAGATACTCTGCTTTCAAGGACGGTTTTCTCAATGCTTTGATATAAACTGAATTTGTTTCAGTTTCTTCTCATATATCCAAATGTTGGCAACATGCTGGCACCAAACAGGCACACAGTAGATATGCAGCCCACCCTGGTTTCAACCACAGAGGAGAGAACAGCTGATTGCAGGAACCCCTGAGTTTGGTTAGTTCATCTTGGGAAACTGACTCCAGGTTACTAACCTGAGAGGGATTAAGAAATGGAAACTCACACAGCTATCACAATGCCCTCATTACTGTTCCTTCTGAGACCCTCTCCATATTCTGCCCACCCATGACTGGCTCCTGATGATTCAGTGTTACCTGGGGGTGAGTGTTTCTTATGCTTATTCATCTTCCTTGTCTTCATGATTTTCTGCAAAGAAATTCAGAAACATCCCGTTAGCTATTTCCCACTTCACACTCTGCACACACCGTGGCTTCAATGGCCATAGAGACATAAATATCTGTGTATGAGTTAGTATTGTACTGAAGTTCTAAAGCACTGACTTTAAGAACTGCCCTAGCAGGGATTTCTGATCCATCAGGCAGTGTGTCTCTCATCTGGCAGATAAACATCCTGGTACGCTCTGCCTGAAACTGGCAAAAATTTAAATTGTCTCTTGTTCTGCATATCACTGGATACTTGTCCAGCACCCATCTCAACTTCTACAGTTGTATCCTGCACACTGCCACAAATCCTGCCATAGGCACACGCTCCACGTCCCTTTGTTACTGGGCACAAACATAGGCTCTTTAGCTGCCATACAAGAGGGGCCAAATAAAAACTGGAACAACAGGCTTATGGCAAGAAAAGGGTTTTTATTTCGGGTGATTGGCATCAACCTGGAAGACGAGAGTGAGCCCTCAAATTCATCTCGTCTTCCCAAAAGATGGGAGGCAAGGAGTTTTAAAGGTTGCAAGGAATGCAGCTGCTTGTAGAGAGGGGGAGCCTGTCACCTTGCTGGTTGGCGCTTTCCCACCAGCCTGCCTTTGGCCTTGCGAGGTTGTTTGCAGGAAGGGGGATGAGGAGATAAGAGAATCTGCAGGTGGCTGCCCTTGGTTGTCTGCTTCCGTGGTGGATGGTGGATTTTGGTGCCAGGAAGCCAGGCAGTAAGCAGGGAAAGGGGATGAGTGCTTTGATTTTACGCCCATATATGCTGGGTTTAATGGAGGGGAACCAATATCAGGGCTGGTATCACCTTCGCTCTCACATCGAAGCTCCTCCTTGCTCTAAGGAGAGAAAAAACAACCCTGTCCCAATGCCTCCATGGGGATTTCATAGGCCCTCCAGGTTGGCTTCTGAATGTTATTGAGGGGGATTCTCTCTAGGGAAAGTTTCTAGTCTAACCAACTTTTCCACCTCTGAGTTCCACTAAATCAAATACCTTATCCAACCCCACACAGGGAGGGGCTTTCTTTTTTCTGAAGTGTGGTTGTAAATATTCCCACATCACAGCTACCATCAACAGATTATCGGGTCCATTTGTAGATGAGAAAAATATCAAGGAATAAAAATCAATCACTCGCCCACTTTAGTCAAGACAGCCATCAGGCTGGAGCCTAGGAACTTTAGCCCAGGGCTCTTTGCCGTCTAACAAACTGCCTCCTGTCACCTCCTCCATTCTGTGCTCTAACACTGGGTGAATGCTGCCTCCTGCCCCAAAGGCCATGGTCCCTCAGGGAGGAAGCAGACATTTGGAACATTATGACCTCCACCCTGTGCATTTCTCCTCTCTGTTCCCACCCAGCCAGTCCTGGTCCTGTCGTGGCCCCAAGTGTGATGGGGAAACCAGGACAGCTGGTAAAAACATTATGAGTGGAGGTGTGAAGTCTCTTGTGAGCCAGGGATCTTGGAGAGGCTCAGGGCAATCAGGGCCTGTGGCCACCTTACCTGGGCTAAGCTTGCAGATGATGCTCTCTGCCTGCGTGTGTCCCTCAGCTAGTTGCTCTCTGAAGCTTAGACTCTGGTATTTGTCAAGGTCATTGTCGGTGAGGAGGTCCTTGATATGCTGATTGAGTAGGACCCAGATGTCTCTCCCTTCCTGTAATCTCTGCCATAACCAGATCAGCTGTTGTTCCTGATCTTTAATTAGAATATTGTATTCCCTAAGGTGGGATAGTAGAGAAAATTTAAGAGGGAGAAGTGATGAGTGATAGATTCTAAAGATTTTCAAAAATATTTCTGTGAGAATTTCCCCAAAGAGCGCTTGAACCAGAATTCTGGCACAAGTGTGGTGACCTGCCTGTGGCAGAGAGAGAGGAAAAGGTAAAACAAGGGCTCCCTCTGTATCAGAGAGTGTTCCTGCAAGATCCTTTGCCTTCCCATTCATTGTTTTCTTCTGTAAACCAAACCAGTGTCCTCCTAAACCTGCTTCAAATAGATAGCCCTCAGTCCCTCACTTCAGCCATGTCCATTTCCACGTAAAAATACAAAAAGCAGAGTGCCATACGAAGTGAACGAGTAATTAATTTAAAAGTATTTTCTGTCCTGACTCTCTCAATGTTCTTCTTGCTGCATCACTGTTCTGTCAGCTTCTCTTCCCTTTGAGTGAACATTTGCTTTCAGTTCTCTCAGTTATACACTTAGGGGTGGAACTGAGGTCATATGTATCTCTGTGTTTCACTTTTTCAGGAACTGCCAAACTATTTTCCAAAGCAAAGCAATGGCACCATTTCATACACCCACTAGCAATGTTCAAGAATTCCCATTGCTCCACAACCTCCCCAACACATGTTATTGTCTTTTATTTTTTTAAGTCATACTTGCTGCTGTGAAGGGATATCTCATTATGCTGAGGATTACATTTTCCTTATGACTAATGATATTGAGCATCTTTTCAGGTGTTCATTGTTTCATTTGTGCATATTGTTTAGAGAAATGTCTATAAACCATTTTTAAATTGGGTTCTCTTTTTCTTGCCTGGTTGTGAGAATTCTTTATGTATTCTCGATACCAGACCTTCATCAGATATGCAGTTTGCAAATATTTCTCCCATTCTCTGGGTGGTCTTTTCACTTCCTTGATAGTGTTCTTTGCAACACAAAAGTTTTTAATTTTGATGAATCCAGTTTTCCTATTTATTCTTGGGTTGCTTGTGCATATTTAAGAAAGCAGTCTAACCCAAAGTCTGGAATATTTACACCTATGTATTCCTGAAAAAGTTGCTTTTTGAATGAGAGCTTTCCTGGGTTTGGGGGAGGGGGGCATTTTTTAATTCTCTCTCCTGTCCATTGATTGATATTTCTCTCAATTGATATTCATTGCCTGTTGCCCCCTCCTATGGAGCGTCTAATGGCCTGTAACAGAGATCTGGGAAATGGTATCTATTAACATTCTGGCTTTGATTCAGGTGAGAGTCCAGGTCATGTGGTTGAGCTTGTCTTAACCCCACCAGTTTCACAAATTGCTCAGGGACTTTTGACCTATCGTTTTATTGTGTTGATCATCTTATCAGACTGCATGTTATATATGTATATTCTAGAGAAAAATCCTTTGTTGGAGGCAAAAATAGTATGATCCCCTATACTGTTATTTCTCTTTAGGTTTCCCTAAAGGTATATTTTTTGAAGATAAAGATGCAGAAAGATAAAGATAGATTTATTTTCAGGTCTTAAGAAATCATTCATTGCCTACTTTAAGCTTGCAAAAATATTTTCCTGGGGAGTTTTATAGTTCTAACTTTTACATATATGTCTATGATCCATTTTTAGTTAAATTTTGGATAATGTGCAAGAAGGCTGATATTTTCTAATATGGATATCTACTTTTCCATCACATTTGCTGAAAAGAATGAATTTTGTCCACTGAATTGCCTTGGAAACTCTGTTGAAAATCAATTGACCGTATGTGTAAGGGTCTATTTCTGGCCTCCCTCTTCTCTTCCATTGATTTATATTTTTCCCTTTTGAACAATACCCCATGATGTTGATTTCTGTAACTGTATAGTAATTCTGTAAATAGGTAGTCTCACTCATTCACCTTTATTCCTTTCTTATAAAAGTTTTTACTATACTTGATCACTTACATTTCCATGTAAATTGAAGAATCAGTTTGTGACCTTCCACCAAAATGCCTGCTGGGGTTTTGACTGGGGTTACATTGGATTTGTAGATAAATTTGAGGAGAACTGACATTTAACCATATTGATTCTACCAATCCATGACGAGGTTTATCTCACCACTAATTTAATTTTTTAAAAATTTCTCAAAGCGATGTTTTGTTGTTTTTAGTGTATTGGTCTTACACATACACATATTTTGTTAAATTTATCCCTAAGCATATAAAGATTTTAGATGCTATTTTAAATGAAATTGTATTTTGTGTTTCATTTTTCAAATACTCATTGCTAATATACAGAAATAGCACAGGTTATTTTTATTGATCTCATATTCTGCAACATTGCCAAACTCATTTATTAGTTTTAGTGGATATTTTTGTAGATTCCTTGGTATTGTTTACATACACAATCATGTCAGCTGTGAATAAAGATAGTTTCTATTCTTTCCAAACTGTATGCTTTTATTTATTTTTCTTGCTTTATTGCACTGGTTAAGATCTCCAGTATAATGCTGAATTGAAGAAGTGACAGCCAGCTTTGCTTTTTCTCTGTCTTAACAGAAAAACATTCAGTCTTTAACCATTGAGAATAACCTTACCAGTGTTTTTTTCAAGTATACCTTTCATTAGGTCAAAAGTGCTGACTTCTATTTTTATCACATTGGAGTGTTTTGTTTTTGGTCATGAAAAAGGTTTTTAGTTTTTTCAAATGCTTTTTCTGAATATATCAAGATAATCATATAGTTTTTCTCTTTTGTCCTGATAATATGGTTGATTTTTTTAATATAAAATATTTATTGAATTTCAGGCTATGAAAGTTATTTTTAATGTTTTAAACTATTTTGACAGCAAGATTGAGATATAATTTACATGGAATAAAGTGCATGTAATTAGATGTACAACTTAATAAGTTTGTTCATATATATACATCCATAATCAAGATAGTGAATATATCGATGAACTCCCAAATTTCCCTGTGTTCCTAATAATTCCTTCTTCACAATCCCATCCCAGAAAACCACTCATTGGTTTTCTGTCACAAAAGATTAATTTGCATTTTCTAAGGTTTGATATAAATGGAATCATATACTATGTGCATTATTTTGTTTTGACATTTTTTACTCAGAATAATTATTTTGAGGTTGACTCATGTTGTTCTGTGTATCCAGAAGTCGTATCACTAAACTGAGCACTATTTCATGAGATAAATACTCCTCAATTTGTTTTATTCGTTCGCTTGTTGATGGATTTGTGTGGTCTTCTGGCATTAAAAATAAAGCTTCTATCAACATTTTTGTGTGGATACATCCTTTCTTTTCACTTGGGTGGAATGGTGGTAACATATGGTAGGTATAGGTTTGATATTTTTAAAACTTTCAAACTGTTTTCTTAAGTAGTTGTACAATCTCACACTCACATCAGCAGTGTATGAGAGCTCTAGTTCCTACACATCTTTCCCAATACTTGGAATGGAGGTTCTTTTAATTGTAGCCATTTTTATTGGTATGCAGTGGTTTAAATTTGCATTTTCCTAATGATTAATTATTTAGAGCATCTTCTCATGTACTTATGTGCCTTCCATATATATTCCTTTGCTGAAGTATCTTTACAAATAATTTATACATTTTTTGTGTGAGTGTGAAGAAGATTGGCTCTGAGCTAAAATCTGCTGCCAAAAATCCTCTTTTTGCTGGAGGAAGATTGTTGCTGAACTAACATCAGTGCCAGTCTTCCTCTATTTTATGTGGGATGCCACCCCAGTGTGGCTTGATGAGTGGTGCTAGGCCTGTGCCTGGGATCCAAACCTGGGAACCCTGGGCCACTGAAGCGGAGTGCATGAACCTAACCACTATGCCACCAGGCTGGCCCCCATTTATCCATTTTTAAAATGTGTTGTTGGTCTTCTGATTATTGAGTTTTGAGAATTCTTTTATTTTTCTAGCTAGAAGTCCTTTATCAGATAGGTAATTTACAAATATTTTCTCCCTCAGTGTGACTTGCCGTTTTATTCTCCTACCAATGTCTTTTGAAGAGCAAAAGTTTTTAATTTTCATCAAGTCCAAATTATCAATTTTTTTATTAATTATGATTTTGGCATCATATCTAAGAAATCATTGTCTAACTCAAGGTTATAACAATGTTTCTACTATATTTTCTTCTAGAAGTTTTAAAGTTTTAAGATTTACATTGAGGCCTATAATCCATTCTAGGTTAATTTTTGTATATGGTGTGAGGTATGGATCCAATTTTATGTATTTATTTATTTTCATAGCATATGGATATCTCACATCCATATTCATTTGTTGAAAAGATTTTCCTTTACCTCTTGTGGAAAGATTATACTTTCTACAATGCTTTGCTTTTCGCATTTGTCAAAAATCTGTTCTCCATATAGGTTTCAGTTAATTTTTGGACTCTATATTCTGTTTCATTGATCTATATATCTGTCATAGCCAATACCAATCTGTTTTGATTACCACAACTTTACAATAGATCTTCAATTCAGGTAGAGCTAGCCATCAAACTTTATTCTTCCTTTTACAGGTGTTTTGGCTATGCTTGGTCATTTGCATTTTCATATTAATTTTTGAATCAACTGGTCACTTTCTACCAAAGACACTTGCTGGTATTTTGAGAGGGATTGCATTGAATCTTTAGATGGGACTGGGAGAAATTGACATCTGAACAATATTGAGTCTCCTGACCCTTGAACAAAAAATTTCTCTCCATTTTCTAGGTCTTCATTAATTTCTCTGTGAAATATTTTGTAATTTTAAGTCAGATTTATCCCTAAATATTTCACGTTTGATGCTAAATTACATTGCTTTTTACATTTTAATTAAGCATTACAATCACATAAAACACAATTGATTTTTGTATACTGATCTTGTATCCTGCTACACACAAATGCTTTTCAGGTTCAAGCTAGATATGGCAATGATCATATGTTTGGGGACTTGTGTATTTGCTTGGTGAGAAGAATTTTATTCCATTCACTGGGAGCTTTATTACCAGCTCGTGGAAGAGGAATACCTCAGCCCATATCAAGTCCTGTGTCTGGCAGAGATTGTACAGGGGCTCTTGTGGACCAATGCTTGTGAAATGTTGTGTCTGTTCTTTAATAAGCTTTCCTTTTTTTTTTTTTTTTTTTGATGAAGATTAGCCCTGAGCTAACTACTGCCAGTCCTCCTCTTTTTTGCTGAGGAAGCCTGGCCTTGAGCTAACATCGTGCTCATCTTCCTCTACTTTATACGTGGGACGCCTACCACAGCATGACGTGCCAAGCAGTGCCATGTCTGCACCCAGGATCCGAACCGGTGAACCCCGGGCCGCCGAGAAGCGAAACGTGCGAACTCAACCGCTGCGCCACCGGCCTGGTCCCTAAGCTTTCCTTAAGAGTAACCATTCAGTTGGTGAGGCTGCCAATTGATACTTGTTTTTAGCTGAAATAGTTGTAAGATGTACAACAGTTGTAAGATTAAGGGGCCAATGTTCTCCTTTAGTTTTAAAGTTAGTCTTCAATAATCTATTCCGGCATTATGTACTGCCAGGAGTTTTCGAACAGTGTGCAATGATAGGTCCATCAAACATCATGAGTTCGTGCCCAGTTCTGACTAATCTTACTTCAATGTGATCTATTATAAAATGATACCAAGAGCATTAACATAATTAATAGTGGCAGGCTCAGGAGGTTTGGCTGTGTGACACTCAGTAGCTTTGGAGGCAGTGGCTCTTACTCCATACCTGAAGTAGGTGTCCACTCTGATCACTATTTAAGCCTTGGGGCTCTGATTCTGCAGCAGAATCTGTAGTCCCTTGTTGTGTCAGCTTCATTCCCCACAAGGGAGTATGAATGGCCTTCAGTTTAAGTTATGTTATGGTTGGTGCATAGAATATTTAAGTCACCTCTTTAGTCACTGACTTTTACAACCAATCATGGAAAGCTTGCTCACCTGGATGACTCAGAAGGTCACATTCCCAGTGGGTCAGATGACATGTCTCAAAGAAACCAAGCATCCATTTGTCATTCTGTGTCTCTGTAAAATTCACCCTTAATGGGCTAAAACATGGCTCACAAATGGTTTTAAATGTGTTTTATTTATGTCTGTCTAATGGTTTCTAAAGTCCAGTTCCTCAAATGACTTGACTTTATAGTCCAGTTTTTGTTTTCCAATGCTCTACCTATTTAACAGGACACAGGAGTCAATATAAATAGATTTATTACAATTAGTTTATAACCAAACAATCAATCATTATGTACCTTACATATAATCTATACATTGGTCGATTATCTCTTTCCTTCTTTTACCTGTTTCCTGTTGGATCCCGAGATGATGTAACATTACTTACTTGCCACTTCCACTGAGATTTCTAATTGTAATTCTAATATCTGTTAAAAAACAGTTGTTTTGCCTTGTTCTTCATCAAAGACACCATAGGATATGTTTAAATCTGAATATTTGTGAGCATCGCTAATAGTTAATATCTATGGTAGTCAATTATTTGCTTAGGTCAGAGACTAAAATTTGAAAATAAGAAGTTCGTTCTTTATTAATTTTTCTCTTTTCTTGACTGCATCATTTCTATTTAAGGTGTGTGTGTGTGTGCTGTTGTACTGATCCCCGATCTCTCTTAGCAAAGTCATCGTTGGCCTAAGCCATTGTAGATAATCTGTGACAGAATGATTGCAGATCATGGGCTAAATAGTTAGTGTCGATTGAGTCTGAAATTTTGCTAAACATGGTTTTCCGGAATCGTGTAATGTTACTGTGAGCCAGCTCCTCTGCCACTTCAAAAGCCCCAAACCTTTTTCTCCACCACTTTGTGGACATTGTCACAAACCCAGTTCACCCTCTTCCTGTGTCACCTACCATAGGATATGTTTGTTTGCATGGCCCTAGAGGCAGAGCCATTTTCCAGCTTGTTTAAATGCATTAAGGGCCTCCTGTTTCTGTAAGATCAATGGAAGTAAGTGGTTGTCTGTTATTTGGCATTTGGGCCATCATTAGGGTCTGTTGGGGAATTTGTTTTCTCCAGAAGTCATTAGGTTCTGTTAAATGCAATCACTTTTCTCTTGCTACGCTATGCTTGATCCCACCCATGCATTATATTCCCTAAAACTTCATTTTCTGTGTAGGCCCTTGACCTTTTTCCTATGCATGGCCCACCCAGAGAGCACTCTTAAGTCTTTTCAAGTCCACCTCTCTGCTCCTTCTGTTGGTTTTGCTGTGATCAAAATATAATATGTGAGGGGCTGGCCCTGTGGCTGAGTGGGTAAGTTCACACGCTCCAATTTGGCCCAGGGTTTCGCTGGTTCAGATCCTGGGTGCGGACCTAGCACTGCTCATCAAGCCATGCTGAGGCAGCATCCCACGTAGCAGAGCCAGAAGGACCTACAACTACAGTATACAACTATGTACTGGGGTGCTTTGGGGAGAAGAAGAAGAAAAAAAGAAGATTGGCAATAGATGTTAGCTCAGGTGCCAATCTTTAGAAAAATAAAACATAAATAAATATGTCTGAAATGAAACACAAGAAAGGGTCCCATGCCAAGGATTTCTGACTTCAATTATGATGGCTGGGACACTTCCTGAAGGACATTCTTCAGATGCTTTTGACCTGAAACTTTGGGAAGTAGAAAGCCCAGCATGCTCAGCCAGCTGCCATTCATCATCTTCCTCCTTTCACCAGGATGAGCTTACTGTTGTCTGTTATTGATGTTTCATCTACAGACAACCCAGGCTAAGCTGAGAAGGGTCATCTTTCAGCTCACTTCAGTAAGGATTTGTATACCCTCCCTCAGCATCCCCCAGTACAATTAGGACAATGCTTTACCCACAGGGGCTCAGTAAGCACACTCATTGAACTCAACTAATTTAAAATCCAGGTTGTCTCAGTAAGCAGATTTGTTCTAGTTTAGAGAATTGGATGGGTTAACAGAGGAGCAAAAGAGGGGCGTTATTTATTCTCTTTCTAAGAGTACAATGTCATTGTGCTCATCAACCACGTGAGAATCAGAGAGCCAGGATGTTAGCCCCAGAGCCCCCTACAGTCTCGCCATAAATTTAAAAGTCACTTTACTCCCTTCCTATCTTAGGTATTTCATCTGAAAATTGAGGATAAAATAAGTTCTAAAATTCTAGAAATGTGGCCAATATTGAAATTACTTTTCATGTGGAGAGAGTCTCTTGATGTCTGGAAAGCATGTAACCTATCAGAGAGAAGACAGATCATCGCTGATCATTGATGGCGAGGATGAACCTGTATGACTTATTAAACTTGCCTCTGTGTTTCTCCGGTTGACCAGGAAATAGTAGCTATGATACCAGCAATTTCCTCTGGAGACCTTGGTGGTGGCGCCTGCTTTGAGCCAACACAGAGCCCAGGTGTTGGCTATATCCTGAAAGGCTGAAATCTGGCTGAGGTCCAGGGTTGTTGGGCCAGGACAGGTCATCCATGTGTTGGGAAAAACCAGAAGGGGTCGACAACCATTGAGCTCATCCCTAGATGTCATGTGGCATTGGCCACTCCCTCCAATGACCCACCCCACTGCAATTCTCATGACTTCCTGGTTACTAGGCTGAGCGCTCTGTGAAAGGTGGACTATTTTATTCATCTCTGCACTCATGGCTCCTGGCACTGACCCGAGCACTGAGGAAGCTCTCAGCGATGTTCTTTTGCTGACCAGATGAAAGTTATTGCAAATCTCCAACCATATCACTACATTCCTATCCTAAATGTCCCATCAGGGATGCTCTGCCCTCTCTCAGGATGTAGCATCTCCCCTTCCTTAGAGGTGCCTGCCCTGCACTCTCCATGTCCTATGCCACTCACCTGTGCTGAGCTCTGATGAAGATGGGACTGTCCTCAGGGAATCCTCTCAATGGTTCATTCTGTCATTAGGAAGAGATGTCCTCGGCCTACCCTTCCATCTTCTGGGCTGCCACAACACCACGTTTTGTTGAAGCTGTTTGCATTCTTCCTCTCACTGCTTTGATTTCCTCAGGGAAGTCTTGTTGGTAATCTGAACTCCAAGTTCTTCACGCGGCATGAGGAAAATTAAGCACTCAAAAAATACTTGAGATATTGTTTGTAAAGCCTTTCTTAAATGTAAATGCAGAAGAATATTATTAGTATCACCACTTCAGATGCAAGGGTCCCCTTACCCTGGCCCTTCCTGACCTTAGGGCACAACTGTTTAAGGTGAGAAAGGACATCTCCAACCCTTCTCCAAATGCCGTTTATCCCTCTAAGCCCACAACTAGTTGGAGGGTAGCTCCAAGGTTAAGGCTGGGGGTCTGGGACAGAGCCTCATGGTCACATCCTCCTTCTGTGGAAATTGGTGCTTCTCAGCAGTAGAAACCAACCCCGATCCATTCTATGGACTTCTTTGGCAGGTGCACAGGTTCACTGTGGAGTCAGTTACTCTCACAGACCTCTCTGCTCAGCTCAGGTTGCACCCTGAGGAGCTGGATGATGCTGTGTGTGTTCCTCAGTTTCCCTTGACCTTTCTGACTCACCTTGTCCTTATTCTCACCTCCTTTGGCAAACTCTGCTCCACGTTACCTGATCCTTCTTTGGGTTTTTCTCATACATTAAACCTGCTGAATTTCTTTCTTCCATCTGCTCCCTCAGTTGTGTGTTTTCAGTGTGTGGGCTCAGCTCACGCTCCTACAGGAGACACACAGAGAAGGGACCAAGGCCAGGTCTCGGCTGCATTCCCAGAGCACATTTAACACACATCTCAGTCCTGCATGCACTCAGAGAATCTGAATAACAGCCTTATCTTACTGATGAGGAAACTGAGGTCCAGAGAGATTAGGAGATTTTCCCAGGCTCCCTCACCACTTGATGGCAGCGGAGCCACAAGACAGCCTTGGCTGCAGCTTCTGTGTCCAAAGCACCTACCATACCCTCCACGAACTTGAAAATAAAGAAACAAATTTCTGGAGACTTTGGATCAAACATAGGTATTTCCATTGTTAAAGCAAAAATATCAGAAGGCCCTGTGGCTGAGTGGTTAAGTTCACGTGCTCCGCTGCAGGCAGCCCAGTGTTTCGTCAGTTTGAATCCTGGGCACGGACATGGCACTGCTCATTGGACCACGCTGAGGCGGCGTCCCACATGCCACAACTGGAGGGACCCACAATTAAGAACATACAACTATGTACCGGGGGGGCTTTGGGGAGAAAAAGAAAAAAATATATCAGAAGGGCCCTTCTTGGGACAAATCTTTTACTACAGTTAGGTACTTCTATTATTTATATTCAGTTTTTAATCACTGGCTGATAGATGGGGATCAGAGGACACAAAGGTACTGAATAATACTTACCATACTCACAAATAAAGTGCACTTCTGTGATCTTCTGTGAAGCATCTGGCTCCTGTGACAGCAGGTCTCCTTCCTGAGAGCAGGCACTCTGTCGGCCTCGCTCACCCCGTCTCCCCAGGGCCTCCACAAGAGCTGCCAGACAAAACGGTCAGTAAACACCTGTCAAGTGGACAAAAATGCTCCCCTGGAGTACTTGACGTTTACCAATGTTCTCTTTCCCAACTGTCTTCTCAACCAAAGGCTATTTGGCGTCAGTGTTCTTGCCCTAAAAGGCAGTCTGAGATTCAATACCGCACCGCCAGGTACCAAGTGTGCTTTAGTGCCTGATTCCATTACCCTCTGCAAGCAGACTCTTCTCAAGTAAAACAGAGAAGAGTATGTAACAGATAATCTATAATAGAGAAGAAAGTATAATGTAAAATAGAGAAGGCAGCATTGACCACAAGAGTTTTGGATGCGCTATCATGCAGCAGACAGTGCTCCAGTCCCTGGGCACGAGCTGCAGAGCTAAAGAACACCTCCACCAGAGTCAATGTGGGACCTGTTAAAAAGCTCTGGAGATAAGGCCCAAGAAACTGCATTTCAGACAAAACTTCCAGGAGATTTTCATGGGAGGAAAAAGCCCAGCATTAAACACACAGCCTAGCACAGAGATCTCAAAAGCCCTTGTGACAACAAGATTGACTCTACTGGAGGAAAGCAAGTCCTTTGTCCACGGTGGCCTTTCCATGGAAAATGTTCCCCTTTCCAAGAAGGGTTCCTGTTTGATGTGGGACAAAACGAGGACCCTGTTTCTGCAGTCTGGGCTTCTAGGACTTCCATTGTCCTTGGGTTTTCTCTGCTCTAATCACTGGATCTCAGCCCTCATATGGGTCATTTCTTTTTGAAGACCTCTGTTACTCTGTTCTCCTCTTGGAGAAAGGGGTAACAGAGATCGTTTCTTGAGCTCCACAGTTCTAGGGTTTCTCTTAAGTCACCTGGTGAGCTGAAAGAAATCATGACTGATAGATATCATGTCAATAAAGAGGATCCTAGAGGAGCATGAGAGCTCTCCCTAATGGAAGAGAGTCAGAAACATGACATGGTCCATATCAGACCTATTCAGGCGGGCAGGATTAAGGGCAGGATGCTGCCACGAGGAGGAAGAGGTAGAGCCAGAGGAATGTGAGAAGAAAGAAAAAAATAATAATGAAGATACAAAAAATTGGGGGGCACAGAGCCCAGAGGCAAAGCCACGTGTCACAGTGGATTATTCCTAGGCCTTGAAACCTAATCGAGGAATTCCTGGTGCAGTTTGCCCAGCTGGATTTCCAAATTATTTTGGATCAGTGACTTCTTTAGACCTTCCATTTTCCACCTTTTGGAACTGGAATCTGAATAATTGTTATCCTATTTCTGTCCAACCACTGCACATTGGACTCAGATAAGTTGTTTCTTTAGTTTCACAGGTCTACAGATGGAAGTGAATTGTGCCCAGGAGCTGTGCTTAATGGACACACTCAGGAGCCTCATACACACTTGATGCAGATGATTTAGGTGAGATTTTGGACTTCTGAGCTGATGAGACTGACGTGATATTTTGTACTCTGAACTGAGGCTGTCATGGGATGAAACTTTGGGAACCTTAAAAGGGAGGTGAATGTATTTTGCAGTTGGAAGGGGCACGTATCCCTGGGAACTAGAGGCTGGCCTGTGGTAAGCAGAATTTCTAAAATGATCTCCAAATATGTCTTACCCAAATCCCTGGACCTTGCTGATGTGATGAGTCACCGTCCTCTGATTGTGTTGTTCTAGGGCATCACTGACTTTAAGATGGGTATGTCATGTGGGTGGGCCAGATCTAATCACACGACTCCTTAAAGACCAGAGCTTCCTCTGGCCAAGAGGAGAAGACAAAATCAGAGACAGTCAAGCATGAGACGGACTCCATGCACTGTTACTGGTTTGATGATGGAGAAGGCCTCATAAGAAAAAATAAAAGCTGCCTCTAGAAGCAGAGAGTGGCCCCTGGCTGACAGCCAGCAGAAGAAATAGGAACCTCAGTCCTACAACCACAGGTAGATGAATTCTGCCAAATAACTGGTGAGCTTGGAAGAGGAGCCTGAGCATTTGGTGAAAACGCAGCCAGCTGACAACTGATTTCAAGCTTGTGAGACGCTGAGCAGAGAACCCAGCTTTGTTGCTGCAGACTTCTTACCTACAGAAATGTGAGATAACAAACGTGTGTTGTTTTAAACCACTGTTTTTGTAATCCATTAATATGCAGCAATAGAAAACTAATTCAGATGCTTACCTCTATCTCCAGATTTTTTAATTTTCAGGAACATGTATGCTAATCCCTGTAAAGCGAAAAAATCAAAGACTCAGAGTAAAAATCTTGTGCTCACCTTCATGTGACTTGTAATGTGAAGGACACTATGAAGGGCATTTCAGGCATTGGAGGAAGGTCTCTTTAATGTTACCAACCAAACATCTGGAAGACTGCAGACAGGATAATCCTGAACTCCACATACGTTGTCTGCAAATCCATCCTCCATCTCTGTTTCCTATGGCAGATGTTTCTCAGCTCATCAGACAGCTGTTACAGCAAGCACCTGTGACCAGCGTAAGCGAACCAACTCAAGGAGAGCAATAGAACAGACACTATCTTAAGTTTCCCTCAAGTCCCCGGAATGCACTATTTCCTTGAGCTGTCATTAAAGTGAGAAAATGATCCATTATATAAAGTCCCAATCTAATCAAAATTTAAGCTTAATGGTGTCTGTTTTCCAAATTTTTCTTCTGCTCAGGTCCAGTCATGGTGACCAAGAACTGAGGATTGACTGCAAAGGGGCTTGAGGGAATTTGGGGAGGCAAAGAAAATGTTCTAAAACTGGACTCTGGTGATGGACAACTCTGTAAATCTAAAATCATTAGTTTGTACATTCAGAATTAGTGAATTTTATTATGTTGCGTTAGTCAGTGTTCTTCAGAGAAACAGGACCAATGGAGATTTATTATGAAGAAGTGACTCATGCAATTATGAAAACTAAGAAGCCCCATGATTGGCCATCTGCAAGCTGGAGACCAGGCAAGCCAGTGGCATAATGCTAGTCTGAGTCCAAAGGCCTTAGAACAAGTGGAGCCAATGGAATAAACACCAGTCCAAGGGCAGGAGAAGAGCAATGTCACAGCTCCAGCGAGTAGGCAGGAAGGAAAAGGAATACACTTTTCCATTTTTTCTTCTCTTCAGGCCCTCCAAGAATTGGACGCTGTCCACCCACATGGAGGGAGGCAAAGTATTCCACTGAGTCCACTGATTCAGATACTAATTTCACCCAAAATACCTCCACAGACATACTCAGAAATGATGTTTAATCTGAGAACCCCTTGGTGCAGCCAAGTGGACACAAAATTAACATCATATCTATGTAATTTTTTTTAAAAAAAGGTAACTTTAGTTTTCTACTCCAACATGTAAAGGGCTTGGAAGTCATGACCTCATTCTCACAACAAGAAAAGAAGCTGAACAAACTGAAAATCGACTCTTCCTAGATAAACCAGAGAATTGAAGGGCAAATTGCCACCCTAAAAACTAGAGAGACAGGCTAATGCCCGGAGTCACAGCTTAAAGGGAACAGATGCTGCTAGAGCCAGCAACTGCTAGGAACACTTAAATGGTAGTTGACCCATTGCTGGAAGCTGAAAGTGGAATGGCTTGAGAATTTAAAACTCCTGGGGGGCTCAGACTTGAGGGGAGTCCCCACACTTTTGTGAGTTTTACCTCCAGGAGCCTGAGCAGGTTCTCATGATGAAGATCAGAAAAATCCCTAGAGGATCAACACTACCAGCTTCAAGACTTGCTATAAAGCTACAGCTACCAAAACTGTGGAACTGGTGAAAACTCAGACAATTAGACCAGTGGAACAGAATAAGAAATAGATCTACATAGATACAGTCAACTGATCTTTGACAAAGGAGCAAAAGCAATTTAATGGAGAAAGTATAGTGATAGTCTTTTCAACAAATGGTACTGGGGCAACTGGATATCTACATGTGAAAAAAAAAATCAACACGGAGATCTTATACCTTTCACAAAATGGATCATAGACCTAAATGTAAGGTGTAAAATGATAAAACTTCAAGAAGATAACATAGGATGAAATCTAGGTGACTTTGAGATTGGTGATGACGTTTTAGATACAACACCAAAAGCACAATCCATGAAAGAAAAATGGATAAGTTGGACTTCATTAAAATTAAAAACTTCCACTCTGTGAAAGACACCGTCAAGCTAATTAAAGACAAGCCACAGGCTGGGAGAAAATCTTTGCAATGTATCTTTTGAAGGACTGTTCTCCAAAATGCATGAAGAACTCTTACAACTCAACAATAAGAAAGCAAACAACCCAATTTAAAAAAATGAGCCAATGATCTAAACAGGCACCTCACCATAAAAAGATATACAGATGGTAAATAAACCTATGAAAGATGCTCAAAATGATTTGTCATTAGGGAATTGCAAATTACAACAACACTAAGATACCACTACACACCTATTAGGATGGCTAAAATCCAAAACCCGATAACACCAAATACTGGCAAGGTTGTGGATCGATGGGACTCTCATTCATTAGTGATGGGAATGCAAGACGGTACAGGCACTTTGAAAGACAGTTTGGCAGTTTCTTACAAAACTAAACATACTCTTCCATTTGATCCAGCAATCACAGTCCTAGGTATTGACCCAAATGAGATGAAAACTGACGTCACACAAAAACCTGCAGGCGAGTGTTTATAGCAGCCTTATGACATTATGCAGTTGCCAAAACCCATAGAACTGTATGACACAAAGAATGAGCTCTAATGTAGACTATGGGCCTTGGTTAATAATAATGTATTAACCTTGGCTTTTTAATTGTAAAGAATGTACCACACTAGTGCAAGATACTGATAATGGGGGACATTGTGTGAGGGAGAACAGTGCTGTACGTGAAACTCTGTACTATCTGTTCAACTTATCTGTCAACCTAAAACTGTTTTAAAAAAATAATGGCTGTTGATTAAAAAGAAAAGTAAGGATGCAACACCATGAAATCGAAGCGTTGGTGGCCTCCCGGAACCTTGTGGTGAACACTGAGTGTTGAGGCACACCCACCTGGAGTCTGGCCAGTCAGTGATTTCCGTGCTTGTGCCTTCAGCCTCTGACCCTGCCAGTCCCGCTGGATCCAAATATCAGATCAGCCTTGCTTCTCCCAGCATGGAATCTCCACTTTACAAATGAGCCTGGGCAAGATTGATGGGTGTCCCAGTGTTTTCAGTGTGGTGCCCCCAAAGTAGAGCGTCTGTGTCACAAGTGAAGGCTGAGCAGGAGAGAGGTCTCATTGCCTGCCACACTCGCCTGGAATTTAGCCTCTGTAACAGGTATCTAGGAGTGGGTGGAATGAAAAATGCTGATGGACTGCCCCTCTCAGGAAGATGCCCTCACCCTTGCCTTGGAGCTTGGTGGAGAGGGTGCCCTGTGTTCTTAGCCGCACTACTTGGATTGGGGTTTCTGTCATGCTGGGCTTGGATGGGGGAGGAAGGGAACAGGTCATGGTTGAAATGCTACAGACTCTCACTGCTCTTGCCAAGTTTTAGTAGATTTTCTTGAATAAATACTTCATTTACTGCATGTCCTTAGGTCTGTTTCCAGAGACTTTAAATATACGTAGAAAAAATTCTGAATACATATATAAAGATGTAAATATTTATATACAGAGACTATATATATTATTTAAAAATATTTTTAATATATATGTAAACTTTTCACCAGTTTTGCTGGGGAGCAGGTCCGTAGAGCTCTTCACATTGCCATTCTGGAAGTGGCACTCTTCCCTTCCCCAGCTGGTTTTCGAAACTCTAGATGAGGATGCCCAGCTGGATGCTTACGCTAAGTCCCACTGCAGGAAACTTGAGGATAGGAGCCCCAGTGACTCAAACCTCCCTTCTTCTTTATTATTATTATTATTATTATTATTATTATTGCTGGCCACAGATTAGTTCATAGACTAAAACTCTTGTCCCCTTGAATTTAAATTTTCTGAGCCCTTTTGGGGTAAGGAACACTCATAAGCTAGGTAGCCCCTAAGGCAGTCCTCTTTTAGGATTGGATTCATCCTCTACACCCCATCAAGGACAGGGCAACATGGGAAACAATTGAGTTGTAAGTGCCAGCCCTCTTCCAGCAGACACACTATCTGGTGGGCAAGTTGTGTGTAGACCACCTGGAGCCTGGCCTCGATTTGGTGGTCTCTGGCACCCTCCACTGATGAGCTATCAGAAGCCTGGTGTGGTGGTAGTTTGACCATATTTCATTTGTGACGAAGTGCTGTTCGACCCAGTGAGTATGATCATCCTCTACAAGGAAGCTGATCTGGAGCTGTTTGGCTGAGGGGCCAGAGTAATCAATCTGTATGCACGTCCACAGATGCTGGCTGGCTTTGCCCCTGGGGTGGGTCAGGTTTGGGCTCATCGTGAGGATATTCAAGACATGTGCTTCCCCAGGTCTCTAGCTCAGAATTCCTCCCAGGTCAGTGTCCAGAGTTGCCCTCGTGGTTTTGGACTTATGCAGCTAACTTGGCAGATTTGAGTGGTAATTATGAAGGATATCAGGGGGCATTGTATATAGTCCTCCTCCCAGTTTGCTGGCGGGAGGTGAAAAGCACAAGAAGAGAGGCTGGTTTAGGGCTTATTGTTTTACAACTCGACCTTCAAAGGACACAAAGCATCCGTCTCCCTCCTTTGTTGGGGTTCCTACTAGCCCAGGTCCTTTTTCCCCATTCCACTGAGCACTAGGGGATCAGCTTAATGATTTAGAGCCAAATATTCTCACCAGCTTCCTTCCAGCAGAGAGGATGGCCATCGGTACTGATCTAATGGCAGACGTCCCACCACCCAGCCCTCTGCTGGCTGTCAGGACAAATTGCCTGAATGTGTGACCCAAAGGTTGAAAAACCTACTGTCCTTTTGGCCAGTCAGAGGCTGTGATCTCGCCCTCCTGAGCTGCATCCTCTGCTCCGTGTAGCTTATTGGACCACCAGCACAGGGACTCCAGGTCCTTATCTTACCTGTGAAGCATCACTTAGAGAAAACAAAATCCAACCTCCTTGGATGCAGCTTGTCCTGGAAGGCTGATTTTAATTATTACATGCCAAACCTCCACTACCTTCTCTCCTTCCGTGAGATTTCCCACATGAAAAGCCCTAAAAATGACAGAGGGATGGTCATTTTTGAAAAACATGACATTGGGGGCCATCCTGTGTGAGGCCATCCCTGAAGTCAGAAGTTCTGCACTCTCAGACATCATTAGGGCTGTGGAGAGAGGACACGATCATGTCCTCCATCCATGAAACTTGGAAACAGGGAAATGTCTGAAGAGACAGAGAGTTGAGTGTCCAGCCCTCTCTCACCATATGAAGCCTCTGCAGAGGGAAGGGTAAAGGAAAATTGGTTCCCTCCCTTTTGACACACAAGGCAGCCTGTATGTGCTCTTGGACACGTGCCCAGCCCATCGCTCTTCACTTGAGCTAGGCCTGATGTATTTGGTCCCCAGCTGCCACAGCACTGAGTCCATCAGAAACTCTTAATTTCTTTTATACCTTCCTGGACAGGCTTCTCTAACGCAGCTGTCCTGGGATTACAGCTCACAAATCTTAGTAGACCCTGCAGCCCACAGTGCTTGTTGGAGTGACAAGGACATCTGTGTCCATTCTTTGCCCCTCCCCCAATGCCCATCACAAAGGAAGCTGCCTAGGTTCCCACTGCTGATCTCTCCATGTGGTGTAACCCCAGCCCGGACTGGGCTGACCAGCAGTCGGGTTGTGTGGTCCCCACACTTGCCTTCCGCTGCTCCCTGGGGCAGCTGGCTGTTTGCATTTTGCAGACCCAGTGCCTGGAGGCTCCTTCCATCAGAACCAGAGGACCTGGAATGAGGGGAGGGGGAGCCCGGAAGTTCTCAGAAAGCCAGATGCAGAATAGTGGAATGGACTCTGTCCCAAGGAAGGCAGTTTTCTCAAGAAGACTGATAAAGATGACCCCAAATCCATCAGCCTGATCTACTGTGGAGAAGTAGATTTCCCCCTCCAGCGAATGGTAATTGATTTCCACCTGCACCAGGGGTTTATGTTTGAATTAATGATCTCCCCCACCTTCAGGTCCCTTTAGGTTTATCTGACTACACAGGGCCACAGGTGAGAGAGCTGTAACTACAGAGCCTGAACTGATTCCCCACGGTCCCTCCCATTTCCCATCTCCTACTTCCCTCTGGAAGAAGGTATTTTCACCTTGGTTTTGGCTTTTAGGTCAATTATTGCACCAGGTTGGAGATGACCCGTGTTTGCAGGCTCTTTTGATGCCGTGCTGTTTTGTCAATCAGGGTCGAGTCAGGGGACAAACCATGCCAGTAATTTGAACAGAAACCTTTACTGTCAAGAGTTGTTAACTTGTGAAAAGGATAAAAGATGGCTCTGAGAGGCACTCGTGTACCACCTTCCACATCTAGGCTCACGGAGAGTGGACCACAGAGGAACTAAGGGCTTAGGAGAGGGACTCCACTCAAGGCTGAGATTCAGACCTTGTTGAGGAGGGCATGGCTTTGCAGGGTATGCAGCCTGCCAGGGCAAGGAGACTTGTCACAGGGCGTGGGCCAGAGCTGGTCCCTAGAAGTGGCCCACCATTGCTCGGTCATGGGTGGGCTGGGCAGGTCTGCAGGAGCAGCTCCCGGGGTGGGGAGATGGTTGCCTGAGGATGCAGCAGGAGCTGGTCTGTAGAAGTGGCAGCCAGGGGACATATATTTGAATGAATAATCTTTTCTCCTGTTGCCCTCCCCCCAACCCCAATCTGGAAAATGGATCCCCGGGCTAAACAGAGGCTTTCTAGAAGAATACACTAAGGAAGAGGAGGCCCAACCTTTGGTGGTCAGCAGTCTGAGTGGCCAATGGCTAAGTTAGAGATTTTGCTGTTACAGGGCGACCCTCATTTCCCACCTATTATAGTGTAGATAGGGATTTAGGGCGCTGAGATGTGGGGGGTAAGGGTTACACACAAAATCAGAGGGAAGTCGTGGACCAAAGAGAAGCCTGGGGTGTGGGGCCAGATCCCAGGTCCCAGGAGGAAAGACTGCTCGTGAACAATGCTTCCAGGTGTGCCAGCTGTGATTCTTGTTCGGGGGATGCTCTGCTGACTGCTTCATGCTGGGGCACGCTTCTGGTAATTCTTGATTGGGGGGGGGCGCTGGTGGTCTGCAGGGGTGACCTTCTGGCAGGATGTGGGAATTTACTGGCCTACAAGGTCGCTTCTTACTCCAACCCCAGGAGCCAAGCCACCCCATCCTAGCCCCAACCTGGAGGGAGACCTGCAGCTGTCTCCGTATGGGTGCTGCCCTGGCATTGAGTCTTTCCTGGAGGTGATGGGTCCTGGGGCTGGACAAGAGAGAGGAGAGAAACCCCTGGAGCTGGGGAGTGGGGGTGGGAGTTTCCTACCCCTTTCCCCTCATTCTAGGCCCTTCTCTATGGGGGCTGGAATTTGCTGGGCTTTGCCACCAGGTGGCACTGTCTGTTCGTACAAAAGCACAAGGAGGCGACTATTGTCTACCCAGAGCAGAGAATTAAGGAACAGGGCAGCTGCAAAGTTAGGCAGTGGTGTGCTGCAGCCTGCTGGCACCAGCTCATGAGAACTGGTGGTTGAACACATCTCTTCCCAGCTCTGTGTTCAGTGATGCCGCTTAGAAGCTTGAAATCAGCCATGGTGGGAGTGTTCAGACCATGGAAATCAAATGAGCAAATGCTGCAAATTAGGGCTCCCTGCCCACTGCTGGAGCCCTCCAAGTTGGTTCTTGAACACTCACCAGCACATCTCTGGGCATAGTGACCGCCTAGTGACACCAGCTGGGAAACTGAGGTCAGGGAGTTTATTGAATTAGTGGCAGAACAGGAAAAGAACCCTACTGTGTGTGAAGCACTGTATTAGGTGCAGAGAAAACAAGAGTGAAGAGTCCCTCTCCTGCGCCCATCTGAGGAGGGAGACTCCACACGTCGCTGCAGTGGAGGGCTTACCTGGCACCGGGCACACACGGGGTTTTGCCTGCGTCATTTGACAGCTTTAAGGGGGGCTGTAGTAAGAGCATAGTGGGGTGAAAATGGAAAAGCTTGACTCTATCAAGTGTTGCACAGACTCGGGGAAGTAGGACCTCCACCCTGCCAGTGGGGGTGTTGATTAGTGCAGCCACAAGAGGGAGCAGGAAAGCGGAACGCGTGCTTTCCTTCTGACTCAGCAATTCCTTCTCTGGATATTCTTTGGAATAGCATTATTTGCTAATTGCTGCCTTATTTCCAGTAGCAAAAAGGTGCAAACAACCTAAATGCCTAATACATAACATATATATATATACACATACACATATTTATATATATATACATGTAGTGATACATTTATATGATGGACTATTCAGCAATTAAGATGAATGAACTGGATCTATATATATTATCATGGCCATATCTCAAGAATATAATGTTGAGTGAAAAAAATGTAGCTAAATGGTATGTATAACATAAATCCATTCATGTAAAATTTAAAACTTGGAAACAAATTCACACTTTTTTTTTTTTGAGGAAGATTAACCCTATGCTAACATCTGCTGCCAACCCTCCTCTTTTTGCTGAGGAAGACTGGCCCTGAGCTAACATCTGTGCCCATCTTCCTCTACATTATATGTGGGACGCCTACCACAGCATGGCTTGCCAAGCGGTGCCACGTCTGCACCTGGGATCCAAACTGGCGAACCCCAGGCTGCCAAAGTGGAACGTGCAAACTTAACCACTGCGCCACCAGGCCAGCCCCAAATTCATACTTCTTCTCGCAGCTTAAGGTGACCTGTTCTGATCTATATGTGGTAAGTTTATTTGTCTCTGGTCTGTCTCCCTCTCTTAAATGCAAGGCAACTACTTTGTTATGTTCACTTCTGTGTCTACACTGTTCATGGAAGAGTAGAATTGTACATCTACTTCGGAAAACAGTTTGACAGTTGCTGAAGAAGTTAAGCTTCTAACTCCAACGACCATGTGATCCAGTCATTCCACCCCTGGCGTATACCCAAGAGAAAAGAAACATATGTGTATACAAAGACGTGTACATAAATGTTTGTTAGAACACTGCCTGGCTTGTATAAGTGATCAGTAAATACTTGAAGGAGCAAATGAGTGGTTCAGAAAGGAAAAGATGTGGTCTGAGAAGGGAGGCTGTGTACCATAAGCTGGCCTCAGGCAACAGGAGCCTGAATCTCGCTGGCCGATCAGCTGGCCCCTTGTCAGAGGGTGTGGGCCAGGGCTGGTGCAGAGGACTGGCCCACCCTGGCTAGAAGGTGTAGGAAACTGGAGCTGGTCTTTTGCCTTGGGGTGAGGCTGGACCTGTAGTGGAAGTGGCTGCCACGTGGACAGAGTGGTGCCTGAGTACTAAGATGGAACTGGTCAGTCAGGGCTGCTGAGGTGAGACTCTGCCAGCCACAGGCCAGTCACTGGCTCCTGTGCTCAATGAAAAGGAAGGAAAGCCAGAAAACCAGTGATGTGCCTTCTTCCAGCTATGGCCTTGCAGCATCCCTCCAGCATCCTCTATTGGTAAAGCCCAACATTGCGCCAGCTGGGCAAAAAACAGCATGTAATGGGGCTGGCTGGGTGCCATAGTGGTTAAGTTTGCACACCCTGCTTTGGCGGCCCAGGGTTTGCAGGTTCGGATCCTGGGTGCAGACCTACACACTGCTCGTCAATCCATGCTGTGATGGCATCCCACACACAAAACAGAGGAGGACTGGCACGGATGTTAGCTTAGAGCCAGTCTTCCTCACCCAAAAAACAAGAGAGAAAAAGCATGTAATAAGACACAGCTACCTTTTATGGAAAGACCTCACCCACTTCCCCAAAGGAGGAGTCCACTCTCCCCAGAGTCATTGTGTCCACAGCTAACTACATTAATTTCTCCTCAAATTTGGTCACAGTTCTACCGAATATTCTGCTAACTTCCATCAACTTGTTTATACAGTAATGATGAGAACAAGAAAAGAGAACAGACTTAATGAATACAAATTCATACATACACATAACAAGCCAAGAAAAAGGGTGCAGTTCCTACAGTTCCCCTTTTCTCATTGGTCATGAATAGGGTTGCCAGATAAAACAGGATGTCCAAACGATGAATAATTTTTTAGTATAAGTATGTCCCAAATATTTCATGGGACATACTTACACTGAAAAGATTATTTGTTGTTTATCCAAAATTCAGATTTACCCGAGCATCTGTGTTTTTATTTGCTAAATCTAGTGACCCTAGTCATGAAGTCACGGTTGATATCTATGACTTCTTCACCCATTTGATGTTTCTCTTGTCCTCAGCTGGAACTTCAGCTGGTCATGGATCTTTACCTGGTGTGTGTGTGGGGATCTAAACCTCCATTCTTGAATGCTCTGAGGACTAAGAGGTACTAAGATACTGAGTGCTCTGGGTTCTAGACAAAGTCCTCCTGCCTCCACTGTGTCCCAGCTGCCCAATTTCTCCTTCGTAATCCAGATCCATCAGTTCAACCAGGAGAGTGGCCCTTTTTCTGCTCATTGGTTTCAACTCAGTGGAACCATTGTGGCGCCCCCTAGTGGAAGCGTTACCTTCTTGGGAACTAAGATCTCCAAAGCAGCAGAGCTCAGAGTCGCTAGGACAGAAACAAACGTTCTTCAAGCGAATTATTAGGATTAATTGTGAGAGAAGCCACTCTTACTCCTATCCCTTGATTCCCAGACTCATGTATTCTGGCTCTGGGGAGACTGTACCTTATGATGGTCTTTGATTCAAATTATAAATTGCATCCTATATGATAGAAGCCCATATTTCAGGGTGTGGTCTCTCACTTGTGTCATAACTGAGTCTTCAGTAGGCCACTGCACTTTTAATTAGGCCAGCTGCTTCTGGGTGATAGGATTTGTGTTCAGAACAGTTAATTCCATGCTGCACTTCCTTTGCTGTGGGATAAGTTCCTTGATTAGATGCAGTGCTGTGGGGCATGCCATGGCGGTGGTCGAGGCATCCCAAGAGTCCAGGGAGGGTGGTGCTGGAAGAAGCATTACAGGCAGGGAGGGCAAATCCATGTCCAGAATTTGTACCTCTTCCATAATGGAAGAGGTGCGATAACAGCAACCTGCCACTAGGTGGCTGGCTGGTACCCCTGGGAATGGTGCTACACCGGGCCTCCATGCTGGTCTGGTCTCCGCTCTTGGCAGATGCACCACTAGGTGGCAGCAGTAGCCAGGTCAGCCTTGACAAGTGGGAGACCATGTTGATGATCTAATGCTCAGCCTCGGTGCTGGCCAGCAGGGCCCCTTTGTTCATGGGCCTGGGATGGCTGGGAACAAGGTGGAATGACATTTGTCCACCTGATTCTTGAGGCCTCCCCTGCTGAGAGTGTTCATATGCCACTTGGTGAGGTGGGATGCGAATATCTTCACACAGCGTCCATCCTGAGAGGCCTATCCCCATACCTCTTCCCACCCTTCCCTGTCATTAATTTTCGAATATTGATCCTTGATCCTTCCGAGTCCCTACCTGCCTTGGGCTTCTGTAACAAATACCACAGACTGGGTGGCTTAAACAGCAGACGTTTGTTTCTCACAGTTCTAGAGGCTGGGAAGCCCGAGATCAAGATGCCGGCAGGTTCAGTTCCTGGTGAGGACCTGCTTCCGGGCTTGCAGATGGGCTCCTTCTCACTGTGTGTGCACATGGCCTTGCCTTGGTGCAGCCAAGGAGAGAGAGAGAGAGCAAGAACGATATCGAGAGATCTTTTCCTCTCCTTATCTGATCCCATCATGAGGGTCCCCTCATGACCTCATCTAAACCTAATTACCTCCCCAAAGCCATATCTCCAAATACCATCATATTGATGGCTGGGGCCTCAACACATGAATTTTGAGGGGACACAAACACTCCACCCATAACACTGGCTGTTCAGCTAAACCACTGGGGCCTCCTATGAGTCACTGTAGGTCCCTTTTCTTGCCATCTCTCAATGCAGACCAAATTGTACCTCTCAGTTCCGTCCCTGAGAGAGCTGTCCTTCAGGGTCACCCTTGTGGAGTGAGGCTGCAGCTGGCCACTTTCAGGTGGTACCAGCATATCGGGCAGACCCCTCTGGAAACCAGGCTCAAGATCTCCTCCTTTTTTGGATGTGTTGTGTGCAGGGGTGAAGCCCTGCTCTGCCAGAGCCATTTTGTCTCCCTGAGGGAAGCCAGCCAATGTGGGGTCGAGGGCAGGGCAGGGAGAATCCTAGAGAGACAGGTCCAGGGCCTCGTGGTTCAGGCAGCCCTGAATGCCCCACGTCTGGCTTCCCAATTACGTGAGCCAATAATTCCTCCTCTGTTTGAGGCCATTTCTTCGTGCGCCTCACAGGATCACTGACCAACACCATCTAAGCAGAGATCTGTGCACATGCTCTGGAAGCAGCGAGAGGTGCCAGTAATTCTGCCCCAGCCTCAGTGATGGGAGAGAAAAGGCCAGGAATTCCAGCATAAAAAGGCACCAAACTGTTGGGAAAGTAAGGAGCACAGACCCAACTCTTGCTCAGTGTAAGTGTCCGGTACACATTTCACAGATGATGTGGTATGAAGAAAGTCATTTGAGGAGAGCTCCTATGTCCAGGATACTGAGGAGATAAGTCATCCAGTTGACTTAAAGTAAATGGGTAGAGAGAGATACTACGAAACTCCTACCCCAAAGAAAGCTGATGTACTTACATTGATACCAGATTCAACAGCTTTATGGACTATAAGCATTGCTGAAATAATCGAGGAAGGAAACAGCAGCTTGGAAGACTTAACTGACTGACCCTAATGGACTTATACATAGAATGTGCAACCAGAGTTACAGTGTGTCTCTGCCCTCCAAGCAGAAAAAGAACATTGACAAAAATTAACCATCTCCTGGGGCATGAAACAAGCCTTAGCAAATTCAGATGGCTGCAATCATTCAGCATATGTTCTATTAGAAAATTCTAGAAGTCAATGACAGACTAGAAATCAATAACAAAAGATACTAGACATCCTCATATGTTTGGAAATAAAGAAACATGCTCCCAGCTGTTTAGGAAAGTACTCAAATTAGAAATTAGATAACAGTTTGAACTGAACAACAATGAAATCACTACATAAAAACCTTGTGGGACACAGCTAACGTGGTACATAGAGGGAAACTGACAGCTTAAAAGATATAGAGAGATATGTAGGAAATAAAAAGGCTGAAAATTAATGAGTTAGCATATATCACAGAAAGCTAGAACACAAAGAAATAATCTCAATGTAAAACAGAATGAAGGAAATAAGGAAAAGCTAACACTGAAGAAATAGATACATATCCAGTGGGGATGATAAGGAAAGCAGAGTCTGTTGCTTTATGATATGACTGAAGTTGAAAATGATTTGGTGAATTTATCGAGAAGAAAAGAAATTAGGCAAAAATTACCCATATCAGGAATGGAAAGGGGACATTTTTACAGCCGTGGGATACCTACAATGGGTAATGAGAGTCTATTATGATAGCATTATGCCAAGAATTTGAGATGAAATGAGAACATTCCTGAAAAACCTTCATCAAACACATATTTGACTCAAGAAGAAGTAGGAAACCTCAAGTCTTCTGAAGGCATTGACTCAGTAGTCAAAAATCTTCCCACAGAGAAAACTGGCTAGAGAGCTTCACTGGTAAGCAACTCCTTACACAAGCTCCTCCAGAGAAGAAAACAACTCTAGAGACTAAATGATCTCTCATTTTATGAAGCTGACCCACCTCGTTGTGAAACCTGAGCAGGGCTGTGAGACAGGGATCACAGCTCTGCCCCCCTCGGGAATGCAGATGCAAATGGCCAACAAAACTCCAGCACTCCGAATGCAGCCATGGCGCAGGAGGACACATGATGGACAAGTGCGGCCCATGCATTCCAGGAATGCGGGAGTGGTTCGACATCAGAAAAATCCACACAACTTGGAACATTAAGAGAGAAATCAGGAGCCAGCCCTGAGGCCGAGTGGTTAAGTTCGCATGCTCCGATTTGGCAGCCCAGGGTTTCACTGGTTCAGATCCTGGACGCAGACATGGCACGGCTTGTCAGGCCATGCTGAGGCAGCATCCCACATACCACAACTAGAAGGACCCACAACTAAAATATACAGCTATGTACTGGGGGGATTTGGGGAGAAAAAGCAGAAAAAAAAAGAAGATCGGCAACAGTTGTTAGCTCAGGTGCCAATCTTTTTTTTAAAGAAAAGAGGAGAAATCAACCCAAAAGATGTGTAAAAAGCAGTGAGTAAAATCCCATATACAATACAGGAATATAAGAGAACTTCCTTAATCTGGTGAAGGAATCTTTAAAGAAAACTATAGCAGGCGTCCTATTTCCTAGTGAAATGTTTAAAAACATCCCTTTGTGACAAGACAAGGATGCCCATCATCGTCCCTGCTGCTGCGGCTGGTCCTAGAGCACCAGCAGAGGGAGAAAGGGCAGAAAGAAAGAAATGAAATGTGTGAGGACTGAGAAGATAGCAACAAAATTGTCATTATTCATGGATGATATGTTTATGTAGCAAATCCCACAGGATGCATAGATAAATTAATAGAGTCTATGAAAAAGTGTACAAATTTACCAGATCCAATTTCAAATATAGAAACTTACTATATCCCTACATATCAGCAGATGAATAGAAAATAACATTTAAGAAGGATGCAATTTACAATTGCATGAATAATATCAGTTAACTAAGGATTATTCTAACGAGCTATCTAAATCATTTATGGGGAAAACTGCACAACTTCATTGAAAATTATTAAAACCTATTCATGGGAGAGAGAGGATATTCATGGACTGAAAGATTCAATGGGTAAAGATGTCACTTCTTCCCGCATTGATTGGTAAATTCCCTAAGAACTGAATCAAGGTGCAAAATTCCTATACCTTCTTTAGGGGGCAGAAGTCAAGGAGCTGATTCTAATTAAGAGAAGCTCAGCTTCTCTTGAGGGAGAAGAGTGCTCTTCTCCTGGTCATCTGGGCAGCTTCAAGGTCCTGCCCAGAAGCACCTGGTTCCCTCTGACGCCCACTCAGAATTCTCCCTCTCCCTCCTCCAGGACCCAGGAGCCGGGTTGCCTTGTCCACAAGTGTGGGGGCGACCTGGAGGGGTCTTCGCTATGGGCACACCCCAGGCTCAGCTTCTGCCTAGAGTTTGGGTCTCAGGGGAGGGGCTCTGGGATCACCATGCTCGCTGAGGGTCGCCCATCCCCATCCCGTCTCCCCCACCCCCAGCCGCCCCCAGCCGCCCCCAGCAATCCTGCCCCAACTCCGGGACCCGCCTCACCCTCCGCAGCCGCCAGGGGTCTCTGTCTTCTCCCTAGAAGCGCAGAGAGGGGCTCTGAGGCGCGCAGATCCGGAGGAGTTGGGAGAGGACAGCGGAATGGGCTCAGGGACCTCCGAGTGACGTCACGGGGACACTGAGGCTCAGACCCCAGGGTCACACGAGGCAAGGGCAGAGTGGGGACCGGGGTGGCACGGTTTAGTGACCGCCGAGTGACGCCCGTGTGATTTACCTGAGTTCTCAATGCTGCACCGAGGAGATGCGCACCGCTGGGGACCACAGCTGGGGACCACAGCTTCTGAGCATCTACCATCCCCAGAAGGGTGCAGACGTGGGGGATGGGACCGTGGCTTGTCGCTGGGCAGTGAATTAGTCTAGCTGCTCTGCAGAGCTGGCTGCAGCTCACAGTAACCAGAACATAGATCCCCTCGGTCCCTGAGGTCCCAGGTCAGGGTGTGTGCCCTCCAGAAGAGCTGGTGTGTACACGGGGCACACACAGGGGTCATGTTTGTGAAAGAAGAACCAGAACTGCTCAAATGTCCATCCACCTGGCCGGGCTGGTACCGTGCTGTCTCTTCACATGCTGAGCCATCTAGCTCTTTCTGTCTGACTAGTTGGATCCTAGTTGCAGAGATACCTATGTAGGAGGTGAGAAGGAGTGGGGTGTGTGGACATGATGTCCTTCAGGTACATTTGAAAACTTGGAACAAGATGAAGGTGCTCAGCATGATGTGCAAGGCCCCCAGGGTCCAGCTGGCTCCTTTCCTGTCCCAACCCCACTTCCTTGGATCTGGCCACACCAGCCTCCTTGCTGTTCCTGCCATTCGTCAGGCACATCCCAGCCCAGGGCCTTTGCATTGCCGTTCCTCCTGCTGGGAACACTCCTGCCAAGGCACCTCCCTGGCTGGTCCCCTGGCTTCATTCAGGGGTGGCCTCTCTTGAGCATTAGTCTAAACCAAGAGTTGTCACTCTTTCTCCTCTTGACCCCTTACTTTCCCTAAAGAACTCATTATACCACATGCCATAGCATAACGTGGTGTTTGTCTTGGCCTGTGTCACCCACTGGAACTTGCTCCAGGACCTGGTCTCTGAGGCCCCTGCCGAGTCCCCAGGGCCTAAAGCAGCTCTAGGTTTCAGAGCTGATCAGTGGTTGTGTGTGGAATGACTGGTGCTCGGTTTCTTATGGGGAAGGAGGGAGCGCATGGGACTGGGGTGGGGGGACAAGGGTCGTCCCGCACGGCGGGTTGTTTTTCTTCTCTTCATAAAGTCATCCGAGCTAGTTGACTGCAGGTTAGCATTTGTTGCTTCTGTGTGGCGGCATATTGAGTCTATGTCAGTGTTCTTGGCATTTTTGTGTTTCTGGAAAGCCCAGGCCCCTCCCTTCCTGACAGCCTTCCATCTGGCCTGGAGAAGACCTGTCTCCGGGACTCTATGGTCTGGAAATTCCTCTACCCAAGGTGCCTTCTTCCTCTTGGGGGGCTGTGCATGCTGCATGTGAGGGAGGTGGGGATACAGGTCTCTCCAGCTCCTCTGCCCCTGCCCCTTCCCTGGGCCAGGCCTGGACTCTGGGCTCCGGCAGGGCCCTGGGAGCTGGAATGAGGTGGAATCTGGGCGCCCAGGCCATGTGGGAGGGGGTGCGAGCACTGGCCCCCCAGAGTCAGCGGTTATTACTGGTGTGACTGTCACCTTTTAGAGATGAGACAACAGAGGCCACTAGAGAGCACACTTGGCTGGAGCTTAAGTGTGTGTACCCGTGTGAGTGTGAATGTGTGAACACGTGTGAGCATGAGTGTGTGTGTGTGTGTGCATGTGTGAGGGGACGCTGTACAGAGACACTTGGGATATGGTGACTAGGCATGCAGCTGGGACACCTCTGTGTAACCCATGGAGGACAGTCAGGGGAAGGCAGTGATGTCCTTGTGCAGGTGACACTCCTGTGTGGTGTGCAGTGACTGTCTGTCTGGGCTCCCGGCCACTTTGCCATCCTCCTCCTGGGTCAGCTCCTGACAGGCCTGAGCTCCAGTCCCCAGGTGTGGCCCTGAGGCCCCTTGGGCTGTGGGAGAGCTAGGGGGTGGGGCCTGGCCTGTCAGAAGGGACCTGGGTCTAGGGGTGAGTGTGAGGTGTGGGGTAGTGGGATCACTCTGCTCCCTGAGGCTTGGAAGGAGGGGTGGCGGGAGGGGACAGTTTCTCCTCTGGACACTGTGTATCCTTCATGTTCATGAAGATAAGCACCAGATAACATTCTGGTGGCCCCCTCCTGTGTGGTCTGCTCTACGTGGGACGGAGACCCACTTACAGAGAGGTCACACAGGGGCTCCCTGCTCCCAGTGGGCCCTGTTCCTGAGCCTGGATCTTGGCTGGGGGTGTGGGGTGGGAAACTGAGAGACTGGACTGTGACGTTCAGTCTTGAATGTGCTTCAGCTCTGAAGGCCCAGAGGAAGGCAGGAAGGTACTGGGCCTGTATGAGGTTGCTGGATGGGGCGCCTATTGACCAGAGAGTAGCATGAGGCCAGTGCTGGCTCTCTGGCTTTGACTGAAGACCCTGAGGGGCCCTCAGCTTGGAGTGGTTGATGCTGAGTCTTGGGGTGCAGGTCACAGGGCTGAAGCCAGACTGAGAGGGGCTCCCTTGGGCCAGGGGTATGTGAACACCATGTGTGGAGGAGAGCGCTGGGCCTTGAATACTACCGAGGGGCTCACGGTATGACGTGGGGCGAGTCCTTTGCCCCCTTTGGGCCTCACATTCTCCTGTGTAAGCTGAGTGGGTGGGACCCCCTCTGCATTGCCCCTTCCAGGTTCCCCAGTGACCTCCCCAATACTCCTCTGCCTCCTGGGATAGCTGGGCTGGGCATTTAGGACCCTTGATGGGCCTGACAGCCCAGGCCCAGAGTATGGGGGCACCAAGCCCTGCTTTGGAGGTGCTGGGGCTGGAGGTCTCCCCTCCAGTGCCCCCGCCCCCATCAAGGGCAGATGCGCCAGGAAGGCCAGACTTGAGTCTCTGACCTCAGAAACTGAGGGACCAGGTGTTATCTGGGACAGAAGGGACCAAATCCCCTCCTTGGGCTCTGACTGTGGGGACCACCAACATGGCCTTTCATGTCCTCCCACAGCCGTACGTGTGCAGACCTCACAGACCTGAGCCCACAGCCCACTGACCTAGGACTGCATCCCCAGCCCCCAACTCCCAGCTCTTACACCCTACCAGCGCCCCCAGAGCAGCAAGAGGCTGAGTTCGCAGCCCTGAGCCTTCTCCTCCCACCGGGGGCTTGGTGTTGCCAGGAAGGGACACAGGGAAACTGTGTGTATGGGAGTCCAAGGCCTCCCTGAGGAGGGGGCTTCCTGCCTGCCTCAGGCCACTTTGTGGTGGGTGCTCCAGGGAGCTGGGAAGAGGCCTCAGGGCCCCTCTCTGCCCCCTGCCTGAGAGCAGAGTTAGGGTTGGGGTGGGACAGGTGGGAGGGCAGTGTCCATGGGCCCCTCTCTGTCCATGCCCGTGCCGTCTCTTCCTTAGGATCCAGGGGGTCCTCCCGGCTCTGAGGGGTGGGGGGTGGTTCATGCTGCCTTTCTGGAAGTTGGTCTGTAACGTGCTTCCAGAGCCTTAGTCAGGCACAACCTTTGATCCCTTCCAAACGTCAGTGGTGGGACCCATGCACAGGTATGGAGGCCAGGGCGGTGGCTGTGTCCTGTGGTGGGACTGAGAGGGGCTGTGTGAGTGTCATTAGAGCCCCATGTTCACCAGTGTGATGCACGAGTGTGATGCACTCCCAGGATACCTACACCTGTGTGGGTGTGTTGTTCAGTGACAAAAGGAAAAATTCTCTGCCTACCTATCATCTATCTATCTATCTGTCTATTTATCCATCTAATCATCTATCTGCCTATCTACCATTTATCCATCTACCTACCTACCTATCATCTATCTATCTCTCATCTATCATTTGTCTGTTGTCTATGTCAAAGGCAAGGACAAGTCTGGAAGGACCCACACCAGACACAATCAGCACAGATCTCAGGCTGTGCTGGAAACTTTTATTCTGTATACTTTTTTTCTGTTTTATTTTTAAAGAATCTTTGTATTTCTTTGTATAATCAGGAAAAAATTAAGCTTTTCTGTTTTTCAAGATAAAACACATGGAAACGATGCGTTGCACAGTGACAGGGCCCTGGAGAAACCCTCAAACCTTCAGTCGGGGCTCCAGACGATGTCGGTGGGCCCTGCTCTGGGGCAGACGTGCCAACTGTCTGCCAGCCCCGCACACAGCGAGGTGCCTTCCTCCTCGTGAGCATGGACAGGTGTCAGAGACGCATGTCGAGAGAAAGAAAACACATGGGCTAACTTAACCTATACGAAGTGTGAAAGTGGGCAGAGCTGAAAGATAATTGGGTTAAGGGCGCAGACAGAGGAGGTAAAACTGTGAGGAAAAGTAAAGAGACAATGACCTCAGGGGCTGCTGAGGTCCGGGCCACGTTCTCAGCCTGGGCAGCTAATCGAGGGGGAGTTCGCATCACACAGCGTTCCCCATGTTAAAACGAACGAGTCAGTTACCTAGTACATTCACAGTGTCGTGCAGACATCACCACTATTATTATTACTTTTAAAACCTTACAGATGAATTTTATTTATTTATTTTGTGGTTGTTACTGTTTACAGTTAAAATAGGATTAAAATAGAAGGAGATCCATCAAAATATTAGAGATGGCTCTTCTGGGTGGAGTATGAGGGGCGCAGTATTTTTCTCCTGTGTGTTTTTCTGTACTTTTCACGTTGTTTACAGTGAGCTGTTATTGTTTTTAAACTAAAGACCAAGACCACGCAACTCTATCTTAAGAGGAACTCGGAAAACAAACAAGGTGATTCTCGCTTACACTGGGCCGACACCTGTTCCTCGTAGCTTATCTTCACCCTGTTGTCTCCACCTGGGCCTGGAGTTCGGGGGCCCTGGAGCACCTGCACCTCTCTGCCAGCGGGCCCCCAAAACAGGAGCGAAATCTCCCCCAGGCTCAGCAATTCCCTTCCTGGACGATCTGCTCCAGGCCCTTCGGCTGACTCCACGCCACACTTGTGTTTGATGGCTCTGTTTTCCTTTGTTTTGGAGTCTCGTTTGGGTGATTCTTGGAGCGTAAGCTCATGCGCTAGAGAACTGCAGATCCCCTGGGGAGTGAGTCGAGATGTTTGGCCAATAGTCACTACCTCTTTCTCACTCAACTTTCATTTATCGTAAAGCTCTCTTGTAACAACCTTGAGAGACAAATTGAAAAACAAAGTTGAAATTCCCCCACAGTCCTAATTCTTGATCCAAATGGTGGCCCCTGCTGTTTCTGCTCCCTTCAACTCTTGCAGCCTCTGCTTTCTGCTAGGAGCACGCTGCTCCCAGGTGGTGGTAATCCTATCTCAGGCCGGGTGTTCCAAGGCAGGCTCCTGCTCCTGGGCAGGGGGTCTCCCAGTGCACTGAAGGCCTGTGTGCTTTGCTGTCCCCTCACCCTCGAAGTGCTCTTGGATGGCCCTTGGATCCCAGTTTTTTAAATGAGGGTCTTGGATTAGATCAGGGTGGTTAACCCTGCGTGGGTCACAGCCTCTTTCTGTAGAAAGCCCTGGACCCCTCCCCACAGTATGCATTTATACAGACACATTTCAGGGTTTTGTGAACCCTTGAGTTAGATGTCCTAGAACAACTTCAGACCTCCAGGGCTCCCTTCTCCAGGGGAAGATGGGTGGTGGTTTGGGCCTCTTCTTTGTGACACCAGATGGCAGAGCTTGGATCTGTCTTTGCACCCCTGCTGGGTGCTGTACTGAGTGCTTTCCAGAATTATCCCCCTGAAATCCTCTCACAGCCCGAGGGATAGCTGCCACTGTCATCACCACACATCACAAAGGAGGACACACAAAGTACATTCACCTGCCCAAGATTGCACACTTGGACCATGGTGGAGCTAGGACTAGAACCCAGGTTTGTCTGGGCTCCAAGCTCAGGCTGTTACTACAAGCTGTGATCCAACCGTGGGGGGAGTCAGCTCGTTGACCTGCAAGGTCCCTCCAACAGTAAGAGCACACTTATGAAGCTCTTTGGGGTTTCTACAGCATCTTCATGCATGTGTGTCCTTTCGATGTCCTTCCCAGTAGTCTGTGAGGTGGGCAGGGTAGGGATTGACATCCTCTTTGCCTATGAGGGGTCCAAGCTTAGAGACATTAAGGAAATGGCCCAAAGTCACACCAAGTCAGCATCAGAGCTGGGATTGGAACCTAAGTATTGGGTTTAGTCCCTCTTCACAGAGCTGCCAGGCACCAAGGTTATGTGCTTCTAATGCTTGGGATCTACTCACCCACTCAACTATCCATTTATGCTTTTACCCATCCAAGTACTAACCTATGCATGAACCCACCAGTCTACCCACTTATCTACTCATCCATTCACCCATCCACACATCCACCCATTGACCCATCCACTTACACATCCATCAGTCATCCAACTATCTCCCCATCCATTCACCCACCCACCCAGCTATCTATCCATCCATTCAACCACCCGACTACCCACCCACCTCTGCACCCACCAATCAACCCAACTCATCCATCTACCCACCCATCCATATCTTCCTTCCTCCCCTCGTTCAAACTGTTTATTCAGAGCTTGAAATTACCAGGCACTGGGCTTAGGATGAGGTGAAGAGTCTACAGACTTGGGAGAGGGCTCCACCTCTTGAGGCAACAGCTTTTCCTTTGTCAGCGAGAATCCTGGAGGAGGGAGCTGAGGCAGGAGGCAGGCAGGCTGGAAAGGTATATATTGAGTTCCTACCATTTTGGGCTCTAGGTCATAACACTAAATCCACTGAATTGGGTTACAAACTTGTAGTTTTCAGGGGAGAAAGTGAGGAGTGGACAACCGAGGTAAGATGTCTGTCCTCATGTCACTTAGAGAACAGATAGCTGGCAATGACCTTAAGGAGAGAGTTTAAATAGAGATTTTAGGAATATAAGAAAAGAAATGACATATGTGCAAGCTACTATAGTTACTGTACATATAATTAGAATTAACAAACTATACATAATGTAGAGTGAGTTTCCAGTAATCATTTCTAACCTATTTCTACCATTCATTAAACCAGGTATTCAGTGAAGGGATGTATGCACATTCTCTCATGTGTTCCTCATAATGGACATATGAGGTAGCAACTCATATTATCAACAGTGGCTAGATCAGAACTTGGGGAGAGAGATTAACTGCCAAGCTCTATTGTCACCTATGTGGCAGAGAAGTTTGTCAGCCTAGGTCTTCCCATCTGCACACACCGTGCTCTGACCTGCCACATAATTCTTCGTGTCCAGGGAACTGGTGAAAACTCTCAAAGTCTATTCTGGTCTGCTTCAGATAGTGCTTCTTTCCTTCACAACTTCTGCTAATCCTGACTAACCTTGCCCCACACCAATCTGCTTCGTTTGTAGCAAGGTTTTTATTACTGTCTACAGAAACTGCTTAAACTTTTGGTTTGCAATTACTTACTCTTCTGTTTTTAACTGTATTTAAAAGGGATTGCTTTTCTCCGATCTGCCTTACAAAATGTCTGCTGCTTGGTATTTACCCCCCCTCAAAGACCTTCTGTTTCTTTTCAATGGCTCAGCAACTTTCCCTCTGTTTCCTGCCTCTGTGTGCAGCTGAGCTGTGAGAGTTTCATGGATTTGGACAGGACCTAAGACTTAGGGAGTAAGATCCATATTAGAATTGTAATTATCTCCTTCCATATGCATTTCTCCTGCTGGACCACTGCTCAAGACGGGCAGCTCTCTGTCTTTTCATCACCGTGATCCCAGACCCTGCACCTGGCCTGTCATGGATGCAGCAGGCAAGCAATAGATTATTGAATGTTAAGTGAATTGGAATAACTATGCTTACTTAAGTGAAAAAACAACTTCTATTTTTTGGAATTACACAATAAAAGTATAATCATTGTAGAAGAGCCAGAAAAGTCAAATGTGCAAAATGGAAACCCACGTTACCTAAAGCCTCACCCCCATGGGTAGCATCAGTTAATGGATACAGATGTGGACACAGATACGGATATAGATGGAGGGACACATGCTCACATAGGTCACACTTTGTCTGGGGACCTCTTTGGGATAACATTATGTTCAAGCCTTTTCAGATGCTGTTTGATCTAGTACATTGTTTTTAGAGGATCATTGATCTTAAATCAGTTTGTTGTTTTGTTTTCTGATTATAAAAGTAATACATGTCCTTTGAGAAATCAGAAAAGATAGAGAAGTATAAATAAGAAGACAAAGAAAATATCTGGTCTCACTGCCAGAGAGGACCCTATCAGCGTGTTGGTGTGGATCCTTCCAGACATTTATCTGCATACAGTTGTGTCCTTTTCACAAAGATGAGCTCAGACAAGACTTTCTCTTGTCTCCTGCCTGAGTCCCACTGTCCCCCACTGTGGAATGTGTCCTTGGCATGTCTCCAAGGCCATTTGGAGTTAGAAACGCGCAGCAGGGCCCACCTTGGCACCTCTGTATGGGCTGGCCTGGTGATGTCTTCATGATGAATTCCCATGAACAGGATGGCGGGGTCAAAGGGGAGTGCTTTCCCAGGATGTGGAAACAAGGGACGAATTCCCTCCTGAAAGGCTGACCTGCGTCTCTGAGGCCCCTCAGAATCATGGGGCCCTGGGAAGTCAGGATGTCTGTGCTCATCCGCTGGCCCACTGTAGGCTCACTCTGCTGCCGGAAGGGCTTGGGGCTGGGCCTCCACAGGCCAGGCCCCTCCTTCCTGTGCTGACTAGCTCTGTGACCCTGGTCATCCCCTCCCTGGGGCTCTGCTGACAATGAGGGCCACACTGGCCTGTTCTGAGATCCCTTGAGGTCAGGCATTCCAGGGTTCCAGGACTGGGGATGGACCTGGGGAGGATGTGGGGAGGCAGCCAGGGGGCAGCATTAGGCCCACTGGGCTGGGAGGGAGTCGGGTGGGGAGAGGGCTCTGCTACGCCCAGCTGTGAGCTGCACAAACATCCGGTTACAGCCCTGAAACTGCCCAGTCCCTCCCCGGGCCACACCTGGCCCTGTTTGTCTCCTGCCCGTCCCACGCCCTGCTGACTGCAGGCTCGGTTTCTCTTCCCCTTATTTCTCCCTTTTTGTCACCCTGAGTTCTGGTTTCAGCCAACTCGGGGTTAACTTTAGCTTGGGGATTCCCAGGGGCAACCAGCTGCAGGCAGGGGCACTATGCCATCCCCCTCCTTGCCCTGGACTGGCCCCTAGCTTGGGCTTCACTGACCCTGCAGGCCCAGGGCCTCTATGTGCACCCCTTCATCCAGAAATCCTACAGTTTTCCTATAGTTTCTGGCCCTGAGGGCCCCTCACCTAGCTCGCCTTGAGCAGAGGGGAAGGCTGGGGCCCAGAGAGGGGAAGCAACTTGCCCAGGGTTACACAGCGTGTCAGAGACAGGCCTGGGTAAGAGCCCAGGAGAAGACAGCAATGACGGGTTGGCAAGGGTCACCGTGGGCCAGGCAGGTCACAGACATCATCTACTTTAATCCCCAAACCCACCCATGTGGGGAAGACAGTCATTATCACACCCTTGTGCAGATGAGGAAACAGGCCCACAGAGGGGAGGCAAATCACTCAAGGTCAAGGGCTGAGAAGGGCTGATGGTGGGGTGGGGGACCCTTCCCTGTCTGGCCCTGGGGTCTGAGCTCCCACCACAGAGTCTCCCCCAGGCCCCTGGCCAGCCAGCCCTCCTTCCTCCCAGCTGTGGGGTAAAGGGGTAACCTCCTTTCTGAACCCCTGAAATGGGGTCGTGACTGGGCAACGACGGAGGGAGCTCGCCCCACGTGAGCAGTGTGGGAGCTTGGCCGAGGGCAGCGCTCCCCATGCAGGCACAGCCCTGTGTGAGCGCCACTAGGCCTCTTTCTCTCTCGGCCTATTTCCCCATCCATCATATGGGAAGCCTCCGGCTGGGAGTTGGGACACCCAGGAGTGCTCTCTCTTGCTCTTTGGGGTGTTAATCATTTTGAGCCTCAGTTTTCCTACCTGGGGAAACAGACAATGATCCTGGCTGTCAGCCTCACAGAATCCGTGAGTGGTTCAGCTGGATAATGTGTCCCGTGTTCATAAATGGTGCAGGGACAATAGGCCACTCTGTAATGTCTCAGGGCACAACTGCCTTTTGAAACCACAGATATAGTCAGGGCTGAGGCCTTCAGGCCCAGCTTCGCCTCCCCTGAGCCCCATCCCTGGCCCTCTTCTGGACTTTGGGGCTCCGGACACTCCAGCCCACTTGCCAGGCCAGCCTGTGTTCCTGCCCTTGTCCCACCTTGCCCCTGCCTGCAGCATAGACCATGGTCCCATCATCCACCCTGGAGAACTCCTGTGCACCCCCCAGACCCCACCCTCGGCCTACCTCCCAGCATCCTCTGCACGTCCCCTCTCTGCCTGGTGGTCACTGTCTATGTCCGATTCTCCTTCCTCCCCAGGGCAGGGCTCGCTCACACGGCACAGAATACAAGGGCTTTCTGGGTGGTGAGCAGGATGGTGGGCCAGGCGGCATGGAAAACAGGAGTCTGGGGTCTTTGAGGCGGAGGGGTCAGGGTCTTTCAGTGGGGGCCATGGTGCACCAGCTGAGGGGTGCTGCAGTCCCCTTCTGTGCCTTTGCTCATGCTGACTCCCTAGCCCAGGATGCCCTTTCTTCCTCTGCCTCTCTAGCCCTGGGGGTCCAGCTTCCAGACCCTGTTTTGAGGTGGCTGAAGTTGTTGCTGCCACCAGACCACCTTTGCTGACTGCGCAGGGCCCCCCGTGTCATGTCCCCCACCCTTTGTCTTCTCCATTAATGTTTTGGGGGAGCGGGTCTTGTCTGTGCCATGAGCTCTGGGCTGTGCAGGGATAAGTCTCCAGACCCAGCTTCACCCTCAGAGCCTGGCATGGGCCAGGCATGTGTGTGCCTGTTGCAGGGAAGTGAGGGGCGATGGGAGTGAACAGCAGTTGGTGGGCCATTGATCACGGCTGGGGTGAAGGCCACACTCCCCCAGGCTCACAAGCGGGGGCACTTGCCCCAGGCGTGCCCACCAGACACTGCACATCTCATGTCAGGTGACGTGGTGATATGGCCCCGGCCAGCAGGCCTGGCTCCTGTCTTTCCTGGGCTGGGGGAGCTATCAGCAGTGTCCCCCGAGAAAGAGCTGGTGATGTCCCACCAGTGGAAGGGGTTTACCACCTTTGAGGGTGAACCTAGGAAACTGTGGCTGGTTACTTGGTCCCCAGTCTCCATTCCAATCAGAACCTCAGGGCCCTGGCGTGTCCTGGGAACCTCTCTGATTGGAGAAGATCAGGGAGGAGAGGAGAGAAGGGGAGCGTCAGCCTGGAGGGTGGATCCAGGAGGACTATAGTGGGGGACTTGGGGATTCCGGTCACCCACGGGGTGGGGGGCATCAGGCCTCACCATGCTGGCCTGTTTGTCACACTTCTAGCCCTCTCTTTGCCCTCAGCTTCTAGACCTGACGTCAGGCATTCTGGGCAGGAAGGGGGCACACAGTGCCTGCAGCCCCTTCCTCCCATGTGAAGGAAGCACATTCCAGGTCTCACTTTGGACTTGACTGGGCTGGTCCTGCCTTGCCTGGGACATGAACAACTGAGAGCCCCACACAAACCAGGTGCCCAGGAGGCCTTAGGGAGGCTCCGTGGATGGATGGATGGATGGATGGATGGGTGGAGGGATGAAAGTATGGATGGATGATGGATGGTTGATGGGTGGATGGACAGACGGGCAGACAGATGTATGGACAGATGGATGAGTAGATGACCAGTCCAGGTTTCTGTCTGCTGGGGAAGGAGACTGTGAGGCCTTGTGGGGGACAGACGTGCTTCAGGGCTACACATTATTGCAGACCTTGGGCTCCCATAACAGCCATCATGAGGGGCCACATTTCTCTCCCTCTCCCCATACTTGGCCTAAGGCCCCTGAAGAGTCCTAGGTCTGAGGGCAGCAGGTGAGATATGATCCATCCAGGGCTCCTCTGAGCAACAAGTGTCTGAGTGTGTGCCATGGTCACCTGAGGCTCCATGCCTGGCATTTAGAACGGTTCTTGGAAGGCCCTGAGGAGGGGATACCACCTGCACAAACAGAAGATGCTGCTCCTGTGATCTCAAGACCCTGCCCAGATCAGCCTAGTTACAGGGGTTTGGGCGGCCTTGGTGCTGGGACGCAGGCCCCTTCTCCAGCTGGACTGCTGGAAACTTCTGGAGCTGGACACTCCTCCCTCCCCAGGGAGAAGAAGGCACCTGCTGCCAGGCTGGGGCCAGTGTTGGGGTTTCCCAGCTATTTCGGGCTTTAGGGACTCTTGGTTTCGCCAGGCCAGCTGCACTGGGTGAGGGTGTGAGGCCAATGGAGAGCCCAGGGCTGCTGGCCTGAGGCCGGCTGGGGCCGGAACAGCCCAACGATAACGATAACGGCAACAACAGGCAGCTGCAGAGAGGAGCAAAACGCCCATTTTCCATCTGACTGTCCCTCCCCTCCCCCCAGGGAGTGAGGTTCCATGATTATCAATGAGATGCACAGAGGGGAAACTGAGGCTGTAGGTCACCAACTCCAGCTGCAGGGACCTGGCCCCGAGTCAGGGCTTCTCCTGGCCCCTGGCTGCCTCCAGCTGCTCAGATATGTGCCCTCAGGGGATTCAGACTGGAAGCTCCCGGGCCCCATCATCCCAGTGTATTTTCCCCACTGCACAGATCCCGTGTCCTGCCTAACACCATTCACTGTCTGTTAGGCTTATTCTTGTGTCCCCTAGATGTGAGTACTCCGAGCAGGGCTGGGCCTGATTGCCCACTACTGTGGTCTCTCACACAGTAGGTGCTCAGGAAAGAGATACCAAATGGGCAAATCGGCTCTGGGCAGTGTCTGCAATGGGGCCTCATCCGCACTGGGCCTTGGTCCACGCTGGAACTGAGTTGGAGCCCCTGTCTGACCAGGGCACCTGAGAATGGGGCTCCCTTGGCTGGTCTGGGGTCCCACCTGCTCCAGCCTGCTCTGCCCTGCAGCTCCAGGCCAGCACCCTTCCCTCAGAGAGCCACTCTCTGCCACCCAGCCCATGGCAGCCCTCTGTCCTCTGCTGGGAGCCAGGCTGGGGTCTGGTTGCAGCTTCCTCCCTCCTCCTGGGACAGTCAGGAGACCCCGCCATTTCCCCACGTAGGCTGGCCACTGGGCAGGCAGGGGTTGCCCATCTTAGTGAGGACCTGTGGGTTGTCCAGGCTCCGGTGCCTGGTATAGCCCTGGGCACAGTGGACGCTCAGTGGACACTCAGTGGACATCAGTCCTGACATGAGATGTCCCCAAGCCAGAAGCTAAGGAGCAAGAAGGACCTGGGGTGTTGATGTAGGCACAAAAAGAGGGTGTCACCATGAGGGAGGGCCTGTGTGGAAACAGATGCATGGTGGGTGATGTGATGGGTTGTTCTGTCAGCTACTCTGTCCCCAGAGTGGACATGGGGTGTCTGATGATCCTAGCTCTGTGACCCTGGCCACAGAAGACACCCAGCCCGTCTCCTGGCCCATGTCCTTGTAACTCTGAGATATTCTCCCTGACTCCTGCCAGTTTCCCTGGGGACAAGGGCTGCCCACAGGACCCATCCCTTGAGGATCCCTGCACACGCTATGCTGTCGCTGAGTGAGCAATGGTGTCAGGGTCACACTTGGGCCTCTCACAGGCTGGGCTGCTGTGAGCTCACACCAGAGGTCTGGTGGGGCCCATGGGAACGAGGAACCCCATGGTGACTGCCTGGGTGTGGTCCCTGGTGAGGCTGCTGGCACCCATCATGGTACCTCTGTCAAAGCCCAACCCACAGAGCACTCGATGGCGCTGTGCAGTGTGCAGTACGGCTGACCGCAGGGCTGGTGGCTGGCCTTGGGCCTCCTCCATTATAAGGAGCATAATTCAGTCATTCCGCAAACAGTTACTCCGAGCTTGGATGACCAAAATTTATCATCCAAACGGGGACATTTCTGGGAGTGGAAGGGGACTATTAATAATTATGCCAAGACACAGGCATGAACTGGGAATGTCCAGTGAAATCCAGGATGCAGGTCGCCCCCCAGAGCCTGCCCTGGGCCCAGCCTTCTAGGGGAGGCCAGCATTTGTGGGATCCTGCCAAAGAGGGTTAGGTTCCCTGTGGTCCCAGGTGACCAACTGCCTTTTCAGAAAAACTGATTCAAAGACTGGCCCTGCCCTGACCCCACTACCCTCCATCACATCACTGTGTTTATGTCCCCGAGGCCCACCCACAATTCCTCAGGGTGACCATGTAGGAGCAGGGGCTTCCCCAGGTCACCCCAGAGGGAGCGAGTCCTCACGATCTCCTGCACGAAGTGCCTCTTAGGCACTTTGCACAGCAGTGCTTTGGGGAGAGACTGGCTGGCTGGCCAGCCCCGTGGATACTGGATTGGGAATGCCCCTATGTGTGCAGCCAGGGACACCAGAAGACTTGGCCCTGCTCCTCCCACATGTCCCACTCAGGAGCCACAGGGAGGAGGTTGATGAGCCATCCAGCCATGGATGGGTTGTGGGACACAGAACCTGGCAGGGGGCCACAGAGACCCTGGGAAGGGGCTGATGTGTCGGGAGGGAGGGAGCTAAGGAGAGCCCACTCTGAGTTGTGGATGGCATTGTGCTGCATCATGTGTCACTAAACCAGTGGGCATTACAGGGGACAGTTGACTGTTTCGTGGACACCCCTGAAGCTGTATTTTCAACATGGCTGGAAACCTGGGTTTGGACCTTTGTTTTGGGAAGTGGGTGTCACCTTGTTTGTGGGTGACAGGGTCTGGTTCGTCTGTTTCCTGGTGAGTGTCTGTGTCCCCATGAGACACAGGCTGGGGGTAGACCCTCCTTCTCACTTTTGCTGGGCTCAGTGAATACTCTGGGGTGAAGGGGTTCCCTTGCCCAGGTCTGGCTGGGCCGCACTCTCTAGGTACCTTTGGAGGCCTCATTTGACCAGGCAGATGGAAGAGTCACCTAGCTCAGTTCAGTAGGAGCTCCTGGGACTTTTCCAGGGCCCCAGCAGTCACCTCCCCTCCTCCCCCTCCCCTCCCCTCCCCCAGGTCTCTAGCAGCCATCTCCTCTCCCCTCCCCCAGGGTTATGAGAAATCACCTCTACACCCCCAGGGCTCTGAGAAGTCACCTTGTCTCCCCTGCCCCAGGGCCCCAGCAGTCACCTCCCCTCCCCTTCCCCAGGGCTCCAGCAGCTACCTCCTGTCCCCTCCCCCAGTGTTCTGAGAAATCACCTCTCCACCCCCATGGCTCTGAGAAATTAACTTTTCTCCCCTCCCCCAGGGCCCCTCTGGCCTCATCTGCCCCCAAAGCTATTTTGGGCTCTGGCTTTTCAGCTGTAGAGAAAGCCACAATCCTCTCCCTGCACCACCCCCTTCCCCCCTTTTGATTCAGTCACCTCCTTCAGCACTGGCCTGGCCTCCAGCAGGGAGAAGGCCCTGGAAGGAGGGGGCTGCCCAGGGTCACACAAAAAGGCAGGGTGGGGCTGGGTACAAGGCCCCCCAAGACCTCCCACTCTTGTCTATTCATTCTGTGAGGGGTTCACCCAGCTTGGACCTGCCCAATGCCCTGGGGCTCTCACTTCCCTAGACTGCCTGGGCTCTGAGCTGGGTACCGCAGGCCCTGTGGTCCCTCATGGTCAGTGTCCCCTTTGTGAAATGGGCAATGACAGCCCTAAGGGACTTTGAGGCTCCATGAGGGACTGTGAAGTAGGAGAGGTGCCCAGTGATGGCAGCTGGGGGCATCCATGGACTTTTGTTGATTTGATCTTATCCTAAGTGTTCAGGGAGATGCTTGTGCTGCATCAGAGGCTCCCTGGGCTGGGAGCTGATCTTGGGGGATGGGGAGGGAGTAGGGGTCAGGAGTGGTCTCTGTGGCTATTCCTCCAGCATGTGAGCTCTTCCAGGGCAGGTGGTCCTTGTCTCCTTGCACCCAGCACTGGCCCACAGCCATGCTCTCTAAGGGTTTGTTGCATGAATGAGTGAGTGAATGAATGAATGACAAGTCATACAGGGCTGAGGAGACCTGGAAAGAACCTGGGGAGTAGGTCAGCCAGCAACTCACCATGTGACCCCAGGCAGCCCCACTCACCTCCATCCCACCATCAGAGCCTCTGTTCTCTCTTTGTGAAATGGTCACACAACACCTGCCCCTGCTGTGCTTTGTGGACTCAGAGGGTCCTCCCATGACTCCCCTTCTGCCTGCCTCCTACCCCCCCAGACCCGGAGTCAGTAGATGTTAAGGAACCCAGGGCCCCATGCCACAGAGCCTTGAGGATGATTCTGATTTCCAAATGCAGAGAGTGTCTGTGTTCAGCACCTTCTCTTGGCCCAGCACAGGCACGGCCTTCTCAGGAGGGAGGGTGAGCAAGTCAGGGGACCTGGATGCCCACCATCTGTGCGGCCCTGAGCACCTATGGGACCTGGGCAGGTGGCCTCAGATCCGGGAACCTAGTTCTCCTCATTGGTAAGGTTTGGGGGGTATTACCCCAGGGTGGTCTGGGGATCACAAGAGGTAAAGCACCTCAGACACCTGCACAGCGCTTCCCTCAAGTAGCACTTGGCCAGCAGACACTATCCTCATGGCAGGTTAGATAACAGTGTAGCAGAGCTGGGGGCTATCCCACCACTGAGCCGAGCTGGGGACAATCCACAGTGGGCAGAGCTGGGCACAATCCCACATTTGGGCAGAGCTGGGGATGATCCCACAGTTGGGCAGAGCTGGGGATGATCCTACAGTTGAGTAGACCTGGGGAGGATCCCACAACTGAGCAGCATTGGGGACAATCCCATAGTTGAGTAGAGCTGGGAACATTCTCATAGATGAGCAGCAGTCATTGAGGTGCTCAGTGATGTCTACCCAGCACTCAGCTGAGCCTCTAAGGGGCTGAGGGAAGTACAGGGCTTCCTTGGGGCACCCACCATCCAGTCGTGGCTGGGGGTGGTGGGCTTTGTTGTATGCCTGTTTGTGATGGCCAAGGTGAGCCTGAGAGATGGGGAGAGTAAAGAAACAGGGAGCCCTTTTCAGATCCATCCAGTTTCTGGTTTACATAGAGAAAGAAAGAGCAGCGGAAGGTACCAGCTCCCAGTGGTGCTGACGGGCAAGGCCAGAACAATGGGATGGGGGAGGAGAGAAGGCAGAAAAGAGGACCCAGGAGAGGCGTTTTGGGAGGCTGAGAGTTTCAAGATGGAAAGAATGGTGTGAGGTGCTCAAGTCCACCCAGAGGTTAACAACAGGAATGATGGTGAGGGAACTGTTGGATTGGGCCACTTGAAGGCCATTGGTGCCTTGGCAAGTGATGGGAGAGATTGGGTGATGGCAGGAAGTGAGGGGGACATGGAGCCCCCAGAGACATACTGTAAGGGACAGGAGAGAGGTAGGTGCCACTGGAGAGAACGCGGCATCCAAGATGGGTTCTGGGGTGGGAGAAGGAGTAGGCTTATGGCCAGAGGGATGAGAGGGGGTGATGGGAAAATGGATTGGCCATCTTTGAGGGTCAGGGCATGGGTGAGGGGTTGCTGGGAAGGGCAGCCTGGGTGAGCCAGGCAGATGGTCTACCCTGAGTGGCTGAGTGTCTTGGAAACCATGAGGGTGCCCGCTAACTGAGGGAGGTCAGAGGTCAGAGGCCCTGCCGGAGACCCCTGTGTCCCAGGTTTAGGGGTCTTCACCACACAGTCCTTTAGAAGAGTGGTTCACAGACGCAGTTGCCCCATTGTTTTCATATCAGGAAACAATAATCCTTGAGAATTTGTCAGGTCACAGATGGGCCATCCTCAAGTCCAGGCATTTCCTTACTTCTGGTTTATTTCTTCCACATAGTATCCTATCTGTGGTCCTCTGATGGCCATCTGACCCTTCACATTGAGATGTAGAGGCCTGAATGCTGGTGCTGGGGCCCAGAGATGGCTTCTGGGCCCTCTGATGGAGATGCAGTGGGGGTCCCAAGGCAGCCCTGACCGCTGGCCTGGGTGCCTGGGCAAGATCCTCCATTACTGCTGCAGAGGGACCAGGCTGGCCAGAAGTACGCAGTCGGCACTTGGGGAACCGCTGCTGGTTGGTGGCAGTGGTCTGGGACCTGGATGGGGCTGGGATCACTCATGGGCCAGTCATTGCTGCAGCCCCAGCTTCAGCCTTGGCTCTCAGGGGTCCACGGGGAAGGGGACTAGAGCAGTGTGCAGTGACAGTGACCACAGGGAACTGGGATGTCATTGGGGTTTCATCGAGGGACAGGGGCAGGGGAGGCTCTTGGAGGTGGATCCAAGAGGCAAAGGGCCCCCGTGCACTGACAGCTGGCCTGTGTGTGCCTCCCTCACAAGCATCTGTCCTTCCTGAGGCCTGAGGGTCCCAGAATTCAGGGCCTCTCTGCTGAATGCCCCTCTGTGCGTTCCCCTGGAGCTTTGGCGACCTCTCACGGGGGAGCAGATGTGACCCCAGAGGAAAGGAGAGCCTCAGCAGGTTCTTGGTGGGAAAGGGCAGAAGTGGAAGTGGACTAAGGGGGTGGTCAGCAAGAGGAGCAGGGGAATGCAGCCTGGTGCTCTGGGAGGTTGGGATGTGAGCTGGGCTGGCCTGCTCCCTGGCAGCTTCACATGGGTCAATGTCTCCCTTCAGCAGCCACCCGAGCACCTGCTGCGTTTGGCACTGGGCCTCCTTTCCTGGGACCCCACGAAGCCACGGCTCCATGTCTTTTTCCCCCAGAGAGCATACCCGACAGAAGGTGTTGCTGAGAATTCTGGATCCCAAGGGGTAGCAGCTGGGACCAGGGAGTGCGGGAATCGGGACGGGGGAAACCACCTGCCAGGGACTGACCCTCCTGGTGTTGGGGCAACCAAGGGTAAGCCCTGCAGTGACTCTCCCCTCCCAGAAGCATATTGAGGTGGGATCTTCAGGAAGAGGAGACCCTCTCTCAGCCTGTCCCCCGAATGCCCTGACTCTGATTTTTGACCCAGAGAAAGGGGAAGGAGCCTGAGGAGCCCAGCTATTCAGAGCCGAGTCCCCTGTCCTCCTCCGTCTCTCCTCGACCCCAACAGCTCTGTCCCCTCAGGCCATGGGTCCCAGGACAGGGTGGCCTGGGTCCAGGGGGGCTCGGAGCCCTCCATTAGTCCAAGCGAGACTAATTAGGAGGGCCTAGTGGGAACCCAGGGTCAGGAGCTGAGATCTGGAGTTGAGTGGCCCGGGTTCCAGTTCCTGCTGTGACCTCGAGCAGGTCACTCAGGGTCTCTGGGCCTTGGGGTCCCCATCTATACTATTAAGATCTGAGTAAGATCTTCCTCCAAGGGCGCTTTGATGACCGAGAATGAAGGCCTGGAGAGCAGTTAGCTGAGGGGTCAGCGGGTAGAAAGGCCCCAAGCTGAAGCTAAAATCCAAGTCCCCTCCCTGTGACCCCAGGAGGAGAAGGGGCCCCAGGAGACTGGGGACAAAGGAGGGCTGGGCCTGGGCTGGGGAGGCCCCCAGGAGTGGCCTGGACTGGGGACTTGGCAGGACGCAGAGGGAGAGGAACGTGGGAGAAGGTGTCTCTAGTCCCAGGATCTGGGCAATGGGGCTGTGGTCTGCAAATAAGCCCCCCGAGGGTGTCCACATCCTAACCCCCAGAACTTGTGGACAGGGTCCCTTATGTGGCCACAAGGATTGTGCGTATGTGAGGGAGTTAAGGACCCCGAGATGGGGAGATTACCCTGGATCATCTGGGTGGGCTGCATGTGGGGTCTTTCTAAGGCAAAGATGAGATGGGAGGGTCAGAGTGACAGAAGGAGATGTGGCGATGGAAGCAGAGGTGGAGAGAAAGGGACAGACTGAAGATGCTGCCTTGGGACCGTGAAGTTGCAGGGAGGGGCCACAAGCCAAGGAAACTGGCACCTCTAGAAGCTGGAAAATGCCAGGGAGCAGGTTCTCCCTGGAGCTGCCAGGGGGGTAGCCTGCCAACTCCTTGATTTCAGCAGTGGGCTCATTTTGGACTTCTGACCTCAGACCTGTGAGCGAGTGAATGCGTGTTGTTTTAACCACCAAGTGTGTGGTGATTTGTCACAGCAGCCACAGGAAACTAACGCAGGAGACAAGGGAGAGACTCACTGAAAACACTCAGCGTGGCTCTTGCATGGCCCATTACCCCTGGGGACATGAGCCTGACCTGCTGCCATGGTCCCCAAACCCCCAAAGTGCGGTGGAGAAGCCGGGACCCAGGGACTCAACATGAAGGGCTGGGTGGGGCCGGGGCCAGGTTCTGTCATCGCACCCCTCCTCCTCAGAGGGCTACTGGCACCCCCAGACCCTAGGAGCCTCACGGCATCACAGGAAGCCTAAACGGGACTGACATCCATGATCGAACAGAGATGGTTCCCGATAAATAATGCCCCCCACCCCCGGGAAAGTGACAGGTGACTTTTCGTGCCACATCTGCCCTCTTTTTGGCAGAGCTGTGGCTGGGGTGCGGGAACAGCTCAGGGGTCTGGGACACCCAAAGCGGGTATCAGATAGGGTGAGAGCAGCCTTGGGTTTGTGGTGTGTGCAGGATGGTGGGACTTTGTACCAAGGGTCCACCCTGGATCCACGGGCAGGAGGTTGCCCGGCTGGACCCCCCTGGACAAATCAGAGGATGGTAACTATGTAAACTGCCACCCACCCGGTGATGATGAGCTGGTGGTTCTGGAGGCAGGAACACAGGGGGCTCCCCATGCGGGGGCAGCTCTACCAGCTCCGTGGTCATTGCCATGTCCTGAGGCTGCCAGGTGATCACTGTGCATGTCAGAGCCCAATTCCCGTCAATGCTAAGGCCTCGGATGAAACATGTCCCCACTGTTAACTGTGGTACAAGATGCCTGGCCTCTGCATTGAGACACCAGTTTCCCTCCAGCAAAGGCTTTGCGTAATTTCAGAGACATTATGGGGTACCTATTTCCCTCCTTGCGTGGGTTCCTGGGGAGCTCAGAGCTTATCTTTGTCAAGTGGTGAGCCTCCTGGCAGGGCTTTTGTGTGACAGTTTCCTTCCCGGCTTCCTCCAAGTCCTCTTACATCTCTGAACCTGCCATCGGGTGAGGAATTGAGATGGGTCCCGGATTTAAGAGCCCAGGAAGCTGCTGGAGTGTCCTGGACCCCATGGATGGTCCAGCCCTTGGGAGTAACAGGGAGGGGTGAGGGTAGACAAGAGCTGAGCTGGGAAGGGAGGAGGGCATCCCAAGGAGTGAGGGCCAGGAACAGAGGGGGTCCAGGCCAGAACAGGGACTCCAGGCTGAGGAAAGAGAGGACAGGAGGATGTAGAGGGTCCCAACTGGGGCAGAGAGCGAGACTTATCTAGAGGCTATTGGCCATGGACAGCTCCGACCAGGGAGGTGGCAAGGAGTGGGCACAGCCCTGTGATGGAAGAGGAACAGGAGGAAGGAGAGAGCAGAGGGACTGATGTTCGGTGACTGGACTTCTCATGTCCTGGCTGGTTTCCTGGGAGATGCCCCTGGGGGACTGTGAGCCTCTCCGCTTGGGTTACTTTCCCACTGGGTGCCAAGGATTCCCCCAGCCCACTGCGAGAATCCTGGAGAGACTGCAAATTAAATATGAGACAAGAAAAAAATGAGCAGAGAGCATGATTTCTGACTGATGAAAGGACATTTACTGGGAGTTTATCGGGTGCAGGGAGAAGGGCTGGGGATGACTAGAGTGGGGCCCAGGGAGATCCCTTTCGGGTCCAATGGGGAACATCTCAGGCCCTAACCTGGGGAGTTTGGGTGCTCTCTTTGGCCTCTGTCTCTTCAGGCTCACACGTCCTCATAATTCCTCCTCCCACGCTCTGCTCCCTTGGCGCTGGCTGGCATCAGCCTTGAGGTCTCATCTTTCCTTGGGGAATCTGTCTGTCCTGGGGCATCTGTCTGCCTGAAGATCTCCCTCCAGATCCGTCTCCCCCGTGTCTTCATACAGGATGTCCATCCATATTGGTTTCAGGCTCTCCTCCCTTTCAAGGAGGGGGATTCTTGTCCCACATTACCAGACTGTGAGGACCCATGATTCCGAGGAGGAGCTCAGATGTCATCCTGGAGACCATGAGTGGGCCCCAGGATGGCTGGAGGTGGACATGGTCCACAAAAGAATAGCGAATATAGGGAAAGTGTGTAGGGTGGTTATCCTGGGCTCTGCTACCCTAATCTCCTGTTCTGGAATATTCTCTGGGCATAATGGGCAAGAGTGGAACTACCCCTCCAGGGAAAATGAAGATGACTTCAGCCCCAGAGTCCAGAGAAGGAGCTCCTCTGAAGAGAGAGCTCAGGGTCAAAAGGAGAGAGCAGGAAGGGGTCACGGGGATTGTCTCATGATGTCCGCTCCAGGGGTCAGAGAAGAGTGAAACGCTAAAGTGAAGGGACATTCTAAAAGAATGAGGGTTACAGGCCCAGAGAGTCCTACCTCAACCCAAGTCAGGAAACAAAGGAAGAAAAAAGCCCTCGATTTCAGTGCAGACCCCAAATAGGAAGGAGAGAGGGAGACTCACCTTGGAGCATAAGGTGGGTGCCTCCGCTGAACACAGCACACAGTGACACAGCCTCGAACACAAACCTCCTGTCACCCACCCCTCAGGCCCCCCTGCAGCTGCACGGGAGGCCCAGAGTCCAGCCTCCTTGTCATGGGGGCTGGTCGCCTGATGGGAGGGTGGGAGGGGGGCCCCCTCCCTACCTGCAACTGTACCCAATCGGGGGTGAGGTGCCATCCATGCCCAGTTGTGCCGGGTCAGGAGGGAATGTGGGAGAGTCCCATCATATCCCAGGAACCCTCCATTCCTGAGAGGAGCTGTGTGTCCCTGGCTCGGCTTGTTTGGGGAAGGTCATAGGGGCAGGAGTGAGAAAAGCCGTGTACAAAAGGGATGAGGAAGTCTATGTCCTCTGCAGACTTGATTCCATTGGAGGCTTCTGGAAGCCACTGAGTCCTAGAGTCGTGCCCAACATGGCTACGTTTGCAATAGGTGGTGCATGTGTGTGTGTATGTGTGTGTGTGTGTTGTGCGTGTGAATGCCAGTTTATACTAGTCAGTTCCTGTGAGTGTGTGTCTGTCTAGGGTGACTGTCTATGTAATGACTCTGATCCACGATTCAACGTTAGCTTCTAGACCTGTAGTCTATCTGGTCTCAGATCCAACTAGAGTTCCTAAGCAGATGAATCAGTTCACAGATAAGCCCATGGCTTAATCCCAGAATCAGGTTCTCGACACTGAACTGAAGAGGCGCATCAAACACCCATGGACACAGGCCCTGAGTGCTTGTGGGTTATTGTTGAGCTGGCCTCTGAGAAGTTCGAGAGAGCAGAGCTGGCCTGTGGCACACGGTCCTTAATTACAGCTGGGACATGAGTGACACACGAGGAGGGGGAGACCCCAGGAGGGGTGTGGGAGCGTGTGAACAGGGTCCAGGGAGCGAGGGTCCTGTAGAGATTGTGACAGGGATTGTCTGGGGGAGGGGGCACAGGGCAGTCTCCCTGGGGAGGCCGGAAAATGAGGATGGCCCTGAGGAAGGGGACACGGTGTAGACTGTGAGGACAGGGAATTGCCAGGATGAGGGCTGGACCAAAGGACCCATGGAATTGGGGTGGGGGGCCTTCCTCTAAGGGACAAAGGGGCTCTTGAGGAGGAACGGCCTCCTTAAGGAGAAGGCTGAAGCTTTTAGGGCAGGAGCTGAGGCGAGGCTCGGGAGGCTGTGGGAAGCGACGAGCCTGTGGCCAGGCCAAGCCCAGGTCGACATGGTCCCCACGAGGGTAGGAAGCACGGTGGCGTGGCGGCTGGCCAGGGCGGGCAGGCGTGCTTTCCTGCCGTGGCCCGACTCCCCTGTGCTAGCATGTTCCCTGGGGGCTTCTGGGTGACCGTGAAAACATCCCACCAGAAACCATCAGGAATGCCCCCTCCAGCCTTCCAGAACAAAGGAACTGGTTCACCTTTGGGGGTGAGTGAAATGAGCAGAACGCAGTGAACAAGCAGCAAGGAGCAGAGCACGATGTCTGATTGAGAAGGAGGATGTTTTATTGAGAAGGATTTGGGCGGAGGGAGAAGGAGGTGTCGGAGTGGGAAGGGTCGACCCCCTTAGGGGTCCCGTGACAGCAGGTCCCTGAGGGTGTGGGCGACTCGGGGACCTAAGGACACTCTGAGGGGGACAGTTTCTTCTCCACGGTTTTCCCTTGGTGCTTGACCTGGCAGCTGACGCTGCTGTACGATTTCCACTGTGCGGAAGTCCGCGTCAGGTAGCTGCTGGCCGCGTACTTGCCGTTGCTCTGTTTCGAGGACCTGGTGGTCTGGACGCCGTCGGTGGTGACAGCGTCATTTACCTTCCAGATCACCTCCAAGCCGCTGGGGGAGAAGTCACTGATGAGACACACCACTGTGGCCTTGTTGGCGCTGAGCTCCTCAGAGGAGGGCGGGAAGAGAGAGACCGAGGGTGTAGACGTGGGACCACCTGCAGGATGGGAGAGGGGCAGGAGGTCAGAGGTCTGGGATCCATGACGGGAGGTCCTGACCTCAGCCACGATGTGGGCTACCAGTCCCTGAAGGCCAGGGTCTGGGCCTCAGGCTGGCCCTTGTTCCCTGAGGTCAGGTCGGTGATGGGTGGGGCCACTCACCTCCTGTTGGGAGAACCTCAGGGCCTGAGTCTAGGCCGTTCTGGGCTCCTCTCAGGGCGCCACGTCTCCCTCAGGTTCACATGCCTCCTAAGCCACCATCCCACCCTCTGCTCCCCTGGCGCTGGCTGCCATCAGCCTTAAGGTGTCCTGTTTCCTTTGGCAATCTTTCTGTCCTGTGCATCTGTCTGTGTGAGGTCTGCTCCCAGGGCCCCATCCCCAGTGTCCTCCTACAGGATGTCTGTGTGTCCTGGGTTGTGGCTCTCCTTCCTTTCACGGAGGGGATTCTTGCCCAGAGTCCCCGTGAGAGCATCGTTGCAGCCGCCACCCTCTCCCCACAGAGAGCCGCCTAGGGCTGCGGGGCGTGGAGGGGGTGTCGGCCCCGGGGCTGGATTGCAGGGCCCCCAGGAGATGCGGGGTTTCTGTGGGAGGTGGCTGTTCTGTGTGAGGCTGGGGCTGTGTCTGTTCTGAAGGACCTCCCTGACCTGTGAGGTTCTAGTGGGGAATTTGTCTCTCCTTGGTCCTGTGTCTGCCTGGCAGGGCCTGTCCCCGTCAGGTGTCCCTCTGAGGAGTCCCCAGCCCGGCTGTCTGCTCTGATATCTCTCCTTTGGACCTGAGTGTCCCGACCCCTGTCTCGTCCGGGGCATCCCGCCTGTCCTGGAGCAGGTGGAGGGAGCCCGCTCCCTGGGGCCCCCTCGTCAGAGGAGATGCTCCCTCCATCCTGTGCCCCTCATCCGTCCAGCCTCCTCCTCCTTCTCTCCAAGCCCTGAGACCGAGGGCTCCCCTCCCTCGCCCCTCGCTGGCCCCGACAGATCCCAGAGAAGGCTGAAGCCAAGACCGCTGAGCCTTTCCGAGCATCCTTCCCACATCCCGTGGCTCCCGTGGCCCAGCCAGAGCCCCCTGTGTCCAGGCCCCCGGGGCCAGAGGCCGCAAGGGAGCAGAACATGGAGGGTCCAGAGGAGAACAGGCCCTGAGAGTGAGGCCGGGGTCTCAGGGAGGAGGAGGAGCAGGGGCAGGAAGGGGTCAGTGGGATGGAGCCCTCCTGCCAGACAAAGTGCCCGACGAGAGGGAACAGCCTAGACGGGGTGGAGTGGCCAGAGCAAAGGGTGAAGGTGGAGTCATCCAAAGGGGTCGAGACCCCAGCCCCAGTCAGGACAGAAAGGACAGAAAAGTCCAGCCCGAGTTCGCTGCCAACACCGGAGAGGAGGGAGAGGGGGAGACTCACCTGCGATGGTCAGGTGGGTGCCTCCGCCGAATGCACCACACAGTGACACAGCCTCGAACAAAAAGCTCCTGGCACCCACTTCCCCAGGCCCCCTGCAGCTGCACGGGAGGCCCAGAGTCCAGCCTCCTTGTCATGGGGGCTGGTCGCCTGATGGGAGGGTGGGAGTTGGGCCCCCTCCCCACCTGCAACTGTCCCCCGTCGGGGGTGGGGTGCCATCCATGCCCAGTCATGCCGGGTCAGGCAGGAACGTGGGAGAGTCTCCTCATATCCCAGGAACCCTCCATTCCTGAGAGGAGCTGTGTGTCACTGGCTCGGCTTGTTTCGGGAAGGTCATAGTGGCAGGAGTGAGAAAGGCCGTGTACCTCCCAGGGATGGTGGCGCCTGTGCACTCTGCAGAGCTGAGCTCTTGGGAGGATTCTGGAAGCCACCGAGGCCTAGAGACGTGCCCAACATGGCCACGTTTGCAAGAGGTGGTGTGCGTGTGTGTGTGTGTGTGTGAGTGAGTGTGTGTGTGTGTGTGTGTGTGTGTGTGTGTGTTCATGCTGGTTTTGTTAGCCAGCTCCTATGAGCGTGTGTTTGTGAGTGTGTGTGTGTCTAGTGTGTCTGTCTCTCTGGTAACTCTGATCCCGCATTCCGTGCTGCCTCCTAGGCCTGGAGTCTGTTTAGTCTCAGACCCAGTTCAGAGCTCCCAGGAACAGGAGTCACTGCACAGACATACCCCTGGCTGAATCCTCGAATCTGGCTATTGATTCTTGAGTTCGAATTGAAGAGGCCCATGGAACAGCCATGGACACAGGCCCTGAGTGCTTGTGGGTTATTGTTGAGCTGGCCTCTGAGAAGTTCGAGAGAGCAGAGCTGGCCTGTGGCACACAGCTCTGGGACATGAGTGACACACGAGGAAGGAGGAGACCCCAGGAGGAGTGTGGGAGCGAGTGAGCGGGTACCAGGGAGCGAGGGTCCTGTAGAGATTGTGACAGGGATGGTCTGGGGGAGGGGGCACAGGGCAGTCTCCCTGGGGAGGCCGGAAAATGAGGATGGCCCTGAGGAAGGGGACACGGTGTAGACTGTGAGGACAGGGAATTGCCAGGATGAGGGCTGGACCAAAGGACCCATGGAATTGGGGTGGGGGGCCTTCCTCTAAGGGACAAAGGGGCTCTTGAGGAGGAACGGCCTCCTTAAGGAGAAGGCTGAAGCTTTTAGGGCAGGAGCTGAGGCGAGGCTCGGGAGGCTGTGGGAAGCGACGAGCCTGTGGCCAGGCCAAGCCCAGGTCGACATGGTCCCCACGAGGGTAGGAAGCACGGTGGCGTGGCGGCTGGCCAGGGCGGGCAGGCGTGCTTTCCTGCCGTGGCCCGACTCCCCTGTGCTAGCATGTTCCCTGGGGGCTTCTGGGTGACCGTGAAAACATCCCACCAGAAACCATCAGGAATGCCCCCTCCAGCCTTCCAGAACAAAGGAACTGGTTCACCTTTGGGGGTGAGTGAAATGAGCAGAACGCAGTGAACAAGCAGCAAGGAGCAGAGCACGATGTCTGATTGAGAAGGAGGATGTTTTATTGAGAAGGATTTGGGCGGAGGGAGAAGGAGGTGTCGGAGTGGGAAGGGTCGACCCCCTTAGGGGTCCCGTGACAGCAGGTCCCTGAGGGTGTGGGCGACTCGGGGACCTAAGGACACTCTGAGGGGGACAGTTTCTTCTCCACGGTTTTCCCTTGGTGCTTGACCTGGCAGCTGACGCTGCTGTACGATTTCCACTGTGCGGAAGTCCGCGTCAGGTAGCTGCTGGCCGCGTACTTGCCGTTGCTCTGTTTCGAGGACCTGGTGGTCTGGACGCCGTCGGTGGTGACAGCGTCATTTACCTTCCAGATCACCTCCAAGCCGCTGGGGGAGAAGTCACTGATGAGACACACCACTGTGGCCTTGTTGGCGCTGAGCTCCTCAGAGGAGGGCGGGAAGAGAGAGACCGAGGGTGTAGACGTGGGACCACCTGCAGGATGGGAGAGGGGCAGGAGGTCAGAGGTCTGGGGTCCATGACGGGAGGTCCTGACCTCAGCCACGATGTGGGCTACCAGTCCCTGAAGGCCAGGGTCTGGGCCTCAGGCTGGCCCTTGTTCCCTGAGGTCAGGTCGGTGATGGGTGGGGCCACTCACCTCCTGTTGGGAGAACCTCAGGGCCTGAGTCTAGGCCGTTCTGGGCTCCTCTCAGGGCGCCACGTCTCCCTCAGGTTCACATGCCTCCTAAGCCACCATCCCACCCTCTGCTCCCCTGGCGCTGGCTGCCATCAGCCTTAAGGTGTCCTGTTTCCTTTGGCAATCTTTCTGTCCTGTGCATCTGTCTGTGTGAGGTCTGCTCCCAGGGCCCCATCCCCAGTGTCCTCCTACAGGATGTCTGTGTGTCCTGGGTTGTGGCTCTCCTTCCTTTCACGGAGGGGATTCTTGCCCAGAGTCCCCGTGAGAGCATCGTTGCAGCCGCCACCCTCTCCCCACAGAGAGCCGCCTAGGGCTGCGGGGCGTGGAGGGGGTGTCGGCCCCGGGGCTGGATTGCAGGGCCCCCAGGAGATGCGGGGTTTCTGTGGGAGGTGGCTGTTCTGTGTGAGGCTGGGGCTGTGTCTGTTCTGAAGGACCTCCCTGACCTGTGAGGTTCTAGTGGGGAATTTGTCTCTCCTTGGTCCTGTGTCTGCCTGGCAGGGCCTGTCCCCGTCAGGTGTCCCTCTGAGGAGTCCCCAGCCCGGCTGTCTGCTCTGATATCTCTCCTTTGGACCTGAGTGTCCCGACCCCTGTCTCGTCCGGGGCATCCCGCCTGTCCTGGAGCAGGTGGAGGGAGCCCGCTCCCTGGGGCCCCCTCGTCAGAGGAGATGCTCCCTCCATCCTGTGCCCCTCATCCGTCCAGCCTCCTCCTCCTTCTCTCCAAGCCCTGAGACCGAGGGCTCCCCTCCCTCGCCCCTCGCTGGCCCCGACAGATCCCAGAGAAGGCTGAAGCCAAGACCGCTGAGCCTTTCCGAGCATCCTTCCCACATCCCGTGGCTCCCGTGGCCCAGCCAGAGCCCCCTGTGTCCAGGCCCCCGGGGCCAGAGGCCGCAAGGGAGCAGAACATGGAGGGTCCAGAGGAGAACAGGCCCTGAGAGTGAGGCCGGGGTCTCAGGGAGGAGGAGGAGCAGGGGCAGGAAGGGGTCAGTGGGATGGAGCCCTCCTGCCAGACAAAGTGCCCGACGAGAGGGAACAGCCTAGACGGGGTGGAGTGGCCAGAGCAAAGGGTGAAGGTGGAGTCATCCAAAGGGGTCGAGACCCCAGCCCCAGTCAGGACAGAAAGGACAGAAAAGTCCAGCCCGAGTTCGCTGCCAACACCGGAGAGGAGGGAGAGGGGGAGACTCACCTGCGATGGTCAGGTGGGTGCCTCCGCCGAATGCACCACACAGTGACACAGCCTCGAACAAAAAGCTCCTGGCACCCACTTCCCCAGGCCCCCTGCAGCTGCACGGGAGGCCCAGAGTCCAGCCTCCTTGTCATGGGGGCTGGTCGCCTGATGGGAGGGTGGGAGTTGGGCCCCCTCCCCACCTGCAACTGTCCCCCGTCGGGGGTGGGGTGCCATCCATGCCCAGTCATGCCGGGTCAGGCAGGAACGTGGGAGAGTCTCCTCATATCCCAGGAACCCTCCATTCCTGAGAGGAGCTGTGTGTCACTGGCTCGGCTTGTTTCGGGAAGGTCATAGTGGCAGGAGTGAGAAAGGCCGTGTACCTCCCAGGGATGGTGGCGCCTGTGCACTCTGCAGAGCTGAGCTCTTGGGAGGATTCTGGAAGCCACCGAGGCCTAGAGACGTGCCCAACATGGCCACGTTTGCAAGAGGTGGTGTGCGTGTGTGTGTGTGTGTGTGAGTGAGTGTGTGTGTGTGTGTGTGTGTGTGTGTGTGTGTTCATGCTGGTTTTGTTAGCCAGCTCCTATGAGCGTGTGTTTGTGAGTGTGTGTGTGTCTAGTGTGTCTGTCTCTCTGGTAACTCTGATCCCGCATTCCGTGCTGCCTCCTAGGCCTGGAGTCTGTTTAGTCTCAGACCCAGTTCAGAGCTCCCAGGAACAGGAGTCACTGCACAGACATACCCCTGGCTGAATCCTCGAATCTGGCTATTGATTCTTGAGTTCGAATTGAAGAGGCCCATGGAACAGCCATGGACACAGGCCCTGAGTGCTTGTGGGTTATTGTTGAGCTGGCCTCTGAGAAGTTCGAGAGAGCAGAGCTGGCCTGTGGCACACAGCTCTGGGACATGAGTGACACACGAGGAAGGAGGAGACCCCAGGAGGAGTGTGGGAGCGAGTGAGCGGGTACCAGGGAGCGAGGGTCCTGTAGAGATTGTGACAGGGATGGTCTGGGGGAGGGGGCACAGGGCAGTCTCCCTGGGGAGGCCGGAAAATGAGGATGGCCCTGAGGAAGGGGACACGGTGTAGACTGTGAGGACAGGGAATTGCCAGGATGAGGGCTGGACCAAAGGACCCATGGAATTGGGGTGGGGGGCCTTCCTCTAAGGGACAAAGGGGCTCTTGAGGAGGAACGGCCTCCTTAAGGAGAAGGCTGAAGCTTTTAGGGCAGGAGCTGAGGCGAGGCTCGGGAGGCTGTGGGAAGCGACGAGCCTGTGGCCAGGCCAAGCCCAGGTCGACATGGTCCCCACGAGGGTAGGAAGCACGGTGGCGTGGCGGCTGGCCAGGGCAGGCAGGCGTGCTTTCCTGCCGTGGCCCGACTCCCCTGTGCTAGCATGTTCCCTGGGGGCTTCTGGGTGACCGTGAAAACATCCCACCAGAAACCATCAGGAATGCCCCCTCCAGCCTTCCAGAACAAAGGAACTGGTTCACCTTTGGGGGTGAGTGAAATGAGCAGAACGCAGTGAACAAGCAGCAAGGAGCAGAGCACGATGTCTGATTGAGAAGGAGGATGTTTTATTGAGAAGGATTTGGGCGGAGGGAGAAGGAGGTGTCGGAGTGGGAAGGGTCGACCCCCTTAGGGGTCCCGTGACAGCAGGTCCCTGAGGGTGTGGGCGACTCGGGGACCTAAGGACACTCTGAGGGGGACAGTTTCTTCTCCACGGTTTTCCCTTGGTGCTTGACCTGGCAGCTGACGCTGCTGTACGATTTCCACTGTGCGGAAGTCCGCGTCAGGTAGCTGCTGGCCGCGTACTTGCCGTTGCTCTGTTTCGAGGACCTGGTGGTCTGGACGCCGTCGGTGGTGACAGCGTCATTTACCTTCCAGATCACCTCCAAGCCGCTGGGGGAGAAGTCACTGATGAGACACACCACTGTGGCCTTGTTGGCGCTGAGCTCCTCAGAGGAGGGCGGGAAGAGAGAGACCGAGGGTGTAGACGTGGGACCACCTGCAGGATGGGAGAGGGGCAGGAGGTCAGAGGTCTGGGGTCCATGACGGGAGGTCCTGACCTCAGCCACGATGTGGGCTACCAGTCCCTGAAGGCCAGGGTCTGGGCCTCAGGCTGGCCCTTGTTCCCTGAGGTCAGGTCGGTGATGGGTGGGGCCACTCACCTCCTGTTGGGAGAACCTCAGGGCCTGAGTCTAGGCCGTTCTGGGCTCCTCTCAGGGCGCCACGTCTCCCTCAGGTTCACATGCCTCCTAAGCCACCATCCCACCCTCTGCTCCCCTGGCGCTGGCTGCCATCAGCCTTAAGGTGTCCTGTTTCCTTTGGCAATCTTTCTGTCCTGTGCATCTGTCTGTGTGAGGTCTGCTCCCAGGGCCCCATCCCCAGTGTCCTCCTACAGGATGTCTGTGTGTCCTGGGTTGTGGCTCTCCTTCCTTTCACGGAGGGGATTCTTGCCCAGAGTCCCCGTGAGAGCATCGTTGCAGCCGCCACCCTCTCCCCACAGAGAGCCGCCTAGGGCTGCGGGGCGTGGAGGGGGTGTCGGCCCCGGGGCTGGATTGCAGGGCCCCCAGGAGATGCGGGGTTTCTGTGGGAGGTGGCTGTTCTGTGTGAGGCTGGGGCTGTGTCTGTTCTGAAGGACCTCCCTGACCTGTGAGGTTCTAGTGGGGAATTTGTCTCTCCTTGGTCCTGTGTCTGCCTGGCAGGGCCTGTCCCCGTCAGGTGTCCCTCTGAGGAGTCCCCAGCCCGGCTGTCTGCTCTGATATCTCTCCTTTGGACCTGAGTGTCCCGACCCCTGTCTCGTCCGGGGCATCCCGCCTGTCCTGGAGCAGGTGGAGGGAGCCCGCTCCCTGGGGCCCCCTCGTCAGAGGAGATGCTCCCTCCATCCTGTGCCCCTCATCCGTCCAGCCTCCTCCTCCTTCTCTCCAAGCCCTGAGACCGAGGGCTCCCCTCCCTCGCCCCTCGCTGGCCCCGACAGATCCCAGAGAAGGCTGAAGCCAAGACCGCTGAGCCTTTCCGAGCATCCTTCCCACATCCCGTGGCTCCCGTGGCCCAGCCAGAGCCCCCTGTGTCCAGGCCCCCGGGGCCAGAGGCCGCAAGGGAGCAGAACATGGAGGGTCCAGAGGAGAACAGGCCCTGAGAGTGAGGCCGGGGTCTCAGGGAGGAGGAGGAGCAGGGGCAGGAAGGGGTCAGTGGGATGGAGCCCTCCTGCCAGACAAAGTGCCCGACGAGAGGGAACAGCCTAGACGGGGTGGAGTGGCCAGAGCAAAGGGTGAAGGTGGAGTCATCCAAAGGGGTCGAGACCCCAGCCCCAGTCAGGACAGAAAGGACAGAAAAGTCCAGCCCGAGTTCGCTGCCAACACCGGAGAGGAGGGAGAGGGGGAGACTCACCTGCGATGGTCAGGTGGGTGCCTCCGCCGAATGCACCACACAGTGACACAGCCTCGAACAAAAAGCTCCTGGCACCCACTTCCCCAGGCCCCCTGCAGCTGCACGGGAGGCCCAGAGTCCAGCCTCCTTGTCATGGGGGCTGGTCGCCTGATGGGAGGGTGGGAGTTGGGCCCCCTCCCCACCTGCAACTGTCCCCCGTCGGGGGTGGGGTGCCATCCATGCCCAGTCATGCCGGGTCAGGCAGGAACGTGGGAGAGTCTCCTCATATCCCAGGAACCCTCCATTCCTGAGAGGAGCTGTGTGTCACTGGCTCGGCTTGTTTCGGGAAGGTCATAGTGGCAGGAGTGAGAAAGGCCGTGTACCTCCCAGGGATGGTGGCGCCTGTGCACTCTGCAGAGCTGAGCTCTTGGGAGGATTCTGGAAGCCACCGAGGCCTAGAGACGTGCCCAACATGGCCACGTTTGCAAGAGGTGGTGTGCGTGTGTGTGTGTGTGTGTGAGTGAGTGTGTGTGTGTGTGTGTGTGTGTGTGTGTGTGTTCATGCTGGTTTTGTTAGCCAGCTCCTATGAGCGTGTGTTTGTGAGTGTGTGTGTGTCTAGTGTGTCTGTCTCTCTGGTAACTCTGATCCCGCATTCCGTGCTGCCTCCTAGGCCTGGAGTCTGTTTAGTCTCAGACCCAGTTCAGAGCTCCCAGGAACAGGAGTCACTGCACAGACATACCCCTGGCTGAATCCTCGAATCTGGCTATTGATTCTTGAGTTCGAATTGAAGAGGCCCATGGAACAGCCATGGACACAGGCCCTGAGTGCTTGTGGGTTATTGTTGAGCTGGCCTCTGAGAAGTTCGAGAGAGCAGAGCTGGCCTGTGGCACACAGCTCTGGGACATGAGTGACACACGAGGAAGGAGGAGACCCCAGGAGGAGTGTGGGAGCGAGTGAGCGGGTACCAGGGAGCGAGGGTCCTGTAGAGATTGTGACAGGGATGGTCTGGGGGAGGGGGCACAGGGCAGTCTCCCTGGGGAGGCCGGAAAATGAGGATGGCCCTGAGGAAGGGGACACGGTGTAGACTGTGAGGACAGGGAATTGCCAGGATGAGGGCTGGACCAAAGGACCCATGGAATTGGGGTGGGGGGCCTTCCTCTAAGGGACAAAGGGGCTCTTGAGGAGGAACGGCCTCCTTAAGGAGAAGGCTGAAGCTTTTAGGGCAGGAGCTGAGGCGAGGCTCGGGAGGCTGTGGGAAGCGACGAGCCTGTGGCCAGGCCAAGCCCAGGTCGACATGGTCCCCACGAGGGTAGGAAGCACGGTGGCGGCTGGCCAGGGCGGGCAGGCGTGCTTTCCTGCCGTGGCCCGACTCCCCTGTGCTAGCATGTTCCCTGGGGGCTTCTGGGTGACCGTGAAAACATCCCACCAGAAACCATCAGGAATGCCCCCTCCAGCCTTCCAGAACAAAGGAACTGGTTCACCTTTGGGGGTGAGTGAAATGAGCAGAACGCAGTGAACAAGCAGCAAGGAGCAGAGCACGATGTCTGATTGAGAAGGAGGATGTTTTATTGAGAAGGATTTGGGCGGAGGGAGAAGGAGGTGTCGGAGTGGGAAGGGTCGACCCCCTTAGGGGTCCCGTGACAGCAGGTCCCTGAGGGTGTGGGCGACTCGGGGACCTAAGGACACTCTGAGGGGGACAGTTTCTTCTCCACGGTTTTCCCTTGGTGCGTGACCTGGCAGCTGACGCTGCTGGACGATTTCCACTGGCTGGGGGTCAGCGACAGGTAGCTGCTGGCTGCGTACTTGCCGTTGCTCTGTTTCGAGGGCTTGGTGGTCTGGACGCCCTGGGTGGTGGCGGCGCCATTTACCTTCCAGCTCACCGTCAAGTCGCTGGGGGAGAAGTCACTGATGAGACACACCACTGTGGCCTTGTTCGCGCTGAGCTCCTCAGAGGAGGGCGGGAAGAGAGAGACCGAGGGTGTAGACGTGGGACCACCTGCAGGATGGGAGAGGGGCAGGAGGTCAGAGGTCTGGGGTCCATGACGGGAGGTCCTGACCTCAGCCACGATGTGGGCTACCAGTCCCTGAAGGCCAGGGTCTGGGCCTCAGGCTGGCCCTTGTTCCCTGAGGTCAGGTCGGTGATGGGTGGGGCCACTCACCTCCTGTTGGGAGAACCTCAGGGCCTGAGTCTAGGCCATTCTGGGCTCCTCTCAGGGCGCCACATCTCCCTCAGGTTCACATGCCTCCTAAGCCACCATCCCACCCTCTGCTCCCCTGGCGCTGGCTGCCATCAGCCTTGAGGTGTCCTGTTTCCTTTGGCAATCTTTCTGTCCTGTGCATCTGTCTGTGTGAGGTCTGCTCCCAGGGCCCCGTCCCCAGTGTCCTCCTACAGGATGTCTGTGTGTCCTGGGTTGTGGCTCTCCTTCCTTTCACGGAGGGGATTCTTGCCCAGAGTCCCCGTGAGAGCATCGTTGCAGCCGCCACCCTCTCCCCACAGAGAGCCGCCTAGGGCTGCGGGGCGTGGAGGGGGTGTCGGCCCCGGGGCTGGATTGCAGGGCCCCCAGGAGATGCAGGGTTTCCATGGGAGGTGGCTGTTCTGTGTGAGGCTGGGGCTGCGTCTGTTCTGAAGGACCTCCCTGACCTGTGAGGTTCTAGTGGGGAATTTGTCTCTCCTTGGTCCTGTGTCTGCCTGGCAGGGCCTGTCCCCGTCAGGTGTCCCTCTGAGGAGTCCCCAGCCCGGCTGTCTGCTCTGATATCTCTCCTCTGGACCTGAGTGTCCCGACCCCTGTCTCGTCCGGGGCATCCCGCCTGTCCTGGAGCAGGTGGAGGGAGCCCGCTCCCTGGGGCCCCCTCGTCAGAGGAGATGCTCCCTCCATCCTGTGCCCCTCATCCGTCCAGCCTCCTCCTCCTTCTCTCCAAGCCCTGAGACCGAGGGCTCCCCTCCCTCGCCCCTCGCTGGCCCCGACAGATCCCAGAGAAGGCTGAAGCCAAGACCGCTGAGCCTTTCCGAGCATCCTTCCCACATCCCGTGGCTCCCGTGGCCCAGCCAGAGCCCCCTGTGTCCAGGCCCCCGGGGCCAGAGGCCGCAAGGGAGCAGAACATGGAGGGTCCAGAGGAGAACAGGCCCTGAGAGTGAGGCCGGGGTCTCAGGGAGGAGGAGGAGCAGGGGCAGGAAGGGGTCAGTGGGATGGAGCCCTCCTGCCAGACAAAGTGCCCGACGAGAGGGAACAGCCTAGACGGGGTGGAGTGGCCAGAGCAAAGGGTGAAGGTGGAGTCATCCAAAGGGGTCGAGACCCCAGCCCCAGTCAGGACAGAAAGGACAGAAAAGTCCAGCCCGAGTTCGCTGCCAACACCGGAGAGGAGGGAGAGGGGGAGACTCACCTGCGATGGTCAGGTGGGTGCCTCCGCCGAATACAGCACACAGTGACATAGCCTCGAACAAAAAGCTCCTGGCACCCACTTCCCCAGGCCCCCTGCAGCTGCACGGGAGGCCCAGAGTCCAGCCTCCTTGTCATGGGGGTTGGTCACCAGATGGGAGGGTGGGAAGGGGGGCCCCCTCCCCACCTGCAACTGTCCCACGTTGGGTGTGTGGTGCCATCCATGCCCAGTCGTGCCGGGTCAGGCGGGAATGTGTAGGGTCTCTTCATATCCATGGCAACCTCCATTCCTGAGAGGAGCTGTGTGTCCCTGGCTTGGCTTGTTTGGGGAAGGTCATAGTGCCAGGAACGAGCAAGTCTGTGTACTTCACAGGGATGAGTCAGCCTGTGCGCATTACAGAGGTGAGCCCCGGTAGGATTCTGGAAGCCACCGAGGCCTAGAGATGTGCCCAACATCGCCTCGTTTGCAATAGGTGTTACATGTGTGTTTGTTTGCGTGTGTATCTAATCTGTCTGTGTGTCCCATGACTCTGTTTATTCGTAAGTGTTGGCTTCTAGACCTGTTATTTATCTGGTGTCAACCTCATTTGTAGGTCCTACGAGGATGAGTCAGTTCACAAATACACCCATGGCTTAATCCTAGAATCTGGTTCCTTACTTTCAATTCAGGAGTCCCATCAAACACTCATCCCAGGCTTTTAGCTCTGTGGGTCAGGGGTGGCCTGGCCTATCAGGGATTAGAGAGAGCAGAGGTGGTATTGTCTCAGGAGTCCTGAAGACAGCTGGCACCCCTCTGACTCATGTGGGAGGAGGAGACAACAGACAGAGTGTGAGAATGTGAGCAGGGTTCAGGGTGTGTGGGTCCTGTGTTGAGAGTGACAGGGAGGGTTTAGGGAGGTGGCACAGGGCAGTGCCCATGGGAGGCAGGAGCAGGGCAGGCACCTGAGGAAGGGAGGATGCTCTAGGCTGTGAAGACGTGTAACTGCCTGTGTGGGCAGTGAACAAAAGACACATGGAACTGGTGGGGACCTTCATCTAATGGAGAAAGGGACCCTTGAGGAGGAACCCCATCTAGAATGAGATCTTTGAAGATTCCAGGGAAGGGAGCTCAGACATCCTCCAGGAGGCCATGGGAACCAAAAAGAGTGATAGTTGGACAATCAGAGATAGACAAGATCCCCACGAGAGTAGGAAGTAAAAGTGGGGGTTGGGGAGAGTGGGGCAGGCTTCCTTTCCTGCAGTGGTCCCAATCTACCTTGCTAGAATGTTCTCTGGGGGTGTCTCAGTAACAGTGACATCATCCCTCAAGAAAGCACCAAGACTCCCTACTCTATCTTGCTTTCCCAAAGACCAAAAGGATTCTGTATGCCCTTGAGAGTGATTGAATTTAGGACAGAAAATGTGTCAACGAAAATGAGCAGAGAACATGATTTCTGACTGACAATGAGACGTTTTATTGAAAGTTGATTGAGCAGAGTGAAAAGGACTGGGGATGACCAGGGTGGGAGGGAAGGCACTCTTGAGGTCCTGTGGCTCCGTATCGCTGAGGATGGGGGAGGGTCAAGGACCTAAGCACACTCTGAGGGGGACACTTTCTTCTCCACGGTGCACCCTTCGTGCGTGACCTGGCAGCTGATACTGCTGTATGATTTCCACTGGGCAGGGGTCAGCGTCAGGTAGCTGCTGGCAGTGTAATTGTTGCTGCTCTCTTTTGAAGGCTTGGTGGTCTGGATGCCATGGGTGATGGTGACGTCATTTCCCTTCCAGCTCCCCATCAAGCCGCTGGGGGAGAAGTCACTGATGAGACACACCACTGTGGCCTTGCTGGCACTGAGCTCCTCAGCGGAGGGCGGGAAGAGAGTGACCGAGAGTGGAGACTTGGGACCACCTGCAGGGTGGGACAAGGACAGGGCAGCACTGGCTCAGCGTCCACAGTGAGAACCTCTGACCTCAGTGTGTGAGGTGGGTGTGGATTCTCCAGGCCAGGACAGGACCCCTGTGTTTCCGAGGGTCCATGTCAGGGAGAGAGGTTCAGGGTGTCCTCAGACAACTGTTTGTCTATCCTGGGAAATCCTGAGCCTGGACACCTGCCATCAGCTGTGATGAGATGCCCCTGGGCCCTGGCCTCCCACACAGGCTTCTGACCCTCTCCCTCTTGCCCCTGCTTCCTTCTGACAGTTGATGGGGTCTGTGTGGAGCTCTCTGTTTGTCTCTCTTATGAACGGATGATGTGAGCTCCCTGATGCCCTGTGGGGTCAATCTTGAGACCTTTCTGACCTGACGTATCTTCTCTGGGCTTTGGTCCTTAGGGTCTCTTTTGACCTGGATCTGTCACTATGGTGCCTCTCTAAATGATTAGGACCTTTGCTCTTCAGGGAGAGTCTGTCTGCTTGTCTTTGAGTCTCTCTCCACTCCAGAGTGTTCCAGGGTCTTTCCTGGGTCTCAGGCAGTCGGGAAATTTTGTGCTGAGCCATCTGCCTATCTATCCTCTCAGGAATTCCTGCTTCTGAGGAGTGTGTCCGCAGAGACCCAGGAGTCCCCCGTCCCTTCTGCCTTGTCTTTCTGTTCTCCTTAGCCTACCTCCTGGCAGCCAGCATCTCAGCCCCACTATGTCCTCCCTCCAGCAGGGTCCCAGGCAGCTCAGGGCTCTGTCCATGGCAACCCCACCACGGCCTGGGGGAGCCCCTTCACCCCTGCCACATTCCTGATCCTGGAACTGAGTCCCACAGCTGGAGGACCTTCCCTTTACCTCTGACATTTGCTTCTCAGCCTCAGTCCTGAGATTTTGGGGTCTCTCTAAAGTCTCCACGTGGTCACCCCCTCAGTGCTACCCTTGAGAAGAGGGCCTCTAATGACCCCAGAGGCCATCAGGTCCACAGGAGACGGAAAGGAATAACTCTGAGGGCCCCAACGTTCTCTGGGGCCAGTCTCCTGTCTGTGGTCAGAGATGAAACAGAGCAGCAGAGACAAGCAGGGTGTCCCAGTAGAAAAGGGAGGAGGCCAGGGCCCCTGAGGCTCGCCTCTTGGATAAGCCTGAGTGGAGACTAAGACAAGATGCAGAAAACAAGCAAAAACAGCAGAAAATTGACCAAACCTTGTGGAGAGCAGGAAAATGGTGGGAAGAAGAGACTCACCTAGGACTATCAGCTGGGTCCCTCAGCTGAGCACAGGACACAGTGACACAGGCTCGTGCAAAAACCCCTTCTTGGGAGGCCCCTGCCCCACCCCGGCTCCCCACCTACAGCTGTGATGGAGGAAGTTGGGCCACTGCCCCTGGCTGGTGTCTGCTCAGCAGGGGCCCCATATGCCTGCCTTGCCCACGCCCAGCACATCACAGGACAGGTGACCCCTTGTGCCAAGCAGCAGGATCCTCAGAGAGGCAGGCTCCCGAAGAAGCTGGCATGTTGGATATCGTGTTCCCACTGACTGTCACACATAAATGGAAATGAGTTTATAGGAGGGCATTCATTTCCAGAAGGAGTGAAGTTCCCTGGAATAGAACAGGGCTTCTCTTCCACATTGGGTTGAGGAACCCTGATCCATTGATGAGACCACAGGGTGAGGGCAGGGGGGCACTCTCAGGTGTCCCCGATCCCCCCATCGGAAGTCAGGTTGCCCTGAAAGGGACTGACCATGAGAGTCTTCAATATGACCCCGACTGGGACTCCAGGGGGGTCTCATCTCAATCCCCTGAGGTTATCCTCGATGGGGATGGGCACCTCCAGGAAGGCCTGGGCTGGTTCCTGTAGGAAACAGCACCCTCATCTTCAGGGAGCCCTTTCAGTAACCCTGTCCCCCTAAAGGTTCTCATCTGATTTTTGATTGTGTCTTGGAGTGTATTATTCAAAAGGGAGGTGTGAGCTAGACCCTCGACTGTGGTCCCTAAATATCACCTCCCACTCAATGGAACCAGGCTCCTGGGGGTAAATGGCCTATTCCAGGCCTGAGATGGGAAAGGCACAAGATGCGCCTAGAACTTACTGTAACAACAGGAAGTCATTGAGGTCTACCGGGCCAACTCCAGATGATCCTGGGGCCACCAATGGCAAAGGTGGGGCACTGTCATCATGAAGAAACTATAATAGTAGGTTCAAACACATCACATACACTTACATGGTAGAGTTCACCATGGCATTACATATTAATTGTTCACTTTCAGAACATGGCAGGGACCAAGTCATCATTTTGTAAACTGCTCCAGTAAAGGAAAGACCAAACATTTATATATACTTACTGCAATATGAAACATACTCCTGGGAGAGGAAAGAGAATAAGGGGCTCCCTTTGTGGACAAATTGTAACCTTCAGAAGAGGAAGGAGAACAGAGCGGAAATATGGCACCTGGCATTCCATCCCATTGGCTGGACCTGGCATTTGAGCATCACAGGATGAGAACTTCACTAAGTGAGTAGGGACTCCACCAGAGCACCTTGGATGGAAGTAGCCAAGGGTCCTAGGAAAAGGTCTTCCCAAAATGTCACACCTGAACTCTCTTAATGCTTTCCTAGCTCGGAACCACTTTACAGGAACACAAAGCAGAAAGAACTGCTTAGTTACAGGCCAGGAAGGAGTGAGCTGCCTCCCGACCCTGGGAGATTCCAGGACCAGCAGCTCAGCCCCTGCAGCCACTCCCTTGCACAGAAAATCCAGGCCAATCTGGGAGATACTGACAAAGCCAAGAGGCCTAAAGACACGTCCACCAATCACAACGTCAGATCTTAATCAATCCTCGTATAGACAAAACGAAAAACCACAAAATACCGACACCAAAAATAGAACTAGATAAATTCACTTGCAACAATTATGAGACATTTGATGACAACTGACTATTATTTGATATTAACGAGTTATTCATAACTCCTATTTAGGTTAATGATATCGTAGTTCTTTTCCAGGTCCTTATCTTTCAGAACACTAATGGAAAATTTACAGATGGACAGATCTGATATCTGGAATTTGCTCCAAAATACTGCATAAAGGAGGAGTCACTCTGTTGTGGGTGGGTCAGCATCACCAGTGAACTGATTATTTTGAGGGGTTGGCTGATGAGAACATGGGGGTCATTTTTATTCACCTGCCTCCTTATTTTTGTGTTCAAAGTTTTCCACGATAAAAACTTTCAAGAAAGTGAATGGGAGACTAGATTTGGCAAGGCAGCAAGGAGTGGGGGGAGCCCGCATTCTACCCAGCAGAGCCGGTGAGATGAGGCAGACCTGGGTGGTTCCCTCCCCACAGGGGCCTCAACATTCAGATCCATGGATGGGGTCACAGGGGCAAGAGGACATAGGATACCCAGGCTTCCATCTAGATCAGAGGTTGTGCTTTGGGACAGAGATGCCTGGGATCATGCTTCAGGGGGGCCCTGACCTCTGCCCCATTGTGTCTCCAGAGCCCCCTGTCCTTGCAGGTTCTGCCTCTGGGCTGTCCTAACCCCAAGCAGCTGTGGGGAAGTTTGCTCTGTGTCCCTGATGAGCTGGAGGCACGGAAAGAAGGCCCCGAGAGGCCCAAGGACATGTCGGCTGACAGAGGCGGCAGGGCCTGCACCTCTGTGAGGCCAGCTTTGTCTGCTGTCAGGGACCTGGGAGGCAGTGTGTCTCTGGCACCAGGCTGCAGGCGCACTCAGGGCTGAGCCAGAGGAAGGGGTGGGAGAGGAGCGCCATAGGCAGGGCGGTCTGGGGGCGCTGAGTCCATGGAAGTCAGACCTGCTGTGGCCCCCAGGCCACACTCACCCTGTCCTGAGCTAGTCTGACTGCCCTCACTCCACTCCCGAGTCCAGCGGACACCCTCAGCCGCAGGTCTCACTGGATCTGCTTTCTGTGCCTGGGACTGTGCCCTTCTCATTGACCCAGTTTTCCCGTGTCCTCCTCAAGCAGGCTGACACCACCTGCTCCATCCATTTTCCACCCTAAAGTAACTCTCCCTGAAATGACTTCAGACATCAGGACTTTCTTTCTTTCTTCATCTTTTTTTTAGTGAGGAAGATTGGCCCTGAGCTAACATCTGTTGCCAATCTTACTCTTTTTTTCCTTGAGGAAGGTTGTTCCTGAGCTGACATCTGTGCCAGTCTTCCTCTATCTTGTATGTGGCTTGATGAGTGGTGTGCAGGTCTGCGCCCGGGATCTGAACCCGCAAACCCCAGACCTCTGAAGTGGAGCACCCAAACTTAACCAGTACGCCACTGACCGGCCCCAGACATTAAGAGTTTTGATTGAGGTCCCAGCCCCTGCTTGCATCCCTTTGGCCTGACTTTGATCTAGGCCCATCAGAACATAAACGGAGCTTCCCTGTGCCTCAGCCTCATCCCATTTCCCAGCACCAGTGACTATGAACATCACTATCTTGAAGAGTGTTCCAGGGTGCCCTGAGCTGGCAGAGAGAGTCTACAAGGTTGGGGAATTGTCAGGCTATAGGATATTGAACTGTGTCTCTGCTGCAGGACTTGTCAGTGTCTTCACTTAGCCAACATACATCGTGAAAGGTTGAGAAATGTACACATGTGATGCATTGTTCAAACCTTTCTATGGCTCCTTGGTGATGGGCCAACCATGGACCTCTCACCTGCTAATCCTTCTCCCAGCAGGTCCCTTGAGGGAACAGGGAAGTTCAGCCTCTGCTCCTAAAGACCAGGGCCTCGCTCATGGGTCTCCCTCCCCCATATTGCTGCCCTACCTGGTCCCTTGAGGGGTTGGTTGTGGGGACGGCGGGTTGATGGAAGCCCGTGTTTTAATTATCCCATCCCTTAGTTACTGACTCTTTAACCCAGAGACAGGGCCCGACCCAGAATGCTCATCAGAGTGTTGGATGATAAAAGATTAGGTCTTTACTGGGGAGTAGTAGAAACTGGGAAGGTGTGAGGCCTGCCTGTTGTGAGTTGATGCTGGGCAGAGTCTCAGGGCTACAGTGGAGAGGTGGGAAAAGGGGTGTCTGGATGAGGAAGGCCCCCAAGGATAGGGGAGGCTCAGGGACCTAAGGACCCTCTGAGGGGGACACTTTCTTCTCCACGGTGCTCCCTTCGTATGAGACCTGGCAGCTAACGCTGCTGTAAGATTTCCACTGGGCAGGGGTCAGTGTCAGGTAGCTGCTGGCCGTGTACTTGTTGTTGCTCTATTTCGAGGGCTTGGTGGTCTGGATGCCCTGGGTGATGGTGACGTCATTTCCCTTCCAGCTCACCATCAAGTCGCTGGGGTAGAAGTCACTGATGAGACACACCACTGTGGCCTTGTTGGTGCTGAGCTCCTCAGAGGAGGGTGGGAACAGAGTGACTGAGGGTGCAGACTTGGGCTGACCTGTGGGTTAGGAGACAGACAGGTGGCCATTGGCTCAGTGTCCTTAGTGAGAACTTCTGACCTCAGTTTGTGAGGTGGGCATGGGGTCTCCAGGCCCAGGTCAGGGCCCCTACTTCAGAGACCACTGTGAGTCCAAGGGTCCATGCTGGGGGGGTGGGTCAGGTGTCCTCGAACATCTCCTCGTCTGTGCTGGAAAGCCCTGAGCCTGGACATCTGTCGTCACCTGTCCTGAGACCCCCTGAGGCTCTGACTTCCCACACAGAAGTCTGACCCTCATCCTCCTTCCCTTTCTCCTCCTGACATTTGATGGGTCTGCCTGGGACTGACTGCCTGTCTGTCCCCCGACAGGATTACGTGAGCTCTCTGACCTCTGCGGGGTCACTCTGGGGACAGTTCTCACCTGACATATCTGCTCTGGACATTTCTGGGCCTTTGCCCTAAGGGGATCTGTTTTTATCCAAATCTGTCTCTTCTGGACCCTCTCACGGGGTAGGATCTTTGCTACTCATAGAGTCTGTCTCCTGTCCTTGGGTCTCTCTTGTTCCCCCCTGGCAAATTGGACCTATCACTGGGGATTTCATGCCATAGGTTCTGTCTTTCTTCATGCAAGGAAGTGTGTCCTGCAGAGACCCAGAAGTCCACCATCCCTTCTGCCCTGTCCTGCCATTCTCCTTAGCCTACCTCTTGGCGGCCAGCACCTCACCCCCCTCCATCCTCCCTCCAGCAGGGTTCCCTGAGTCCCAGGCCAGCTCAGGGCTCTGTCCATGGTGGCCCCCCCAAGGCCTGGAGGAACCCCTTTACCTCTTGCAACAGTCCTGCCCCTGAATCCTGAGTCCCACAGCCCCAAAGACCTTCCCTGAACCTCCGACCTGTGTGTCCCCAGCTAGGGACCTGAGGGTTCAGGTCCCTCTAAAGTCTCCCTGTGGTCACCCCCTCAGTAGCCTTGTTCCCACTTCCCCTTGAGCCAGGGGTTCCTAGTGACCCCCAGAGACAAAGTTGGTCCAACAGGAGCCCAGAGAGGGGAGGACAGAACAGAGCACATCTTGGGAGCCAGCACGACCCTGGCAGACAGACAGACAAGTCTCTATATGTCATCCTGCCCATTCTCCTGCCTCTGGGGTCAGAGAAGAAGGGCTGTTGGTGACCAGCTGAGGCAAGTATGAGGAAGAGGAAGGGCCCGAGGGCCTGGGATCCTGGGTGAAAGATTGACTGTAGCCTTAGAGAAGACACAGAGATGAGCAAAAACAGTGGAAAACTGCCTAAACTTTGAGGAGAGCAGGGAACTGGGGGCAGGAAGAGACTCACCTAGGACGGTCAGATGGGTACCTCCAGTGAACTATGAACACTGTGACACAGGCTCATACAAAAACCCCTCCCTGGGAGGCCCCTGCCCCACCTCCTAGCCCCCTATCTGCAGCTGCGTTGGAGGAAGTCAGGCCCAGTGCCCCAGGCTGGCATCTGCTCAGCAGGGGGGCCAATCGGTCCCCCCCCACCCCCTGCCAGCAGATAACAGTGCAGCTGACCCCAAGCAACAGGATCCTTGGAAGCAATTCTCCAAAAGGAAGTTGGTGTCTAGTCTGCTGCTCTTACTCACAGTGCCCTGGGAACTGGAATGCGTTTGTGGAGGGCATTTGTGTACTATGAGTGAGGTTCCAGGAAACGGACAGGACATCTCTTCTATGGATGTTGAGATGATCCTAATTCCTTGATGTGACTCCTACCCCTGCACCCCACCTTCCAAGGAGAGGCAGAGTGGCCTGCGTTCAGTGGCCACTGGAAACTTCCTATGTGCACAGCCATAACTTCAGTGGCTCAGCCTCATCTTCCCTGGGGGTATCCTAATCTGGGGCTGTCCTGAGTGAAGTCTGGGCTGGTCCTATAGGAAATGCCAGCGTAACCTCCAGGGTGACCTTGGGAGCATCCCTGCCGCCCCTCAATCTGGTCTTATGTTGGGGAGGGTCTGCTGGTGGGATTGCTGCTCTGCCTTATCCAAAGGGCGACATGAGTAACATCCTGACCATGACCCTAAATCCCACCTGCCACTAAGAGGAACCAGAATTAAGGGCCAATTTCAGCCCTGGGGCAGGAACTGCACAAGATGAGCTCGAACATGTCACTCAGAAAGCAGGAGCCATAGAGGTCCCTGCGAGCACATCAGGGCCCCCAGGAGCCACGTGAAGACGCTCCCAGCAGACCAATGTGCATCACTGGCAGCCTCACTGCCATCATCAGCAGAGGATAACGCAGTGAATTCACACAAGCAGATTCGTTCACATCCCAGAGTCACCACGACACTAAACAGTGATTCTTCACCGTGGGAGGATGGCAGGGTCCAGATCACCATCCTGTAAAGCGGTGAACAATGGGAAGAGTCTCCATTTCTTCCTTTAAACTTAGATATGCAAGGCACATGGGGTGATTAAGGAGCAGCTGAGGGCAGACCCTCCATGGACACAGCGCAGCCCTCACCAGGGAAGGGGCACAGACCTGAAGTATCACCACGTTGCATTCCTTCACATTTGATGGACCATCCAAGCAGCTAATGCCACTCAAAGGAGGTTGACTGAACAGGAGTCCTGTGACGCAAAGTAGCCAAGTGTCCTGGGAGGCAATTCTGCCAAATCCCACCTGAACCTTGTGAAGCCTGATGCCAGAAGCACTTTGCAGGAACACACAGCAGAGAGAGCCGCTCAGTTACAGCTCAGGGAGGCCTGGAGCTGCGTCCTGACCCTGGGAGATCCCTGGACCATCAGCTCAGCCTCTGCAGCCACTTCCTTGCAAGGAAATCGAGAGGGATTTGGGAGTTATGACAGACCCCACAGGCCTAAAGACACATGGACCAATCGCAATGTCAAACCTCATTCAATCCTCATATAAATCAACTGAAAACCCCCAAATAACGAGAGCTCCTAAAATACAGCCAAGTAAATACACTTACAACATCTATGAGGCATCTGATGACCAACTCTTTTCAGATGTTAATGATTTACTCATAATTTCTGCTTAGGTTGGATAATGAAATTTTAGTTACTTTTTAGGTCTTTATTTTCTGGTAAACAACTAAAATATTTACAGATGAAAAGATATCTAGAATCTCTGTCAAACTATTGCATGGAGGAGGAGTTATTCTGTTGTGAGTGGGTCAGCATCATCAGTGAATTGATTTTTTTAGGACCTGGTTGCTAGGAACATGGGGGTATTATTTCCCTGTCTCTTTATTTTTGTTTTCATTTTTCCTTAATAAAAACTCACAAGAAAATAAAAAGGAGATGAATGTGGGGGCAGCACCAGGGGCGGGAGGATCCTGGCCATCTCCCAGCAGGGCCACTGAGATGAGGGAGACTTGGGTGGTCCTCTCTCCCATTTGGACCTCAGCATTCGGATCCATGAAATGGGGTCAGGGAGATGCTGTGGGACACTAGGACCCCCTAACTTCCTCCCCGTTCTTAGGCTTTGATTTGGGGCAGAGGTGGATGAGATTAAGCTCCAAGGGGGCCCCTGTCCTCTGCCACATTGTGGCCCAGAGCTCCCTGTGGCCCCAGAGGATCTGGGGGCGCTGAGTCGCTGTGGAAGTCAGACCTGCTGTAGCCCCCAGGCCACACTCACCCTGCCCTGAACTAGTCTGACTTGCCCTCACTCTAATGCTGAATTCCAGCTGGTACTCTCTCTCAGGTATGACTGGATGCCTTTCCTGTGCCCATACAGTGCCCTTTCTCACTGAGCCAGGTCTCCTCGGTCCTCCTCCAGCCAGCTGGCATCACCTGCTCCATCCCTAAGACACCCTAACCTAACTCTGACCCCACTTCAGAGGTTGAGACTCCCCACGGTTGAGGTCCCAGCCCCCTCCTGGGTCCCCTTGCCCTGACTGTGACTCAGACCCTTCAGAACACGAACTGAGCTTCCTTGTGCCTCGGCCTCAACCCATTTCCAAGCACCAGTGACCACTACTGTGAGCACTACTGACTTGAAGAGTGTTCCAGGGCCCCCTAAGTTGGTAGGAGAATCCAAAAGGTTGGGGAATTGTCAACCTATGTGATATTACACTGTGTCTCTGCTGCAGGACTTGTCAGTGTCTTCACATAGCCAACGTGCATTGTGAAACTTTGAGAAATGTACTCATGTGATGCATTGTTCAAACCTTTCCACGGCTCCTTGATGATAAGCCACCCAGAAACCCCTCATCTGGTAATTGCTCTCCCACTGGGTCCCTTGATGGAACAGGGAAATTTAACCTCTGTTCCTAAAGAGCAGGGTCTCACTGAGGGGTCTCCTTCCCCTATATTGCTGCCTCTAGCCCACTGCTGCCCTCTTGAGACCCTCCTCATTTCTCCCTGGTCCCCCTCAGGGCCGTCCGCTTCCCCTCTCACTTGGCCCTGCTCCCTTCCCAGAGGGGCAATGACTGCATCCCAGAGGCTGGCACCAAGGACAACTTCCTGCTCTGGGGCATGACTCCCACTGCCACACAGAGCTCACCTGGTCTCTGGGGTGTTGAGTGGGGAATGATGGGAAACAAGATCTTACTTCTTAACTGTCCCTGCTTTTTATGGTTGATTCTTATACTCAGAATCTTATACTCAGAATCTTATACACAGCCAGACATAGAATGCACATCAGAGACGTCAGATGATAAATGATTAGGTCTTTATTGAGGAGGGTGTGAGACCTGCCTGGGCTGAGTTGATGCTGGGTGGGGTCTCAGGAGTACAGTGGAGAGCTGGGAAGGGGTGTCTGGGTGGGGAAGGCCCTTCCTGATTGTCCTGGGGGGGTCCCATGAGTGGCGGGGCTCAGGGACCTAAGAACACTCTGAGGGGGACAGTTTCTTCTCCACGGTTTTCCCTTGGTGCGTGACCTGGCAGCTGACGCTGCTGGACGATTTCCACTGGGCGGGGGTCAGCGTCAGGTAGCTGCTAGCCGCGTACTTGCCATTGCTCTGTTTCGAGGGCTTGGTGGTCTGGACTCCCTGGCTGATGGCGGCGCCATTTACCTTCCAGCTCACCGTCAAGTCGCTGGGGGAGAAGTCACTGATGAGACACACCACTGTGGCCTTGTTGGCGCTGAGCTCCTCAGAGGAGGGCGGGAAGAGAGAGACCGAGGGTGCAGACGTGGGACCACCTGTGTGGACAGAGGAGGGGCTGTGAGATGCAGCAGAAGAGTCGGGGTGATGGGCGGTACCCCCGCTCTACAGAGTCATGACTTTTCCCATGGTGGCTGTGCCTGTTCACCCAGGGGACCCTCCTTTCTTTCCTTCCTTCCCTTTCCACTCAGCCCCTGACAGCACACAGCCCCCTGCCCTCCCAGAAGCCCTTCCAAGTCCCCTCTCCCAGGGGACCTGGTCACGCGCTCCATCTGCAGCCTAGGTCTCCCCACGTGTAAGCAGGGCAGGCTGTCCTCCCTCCTCCTGGTCTGGAGTCTGAGTCTGGAACCCGGCCCCAACCTCCTGAGCTCTCAGCCCAGCACCAGGCCCACCTCTCTCATTCTTCTGGAGCCCGGGCGGCTCCTCTGTGAACTGGGCTCTCCACGCAGCCTGCCAGGACAATCCTGACAGCCTGTGAGCAGGTCCCAGCCTGAGCCTGGCGCACAGTGGGGCCTGGAGCCTCCTCTACCCTCGGGTGCTCGGCTCTGCCTCAGCCGGGCCTCAGCTCTCCCAGCAAGGGCTGGGTCCTCCCAGCCAAAGCCCCAGGGCTCCTCCGCGGCTCTACCGCTGTCCCTGTCCCTAGGGCCATGACTGCAGGCCCCTTCAACTGGCTGAGTCCTTGGGGCCGCTTCCTCCAAAGGACAGGCACAGTAGCCCCCACAGCCACCCAGCACCTCTGAGGTCTCCTGATTTTACGAGGCAGCCACATAGCTCTGAGCCCCCCATTTACTCCCCTATTTGTCATCTCCTGAGTCCAACGTTCCTTCTGAGGGAGGTGCGAGTCTGACCCTTGGACAGGTGAGACCCTGAGGCCTGGGTTATGGGGACCCAGGGTCGGATAAGCCTCTGCCCCATGGGGCTCACTCCATTTTCACCACCATCCTGGGAGCACCAGGCTTCCAGTCCCCTCGCCTGTCTCACCCATGGCTCTGTGTCCCTGTGTCCTCATGGCCCAGCAGAGGCCCTGAGAGTTTCAGCCTAGAGGGACCTGGACCTCTGTCTCTGCCCTCCCCTTGGGCTGCCCCTCTGTGACCCTGGAGACTAGAGTCCCAGACTTGTTCCCAGCCTCCTGAGTGGCCTTCCCACCCTGGATGGGCATCGAGCCCTCAGCCCAGACCCTGGGATTCAGGGACTGTCTCCAAGGCTGCCCCAGTGCCCCTTATCAGAATCAGCCTCTGGTGGCTGCCCTAGAAGAGGGAAGAGGCCCCCATTCCTGGGCCAAACCCCCAGCCCAGGCCCCGGGGATCCACTGCATCTGACTGTCAGACTCCGGAGGTGGCTGCTCCCGCCGTTGGAGTCCTTCTTGTCGGTTACCCCAAGACTAACCCGCCTCCCTCAAGCCCCACGGAGAAAGTTGGGGGTCAATCCCAAAGGCTGGGAGAGCAGAGGAGAAGCGGCCCCCAGACAAAGAAAAATGACTTTCCCAAGACAACAGAGGGTTGGGACAGGTTGGGAAAGGTGGTGAAGCCACTTACCCAGGACGCTGAGGTGGGTCCCGCCGCCGAAGATATACCACGGTGACTGAGTCTCAGACCAAAACCCGCCAGGCCAGCACCTGGGGCCTGCTCCTCTGGGGCTGGGCTGAAGCCGGAAGCTGCTGGGCATGACGGGCACAGGGCTGCAGTGGGTGGGGCTTCATCCTGGGGCCAGCAGGTGGGCAGCCGACCCCCTAGAGGCTGGGACACCCCTGGGTGGGCTCATGGCCCTGAGACAACTCCATGCTCAGCCCCCTGTCTGAGGCAAGTGCCAGCCACGACTTGGAGTCACCCAGTGTGTGTCCTCCTTTTCCAAGGCCATCCTGGTCACTATGGAATCCTTAGTGCTTATGGTGATGCTGCAGACAACAGGTGCTCAGCAAATCCTTGAGTGCTTTGTCCCCTCAGGTGGTGTGGCAGAGTGAGTCCTGAGCTGTCTCAGATCTGCCTGACCTCTGCTGGCCTCATTTTAGGGCCTCTGAGTGTTCCTCCCCCACAATTTCCCACGGTCCAGCCAGGTGGGCTTCCTCCTTGGGCCCATGGATACCGAGTTATTCCTGACTCACAGTGCTTCCACATGGAGACCCCTCTTCCTCTGTCTCCAGACATGGAGACACAATTTAATTCTACCTCTTTCATGAAGCCTTCTCTGATCTCTCAGATCGCCATCTTTCTGTCTATCCATCAATCCAGCCAGCCAGCCATCATCTATCCAGTCAACCATCTATCCATCATCCATCATCTGTCGATCCATCCGTCCATCTGTTATCTACCTATCCATCCATCCATCCATCTATTCATCACCTATCCATCCATCCATCACCCGTCCATGCATCGAACAATGGCTCCCAAGCACCTATCTGTGCCAGACACTGTTTCACATGCTGGGACGTGGAGTGGGCCCCTCTAGCTCTCACCTCCAACTTTCTCTGAAACCTCTCAGATCAAGGCCAACAAAGTCCTCATCCTTGTCAAGGTTGAGGTCCCTCCTGACATCTCTGCAAGAGGCCCGTCTTTCTGGTGACTGTCCTCCCCTGGACGCCTGAGGTCGCCCACTGCCCCCTCCCCTGCATGGCTGTTGAACCCCAGACTGCCTCCCGAATCCTGCTCTTCCTGTACTCTGCCACTATTTCTGCCTTTGACCCACACCGTGCACTCCAATGACTGCCCAGGGCCTCCCATCCCTATTTCCAGCCATGACCTCTCTTTTTGGCTCTAGATCCACATACATTCTGCCTCCTAAACACAGCTCTGCTTAACTGCTTTATAGGCACCTCAGACTCAACACGGCCCATTGAAACACCTCACATCTCCTTGCAAACTTGCTCTCCTGCATTGTCCCCACTGCAGCAGGACTCTCTCCAAGCCAGAGGCCTGGAGTCATCCCAGAATGCTTTCCTCTCATGGAATAGCCCTCTGTGTCCTAGACATCCTAGCATAACACAAAAATATCATCAAAATACTTAGAAAAAGAAACACCCAAGTCGCACTCTAAGAGTTTATGATGGCAAGAATCCCTGGGCTTTGCCAAATCTGATTTTACCCCCACGTAGGGTTTATCGAAATTGGAAGATAACCCATTGCACTGGGGCCAGCATTTCTCACCTCAGCAGCAGGACTGGTCAGGGTTGTATTGAAAATGTGCACATAAGATTTTTGAAACAAAATTTAATATAATACTAATATAAATTCAACGCTTGTTTCTGATTTAAAGAAAGCAAACATTCAGTCTTTTCTTAAGTTAATTATCTAAGGAAACTTCCTCAATTCCAAAAAGAGTATCTCCCAAAACTTATAGCACTTTCCCTTTGAAAGGCAAAACCCTCTGAAAGGCCAGGTTGTCCACTCTCACTTTTATCAGTCAACAAAGCCTATGGATTCTAGCCAATAAAACGAGATGAAGGAAAAAGCTATAGGTACCAGGAAAAAAAGAGAGAGAACTGTTCTCGGCAGACTATGTGACAATCTACTTTAAAAACCCCAAGACAATCAGCTAATCAGAACTAATAGAAGAGTTAAATAAAGTGACTGAATACAAGACAGACACACAAAATTCAATTGGCTACCCTTCTACACAAGCAGTGACCATTTAGGACATGAAATTGGGGGAAAATTTACAACTTCACTAAAAATTATGTTAAAAACCTTGGGAATAAACTTAACACAAAATATGCAAGATTTGCCTGAATAAAATAGAAAGCAACTTGACTAACGGACATGATAAAAAAGTGAGTGACTGAGGAGAAGATCATGTTCCCAGATAAAAATGATGAGCACTGTAAAGATGTCAATTCTTCTCAAATTAATCGATATAGTCTATGAAATCACAAACACAACACCAAAAAAATGAATTTTGAAAATTGGTGAACTGATTCTAAAGTTCAACAGTAAGAATAATGATGGAGGATAGTCTCGAATATTTTGAAAAAGAATAATAACGACGGGTGCTTCTCCTACCAGATAGCAAACATACCGTAAAGCTAAAATAATTAAAACAGGGTATAACGGATGTGGGAATAGATCACAGACAAATAGAATCACAGACAGTGATAAATCAATAATTTAGTATTTGATAAAAATTGCATTTATAGTCAACAAATATGTGACAACTGGCTTTCCATTTGGAAAATAAATAAGGTTACATTCTTACCTACGCAAAAATAAACTCTGGGTGAAGTAAAAACAAACACCAAAATAATTACAGTACCAAAACAGAATAGAAAAAGGATCTTATAATATTGAAATAAAGATGCCTCTCCTATGCATGGCACAGATGGCAGAAACCATAAAGAAAAAGTTAAACCAAACTGAACTGACACATAAAAATTAAAAACGGCCTATGGTGAAAGACCCCATAAACAAAAGCATCAAACAGACTAGAGCAAAATATTCAACTGAATGGAAAAACAGGCAAGATGATGACCAGTAAATTGACAGAAGAAATAAAATCAGTCCATAAAAATATGAAAAGAAAATAAGTTTCATCAATGATCAAATAAACAATTAAACAACAAACATACTCTCATTTTTGCTCATCAGATGGGCAAAAGAAAAACCAAATTAACGATATCACATTATTGGCAAAGATGTAGAAGAACAGTCACTGTCATTCACTGTAGTGAATATCAAATTGGAATAGTCGTTTGGGAGAGCACTTGGATACTACCTATGGAAACTCCAAAAGCACGTTCTGTGATCCAGCAATTCCACTTTGAGGCGTGTATCCTATGGAAATACATAAGTGCACTTTTACATGCACATACAACACATGTACACACATGTGGGGATTTCCATTGCAGTATCACTTGTAATTTATATTTTTACATGGCAACAACCTAAAGGTCCATTAATAGGGGAATGCTTAAATATATTCTGGTTCATCCAAACTTTGAAATCTTACAAAGCCATTACAAGACATACGGACTGATAATAGAAAATGTCAATAACAGATTGTTTAAAAGCTAGCTGCAGGATAATATACAGAGTATAATTCCATTTTTGAAAAATACAATACCAACACAAGCTAGATGTGTGTGTTTTCAGGGACATCAACACACAGGCAAAGGGCTGGAAATGCATAGACCAATCCGACAGTGGTCAACTCTAGAGAATGGGTTTTAGGGTAAGACGTGATGGATCGGTAAGCGGAAATACTCGATTTTTACTTTATATACTTCCATCTCTAATCTTTTTCTTTTACAAGTACATGATATTCTTATATTAAAAATCATTTTAGAAGATAAAAATAAAATATATCTTCTTGTGAACATTTTCATAACTACAGAAAAGTATAAAGCAAAAATTAAAATTAGGTGAAACCACCCCAGCCAAAGACACATCATTGACATTTTTCTCCATTTTCGGACAGGCTTTTGCAAATGCACACACACGTTAAAAACTCAATCTCAGAAACATAATTTTGGATGTTTGTGTAAGATTCTTTATGATGGATGCTCCATACAGTATTTAGTCACACCTTTTCTGCTGGATATTTAGGTTATTTCCAGTTTTCTCCCATCGTTAATATTGTTGACCTAGTCATTCTTATTTGTAAACTTTTGGTTACATCTTTATTACTTTTCCTCCTCAGGAAGAATTCCTAGAAGCGGAATCACACAATTTAAATAGATACACTTTCTTGCATGACTTGCTGCGTATTGCTGAAATGGTTGTACACTTTAGACTTCTACAGACAGCTCACGAGAGTGCCCGTTCCTGCCATCAACCCCCTGGTCCCGTCGCTTTGAATTCACTCGCCAGTTTCACAGGCGATCTTGGTACCTGGTGGCTGTGTGAGCAGCCCTCCCTCCCTGTCCCCGAGGCGCGGGCGTTGGCGGCTGCCCCTTCTCCATCCTCTAATCTGGCCTCACACCAGTCTCCTATCTGAAGCCATTTTTCCAAAACACGAATACGACTCTGACAATCCCCTACTTTAATCCCTCAAGGATTCCTTCTGGGCACCAGGATAAAAGACTACGCTCCAAGATCCACAGCTGCGGTCCGCACCCGCCTGCTCTCCCCTGTGCCAGAAGCCCCCTGCTGCGCCTGCGCACCTCACTCCTGGGTTGGCCTGGGCTGCTCCCTTGTCCGGAGCGCCTCCGTCCCGCTCCCCTCCATCTGTAAGACCAGACTGGGCAGCCCCCCGCCCAGCTTTCTGCTCCTAAGATGGCCCAGGGGTCTGTCCCCACGCCTGGACATGACCTCCATGGTTCAGGCCCACCCTCTCTGCGTCGCCAGGCTTGGCCCCAGTAAACATTTAGGAAGAGCTGAGGCGTCCAGGTCCTTGGGAGGAGACCAAGCCAAGCCCTTGCTCCCTTCTCTGGAGGCCTTGCAGACCACTCCTTCTCTGGGGCCATTTTGTTAAACAGGCCATGATGATGTGGTCACAGTATTCAGTCCTGGGACTTCTTACAGTCCTGGGACAGTGCCCACATACTGTGTAACCTTGGGCAGGTCGCCTCACCTCTCTGGGCTCTTCTATCCTCATTGGTAAGATGGGGATGACTGTGGGCCCTGCCTTGTGGGGCCACTGAGAGGGAGATTCTGTCTCGAAAATTAGTGCCTGGTGGGCATGTCGTGCCCCCTCCTCCCTGTTTCTGCCCTGCCTGGAGGGCCAGGCTGAGACAAGGGAGGCTCTGGCTTTGGGTACAGAATTTAAGGGGTGCTGAAAACTCAGTCACCAAGATAAATAATATTTTAATACAATATTAAAAACTGAAAATCAATGCAAACAAGTCCACGCCAGACAAAATGTCCCCATGTTAAATCAAGCCCGTGCCTGCCCAGGCTCTTCCTCTGGGCTGATTCTCCCTTTTGGCCCCTCTCCCCTCACTGTGGAGCTCCCTTTCAGTTGTGCACTCCTGGCTCCCATCAAAGGGAACCTGTGCACCCCCATCCCTCCAGTGACTCCTCCGGCCCTTACCTGTCTCACAGTCTCCACAGGCTGGATGGGCTGCTTCCTGTTGGGGGTCCTGCCCCGTGGTGCTGCCTTCGGGGCAGGAGGCCGTGGGCGCCCATGGCTGGGCCTAGCTGCATGAGGGGCCTGCATTGCCTAGGGCCAGGGCTCTGCCTCCCTGGGGCCTCATGGACCACTTGGCATGTCTCAGGCCTCATCTGCCCTCAGGGTCAAAGGCATCTCTGGCCGACTTGCTGCATGGGCTCCCTGGACAGGGTGTCAGCAGATGCCCCCACCCCGGCATCCCTCTTACTGGCAGTGGCCATGCCAGTGCGCCCTGGCCTGTGTGGCCCTGTCTTCTGCCTGGGCCATCTCTGGTCCCTGCCCCAGTGCCCGGCCCCCTCCAGGGCCCATGGCTGTTACCTCTGGGGAGCTCTTTCAGGGGCATCTGCCAACTGCTGTCCTGTGGTTGGGATCCCAAGTTCAGTCCCCTCCCACTGAAGCCGGCCCCCCTGGCCCCGCCCTTGGGGCCCTGGGTGGGGCACAGCCGCTCCTGCCCTCCTATCCTCAGGGCACCCTGGGTCTGTGAAGCATCCTGGGGCCTGGAGGGGCTGTGGAGGGCAGTCAAGCAATCAGTGGGTCAGCAGTGGCTGAGGCCTGAGTTCCTCAGGGTGGGGCTGAGGCTGGGGCTTCTCTTCTGACCAGTCCCCCAGGCTGGCCCCCTGTACACTCCACTCTGGCCAGTGGATCCTGGCCCTTCCTTGGCTTGTTTGGCCAAGCCTGGCCAGTTCCCCTCTGGTCATCTTCTCACTCAGCTTCTCAGCCAGGCAAGGGCCCTGCAGGGAGTGAGTCTATATCCCTCACTCAAGGAGTGACGTCAAGCTCGTGAATGTTGAAAACCATCCAGACCTCGGTCACTTCTGGGCCTCAGTTTCCCTATCTGTGAACGGGGAGAGCTCCTCTGCAGCAGGGAGCTCATGAGGATGAACGAGACCGTGTGCCTGCTAAGCATGGGCACATGGCAGGTGTCAAGGGCATTCCGGTTCCTTTTCCACCCTCCTCCTACTTCGAGGTTCAGAGCAACTCTTGGCGTGACCTTGGGGCAAGTGTCCTTGTTTTCCAGGTGAGAGAACTAAGGCCCAGACCCAGAGAAGATGAATGCAGGGCTCAAGGGTGTTCTGGAGTGGGGTGCGGGGTGTGAGGTGAGTTAGAATCTAGGAGGGAGCTCATCTTTTGCATTTCTAGCCTCCGTCCATGTGGAAGGCTCGTGCTTTGCTTCCAAGGAGCCAAGATTTGGGTTCTGCTGGGCAGGAGCGCAGGAGGGGTAGGCTGCACAGGTGCTTTGGGGATGGGGTCCCTTTTGAAGCCCAGGAATATAATATATAACACGATGATGAGAGCGATGCTGTTTATCTAGCACTGACAAGGGGCTGGATGCGGGCTGAGCTAAGATTGTCTCCCCTTTGAAGATAAGAAAATTGATGTTCAAGCAGAGTGCGTACTTCCTTGATGCCATGGAGCCAAGGAGCCTGGCTTTTGCATGGCTCCAGGGCAGGCTTGTTGATAATGGGTCCCTGGGGTGTCACACTGCTGGGTGTATGGGAGAACTCAAAGCAGCATGTTGCAAGTTCTTGCCTGTCACACCCACGACCCACACTTTTGCTTTCTAGTTGCCCTTTCGGCCACAGGATCTTTAACACATCCGCTCAAGTCCAGCTCTGCAGCCCTCTGGGGCTCCCAGTTTTCTGTTTTACTCACTCTAAAACGGGTCTCCCAAAGTGACTTTCCGGGAGGCCCTTTAAGAGTTGTCTGGCCCATGATTTGAGTCAGATAATCCTTAATTTTCCTGCCACATTTGGTGAAAATCAGCCCAGCCCTTTTCATGGGATACAGTGACAGACAAATAGCCTGGAACTTCATTTCACTGATATAGACAATGATTGTGGGAGACATTCGTCTATGGATCTCAGGGTTTCTGCATGTCCCCCAAGCAAAGGCACTGATATCCTTTGTTTTGGACCATATTTTCGAGGATGTTTGTGTAGTGAACATCTTGGAAGGTAGAGATAGCATCTTCTGCTGAAGCCAAACATACTTACTGTACAGTTTAAAAGATTTGGGGCCCTCGAACTTGGATGTGCACATGTCACCTGGCCCTCTTTGCATCACCCTCTGTGGCTCAGAGTACAGGTCCAAGAAGGTGCTGATACTCCGGCTACTGCTGTTGCTGTGAGTAGTAAACTGGCCTTTGTCTCTTCCCCAGAAGTCTTGTGTCTTCTGTCAGCAACCACGAAACTGTGGCAGGCTTACTTTTCAGCTTGCAAGTAGGATAAAAATCCCAGACCTTTCACCGTTCTTGATAATGAAGATAATGAGGAGGAAGAAAGAAATGAAGTTGATGATGGTGATCACCACTTAATGGTCTGCACAAACTCATCAGAGCAGCTTTCAAGGAACTCCAGGCCAGATCTTTCCACTCCGCAAATCTGCTTGGGCAACTTGTGAGGGCCAGGCCCAGTGCTGAGGGCTGGATCACACAACACACATCTCCCTGCGCTAGAAGATGGGCAAGGTACTGAACAGGAATGGGGTGTGGGCACCCTAACAGAGGTCATGCAGGGTACGAGGGAGCTCCCGGGAGGCCCCTGACCCAGTCCAGCTTCTCCCTGTTTCAGTGCTTGGCCCACTTCTGCCTCTGACCTTGGGCTCCTTGCACCTTGGGGACTGGAGTAGGGTCCACCCCAGGGGTCCAGGCTGAAGCTGCGCCCTCCCAGCCCTCCTGTGTGAGTGTGATGCTCACATACTGCCCAGGGTCTAGAAGCTGTGGTTTCCCCGGGACAGCCCCAGGTCTCAGGGAGAAGAAGGGGGCTGTCCCGAAACTCTGTGACACCAGCTGCCTGCCCTCACCTCCCCTGTCGCCGACTCTGCACCTGTACCTGCACCTGCCACAGCCTCTGGGTAGATGCCACCACAGACCACATCCTCCTGTGGTGGCCGCAGTCGGAAATCCGGGTCTGGCTGGACCCCAGGGACCCTTGAGGGATGGCCTGGGCTTTCCCAGCTGTGCAGCTGCAGCTCTGGCCTGCCGAGGCCTGCCCCCACCTCCTTCCTGACCGAGATGTGCTGAGGGCTGGACTCAGGCAGGGCCAGAGATGTTTGTGTCCAGCATTTCCACTTGGTGGACCCTCTGCTCAGGGCCCCTGGCTCCTCAGCATCCTGTCCCAGCCCTTCTCTCCTGGAGCCGAGGGTTGTGTCCATGTCCACTCACTTCTACTCCATGTCAGACGGTGCCCCTGCCTCCTGCTGGTCAGTCCCCTGTCCACTCTCCATCCCACAGGCCCCAGAGACTCCTCCTGTGGCCACATGGAGTCCTCCCTCCCAAGCCCAGGTCTCCCCATCTCTCTGCTCCCCATCAATCCCAAACTCAAGCCGGCTGAGCCTTCTCATCTCATCTCGAGCGTCTCATTGTTGGGGCCTCGGGGACCTGAGGGGGAGGGTGATGCAGTATCCATCTGGGGATATGACAAAGTTCTGGAATCTCTGAGTCCTCAGAGTCAGGTCTGGCTCTGTGGCTCTTGAGACCCTCTGAGGGGTCCCCAGGAACCCTGAAGACCTCAGCTCCTCTGCTGATCCGAAGGTGCAGCCCCCTCTCCCCCAGCTCTCCTCCAGCAAGTGGGGAGAGAAGCCTGCTACTTCTGTAGATGTCATGGACCCACCAACCTGGTGGGGATCTTTTATTGATGAGGCAACTGAGGCACAGAGAGGGAGACTGTCTTTCCTAAGATATACAGCAACTTGGTGTAAAATACCAGCCAGAGACCTGGGAGGATCAGCCTTTCCGGACATGGGGTGGAGCCAGACAGGAACTGGAGGGTGGGGCTTTGGAAAATGTCAGTGTTTTTAACCTCTCTGTCTCCCAATTCGGCGGCCTGGAGCTCAGCCCGAAGGAGAGAGTCCAGCAGGGGGCAGCAGAGACCAGCAGTAGAGAGAGGCGGCACCGCAGAAAAGGCTGTAGCTCAGAAGCGGGGCTGGGGGATGGGGGAGGGCTCCACGGGTGGGAGCAGAAGGGGGAATGCAGGGGCAGCCTCTGGTTCGGCAACTTCCTTGGCACCCACCTCACCCCTGGAACTGGGGCCCGGCCCGGGGGGAGGCGAGTGAGGCAAGGATCCCACTTGATCCTGACTTTGTTATTTTATTCGTCATAAACTCTTTTGCATGAATTTCGATTCCAAAAAATATTGCATTAAGTATTATTTACCTTGATTACTGAGTTTTGGGGCACTCCCTTAAATTTTGCATGCAAGGAGAATGTCTTACTTGCCTCACTCTAGTCCTGACCGTGTCTGGAACTCCGGGAAACGTGTTAACTCCAGCACGGAGGAAGCGGGGCAGCGCTGGAGTGGGCGTGGCCAGCGCCCTGCAGTTCCTGCCTCACCTGACCAGGTGTGTTAACATGTGCATCGCAGAATCTTATTTTCCAGGTCCTTTCCGAAGCCTTGGGTTGACACCTGGGAGGGGTACACTCCCATCACGAGGAGACCCTGTGTGGCAGTTGGTGGCTTTGTAGCAGCCACCGCTCCTTTAACAGTTCCACCGGCAGCCATGAGCCTAGTTGATCCTGGTCCAGACCAGCAAGCCCTTAGAGGGTGCTCCAGTCTCCCTCACTACATTCATAGGGAACCCTCCATCTTGTTGGCTACCAAAACTAGCGGGATTTATATTCCATTCTTATTTCATTATTCCTAGAAGCCAACACACCCTCGCATTTATTTGTAAGTATACATGGCATACAATAGTAGCTATTGCCTTGTATGTTGCAAATTAAATGAGAAATAGTCTAGGGGCTTACCTTGTTTTAAAAAAGTTATTATAAAATAGATAAATGATCACATAAGATCTACGTCATTGTAATGTTGACTATTTCTGATGATCTCACCAAACACATCCTTTAATTTTCTCAATATTATTTCCAAAAATATCCATTAATGTGTTTAGTTGTATTGACAAACAGAGTCAGACAGTTTCTAACAGAAGACATCGAATAGTACATTTGACAGTGAGGACTGGCTTTGTCAGTTAGATTGCACGGTGGGGCTTTTCCATAGATTGAGTAATTCAAATTGGCAGCCCCAAGTCTTGAGGAGAAATATACTTAAAGCACATGATAAGATGAAGGCTTTTTTTTCAAAAGATATTGTATTGGCGAAGAGGCGCTACAATTACAGATACTTTAATTTCTCCCAGTCTTTGAAATATATCATCCTACACAAGGGTTCTCTTAGTGAAGGAGTAACCGATTTTACTAGTAAGTTCTGATTAAGTCTTCCTGGTGCATATCTCAGAAACCGAGAAAGTGGGTGACCGGTGGCTGGGTGACACCTCTCTGCAGGTGACTCTCCTGGTGGAGGGAGAGCTGACTCTGGGAGAGAGCCAGCTTGCGGGAGGTTTATTAGGGAGAGTGCTGGAACCAACCCCTGTTCAAGGGATGGGTCAGGGGCAGGATGGCAGCAGGATGGCCAAGGGAGGAATCAGCTGCAGTCCAGGCTCATTCTGAGAGACTACACGGGAGCTCTGCTGCTGGGATGTCACTTCCCGGCTCTCCCTGGTGGGCTGAGGGGCCAGACCTTCGGGATCTCACATCCATCAGGCTTTGGACTCTAACTGCGCAGGGCAGGAGCTTGGCACGGCACCAGGGGGCTCTCTTTATCAAGGGAGCTGACCATTGAAGGCAGGGCTATCTGCTGGTGGCTCTCCCAGCAGATGGGGCAATAAGCCTTTCCTTTTAGAAGGGGTCTGGTGGTGCATCAAACTGGCCACCACACAAACCCTCTGCCTCATCTGTCTGTGTCACCACGAGTTACTGCGAACTGCTCCCAGTGGCATGGTAGGTGGCACAGTAATAGTCAGCCTCGTCCTCGGCTCCAGCCCTGCTGATGGTCAGGGTGACCGTGTTCCTAGAGTTGGAGGCTGAGAATCAGTCAGGGATCCCTGAAGGCCTTTTGCTGCTGTCATAGGTGACTAGCATAGGGGCCTGGCCTGGCTTATGCTGGGACCAGTAAGCGTATTTATTTCCAATGTTATTTCCCCCACGGGTGATCCTGGCCATCTGTCCCAGAGCCGCCGATGCTGAGGTTGGCTGCGTCAGCTCGTAGGAGGCCATGGAGCCTGCAAGAGAGAAAAGGAGAGGTGGGCTAGAAGGTGAAGGACCCACTCCCAGGAGATCCGCCCTGCCCTGGCCTGGATTGAGCTCCAGGGACTCTAAGGGCCCGAGGGCCTCTTCCCATCACTCAGCCCCAGTGGCCCGTGAGCCTGGCTGCTGGGTGGATCTTTGGAACAAATGAGGAATCATCCCCTTCCTCTGGGCAGGTGCAGCCCCTCAGGGCTCACACAGAGCCAGTGAGCACAGCACAGGGATTTCACCCTCACCGGCCCTCATCTTGCAGCAGGATCATCAGCATCCTGCCCCCACAGGCAGTGCCCTGCTGAGCTCAGAGTCAGGGCCAGGTTTGGGCCAGAGCCCCGGGGCTGGGGGTAGGTGTGGGCCTGGGTGCAGCACCTGTGCAGTAAGTGAGGAGGCAAAGGAGGAGAGGGATCTTGGCCATGGTGGAGATGCCCTGATTCTGCTCCCTGAGGCCTGAGGCTGGGCAGGTTTCCTCCCAGGCCTCTCTTATCCCCCTGCTGGAGAGAACTGCTGGGTATGCAAATCAGCCAGGACTCAGGGGCTGCTGCTTGTGGAGGATTGTGGTTTTAGAGAAGGGCTGGGCCCCAAGGGACACAGAGAGGGGAGGGGTGGCCCCTGTAGACCCCACACTCAGCCCAGTGAGTTCTCCTCCACCTGCTGGTCCCATAGTCTGGGCCTGCCATCTCTACCACAGACTGTGTCCTGGCTTTGCTCCTGGGCTGGCCAGGCTGTGGCAAAGCTCAGAGGTAGGAGTCTGTGTGATTTTCTAAAGGATCTGAAGTCACTGCCCCTGGGGTGATCCTCAGGCCTGTTATGGAGGTGGCTGGAGAGTCACAGTGCTGATGCTGGATTATCCTGGGACCCAGGCCATTCCCCTGTCTGATTCTTGTTCAAAGAGGAGGTGATTAATTTTGGCCCAGGATTCTAGAGTATCCAGTCCATAAACATTTTGGGGTGACGTTCACATTTTGGTCGAGTCCCAGCTCTACCTTTGGAAACTTTGCAAACTAAGTCCCCTCTGACCTCCAGGTCCCCAGTGCAGTGACCTGCTCATCCCCTCTCTACAGGTGGCACTATGAGGCTTTAGATAGGTACGGGGCCACCCTAGACACAGGTCCTGAGTGGTAGAGCCAAGGATAAACCTCCCCCCCGTCAGGTACACATGGAGTTCTGGAGCATCCACTGACGTAAGTCAGTCAACGACACTGTCATCAGCTGATGTCTTCCTGGCCCTGCAACTCAGAGCCGCAGAATCTGAAGGATCCCCAGTTGGTTACAAATGGACCCAACGTGTCAACATGGTCCTACCAGGCACAATGAACACAGTCCTCTCTTGTGGAACTTTTGCAAAATTTTCCATAACCTTAGGTTTCAAGGAATCCAGGCTGAGAAAAGATGGATTGGAGAGAACAGAGAAGGAAATGTTGGTGTTTGAATCTTGAGGATCCTGTATGTTAACAATTCTTCAGTTCTAGGAGAAGTTGTTGTGAAGCTGGGGAAATAAGACTAAAGACTGGAGAGAAGATCATTGTTAATTTTCTCAGTGTTATAAAGAGCTTGTGCTTTGAAGAGCAGTAAGAATCTGTCTATATCTTTGAAGTGGGGGAGGTATAGAGAAGTAGATAGATAATAGATCAATGAAAGTTAGATGAATAGAGAGATAGAAGTCCAAATGGCAAATGTAAGCAGAGCTGCATCCAGGTACAGGGTATGTGGGAGCTCATTACACAATTCTTTCAACTTTTTTGTATGTACAAATGTTATACAATTAAACTAGTTGGACTTCTGAAAAGAGAGAAAGGCTGAGAGTAAAGAAACCCCAGGGAACAGGGTACTCATGCTCTGGTATCAGACATCCCTGCAGGCAGACTCCCTCAGCCCCGACCAGCAGAGATGCTCCCCTTGTTCCTGAACCAGGAAAATGGAGCTGAGGGCTAGGTCCTGGGCTTAGCGTGGAGGGTTACCTGGTGAGCTCCAAGGACAGCAGCCCAGAGTCCAATGATCAAATCCAAACCCAAAAGGGAGGCGGGGTCAACCCCAATAGGGTCAGACCTGCCTGCTGCAGGTGATGGGGCTTTGGGGCCAGTGGGAGGGCAGCAGTGCCAGGAGAAAGTCCCCTGGTGGAACCCAAGGTGGGGTCTGTACTTCCTCCATAGTATATGGAAAATCTTAGGGTTTGAAGAAGCCAGGGCCCAGCAGGGGCCTCGTGTCCAGTTCTCTGGAGGCTTCACACAGCCAGTGAGAATGTGGGGAACGCCTCATCCAAGAAACCAGATGAGCACAGTCCCTGGGGCTCCACAAGGCTGGTTCTACTCCAGGAAAAGGAATTCCAGCAGGGCTGCCCACGTGAGACATCTCTCTCCTCTCACACATGACACTTGGTTACATCTGGAGACTATGATGAATTTCTACACCTTATGTGTCTAATACAAACCTGCCCACAGCCCCCAATCCTGTCATTTCTCCTCAGGATAAACTGAGGCCCTAAGAGGACAGAGGACCTGCTCAGAGTCTCCCAGCCATGGAGGGGCCGGGCCAGGATCAGAGAGGACGCCTGAACCTAAGACTTGACCTACAGCAGCTCAGAAGGCAGATGACAGTGAGGGCCCAGCCAGGGTAGGGAGGTTTGCGTCCTACTTCACCCTCTGTCTGTGTCACCGTGAGTCACTGGAAGCTGCTCCCACTGCCATCAGCTACAGCACAGTAATAGTCAGCCTCATCCTCGGCCTGGGCCCCGCTGATGGTCAGGGTGGCCATGTTCCCAGAGTTGGAGCTTGAGAATCTGTCAGGGATCCGAGAGTGTCGGCTGCTGTCTCTATGGATGAGTAGCACAGGGGCCTGGTCTGGCTTCTGCTGGTACCAGTAAGCATTTTTCCTTCCAATGTTGTTTCCCCCACGGGTGATCCGGGCTGTCTCTCCCAGGGCCACTGACACTGTGGATGTCTGTCTCAGCTCATAGGTGGCCACAGAGCCTGCAAGAGAGAAAAAAGAAGTGGGTTTCAACCTGTGGGTCTCACCCCAGGAGATCCAGTGCTGGCCTGGCCTAAGTTCCAGGGACTCTGTGGACACGCAGGATGTCTCCTGACCCCCATCACTCTCAGCCTCAGTGGCCCATAAGCCCGGCTGGTGGATGAAGCCTTTGAACAGACGGTAGCCTCCCCTTCCTCTGGGCAGGTGCAGTCCCTCAGGGCCCACACAGAGCCTGTGCGCACAGTGCAGGGATTTCAGCCCCGCCAGCCTCTCATCCTGCAGCAGGTTCATGAGCATCCTGCCCCCACAGGCAGTGCCCTGCTGAGATCAGAGTCAGGGCCAGGCTTGTCCCAGAGCCCTGGGGCTGGGGGTGGATGAGAGCCTGGGTGCAGTACCTGTGCAGTTAGTGAGGAGGCTGAGGAGGAGAGGGGTCCAGGCCGTGGTGGAGGTACCCCAATTCTGCTCCCTGAGGCTGAGCAGGTTTCCTCCCAGGCCTCTCTAATCCCCTTGCTGGAGAGAGCTGCTGGGTATGCAAATCAGCCAGGGCTCAGGGGCTGCTGCTTGTGGAGGATTGTGCTTTGATAGAAGGGCTGGGCCCCAAGGGACACAGAGAGGGGAGGGGTGGCCCCTACAGACCCCACCCACAGCTCAGGGCTTTCTCCTTCATCTACTCGTCCCGTAGTCTGGGACCAACATGTCCACCCAGATTGTGTCCTGGACTTACTCTTGGGCTGGCCTACAAGTCTCACAGGTGAATCTGTCTCTATTTTATGAACCCATCAGAGAATGTTAACTATAGAGGTGACCACATGAGACTTGGGTCAGTGCAGTGCAGTGTCCTTGCCCTGATCACAGTTTGTGAGCATCAGAACCTGAATATAGTTCTTCCCTTGCCAAGTGCACCTGGAGTTTGTAGGAGCCGTTGAGGTGCTGTAAGTTCTGTCTTTGAGGAGATCTCCTGGGGCAGGTCATAGGGACTGTGCCTCAGTATCCCCAGTGTGTGCTCAGTGCAAGGGACAGATCCAGTGCTTGAGGGAGGTTTGACAGTGATGGTGTTTTAGCAGGAATGGAGAGAAATGAAGTACCTGGATCTGTGCCAGAGAAATAGGCAAATTCTTATAAGATCCAGATCTGAGAGTCTCAGAGTCAGAATTCTTCGTCAGTGCCAAGCTGATATTGATGGAAAAGAATGTCAGGTCAAGGTTACTAACCTCCCTGTATGTTAGAGCCCCTCATTCCCAGGGCCCCCAACTCCAGGAGGCTGTGCCGTATGACTCTGCTGCCTCCTGGTGGCTTCTCCCCTCTGGTTGCAGGAGGTGCTGTGGCCTTGTCTGTCAGGGGTAGATTCAGAAGCCATCACTCAGGTCTATGCAGGTTTCTTCAGATCAACTTTGGTCTGGCACACATTCCAGTCCTGGGAATTCAGCATGAGCAGGACACAGCCTCTGCTCTCAGGAGCGTCCATCTCCTGAGTGAGGCAGTATAGTGGACGCACTGGGTTTGCAGACAAAGCCAACAGTCCCCATCAACTTCTACCTGGACATTGACTTTTATATTTATTTAAAATCAGATGCTTGCTCTGCTCAGGTCCGTCTCATCCAGGGTTGACCATGAGGCCCAGTGCTGGGCCATGGGCTGTAAGGGATAGTCGGCTGGAGTTCTCAGGGAACTTTTGCTCTTGTGAAGGAAAGATACAGACTGAATTCATGCAGCACCTTTTTTTTCTGAATATGGGTGTGATAGCTGGAGTTGCAGCAGCCACCGTGAGGTCTCATGGCAACTAGAATGAAAGCAAGGTCATCATCATGGGGATGGTGGAACAGAAAGGGAAGAAGTTCCCAGGTTTCACGGAATTGGTGAGCATCTGGAAAACAACAACCATGTTACTTCAGACTCACATTTGCAGGATTAAAATAAGGTCCCAGCTGTTCATGCCTGTTTTCATGTGTGTATTCTTGCTGTAAACAGCATCTTTGGCTAATTAGTGAAATAATGAACACAAATACACCTGTTAGTAAAAATGATGAGAGGGAAAGAATTGTACAGTGGTAGGTACTATGCACATAATTAGTACAGATCTAGACAGAAAAGCGTAGGCAGATCATTTTATAATCAGAGGTTGAGGGACCCCCTGAAGAGATAACTCTGGACCTGCTCCCAGGAAGGAATGAGGACGCAAGTAACAAGAGTGAGTGTGGGAAGAACTGAGTCAGTGCTTGTGGGGAAGATTCTGGTGTGTTCCAGGATCTGAAAGAGCCTTGGCCAACCTGAGGGCATCTGGGATTCAAAACATGGTTCAGATCCAGCGTAATTTCTTATAAATTAAGAGTTTGGGGGCAGGGGCGATGTGTAGTCAGGTGTGGCAAAGGGGAATTTCCATGTAATAAATCAGGTTATTTGCAGCTGCTCAGGAGGTGACGATGCCAATGCAACAGAGACAAGTTTGACGCAGGTGGGTTCAGACCACCCCTTGGTCCTCCCAGGTGACCTGGGGGCTCAAGACATTCAGGAGAGTGGCTCCTAATCCCTCTCCCCTCCCCAGTACCCAGAATGCAGCCAAGCCAGGTGTGCCTCTAGTTCTAAACCACCTGTCTACTGTCTCGAGTGGGTGACCAGTCACTGCTTTCCCTAAATTTCTACAGATTTGCTGATGTGACTGGGAGCACAGAATTTGAGCAGTGCCCTTGACACGGAAGGAAGGGGCTGAGAGAGGCAGTGACAGTCTCAAGGTCACTTGGGGATGAAGAGAGAAGTGGGATGTCTCATGCCCCAAATAATAACCTCTTCTGAGAATGAGTCAGGGCTAGGAGAGGGGGTGTGGGAAAGTTGTCACCAAATTTTGGGGTTTCTCATGTATGTAAAGTCTTCCTGTGAGTTCTTCCAGCTGCCTGTGGGGGCCCTGCTGCACCTGGATCTGGGGCCAGTCAGGTTCTTGGGAGGGCTGCCAGCTCCCTGCTCCCTTTGGGGCTGATCAGAAACCCCAAGGACAACATACTCCAGATTAGAAGCACCTAGAGCAGACTTTTCTTGATCTTTATTCTGGAAGAATCCTGGAGTTATTGCTTCGCTCCTAGGGATCTGGTGCATAAAATATTGTTCATTGACTGCTCATGGTCCATTGGCATGACACGTTAATTGTACATTTAATAATCCAACTATAATTGTCAATACTTTTTGGACAGTAAGTGATTTTTTTTCCTATATATGGTCCCCATCTCTCAAATTAGACATCAGCTCTCATGCAGGACAGGAATGCACTTGGAGGTCACTTCTGGTATTTCTTTTCAAAAAATTCCACGCTCGACACTTGTATTTCCACTGTGAACATTTCCCCTGCGAAGCCTCTGTCTTTCCCTGTGTAGCAGGACATCTATGTGCCCGTTGTCCAGGTGGTCACATGTTTATTAAACATTCTCCAGGGAATGGTCTTTGTGTGTAAAGTTCACTATTTTTGTAGGTTGTCCAGAACTTTCCTTATTGTACCTGTAAGAGTTTGGACGCTGGCTGTTTGTGAGGAAAGCCATGCGTTGTAAGGATGTCAGGATTTTCTTCCTTTACAGGAAGGTGAGTCATATCCAGCCAAGGATTGATGGGCCAATAGCCTTCCCGACACAGCCCAGTTCCACCCAGGACCTTGTTTCAGATGAAGACCAAGCTTTTGGTATAAGTGGGATGTGTAACTGTGAAGAGTCGGGTAGTAAATTGAAACGGAACAGGTTTTCTTGATGGTCCCATCATTTACAACACCTACACATGTTACACCATGATATTGGTGAAATGCCTTCAATCATCAGTTTGGATAGAAAAGCAGTTTTTTACATAAAACCTTCTCACCACTTGCCTCCTGTCTTCAATGCATGGACCTTCTCATTTCTCTCCTGCTCCTCATACAGACGCCATCCCCACTGCATGGTGGCATCACTAGGTCCTCACGAACCATTGATTCTTGCTGTCCTGGGCAAGACCTCCTGCCATTAATTAACTTGCTCCCTGAGACTCTCTCTCAAGGTCACTTTGTAAACACAACCTTTCCTTTGTTTGTTTTGAGACTTCAAAGCCATTGAAAATTGTCATCATCTGTACTTGTGAAATGGCTGTGATTGGTATTTATTTGTGCTCCTTCCATGGCTGCATTTCTGGGATGTTTTCCACAAAAGGTGTGCCATGGGATATGATGCTTGGAGTCACCAGCCTGGGTAGTTAACACCTGAGATGAATACATTTCGCTGTACCCTGGACACCGTCCCTCCTCACATTCGTGCACTGAACATAATGAGAGTCTGCAGTTCACCATCAGCCTAATCAGGATTGCTCTTACGCCCAGACCCAAACCTCTCCCTCCTCACACCTCATCTGCAGAAATCACCAATTTAGACAACAGACGTGTTTGTAGAACACAAACACAAATAAAATACAAAATAGACAGACATAATATATTATCAAGGGAGAAGGCGGGAGAACATGTGAAACTTCCCAGTCCCGGTCACTTCTCCCCAACGTGATTCCTGTTTACAACATGTGCATGGATGGGGTGGGGGCTGGGCATGAGATGCAGCACGGGAAAACTCTGTCTGTAAAGTTGCATGTTCATCCCTTCAATTGCCTATCTGCTCAGTGGACCTTGTCCACTTCTTTAGTCCCTGACAGGACCGTCATCAGCCTCCTTCTCCCCTTCTCTGCAATTCAGTGCCCTGCAGTGATGAGCGATCCTACTGTGAGCACCAGAAACTTAAAATGAACTCAACAGGTGAACATGGTCCTATTGTGTACAATGAACATAGTTCTTTCTTGTGGAAATTTTAAAAAAGTTCTGGACCCTCAGTTTCAATGGAATCTTAGTTGAGAAACACCAGATCAGAAACAACTGACAACCAAATGTGAGGGTGTGAATCTTCAGGATGCTGTTCAGGTAAAAAGCTAAACAGCTACAATAGACATTCCTGTGCAACGGGGAAAAAGTGACTATGGACCAGGAAAGCATTCTTGTTAATATTCTCAAATATGAGAACAATGTGGGACTTAATAGAAAAATATGTGTTTTTATATATCTGTGGACAGAAAGGAGAGAGAGAGAGAGATACAATAGAGTCCAATGTTCCCAGTGTTGTGCCCAGGAAGAGGATATATGAGTGTTCACTATACTACTCTTTCAAATTTTGTGTATGCACGAAAGTACGAAAATTAAACTAGTTGGGCCACTGAAGAAAGGGAGAGATTGAGAGACAAAATAAACCCCAGTGAGTCTGCGTTTGTGGTCTGGTAAAAGACAGCCCTGCAGGCAGCACCCCAGCCATGCAGAGCAGGGACCCCCTGATGCCTGCAGCCATGTAAAATGTAGGGGAGGAGCAGGTCTGAGCCTTGGCATGGAGGGTTTCCTGGTGAGCTCCAAAGAGAGCAATCTAGAGCCATGGTCAAATCCAAACCCAACAGGGACACGGGGTCAACCTCAATAGTGTGGGTGTTGATGGGCCTTTGGGGGCAGTGGGAGGACAGCGCAGCCACAAGAAAGTCTCCAGGTGGGATCCAAGGTGGTGTCCACACTTTCTCTGCATTTTCTGTGAAATCTCAGCGTAGGAAGGGCCCTGGCACCAGCAGGGGCTTGGGCAACCTGTTCATATGTAGGTGATGCCTCTTGCAGAAAATTAGATGAGAGCCAGCCCCTGGGGCCTCCTCTGGGCTGGTTCTACCCAAGGAGAAGTGGGACTCCAGCAGGACTGGCCATCTGACACAGCTATCCTTTCCTCTGTGACACATTATTACATCTGGGGCTCATGTGATGTATCACAACTTCCTACACCTTTCTTGTCTGCTCCAACCCTACACAGTCTCCACAGCTCAGCCCAGCACCACACTCAATTTTTCATCACAATAAACAAAGGCTTAAGAAGACAGAGTAGCTGCTCAGACTCTCCGAACCCTGGAGGGGCCAGGCCAGGACCAGGGAAGATGTCTGAGTTTAAGGTCTGACCTACAGCTGCTCAGAGGGTGGGTGACAGTGAGGGCTAGGTCAGGGAGGGCAAGTTAGTGTCCTATTTCCCCATATGTCCTTGTCACTGTGAGTCACTGCAAACTGCTCCCACTGCCATGGTCTGTACAACAGTAGTAGTCAGCCTCATGCTTTGTGGCCATGTTCCCTGACTTGGAGCCAGATAACTGGTCAGGCACCTCTGGGAGTTGGTAGCTATTATTAAAGGTCACCAGCACAGAGAACTGGCTTGACTTCTGCTGGGACAAGATGCATATTTATCCCCCACGTTATTTCCAGAGCAGGTGATTGTGGCCAACTGTCCCAGGGCCACTGACATTGACAGAAGTTGCCTCAGCTCATAGGAAGCCACAGAGCCTTAAGAGAGGAGAGGAGAGGAGAGGGGACTTGAGGTTGAAATGCCCAAACCCAGGAGTCCCACCCTGAGGCTGTGCCTCGGCTGAGCTCAGGGTTTGGGACAGGCCCAGCTCGGAGTCCTGTGGGAGCTGAGCCTGTGGGGAGGGCCTGGGGGGCAGCACCTGTGCAGATGAGGAAGGGGAGCAGAAGAAGGGTCCAGGCCATGTTGTAGATGTTCAGAGCTCTGCCTCTCGTGAGACCACACAACTGGGCTGGGCTCCCCCAAGCCCTGTACTGCCCCAGGGCAGAGCCCTCCCAGTTATGGGCCTCCATTGACTCCCTGAGGAGGCTGTTTGATGTTTTGAGAGGAGGCAAGTCCCAAGAGAAAAAGAAGGGAGAGACTCTCCCCTTTAGCCTACACTCTCAGCTCCCAAAACTCCTCCTCCTGGGTTCAGGAGACTCTGTCACAACTTCAGGGCCTTCATGGAGGTTTCTACATGACTCATCCTGTGATAATCATCACTAGTTCAGCCTCCGTTCTAGCCTTTGTTCCATGTCTGCTGTGCCCAGGGTCAGCTGAGAAAGGATCTGCTCCTCCCATGAGGCAGGGAGGCCCTGTCCGTGGTGCTGACCCAAGCCCTGTGCTCTAGGAGGACCACAGGGTGAGATATGTGTAGCTGAGGTCCTATGTTCTCAAGACTCTGCTCAATTCCCCCTCCATCTATTTCTAGCTGTGAGGACTCTGAGACCTGGACTGTGACCTCCACAGTGCTGAGAGCAGAGAGCACTGGAGGAGGAGCCCAGGAGCAGGTTCGGTTCTGCCACCAGCACTGACTGACAATGTTGGGTTACTCATGTGACTGAAGGTCACTCAGAGTTGTTATTTAAGGAAAACTTGTCATATGCCAACACTCTGAGGCATGCCCCACACACATTGTGCCATTTCTCCTTCACAGCAACTCTGAGCAGCGGTGAGTGTTCAGATCCCTATGGCATGGATGACGCCCTAACCCTGGACAAAGGTTGACTCGCTCAGAGTCCTAGAGTCACGAATTGCAGAATCCTAATCATTTCTGCCTTATGTATTACACATAGACGTTTTATAGACCAATTGACTATGTTCAGTTGACTACGTTCTGACACAGTGTCATTTTTGTTCCCTCTGTGTGACCAGTGGTTGGCATACAAATGGCCCATAGGAGGGGCTCAAAATTTATCAGTGGGATAAATATATCAAAGCAACATGTAACATGTGAGATTCTTTCAAATGTAAGTTATGGTTATAATCAGAATGCCTTCATTTACCCCACACAGAGACATGTATTAAGAAGTTATCTAACTAATTATTTAATCACATCAACAAATGTTTAGTGATACCCAGGGGAAACTGTTTTAAATAAGTTGTGAGAACTCTGCTCAAGAGAAGGACAATTAGATAGAAAAAAAAGCAAATAGAGAAATCAACTATGGCAGCTGCATCTGCATCTTGTGGAGACCCCCAGGGGACTGTGTGCTCACTAAGTCTCAGATGCTCTGGTCTTGGTCACCGTGGAAACTCTCACTTCTTCCTGTTTGTCTCCCCAAGTCCTTCCTGGGCCACCTGGGTCTTGAGGCCTAACTGTCCTGCCCTCGTCAACTGAACTTGATTCAGATTCTAGACCCTGCAATGAGGTGGGGAAATGTTTAAAAAAAGACTTTTTTACAAGCCACATGGTTGTTAGGTTGGGGAGGGGTGATGTCCCAGTGGGACATCCAGATAGAGACAGGTGGTTCCTGCTCTTTCCTTGATCTCACTCAGCCCCAGTTCATCTGGACTTCCCTACTTTCTCACACGTCATGCTCTCTTATGTCTTCTAGTGTCTATGTTTTCCTCTCTCTGACTGAAACCCTCCCTGTGACCCTCTCCTTACTAAAGCCTGAGTCCTAGTCATCCTTTCATTCTATGTCCATAGCACTTGATTAGGAAATGTTCTCTCAACAGCAGAACATTCAGAAACACAGAATTATACTCGTTTATCATTTACCAGTATCCTCACGTTGGGTGTGGTGCATCCAGATTCTTTGCATTGGAATAAACCCTCCATCCTATCTCTGCATTTCCAATCTCACCTGTTTGATTTTGTAATAGGACTAGAAACATAACAAGCAACGTTTGCTGCATGAAAACATTGTGACTCTTGAGAAAATCACAACTTTTGTCCTCATTCTATTAATATGGTGCACTCCATCAACTGATTTCCTGGTGTTAAATCAACCTTACATTCCTGCTATAAATACCATATAGTCATGGAGTATATTCCTTTTTCCAAGTTGCTTGGTTAGGTTTTCTTTTATTTTGTGGAGGATTTTTGTGTCTATATCCCTAAGAGTTATTGATGTATAGTTGCTTTTTTTCCTTGTGACATCTTTATCCAGTTTTGGTATCAGAGTTATAATGACCTCATAGAATGATCTGGTAGACGTTCTTTCCCCTTCTACTTTTTGGAAGAGATTGTGAATAATTGGTAGCAATTCTTCCCTAAAGAATGGATGGCATTCTCCAGTGAAAATATTCTATGCCTTGTCCTTTCTTTGTGGGTAGTTTGTGGTTACTGGTTTAATCCCTTTCCTTGTTGCAGTTTTCTATTTTGTATTGAGTCAATTTCAAGAAGCTCTGTCTTTCTGGGAATTTGTAAATTTTATCTAATTTCTTTGGCATGTAATTGTTCATAGTATTCCCTCACAACCTTAAATTCCTGTTTTATTTCTGTAATATCAGTAGTAATGGCTCCTCTTTACTTCCTGATTTTAGTAATTTGTCTTTTTTAAAAGAAATGATAAACCTAGCTAAAGTTTTGTCAATATCGTTGAAGTTTTAAAATATCAAACTTTCAGTTTTGTTGACATTGTTGTCTAGTGTTTTTCTATTTTCTCCTTAATTTCATCTCTATCTTTATCATTCGCTTCCTTCTTCCTGCTTTTCTTTCAGTTTGCTCTTCTTTTTATAGTATCTCAGGGTGAAATGATGCATTATTTATCTGCGATCACTTATATATTTTATATATGGTGCTTCTAAAGCAGTGTTAGTAGATCAATGAATACCTGTGTGTATGTGCATACATTAACACTTAATGTTTAATCTTTCCTCTACCCTCATGAGAACATGGAATACAGTTATAGTAATTGATTTTGCATCCTTGTCTATAAGTTACATCCTTTGGTCAACTCCAGGGCCAATTTAGATTAATTGGGTTTGTACTTATTATAGCTCTTATTTTTCTGTTTCTTTGCAAGAAATTTTTGACAGGATGACAGGTATTGTGAATTTTTTTCTTGTGGGGTCCTGGATACTTTGTATTTCTCTCCACGGTTTTTCTTAAAATTTTTTTTTTTGATTAAGTAAAGTTTCTTGGGCACAGGTCCATCCTTTCTCAACTTGCTTGTGCACATTCTTAGGTGGCAGCAGAGCAGCCTTTAGTTTGGGGCTAATGTTCCCCATGACTGAGGTGAGTTCTCCTGACTAGTCAACCTGATGCCTTAACTAGGATCTTTTCCCCCTGACTGGGGAACAAGCACTACGTGACTGTGTGAGTGTGAGCCCTGTGGAATGTTCCTCCAGTGTCTCTGGGTGGTTCTTTCCTCAAATTCATGCAGTTTCCTCCCACATGTGACTCATCAGTCCCCTTAGGAATATGTGCAGAATTCCAGGGTTGTCCCTCTGTGCAGATTTCTCCTCTTCCATATGCTTCCCTCTAGACTTTTGTTTTCTTTTATGCCTCCCTAGAAGCAACTGTGACGTGGAGAGTTGCATGCATAGGATTTGGGGTGTTGTCTCTGGAATGAAGCATGGAGGAAAGACTAGGCCTAACTGCAATGTACTTACAGTTGAAGACTCAGCTGGGAGGCCCTTCAAGGTGATCCTGAACTCAGGGTGGACCTTGTGGTCTTGGCATCAGGCAGTCATTGGACCTGAGTTGCACTCAGAAAGGGGTATAACCTAGGAAGAGGAAATTCTGTGTAGACAGTGGCTCATCCCAGTGACAACACAGCTATGAGCAGCCAGGGGCTCCCAGCAATGGTGGGTGGGTGTGTCATGCCACAAGTGGGCACCTAGATGGACACCATAGCATCCATGGCATAATGTGTTCCACTCAGAATTCCAGATGCCTTGTGGGCCCGGGGCGTCAGAGTACCAGCTGAATCTCAGCAATTCTGGGGCCTAACCCAGGACACGTGGACCAAGGAGTGGCCCAGACACTCCAAAATGGAAATCCAGGGATGACTACTATTGACAGATTTCTTCCTCTGTGTCCTTCCATACAGGTACTCTGACCCCAACAAATTCCAAAGCGGAAAAGACACCATGACGGCCTCATCCTGCCAGCCAAAAAGCTAGTCCTGAACCACTGTCTGCAGAGCCTGCCTGGAGGGCTGGGAGGTGAGGGCAGCCTGGGCATCTCAGACCTGGGACCTGGGCCAGACCTGCTCATGGCTTTGTCTACAGTCCTCCTGGGGCTGGAGGAGAGTCTGACACAGATGGGAATGGGGTTTGTGTCTCACTTCCCCATCAGCCTGTGTCACCGTGAACGTTGCCACTGCTGTCCTGTGACTGACAGTAATAGTCAGCCTCATCCTCTGTCTGGGTCCCACCGATTGTCAAGGTGGCTGTGTTCTCTGATTTGGAGCCAGTGAATCGGTCAGAGATCCCTGAGGGCCGCACATTATCCTTATAGATGTTGAGAACAGACACCTGGCCTGGCTTCTGATGGTACCAGTTAGCATAATAGGTTTTTAGGATCTCTCCTTGGCAAATGGTGCTGACTGTCTGTATTAAGGTCACAGACACTGAAGGTGGCTGAGTCAGCTCCGAGGAGATCACAGAACCTGCAAGAGAGGAGAGGAGAGGTGAGTGTGTGGATGAGGGTCTCATTCCCATAGGGCATACACCCCACAGCCTGCCCTCTGCAGACCTAAAGGTCTGGGCCAGGCTGCTCCCTGGTTTCTTTGTGGGCTGAGCCTTGAGGGGCAGCACCTGTGCAGAGAGTGAGGATGGGGAGCAGGAGAGGGGTCCAGGCCATGGTGAAGATGCCCCAGAGCTCTGCCTCAGCCCACAGCTGGGAATGTGCCTCAGGGCCTCTCTCTCTTTTTTTTAACTTTTATTTTTTTTCGATGTACATTGTATTTCGAATTCTGTATACATTACATCATGTTCACCACCCGAACACTGATTATAGTGCATCCCCTCTCATGTGCGCCTAATCACCCCTTTTGCCCTCCCCCGTCCCCCCTTCCCCAATGGTAACCACCAGTCCAATCTCCAATACTATGTGGGTTTTTTTTTTTTGTCGTTTTTATCTTCTACTTATGAGTGAGATCATATGGTATTTGACTTTCTCCCTCTGACTTACTTTACTCAGCATAATACCCTCAAGGTCCATCCATGTTGTCACAAGTGGCCGGATTTCGTCATTTCTTATGGCTGAGTAGTAGTCCATTGTGTATAAATACTACATCTTTTTTATCCAGTTGTCCCTTGATGGGCACTAGGTTGCTTCCATATCTTGGCTATTGTGTATAATGCCGCAATGAACATAGGGGTGCAACTATCTTTATGCCTTTGTGTTTTCAAGTTCTTTGGATAAATACCCAGCAGTGGAATAGCTGGATCATATGGTAGATCTATCCTTAATTTTCTGAGGATACTCCATACTGCTTTCCATAGTGGCTGCACTAGACTGCAGTGGACAAGGGTTCCCTTCTCTCCACACCCTCTCCAACATTTGTTTTTTCCCGTCTTGTTAATTATAGCCATTCTGACTGGAGTGAGGTGATATCTCATTGTAGTTTTGATTTGCATTTCCCTGATAGCTAATGACCTTGAGCATCTTTTCATATGCCTGTTGGCCATCTGTCTATCTTCTTTGGAGAAATCTCTGTTCAGATCTTTTGCCCATTTTCTAATTGGATTGTTGGTTTTTCTGTTGTTGAGCTGTATGAGTTCTCTGTATATTTTGGATATTAACCCCTTATCTGATATATGGTTTGCAAATATCTTCTCCCAATTGTTAGGTTGTCTTTTCATTTTGTTGATGGTTTCCTTTGAAGTGCAGAAGCTTTTTAGTTTGATGTAGTCCCATTTGTTCATTTTTTCTTTTGTTTCCCTTGCCTGGTCAGACATGGGACTTGAAAATATGCTGTTCAGACCAATGTCATAGAGCGTACTGCGTATGTTTTCTTCTAGAAGTCTCATGGTTTCGGATCTTACATTCAAGTCTTTAATCCATTTTGAGTTGATTTTTGTGTGTGGTGTAAGGGAATGGTCTACTTTCATTCTTTTGCATATGGCTGTCCAGTTTTCCCAACACCATTTATTGAAGAGACTCTCCTTTCTCCATCGTATGCTCTTGGCTCCCTTGTTGAATATTAGCTGTCCATAAACGTGTGGGTTTACTTCTGGGCTCTCAATTTTGTTCCATTGATCTGTGTGTCTGTTTTTGTGCCAGTACCATGCTGTTTCGGTTACTATGGCTTTGTAGTATAATTTGAAATCAGCGAGTGTGATACCTCCAGCCTTGTTCTTTTTTCTCAGGAATCCCTTGGCTATTTGGGGTCTTTTGTTGTTCCATATAAATTTTAGGATTCTTTGTTCTATTTCTGTAAAAAATGTTGTTGGAACTTTGATAGGGATTGCGTTGAATCTATAGATTGCTTTAGGAAGTATGGACATTTTAATGATGTTAATTCTTCCAATCCAAGAGCACGGAATATCTTTCCATTTCTCTGTGTCTTCTTTGATTTCCTTCAACAATGTTTTATAGTTTTCGGTGTACAGATCTTTCACCTCTTTGGTTAAGATTATTCCTAGGTGTTTTATTCTTTTTGTTGCAATTGTAAATGGGATTGTATTCTTAATTTCTCTTTCTGCTACTTCGTTGTTAGTGTATGGAAACGCAACCGATTTTTGTACATTGATTTTGTATCCCACAACTTGACTGTATTCCTTTATTATTTCTAAAAGTTTTTTAGTGGACTCTTTAGGGTTTTCTAGATATAAAATCATGTTGTCTGCAGAGTGACAGTTTCAGTTCTTGTTTTCCAATGTGGATCCCTTTTATTTCTTTTTCTTGCCTGATTGCTCTGGCTAGGACTTCCAATACTATGTTAAATAAGAGTGGTGACAGTGGGCAACCTTGTCTGGTTCCTTTTCTAAGAGGGATAGCTTTCAGTTTTTCTCCATTGAGAATGATATTTGCTGTGGGTTTGTCATAAATGGCCTTTATTATGTTGAGGTATTTTCCTTCTATACCCATTTTATTTAGAGTTTTTATCATAAATGGATGCTGCATCTTGTCAAATGCTTTCTCTGCATCTATTGAAGTGATCATGCGAGTTTTATTCTTCATTTTGTTAATGTGGTGTATCACATTGATAGATTTGCGGATGTTGAGCCATCCCTGCATGCCCCTAATGAAACCCACTTGATATGATGTATGATCTTTTTAATGTATTGTTGCATTCGATTTGCTAGTATTTTGTTGAGGATATTTGCATCGATGTTCATCAGTGATATTGGCCTGTAATTTTCTTTTTTTGTGTTTTCCTTGTCTTGTTTTGGTATCAGGATAATGTTGGCTTTGTAGAATGAGTTAGGAAGCCTCCCCTCCTCTTCAATTTTTTGGAAGAGTTTGAGGAGGATAGGTATTAAGTCTTCTTTGAATGTTAGAATTCACCAGGGAATCCATCTGGTCCTGGACTTTTATTTTTTGGGAGATTTTTGATTGCTGTTTCGATCTGCTTACTGGTGATCGGTCTATTCAAATTTTCTACATCTTCTTGGTCCAGTTCTGGAAGGTTGTATGTTTCTAAGAATTTATCCATTTCTTCTAGATTATCCGTTTTGTTGGCATATAGCTTTTCATAGTATTCTCATTATCTTTTGTATTTCTGAGGTGTCTGTTGTAATCTCTCCTCTTTCATTTCTGATTTTATTTATTTGAGCCTTCTCTCTTTTTTTCTTGGTGAGTCTAACTAAGGGTTTGTCAATTTTGTTTATCTTTTCGAAGAACCAGCTCTTGGTTTCGCTAATCTTTTCTATTTTTTTTTAGTCTCTATTTCATTTATTTCTGCTCTGATTTTTATTACTTCCTTCCTTCTGCTGATTTTGGGCTTTGTTTGTTGTTCTTTTTCCAGTACCTTTAGGTGCACTTTTAGATTGTCTATTTGAGATTTTTCTTTTTTGTTGAGGTAGGCCTGAATTGCTATAAAATTCCCTTGTAGAACTGCTTTTGCTGTATCCCACAAATTTTGGCATGTCGTGTTTTCATTTTCATTTGTTTCCAGGAATTTTTTGATTTCTTCTTTGATTTCTTCATTGACCCAATCATTTTTCAGTAGCATTTTGTTCAGTCTCTACATTTTTGTGGCTTTTCTGGTTTTCTTTCTGTAGTTGATTTCCAGTTTCATACCTTTGTGGTGAGAAAAGATGCATGGTATTATTTCGATCTTCTTAAATTTATTGAGACTTGTTTTGTGGCCTGATATGCAATCAATCCTGGAGAATGTTCCATGGCATTTGAAAAGAATGTGTATTCTGTGGTTTTTGGATGGAATGTTCTGTATATATCTACTAAGTCCATCTGGTCTAATGTGTCCTTTAAGGCGAGTGTTTCCTTATTGATCTTCGCTTTGGATGATCTATCCACTGGTGTAAGTGGAGTGTTAAAGTCCCCTACTATTATTGTGTTACTGTCTATTTCTCCTCTTATATTTGCTAATAATTGCTTTATAAATTTAGGCGCTCCTATGTTGGGTGCATAGATATTTACAAGTGTTATATTTTCTTATTGGATTGTTCCCTTTATCATTATGTAGTGCCCGTCTTCGTCTCTTATTACAGTTTTTGATTTAAAGTCTATTTTGTCTGATATAAGTATTGCTACCCCCGCTTTCTTTTCTTTGCTATTTGCATGGAATATCTTTTTCCATCCTTTCACTTTCAGTTTGTGAGTGTCTGTAGGTCTGAAGTGTGTCTCTTGTATGCAGCATATACATGGATCTTGTTTTTTTATCCAGTTGGCCACCCTATGGCATTTGATTGGAGCATTTAGTTCATTGACATTTAAAGTAGCTATTGATAAATATGTATTTATTGCCATTTTGTCACTTTTTCTTTTTTGGGGGGTGTTTTAGTAGCTCTTCTCAGTTCCTTTCTTTTTCTCTTGCTCACTTCCCTTGTGGTTTGATGGCTATCTTTAGTAATATGTTTGATTTCTTTTGTCTTACTTTTTCTCCTGCTTGTTATAGGTTTCTGGTTTGTGGTTACCTTGGGGATCCTATTTAATATACTATGCATATAACAGTCTATATTAAGTAGATAGACTCTTTAGCTTGACCTCTTTCTAAAAGCTCCACTTTTTCACTCCTCTCCTCCCACATATGTTTTTCACATCATATATAGTCTTTTGTTTATGTGTGTCTATCCATTACCCTCTTATCATTGAAATAGGTGATTTTAGTACATTTGTCTTTTAACCTTCAAATTATCTTCACAGGTAGTTGATCTTCTTCCTTTACTATACTTTTACTTACAAATGATTTTATTGTCTGTTTGTTGTTGTTGTTGTTGTTTTGTTTTGTTTTCCTAATTTTTTTAAATCTCTATTTGTGGTCATTGTTTTCCCACTTAAATAAGTCCCTTCAGCATTTCTTGCAGAACTGGTTTCTTGGTGATAAACTCCTTTAATTTTTGCTTGTCTGGGAAGCTCTTTATCTCTCCTTTCCATTCTGAATGACAACCTTGATGGATATAGTATTCTTGGTTGTAGGTTTTTTCCTTTTAGCACTTTAAATATGTTGTGTAATTCTCTTCTTGCCTGTAGGGTCTCGACTGAGAAGTCTGCTGATAGCATGATGGGCTTCCCTTTATATGTCACTTGTGGTCTTTCTCTTGCTGCTTTTAGGATTCTCTCTTTGTCTTTAATTTTAGACATTTTGATTACAATATGTCTTGGTGTGGGCCTCTTTGGGCTTCTCTTGTTTGGAGCTCTCTGTGCTTCCTGAACTTGGATGTCTGTTTCCTTCCTCAGGTTAGGAAAGTTTTCCTCTATTATTTCAACAAATAAATTTTCTGCCCCTTTGTCTCTCTCTTCTCCTTATGGGACCCCTATAATCCGAATGTTAGCATGCTTGATATTGTCCCAGAGTTCCCTTACACTGTTCTCATTCTGTCTAATTCTTTTTTCTCTTTTCTGTTCTTCTTGGGTTCCCGGAATTACCATCTCAGAGCTCAGACATGGGGCTAGGCCAGCCTGACTTTTTAGAGCCCACCCCTGATATCCCACCTGAGTTGCTCAGGTCAGTGACAGAGACGAGGGTTACAAGGTCAATGCAGCTGCTGCATGTTGACACAAGGTGTGGGTGTGTGTGAAAGATGCTTGTTTTCAGATTCCAGAAAAGCTATGGAGGAATTCAATACATCCTGGAGACTTGCCCCCTCCAATGCATTTGAGGTAGATCACTCACTGTGCTGAGACAATGGGATGTCAACATATTTTCCAACTCTGTGTCCCCATCACCCATGCCTTGCTGCTGTCTCCATGGATGTGATGCTAGCCTGTCCCTGGAAAGGTCCTGTGCAGGATGTGGAGCCATTCTTTGCACCACAAGCTGAGAATATGACTCAGATGGAGAAAAAAAACAGTGCTCCATTTCAGTCCTGCCATAGACCTCCTAACATGCACCTCACTTCCCTACTGAACCCCAACTCCACACCAAAAATGGGGTTCAGGTCTCTCTGTCCTACCTCCCCTGAGCGCCAAAGGCTTACTGCTGAACCCTCAACCCTGACAGGAGTCCTGCTGTACACCATGGTGCACCTGGATTCAAGATACTAACTGCAGATGGCTTCCAGGGTGCCCCCTGGACCCCTGAGATCTGTATAGCTTCCCCAAACAAAGCCCCGTGATGTGTGCACTGAGCCCAATGGTTCTTGGGGACATGGTCATCTCAGTTCAGCCACTTTCTCAGGGTAATTTTCCTGCCTGGACTGGTCTGGTCCCTCCCAGCCTCATTTGCACAAGCCTGTGGTAGAGGAAATAGAATGTCGTGTTGACAAAATGACCTAAATTGTGACATATGTCTGCCTAATCCTAGCGGAGTCTTCAGGAGGAGGTGCAGGATGATGGGTTTTACAAGAAGAGTCAAACATCTCAGGGTCCTGGAGAGGAACAGGGACTAGCTCACCCTGAGTCCCCATGGGGAAGAGGGAGGGGGAGGTTTTGGCCTCACTTCCCCTTTGTCTGTGTCGCTGTGGCTTACCCAACTTGGTTATCAATTTTATAGTTTACACCACAGTAATACTCAGCCTCATCCTCAGATTGGATACTGGAGATGGTCAAGTAGCAGTCAGCCCCAGAGCTGGAGCCCGAGAAGCGGTCAGGTATCCCATCCCCCTTGCTGTGGCTTCCATCATTTTAAGCTTCATCACATATCCAGGGGCCTTCCCTGGTGTCTGTTGATACCACTCAATATAGTAGGTGCTGTGCACACTGCTCAGGGTGCAGGTGAGCTTGACTGAGGCTCCCAGGGAGGCAGATGCAGATGCGGCTTGGGTCAGCACAGGAGGAGCACAGAGACCTGGAAACAGAAAATACAAGAACGATGCTGAATGACCCAAGACCGGACAGATGTCCCTGGGGAATGTTCTTGGAGGATATGTCGGGGATGAAGACCCCTGAGTACTCTGGGACACTCTTACCTGTGGAGAAAATGAGGGGCAGGAGGTAGAAGGAAACCCAGTCCATGGTGGAGGCTTCCAGGAGCTCTGCCTTGAGGCTGCCCAGTTGCACTGGCCTCTTCAAGCTCCAGTCTTATCCTCTTTTCTCGCAGCTCAAGAAGGGAGGAGCATTGAATGCAAATCTACTCTCTATACCTTCTTTCTGAGCTCTTGTCTGAACCCTGAGGCTAAGGACTTCTGGCTGGTAATTTCCTGAGGTCAGAAGAAGGGCCAGGTGTGAGTTTCAGAGTTGGGGGTTGATTATGCCCAATAGAAGTGTCTGCAAAGGAAGTGACAGTCATGCCATTTGCATTTGAGTACAACCCGAGGGACTTGATCTTATTAGGGTCCCCAAACCAGGACCCACAGTGCCCCCTGTGCCCCTAGGTCGAATGTCATCCTACATGTACAGCTAGTTCAGTAGAATGACTACTTCTGAGCCCTCAATAGACATCAGACCCTTGGTGAGTGTTTACATGCACCGCCTCAGCCAGATTATCACAATAACCCACCAGCAGCCCTCTGGTTGAGGCCACCTTCTCTTCCAGTCTGATGAGGAGGAGCCATCATTGTGAGGTTAAATGACTTCCACAAAGTCCCCAGACAGTGATGAGTCAGTCAAGAGTCCAAGCCAGGAGACTGACTTCAGAGCCTGACATGTCAGCTCCCTCCCTGCCTGCTCCTCACCAAGACCCATTTCCTCCTCCACCCTCATCCCAGCCGTCCTGGGCCCTCCTGTCAACACCTTTCTCTTTTGTATTCAGGTGCTCCCTCCTCCCTGAGTCTGTTTTGAAGAGCACCCAGATCTTCACAGTGCTGGGACCTGTGTGTCACAATGAAACACATGTCTCTTCACACACAGAGATGGGGACCTTCCCTCGGCTCCCTCCATGACAGACAACACAGAAGAATGTGTCAGTGGGACATTGGGGAAATCAGATGCCTGGCCAGGCTCCTCTTGTCAGGCTCTTCTCCTGACAAGTCAGGATCAGGATTCCTTTTCTGACATGGTCAAGGCCACTGAGTTTGGACAACTGTCAGAGTAGGAACAGAAACTTTTTAAAGTTTATACACATGATGGCAAGATGCATTTTTCACCTAATATTGTGAAGAAATGTATTTGTTTTCAGACCTAGTACTGCTGAGGATGTGATGACACTAATTTACTGACAAAATGCTAAGATGTTGTACATGGAAATAATGTGCCAAGCGCTGTGCTGATACATGAGCACAGACAGGAGACCCCATGTGCTCACTCCTCAGAGTTTGGTCTGAAGAGATCATCGAAGATGAGATGAGCGCCACGTGCCTCAGACACATGCACTTCTGTTCCCACTGAACGTGTTACACACAGCTCCTCTCCACCCCCCACCTTGATGCCTCCACTCCTCATACTTCACACCTTAGAGTCTGCCCCATGGGGCCCTGCTGGCCACTCCTGCAGGCTGGTTCTGACACGTTTGCTTCTGGGTCTCATTACAGCATGGGAGGGAACTTGTTAGTACCATCCTGGGGAGAACTGACCATTTCTAAATTGATCATTGCTCTTAGGTTAGGAAAATGTATCTCTTTGTGGAGAATACCGGGTAATCCAAATTCAATAAAATATTTCTTATGATTGGCCTTCCTTTCTCAGTTATGCTCAAAACATAACTTTATGACTTGTCATGAGGTTTATGGAAATGATCTTTTCTGAAAGAGATACAGATGTCAATATTAATTTAAAAATTCACACACACTATTGTCCTTCACTACACTGACTAATAGTGGAAATAAGTGTTGATGGGGGCTAGCCTGGTGGAGCAGTGGTTAATTTCCCATGTTCTGCTCTGGTGGCCCGGGATTGGCCAGTTCAGATCCCATGTGTGGACCTATGCACTGCTTGTCAAGCCATGCTGTGGTAGGCATCCCACATATAAAGTGGAGGAAGATGGGCACGGATGTTAGCTCAGGGCTAATCTTCCTCAAAAAAAGAAAATTATGTTGATGGCTCAGATTCATCTTTTTTCTTTTTTAAGGAAGATTAGCCCTGAGCTAACTGCTGCCAATCCTCCTCTTTTTGCTGAGGAAGACTGGCCCTGAGCCAACATCCATGCCCATCTTCCTCTACTTTATATGTGAGACTCCTACCACAGCATGCCGTACCAAGTGGTGCCATGTCCAGACCTGGGATCCGGGCCGGCAAACCTGGGCCGCCAAAGTGGAATGTGTGATCTTAACTACTGTGCCACCAGGCCGGCCCCTCAGATTCATCTTTAATATTGTAGTTGTATTTAATATCTTGTATTCGAGAACAGAAGTAATGTGGACACGTTATAAAAATTCCCTCATTTCTAGGTGGCCTTAATATTCCTGATTTGCTTGGAAATTGGAGCAGCCATTGCCCTCCTGTGAGGTTCTGGGATATGGGACTCTCCATCGCCGCCTGGTGGCTGTGATTACACACTGCAGGGACCATTACCCCAAGGAAAACTCATCCATCCAACCTGCTCTGTCCATAGTGTGACCACGAGCCTCATTTAGCTGCCGAGCATGAAATGTGGGTGGTCCCACTAGAGATATGCTGTAGTTCTGAAATACCCACCACTTCTCAAAGACTTACTATAAAAATAACGTAAAATATGTCAATAGTTTTATGTTTAACTCACATTGAAATGATAATATTTTCAATTAATTGAGTTAAACAAAATATATTCCAAAAGTATTTCCACCTGTTTCTCCTCAGTTTTTAAATGTGGCAACTGAAAAATTTTCAATTACATATGTGATTCAAATTTTGCTTCTATTGGACAGGGCTGCACTGAGAAGTCACTGTATCAGCCATTTCCTTTTGAAATAGGAGAGAGAAGTTCCTGCACATTAAGGAGAGGCCAAGTCTCAGCTTTGAAGGCACAATGAGAGGCCACAGGATGGTGGTGGAGACTGGGAACTCAGGTCAGAGACCTGCGTTTGCTGCTGGGTCGGCCACTTTCTAGTTCTGACCTCAGGAAGGTTGCTCATCCCTCCATGCCTCAGTTTCCCCATCTGTAAAACTGGGTGATGATGAGAATTCCTGTTCATAGAGGATGTGTGATTAAACAGTTTAATAAATATGAAGTGCTTTGGATGGTGCTTGATACATATTAAGCACATATGAATGTTTCCCTTTTCTCCTTCTATTGATATCCTTATCCTTATTCCTAAGCATAATATAAAGCAAAGACACTGGAATAATGAAAGGAAGAATGTTATGAAGAGAGAAAGTCTCGGGATTGGGACATGTGACATTGGCAACATTTCCTGGCCAAATCAAAATACACACTCATGCACATGCACACAAGATCACAAATGCAATGCCCTATGAACAGGTCATGGAGGGGCACATTCTCCCAGCCTCCAGTCCTGACCACTAGGTCTTTGGGTGCAAGGATGTGGCCCTGGTTCTCCAAAAGTGGCATAGGGCGATGTCCCAGCCGAACGACAGCAGAACTGCCTCATGCTTGTCCAGATCTGCGATGTGCGTCATCTCATCCCCGTTGTCTCACTAGAGTCAGCCCTGCATCAGACTCCTCATTGGGAGGTGGGGGGGGGGGGGGGAGCGGGATAGAAACTGCAAAACCAAACTGCCCCTGTTGACATCAGTGTGAGTGCTCTGACTCATCCACAGAGGGCGGCATGCAGGTGTCAACATAAAAAGCAAATTCACCAGTTATTTTACCCTTAAAATGAGTTTATTTGGGAATAGTTTAAATAATTCCAATTCGGGATGTGCATAGTATAGCGAAAGATAGGCAAATCCAGAAAGCAAAGGACAGGAGCTGCTTTTATAGAGAAAAAGGGAGGGTAAGGAGGGGCTGCTCTAAAGGAGAGTCCATTGAGGGGCAGCAACAGTTCAGGGCAGCAGTATCATCTCATTGGCTGAGCTGTTGCTGGGGTTGGAGAAAATCTTCCTTCAGCAGTAGAGTAGTTGTACTTCCTGTTGAAGATGCAGGCACCTCTCTTCCTGTTTGGAGTAATTGATGAGGTATGACAGGGCATGAGATCTCCCATTACAGGCCTTCCTGCCTCCTTTTTAGTTAAGGTCTCTTTTATTAATTTCCTCAGTGGGCAGGTGAGGACTGATAGGCCTCAGGGCTGGGCTGATGTCACTGAGGGGAAGGGACACTGGGCAGAGAGAGCAGGGGCTCCTCACACTGATCCCACAGGTCAGTCCAGAGAGCACAGGGGAAGTTTACCAGGCTCTTATGGGTGCCATGTCTACAGCAGAGCTGAGCTGGCTCTTGAGGACCAAGACCTACAGTTGGAGGAGAAGCAGATTAGCTTGGTGTCATGGGGACTCTGTCAGGAAGGCTTTTGCTCCTGAACCCCCACAGAAGAAATTGGGTTCTTATCCCACTTATGGCCTGAATAAGAGGCTGTGGAGGTCACCTTTCTTTGTGTCATAGATTTGCTGACTGTGGAAGGAGCCTGGAAATCAGGTACAATAGATGGGTCATTTAGGGGATGTTAGTTCATTCCCCACCTGAGTCCCTGAGAGCTTGGTGCTGCCTCTAAACCTGCAAAGCTGTACACCCACAACTATCCCCCCAAGGGAAAGGGGGACCCAACCATAGCAGAGACACTGTTATGTCTTGAATTATGTCCCCTCTCAAATCCGTATATTGAGGTCCTAACCCCCGTAGCTCTGAATGGAACCTTATTGGATACAGGATCATTGCAGATGTAATTAGTTAATTTAAAGTGAGAACATACTGGAATAAGGTAAGCCCTAATCCAAATAATATGACTGATGTCCTTATAAAAAGAAGAAATTCAGAGACAGACAATAACAAGGGAGAACATCATGTGAGGATTGAGGCAGAATCTACAAGCAAGAAACACCAACGATTGCCAGCAAACCACCAGGAAGTAGAAGAGAGGCCTGGAGCAGATTCTCCTGTACAGCCCAGAAGAAAACTAACCTTGCTGACACCTTGATCTCAGACGTTTAACCCCTGAACCGTGAGACAGTAAATCTCTATTGTCAGCCCCCAGTGTGTGGTGCTCTGTGACAGCCGCCCTAGCTAACTAACTCAGTCCCCCTAGCACTCTGCTCTCAGGGCCTCTGCAGCAGGGCTGGGCTCCTTCCAGCTGCTTTCTCTTTATGATCTCAACCCCTCGGGAGGGGCCTCCTGTAACATGCTTCCCTCCCCTATAGTGTCCATTCTCCTCCCAGGAGCCTGTCTCATCCTCAGGCAGCACAATCTCTCCTGTGACCTAAGATCCCTCTGTCTCCAGGCCTCCTGTTTCTGGGATCATGATGGGGAGTGATGGCAAAAGATGGGCAAATGTGGAAAAAAAAGCATCTTTTACAGAGAAAATGGGGGAGTAGGGAGGGGCTGTTCTAAATGAAAGCCCCTTGGGGGAATGTAAGAGTTGAGGGCAGAAACACCTCTCATTGGCTGAGCTGTTGCCAATGGGAGAGAAATCCTCCTTCAGCTGTAGAGTAGTTGTACTTCCTGTTGGAGACATAAGCACCTCTCTTCCTGTTTGGAGTAATTGATGAGGTACGATAGGGCGTGAGCGCTCCCATTACAGGCCTTTCTGACTCCTCTTTAGCTAAGATCTCTTTTATTAATTTCCTCAGTGGGCAGGTGAGGACTGACAGGGCTCAGGGCTGGGCTGGCATCACTGAGGGGAAAGGGTGCTGGACAGAGAGAGCAGGGGCTCATCAGACTGATCATTTTGATCAGTTCTGAGAGCGCAAGGGGCAGGTCACCAGGATCTTAAGGATGGCACATCCACAGCTGTGCTGAGCTGGCTCAGGAGAAACAGGACATGTAGTTGGAGTAGAAGCAGATCAACTGGATGTACTGGGGATTCTGTCAGGAAGGCAGCTGCCACTGAACACCTTCCCCCCCAGTGAAGAAATGGGGCTCTTGTCTCACTTATGGCCTGACTGGGAGCCTGTGGTGGCCATCCTTGTCACATGTCAGAGATGTTCTCACTATAGTGCAGGCTGGACTTCAGGCACAAGGTATGGGTCATGTAGGGGACAGTCAGGGGTCTTCCTGGGCCATCCTTTCATGCCCCCTGAATCCCTGAGTGCTTAGTGGTGCATCTACAACCTGCAGAATTTGCACATACGAGCTTCCTCCCCAAGGGAAGGAAGGGTCCAACCATGGTAGAACCACTGTTATGAATTGAATTCTGTCCCCTCTCAAATCCATATATTGAAGTCCTAAACCCTAGTACCTCTGAATAGGACCTTATTGGATAGAGGATGATTGCAGATGTAATTAGTTAATCTAAGATGAGATCATACTAGAGTAGGGTGGACCCTTAATCCAATTTGACAGGTGTCCTTACAAAAGCAAAAATTTGGAGACAATGACAAGGGAGAACGCCATGTGAATATGTAGGCAGAATCTTCAAGTGAGGAACACCAATGACTGCCAGCCAACCTCCAGAAGCTAGAAGAGAGGAATGGAGCATATTCTCCTTCACACCCCACAAGAAAACCAACCCTGCTGACACCTTGATCTCAGACTTTTAACTTCAGATCAGTAACACAGCAAATCTCTATTGTCAGCCCCCAGTGTGTGGTGCTCTGTGACAGCCGCCCTAGCTAACTAACTCAGTCCCCCTAGAACTCTGCTCTCAGGGCCTCTGCAGCAGGGCTGGGTTCCTTCCAGCTGCTTTCTCTTTATGATCCCAACCCCTTGGGAGGGGCCTCCTGTAACATGCTTCCCTCCCCTATAGTGTCCATTCTCCTCCCAGGAGCCTGTCTCATCCCCAGGCAGCAGAGTCTCTCCTGTGACCTAGACCCCTCTGTCTCCAGGCCTCCTGCTTCTGGGATCATGATGGGGAGTGATGCACATGGTTCCAGAGCCTTGTCCTGTCCCATAAGGACATTCTGTAGTTTCCCATGCGAGTTATAACCATCACTGTAAATACTCAGATTCACTAACTTGTAGAGCCCTGTGCACAATCCCGCCCTCCCAGAACTGAGTCTAACTGTGGCAAAGGTATAAATGAGATATGAGAGATGCTATTGATGAGGATTTTTAGGCTGCTTAATTTTAAAATGGTTTATGATGAGGATTTTTAGGCTGCTTAATTTTAAAATGGCTTATGATGAGGATTTTTAGGCTGGTTAGTTTTAAAACTACAGATGAGATTCAGGCTCCAAGGAGTGGAATTTGTTTGCCCCTTTGTTGGGAAACATTTACATTTCTAAGGGAAACCTCTATCTGTGAAGATGCCTCCTTCTCTGTGCCAGGAAGAAGGGGGAATGGTCTTATCTCTAGAAGCTCTTAATGGGGAAGGCAAGAACTTAAGTTGGTTGCTGTCTGGTAATCTCATGTAACTGGTTTAGGGTGGTGGCGTCTAACCTTTCTAACCTTTACTTAATCCGATTTGATTCTTGTCTAAAAGTCATGGGATCACCCAATGACCAGACCCCACCTGCACTGATACCATTTTAACTTTTTTCTCATGTTCTTTCCTTTGTCTTGTAAAGAGATGAATCATATACCTATGCCTTAAATTTAGCCCTAACCCTCAACTCGGGGCAGCAGCAGGAGCTCTGACTGCCCGTGGGTCCTGTCCCCACACACCAGCTCTGCCTGCCCATGGATCCTGTCCCCATGCCAGCGGGGGCAGCAGCAGCGGCTCTGCCTGCCCATGGGCTCTGTCCCCATGCCAGCGGGGGCAGCAGAAGCGGCGGCAGCAGAAACTCTGACTGCCCATGGGTCCTGTCCCCATGCTATTCTACTCTCTAAATAAAAGAGCACTACTGCCAGATCTTGAGAGTCCAAGAAATCTTTCTTTCGACTCCTCGGCTCACCGATCCCGCATCATTTCTGGTGGCCCGTACGGGGATCTCGCTTCATCGGCTTGTGAGCTCGAGTTCTGGTAAGTGCCCTTTTTCCTTGTGCCTTTCTCTTTTTCAAGGATGGATCTAGATTCACTGCTCCATCGGGAACTTTCTCGGACAGCTGTATGAATCCACGTTTGCTGCCCATGGCTACTCTATGGGGCAAATTGTGGCATTCAGCTTGAAGAGAATCAGTACCTTAAGCCTCAGGGTGATGAAGAATGAATTAAACCATTCCTTCCTGACTCTATCTCTAATAGACAAATTTTACGTGGGCGCGGGTCGACCACTTAAGTCATTAGGACGGCCGCCAATCTCCAAGACTCCCGTGGAAGGTTTCTTTTCCTAAGGCTGGATTGGGATCCCTCCCTCTGGCACCTGACCACGCTCTGAACTGGGAGGAAAGTCCCACTCGGGACTCCAGTTCAAGGAAAGTACCAAACTCTAACCTTTGGTGAAGTATGGGAACCCCTTCTTGGGAGAATGGCTCCAGGCTGCAATTGGGTAGAATGTCCCCCAGACTGGCGGAAAATTCCTCACTGTTTTTCTCTATCCTTTATCCTGGGGACCATTCACCAGGCACCTATTATTGCCAGGCATAATAGGGAAGATGTTCAAGGGATGCCCCCATCATCCCTTGCTACAGGAACCCCAATGGGGGGATTTTCAAGGTAATGGCTCCTTTTCTTTCTCTCTCCTTTTCTCTCGGGGACCATTCACCAGGCCTATGCTGCCAGGCAGAATAGGAAAGATGTCCACCAGGCACCTGTTACTGCCAGGCATAACAGGGAAGGTATACAAGGGATGCAATGCGGGGGGACGCCCCCATCACCCCTTGCTATAGGAACCCCACAGTAGGAACGACGGGTAGGACGCTGCCCTAGGTTCAGGGGGGATTTTTCATGGTAATGGACCCGTTTCTTTCGTCTCTCTTAAGAGTTACAATGGCCATTTTCGTCTCCATTTGAGCTTTGCGACTGGGAAAGAAATCTTTAAAGAGTAAAAGGCTCCACCCCTGGGAGCCCCAACTTTGGGTTTCTGGGCCTGATCACCCCAGCAACCCTAAGTGGGGGTGCCCTCTCTTGACGGTTGACTCATTGAGTATTTTAGTCACCTACTGAGTCGGCTATGAGGGTAGGAGACCTGTGATTCATTCTGTGAACTGTCGTGCTAGGGTAGTGTGCTGCAGCATAGGAACTGTTGTGTGACTCTTATCTTGATAACCCTCTGGAAGAGGCCAGGAGGGCGAGGTCTGATCTCTTCTTTACCTTTCTTTGTCTGTTTCATTCATCATCTCCTCTGTTGTCACCAATTAGAGGTTAAAGTTCAGGCTGGACCTGAACAGAACCTTGACCTTCTGTAAAATCAGAACTTAAGCCTTTTGCCAGGGACTTAACTCTCAACCTTGGCACTGGGAGTGCCTCCAGCCAGTTCCAGGCCTTTTTCTCCTGCTTCCCTGCCTCAGCTGTGTTGGGTTGGAGACAAGGTGCCCAGACTGAGCGGGACTTGACTAAATCTTATAGCTATGTCAACACCCGCAATCGGCCTCTGCACCCTTTCTCCAGCTGCTGTCAGTCAGACACTGGCTTTACCGCCACAGGAAAGGCCCCTGAGCATCCCCAGAGACCCACCCTGCGGATGCATTCTAACTCCATTTGGGAGAAAACTTGAGGGGTTTCTCTGTGTCTTTGTGATGCAGTTGGACAGGTAGATCAACCTGGAATGTAGTTTGAGTTACAATCCAGTTTCTGGGAAATCAAGACCAACTGTCCTTAGGAAATCCTTGCAAGACTGGAAATACAGCTCTAGAGGCAGTTCAGACTCCACCTAGTTCCTTTATCACGAAAAGGATTATCATCTCCCCTCTCCAGGAACTACTATCACTAATTCCTAAGACTGAAGCAAAAAAAAAAAAAAAAGGAAAAAGAGAGGAGGGGAAAGGCAAAACGGCCATAAGCGTGCCCTTGCAAAAAATCTAGCATCTTGAGTATTTTCTCCACAAATATTAGTAAAAGAAAACAATAGCTGTGTAGTCTCTGTGTACGTGTGTCTATGTGTACGTTATATGTGTGATATTTTACCTCCCGATGGTATTGCCAAAATTAAGAGCTCTGTTTAATTGGCTTAAAGTAAGCGCTTACATAAATTCTAAATGTAGTAGAAATTAATCCAATGTCTTTCAAGTTAACGTGATGTGAATTAACCTTTGGTAAATGAAAGCTTGTTTAAGTTTGTTGGTTTGATTGAAAAGGCATGCCCTCAAAAGTTGTTGGTATTTGCATATGATGCAGGCATACAGCCTGGGTTTACTAGTCAATTAAGTTCACGTTGTCTGGTAAATTCGTCGGTAAAATAATAGCTTTAAATGATGACCAGTTTTGTCTAATGTCTCATGACGTTTTCGTAGGTAATCTGAACGTAATTGTTGGAAACAAACGGTTTAAATAGATAAAAGTGGGTACAATAACTGTTTTATGGTCTGTATACGTGAAAAAAACTGCTTCGAAATTCTTTTTGGTAACAATCTTGAGTTTTGCCAAGTTAAGTTAAATGATAAAAATCTGAGTATCTGGGTCGTTTTTGAATTGGACAGAACACTGAAACATTATTGCTAAACGTACCTAAGTTATTTACTTTTGGCTTCTTATTGTAAAGAGGCTAAAAGCGTTTGGGTCTATTAAAAAATATGCCTTGTGTTTTATTGTAAAGCTGCGTGTTTCTGAAATTATGAACTGTTTAGAATGCTGATATAAAAGATTGCTTACCTTTTCAGTGTTTACTAGGGTCTGTTAAGGGTTAAAAGTTATTAACTTATATAATTAAAGCTACTGGGAATTAATAAGGAAAACAGCTCTGTATTCAAGGAACGTAAGGTGTAAGTTTTCAGTAAAGAAGGTACAAAGAATGGAAGTATTTTTGTTTGATGGGTTAAGAAAGATAAATTTGTCCTAATGTACTAGAAAGGAAAAAAGAAAGACTTTGGGACAAATTCTGAAGGCAAAAAGAAAGTTGTAGAAGGTTTGTGAAGAGAAATTCTGAAAGGAGTTTTATGACTGGTGAAGCAGACCAAGATTAAAGTAAATCCAATTAAGCGAATGAGTTTTAATGTTAAAAATAAGCTGGTGCAGAAATTAAAGTTTGGTTTTCTCTCAAAGGATAATTTTCTTGAACTTTTGGCCGCTCTAACTACCTAAAAGACAAATCTGTTTTGTTAAAATAATGACTGAGGTCACTCTTAAGATTTTTGATTCTTTCTGTTGTCACTTTAAATAGATACCTGAGCATTGTTTCACAGTGAGTGTTGTTTGAACAAGTGTTCTGAAAACTTTTCATATATTCTACAAGCTTCTCCCAAAAATATTCAAGTCCTGAATAAAAGGGTTTCTTTTGAAAAAAAAACTAAATTACATGGGAAGCATTGTCAAATAAGTGATGATAAACTTTGTCAGGTGTTATTATGTGGGTAAATGCTACTAATATAGGCGTCTTAAAATTATATAGCATTCCTAAAATTTTGATCTGTCCTGGTTATCGGTTCTAATTCCAATTGTTATCTTGAAGTGTTGTATGTCACAGAAGTAGTCAAGTTTCTTTATCAATTGCCCTTTTGAGTCTTTTGTCCATTTACAGATAGTTGCTGTTTTACTCTGATACTTTTTGCTTTTGCAAATATGTTTCATCTTCAGAGAAATTCCTGGAAAGGATTCTGACACAAAGGTTCTAAACTACAGGGTTCTGATAAACTTTCAGATTATAGAACTGAACTGGGTAAGAAATTACAGAATTCTAACAGAAACTGAGCTCATAGATCTGCTAACAGAAGATTAAGCTCAAGAATTGATTATACAGGACTGTGAACTGATGAGGATGATTATAATTTTTTATGACTTCTCTTTGAAATATTGCTGAGTTTTGGTGTGTTGTTTTGTTTTCTCATATTTAAGGAAATCTTTTTCTCCTTTATCTTATGCTAACTAGGACTTAGAGCAATTTGGTGAAATTATACCTTTACGAGCAAAACTGAAACATTTATCTTTTTCTCCCTACCTGATCCCTCCAGAATTTAGAAACTTTGTGAGTGAGTATGGTTATTTCGTGGCAATATAGTTATTTGCATAAGTTCAATAAGAATCTATTCTCCTTATAACAGGACACATTGGTTATATTACCAAGGCTTTGACTGGAATGTCATATTTGAAACATACAGGCTCAGATATGACAAGACAGCTTTTCAGGAACAAAGATTGGACTTTCTGGAATACAGCCACTTGGAATCATGGGCCTGGTACCTTGTTTACAGAGATTCTGGCAATCTTACCCGGTAAGTAAGGAAGCTTGCTTATCTGGCAGGTGCAAGGAACCTCAGAATATTTTGGGGGACCTCAAGAAGAGAGGAGTCCACCCAAACCTGTAGGTACTGCAGGCAAAATCTGACAGCATGTCCTTGGCTTGGCTTTTCTGGCCTCAAGAGGCCTTTACAGTTCAATCTGAGATTCCTCATAAAAAATTCCAGCAAAGCAGATTTAAAAGAGCCTGTATAATTAATTACTATTCTTCCTGCACTTATGTAAATAATTGGACCAAGTTTTATTGAAACTACACTTATTTTGCAAACCAGTTAATCTTAATTTGGCTATCTTTTGTGAAAATGAGGGTGATTTTAGAGAGAAAAAATTATGTTTCATTAGAAACTATAGTACGCATTTATGGATATTAGATTCTAACTCTTCTCCTCTACAAGAGTCATCTATTACTAATCATAATGTCTCCTTGTGGCCATCTGTCTCTGACACCTGGGAGTACCCTGGCCACAATCAAACCTTTTCCTTCAATACTACTGCCCAAATACTAACTAGATTTGCCTTGTCACAGGTGGATCATAAACAAGTTCCAAAGGTAAAGTCCCCAACTTATGGATACACACAGGACGGACTATATCAAATTTGGGACAAATATATTTGGCTCACTCCTACTAGTGGTCAACTCAGTCAAAAGGCCACTCTATGTTGGGAGCAAACCAATCACACCTGTGACACATGGCCTAATAGCACCCGACCTATGGGAAAAATTCCCCGTTATATGTGTTCTCATATCATAGCCTTAAGAAATACTGATTGGTTTGGGACTGACTGGGATAGACAGCCCAGCGTACGTTGGTTAGCCCCTAATGGCACTCACTGGTTATGTGGCTCCAACTTATGGCCTTGGCTACCACCTGGATGGATTGGACGATGCACCCTAGGCTTTGTCTGGATGCAAGGTAGAACTACATTTACTATATCTCCTCCTGCTAACCTACCCAACCTGCAACAGCGCTGGACCCGCTCTGTCTTCCACTGGTATGACCATCTTTCCTCAATTTTCCTTCCCCAATTAGGAATTGAAAGTGTCATCTTGCACATGGAAGTCCTAAACAAATTTACTATGAAGGCATTAAATGATACACAACATAGCCTTTCGCTGCTCGATTTAGAAGTGTCCCAAATGCGTAAAGCAGTCCTCCAAAACCGAATGGCACTGGATGTCTTGACAGCAGCGCAAGGGGGTACTTGTGCCATTATAAAAACTGAATGTTGTGTTTATATTCCTGACTACCATCGAAATATCTCTGGCTTCCTATCTGATATGAGCCACCAAATTAAGTCCATGTCTGACCCTCCCCTATCCCTAAAAGACTGGTTAAACTCTTGGTCAGGTCCAGGTTTCTGGACTACTATCAAAACCTTATTCATTGGGTTAATCATCTTGCTTGTATTTCTTATTATAATTTGTTGTCTATTTCGTTGTTTGTCTTCCACATGTCAACAAAGTTTCACCTCCTGGACCACCTCTCATCAAATGATTCTCTCGTCGCCAGAGGCTCTGTACACCTTGTCAGCCTTGGACGCCACGGGCGCAGCCTTCCGGTCCGCTAAGCCTCCTACTTGTACCCATGGCCCCATTTAGGGACAGCTCTACGACCTTGTACAGCCGGAAGTAGTTACAGAAGACTGACCATCGTCCATATCCCCAAAAGATTTCTGGGCCAAAATGGGTTCAGGGGGGGTTTATGATGAGGATTTTTAGGCTGCTTAATTTTAAAATGGTTTATGATGAGGATTTTTAGGCTGCTTAATTTTAAAATGGCTTATGATGAGGATTTTTAGGCTGGTTAGTTTTAAAACTACAGATGAGATTCAGGCTCCAAGGAGTGGAATTTGTTTGCCCCTTTGTTGGGAAACATTTACATTTCTAAGGGAAACCTCTATCTGTGAAGATGCCTCCTTCTCTGTGCCAGGAAGAAGGGGGAATGGTCTTATCTCTAGAAGCTCTTAATGGGGAAGGCAAGAACTTAAGTTGGTTGCTGTCTGGTAATCTCATGTAACTGGTTTAGGGTGGTGGCGTCTAACCTTTCTAACCTTTACTTAATCCGATTTGATTCTTGTCTAAAAGTCATGGGATCACCCAATGACCAGACCCCACCTGCACTGATACCATTTTAACTTTTTTCTCATGTTCTTTCCTTTGTCTTGTAAAGAGATGAATCATATACCTATGCCTTAAATTTAGCCCTAACCCTCAACTCGGGGCAGCAGCAGGAGCTCTGACTGCCCGTGGGTCCTGTCCCCACACACCAGCTCTGCCTGCCCATGGATCCTGTCCCCATGCCAGCGGGGGCAGCAGCAGCGGCTCTGCCTGCCCATGGGCTCTGTCCCCATGCCAGCGGGGGCAGCAGAAGCGGCGGCAGCAGAAACTCTGACTGCCCATGGGTCCTGTCCCCATGCTATTCTACTCTCTAAATAAAAGAGCACTACTGCCAGATCTTGAGAGTCCAAGAAATCTTTCTTTCGACTCCTCGGCTCACCGATCCCACATCACTATGAGCTACAAAAGGGGAAATACAGAGACCCGTGAGAACATTCAGGAAAAGCATCTCACTTAGTCTTTACATCATGGATGGCCTCCCTGAGGATGGGACTGTAAACAGATCTTGAAGGATAATTTGTGTTAATCTGGTAAAGTTTAGTACCTCTGTGAGTGCCAATGAGGGTCAGGGAGACAAAAAAGGCCATGAGGTGGAGAAAGGGATTTACGAGGAGGAGTGAGGCATCTTTGATGGTAGGACCCATGGCTCTATCAGGGCTCCAAGGCTGCTGATTACAGACAAAGCCTGACCCCCATGGGGTGAAAGGGTCCCCCAGGATCTGCTTCCTCAAGTCACGGGCAAGTCAAGCCAGGGTCACCTGTTGTCAAACTTCTCTCTCTGGTACCGGGAAGAGAGGACAGATATGAAAAGTGGACAGGGAGGCCCCTGTCCCAGGATGGGGTGGACAATAGTAGCTAAAGACAGGATCTCAATGTGACCCCCTTGCACTGTCCCAAACTGGACTCTGAGCCATCTGGACGTCATCCATGATGCGGGGTCGGTGAGCCGAGGAGTCGAAAGAAAGATTTCTTGGACTCTCAAGATCTGGCAGTAGTGCTCTTTTATTTAGAGAATAGTGTGGAATAGCATGGGGACAGGACCCATGGGCAGTCAGAGCTCCTGCTGCTGCCCCGAGTTGAGGGTTAGGGCTAAATTTAAGGCATATGTATGTGAGTCATCTCTTTACGAAGACAAAGGAAAGAACATGAAAATAAGTTAAAATGGTATCAGTGCAGGTGGGGTCTGGTCATTGGGTGATCCCATGACTTTTAGACAAGAATCAAACTGGATTAAGTAAAGGTTAGAAAGGTTAGACGCTACCACCCTAAATCAGTTAGATGAGATTGCCAGACAGCAACCAACTTAAGTTCTTGCCTTCCCCATTAAGAGTTTCTAGGGACAAGGTCATCTCTCCTCTTCTTCCTGGTACACAGAGGGAGGCACCTGTTACAGATAGAGATTTACCTTACAAATGTAAATGTGTCCCAACAAGGGCAAGTTCCATTCCCCAGAGCCTCCTTCCCTGTCCCACTTTATTGAAAGCAATCAGCCCAAAACAATCCCGATGCCAAAGAGTCATATCTTGGGGTGGCCAATTTCAGGTCCCTACAAGCTCATCTCCCCCTTCCTTCACAAATGCAAATGTCTCTCAAAAGGGCAAGCAAAATTCCAGTCCTCAGAGCCTGCTTCTCATCTGTAGTTTTAAAAGTAACCAGCCTAAAAATCCTCATCATAAACCGTTTTAAAATTAAGCAGCCTAAAAATCCTCATCAATCCATACCTGCCTCTCCTGAGCAGATCAAGTGGTGTCTGAGCACACAGACCACGGTCAGGGACAGAGCCTTTGCTCCCAAGGGGCCTCAATGAGCTTATGCTCCCCAGGACCTCCTTTGCCGTGTAGTTGGAGAGAGGAGTGGACCTCACTTCTTCAGCCATAAAAGAAAAGTACATAGAAAGTGATGTACTTGTAGGGGAGGAAGACAAATCCTCTACCCTGTGGGTCCCTCTGGCTGGGCTACCAATTAAATGGCATGAGATGGAATAACAGGAGAAAATCAAACAAAGCTTTATAACACGTATGCATGGAAGAAACTCAGGAAAACTGAGAAACTCACCAAAATGGCCTAGCTGCCAGCTTAAAGACCATCTTCAGCTAAAGAAAGAGCAGAATGTTGTGGGTAGGGGTTTGAGAGGGACTTCAAGGGGGAGGAGGGCAATTTACATGGATATGGAAATGCAAATGGGCCAACTACACACAGTGTGACCTCAGAAACACATTTTACATTACATTACAGTTATCTTCTCGTGTTAGCCCCTTCCTGGAACAGGTCTTCTATTTTAAATTCTTTAGGCAGTTGAGGGGGTGGTGAAAGTTTCTTGCAGAGTCTCTTGTTCTTAAAAATAATCAAGCAAAAGAGACACATTTAGGGTGGCTAATTCTGATTCCCACACACTACAGGGAAAATGACAACACAACAAGGGGCAGGAGAGGAGAGGGGCAGCTCAGGATGGTTTTGGTCTCACTTCTTCTTCACTAAGACACAGTGGAAATGAGTCCCCCTCCCCCACCCTGTGTAGGAACAGCAATAGTAATCAGCCTCATGGCTGGGCTAGAGCCAAGACATGCTCAGAAAGGCCATGTTGCCAGACTTGGTGTCTAGGGTATGTGAGATATGATTCTTGACCCCACCCTCAGTCATGTGGGGCTGTGTCAGGAGTTGTTGGTACCAGCAGACACAATCATAACACTCAATGTCACCACTGCTTCAGCAAAGGAAATGAAGACCATCTGTCCAGGAGCCCCAGATACCTATGGAGGCTGAGTCAGGACAGATTAGGCCCCTAAATCTGATGAGAGGGAGAAATGTGGACAGAGGTGAGTATAGAGCCAAGATCCCATGGACACGGGGTGGGAGGGAGAGCAAGTCCCCTGTGCTTCACAGACTGTGCCTTCCTGTGGTGACCCTCAGCTGAGCTGTGAGTAGCAGGTGAGCAGGAGTGAAGCCACTCAAAGTGTGGTCCTTGGAGGACCAGCAGCACAGGCTCCCTTGGGAGCTGTTAGACATGCAGATTCCTGGGCCCCACCCTGACCTGCAGCAGCTGCATCTGCATCTTGTGGAGACCCCCAGGGGACTGTGTGCTCACTGAAGTCTCAGAAGCTCAGGTCTAGGTCACATGGAAACTCACTTCCTCATGCTTATCTCCCCAAGTCCTTCCAGGGCCACCTGGTTCTTGGGGCTTAATTGCCCTGCCCTTGTCAGCTGAGCTTGATTCAGATTTATACCCTGCAACGATGTGGATAAATGTTTAAGAATAGACCTTTCACAAGCCACGTGGGTGTTGAGTTGGGGGGTAATGTCACAATGGGATGTCCAGACAGAAATAGGTGGTTCCTGCTCTTTCCTTGATCTCAGTCAGCTGCCATTGATCTGGACTGTCCTACTTTGTCACACATCATGCTTTCTTCTGCCTTCTAGTTTCTGTGTGTTTTTCTCTGTGACAGAAACTCTCCCTAGGACACTTCTCTTCACCAATGCCTGAATCCCAGTCATCCTTTCATTCAGTGTCCATACTGTATGTCTAGGAAGTGACTTCTCAACACCAGAACATTCAGAAACACAGAAATAGGCTCCTTTATCATCATCAATTTTCTCACAGTTTAGGAAGAAAGACATGACTGCTATAGGGGAGAAAGACATTTCCTCTACCCACTCTGGGTCCTTCAGGGTAGACAATGAACTAAATTCACATGAGACAGAATAACAGGGGAAAATTCAACAAAGATTTATAACATGTGTACATGGGAGAGGATCAGGCAAACTGAGCAATTTGCCAAAATGACGGAAGCTTTCACCTTAAATACCACCCTAAGCTAATGGCAAAGGAGGATGTTGGGGGTGGGGGGAGTCAGTTATGGGAGATTACCAGAAATGCACAGTAAACAAGGGTAAGGTTATTATGCAGATTTAAGTCCTTGCCTTTTGCATTGATAAGTTTCTAGAGATAAGATCATGACCCCCTTCTTCCTGGTACAGAGAGGGAGACACCTTTACAGATGGAGATTTCCTTTACAAATGTAAATGTCTCTTAACAACGGGTAAGTAAATTCTACTTTTCAGAGTTTCTCTCATGTCTGTGGTTTTTAAAAGTAACCAGCCCAAAATAATCCTCATGCCACAGAGACATATCTTGGGGTGGCCAATTCCAGTGCCCCACGCTGCCCATTTCCAAAAATACTGACCATGAAAACCCTGTGAATAACAGTGGAGAATTGTCCAATATAGTGCCCAAATGTGGTAGGATGTTGCAGAAATACAGGGCAGGGATCCACTCTGCCTTCTACAGGGCAGCTAGGAGTTGGAATAGACTTGATGGCACTAACAACAACAATCCTCAGAGTTGGGTGTGGAACATCCAGAATCCTTGCACGAAATCACGCCCCCATCCCATCTCTGCACCTCCAATCTCACCTGTTCTCTTTTTCTCAAAGGTATGCTTTTTTGTTTGTTTGGTGAGGAACATTGGCCCTGAGGTAACATCCGTTGCAAATCTTCTTCTTTTTATTTTTCTCCCCAAAGCCCCAGTACACAGTTCTATCCTAACTATAGGTCCCTCTAGTTCTATGTGAGATGACACCCCAGCTCAGGGGCTGCTGCTTGAGGAGCTCTGTGGTTTCAGAGAAGAGCTCACCCTCAAGGGACACAGAGATGGGAGGGGCAGCCCCTGAAGACGCCACCCTCAGTCCAGGGGATACTATTCCTCCAGCTGGTCCCATATCTGGGGCTGACACCTTTATCCCAGACTTTGTCTTGACCTCATTCCTGGGCTGGGCTGGCCACAGCAGAGCTCAGATGTGAAGTCTGTCTGCTTTTTCTGAAGCCATATTACAGGTGAAACTACAAGACTTAGACAGGTGCAGGGTCCTAACCCAATCATAGCTCCTGAACACAGATCCTGAAGGAAATGCATCACTTGCCAAACACACAAAGAATAATCTAAGTGCTATAAGTTTCTGCTCTGGGTGTGAGCTCCTGGGCTAGGTCATAGGCACTGTGCCTCAGTATCACCAGTGTTACTCAGGGCCAAGGACAGATCACACTGGAAAGAACTGCTGTATAAGATGAGAGTTGGCTCAAACTCTAAGAGCATCTGAAGTGAATGGTTATTATAATTAAGTGCCTTCAGTTGTTTGGGAAACTGTATCAAGTAATAAAACATCTTAATTTAATTAATTCGGAATACAAACTTTAGCCAGCAACTGCTGTGTGCCAGGCACTCATCCCGGGAGTGAGGAGCGGCACCGTCTGCAGGACAGGAGCCTCTCAGAGAGGGGGGAGTGAGGAGGGTATCCTGTGGTCACAGGGTGGAGGATCATGTGTGGACAGTGATGGTGTTAAACCAGGACTGGCGCGTATGGGGGAACTGAAGTGCCTGAACCTGGGTCAGAGAAATAGATAATTTCTACTAGATTGAGATCAAAGACCACAGGGTCAGAAAATGTGTACGTCGTTGTCTAGGATGATAGTATAAATATAACTGCCGCCTTTTCCTTCAGGTGTTGGGTCACGGTTACTAACCCTCCCTGCATGTGACAGTCTCCTTTGCTGCTTTTAAAACGCTCATTCCCAGGCCCTTGACGGGCGACTCTCTGCTGTGCCCTGGTGCCCTGTTCCACACTAGCGGCTGGAGGCGCAGGGACAACCTCTGTCCAGGTGCACATTCTGAACTTACTTCTCAGGTCGTGATTCCCTGATGCAGGCACTCTTGCCCCAGGGGAAGAATTGCTGCCAACAGCAGAACCCAGTACTTAGTTCCCAAAGATGATGCCATTTCTAGAAGACATCAGTCAGTTACCTGATGACTGAATGCATCAGACTGGTTCCATCATGGAAGGGACTGCTCTTTTTTCTTAGTGAAAAGGACATTTGCTCTAGATAGGGATTTTCTTTCTTTGCCTGACATGCTTCTGCCGAAAATATTGTCCACAGACTAACAGAATTCCTTACCCTTGATATGGAATTCCACATGGGGTCTTCTAACCAAGGAACTCATTTCATTGCAAATGGAAAGCAGCAATGGGCCCAGGCTCATGGGCTCATTGGTCTTATAATCTTCCTCTTCATTCTGAAGCAACTGCCTTGATAGAATGATGGAAGGGCTTTTGAGGACTCAGTGACAATGCCAGGTAGGTGATAACGCCTTACAGGGCTGAGGCAATGCCTTCCAGGATGCTGTATGTACTCTAAGTCAGTCTATAATACACAATGTTGCCTCTCTCATAGTCAGGATTCTTGGGTCTAGGAATCATGAGGTGGAAAGTGGGAGGGGCAGCACTCACTGTTATTCCTACTGATCCACGAGCACAGTTTGTCCTTCTCATCCCTGAGACTTTACACTCTGCTGCATTGCATTGAACTGCACATTGAGACTGCTCTATGATCCCTTTTTTCTCCTCGTGACAGTGAATCATGAGGGAGAGTAGGAGAGTCTTGACTGGGGTGGTTGGTGTTAACTGTCAAGGGGGAATTGTTTTGCTCTACACAATTGTAAGGAGGAGTATGTCTGAAATGCAAGAGATCCTCTAGTGCTCCCTGGGCCTGTGGTTACAGTCATAAAATCACCATTGTCCAATTTAGCAGGAGTGATAACGGGCCAAAACCTCCCAGAATGAATGTTCCGGTCATCCCACCAAGCAAGGATCAAGAATGAGTGAGCTGTTTGCTGAGGGCAATGGAAATAGGGAATGGATAGTGAAGAAGGTAATTATAGGTACCAGGTCTGATTGACTACATGGCCAGTTGCAAAAACGTGCACTACAGAAGCAACAAGTATTTCTTCCTTATTTTGATATGTTTGTGTTTGGAAAAATATGAACCATATATTTTTGTTTTCTTCCCCTGTCTCATCCTATTACCATTTTACACAGGAAATGTCAACAGGAGTTAACACTATGTCTCTCTGTTTAAGGTAGAGGAAATCAAAGGGGAAATATGAATGAGCTGGGAGAAAAATACCCCTAGAACACAAAATATTATTTTGCATCCTCTTCTGGGGAAAAGATTAGCATGTTCTTAATTGTTGGCAAGACAGTGTTTTCAGGTGGTGGTATGGCTACCGTTACATTTATTTGGCGTTTGTGTGGAGTGTGGAGATACAAGTAGGTCTTATGTGGACAAGGGGTGCACTGCTATTAAGTGTCCACTTTGATAGGGTGAACTGTATTTCACAGAATTATTTCTGTCTATATTTCTGCTTAGGTTGGATTTAGAGAGAGATTCTTGTGCAGGATTTGGAGAGTAGTAGTGAAGCAGCAGCCACTTTGTAGCTCACATGCAAAATTGTGTACCAACTGGCTTGCTTTGTAGAACAAGGCAATCGCCCCACCTGTGCCTGGTTTCAACTCCCCACCCCACTTTTTCTTTTTGAGGGACTCCAATTCCATCCCTTTATATTGCCCAAAGTTGTCCTATAGCTCAGCGATTCTCTGGTGATTTTTAATGCCTTTTTTCTAACTTTTCTTTTGCAGTTTCTATAGCTGTGTCTTCAAGTTCACTCGTCTCTTCTTCTGCAGTATTTTCTCTGCTGTTAATCTCACTCCTTGTATTTTCAATCTGACACATTGTAGTTTTCATCTCTAGAAGTTTGATTTTGATCTTTTTATTTTCTTCTCTATTTCCTCTTAAAATGTTCAATCATTCAGATTAAATTTTGACTAAAGATGAAACATGAACTCTTACTAGGATATCTCTAGCCTTCTGGTCTGCCTACAGACTTCAGACTTGCCAGCCCCACAATTGGAAGAAGCACTACTTAAAATCTTTCTCTCTCTCTATAAATGTATTTATATATATATAGAAAGAGCTAGAGATGTAATGGTTATATATAATTATAAATATATATAACATGTTATATATAACATTATAGAATATACTATTAACATATAATTAAAGTATATAAAATGCTTATCTCTCAAATACATGCATATGTACATGTGTGTATACACATTTCTACATTTTATATACATATGAGATATACGTACTATTGGTTCTATATTTTCTGGAGAAGCATAGCTAATACATCTTATTAGGTATAACTCTTTGTTGCTAAGTGTTTTCTTTAACATTTTTAAAATTAAATGATTCACTTATCAGTCTACCTCCCAGTGATATGCTATAATTCTGCATGGAGTTAAAGAAGAGCATAACATGTTCTTCCTCCCCCCAGCATTTGTGGTAGCATTGCCATATATTTTATTTTTACACTCACTATAAATCACAACATAGCATTGTTATTTTTTGCTTGAACATGTGACTATCTTTCATAGACATTAACAAATAAAAACGTTTGCATGTTTATCATACCTGATGCTTCTTATTTCTTTGTGTAGACTAGATTCATGTTTCTATCTACCATCTTTTCGTTCTATCTGGTGGCTTTTTTTTTTGGTGAAGAAGATTGTCTCTGAGCTAACATCTGTACCATTCTTCTTCTGTTTTGTACGTGGGGTGCCATCACAGCATGGCTTGATGAGTGGTGTGTGGGTCTGCGCCCAAGATCCGAACTTGTGAGCCCCAGGCCGCCAAAGCAGAGCATGTGAAGCTAACCACTACGCCACCAGGCTGGTCCCTCTGCCTGTTTGTAAGAGTGTGTCTTCATCATGGGTTTGTACCAATTCCAATATGATGTGTGTCGGTGCTGTTTCTCATGTTTCCTGTGCCCGAGCTTTGTTGAGCTTCTTGGAGATATTGATATATGAATTTCATCAAATTTGGAACATTTTTGTTACTATTTTTTCAAATACTTCTTCTGTCCATCAGCCGCTTCCCTTCCTCTCTCCCTCAGTTCCTCCAAGTACACACTACTTAGGCTGCTGAAGTTTTCCTACAACTCACTGAGGCTTTATTCATTTTTTCAACCTTTTTCTTTTGGTTTTATTTTGAATGGTTTCTATTACCATGATATCAAGTTAAAAAAATCTCTTATTTGCAGGATCTAATCTGATATCAGTCTCACCCAGTGTATTTTTAAATCACACACCATGTCATTTTCATCTCCAAGAAATTTAATTGGTGATTTTAGAATGTCTTCCATATCTGCTCCTAACATGTTCAATCTTTTGTCTGCCCACTCTAACAAATGAGCTGTTGTCATAACAGCTGTTTTTGTGTCCTGTGCTGACCCACCCTCTGCAGAGCCTGCCTGGAGGGTTGAGAGGAGACGGAGCCTGGGGATCTCAGATCTGAGGACCTGGAACAGACCTGCTCATGGCTTTGTCTACAGTCTTCTTGGGGCTGGAGGAGAGTCTGAGACAGATGGGAAAGGGGTTTGTGTCTCACTTCCCCATCAGCCTGTGTCACTGTGGGCTGGTTACCACTGCTGTCCCACACCTGACAGTAATAGTCAGCCTCATCCTCGGCCAAGGCCCCACTGAGGGTCAGGGTGGCCATCTTGCTTGAGTAGGAGCCAGAGAATCGGGTAGAAATCCCCGAAGGACGTTTGCTTCCATAATATATGACCAGCACGGGAGCCTGGTCTGGCTTCTGCTGGTACCACTCAGCATAATAACTGTCTAGGAGCTCTCCCTGGCATGTGATAGTGACTGTGCTTCCAAAGGCCACGGACAAGGTAAGTGGCTGAGTCAGCATAGAAGAAGCCACAGAGCCTGCAAGAGAGGAGAGGTGAGTGTGAGGACGAGGGACTCATTCCCAGAGGACAGACACCCTGCAGCATCCTCTCTGCAGAGAGGAAAGTCAGGTCAGGTGGCTCCCTGGTGCCCTTTGGGGCTGAGCCCTGAGGGGCAGCACCTGTGCAGAGAGTGAGGAGGAGGAGCAGGAGAGGGGTCCAGGCCATGGTGGAGATGCCCCAGAGCTCTGCCTCTGAGACCACAGCTGGGGACGTGCCTCAGAGCCTCTCTTATTCTCTGAAGAAATGCAAATCTACTTCCTTCCTTTTTGTGGGCTTGTTGGGTGCCTTCCTGCTAAGGAGAAAATGGCTGAGCTTAAAGCAGGCTGTGAAAGTGGGTCCTGTTCCCAAGGCCTGTCTCTGAGCACTCAGAGCTCCTTCTGGTGTTGAGTGAGAAAGTGCTGACCCCTGCCCCAGCACATACTCACACACCTCAGTCTGTGCCCTGGGCTTCCTCTCAGTCCTGCTCTAGTGATGGGCCACCCACGCAGTTGGGCTGGACTGTGCTTGAATCAGGAGCTTGTAGGGACTGTGGTTACGCTGTTGTATGAGAGGCCAGAATTCATGATCAGATACAGAGAAATTGCTCATGTACCTCTCAGGAAATCCCTTTTTTTTTTGTTTTAGAAAAAAATGTAGGAGAAATCCTTGGGATCTAGGGTTAGGCAAAAATTCTTTGATTACTCCAGCAGCATGATTCGTAAAAGGAGAATAATATACTGAACCTTGTCAAAATTATCTTTTGCTTTGTAAAACTTTCTAAAGAAGATTGAAAAAACCCAAGTAACAGAGAGAAAATATTTGCAAACCACATATCCAGCGAACAACTAGCGTATAGATTATACAAAAACTCTCAAATCTAAACAGTAAAGATAACATCCACTCAGAAAACGAGCAATAAACAAAAACAAATAGTTCATGGAAGAAGATATAGAGATGGCACAGAGCACATGGAAAGATGTTCCTTATAAGCCCAGAGAGAAATGCACATAAAAACCACATGGAGACATCCCTACCATCCTATCAGAATTTGTGGTATGAAAGATAGTGACAACACTAAATGCTGCAAGGATGTGGAGAAACTGGATCACTGCTGCTTGGCTGATGAAATGTGAAATGGTGCAGCAACTCTGGTAAAGAGTATGGCAGCTTCTTAAATAAGTAAACTTGTGGTTCCCATACAACCAGGAATGATACCCTAGGGCATTTATTTCAAAAAAGTGAAAACTTATGTTCACAGAGGAACTATGCATAGATGTTACACTCTTATGCACAATAGCCTTAAAGACAGAACAATTCTGATGTCCTTCACTGGGTGGATGAAAAAGCAGACTTTGGTACACCATGACCATGGAATACTACTCAGCAATGAAAAGGACTGTACTCTTAATGCACACAATGATATTGATGAACATACAAGAGATTATGCAGAGTGAAAAATGTCAATTCCAAAAGGCTACATACTGTAGGACTCTACTGTTTATTTATGTATATCATTTCTGAAAAGACAAAACTTTACAAATGGAGAATCAATTAGTGGGTGCCAGGTGTTAGGTGCAGCAAATGGCACCTCAGAGGGAGGAGGTGGATGTTGTCATAATGGACAACCGGAGGGATCCTTATGGACCTGGAACTGTTTTTTATCTTGACTGTGCTGGTGGCTATATGAACCTACTCACAGAATAAAATCACATCAATCTAAATGCACACACACAAATGAGTAAAACTCAGCTGGGGAGCCTGAATTTGAAAATAAGCAAAGATTTGATCAAATGTTTCACCAACAGAAAAAGAGACAGACTACAAATACCACCTGAAAAGCTGCTCAACATCACAAGTCACTAAGGAAATGAAAATTAACAACAAAATGTAGATACCACTACAGATATATTAAAATGGCTTAAAAAATTACAATCTATGTGACTTCTTATTCTGGGAGGGATCACCTAGTTCTGCAGAAACCGCAAACCTGAACTGCACAACATTGGCAGTTAGCATGTGTCCTCTGACCTGTCCACAGGACAGCAGGCAGGCGAGGAATGACAGGCCTCAGGGCTGTGGCTCGTGTGACTGAGGGGAAGGGACACTGGGCAGTGAGAGCAGGGGCACTTCACACTGAGGTCTCCTCACACTGATTCCTCCGAGATAGTTGAGAAATCCCAGGGGAAGTCTAACAGGTCTTAGGGATGCCCTGTCCACAGCAGAGCTGAGCTGGCTCAGGAGGACCTGGACCTGTGCTTGGAGGAGGAGTAGAACAGCTTGGTGTCCCAGGGACTCTGTCAGGAAGGCAGCTGTCACTGAGCACCCAACCCCACAGAAGGAAAGGGGTTTTTATCTCACTTACGACTTGATGGGAGGCTGTTCAGGTCACCCTTCTTTGTGTCAGAGATGTGCTCACTATGGATGAAGCCTGGACATCAGGAACAGGGATGGGTCAGCTAGGGGACAGTCAAGGGTCTTCCTGGGCTGTCACTTCATGCCCTACCTGAATCCCTGAGAGCTTGGTAGTGCCCCTACAACCTGCAGAGTTTTGCATCTCCAAGCTTCCTCCCCATGGGAAGGGATGGCCTAACCGTGGCAGAAACACTGTTATGAGTTGAGTTGGGTCCCCTCTCAAATCCGTATATTGAGGTCCTAACCCCAGTACCTCTGAATGGGACCTTATTGCAGAGAGGATGATTGCAGATAAATTAGTTAATTTAAGATGAGATCATAATGGAGGAGCGTGACACCTAATCCAATTTGACTGGTATCTTTACAAAGGTACAAATTTGGAGACGCATGCAAGGGAGAATACCAGATGAGGATGGAGGCAGAATCTACAAGCACGAAACACCAATGATTGCCAGCAAACCGCCAGAACCTAGAAGAGAGTCCTGGAGCAGATTCTCCTTCATAGCTCACAAGAAAACCAATCCTGCGACACCGTGATCTCAGACTTTTAACCCCTGAACTGTGAGACAGTAAACCTCTATTGTCAGCCCCCAGTATGTGGTGCTCTGTGACAGCCATCCTAGCAAACTAGCTCAGTCCCCCAGAACTCTGCTCTCAGGGTTCTAGGTCTCTTATGTAACCTAAGACTCCTCCATCCGCTTGCCTGCTCCCCCTGGGTTCATGGTGGAGAGTGATGCACACAGCCTCTAGATCCTTGTTCTTTCTCACAAGAACATTCTGTAGTTTCCCTTGTGAATTACAACAATGACTGCAAATATTCAGAATCACTACCTTGTGGGAACTTGTGCACAGTCTCTCCTTCCCAGAACTGAGTCTAATCATGACAAAAGTATACATGAGATATGACATGTGCCAAGAGCTGAAAAATGGGAAATACAGGGTCCTCTGAGAACATTCAGGAAAAACATCTCAGTTAGTCTTTATGTCATGAATGACCTTCCCCATGATTGGACTTTTAAACAGAACGGTGAAGGATAATTTGGTGTTAACCTGGGAAGGATCAGTAATCCAGGGAAGGATGAGGGGCAGGGAGCTGGGATAAACCACCGGGTGGTTAAAGGGATTTATCAGGAAGTCTGGAGCAACTTTGATGGTAGGACTCATGGCTCCTTCAGGGCTCCATGGCTGCTGATTACTGAGTAAGCCCCACACAGCTCAGGCTGGAGGACACCTCCTGGATCTACTTCCTCAGGAACTAGTCAAGTCACACCAGGTTCACGTGTCCCAGTACTCCTCTCCTTGGTAATAGGAAGGGAGGACAGATCTGAAAAGCTGGACAGAGAAGCCCCCATCCCAGGATGGGGTGGACAACAGTAGCTAAAGGAAGAGTCTCAAGGTTACCCCCTTACACTGTTCCAACCTGGACACTGAGTCATCTGGACATCATCTGTACTTGCCTCTCCCGAGCAAATCAAGTGGTGTCTGAGCACACAGAGCACAGGCAGGGACAGAACCTTTGCTCCCAAGTAGCCTCAATGAGCCAATGCACCTAAGGACGCACTTTGTCAAGTGGTGGGAGAGAGGATGGACCTCACTTTTTCACCCTTGAACCTAGAAAGTGACCCACTCCAGTGGAGCTGACAACAGAACTGGGAGCAGGAGGGGAGTTGGGCAGCCCAGGGTACTTTTGTTCTTACCTTCTCATCACTAAGGAACAGTTTAAATAAGTCCCTCTCCCCAACTTTGCATGAGAACAGGAACAATAATCAGCATTATGGCTGGACTGGAGCTGAGGGATGCTCAGAGAGGCTGTGTTGCCAGAGTTGGAGTCTGGAGTCACTGAGGTTTGATTCTTGACTCCACCCTCAGTTGTTTGGGCTGCACCAGAAGATATTGATACCTAGAGACCCAATAATAACCCCCAATGTCACTGCTGCTTCAGCACAGGAGTTGGTGACCATTGTCCAGGAGGGCACAGATGCCTAGGGAGGTTGAGTCAGGACAGACTGGGCCCTCAACACTGACAGGAGGGAGAAATGCAGACAAAAGTGAATGCATGGCCAAGACCCAATGGACCTTGGGTGGGAAGGAGAGCAAGACCCTGTCCTTCACAGACTGTGCCTTCCTGTGGTGACTGTCACTTGAGCTGTGAGTAACGGAGGAGCTCCAGGAGTGAAGCCATTCAAAATGTGGTCCTCGGAGGCCGAGCAGCATGGGCTCCCATGGGATCTGTTAGACATGCAGATTCCTGGGCGCCACCCTCACCCGCTGCAGCTACATCTGCATCTTCTGGACCCCCAGGAGACTGTGTGCTCGCTGAAGTCTCAGAAGCTCTGGTCTACGTCACTGTGAGGACTCTCCCTTCCTGTGCTTTTGAGTACTAAGCCCTTGTTTCTCCCACATCCTTCTTAGTCCACCTGTGTATTGGCACCTAACTGTCCTGTCATCAAACTGAGCTTGATTCACGTGCTGGGTCCTGTAATTGTATGGAAAAATATTTCTAGAACAGAAATTTTCACAATCCACATGGATCATGTTTGAGGGATATCCCAGTGGGACGTCCAAGTGGAAATAGATGGTTCACATCACTTCTTTATTTCTTGTTCAGCTCCAGATGATCTGGACTTTCCTCATGACCTCACCCCTTATGGTCTCTGTATTAGAGCCTCCACATGTTTTTCTCTCTGATTGAAATGCTTCTCCTGAGTCTCCTCCTTGCCAATACCTGCTGTCTTCTTCCATCTTAGCTGCTATAACAAAATGCCATAGGGTGTTTAGCTTAAAAAAAACACAGATTTATTGTTACAGTTCTGGAGGCTGGAAGTCCAAGATCAAGGCACCAGTATGGTCACCTTCTCATGAGTGCCTTCTTCCTGGTTGCAGCTGGTGCCTTCTCTATGTGTCTTCCTGCACACAGTGGAAGAGGTGGGGATGTGGCATCTGTTATAAGAGCACTAATCCCATTTATGAGACTCCACCCTCTTGACTTAATCAGCACACAAAGGCCCATCTACTACTAATTCTTTCACCTTTGGGGTAAGATTTCAACCTATGAATTTTGAGGGACCCAAACAGTCAAACCATAGCACCTGCTTAAATCATAATCACCCTTTCAGCTCTGTGTACGTATCACATGCTTAGGGGACAGCCTCTGACCCCTAGAACATTTGGCAACACAGAATTACATATTTTTTTTGATGAAGCTCAGCCATCTTCCTCTATTTTATATGTGGGATGTCTGCTACACCACGCCTTGATGAGTGGTGCGTAGGTCCACGTCTGGGATCTGAATCGGTGAACACCCCTGCTGAAGTGGAGTGTGTGAATTTAACCACTATGCCACAGGGCTGGTCCCAAGAATCACATTTTTTGGGTATTTGAAAGAAGATATCCTCACAGCTGGGTATGGGATATCCAGATTCTTTGCGTGGAGCGCACCTCTCCCTCCTGTCTCTACACCTCCTGTCTTACCTTTATGATACCCTAACAGGACTAGAAATGCAATGGGAAGCAATGTCTGTTTGCATGAAAACCTTTTAAGTGACTACAGAGATGGTCATGTGTTTTTGTCTTTTATTCTATTAATACAGTACAGTGGATTGATTGATTTCAGGATGCTAAAACAAACCTTACAATTCTGGGATAAATGCCACTTGTTCGTGAGGTAGAATCATTTTTTACGTTTTGTGGTTGAAACTGGTACCCCTCTCCCTGGTTTAACAGGCAAACCCAGCAGCAAGCTGCAAAGGCTTAGAGTCAATACAAAAGTCCATGCTGTGCTGTGAAGCAGCCAGGCAGGCCCCATAAGCCTGTGTCTAAATGACCTTGTAGCCCTTGTCTCATGACTGAAGATGCCAGCAACAGGAAGAGATGGTGAGTACCTCACTCTCACACATCCCACCTGCGTCTCCTAGAGATTGAAGGAGAAAGTGACGACCCTGGTCCTTGCGTCCCTCCAAACAGGGATAGCACCAGCATTACAGGCCTCGTTTGATGTATAACCAAAAAGCTCCTGTTATCCTTGAATCTAGGTGACTAGTAGATGTGTAAGCCCCTTGCTGCATGAACACTGCTTGGTTGAAAGGTGTAAATAACACTCAGAACTGTAGACCTTGAAGCAGTTTCTAGCATATTCTGTTTGACTGTTTCTGGGCTTCAAATTCCTCGCCTTGACTCCTCCGATTAACTTTTGCCTAGACTCTATTTCAGTCGACACGTTCTAGATTTAGTTTTTAGTATTTTGTTGAGGTGTTTTACATCTATATTCATAAGGATTATTGGTCTGTAGTTTTCTTTCTTGTGATGTGTTTGTCTGGTTTTGGTACCAGGGTAACACTGGCCTCATAGAGTGAGTTGATAGGTGTTCTTATCTCTTCTTTATTTTGGAAGAGTTTGTGCATGTTTATATTAATTCCTTAAACTTTTGGGAGAATTCACCAGTGAAACCATCTGTGCCTGGGCCTTTCTTTTTGGGAAGTTTTTTGTTTTTAATCAATAACTTAATTTCTTTTCTTATTATAGGTTTAGTCATTTTTTTTTAAAGTTTCTTCTTGAGTCAGTTCCAGTAGTTTGTATGCTGGTCCATTTCATCTAATTTGTTGGCATGCGCTTGTTCATTCCCACATTATTTCTCTTACTGTTTCATGTCAGACCTTGGGGAACACACCTTGAATCATTTCTGCCTTTTTATATTTGTTGTTCCTTTCTCTGTGGTCTCTCCTGGATGATGTTCACTTGCATTTGAGAAGAATGTGTTCTGTGTGTGTTGGATGCAGATTTATATCGATGCCTCTTAAGTCTAGTTGATATTTGGTCTAGTTCAAGTCTTTTATTTCTATATTTATATGTCATTAATGTATTTACCCATAAAGTTACCATATCTGAAGTTTTTCATTGCTTTGTATATCTTCACATTTCTTTTTTTAAATTATTATTATGTTTTTAAAGTATGCTTTTTTTGGTGAAGAAGATTGGCCCTAAGCTAACATCTGTTGCCAGTCTTCCTCTTTTTGTTTTTTCTCCCCAAGGCCTCAGTCCATAGTCCGAGTTGTAGGTCATTCTAGTTTGTCTGTGTGAGATGCCAGCACAGCATGGATTGATGAGCAGTGTGTAAGTCCACGAACAGGATCCGTACTAGTAAACCCTGGGCCGCTGAAGTGGAGCCCATGAACTTAACAACTCGGCCACGGGGTCGGCCCCGACGTTCACATTTCTATTTAGTTTCATCCTTCTTCTGTCTGAGGAGGTTTTATTATTCCTCATAGTGAGGGTCTGCAGGTGATCAACTCTGTAAGTTTTTGTATATCTGAAAAAGTTATATTTTGCACCTATTTGTGAAATATATTTTCACTAGGGCAAGAATTCAAGGATGACAGTTTTTCCTTTAGTATTTAAAGGCAATGCTCCCCTCTCTTCTGGATTTTGTTGTTTCTAGTGAGAAATCAGCTTTTATCCTTGTGTTGTCCCTCTGTACATAAAGGCTTTTCTCTCTGCTTTTAAGAGTGTCTTCCTAACTGCTTTTAAGGAGTTTTATTATGATGTGTTGGTGGTCTTTTATTTTGTGTGTGTGTGTGTTTGTGTTCTTGAAGTTTGTAGAGATTCTTGGAAGTGTGGTTTATAGTTTTCATCAAATTTGGAACACAATGGCCATTATTTCTTTAAATAATTTCCTATTCCCTCATCTTCTATCCTTTGGTGCCTCCAATTACACCATTTTAGGTGCCTGAAGTTGTCTTAAAACTGAGTATTGCTCTATTTAATTCTTTTGTTTTGTTTTTTAAAGATTGGCACCTGAGCTAACAACCGTTGCCAATCTTCCTTTTTTTTTCTTCCCAAATCCCCCCAGTACATAATTGTATATTCTAGTTGTGAGTGTCTCTGGTTGTACTATATGGGATGCCGCCTCAGCGTGGCCTGATGAGCGGTGCCACGTCTGCACCCAGAATCCGAACCAGCAAAACTCTGGGCCGAGAAAGTGGAGCGTGCAAACTTAACCACTCGGCCACGGGGCCGGCCCCTACTTATTTTCTTTTAGTCTACTTTTTCTGTGTTTCATTCTGAATAGTTTCTCTTGCTCTGTTCTCAAGTTCGCTCATCTTTTCTTTTGCAGCATCTCTCCTGCTGTTAAACTCATCCAGTGCAGTTTTCTCTCAGATTTTAGTTTCATTTCTAGAAGTTCTTTGCTTATGGCTCCATGTCTCCACTTAACACGTTCAATCTTTCCTCTCCCCTCGTGAGCACAGGGATGCAGTTATCGTGATTTCTTATGCATCCATGTCTACAACGTCATCACGGCTGCAGTTTCCTATCCAGTTTGGATTGATTAAATTCTCTGCCCATTATGGGTCATATTTTTCTGCTTCTTTGCAGAAAATCTTTGATAGAATGCCAAACATTGTAACTTGCTCCATGTTGGGTAGCACAATTTTTTTTTTTAAATTTTTTTGCTATAATTGTGACATTTTTCTTGGATTCAGTAAAGCTGCTTGGAAACAGTTTGATGCTATCTCAACTTCCTTCTAACTTTCTTAGGTGGGACCAGAGAAGCCGTTTATTTGGGCTGGTTTTTCCTGAAAACTGAGGAAAAGCTTCTTGGACTAGTAAACCAGATACCATTTAATTAAGAGCTTTTCCATTCCTAACGGTGGGAAGAAACGCTATTCTGATAGGGTGTGCATGTAAGTTCTGCAGAGTCTTCCCCCAAATGACTTTGGGTGTTTCATTCTGGGCTTCTGGCAGTTTCCTCCCACACATGACTCATCAGTCCTCTTAGGGATATTTGCAGAACTCCAGGGTTTTCTCTCTGTGTAAATCTCTCCACATCTGTACTCTTCCCTGTGGTCTTTTACTTTCTCTCCGGCTCCCTGGAAACACACTGTGACATGGTGAATTGCATGCACATGGTTTGGGTGGTCCCTCTGGAGGGAAGTGTGGAGTTAAGACTGGGCAGACCTGCAATGTGGTAACAATTGAGGACTAAACTTAGATGCCCTGTAAGGTCACGCTAAACTGAGGCAAGTCCCTGGAGTATTGGCATGGTGCAGTCATTGGACCTAAATCGCTCTCAGAGAAGGGGCATAACCTTGGGGGAGGCAATTCTCTGCAGACAATGGCATTTTTCAGTGAGGACACACTTTGAGCTGCCAGGGACTCCCAGCTGGTTTGTGGCGGGTGGCGGGGGGGCAGGAGAGAAGAGATATCTAGTTGGACACCACAGTGTCCACTGCACTGTTTTGCTCCATTCAGAATCCCAGGCTGCCATGGGGCTTTAGGCACTCAGCTGCTCCGGGCAGTTTGGGGCTAGTCCAGGACATGTGGGCCATGGAGAGAAGGCAATGCCATAGTCATCGTCACCACGTGTAAGAAATCCAGGGACTACAAAGAAGCATGAATGTGTGTCTGTCCTTCCATTCAGTCCCTCTATTTCCTAATCACACCCTGGCCCAGAAAAAACCAGGAGGGCCTGGTCCTGCCAGCCCTAAATCACACCTGATCCCCCTTCAGCAGAGCCTGCCTTGGGGGCTGAGATGAGAGGGCAGCCTGGAGATCTCAGATCAGGGGACCTGGGGCAGACCTGCTCATTGCTTGTCTACAGTCTTCCTGGGCTTGAGGAGAGTGTGACACAGATGGGGAAGGGATTTGTGTCTCACTTTTCCGTCAGCCTGTGACACTGTGAGCTTCATCACTATCACTATCCCACACCTGATAGTAATCATCAGCCTCGTCCTTAGCCAGGGCCCAACTGTTGGTGAGAGTGGCCGTGTTCCCCAAGTTGGATCCAGAGAATCAATCAGAGATCCCCGAGGGCCTCTCACTAGACTCACAGATGACCAGCACAGGGGCCTGGCCTAACTTCTGCTGGGAGCAGTAAGCGTAATGGCTTTCTGTGCTCTCTCCCTGGCAGGTGATGGTGGCTATCTATCCTGAAGGCCACAGACACGGCAGGGGGCTGAGTCAGCTCAGAAGAGGCCACAGAACCCACAAGAGAGGAGAGGAGAGGTGAGTGTGAGGATGAGGGTCTCATTCTCAGAGGGCAAAAACCCTGCAGCCTCCCCTCTGCAGAGCTGAACGTCAGGGTCAGGCTGCTCCCTGGTTTCTTTGGGGGCTGAGCCATGAAGGGCAGCATCTGTGCAGAAAGTGAGGAGGTGGAGCAGAAGAGGGGTCCAGGCCATGGTAGAGATGTCCCAGCATTCTGCTTCTGAGCTCACAGCACTGCTAGGCTCTACAAAGACAGTCTTATTTTCTTCTTGTGTCTTTGGGGCAGTGAGGGATGGTGTTTACGTAAATTTACCCTTCGTCTGGGGCTCCTCATTGAGATGGGGAGTCACTCAATCCTGCTGTCATGACAGCCAGGTGACTGAGGAAGAACAGCTTTGAGTCCCCCAGCTTGCTCCACCTACATCTCAGGTCAGAAAATAAGTCATAACCCATGGTCTGAGATCACAGTCACCTTCCTGGGGTCTGACCACATGACCACTGTCCCCTAACCCTCCTGGCCTGTGACCTGCTCTTGGCTGGCCCAGCAGGGCTGTGGCCTTCCAGGAGCCTGGTCAAGGGGCTGAGCTAGGCCCCTGAGAGATAACTTACAACACTGACTCACTGAAGGTTTGCCATGGACCCATTGTCTTCTTCCTCCTCTTTAACATTCTCTCTCTGTTCCTCAGGAATTTTTGTCCCCATCCTCGGCATAGTTACCTTTGAATGCACTTGTGCTGTTAGAATTTTTATTAACCATTTTGTGTGTGGTAGTTTCCTTGTTAAACAACTACTTGCTTTCCATCACAGCTTCTAGTCTCATTTTACGTCTGGTGTTTGCATGGCTTCTAGGACACCTCTCATCCCACAATAGACCAGCAAACGGCATTGGCAATTATTTAATCCCTTTGTTTTCTTTCATCAATATTTTATGTAAACTTCTTAGAATTTCTAGTAACCCAGCCCTGGCTGAGACACCAGTTTATGGCTCCATGCTCTCTATGAGGGTCCTGAGGGTCATGTCTTTGTACAGGGTGCAGGCTCTTGGGGCTGGATGCTCGAGGTCCCTTCAGAGAGGTGGATCCTGTCACTGAACCAAGGGCAGCCTGGTGAGCAGTGCAGTGACCTGAGGAGTGAGCATCCCCTTCACTCTGGACAGTCTCCTGAAGGAGGCTGCGGACGCTCCATCCAGGGACTAGGGGCTCCAAGGGCCCCATCTCCCCCTCTCCCTCAAGATGACCCTGAGCAGAGGAGCTGCAGCCCTGAGTTGGAGTCTCCCTTGGGGTGGGTAAGGAGAGGCAGAGGGTGAGTAGTCAGGGAGTGTCTGGACGTGCCCAGATAGAGGGGTCAGCTCCCCAGGACCACTGGTGGAAAATGATTTGACCTACATTTCCCAGGTGAGGCACTCACTGTGTCCAGTTCCCCTTGGTGAACTAGGTGTCACTGTGTGAATTTGGCCCTCAGAACGTGGTTACTGCAGCTTAAGGGGATGGGAGGGACTGTCCTGAATTTCAGTCTGTTCCCTGACCCTTGGAGAACCTGCTGACCCCCACAGCTGTTGTCCTTCTGAGTGTGCACCTGGGCGGCCCCAGGTTCTGTCCTGGATGCTCCTGGCTGCAGCTCTGCTGCCCCCTGCTGGTGGAGGAGAATCCAGACTTGGAGCTTCCCTGCTTGCAGGACAGGCAGCTGTGTGTGGGTATGACTGACCCTTGTGCTGGGCTCACAATAATCGGAACAATATTTGATGACAGTGACTCAGCACTGACCATGTGCTGTGCTTTTCCCTGTGCGGTAGTTCTGCACAGAAGAACTCATTTAGCTGCAGAAGCACACTTGGAGGGGAGTCTTTTTCATCCCAGCACAGGCTCCTAAGCAACGCACATCCCCGCAGAGCCCAAGTGAGAAGGGACCCTGGGGAAAAAGGAAGCCCTGTGACACAGCCTCATATATTGTTTTCAATACACCTTCCCCTTTTTCTATCATTGGGAGACTCCCATTACCTCCCTAAGTTTTTGCATACAGTATTCCTACAAATGAGTTATTCTTTGCTCATTTAAAAAAATATTTTCTCTCTCTAGTTTTGTAGTTTCTATTACTATGTCCTCAGGCGCAATCATCTTTTCTTCAGTACTGTCCTATCTGACATCAATCTCATCCCTTGCATTTTTGGTCTGAGATATTTTGTTTTCCTATCCAGAAGTTTGATTTGTCTATTTTTATTGTCTTCCATGTCTCCACTTAACAGTTTCAATCATTTTTGGACATAATTTGGATGCAGCACTGCCATATCAGCTCTTACCTGAATATCCCACCTTCCTGCTTGCCCTACAGATTTCAGGCTTTCTAGCCCAATGATTACATGGGCCACTTCCTTAACTTCTCTCTCTCTCACACACACAATCTATTACTTCATCTATCTATCTTCTCTCTTTCTATCATCTACCTATCTTCTATTGGTTCTGACTCTCTGGAGAACTCTCAATAATACACCTTATTAGCCAAATCTTTTTTGTTAAAATAGTTTTTTTAGAGTAGTTGCTGTAGGGTCACAGCACTAATCTTACTTATCAAGGTCTATCCTCCAGCGCTGTCACTTCACATGTAATATCTGAATATTTTCCCATATTATTCTCTTCCCCCAACTTTTCTGCTATTCTTGTCACAAATTTTATTTTGACATTCACTAAAAACCAAGGCATATTGGGTTTTTTTTTTTTTGCTTTACACAGTTATCTCTTATAGACATTAACATAATACAAATGTTTCTATATTTATCCATCTAGTTATCATCTGATGCTTTTTATTTCCTCGTGTAGATTCACCTTCCTTCCTGTTATAACATTCCTTCTGTCTGAGGGGTGTTTGTTACTAATTCTTCTTGTGGGCGACCTATTATGTAACTTTTTGCATGTCTGAAAATGTTTATTTTGCATCATTTTTGAAAGCTATTTTCACTGGACAAAGGATTCAGTGTTGACAGAGTTTTTTCTTACGTTTAAAGATATGTTTTTGGAAACTTTCCTTTTAAAGACGTTGCTCCACTGTCTCTTTACTTGCATTGCTGTTAATGAGAGACCTGCTTTTACCATTATGTTTGTTCCTCTGTAGGTAATGCGCATTTTCTTGAGGCGGCTTTTAATATTTTCTGCTCATCACTGGTTTTCAGAAAATTGATTAAGATATGTGTTGGTGCTGTTTTCTCTTGTTTCCTGGGCTTGTGCTTTGTTGAGCTTTTGGATATTTCAGTTAGTGTTTTCACTAAATTTGCAACATTTGTGGCCATTATTTCACTAAGCATTCTTTATCTTCACCCCTCCCTGTTTTCTCTGCTCTGAGACTCCATTACACACATATTAGGCTGCATGAAATTGTCCTACAAATCACTGAGGCTCTGGCCATTTTTCTTCGTTTCGTTTTGAATAATGTCTACTTTTATGTTATCAAGTTCAGTAATCCCTTCTTTTGCAGCATCTAATTTGTTGTCAGTCTCATACGGTGTGTTTTTTTTTTCAGTTTTTTTTTTTATTGAGTTATTGATAGGTTACAATCTTGTGAAATTTCAATTGTATATTAATGTTTATCAGTCATGTTGTAGGTGCACCACTTCATCCTTTGTGCCCACTCCCCACCCCACCTTTCCCCTGGTATCCACTAAACTGTTCTTGGTCCATAGTTTTAAATTCCTCATATGAGTGGAGTCATACGCAGATTATCTTTCTCTTGCTGGCTTATTTTACTTAACATAATTCTCTCAAGGTCCATCCATGTTATTGCAAATGGAATGATTTTGTTCTGTTTTGCAGCTGAGTAGTATTCCATTGTATATATGTACCACATCTTCTTTATCCATTCATCTGTTGATGGGCACTTAGGTTGCTTCCACGTCTTGGCTATTGTAAACAGTGCTGCAATAAACATTGGGGTGCACAGGACTTTTGGGATTGCTGACTTCAGGCTCTTTGGATAAATACCCAGTAGTGGGATGGCTGGATCGTATGGTAGTTCTATTTTTAGTTTTTTGAGGAATCTCCATACTGTTTTCCACAGTGGCTGCACCAGTTTGCTTTCCCACCAGCAGTGTAAGAGGGTTCCTTTTTCTCCGCAACCTCTCCAACATTTGTTGCTATTAGTTTTAGATATTTTTGTCATTCTAACGGGTGTAAGGTGATATCTTAGTGTAGTTTTGATTTGCATTTCCCTGATGATCAGCGATGATGAGCATCTTTTCATGTGCCTATTGGCCATCAGTATATCTTCTTTGGAGAAATGTCCGTTCATGTCTCCAGCCCATTTTTTGATTGGGTTGTTTGATGTTTTGTGATTGAGTTGCAAGAGTTCTTTATATATTAAGGATATTAAGCCTTTGTCAGATATATGACTTGCAAATATACGGCGTTTTTTTTAATCTCAGAAATTGCAGTTTTCATATCCAGAAGTTAGATGTGGTTTTGTTTGAGTGCTGTCCAGGGCTTCATTTAACATTTTCAACCATCCCTGAGGCTCCTCAAACAAATAAAATATTGTTACAATATTAAATTTTGTATCCTCTCCTAATTTACACCCTCTGCAAAATCTGCCTGGAGGGTTGGGAGGAGAGGGGAGCCTGGGGATTTCAGATCTGGGACCTGGAACAGACCTGCTCATGACTTTCTCGACAGTCCTCCTGGGGCTGGAGGAGAGTGTGACACAGATGAGGAAGAGGTTTCTGTCTACTTCCCCATCAGCCTGTGTCACTGTGAGCATTAGCACTGCTCCACGATTGGCAGTAATAGTCAGCCTTGTCCTCTGTCTTGGCCCCTCTGATGGTCAGCGTGGCTGTGTTTCCTGAGTTTGAGCCAGAGAACCGGTCAGGGATCCCTGAGGGGTGCTCACTATCCTTATAAATGACCAGGGCAGGGGACTGGCCTGTCTTCTGCTGGTACCAGTAAGCATATTCATCCTCGAGATTATCTCCAGAGCAGGTGATTGTCGCTGTCTGTCCTAGGGCCACCGAAGTTGAGTGTGGTTGCGTCAAGTCATAGGCGGTCACAGAACCTGTAACAGAGGAGAGGAGATGAGGCTTGAGGATGAAGGACCCTAACCCAGCAGGTCCCACCCTGAGACTGTGTCTGGGCTGACCTCAGGGTTTGGGGCAGGCCCACCCCAGGGGCCTGTGGGGCCTGAGCCTCTGGGCAGGGTCTGTGGGCAGCACCTGTGCAGAGAGTGAGGAGGGGAAGCAGGAGAAGGGTCCAGGCCATGGTGGAGGTGCCTAGAGATCTAGCTCCTGAGACCTAACAGCACTGCTGCCTTTATGAGGACCCTCTTCTTCCCTCTCAGTGCTTTGGGGCAAAGAGTTTTTGTGTTTATGCAAATTTGCTCCTCATCTGGGGCTCAAAATTGATGAATGAACATACATCATTCTTAAAACCTGCAAGATACAGGCCAGCTGATTAGGAGGAAAAAAGTGGAGTCTCCCAGCTTCTTCTAAGCTTCTTCTCATGTCATAAAATCAGCCATGGACTCTGGGATGCATGATTACATTCACTTTCATGGGGTTTGGCCACACGACTGCTGTCCCTAAATATTCTGGCCTGTGGTCTGTCCTGGGCTGCCCAATGGGGCTGTGGGCCTTCTAGGAGCCTGGCCATGGGGCTGAGCTTGCCTTCCTGAGAGATAACTGACAACACAGATTCAGCTGAAGGTCTTCCCATGGGCCCCATCACTTCCTTGTCCTCCTTCTTGTCCTCTCGAAGTGTCTCCTACACAGTTTTGTCCCCCTCGTCCACATCATTAGAATGTGGGTCTGTGTCATTAGAATCTTTGTTAATGATCTCACATATGATAGTTTCCTTGTTAAAAAACCACCCACTTTTCTAGATTCATCCCAACTTCTAGTCTCATATTATACATGATATATGCACCCTTTCATCATCCCACAATAGGCTAACAATAGGCATTGTCTTTGATTTTTTTTTTAAATCATAAATATAAACTTGTTAAAAGCTCCTCTAACCCAGCCCTGGCTGAGACACCAATTTATGGCTCCATGCCCTCTATGAGGGTCCTGAGGGTCATATCTTAGCACCGGGTGTGAGCTCTGGGGACTGGATGGTCAGTGGTCCCTCCAGTGAGGTGGATCCTGTTGTTGAACCAAGGACAGCCCAGTGACCAGAGCTGTGACCTGAGGAGTGAGTGTCCACTTCACTCTGGAGAGTCTCCTGAAGGAGGCTGCGGATGCTCCATCCTGCTGCCCCGCCTGTCCCCTCACACTGAGATGACCCTAAGTAAAGAAGCTGCAGCCCCAAGTCAGGGTCTGCCTGGAGGTGGGGATGGAGAAGAAGAGGGTGAGTGATCAGGGTGTCTCTGGACGTGACCAGGACAGAGGAGTCAGCTCTCTGGGGCTTCTGCTGCACAGTCAGTTGACCTGCATTTCCCAGGGGAGGCACTCACTGTGCCTGGGTCACTTCAGTGTCCTGTGTGTCACTGTGTGAATTTGACCCTCAGAATGTGGTCTCTGAACCCTGAGGGGATGGGATGAATTGTCCTGAGTTCCAGTCTGTGCACTGACCCTTCCACACGTACTGACCCTCAGGGATTGTCTCCCTTGTGGCTGCTCTTGGGCTACCTCAGCCTCTGTCCTGGATGCTCCTGGCTGCAGCTCTGCTGCCCCCTGCTGGTGGAGAAGAACCCACACCAGGAGTTTCTTTCCTGGGGAACACGCAGTAGTGTGTGGGTGTGACTGACCCCTGTGCAGGGCTCTGAATAATTGTAACACTATTTGGCAACAGGGATTTGGTACTGACCATGTGATGTGCTTTGCCCTGTGCCCCCGGCTTTGACCACAAGAACTCATTTTACTGAAAAAGCACCTCTGAGGGGGGAATTGTTTTCATGCCAGCATAGGCTCCTAAGCAATGCACTTCCCAGCAAAGCCTGAGTGAGGAGGATCCCTGGGAATAAAGGAAGCCCCATGGTGATGCAGCCTCAGCTTGGGGCCAGGAAGCAGAGCCTGAGGGGTGAGCAGAGCCCATGGGTAAAGGATAGAGGGGGCTGGAATCTCCTGGCCCTAGATGAGCAGGGCCAGTGAGTGGGATTCTCCAGTGACCAGCTCTTCACTGTGACAAAAAGGTCGGGGCTCCCGGAAGAGGGGGCAGCAGCCCAGAAGCCAAGACCTGGAGCTCAGCTCTAGGAGGCAGTTTATGCCCAAGGCATGGAGGCTGAATGAATGTGAGGAGAGAGGAGCCAGCCAGTCACCAGGTTAGTTACAGACGGCCCCAGACACTCACCGTCACTAATCTCCTTCTTCTGTACTGTACCATTCAATGATTTTTATATTTATTTACTATATTCATTCTTTATTACTGATCTCTATCAGAATGAAGCTCCATGAAGTAGGCAGTTTGACCAGCTTTGTTCACTGTTGAATCTCCAGCTAACTGAACAGCGTCTGAGACTGTCAGTGGATTGGAACTCACTTCAGTGTGTTGCACGATCTGTAAGAATTTTGTATGTATGCAACGACCTTAGTTTAGATAATCATGTGTTACTCAAAAATAGATTTCAGATTCTCTGATAGATATTTTCGTGACTCTGTGACCTTGAAAAAGGCAAAATCTCTGCCTGAATCAGCCTAACCAGTGGGGGCACATCCCTGTGATCCTCACCTGCTCCCGGGACATTGCCAGGTGGCGTCTGAGCTCTGCCTTTCTCTTCCTGGTCAGTATTGGGAAATCACAGGAGGACTTTTGTCAGGATCATAAAGCCATTGAACTCATGATTTGAAGAGTTTCTTCTCCCAAAGTAGGAACTGAAAATTCTACTATTAGATTCAGGCATTTCAATATGTGTCTCCCAGCGAGAGGGAGTGGAGTGGTGGGAAAGAGAGAGAGAATCAGCAAGGATATAGAAGATTTATACAACGCTGTTTACACTTTGACATAACTAACATTTGTAGGACAATGCACCCATAGTAACCAAGGACAAAATTTTTTAATATGTCTGGAAAATTAAGCAGGATTCTCTCTACTCTGGACCTTAATCAAATATCACAAAATTAAAAGGACTGGAATCATAAAAAGCATGACCAGACAATAACATTTAAACCACTACCTAAAGAAATGTGGAAAATCTCAATAACTTGAAAATTGAAGAGTACATTACTTCGAAGTAAATGGGAGCCAATGAGGAATCACAACATAAGTGAGAAAATACTGACATTTATTAACACAAAACAAAACATCAAAATTTAATGACTGCAGCTAAAGCAGTGCTTTGAGGAAAATTTATCATTCTAAACGCTGAACATTAAAAATGAAGAAAGATCTAAAATAAACGGCTTAAGCTCTCACCTGTTAAAGGTAAAAAAAGAAGAGAAAATCAAACCCAGTAAGTAAAGGAAGACAAAAATATCACTAATCACCCAGCATTAATTAATAGCATTATGAGGAAATATAACAAGTAATGAATGCCAACATTTTACATGATTTCAATGAAGCAAACAAAATCCCTACCAAAATCCTCACACAGGGCTGTCCCCACACAAATGAGGCCATCTTGGCTTTCATCCTCACAGCCTCCTTCCACTACATCTTCAGAGCCTCCCTTCTTCACCTTGATCTAACATGTATGTGCCTATTTACCTTGTGTTCTTGCGAGGGGTCCCAACTCTTGGAAGCTGGGATGGGAGAGCTGAAGGGCATTTCTATAGCTGTTCCTCATGATCTATTCACTGTGATTTTTTCCAGTTATTTTGTTGTGGTAAAACATGTATGACTTAAAATTTGCCATCTTGGCTGTTTTTACGTGTCCAGGTTATCTCAGAATCCTCTGTCTGTTCAATATGAATTTTTATTTGTCCTGCATTGGGAAGCAGAATTGGGGAGAATATTTATCATGAACTCTTGCTTAGAATTTTACATCTTTTTATTTTGTAGATTTCTTCCATGCAGCCTAGGTGGGTCTTCATTTTATGTTAAATCTGACAGTCTCTATCTCTTAATTATGATATTTAGACCATTTACAATGAATATACTTGTTAATGTATTTTTATATCACATCTTATTATTTATATTCTTTGTCCCATCTGTTCTTTGTTCATCTTTTTTTAATCTGTTTCTTCTTAATAAAGTTATGTTACAATTCCATTTTATGTCCTTTTTTGTCTTACTAACTTTAACTCTTTGCCATCTTATTATCTGTAACTTGACAAGGCCTACATTCAGGTGATATTATATCACATCACATATAGTATAAGAACCTTATAAGATGCTTCCATCTCTTCTCTCTCACTCTTTTAGCTATTGGTGTCAAACATTTTACTTCTACGTGCATTATAAATTTCAACATACATAGTTATTTAATTTTGCTTTACTCAGTAAATTATCTTTCAAAAACTATAAATAATAAGCAAAACTCTTAATATTCATCCCTGTAGTTAGCATTTCCAATTCTCTTTATTCATTTTTGTTGATTCAGATTCTTTTTGGTATCATCTTCTTCTGCCTGACAAGTGTTCACTAAATATTTCCTGGATTGCAGGTCTGCTCATGACCTATTCTGACAGTTTTTGCATGTCTAAAGAATTCTTTTATTTAGCTTTCATTTTTATAATATATTTTCACTGGGTAAAGAATTAAGATTTTTTTTCTTTCAAACATTTTAAAGATGTCAAGCCACTGTCTTTCGCTTACATTTTTTCCAATGAGGAATCTGGAGGATTCCTTATTTTTGTTCCCTTGATAATAGTGTCATTTCTCTCTGGCTGCTTTTAAGATTGTCTTGTTTTTACTGTCTTAAACAATTTGTTGCTGTGGTGTTTTTTTCAGTGATGGTGTTTGTTGAAACTTTTGGATCTGTGGGATTAGAGTTTTCATAGAATTCAGAACATTATTGGCCAATATTTTTTCAATACACCTGCACCATCTTCTGTCATTGAGAGACTTCAATTACATCCCTAAGACTTTGCTTAAAGTATTTCTACAAATGAGTGTTTCTTTGTTTATTTTTTAAAGCAGCTGGGACACATGTCAGTATTTCCTTTTTCAGTGTACTTTTTGTCAAAGAGTTAGTTTCTATTGAAACCCAAGAATCTCTGTCCGTTGACATCCAGGGCCTTGCAGACACATGTTCACTGGTTCATGCGATGGGATTTCCCATCGGCTGTGTGGATGGTTCCTGCACCATCCTCACCATCAAAGCTTCCAGCACTGTCATTGGGCTTCTGAAGAAATGGGGAGATTGAGAGAAAAAAACAAAATAGTGAAACTGGTACTCATGCTCTGGTATCAGACGTCCCTCCAGGCTGACTCCCTCAGCCTCACCCAGCAGAGATGCTTCCATTCTGCCTGTAGCCATGGAAAATGAATACAAGGAGAAGGTCCCCAGCTTAGCCTGGAGCATTTCCTGATGAGCCCCAGGGAATGCAATTCAGAGCCCAGTGACCAAATCCAAACCCAACAAGGAAGTGGGGTCAACCCCAATAGGGTCAGCTCTGCTTGATGCAGGTGATGGGGACTTTGGGGGCAGTGGGAGGGCAGTTTTGCCAGGAGAAAGTCCCCAGGAGGGACCCTAGGTAGTGTCTACACTTCCTCTGCAGTGTCTCTAAAATCTTAGGATATAAACAACCCCAGGAGGAGCAGAGGACTCTTCTACATATCTTTGAATGCTTCACACAGCCAGTCCAGATGTCAAGGATGCCTCATTCAAGAACCTCTACGGGGCTGGTCCTACTAAAGGAAAAGGAATTCCAGCAGGGCTGCCCCATGTAAGACATCTCTCTCCTCTCACAGGACACTTAATTATATGTGGAAACTATGTGATGAATTTCTACACCTTTTGTGTCTAATACAAACCTGCCCACAGTCCCCATAGCCAGAACAACCCCCAATCCTGCCATTTCTCAACAGGATAAACTGAGGCCCTAAGAAGACAGAGAACCTCCTGAGAGTCCCAGCCCTGGAGAGGCTGGGCCAGGACCAGAAAGGACACCTGAGCCTAAGTCCTGACCTACAGCTGCTCAGAGGGCGGGTGACAGTGAGGGCCAGGTCAGGGCAGGGAGGTTTGCATCCTACTTCCCCATCTGTCTGTGTCACCATGAGTCACTGACTGATGCTCCTGCTGCCATCACATACAGTACAGTAATAGTCAGCTTTGTCCTTGGCCTGGGCCCTGCTGATGGTCAGGGTGGCTGTGTTCCCTGAGTTGGAGCCGTAAAATCGGTCAGGGATCCCAGAGGGTCGGCTGCTATCACTATAGATGACCAACTCTGGCTTCTGCTGGTACCAGTAAGCACTTTTCCTTCCAATGTTGTTTCCCCCATAGGTGATACAGGGTGTCTGTCCCATGGCCACTGACATGGAGGACAGCTGAGTCAGCTCATAAGAGCCCACAGAGCCTGCAAGAGAGCAAAGAGGAGATGTATCTCATCCTTTGGAAATCCTCTGCCTGCTTGGCCTGGCCTGAGTTCCTGGGTATCTGTGGACTCACAAGATGTCTCCCCACCTCATCACTCTCAGCCCATTGGCCTATGGGTCTGACTAGTGGATGGAGCCTTTGTAAAAATGAGAACCTCCTCCTCCCTTTCTCTGGGCAGGTGCAGTCCCTCAGGGCTCACACAGAGCCAGTGAGCACAGTGGAGGGATTTCTGTCCCACCAACCCACCATCCTGCAGCAAGTTCATGAGGATCCTGTCCGCCACCCTGCTGAGCTCAGAGTCAGGGCCAGGCTTGTCCCAGAGCCTTGGGGCTGGAGGTGGGCCTGGGGGAAGCACCTGTGCAGTGAATGAGGAGGCCGAGGAGGAGAGGGATCCTGGCCATGATGGAGGTGCCCCCAATTCTGCTCCCTGAGGCCTAAGGCTGGGCAGGTTTCCTCCTAGGCCTCTCTTATCTCCTTGCTGGAGAGAGCTTCTGGGTACGCAGATCAGCCAGGGCTCAGGGGCTGCTGCTTGAGGAGCTTTCTGGTTTCAGAGAAGTACTCAGCCCCAAGGGACACAGAGAGGGGACAGAAATCCATGAAGAAATCAGACCAGAGGATTCTCCTCCTCTTGCTGGTCCCATACTCTGGGTCTGACATCCCCACTTGTGTCCTGGACTCACTCCTGGGCTGGCCTGACCATGGCAGAGTTCAGAGGTGAAGTCTGTGTTTTCTGAACCAATCATAGAATGTTAACTATAGAGGTGACCATACAAGGCTTAGATCAGTGCAGTGTCCTACTGCTGATCACAGTTTCTGAGCATCAGAACCTGCATGTGCCTCTGGTCCTGAGCCACCTGTCTACTGTCCTGAGTGGGTGACCAGTCACTGCTTTCCCTAAATTTCTACAGATTTGCTGATGTGAATAGGAGTATGGAATTTTGAGAGTGTTCTTGGCAGGGAAGGAAGGGGCCGAGAGAGGCAGTGGGAGTCCCAAGGTCACTTGGGGATGAAGAGAGAAGAGAGAGGTCTTATGTCCTAAATAATAACCTCTTATGAATGTTCTAGAACCTGCCTGGGCTTGGAGAGGGGCTGTGGGAAAGTCCTTACCAAAATTTTTGGGTCTCTGATGAAGAGTCTCCCTCTCAGTTCTCCCAGATGCCTGTGGGGGCGCAGCTGCACCTTGACCTGGGCCAGTCATGCACCTGGGAGGTCGGTCAGCTTCCTGCTTCCTTTGGGGCTGATCAGAAACCCCAAGGACACCATTTTCCAGAAGGAAGTAGAGTGACATTTTCATAGTCTTTACTGTGGAAGAATCCTGGAATTATTCCTTAGGTCTTAGGGATCTGGTGCATAAAATATCATCTATCGACTGCTCATGGTCCATTAGCATGACATGTCAACTATACATTTAATCATCCAATTATAATTGTCAATAATTTTTTAACAGTATATGATTTTTTTCCATGTATAGTCCCCATCTCTCACATTGGACCTCAGCTCTCATATGTGACACAAGTGTATGTGGAGGGAGCTTCTGGTTTTTCCTTTCAAAAAACTCCACACTTAAAAATTTTGTATTTTGGGGGGCTGGCCCCGTGGTCGAGTGGTTAAGTTTGTGTGCTCCACTGCAGTGACCCAGGGTTTAGCCGGTTTAGATCCTGGGCGCGGACATGGCACTGCTTGTCAGGCCACACTGAGGCAGCGTCCCACATGCCACGACTAGAAGGACCCACAACTAAATATACAACTACATACTGGGGGGATTTGGGGAGAAAAAAAAAATTGTGTATTTCCCATGTGGACATTTCCCCTGCTAAGACTCTGTCTTTCCCTGTGTTGTGGGAGATCTTTGTGCCTCTTGTTCAGGTTGTCACATGGTTGTTAAACATCCTCCAGAAAATGGTCTTTATGTGTATAGTTCACCATTTTTCTAGGTCATCCAGAAATTTCTTCACTGTCCCTCTAAGAGTTTGGATGCTGGCCCTTTGTGAGGAAAACCATGCTCTCTGAGATGTCAGATTTTGTTTTTCTTCAGACAGGAGGGTGAAACATATCCAGCCAATGATTGATGGGTCAATAGCCATCCAGACTCAACCCAGTTACACCCAGGACCTTGTTTCAGATGAAGATTAAGCCTTTGGTATAAGTGAAATATGTAACTGTGAAGGTTGGGGTTGTACTTTGAAACAGAACAGGTTTTCTGGATGGGAACCATCATTTACAACACCTACACATGTTACACCATGATATTGGTGAAATGTTTTCATTCATCAATTTGGATAAAGAAGCAGTTGTTTGCAGTTTCTTACACAAAACTCACCATATGCTACCTGTCTTCAATGTGCCAACTCATTGCATGTTGAAACGTGGACTTTTCATTTCCGTCCTGCTCCTCATCCAGGCACCATCCCCCCTACATGGTGGCATCACTAGGTTCTCACCAAACATGTGATCCTTGCTGTTCTGGGAAAAATCTTCTGCTACTAATTAACTTACTCCCTGAGACTCTCCCCTCAAGATCACTTTGAAAACATAATCTTTCCTCTGTTTGTTTTGAGACTCCTAAGCCATTTAAAATAATAATCACCTGGACTTGTGAAATGGCTGTGATTGGCAGTTAAGCATCTCTTTATTTGTGCTCCAGCCATGGCTGCATTTGTGGGATGTTTTCCACAAAAGGCGTGCAGTAGACGTGATGCTTATAGTCAAGCCTGGGTAACACCCCGAGATGAGCAAATCTCACTGTAGCCTGGACTCCATCCCTCCTCGCACTAGTGCAGTGGAAACAATGTCTGCAGTTCTGCATCATCACCCTAATCAGGATTGTCCTTACGCCCAGACCCAAACCTCCTCTCCCTCCTCACACCTCATCTTCAGAAATCACCAATTTGGACATCAGGCATGTTTGTAGAACACAAACACTAATAAAATACAAAATAGACAGACATAATATATTACCAAGGGAGAAGGTGGGAGAAAATGCAAACTTCCCAGTTCCAGTCACTTCTCCCCAACGTGATTCCTGTTTACAACATGTGCATGGATGGGGTGGGGGCTGGGCATGAGATACAGCATGGGAAAACTCTGTGTGTAAAGTTACACGCTCATCTCTTCAACTTCCCATCTGCCCAGTAGACCTTGTCCACTTTTATAGACCCTGACAGCACCATCATCAGCCCCCTTCTACCCCTCTCTGCAATTCAGTGCCCAGCAGTCATGAGTGATCTCCCTGTGAGTCCCTAAAACTTAAAATTGACTCAACAGGTGAACACAGTCCTATTGTGTACGATGAGCGTGGTCCTTTCTTAGGGAACTTTAAGAAAATTTCGTGGAAGCCTCTGGTTCAAAAGAATCTGGGCTGAGAAATGATAGATCAGAAACAGCTAACAACCAAATGTGGGAGTGTGAATCTTAGGATACTGCTTGGTTTAAAAACTAAACAGCTATTATAGATATTCTTGTGCAACGGGGGAAATGCGACTATGGACCAGGCAGAGTATTGTTGTTAGCATTCTCATATATGATAACAATATCAGGCTGAGTAGAAAAATATGTATATTTATATTTTTGTGGACAGATGGGAAAGAGAAAGAGAGACCAGTAGGGTCCAAAGTTTGCAGTGTGGATTCTAGGGAGAGGATTTATGAGTGTTTACTGTACTATCCTCTCAAATTTCCTGTATGCACAAATGTATGAAAATTAAAATAGTTTGACTACTGAAGAAAGGGAGAAATTGAGAGACAAAATAAACCCCAGTGAGTCTGGTGCTCTTTGTCTGATGTCAGACATTCCTGCAGGCAGAGAACCGTAGCCCTGCAGAGCAGGGACTCCCTCATGCCTATAGCCTTATAAAGTGGAGAGGAGGAGCAGATCTGGCCCTTGACATGGAGGGTTTCCTGGTGAGTGCCAAGGAAAGCAGTCCAGAGCATCATGATCAAATAAACCCACAGGGACCCAAGGTCAACCCCAATAGGGTCAGGCGTGCCTGGTCCAAGAGACAGGACTTTGGGGGAAGTGGGAGGACAGTGTGGCCAGAAGAAAGTTCCCAGGTGGGATCCAAGGTGGTATCAGTATTTCCTCTGCACTTTCTGTGACATCTCAGCATAGGAAGGGCCCTGGAGCCAGTAGGGAGGGCCTGGGACAGTCTATTAGGATGCAGGAGATGCCTCATGCAGGGAACTAGTCAAGATGCAGCCCCTGGGGCCTCCTCTGTGCTGGTTCTACCCAAACGAAGGGGAATTTCAGCAAGACTGGACCATCTGTCACAGCTTTCCTCTCCTCTGTGACACATAGTTACATCTGGGGCCCATGTGATGTATCATGACTTCCTACACCTTTCTTGTCTACTCTAATCCTGACTTCAGTCTCCATGGCTCAGACTATCACTCACACTCAATTTTTGATCAGGATAAACAGAGACCCTGAGAGGACAGAGAACCTTCTCAGAGTCTCTTAGCCCTGGAGTGTCTGGGTCAGGAACAGAGATGCCTGAGACTAAGGCCTGACCACAGCTGCTCAGAGGGGTGGTAAGAGTGAGGGCCAAGCCAGGGCAGGCAGGTTTCTGTCCCACTTTCCCATCTGTCTGCATCACTATGAGTCACTGCAAACTGCTCCCACTGCCATGGTAGGTGGCACAGTAGTAGTTACCCTTGTCCTCAGCCTGGGAGCCATTAATAGTCAGGGTGGTGGCGTTCTCAGATTTTGAACCCAAGAATCAAACAGGGATCCATGAAAGTCACTTGCTGGCCTCACAAGTGACCAGCACAGGGGCCTGGCCTGGCTTCAGTTGTGACCAAGATGTATATTTATCCCCCAGGTCATCTCCAGAGCAGGTGATTGTGGTCATCTGTCCCAGGGCCATCTACACTGAGGGTGGGTCCCTCAGCTCCTAGGAGTCCACAGAACCTTAAGAGAGGAGAGGAGAGGGGGCTTGAAGTGAAGGGCCCAAACCCAGGAGGTCACACCCTGACACTGTGCCTGGGCTGAGCTCAAGGTTTGGGGCAGGCCGAGCTCAGATTCCTGTGCTGGCTGAGCCTGCCAGAAGAGCCTGGGGTCAACACCTGTACAGAGGGTGTGGAGGGGCAGCAGGACAGGGGCCCAGGCCATGGTGGAGATGCCCCAGAGCTCTGTCTCCTGAAACACCCCAAACTGGACAAAGCTCCCCCAGGCCCTGTGCTCACCCAAAGGCAGAGCCTGCCCAAGTAGGGAAGTCAGATAAGCCCTCACTGGCTCACAGAAGAGGCTGTTTGAGATTTTGAGAGGAGACAGGCACCAAAGGAAATAGAGGGGAGGGAATCTACCATTTAGCCCTCACCCTCGGCCCCGCAAACTCCTCTTCCTGGGTCCAGGAGACTCTGTCACAACCTCAGGGCCTCCATGGAGGTTCCAGCATGGCTTGTCCTGTGATGGTCACTACCAGCTCAGCCTCAGTTCTGACCTCTGTCCCTGGTATGCTTGGCACGTGGTCAACTGAGAAAGGATCTGTTCTTCCTATGGGGAAGGGAGACCCCGTCTATGGTTCTGACACAGGCCCTGTGCTCTAGAAGGACCACAAAGTGAGAAAGGGGCATCTGAGACGCTAAGTTCTCAAGACTCTGCTCAACTCCCTCTTCAACTATTTCTAGCTGTGGGAACTCTGAGACCCGGACTATGCCCTCCCTGGTGCTGAGAGCAGAGAGCACTGGAGGAAGAGCCCAGGAGTAGATCCAGTTCTGCCTGGAGCACTGAATACAATGTTGGGTTATTCATGTGACTCTGAAGGTCACTCAAGATTGATAATTAAGGAAAAATTGTCATGCGCCAATACTCTGACCCATGCTTCATACAAATTGTGCCATTTTTGCCTCCCAGGAACTCTGAGCATCAGTGAGTGTTCAGGCTCCTATTACATGAATGACACGCTGAGTCTGGACTTGGGATAACTCACCCTGAGTCCCAGAGTCACGAATGGCAGAGCCCTAATCATTCCTGACTTATATATTACAAGTGGACGTTGTCTAGACCGATTGACTATGTTCAGTTGACTATGTTCTGGTCCCCAGCATTATTTTCTTTCCCTCTGTATGACAATGGTTGGCATAGAAAAGGTCCATAAGAGGGGCTCAAAATTTATGGTGGAAAAAAGGAATCAAAGTAACATTTAACATGTAAGATTCCTTCAAATGAAAGTAATGGTTATAATCAGGATGCTTTCATTCCCTCACACAGACTTATCTAACTAATTATTTAATTACATCAATGAATATTTAGTGACACCTGGGGGAAACATCCCTGAATAAAACTTGAGATCTCTCCTCAGGAGAGTCAATTGAAAAAAAAAACAAAGAAAAGAAAGAAATCAACTGTGGCAAGTCAAATTCCCAGGAGCAAACTCTCACTTAGAGACTGGTGTGCAGGAAGTCAAGATAAACCGGAGAACCCATCCTGAGGACAGGATGGGATGAAGGATGCAGGATATTGACCTGTGAGGTTATCACAGCCTTTAGTAGATCTTATGGGTCTCTGGTGCTGGGCATGCTCTTCAGATCCTCCTGAATGGTGGGGAGCGCCCTGCCTCTATCCCACCATACGCATAGGTCACTAGATGCAGGCTGCCACCAGGAAGGGGAATGTATCCACTGTGCCAGTTCTCTTTAGCAGAAGCAAGTCCTGGAGCTGCAGCTGCCGGCACCCTCTCTTCTGGGGAATGAGGATGCCATCCTGCAATAGAGGGGCAGCATTCTGGTTGCCACACAGGACACCTAGGAGAATGACAGACGCAATGTCATTAGTTTTGGTGTTATGAATCATTAAGGGATTAAGTCATTCGGACACACACACACACACACACACACACACACACTGTGGACTGGAAAAAATTGAGGAAAGAGTGCATGAAAAAGGAGGAAATAGCATAAGATACAGGTATTCTGGAAGAGTTAAATAAAACATAACCTCCAGGGAGAAATCCAAACATCTCAGAGGGAGAGAGAAGAAGGAGAGGGAGAGGAAGAGGAAGGAGAAGGAGAAGGGGAAGAAGAAGAAGAAGAAGAAGAAGAACTGGAAGAAAGAAGGGAGGGGATGAGGGAAGCAGATGCAGGATGGGCAGGAGGGGAAGCACCCCTCCTCCAGCACACTCTCACTCCGGCCCACCTGCCTGGCCTCCCCTGTCACACTCACAGCCACATCAGCTCCAACATGTGTCCTGTGACCTGGTTCATCTGTTCCATGGACTTATTTGTCGATAGTTCCCCAGGCTTTAGAGATTCCCCAAATGTGATCATGACACTACATGACGTCCATTAACAAGACTCTGCCGAGGCCACAGCAACAAGTACTTTTGACACAAAGTGTTACCCCAGGTTTCAGGATCACCTGGCATCTGTGAGCTCAACTGCACGGGTGTGGAACAACCCAGAAAGGGACACCAGCCCTTCCCACTGTAAATTAGTCACTTTCACATGACAAGAGCTGACAGTGGCCTCTGGTTATGTCCTCCATCATAACTTTGATCATGACAGATGGCCTCTAATGGCCTTTGGTCCCTCTCTGACAAGGCTTTGTAGTGGCAGCTCCCTCACTGCATGGTCACCATCTAAGCACAGCAGGAGATGGTCTTTATTTGCCTCCCTTTACATTTACTGTCATCACTTCTGGCAGTTCGTCCCTCTGTCTGTCCATCAGAGGCTACTGCTGACCCTCCTCCATGTTGTTCGCACCACAAGACCCAGCTGGGCCTGGGTGTTGTGTGGTCCACACTGGGGTTTGGATTTATTTCCCTACAGTCCTCCTGACTCCCTTTCATACAGTGTAAGTGGTGGAGGAAGCTCTCTACTGGAGGGACCCACAGGAGGTCTTGTTGGGGACAAAACTTGCAGATCAGCCCTTTACTGGAGTGGGAAGGATGGAGAGGGCCCTGTGACCCCTGTGACTCAGCCATCCACAAGCTGACACATGTCACTACAGGATTGAACCCTGATGTCCATCTCTTGTCCTGCTTTTCCTGCTCCATATCTAATCCCTCACTAGAAGACCAGCCACCTCCTCCCCTCCGGCACCCTTGGGAGTCATCCAGGCCAAAGGCAGCTCCAGGATCTTCCATCTCAGAGCTCAGACATGGTGGACCAGCCTGAAATTCTGGGGTTCAGCCCTGAAATCCCACCCGACCATGCTAAGGTCATGGCCCAGGGACCAGGACCATGACCAGGGTTACTTGGTCAATATGGCTCCTCCGTGTTGACTCAAAGATATGGGTGTTTGTGAAATATGCTTGTTTTTCAGATTCCAGAAAAGGTATTTAGGAATTCAATAAATCCAGGAAACATTCTCCCTCTCAAAACGTATTTGGGGTGAATGACCCACCGGGCTGAGACTCAGGGGAGTCGAAATATCTTCCATATCAGTATCCTCTTTCCCACATTCCCTGCTGCTGTCCCTGGTCTGTCCCTAGAAAGGTCATTTGAGCAAAATGTGGAGCCTTCTTGGCATCAAAAGCTGAGAATCTACCACAGCTGGAGAAGAACAGGGTGTACTCCATGTTGGTCCTGCCTCAGACCTCCTAACGTGCACCCCACTTCCCTACTGGACCCCAGCTCAGCACCCACCATGGGGTTCATGTCTCTCTGTCCTGCCTCCTCTGACGGCCAAGTGCTTCCTACTATGCCCTCAACCTTGACAGGAGTCCTGCTATGAACCATCCTTCCTGTGAGTAAGGCAAAGCTGCAGATGACTTCCAGGGTCACCAGTGGAACCCCAAGATCTGTGTCTCTTCCCTGAGCACAGCCTCTTGCCGGGAGCACAGGGACTGAAGCTCCCTGGGGACAGAGTCATCTAAGTCCAGACACTGCCTCAGGGTCATTTTCCTGTCTGGGCTGTTCTGCTCTCTCATCACAGTCCTGCTCTTCATATCCTACTGAATGGGGTGGGGGCCGTGCCTCTGTCCCACAACACACACAGCTCACTAGATGCAGGCTGTCACTGGGAAGGGGAGAGTCCCTGCTGTGCCAGCTCCCTTCAGCAGAAGCAAGTCCTGGAGCTACAGCTGACATCACCCCAGCATTGTCAGTGACCTAAATTTTGACCTGTACCAGCCTCATTTTAGCGATTTGATGGGGAAGAGGTACACAATGACGGTGTTTGCAAGGAGAAGAGTCAAAGGTCTCAGGGTCCAGGAGAGGGACAGGCAGCAGCTCACCCTGAGCTCCCATGGGGAAGAGGGAGCGGAGGTTTTGGCCTCATTTCCCCTTTGTCACTGTCACTGTGGCTTACCTGTCTTGTCCATCAATTGTATGGATCTCACTACAGTGATACGGAGCCTCGTCCTCAGACTGGATGGTGGAGATGGTTAATTAGAGGTCAGCCCCAGAGGCGGAGCCTGAGAAGCATTTCGGGATGCCATCCCCCTTTCTGTTGTTTCCATCACTGTTAGCCTTCATCCCACACTCAGGGACCTTCCACGGTCTCTGTTGATATGGTGGTTGGAGTAGGTGATGTGCTCACTGCTCAGGGTGAAGGTGAGCTTGGCAGAGACTCCCAGGGAGGCAGATGCAGATGGGGGCTGGGTCAGCACAGGCAGAGCACAGAGACCTGGAAACAGAGAATACCGGAATGATTCTGAATGCCCCAAGACTGGACAAATGACCCTCAAGAGAGAGCTTGGAGGGAAATGTCAGGGAGGGAGACCCCTGAGTGCCCTAGGACTCTCTGACTTGTGGAGAAAATGAAGGGCAAGAGGTAGAAGGGAAGCCAGTCCATGATGGGGGATTCCAGAGGTTCTGCCCAGTGGCTGCCCAGCTGGATTGGCCTCTCCAAGCTCCAGTCCTGTCCTTCCTTCTTGCAGCTCAAGAAGGGAGCAGCACTAAATGCAAATCTGTTCCCCACTCCCTCTGAGCTCTTATAAGAACCCTGAGCCTAAGGGCCTCCTGCTGGTAATTGCCTGAGGTCAGAAGGGCCAGGTTTCAGAGTGGGTAGTTGATTCTGCCAAGCAGAAGTGTCTGAAAAGGACGTGTCAGTCATGCCCTTTGCACCTGAGCACAGCCCAGGAGTCTTGGACATAGTAGGGTCCCAAAAACAAGACCCACAGTACCCCCTGATGCCCATAGACTGAATGTTTCCTACATGCACAGCTATTTTGACAGAATTACTAATGATTCCTCAATAGATATCAGACCCTTCGTGAGTGTTTACATGTACCTCCTCAACCAGACCTCACCATAACCCACCAGCAGCTCTCTGCTTAAGGTCAAGATCTCCTCCAGTCTGGTGAGGAGGAAGCCATCATTGTGAGGTTAAATATTTACCCAAAGTCCCCCAGACAGTGATGAGTGAGTCAAGATTCCAAACTAGCAGACTGACCTCAGAGCCGGATGCTCCCTCCATGACAGGCAACACAGTAGCAGGTGTCAGAGGGACATTGGGCAAATTAGATGTCTGGTTGAGCTCCTCGTTTCAGGCTCATCTTCTGACAAGTTATGATCAGGATTCCATTTCTAACTTGGTCAAGGCCATTGAGTTTGGACAACTGTCAGAGCAGGAGTAGAAATCTTTTATTTGTAATAACCATGATTCGCAAGAAGCATTTTTCACTAATATCCTGAACAAATGTATCTGTTTTCAAACCTAGTACTGCTGAGGATGTGATGACACTCATTCACTTACAAAATGCTGGAGACGTTGTTCATAGAAATAATGTATGAAGCGCTGTGCTGATACATGAGCACAAACAGGAGACCCCACGTGCTCACTCCTCAGAGTTTGGTCTGAAGAGACCACTGAAGATGAGGCGAGGGCCACATGCCTCAGACATGTGCACTACTGTTTCTGCTGCGCGTGTCACTCACAGCTCCTCTCCACCCTCCCACCTCGATGCCTCCACTCCTCACACTTCACACCCCAGAGTCTCCCCCATGGGGCCCTGCTGGCCACTCCTGCAGGCTGATTCTGACCCCTTTACTTCTGGGTCTCATTCCAACATGGGAGGGAACTTGTTAGTATCATCCTGGGGAGAATTGACCCTCAAAAAATATGATCTGTGCTTGTGAATTAGGCATATATATCTCTTGGGGAGAATAGCAAGTCATCTAATTTCAAAAAAATATTCCTTATGATCGGCCTTCCTTTCTTGATCTGTACACAAAATATAATTTTATGACTTGTCATGAGGTTTATGGAAATGATCTTCCTATGAGAGGGATCGGCAATATGTATTAAAAAACTTCACACAGACTGCTGTCTTTCATTACACTGACTAATAATGACAATTATTAGTTGATGTTGATGGCTCAGAATCATCTTTAAAATTGTAGTTGTATTTAAACTCTTGTCTTAAGAACAGAAGTAGTGTTCACACATGTCTTAAAAATTCTCTCATTTAGGTGGCCTCAATATTGCTAGTTTGGGTGGAAAGTGGAGCAGCAACTCCTTCCCTGTGAGGTCTGGATCGGGGGTCCTCCATCGCCCCCTGGTGGCTGTGATTACACACTGCAGGGACATGTATGGCAGGGAAACCCCATCCATCTAACCTGCTCTGTCCACGTGGTGGCCACAAGCCACGTGTAGCTGCTGAGCATGAAATGTGAGTAGTCCCAGTAGAAATGTGCTGTAGTTCTGAAATACCCACAACAGTTCAAATACCTGTATAAAAATAATGTAAAATGTCAATTTTTATGTTTAATTCATTTTGAAATGATGTTTTCAATTAACTGATTTGAACAAAATGCGTTAAGGAAAATAATTCCACCTGTGTCTCCTCATTTTTCACATGTGACTATGGGGAAATCCAAAATTACAAATATGATTAAAATTTTATTTCTATTGAACAGGACTGCAAGGTAAACCCACAATTATCAGTCATTTCCTTTTTATTTATTCATTTACTTATTTTTGAGGAAGATTATCCCTGAGCTAACATCTGCCACCGATCCTCCTCTTTTTTGCTGAGGAAGACTGGCCCTGAGCTAACATCTGTTCCCATCTTCCTCTACTTTATATGTGGGATGCCTGCTATAGTATGGCTTGACAAGCAGCACGTAGGCCTGCACCTGGGATCTGAACCAGCGAACCCTGGGCTGCTGAGGTGGAACATGCAAACTTAACTGCTGTACCACTGGGCTGGTGCAATCATTTCCTTTTTAAACAGGAGAGAGAAATTTATGACACCCTAAGGAAAGGCCAAATCATTGCATTGAACGTGCAGTGAGAAGCCACAGGATGGTGGTGAAGACCAGGGACTCTGGGGTCAGAAGACCTGGGTTTGATGTCAGGTGGCCATTTTCTAGTTGTGACCTCAGGCAAGTTACTCATCTCTCCATGCATCAGCTTCCTCCTCTGTATAATGGATCATAATGAAAATACTTATTCATAGAGTATTTGTGATTTATCTATTTATAAACATGAAGTGCTTTGAAGGGTGCTTGATACATATTAAGCACATATGAATGTTTCTTCCTCCTCCTTCTTTTAATATCCTTAATCCTTATTCTTATACATAAAATAAAACAAAGACACTGGAATAGTGGAAGGAGGAAAGTTATGGAAATAAAAAGTCTTGGGTTTGGGTCATTTGACATTGGCCAGATGTCCTTGGCAACACCAAAATACACATCCATGCACACACACACACATGCACACAAGCCCACAGATGCACTGCCCTTTGCACAGGTCACAGGAGGGCACATGCTCACAGCCCCCTGTCCTGCCCATGAAGCCTTTGGGGCCAGGGATGTGGTCCTTGTTCTCCAAAGGAGACATGATGGATGTCCCAGCAGAAGTACAACAGAACTGCTTCCTGCTTGTCCACATCTGTGATGTGGGTCATCTCATCCCCATTGTCTCACAGGGTTGGCCCTGCTTGTGACTCCTCACTCTGAGGAAGCATACATAGTTCTGCAGAACCTGCAAACCTGAACTCCCCACTGTTGACATCAGTGTGTGTCCTCTGACCCACCCACAGAGGGCAGCATGGAGCCATTGGTGGCGTCAACTTAAAAAGCAAATTCACCAGTTATTTTGCCCTCAAAATGAGTTTATCTGGGAATAGCAAGAATAATTGCAATTCAGGAAGTGTGTGCCATGGCAAATGATAGGCAAATATGGAAAATAAAGGAGAGGAGCTGCCTTAAAGAAAAAAAAAAAGTGAGTAGGGAGGGGCTGTTCTACAGAAAGTCCACGGGGGAAAACTAATAGTTGAGGGCAGAAACACCTTCTCATTGGCTGAGCTGTTGCTAGGTGTGGAGAGAAATCTTCCTTCAGCAGTAGAGTAGTTGTACTTCCTTTTGGAGATGCAGGCACCACTATTCTGTTTGGAGTAATTGATGAGGTACAATAGGGCATGAGAGATCCCCCTACAGGCCTTCCTGACTCCTTTTTAGTTGAGGTCTCTTTCATTAATTCCCACAGTGGGCAGGTGAGGACTGATGGGCCTCAGATTGGGATGGTGTCACTGAGAGAAGGGACACTGGGCAGAGAGAGCAGAGGCACCTCACACTGATCCCTCAGGTCAGTCCAGAGGCATGAAGGGAGCTTCACGTGCTTTTAGAGACACCACCTCCTCAGCAGGGCTGAGCTGGCTCAGGAGGAACAGAACCTGCGGTTGGAAGAGAAGCAGATAAGCTTGGTGTCCCGGGACTCTGTCAGGCAGGCAGCAGCCACTGAGCTCCCCTGGAGAAATGGGATTCTTGTCTCACTATGGCCTGACTGGGAGGCTGTGGGGGCCACCTTTCTTTGAGTCAGAGATTTGCTCACTGTAGGATGGATCCTAGACATCAGGTACAAGAGATGTGTGATTTAGAGGACGGTCGTGGGTCTTTCTGGACTGTCAGTTCATGCCCAACCTGAATCCCTGAGAGCTTGGTGGTACACTTACAACCTCAAGAGTTGTGCACCTACAACCAACTGCCTCAAGAACAGGGAGGACAAGCCATGGCAGAAACACTGTTATGAACTGAACTGGTCCCCTCCCAAATATGGGTACTGAAGTCCTAACCCCAGTACCACTGAATGGGACGCTATTGGATAGAGGATCACTGCAGATGTAATTAGTTAATTTAAGATGAGATCACACTGAAGCAGGGTGGCCCCCTAATCCAATTTGTCTGGTGTCTTTACACAAGGGGAAGTTTGGAGAGAAACTCTCACAAGGGAGAATCCCATGTGAAGATGGAGGCAGAATCTACAGACAAGGAACATCAACGATTGCCAGCAAACCACCAGAAGCCAGAAGAGAGGCATGAAGCAGATTCTCCTTCACAGCCCACAAGAAAACCCACCCTGCTGACACCGTGATCTTACACTTTTAACCCCAGATCTGTGAGACTGTAAATCTCTATTGTCAGCCCCCAGGATGTGGTGCTCTGTGACAGCAGCCCTAACTCAGTCCCCCTAAAACTCTGCTCTCAGGGCCTCAGCAGCAGGGTTGGGCTCCTTCCAGCTACTTTGGTCTCTGAGCAACCCCTCCTGGGGAGGACCCTCCTGCCTTGTGCTTCCCTCGCCTACAGTGTCCATTGTCTTCCCAGGAGACTGTCTCAAGGCCCCAGCTAGCACAATGTCCCTCTAAGCTAATTCCTCTTTGTCCCCATGACTGTTCCTCTAGGATCACGGTGGGGAGTGATCCACATTGTTCCAGAGCCTTGTCCTGTCCCACAAGAACATCCTATAATTTCCCATGAGGGTTACGACCATGACTGTAAGTATTCAGAGTCACTACCTTGTTGGGCCATGCACAATCTGTCCCTCACAGAACTGAGAACTGAGTCTAAACTTGACAAAGGTATAAATGAGATGTGAAGTGTGCAAAGAGTTGCAAAAGGGGGAAACACAAGTTCCTGTGAGAACATTCAGGAGAAGTATGTCACTTAGTCTTTATGTCATGGATGACCTCCCCAAGGATGGGACTTTTAAGCAGAATGTTGAAGGAAAATTTGGTGTTAACCTGGCAAAGATCAGTACCCAGGGAAGAATGAGGGGCAGGGAGCTGAGCTAAATGATGAGGTGGAGAAAGGGATTAATGAGAAGGAGAGAGGCATCTTTGCTCATAGAGCCCGTGACTCCTTCATGGCTCCAAGGCTGCAGGTTGCACACCAAGCCTGACTCCTCGCAGGGTGGAGGAGCTCCCTTTCCCAACATCTGTTTCCTTGGGTTACACAGCAGTCAGGTCAATGTCAATTGTCCCCACACTCCTATCCCTTGTATTGGGAATACAGGACAGGTCTGAAAACCTAGAGAGAGAGGCCCCAGTCTCAGGAGGGGGTGGACAACAAGAGCTAAAGGCAGGAGCTCTAGGTGACCTCCCTGCACTGTCCCAACTTGGACCCTGACTATCTGGACATCATCAATACCTGCCTCTCCTGAGCAGATCAAGTGGGGTCTGAGCACACAGACCACAGGCAGGGACAGAGCCTTTGTTCACAAGTGGCCTCGGTGAGCTGATGCTCCCAAGGATGTACCGTGTCAAATCTGTTGAGAGAGGATGGATCTCACTTCTTCAGCCTTGAACCTAGAAGGTGATGCACTCCAGAGGAGCTGACAACAGCACAATGGGCAGGAGGGGAGTAAGACCAGCCCAGGATGCTTTTGTTCTCACTTCCTCTTCACTAACAAACAGTGGAAATGAGTCTTCCTCCTGCACCCAGCATAGCAACATCAATAATAATCAGCCTCATGGCTGGACTGGAGCTGATAGATGCTCAGAGAGGACGTGTGGCCAGAGTTGGAGTCTGAGGTTTGTGATGTTTGATTCTTGAGCCGCTCTCACTCTTTTTGACTGTGCCAGGAGCTGTTGGTACCAAGAGACACAATTATAACCCACAAAGTCACTGATGCTTCAGCACAGGATATGGAAACCAGGGTCCAGGGGTCCCGAGATTGCCAGAGGGGTGAGTCAGGACAAAATGGGCCCCCAAGCCTGATTAGAGGGAGAAATGTGGACAGAAGTAAGTGTGGGGCTAAGACCCATGAACACTGAGTGGGAGGGAGAGCAGGTCCTCTGTGCTTCACAGACTGTGCCTTCCTGTGGTGACTCTCACCTGAGCTTGGAGGAGCAGGTGAGCAGGAGTGAAGCCACTCAAAGCATGGTCCTTGGAGGACCAGCAGCACAGGCTCCCCTGGGGGCTATTAGCCATGCAGATTCCTGGGCTCCACCCTGACCTGCTGCAGCTGCATCTGCATCTTGCAGAGACCCCCAGGGACTGTGTGCTCACTGAAGTCTCAGAAGGTCTGGTCTAGGTCACCAGGGAACTCTCACTTCCTTTGCTTTTAAGCCCTTGTTTGTCCCAAGTCCTTCTTAGACCACTTGAGTGTTGACAACTGTCCTGCCCTCATCAAACTGAGCTTGATTCAGGTGCTGGATCCCGTAATGCTAGGGAAAACTGTTTGAAGAACAGACATTTTCACAAGCCACATGGGTGATGGGTTGGGGAGGGGGACATCCCAGTGGCTTCCAGACAGAAATAGATAGGTCACACCATTTCTCTTGTTCTCATTCAGCTCCAGATAATGTGGACTTTCCACATGACCTCACACATTGTGGTCTCTTCTATATTAGAACCTCCATACGTTTCCCCCTCTGAGTGAAACACCTTCCATGACCTTATGCCTCAACAATGCCTGCTGTCTTCTTCCATTCAGGCTGCTACGCCAAAATGCTCAATAGTTAGCTTAAAAACAAGGCAGATTTATTGTTGTACTTCATGAGGCTGGAAAGTCCAAGATCAAGTCACCAGCACTGTTGCCTTCTGGAGAGGGTCCTCTTCCTGGTGATAGCTGATGCCTTCTCTCTGTGTCCTCCCTCCCATGGTAGAAGAGGCTGGGCATGTGGCATCTGTTGTAAGATTACTAATCCTGTTCATGAGGCTCTGCCCTCTTGACCTAATCACCTCCCAAAGGCCCATCTACTCATACTTTCACCTTTGGGGGTTAAGATTTCAACATGTCCACTTTGGAGGGACACAAACCTTCTGACCATAGCATCTGCCAAAATCCTAATCATCTTTTCAGTTCTGTGTACATATCGCATGTCTGAGATGTGGCCTCTGACCCCCAGAACATTTGGCAACACAGAATTACAATTTTTTTAGCATTTAACAAAAGTATCCTCACAGTTGGGTATGTGATATCCAGATTCTTTGCATGGAGTGCACCCCTCCCCTCCTGTCTCTACACCTCCTGTCTTACCTTCATGATACCCTAACAGGACTAGAAACACATCAGAAAGCAACGTCTGTTAGCAGCGAAACCTTTTCAGTGACTATATAATTGACTACGCGTTCTTGTCTTTTACTCTATTAATATAGTACAGTGCATTGATAGATTTCCAGATGCTAAAACAACCTTGAAATTCTTGGATAAATACTACTTGTCATGGGGTATAACCCTTTCTATGTTTCCAGATTTGGTTTATAGCATTTTGTTGAAGTTTTTTTACTCTATATTCCTAAGGATCATTGGTCTGTAGTTTTCTTGTGATGTCTTTGTCTGGTTTTAGTATCAGGGTATTACTGGCTTCATGGAATGAGTTGCTAAGTGTTCTTAAATCTTCTTTATTTTGGAAGAGTGTGAACATTTGTATTAATTCGTTAAACTTTTGACAGAATTCACCAGTGAAGCCATCTGTGTCTGAGGCTTTCTTTTTGGGAAGTGTTTGATTAGTATCTTAATCTCTTTGCTTATTGTAGGTTTAATCATATTTTTTATTTCTTCTTGAGTCAGTTTCAGTAGTTTATATATTTCCAGGAATTTATCCATTTCATCCAATTTTTTGGCATGCAGTTGTTCACTGCCAGATTATTCCTCTTAGTCTTTAATGCCAGACTTTGGGGAACATATCTTGTATCATTTCTGTCTTTTTATTTTTAATGGTCCTTTTTATGTGGTCGATCTTGGAGAATGTTCCATGCACACTTGAGAAGAATGTGTGTTCTGGATTTGTTGGCTGCAGGTTTATATCAACGTCTCAAGCCTAGTTGATATGCAGTGTAGTTCAGGGCTTTTATTTCTATATTTATATGCCATTAATATATTTACCCATGACGTTGCCATAGCTGAAGTTTTTCACTTCTTTGTATAGATTCGCATTTCTGTCTGGTATCCTTTTTCTTCTCTCTGAGGAGTCCTTTATTATTTCTTATACTGAGGGCCTGTGGGTGACCAATTCTGTAAGTTTTTGTATGTCCAAAAGAATTTTATTTTGTACACATTTTTGAAATATATTTTCACCAGGTGAAGAATTCAAGGATGACAGTTTTTCTTTTAGTATTTAAAGACATTGCTCTCCTGTCTTCTAGATTTCATTGCTTCTAAAGAGAAATCTGCTTTTATCCTTGTGTTGTCCCTCTGGACAGAAAGGCTTTTCTCACTGCTTTTGAGAGAGTCTTCATCACTGCTTTTAAGCAATTTGCTTCTGATGTGTTGGTGGTGTTTTATTTTTTGTGTGCGTTTCTGTGCTTGGTGTTCACAGAGCCTCTTGGAACTGTGGGTTTGTAATTTTCATCACATTTGGAACATACTGGTCATTATTTCCTTAAATAGTTTCTCTATCACCGTCTCCCCCACCCCGCTCCCATTTTCTATCCTACAGTGCCTCCAATTACACCATTTTAGGTGCTTGAAGTTGTCTTAAAACTCACTGAGGCTCTATTTACTTATTTCTTAGTCTATTTTTTTCTGTGTTTTATTCTGAATAGTTTCCCTTGCTCTGTCATCAAGTTCACTAATCTTTTTCTTTTGCAGCATCAAAACTGCTGTGAATCTCACCCAGTGTATTTTTCTCTGTGATTGTATTTTCATTTCTAGTTTTTCTGCGTATGTCTGCATGTTTCCACTTAAAATGTTCAGTCTTTCCTCTAACCTCATGGACACGTGGGATACACTTATAGTGATTTCTTTTGCATCCATATCTATAAGATCTCTCACTGTCGCAAATTCAGGTCCAGTTTGGATTGATTAACTTTTGCGCTCATTATGGGTCATATTTTTCTGCTTCTTTGCATAAAATATTTGATAGAATATTTTGTGGCATTTGCCACACATTGCAAATTTTTCCTCATGAGTGGCATGATTTTAAAAAAAGTTTTTGATATAGTTTTGTATTTTTAATTCTCAGATTCAGTGAAGCTTCTTGGAAACAGTTTGATCATATCTTGTCTTCCTTTTATGCTTTCTTATGTGTGACCACACAAGTTTCTAGTTTGGGTTGATTTTTCCTCAACTGAGGAAAAGCTATTCTTCCCAGTGAAGTGGACTTTGAGCTGCCAGGGAGTCCCAGCTGGTTTGGGTGGGGGGTCAGGATTGAAAAGGAGTCTTGGTGGACACCATAGTGTCCACTGCACTGGTTTGCTCCATTCAGAATCCCGGGCTGCCATGGGGCTTCAGGCACTCAGCCTCTCTGGGCAGTTCTTGGGATAGTCCAGGACATGTGGGCCATGGAGAGAAAGCAATGCCATAGTCATCATCACCACATGTAAGAAATCCGGAGACTGCAAAGAGGCATGAATGTGTGTCTGCCCTTCCGTTCGGTCTCTTGATCCACAGATCACACCATGGCCCAGAAAACACCAGGACAGCCTAGTCCTGCCAGTCCTAAATCCACTCCTGATCCACCCTCTGCAGAGCTGCTTGGAGGGCTGGGAGCAGATGGCAGCCTAGGGGTCTCAGACCTGGGCACCTGGGCTAGACCAGCTCATGGCTTTGTCTTCAGCCCTCCTGAGGCTGGAGGAGAGTATAATGCAGTGGGGAAGGGTTTGTGTCTCACTTCCCCATCAGCCTGTGTCGCTGAGAGCATTACAACTGCTGTCCCCCGACTGACAGTGATAGTTAGCCTCATCCTCAACTCAGGCCCCACTGATGGTCAGAGTGGCCATGTTCCCTGAGTTAGAGCCAGAGAATCATTCAGGGATCCCTGAGGCGGCTCACTATACCCATGGATGGCCATAATAGGGGCCTCATCTGGCTTTTGCTGGTACGAGTGAGCATGATAGCTTTCTAGGTTCTCTCCCTAGCAGATGATCTTGGCTGTGTGTCCCAATGATACAGACACCACAGGTTACTGTGAGATCAGAGGAGGCAACAGAAGCTGCAAGAGAGGAGAGGAGAGCAGAGGTGAGTGTGAGGATGAAGGTCTCATTCCCAGAGGACACACACCTGCAGCCTCCCCTCTGCAGAGCTGAAGGTCAGGACCAGGATGCTCCCTCGTTTCTTTGGGGCCTAAGCCCTGAGGGGCAGCACCTGTGCAGAGAATGAGGCAAGGGAGCAGGGGAGGGGGTCCAGGCCATGGATGCCCCAGATCTCTGCCTCAGAGCTCACAGCACTACCGAGCTCTACAAAGACCCTTTTATTTTCTTCTCAGGCTCTTAGAGGCAGTGAAGGTGGTATTTATGTGAGCCTCCCCTGTGGCCCCTCATTGAGATGGGAAGTCGCTGAATCCAGCTGTGGAGACAGCCCAGGTGACTGAAGAAGAAGAGGGAAGAGTCCCCCAGCTTTCTCTATCTGCTCCTCATGTCAGAAAGTCAGCCGTGAACCCCACGTCTGACCACAGCCTCCTCCTGAGGTCAGACCACATGACCTCTGTTCTAAACTCTCCTGGCCTGTGGTCTGTCCTGGGCTGGCCCAGCAGGGCTGTGGCCTTCCAGGAGCCTGGCCTCCTGAGAGGTAACTGTCAACACTGACTCACTGAAGCTTTCCCATGGACCCATTGTCTTCCTCCTCCTATTTATCATTCTCCCAGGGTCCCTCAGGCACAGTTTTGTCCCCATTCTTGGGATAGTATCATTGAAATGCACTTGTGTCAGTAGAATTTTTATTAGTCATTTTGTATATGCCAGTTTCCTTGTTAAACAAATACTTGCTTTTGTGGATCCATCACAACTTCATCTTAATTTACATATGGGGTTTGCGTCCCTCGTATGACATCTCCATTATGACAATAGACTTGCAAATAGCGCTGTCAACTCCTTGTTTCTTTTTTAAAAAAATTTTCATCAATGTTTCATGGAAACTTGTTAAAAGCACCAGAAATCCAGTCTTGACTAAAACACTTACTTTAGGCCCTGTGGTCTCTGTGAGGGCCCTCAGAGTTACATCTTTGCATAGGATGTGAGCTCTGGGGGCTGGATGGTCAGTGGTCCCTCAAGCGAGGCAAATCCTGTCACTGAACCAAGGACAGCCCAGTGACCAGAGCTGTGACCTGAGGAGTGAGCATCCACTTCACTCTGGAAAGTCTCCTGAAGGAGGCTGCAGATGCTCCATCCAGGGACCAGAGGCTCTGACTGCCCCATCTCCCACCACCTGAGATGACCCTGAGCAAAGGAGCTGCAGCCCGGAGTCCAAATCTGTCTGGATGCAGGAAATGAGAGGCAGAGGGTGGTCAGGGTATCTCTGGACATGTTCAGATAGAGGAGTCAGCTCCTCAGGACCACTGGTGGAAAGTGATTTGACCTGCATTTCAAGGTGAGACACTCACAGGGTCCGGGTGCTTTCAGTGTCCTGGGTGTCACTGTGTGAATCTGACTTTCTGAACGTGGTCCCTGCAGCCCAAGGGGATGACCAGGCTGTCCTAAATCCACTCTGTGCACTGAATATTGGCAGCTGCTGATGTCCAGGGCTGGTCTCCCTTGAGGCTCCGCCTGGGCCGTCCCCCTCTATCCTGGATGCTCCTGGCGGCAGCTCTGCTGCTCTCTGCTGGTAGAGGAGAACCCAGACCAAGAGCTTCCTTCCTGCAGGACACCCCAGAGCCCCTGTCACCTGAGAGGGTGTGGAACAGGGAGTCCAGCCCTCCCTCTCTGCCAGCTGTGACCCCTGTCGTGCCCAGCACAGTGAGATCCAATACAGTGTACAGGGAGGCAGGGTCATTGTAGTTTCTGTAACCATATCTCAGGGTTGAAATGCATTTCCTTGTCCCTTTTAGAAGAAAGGAGAGCGCAGGATAAACTATATTCCCTTTGCAAAGTGGCAAGTTCCATAGAAACGAGTGTGACACCCTCTAGGGACCCACACCTCCTATGTGTTTGGGAAGCAATACTGATGTTTCCCCTTCCATTAAGGACAGCTGTTGTTCATGGGGGCACCTGATGTTTCTGGCCCCAAATGTCAGTAGGAGCACTTGCATCACCATGATTACTCTCATCTCCATTACTATTATTTGATTCCATAACATACCTCTCGGAGTTTTAGTGGGAGGATTTCTACACTAGCTTAGATGACCATTTTGATGAAACTCGAAATCTCCTTTTAATTCCATCCTGGGGACGCCTGTTCTCACCATCCATTATCTTTTCCCTTTTTCTTGGACTCTCACAAAGGAAGGGCAGGAGATGCTAGGTCCAGGGTTCACTCACTGAGACATGCTGAGTCTGTATTTTATTTATCAGAACCTTTCTTGGATTTTGTATCTTTTAATTTTGAAAAACATCAGTGTCAGTCTCCTCATTTCACAGCAGGTAAAGTTGAGGCTCAGGGACTCAGTTCCCCAGGAAAACAGAGAAAAGTGGGGTGAGTCCAGGAGTGGAGTGCAGGAGGTCCTGGCTTCAGATCCTGGGCTCTTTGGGGCAGAACTTGACCAGGGAAGAAGGGAGGGAGTGTAAGGGCAGGGATCTTGGATCATCTGGGATCATCTGGATCATGTGGGATTATCTGGGCTCACTGCTGTTCCCAGCATGGCCTGGCCATGACAAGGAGCCCCCACAGCCTGCACACACAGGTGTCAGCAGAGCTATGCCCAGGTTAGAGCTGGAGAATCTGTGAGGATAGGGGAGGTTTCTTTGTGTGTGCAGGGGCCTGGCCTGGGTGCCGCTGTCTCAGCACTGTTTGATCCTGTCTCTCCTGGGCAGGGTTCTCATGGCTACCCAATTAAGGACAACTGAGTCTTCAGGAGACCACAGGGCCTGAGGGTTCAGGAGACTTTGGGGCTCAATCTCAGAGGTCCCACCCATGCAGCATCCCCTGGGCTGAGCTCAAGATCAGGGCCAGGTCAGGGTCCTGAGGGGGCTGAGCCTGAGGGCAGGGCCTGGGAGGCAGCATCTGTGTAGCAGGTGAGGAGAGGAAGCAGGAGAGGGGTTCAGGTCATGGTAAGGATGCCCCAGAGCTCTGTCTCTGAGCCCACAGCTGAGCCCAGCCTCCCTCCTGCACTCAATAGTCCCTCTGATAATGTTCCTCTGTCTTGAGATGGGCTGGAGAGAATTGCCTGTGCTTCTGAGTGGGTTGAATGGATCTGGTTCATGTGAATTCTTCACCTCTTGTACCTCATAGGAGTATTCTTGTCCATACTTTAATTTAAAAATGTAAGGATTTAAGGGAATTGCACACCCCCACGGTTGTCTGTGAAGCTCACAGTGATGGCAAAAGGGTCTTCTCCGACTTCTTGTGACCCTGATGGTCTTTTTCTCTTAATCCCTCTCTTGATGTGCTTTCTATGCCAGGCAGCAGTGTATGCATGTGGCTGACCCCTGTGCAGGGCTCTCAATGATGGCAACAATATTTGATGACAGTGACTCAGCACTGACCGTGTGCTGTGCTTTGCCCTGTGCTGCGGGCTCTGCCCACTAGAACTCATAACCGTGGAAGCACATCTGAGGGAAGAATTGTTTCCTGCCATCACAGGCTCCTAATCAATGCACTTCACAGCAGAGCCCAAGTAAAGAGGGTCCCTGGGGATAAAGGAAGCCCCATGACAGCAGCCTCACCTTAGGACAGGCCAGCAGGACCTGCAGAGTGAGCAGAGCCCATGGCTAAAGGGCAGAGCGAGTTGGAATCTTCTTGTCCTGGATGAGTAGGGTCAGTGGGTGGGATCCTGCACTGACCAGCTCCTCACTGGGAGGAAAAGGTGGCGGCCCCTGGGAGAGGGCGCAGCAGCCTGGGAGCCAGGGCCAGAAGCCCAGCTCTAGAGGGTATTTTCTGCCTAAGACATGGAGGCTGGAGCCAGCTGGCCACCAGGTTAGTTGCAGATGGCTCCAGACACTATCGCTAATCTTCTTCTCTTGTACTATACCATTCACTAATATTTATACTTATTCCTTACTTTTATCTTTTTTTGTGTGTGAGAAAGATTGTCAGCGAGCTAACATCTGTGCCAATCTTCCTTTACTTTATGTGGGATGCTACCAGAGCATGGCTTGAGGAGTGGTGCTAGGTTCGTGCCTGGGATCTGAACCTGCGGACCCTGGGCGGCTGAAATGGAGCACGTGTACTTAACCACCATACCACTGGGCTGGGCCCATGTTTATTCTTTATTACTGATCCCCACCAGAATGAAATTCCATGAGGGCAGGCAGTTTGATCTGCTTTGTTCACTGTTGAGTCTCCAGCATCCTGAACAGTGTCTGAAACTAGTCAGTGGATTGGAGCTTACTTCCTGGTGTTGCATCATGTGTTAAGAATTTTATGCGTATGCGTGACCACTGTTTAGATTATCATATGTCACTCAAAAATAGATTTCAGATTCTCTGTTAGATATTTTTAGTGGATTTGTGACTTAGCAAAAAGGCAAAACCTCTGCCTGAATGAGCCTAACTGGTGGGGGCACATCCCTGTGATCCTCACCTGCTCCCAGGACACTGCCAGGTGGGGTCTGAACTCTACCTTTCTCTTCCTGGTCAGTTTTGAGAAATCACAGGAGAGCTTTCTCAGGATCATAAAGCCATTGAACTCAGGATTTGAAGAGTTGCCTCTCTCAAAGGAAGAATAGAAAATTCTACTATTTGGTTCAGGCATTTCAATCTCTCTTTCTCAGAGGGACACAGTGGTGGGAGAGAGAGAGAGAGAATAAGTAAGGAAATAGAAGATTTACACAACTCTGTTTACAGTTTGATGTAACAGACATTTGCAAAACATTACACGCACCGCCGAACACAAAATCTTTTCAAGTACCTTTGGACGATTATCCAGGATTGACAGTATTCTAGGAATGAATCAAATATCACTAAATTAAAAGGACTAGGACCATGAAAAATATGAAAACATAATTAAATTTGAAACAACAACCTGAAGAAATGTGGAAAAACCCACTTATTTGAAAATTGAAGAATATACATGTAAGTAAACCAGGAGTCAAAGAAGAAATCAAAACTTAAATGAGAAAATACTGACTTTTATTAACACAAAAAACAAAACATATCAGAGCTTAAGGACTGCAGCTAAAGCAGTGCTTTGAGGAAAATTTTTAGCTGTACATGCTGATCATTAGAAAGGAAGAAAGATCTAAAATGAATAATTTAAGATTTTAACGCATAGAGGTAAAAAAGAAGAGAAAATCAAGCCAAGTGTAAATAAGAGGAAGAAAAAAACATCACTACTGACCCTCCAATAATTCAGCATTATCAAGAAATATGAAAAGTAATGAATGCCAACACTTTAGATGATTTCAATGAGGCAAACGAAATTCCTAACAAAGTTCTCATGCAGTGCTGTCCACACACAGGTGAGGCCATCTTGGCTCCACCCTCACAGTCTCCTTCCAGTGACATCCTCAGGGCCTTCCTGCTTCACCTTGATTTACCACGTGTGCACCTCATTTACCTTGTGCTCTCACATGGGGACCTGGGTCTTTGAGGCTGGAGTGGGAGAGATGAAGGGCGTTTCTATAGCTGTGTCTCATGATCTGTTCACTGTGGATTTTTTCCAATTATTTTATTGTGGTAAAACATTCATGACATAAAATTTACCATCTTAGCCATTTTTACATGTCCAATTATCTCAGAATGCTCTATCTGTTCACTATGAATTTTTGTATGTCCTTCACTGAGAAGCAGAATTAAGGGGGAAGTTTATCATGATCTCTCACTTAGATTTTTGTGTCCTTTTATTTTGTAGGTCTCTTGTATGCAGCCTATAATTGGGTCTTGTTTTTAAATTCAATCTGACAATTTCTGTCTCTTAATTATGTTATTTAGACTGTTTATAATGAATATGGTTATTAATGTATTTTATATATAACATGTCAGTCTTTATTTTCTTTGTCCCATATCTTCTTTGTACTCTTTTTCTTTTTTCTGTTTTTTTAAATTAAGTATTATTAGTATTCCTTTTAATGACTTTTTTGGCTTAATAGCTATAAATATTTGTCATTTTATTATCTATAACTTTTCAAAGTCAACGTTCAGGTTATATTACATCACGTCACACATAGTATCAGGACCTTATAACGTGCAACCACCTCTTTCATTATTTTCACCATCATGTTCAAATATTTTACTTTTATGTGCAGTATACATTCCAACATATGAAGCTATCATATTTTGCTTTAGACAGTGAATCATCTTCTAAAGAGATTTAAATAATAAAAACATTCTTAATATTTATAGCCATAGTTTGCAATTCTGTTTCTTTCCATACATTTTCATAGATTTAGATCCTTTCTGATATCATTTCCTTCTGCCTGAGGGGTGTTAAATATTATTTTCTGGCTTGCAGGTCTGCTCATGATCAATTCTGTCAGTTTTAGCATGTCTGAAGAATTTTTTATTTAGCTTTCATTTTTGAAAAGTATTTTCACTGGGTAATGAATTAAGGTTTCTTCTTTTTTCTTTCAAGCATTTTAGAGATGTAAATCCACTGTCTTCCCACTTGCATTTCTTCCAACGAGGAATCTGTGGAATCCCTTTCTTTGTTCCCCCGATCATAGTGTCTTTTCTCTCTGGCTGCTTCTAAAACTGTCTCTTTTTTTACTATCTTAAAATATTCCATATTGGTTTTTGTTGTTGTTGTTGTTTTTCTGTGCTTGATGTTTGTGGAGCTTTCTGCATCTGTGACTTTAGAGTTCCCATCAAATTTAGAACATTTGGGCCAATATTTCTTCAAATATGTTTTTTTCAATACACCTACCCCATCTTCTATCATTGGGAGATGCCAATGACTTCCATAAAACTTTGCTTGGAGTATTCCTACAAATGAGTGAGTCTTTGTTCATTTTTTAAATTATTTTCTCTCTTTAATTTTGTAGATTCTGTTGCTATATCTTCGAGTTCAATCATCCCTTCTTCAGCAGTGACACATCTGTTGTTAATCTCATCCCTCATATTTTTAACCTAAGAAATTGTTATTTTCATGCTCAGAAGTTAGGTTTGTATATTTGTATTTTCTCCTGTGTCTCAACTTAACATTTTCAATCATTTGGACCTAATTTGGACAGAGCATTGCAACATCACCTCTTAACTGAATATGCAGCCTCCTGCTTGCCCTACAGATTTCAGACTTGCCAGTCTGACAACTACATGGGCCAGTTCCTTAAAAATCTCTCTCTCTACATATATAGATAGATATATGGATAGAAAGGTAGATAGATAGATAGATAGATGGATAAATATACACACGTATTGGATATCTGTACAGATATAGACAATTTATCTATCTATCTATCTCTCTGTCTATCTATCTACCTATCATCTACCTTTCTATCATCTTTCTGTCTCCTTATTGATTCTGTTTCTCTGGAGAACTCTAATTAATACACATTAGTAACTATAAATCTTTTTTGTTAAATGTGTTTTATTTGAATGGTTGCTTTAGGGTCAAAGCACTGATCTAACATAAAAATCTACCTTCCAGTGATATTATATTATTTCACATATAGTATCAGACCATTTTAACAAGCTCTTCCCTCCCCCCAACTTTTGTGCTATCATCGTTGTATATTTTATTTTGATATTCATTAGAAAACAAAGTAATTTCTTTTCCTTTACTGTTATGTTTTATAGACGTTAACATAAGACAGATGTTTCTATTTTATCCATGTAGTTACCATCTGATGCTTTTTTTTCTTTTGGTAGATTCACACTTCTAGTTGGTATAATATTGCTTCTGACTGAGGGGTATCTGTTACTAATTCTCATTGAAGATCTGTGGCTGATCAATTATGTAGGTTTTTGCATGTCTAAAAAAATTTCACTCTGCCTTCATTTTTTAATTCAAGGCTGAAAGTGATTTTTCTTCCATTTTCTTTTGAAGACACATTTTTTAAAGGCTTTATTTTAAAGATATTTCTCTATTGTCTTCTCAGTTTTGTTGCTCTTAATGAATAATCTGCTTTTACCATGATATTTGTTCCTCTGTTGATGACATGTATTTTCTGTAGCTCACTTTTAATATTTTCTCCTCATCACTGGTTTTCAGTGTTTTGATTATGATGTGTGTTAGTGCTATTTTCTCATGTTTCCGGGGCTTATGCTTTATTCAGTTTCTTGGATATGTCAGTTACTAATTTCACCAAATTTGTAACATTTTGGCTGTTATTTCACTAAGTATTTTTTCTGTTCACCTTGCCTGTCTTCTCTGCTCTGAGACTCCATTACATGCTTAGTAAGCTCCACAAAGTTGTCCTACATCACTGAGGCTGTGTTCATGTCTGTCACTTATTTTTTCTTTGTTTTATTTGAATAGCTTCCACTTTTCTGTCATCGAGTTCACAAATCTCTTCTTTTGTAGCATCTAATCTGTCATCAATCTCATCTAGTGCATTTTTAAATCTCAGACATTACAATTTGCATCTCCAGAAGTGAATGTGGTCTTGTTTAAACGTCGTCCATGTCTGCATGTTGTCTTCAGTCCTTCCTCTAGCTCTTTAAACAAATGGAATATTGTTATAATAACAATTTTTGTATTGTCTCCTAATCCAACGACTGCAGAGCCTGCTTGGAGGGCTGGGAGGAGAGGGCAGCCTGGGGATCTCAGATCCAGGAACCTGGGCAAGGTCTGCTCATGGCTTTGTCTACAGTCCTCCTGGGGCTGGAGGAGAGTGTGATAGAGAAAGGAAAGGGGTTTGTGTCTCTCTTCCCCCTCAGTATGTGTCACTGTGCGCTTTACCACTGCTGTCCCTCACCTGGCAGTAATAGTCAGCCTCATCCTCAGCCTGGGCCCCGCTGATGGTCAGGGTGGCTGTGTTCCCCGAGTTGGAGCCAGAGAATCAGTCAGGGATCCCTGAGGGCCGGCTGTTATCATCATAAATCACCAGCACAGGGGCTTGTCTTGGCTTCTGCTTGTACCAGTGAACAACTTTGTTTCCAATGTTGTTTCCCCCAAAGGTGAATCTGGCTGTCTGTCCCAGGGTCACTGACACTGATGTTGGCTGCATCAACATGTAGGAGGCCACAGAGCCTGCAAGAAAGAGAAGAAGAGACATGTTGGAAGACAAAGGACCAATTCCCAAGAGATTCCCCACTTGCCTGAGCTGGATAGAGCTACAGGGATTCTGCGAGACCCCTGGATGCCCCCTCTAATCAATGTCAGTCTCAGTGGCCCATGAGCCTGACTGGTCAAATGAGCCTTTGAATAAATGAGAAACTCCCCCCTTCTCTTGGCAGGTGCATCCCCTAAGGCCTCACACAGAGCCACTGAGTGCAGTGGGGAGATTTCAATATGACCAGCCCCTCATCCTGCAGCAGATTTATGAGCATCCTGCCCACCACAGGCAGGTCCCTACTGAGCTCAGAGTCAGGGCCAAGATTGTCCCAGAGCCCTGAGGCTGAGGATGGGGTGAGCCTGGGTGCAGCACCTATGTAGTGAGCAACTAGGGCAAGCAGGAGAGGGGTCCAAGCCATGGTGGAGGTGCCCTGATTCTTCTCCTCAAGCCCCAAGGCTAGGCAGGTTTCCTCCCAGGCCTCTCTTATCCTCTTTCTGGAGAGAGCTGCTGGACATGCAAATCAGCCAGGGCTCAGGCAGTGTTGTTTGAGGAGCTTTGTGGTTTCAGAGAAGGGCTCAACCCCAAGGGACACAGAAGGGGAGGGGTTCCCTGCAGACCCCACCCTCAGCCAACAGGATGCTCCTTCACCTGCAGGTCCTTTAGTCTGGGGCTAAGTCTCCCACCCAGGTTGTGTCCTAAACTCTCTCTCTGGCTTGGTCACAGCAGAACTCAGAGGTGAAGTCTGTATGCATTTTCCGGGAAACCCAAACTTCTGTCCACTGAAGAGTGCTGGGCTGTCATGAAGGTGATCAGAGTCACACTAGTGATGCTGGGTTATCCGGAGCCCCCAGGTCCTTGCTTTGTTCCATTCTGGCTCAGCATGGAGGTGGTTAATGTCATCTAGGAGTCCGGGATGTGTCCTCCATAACCATTTTGTGGTGAAGTTCATATATTGGTCTATTTGTAGCTCCATCTTCAGAAGCTTCACACAGGAGATCTAATCTGAATATCCAGGAGCCGAGTGAAGTGACCCTCCTCATTCCTCTTCTACAGGTGACACTAAAAGGCTTAGATAGGTGCAGGGTCGTCGCAGACTCAGCTCCTGAGTAGTAGAACCAAAAGTAAGATTCTTCCCCTGCCAAGTACACATGGAGTTCTTGAGCAGTCATCAAGGTGCTGTGAGTTTCTGCTCTTGGCCATGATCTCCCAGGGCAGGTCATAGGGTCTGTGCCTCAGCATCCCCATTGTGTGATCAAGACCAGGCACACGTCATGTGCTCTAAAGAAATGTTAGTGCATAAGAATGACAGTGGCCTGCAAACGCTAGCAAGTCCTCAAGTGAATATTGCCAAGGAGAATGTATTAATTAATGAGATAATTTAATTTAATATGTCAACAAATGTTTATTGAGAAAACTTCTGTCTTCTGGGCACTAGGAAGCAGGAAGAATAGAATTTTTTGGCTCCCCTCCCCGTTCTTTGGAGATGTATGTAGAGGGACAGATGAGGTGACAGTGGAGGAGCTCCCAGGGAAGGAGGAGTGGCCATGTCTGTCAAGACAGGGGGCTGTCAGAGCCCAGGGAGGGAGGAGAAACGTGTGGTTGCAGGGAGCATGGTGTTAGCAGACAGCGACAGCGTGTTAGCACGATTAGGGTGGGCTGGGGGCAAAGGGCCTGGACCTGTGCCAGAGAAAAAGGTAGCGTCTCCATGAGCAGATCTGAGATACATGGGGCCAGAAAATTTGTCCTTGAGAGTGAAGGATGACACCGCAGAAAAATAAGGACACCTTTTCCTTCAGGTATGAGGTCGTGGTTACTAACCCCCCTGCATGTTAGAGCCCCTGATGCCCAGGCTCACCCCATGACTAGGCGGCTGTGCCTGGTGATCTCTGCTGCCCCCTGCTGGCCGCTCCTCACTGGCTGTGGCGGTGCAGGGGCGCCCTCTGTCCTGGGGTGAATTCAGACCCACTGCTTAGTTCCTGATTCCTGATTCAGGGACTGCTGCCCCAGGGCAGGAATTGTTCTCTCCACATGGCCCCTGCCTGCCTCAGTCCAGGCACAGAGGGGCTCAGATTTCCCACGAAAATATGAAAACGGTGAAAGCAAAGCCACCATGCTGGAGGAAGAGGAGTAAACCTGTGACGGGAGAGTGTGAGGAGGAGCTGAGTCAGCTCCCATGGGTGAGAGCCAGAGCTTTCCAGGGAAACTGAGGGGCTCTAAGATCCAGACCAGTTCCCATCTCATGTGACACTCTCTTGTAAGTCAAGGATTTGGGAACAGCAGTGGTGTGTAGCCATGTGATAAGGGGGGATTTACAGGTAATAAATCAGGATTCTGGGAGCAGCTTAACACATACACTGCCTGATGGTCCAGGATGGTGCTGCTGCGCAGGGATGTGTGAAGCACAGGTGGGTTCAGACCTATCCCCTGCTCTCTCCCCGTTTATCTGGGGCCTGAAGACACTCAGTGGGGTGCTTGCTGATTTCCCCATCCCCGTGCTCATCATGCAGACATACGGGTATTTAAGTTGCTGCATGCACCTCTGGTCCTGCACCAGCTATCTAGGGTCCCATGTGGGGGACCCATCCCACATTCCCTCATTTTCCACAGACAGGCTGACCTCTAAGGAGCACAGAGCGAGGGGCCTTCACTTCACAGAGAAAAGAAGGGATAAGAGAGGGTGAGTGGCGTTCCCAAGGTCACCTGAGGAGGAGGAGAAAAGAGCAGGACCTAGGTGGTCCTTGACCAGACATAGCAACTTCCTCTAATGTACAGGAACCAGTCTGGGCTAGGGAAGGAACGATAGAAAATCTTCAGCCAGCATTTGCGGAGCCTGAAGCAAACAGCTCCTCCTTGTCAGTTTTCCCAGCTGCCTGTGGGGGCGCTGCTGCACCGGGACACAGGCCTCCTTTGGGGACTGAAAGAAACCCTAAGAATGAAAAGCCTCAGATTAGCATCAAATATAGGGACCTTTTCATGATCTTTTACTCTGCAAGTGCCGTTGAAATATTGGTTTTCAGACTCTCTGCTTAATGAAATCTACCTACCACTCATGGCCCATTAGCAGGATCATTACATTGTAGGTGTAATATGTAATCCCATTATATTGTCAAGATTTATTGAGGAGAGAATAATTCTTTGCTTTATGCGTGATTTCCCTTCCCCACGAAGTATCAGCTTTGATACGAGTCAGGAGCGTAGACAGAGGAAGCTTCTGTGTTTCCCTTTTCAAAAAATCCCCGTTTGATGTTTTTCTCCTCTCCATGTGGCCTAAAACTGAGGGCACTAAGATGGTAAACCTCAGATATATGAAGAGAAATACATTCTGCACGCAATTTTGTTCAGGGGATTGAAATTATATTTTCCTACGGAGCAACAAGATCAGGCTCAATATTGACTTAGTAGTTTATTTACATCATCACGCATGTGTGTTGGTATCTGATTTTTATAATAGACCTATATTTGCAAAAACATTATTTCTGAAACTTGTTTGTACTGCACAAGTGCTCAGTTCTTGGTCTGATGTGGGATTCTCATGAACACTTTCCCTTTTCCAATGCAAAGAGGTGGTTTCTGCCCTTGTTCACACTGGAAAGCCACCTGCATATGACTCTCCATGAGTGATAGGACCCTTTTCCTTCCAGATATCGGGAGTAGGGTTTGGGAGGGTGTGGTCAGACTAGTCTCCTATGGTCCTCCGTGTTCTCTCAACTTCACATTCTCAGGGAGTAGATGATCAGAGAGCCGGTCCCCCTCCTGTCACTCATTGTGCTGAAACAGTGGAACAAGACTGTCCCTTCCTAATGCAGATCTCCTGGGAGGTCTCCATCACCTGGGACTCGCTGAGTTGTTCCTCCTGGCAGCCCAAGTAGCAGGGACATGTGTCAGGATTTCCTTTTTCAGTGTGCTTTTTTTTCTTTTTCCCAAGAGTTAGTTTCTATTTACACTGAAGAATCCCTATCCCTTGAAATCCAGGGCCTTGCACAGACATGTTCACTGGTTCATGCAGTGGGAAATGTCTGCTGTGTGGAGCGTTCCTGCACCATCCTCATCATGAAATCCTCCAGCACCGTCAGGTGACCGCTTTATGGAATGTGCTTCTGCAGTCCCTGTTTCATCTCTTCTGCCCAGTTGAGCACATTTCCATGGCTAATATTCTTCCTTTTTGTTGCAGCAGGAGACCTTTGTGTCTTTGTCAAGGTCGTTACATGGGCATTTAAGTATTCTCCAGGGAAACTGTTTTTGTGTGTAAAGTCAGCCATTTTTGTAGGTCTTCCAGAAATTTCCTCATTGACTCTCTAAGGGTTTGGGCATTGGTCCTCTTGTGCAGAAAGCTGTCTGTTGTAAGGACATCAGGATTTTCTTTCTCAACAGGAATGTAAACCTTTCGTGGAGCCAGTGATGCATGGGACATCACATGTCCAGTTGCCAACCTAGTCTCTTCTTGAGCCTTGTTCCAGAGAAGGACGGAGCTTCAGTACAACTGAGACATCTACCTGTGCTGATTGGGATAGGTCTGTGCTGCAGGACAGGTGTTCTTGATTGTCACCTTCATGTCAGCTCCTACAAAAGTTACAGCTTATGTTGGAGAAATTTTGTCCTTATCAGCCTCAATAGAGAAACAGTTGTTTTTTTCAATTTATTACACAAAACTGCCTTACCATATGCTCTGTCTCTGTTTGCACTGCCTTTCGTACATTGGAGGGTAGACCTTTATTTTCTTGTCCACTTCTGTAAGTCAGCTGGTGACACTATGATCATCCACTCTCTTCCTGTCCCTGCAATTCAGAGCCATGGAATCTGAATGATCCCCTGTTGGTCACAAAGTGAAAGTGAACCCAACACATCAACACGGTCCTATTGTTCACAATGAACACAGTCCTCTCTTGTGGAACTTTTGCAGAATTTTCCATAACCTTAGGTTTCAAGGAATCCAGGCTCAGACATGATGGATTGGAGAGAACCAATAAGCAAGTGTTGGTGTTTGAATCTTAAGAATCCTGATTGGTTAACAATTAATCAATTCTTGGAGACATTCTTTTGTAACTGGGGAAATGTGAGTATAAACTGGATAGAAGATCATTGTTAATTTTCTCAGTTGTTCTAAAGAGCTTGTGCTTTTAAGAGCAGTATGGATCATTACCCCTCTTCGAAGACAGACGGGGAGAAGAGAGAGAGAAATAAATAGATGACAGAATGATAGATGATGGATAGATGAATAGAGAGAGATAGAAGCAAAATGGTAAAGTGTTATCAGAGTTTTGTTCACAGAGAAGGTATGTGGGAGCTTGTTACACTATTCTTTTGACTTTTTTGTGGGGAGGAATATTTTAAAGTTAAATAAATTGGACTTCTGAAGAGAGGGAGAGAGTGAGAGTAAAGAAACCCCAGGAAACAGGGTACTCAGGCTCTGGTATCAGAGGCCCCTCCAGGCAGACTCCCTCAGCCCCATCCAGCAGAGTGCTCCCCTCATGCCTGCAGCCATGGAAAATGGAGCCAAAGGGAAGGTCCTGGACTTGGCATGGAGGGTTTCCTGGTGAGCTCCAAGGACAGCAGTTCAGAGTCCCAAGACCAAATCGAAACCCAACAGGGAGGTGGGGTCAACCCCAATAGGGTCAGACCTGCCTGGTGCACGATAAGAGTCTTTGGGAAAGTGAGAGGGCAGTCATGCCAGGAGACAGTCCCCAGATGGAACCCAAGGTGGAGTCTGCAATTCTCATGTAATATATGTAAAATCTTAGGGTATGAAGAACCCTGAGGCCAGCAGGGGCCTGGTCTCCAGTTCTTGGAGGCTTCACACAGCCAGTGAGGATGTGGGCGACGCCTCATCCAAGAAACCAGATGAGCACAGCCCCTGGGGTTCCACTCCAGGAGAAGGAATTCCAGCAGGGCTGTCCCATGTGAGACATCTCGCTCCTCTCATACATGACACTTGGTTACAACTGGAAATTGTGTGATGCATTTCTAAACTTTTTGTGTCTAATACAAACCTGCCAATAGTCCCCGTAGCTCAGCCCAACCCCTAATCCCACCATTTCTCAGCAGGATAAACTGAGGCCCTAAGAAGACAGAGGACAGGAGGTTCTCAGAGTCTCCCAACCCTGGAGGAGGCGGGCCAGGATCCGAGAAGGTACCTGAGACTGAGGCCTAACCTGCAGCTGCCCAGAGGGTGGGTGAGAGTGAGCACCAGGCCACGACAGGGAGGTTTGTGTTCCCCTTCCCTATTTGTCTGTGTCACTGTGAGTCACTGCCAGCTGCTACCCCTGCTACCACCTACAGCACAGTAGTAGTCAGCCTAGTCCTCATCCTGGGCCCTGCTGATGGTCAGAGTGGCTGTGTTCCCAGTGTTGGAGAAATGACCCCAGAGAAATGGTCAGGGATCCCTGAAGGCTGTTTGCTATCATCAAAGATGACCAACACAGGGGCCTTGCCTGGCTTATGCTGGTACCAGTGAGCATTTTTCCCCCACAGGTGATGCTGGCTGTTTGTTCTAGGGACGACAACACTGATCATGACTGTGTTAGCTCGTAGGACGTCACAGAACCTGCAAGAAAGAAAAGGAGATGTGGACTGGAAGATGAAGGATCCATTCTCAGGAGAGTCTCACTTACCTGTCTTAGAGCTCCAGGGCTTCTATAACTCTCAGCATGCCCCCTCTTATCATCTCAGCCCCAGTGGCCCATGGGTCTGGCTGGTCAGTGGAGCCTTTGAACAAATGAGAACCACCCCCGCCCTTCTCTGTACAGGAGCAGCCCCTCAGGGCTCACACAGAACCACTGAGCACAGTGGGGGATTTTATCCCCATCAGCCCCTCCTCCTGTAGCAGATTCATAAGCATCCTGCCCCTACAGGGAGTGCCCTGCTGAGCTCAGGGTCGGGGCAAGGATTATTCCAGAGCCCTGGGGCTGGGGGTGGATGTGAGCCTGTTCAGTGAGCATGGAGGCCCATGAGGGGAGGGTGAAGGCCATGGTGGAGGCACTCTAACTTTGATCCCTGAGTCCCTGGACCAGTTTCCTCCCAGGCATCTCTTATCCCCTCGCTGGAGACAGCTGCTGGGTGGTTTCAGAGAAGGGCTCAGCCCCAAGGGACACAGAGAGGGGATGGGTGGCCCCTGCAGATCCCACTCTGAGCTGATTGAATCTTCCTTTACCTGCTGGTCCCATAGTCTAGGACGACATCTTCTGAGACTGTGTCCTGGCCTTTCTCCCTGGACTGGTCACAGAAGACCTCAGAGGTGAAGTCTGTCTGCATTTCCCAGGGAACCTGAAGGCCTGTCCACTGAATAGTCCTGGGCCCTGTCATGAAGGTGGTCAGAGTCACAGTGGTGATGCTGGCTTATCCTGGGCCCCCAGGTCCTTCCTCTGTTCCATCCTGGCTCAGAAGGGAGGCAGTTAATGTCATCCAGGACTCTGGAGTGTCTCCTGAATGATCATTTTGTGGTGAAGTTCACGTGTTGGTCTAGCTTCACCTTCAGAAGCTTCACAGAGGAGGTCCCCAGTGCAGGGACCCTGCTTGTCCCCACTCTACAGGTGACACTGCAGGCTTAGCCAGGTTCAGAGTCTACACCAGACACAAGTTCTAAGCACAGAGCCTGAAGGAACTTCCTCCATTGCCAGGCATGCAAAGAGTGATTGAAGTGCCGTAAGTTTCTGCCCTTGGTATGAGCTCCTGCAGCAGGTCATAGGGACTGTGCCTCAGTATCCCCAGTGTCACTCAAGGCCAGGGACAAATCATGCTGGAAACAACTTCTGTATACAATGAGAGCTGGCTCAATCTCTGAAGCACTTGAAGTCAACAGTTATTATAATTAAATGCCTTCAGTTGTTTGGGAAAATGTATTAAGTAATAAAAAATCTTGATTTAATTAATTCACTCAAGAAAGTTTGTCCAGCAACTGCTGTGTGCCAGGCACTCCTCCCGGGAGAGGGGAACAGCCTTGTCTGCAGCCGCGAGTCTCTCAGAACGGAGGGAGGGAGGAGGGAATCCTGTGATTCACAGGGTAGACAAGTGTGTGGACAGTGACAGTGTTAAATCAGGACTGGCACATGTTGAACCTGGGCCAGAGAATTAAGCAATTTCTACTAGATTGAGATCAAAAGGCCACGGAGTCAGAAAATGTGTAGGTCGTTGTCTAGGACGATACTATAAAAATAACTGACGCCTTTTCTTTCAGGTATTGGGTCATGGTTACTAACCCTCCCTGCATGTGACAGTCTCCTGTGTTGCTTATAAAACCCTAATTCCCAGGCCCTTGGCAAGTGACTCTCTGCTGCCCCCTGCCGCCCATTCCACAGTACCAGCTGGAGGCGCAGGGACAACCGCTGTCCGGATGCAGATTCAGAACCTACTTCTAGTTCTATGTGGGACCCACCTCAGCTTACCCTGATAAGTGGTGTGTAGGTCTGCGCCCAGGATCCGAACTGGCGAAACTCCAAGCCACCGAAGTGGAGTGTGTTAACTTAACCACTTGGCTGTGGGGTCAGCCTCTATTAGTTATTGTTGTTAATCTCTAACTGTGCCTAATTTATAAATTAAATGTTATTATAAGTATGTAATTGTAGGCAAAAACAGTATATATAGGGTTCCGTACTATCCAAGGTTTCAGTCATCCACTGGGGGTCTTGGAACATATTCCCACTGGAAAGGGGAAACTACTGTAATAACCTCCTCTCAGTGTTCTGGAGCCAGACAAGGTTAGAGGAGGGGAAATGGGAAAAGCCTTTAGCCCAAACTCTGGGGCTCTGATGGAGACAGCTTCTCTCTGTCAGTTCTCCCAGCTACCTGTGGGGGCGCTGCTGCACCTGGGCCTGGTGTCAGTCAGGCTCCTGGGTCAGCGACCACCTACCTGCTCCCTTTGGGGCTGGTTAGAAACCCCCAGGCCAACATACTCCATATTAGAAGCAACTAGAGCTGATTTTTCATAGTCTTTATCCTGGAAGAATCCTTGAAACATTGCTTAGGTCCTAGGGATCCGGTGCACAAAATATCATCTGTTGAAAGCTCACATTCCAACAAGGTAAGTAAATTGTAGATTTCATATTCTAAGTATAATGGCCAACGCTATTTTGAGTGATGAATTATTTCTTTTTCCTGCGTGATCACCACCCCCGCAAATTAGACATCAGCTGTCATGCGAGTCAGAAGGAAGCTTCCGGTTTTGTTCTTTTTAAAAATCTCCACATTTGACATTTGTACGTTACTCACGTGACCTAAAGTAGAGTTTCTAAAACCATAGGCCACAGCTCTAAAAACAGATGCAGTCTGTGGTACAGTTTTACTCAGGGCTTTGAAAAGATGCTGTCTCACAGAGCAACATGATCAGGCTCAGAGTAGCTGGGGCAGTCACACGGGATCATGCACATGCAGTGGGTTCTTGATCTCTTTTATAGATATTTGCATAAAAATGTTATTTTTTAAACTAAAAAAAGAGTGTATTTTACCTTTCTCATAAGAAAGTTGTTTTTAGCTGCAAAAGTGTTAAATTCTGGGTCAGATTTAAGATAAATACCCATTTCCTTTTTTTGAAAAAAGTCAGCTTATTAAGAAATAATTCAATTATCATGTAATGTGTCCATTAAAGGTGTATAATTCTATGCTTTTTTGGTATATTCACAGATACATGCCATGATTTTACAACATTTCATCACTTCGAAAAGAAACCCAGTACGCTTAAGCTATCACCTACCTTCTCCTGTTCACTGCCCACACCCCAGCCCTAAACAGCCACTATAGATTTCTCCGCTTCTATAGACTTCTCTATTTTGTTCCTGGATTATTTTACTTTGCATAAGTTTCAAGGTTCATCCACGTTGTAGTGTGTGTCAGAGTTTCCTTCCATTTCAAGGATGAATAATATTCTGTTGTAGGGATAGACCACATTTGTTTGTCCATTTATCTACTGATGGACATTTAGGTTGTTTCCTGCTATTGGCTATTAGGAATAATGCTGCTATGGACATTCATGTACAAGTTCTATATGGACATATGTTTTCACTTTTCTTGGGTGTATCCTAAGAGTAGAATTGCTGGTTCATATGGTAACTTTATAATTAATCATTTGAGTAATTTCCAGACTATTTTCTATGATGGCTGCACCATTTTACATTTTGATTTGTATGAAGATTTCAGTTTTTCCACATCCTCACCAACACTAGCTGTTAAGCAACTTTTTGATCCCACCCATCCTAGTGGGATGAAGTAGTATCTAATTTTTTTTTTTTTCTGAGGAAGATTAGCCCTGAGCTAACATCTGTGCAAATCTTCCTTTATTTTATTCCTTGGTAGCCAGTACAACATGGCTGATGAGTGGTGCAGGTCTGCCCCTGGGATCCGAACCCGCGAACCCAGGCCGCTGAATCAGAGCACACTGAAATTAACCACCAGGCTTTGGGGCTGGCCCCTAATTTTGGTTTTGGTTTGCATTTCCTTCATGACTAATAATAATGAGCACTTTTCATGAGCCTATTGGCCATTTGTATATCTTCCCCGGAGAAAAATCTAATTAGATCCTTGACTTTTTATTATTGAGTTGTAAGATTTCTGTCTATTCTAGTTACAAGTCTCTTGTCAAATACATGATTTTAAGTATTTTCTCTCATTCCACACTTGTCTTTTCACTTTCTGGGTGGTGGCCTTTGAAGCATAAATGTGTCATTTTCATAAAATCCAATTCATCCATTTTTGTCTTTTGTTTCTTGTACTTTTGGTGTCATGTTTACCAATCTTTGCCAAATCCTTGGACTTGAAGATTTACCTCCATCATTTCTTCTGAGATTTTTATGGTTTTTGCTGTTACGCTTAGATGTTCAATTCTCTTTGAGTGGATTTTTACACACGCTACAATGGCACATCCCCCTTCATTCTGTTGCATGTCACTGTCTAGTTGTCCCATCAAGGTTTGGTGAATAGATTATTCTTCCCCATGGAATGGCTTTAGCGCCCTTGCCAAAAATCACTTGACCATAGATGCCTTGATTTATTTCTGTGCTCTTAATTCTATTTCATTGATGTAGATGGTGCCAGGACCATACTGACTGGATTACCGTTGCTTTGTATTAAGTTTGAAATTGGGCAGTGAGTCAGTCTGCTTTTTCTTCTTTTCCAGGATTGTTTTGGCAGTTCTGGATCCCTTGCAATTCTAGGTGAATTTTACAGTCAGGTTGCCAATTTCTATAGAGAAGTAAGTTGGTATAATCATAGCGATTGTGTTGAATCTGTAGGTCAGTTTAAGAATGATTGTCATCTAAACAATGTGCCTGCTTAATTACTTTCAACAGATTTTGTATTTTCAGAGAAAATGTTTTGCACTTTTTAGTTTCTCATCCACATCTGTAAGTCCGTTGGTAGCACTGTGATTAGCCACTGTCTTCCCATCCCTGCAACTCAGAGCCCATGAGTTCTGAATGATCTCCCTGTCGGTCAAAACGTGAAAAATCCTTCCTTGTGGAACTTTTGCAAGATTTTTTGTAACTCTTGTTTTCAAGGAGCACAGTCTGAGATATGGTAGACAGGATAGAACTAATAACCAAATGTTGGCTTGTTAATCTTGAGGATACTGATTTATTAAAAAAAAATAAACAGGTAAGACATATTCTTGTGCAACACAGACTAGATAGAAGATCATTGTTAATTGTCTTAGTCATCAAAAAGAGTCTGCCCTCTGAAGAACAGTATACATCATTGTATGTCGATGGAGAGAGAGAAAAAGAGAGATATAGAGATAGATAAATGCTGGATAGAAAAGTAGATGATAATTAGATAGATAGGTAGATGGTAGACAGACCAGTGCCAAAGAGATGATAGATAAAAGATAAATGACTAGATAGATAAACAGATTGACAGATGAATGATGGATAGATAGATACACTAATGGATAGACAGATAGATGATGGATAAATTATAAAGAAAGAAAGAAATAGATGATAGAAGATAGAGAGATAGATAGAATGATAGATGATAGTTGAATAGATAGATAGAAAGATGATTGAAAAATAGACAGATGATGGATAGATAGATGAGAGATATAGAGATGCCAAAGTGACCAGCGTTAGCAGAGTTGCCTCTAGGGAGAGAGTATGTGGGGGTTCATTACACTATTTTTTCAACTTTTCTGTTTGTAGGATGTTTCAAAATTGAACTAGTTGGACTTCCGAAGAGAGGGAGAGATGAGAGAAAAGAAACCCATGGGAACACAGTACTCATGCTCTGGTATCAGATGTCCTTCCAGGCAGACTCCCTCAGCCCCTTCCAGCAGAGATGTTCCTCTCATGCCTGCAAACATTGAAAATGGAGCTGAGGGGAAGGTCCCAGGCTTGGTGTGAGGGTTTCCTGGTAAGCTCTAAGGATAGCAGCCCAGAGCCCCATGACCAAATCCAAACCCAAAAGGGAGGCACGATCAACCCTAACAGGGTCAGACCTGCCTGGTTCAGGTGATGGGACTTTGGGGGCAGTAGGATGGCAGTGGAGCCAGGAAAATGTGAGACCCAAGGTGGGGTCTGCACTTGCCCCATACTATATGTAAAATATTAGGATATGAAGCACCCCAGGGCCAGCAGGGGCCTGGTGTCCAGTTCTCCGGAGGCTTCACCCAGCTGGTGAGGATGTTGGGGACGCCTCATCCAAGAAACCAGATGAGCACAGACCCTGGGACTGCACGGGGCTGGCTCTACTTCAGGAAAAGGGATTCCAGCAGGGCTGCCCCACGTGAGACATCTCTCTCCTCTCACACATGACACTTGGTTACATCTGGAGATTATGTGATAAATTCCTAAACCTTCTTTCAACAGTCCCCATAGCTCAGAACAGCCCTTAATCCTGCCTTTTCTCAGCAGGATAAACTGAGGCTCTGAGAGGACAGAGAACCTGCTCAGAGACTTCCCGCCCTGGGAGGGCCTGGCCAGCAAGAGGAAGGACACTTGAGCCTAAGGCCTGACCTACAGCTGCTCAGAGGGCAGATGACAGTGAGGGCCAGGCCAGGGCAGGGAGGTTTGTGTTCTACTTCCCCCTCTCTCTATGTCACTGTGAGTCACTGCTAACTGCTCCCGCTGCCATCAGCTACAGCACAGTAATAGTCAGCCTCGTCCTCAGTCCGGGCCCCGCCGATGATCAGGGCAGACATGTTCCCCGAGTTGGAGCCAGAGAATCGGGAAGAGATCTCTGAGGGTCGTTTGCCATCACTATAGATGACCAGCACAGGGGCCTGGCCCGGCTTCAGCTGGTACCAGTAAGAATATTTCCCTCCAATGTTATTTCCCCCGCAGGTGATCATGGCTGTCTGTCCCGGGGCCACAGACACTGAGGGTGGCTGTGTCAGCTCAGAGGAGACCGCACAGCCTGCTAGAGAGAAAAGAAGTGGGCTTCAACCTTCAGGTCTCATCCACAGGAGATCCCCTGGCTGTTTGACCTGGCCTGAGCTCCAGGGATTCTGGGGACCCACAGGATGTCCCTCCACCCTCAACAATCTCATCCCCAGTGGCCCATGGCCTCAACTGATGGATAGAGTCTTTAAACAAGTGAGAAATACCCCCCTCTTTCTCTGGGCAGGTGCAGCCCCTCAGGGCTCACACAGAGCCAGTGAGCACAGTGGGGGGATTTCAGCCCCACCAGCCCTTATCCTGCAGCAGGTTCATGAGCATCCTGCCCCCACAGGTAGTGCCCTGCTGAGCTCAGAGTCAGGCCCAGGCTTGTCCCAGAGCCCCGGGGCTGGGGGTGGGTGTGAGCCTGGGTGCAGCACCTATGCAGTAAGCAAGGAGGCAGAGGAAGAGAGGGGTCCAGGCCATGGTGGAGGTGCCCTGATTCTGCTCCCCGAGTCCCAATGCCGGGAAGGTTTCCTCCCAGGCCTCTTTTATCCCCTTTCTGGAGAGAGCTGCTGGGCATGCAAATCAGCCAGGGCTCAGGGGCTGCTGCTTGAGGAGCTTTGTGGTTTCAGAGAAGGGCTCAGCCCCAAGGGACACAGAGAGGGTCGACCCCTCAGCCCAGGGAATTCTCCTTCTCATGCTGTCTCATAATCTGCAGCAACTTCTTTACCCCTCACTGTGGTCTGGCTCCACCCCTGCACTTGTTTGGCCAAGGCAGAGTTCAGCAGTAGAGTCTGTGTGAATTTTCTAAAGAACCTGAAGTCCCCGCCCTTGGGGTGATCCTTGGTGCTGTCATGTAGGTGGCTGGAGAGCCACAGTGCTGATGCTGGATTATCCTGTGACCCAGGCCATCTGTATGTTTGTTTCTTGCTCACCAGGGAAGTGGGTAATTTTGGTTCAGGACTCCAGACTATCTGGTCCATAAACATTTTGGGGTGATGTTCACATTTTGGTCTAGTCCCACCTCTACCTTTGGAAACTTTACAGACTAAGTCCCCTCTGACCTCCAGGCCTCCTATGCAGTGGCCCTGCTCATCCCCCTTCTACAGGTGACACTATGAGGCTTAGACAGGTGCAGGGCCACCCCAGACACAGGTCCTGAGTGATACAGCCAAGGATGAAACTCCTCCTCTGCCAGGCACACATGGAATTCTTGAGCAGTTATCAAGGTGCTGTGAGTTTCTGCTCTTGGCCATAGTGTCATGTGGTCTGTGCCTTAGTATCCTCATTGTGTGGTCAGGGCCAATCACACATCATGTGCTTGAAAGAAATGTTGGTGCATAAGAATGAGAGCAGGCTGCAAACCTCAGTAAGTCCTCAAGGGAATATTGCAGAGGAGAATATATTAATCAACAAAACATTGTAAGTAGATTAACAAGGAGAGTGTATTGGGAAAATTGCTGTGTTTCAGGCACTGGGAAACAGGAAGACTAGAATTTTCTGGCTCCCCTCCCCCTTCCTGGGAGAGGTAAGTGGAGGGACAGGTGAGGGGACAGTGGAGGGGCTTCCAGGGAAGGAGGAGTGGCCGTGTCTGTCAGGACAGGGGGCTCTCAGAGCCCAGGGAGGGAAGGGAAACGTGTGACCACAGGGAGAATGGTGTTAGCAGACAGTGGCAGTGTGTTAGCACCATTAGGGTGGACTGAGGGCAAGGTGCCTGGACCGGAGCCAGAGAAATAGACAATGTCCTCAGGAGCAGGATCTGACACACACAGTGACAGAAAATTTGTCCTTGAGAGTGAAGGGTGACACTATGGAAAATTTAGGACACCTTTTCCTTCTGGTATGAGGTCGTGGTTACTAACTCCTCTGCATGTTAGAGCCTCTGATGTCCAGGCTCACCCCATGTCCAGGCGGCTGTGCCTGGTGATCTCTGCTGCCCCCTGGTGGCCGCTCCTCACTGGTTGTGGAGGTGCAGGGGCGCCCTCTGTCCTGGGGTAGATTCAGACACACTGCTTAGTTCCTGATTCCTGAGCCAGGGACTGCTGCCCCAGGGCAGGAATTGTTCTCTCCACAAGGCCCCTGCCTGCCTCAGACCAGGCACAGAGGGGCTCAGGTTTCCCGTGAAAATATGAAAACGATGAAAGCAGAGCCACCATTGCTGGGGGAAGAGGAGTAAACCTGTGACAGGAGAGTGTGAGGAGGAGCCTAGTCAGTGCCCATGGGTGAGAGCCAGGGCTTTCCAGGGAAACCGAGGGGCTCTGGGATCCAGACTAGTTCCCGTTTGATGTGACACTTTCCTATAAGTGAAGGATTTGGGGACAGGGGTGACATGTAGCCATGTGATAAGGGGGGATTTCCAGGTAATAAACCAGGATTCTGGGAGCAGCTTAGCAGGTAAACTGCATGATGGTCCAGGATGGTGCTGGGCAGGGACAGGTGAAACACAGGTGGGTTCCAACACCACCCCCATTTATCTGGGGGCTGAAGATACTCAGGCGGTACTTGCTGACCTCCTCCATCTTTGCGCCCACTCTGCAACCCTGTAGGGCCTTAAGCTGCTGCATGTGCCTCTGATTCTGCACCAGCTGTCTAGCATCCTGTGTGGGTAACCCATCCCCACATTCCCCAATGTCCCACAGACTGAATGACCTGTGGGAACACAGAAGGAGGGGTGTGCACTTGACAGAGAAGGAAAGGGGCTGAAAGAGGGTGGGTAGTTTTCCCAAGGACACCTGAGAAGGAGGAGAGAAGAGCAGGACCTGGCTGGTTCTAGGCCAGACATAGCATTTTCCTCTAATGTACAGGAACCAGCCTGGGCTGGGGGAGGGAACCATAGAAAACCCTCAGCCAACATTTGTGGAGCCTGATGGAGACAGCTTCTCCCTGTCACTTCTCCCAGTGGCCTGTGGGGGTGCTACTGCACCAGGACATGGGGCAGGTCAGGTGCCTGGGAGGGAAGCCAGGTCCCTGCTCCCTTTGGGGCTGAAAGAAACCCTAAGAGTAACACACTCCAGATTATCATCAACTGGAAGGACCTTTTCATGATCTTTTATCCTGCAAGTGCGGTTGAAATACTGTTCTTAAGGCTCCCTGCTTAAAAGACTTAAAAGTCTACCTACCACTCATGGTCAAGTAGCAGGATCATTACATTGTAAGTATAATACATAATCCTATTATATTGTCAGGTTTTATCAAGAAGAGAATAATTATTTGCTTTCTGTGTGATTCCCTTTCCCCATGAAGCTTTTGCTTTGGTACAAGTCAGGAGTGTAGATAGAGGAAGTTTCTGTTTTCCCTTTTTCAAAAAATACCCAGTTGATATTTTTGCCCCCTTTAAAGATACTAAGATGATAAGCCACAGAAATGTGAAGAGAAATGCAGCCTATGATGCAATCTTATTAAGGGCTTTGAGATAGTATTCCCCCGTGGAGCAACACGATCGGGCTCAACACAGACTTGTCAGTTTATACCGTCATGCATGTGTGTTGGTATCTGATCTTTTAAATAGACCTATATTTGCATAAAACGTGTTATTTCTGAAACTAAAAGTGAAGAATGGAATGTATCTCTTGAATGAGAGCCTGTGCTTGTTTGTGCTGCACAAGCGCTCAGTTCTGGGTCTGATGTGAGACTCTCATGAACGCTTTCCCATTTCCCCTGGAAAGAGGTGGTTTCTGCCCTTGTTCACACTGGAAAGCCACCTGCACATGACTCTCCAAGAGTGACAGGACCCTCCCCTCCCCAGAAATCTGGAGCAGGATTCGGGAGACTATGGTCAGATTAGTCTCATAGGGTCCTCCCTCTTCTCTCAACTCCAAGTTCTTAGGGAGCAGAGGATCAGAGATCGCGTCCTCTTGTGCTGAAAAGATGGAACTGGACTGGTTCCTGCTGGCAGCCCAGGCAGCAGGGACATGTGTCAGGATTTCCTTTTTCAGTGTGCTTTTTCCAAAGAATTACCATCTATTTAAATTCAAGAATCTCTGTCCCTTGAAATCCAGGGCCTTGTAGAGATGAGTTCACTGGTTCATGTGATGGGAAATGGCTGCTGAGTAGACAGTTTCTGTACGGCCCTCACCATCAAAGCTCCCAGCAGCTTCTGGGTTGCCAGATGCCTAAGGAGGCTGAGTCAGGACAGACTGGGCTCCCATGTCTGACAGGAGGAGGAAATGTGGACAGAGCTGAGTGTAGGGCCAAGGCCCCATCCACCCTGAGTGAGAAGGAGAGCAGACCCCCTGTGCTTCACAGACTGTGCCTTCCTGTGATGATTCTCACCTGAGATGTGAGTAGCAGGTGAGCAGGAGTGAAGCCACTCAGTGTGGTTCTCAGAGGACCAGCCACACAGGCTCCCCTGGGAGCTGTTAGACATGCAGATTCCTGGCCCCCACCCTGACCTGCTGCAGCTCCCTCTGCATTTTGTGGAGACCCCCAGGGGGCTATGTGCTCACTGAAGTCTCAGAAGCTCTGGTCTAGGTCACCGTGGAAACTCTCACTTCCTCCTGCTTGTCTCCCTAAGTGCTTCCTGGACCACCTGGGTCTTCGGGCTGAATTGCCCTGCCCTTGTGAACTGAGCTTGATTTAGATTCTAGACACCACAATGATGTAGGGAAATGTTTAAGAGCAGGAGTTTTTTTTTGCAAGCCACATGGGTGGTGGGTTGGGAGTGATATCTCAATGGGATGTCCAGATAGAAATAGGTGTTTCCTGTTCTTTCCTTGATCTCACTCAGGCCCAATTGATCTGAACTTTCCTACTTTCTCACACCTTATGCTCTCTTCTGTCTTCTGGTTTCTATATGTTTTTCTCTCTGACTGAAACCTTCCCATGACCCTGCTCCTCACCAATGTGTCACCTTTCATTCTGTGTCCATAACATATGTCTAGGAAACGGTCTCTGAATACCAGAACATTCAGAAACACAGAATCATACACCTTTATCATTTATCATCAATATCCTCACATTGGGTGTGGGGCATCCAGATTCTTTTTATGAATAAGCCTCCATCTCATCTCTGCACCTCCCATCTCACCTGTTTGATTCAATAATAGGACTAGAAACACAACCGGAAGCAATGTCTGCTGCATGAAAACATTGTGACTCTTGAGAAGATCATGACTTTTGTCCTTTATTCTATTAATATGGTGCAGTCCATCAACTGATTTTCAGGTGGTAAATCAACCTTGCATTCCAGCAACAAGTACTACTTGGTCATGGTGTATATTCCTTTTGTTATGTTGCTGGATTAGGTTTTCAGTAATTTGTAGAGGATTGTTGTGTTTAAATCCATAAGTGTCATCGATCTATACTTTCTCTTCCTTGTGATCTATTCATTCGGTTTTGGTATCAGGGTAATTGTGGTCTAATCGAGCGAGATGGTAATTTTTCTATCCCCTTCTATTTTTTGGAAGAGCTTATGAATAGTAGATCTTAATTCTTCTTTAAATATTTGATGGCTCTCTCCAATGAAGGCTTCTTCGTCTGGGTCTTTCTTTGTAGGTAATTTTTGCTTAATGATTTAATCTCTTTTCTTGTTGCAAACTTCATCAGGTTTTTTATTTTTTCTTCAGTCAGTTTTAGTGACTTGTATCTTTCTAGGACTTTATCCATTTCATTTAATTTTTTGTCATTTTTTAATAGTAATCACTCACAGTGTTAAAGTTTTGTTTTATTTCAGTAGTAATGGCTCTTTTTTCCCCCTTGGTTTTAGCACTTTGACTTTTTTATTAATGATTGGCCACTCTAAAGGTTTGTCAATATTTTTGTTGTTTTCAAAGAACCAACTTTTAGTTTTCTTGGTTTTCTCTAATGTGTTTCTATTTCTATCCTTTATTTCTACTTTATCTTTAGCATTTACTTCCTTCTGCCTGCTTTTGTGTCAGTTTTCTCTTCTTTTTACAGTATGTTAGGGTGGAATGCTACATTAGTGATTTCAGATCTTTTATATATTATATATGTAGTACTTCTAATGCAGTGCCAGGAGATCAAGGTGTATCTGTATGTAAGTACATATGTCACCGCTAACATGTTCATGAACACACGGATTACAGTTATAATAATTGCTTTTGTATCCTTGTCTATAAATTACATCATTTGGTTAATTTCAGGGCTTATTTAGATTAATTGATTTTATACTTCTTTTAGCTCTCACATGGCTGATTCTTTGTTAGAAATTTTTCATAGGATGCCAGGTATTGTGAGTTCTTTCCTTCTTGCATCCTGCGTACTCGTATTTCTCTCTATGATTTTTTTTTCATTTTTGGATTCAGTGACTTGGACACAGGCCCATCTTTTCTCAACTTGCTTGTACACTCTTTAGTTGGCAACAGAGCAGCCTTTAGTCTGGGGCTAATTTACCCCACCACTGAGGCAAGTTCTCCTGACTAGTCAGCCTGACACCTTAACTAGCAGCTCTCTCCTCTGACTGGGGAAAAAGCACTACATGACTGTGTGAGTGTGAGCCCTGCAGAAAGTTCCTCAAGTGTCTGTGTTTCCTTCCTCAACCTCACGCAGTTTCCTCCTACCCATGACCCGTCTGTCCTCTTAGGAATATATACAGGACTCCAGGGTTCTCACTTCGTGCAGATCTCTCCTCTTCCACACTCTTCCCTCTAGACTTTTGTTTTCTCTTTCTCTCCCTGGAAACACACTGTGACGTGGAGAATTGCATGCATAGAGTTTGGAAAATCTCTCTGGAGGAAAGCATGGAAGCAAGACTGGGCAGACTCGCAATGTGGTAAGAATTGAGGACTCAGATGGGAGACCCCGTAAGGTCATCCTAAACTAAGGCAGGTCCTCGGGGTCTTGGCATAAAGCAGTCTTTTGTCCTGAGTCACAATCAGAGAGGGGGCATAACCTTGGAGGAGTCAATTCTCTACAGACAATGGCACTTACCAGTGAGGACACACTTTGAGCTGCCAGGGGCTCCCAGCTTGTTTGGGTGGGGGATCAGGACTGAAGAGGGATCTAGGTGGACACCACAGTGTCCACTGCACTGGTTTGTTTGCTCCATTCAGAATCCCACACTGCCATGGGGCTTCAGGCACTCAGCTGCTCTGGGCAGTTCTGGGGATAGTCCAGGACATCTGGGCCGTGGAGAGAAAGTAATGCCATAGTCATCATCACCACATGTAAGAAATCCAGGGACTACAAAGAAGCATGAATGTGTGTCTGTCCTTCCATTCAGTCCCTCTATTTCCAAATCACACCCTGGCCCAGAAAAAGCCAGGGTGGCCTGGTCCTGCCAGCCCAAACCCTCTCCTGATCCCCTGTAGGCAGAGTCTGTCTTTGGGGCTTGGAAGAGAGGGCAGCCTGGGGATCTCAGATCTGGGCACCTGGGACAGACCTGCTCACGTCTTTGTTTACAGCCCTCCTGGGGAGGAGGACTGTACAACATAGAGGAGGAAGAGGATTTTGTCTCACTTTCCCATCAGCCTGTGACGCTGAGCTTCATCACTATCACTATCCCACACCTGTAATCATCATCCTTGTCCTCAGCCAGGGCCCCAGTGATGGTGAGAGTGGCCATGTTCCTTGAGTTGGAGGCAGAGAATCAATCAGGGATCCCCGAGGGCCTCTCACTATACTCATAGATGACCAGCACAGGGTCCTGGCCTGACCACCGCTGGGACCAGTGAGCATAATAACTTTCTGTGCTCTCTCACTGGCTGGTGATCCTGGCTGTCTGTCCCAATGACACAGACACCACATGTCTGGCTGAGTCAGGTCAGAGGAATCCACAGAACCTGGAAGAGAGGAGGTGAGAGTGAGTACGAGGATGAGGATCTCATTCCCAGAGTGCACAAAGCCTGCATCTTCCCCTCTGCAGAGCTGAAGTTCTAGGTCAGGCTATCTCTGGTCTCTTTGGGAGCTGAGCCTGTCAGCAGAGCCTGGAGAGCAGCACCTATTCAGGGAGTGAGGAGGGGGAGCGGGAGAGGGGTCCATGGTGGAGACATCCCAGAGCTCTCCCTCTGAGCTCACAGCACTGCTGGGCTTATTTTCTTATTTTCTTTTCAGGCTCTTTGAGGCAGTGTGGGATGGTGTTCATGTAAATTTACCTTCCCCTGGGGCTTCTCATTGAGATGGAGAGTCTCAATCCAACTGTGGTGACATCCAAGGTGACTGAGGAAAAAGAGGGTGGATTCCCCTAGTTTCCTCCACCTGCTACTTGGGTCAGAAAATAAATCATAACTCCATGATTTGAGATCACAGTCACCTTCCTGGGGTCTGACCACATGGCACCTGTCCCCAACCCCCCCTGGCCTATGTTCTGTCCTGGACTCACTCAGCTTGGCTGTGGCCTTCCAGAAGCCTGGCCAGAGGGCTGAGCTGGGCCCCCTGAGAGATAACTGACAACACTAACTCATTGAAGGTTTGTCATGGACCCATTGTCTTCCTCCTCCTCTTTAACATTCTCTTGGGGTCCCTCAGGCACAGTTTTTGCCCCATCCTCGGCATAGTGTCATTGGAATGTACTAGTGCCAGTAGAATTTTTATTAATCATTTTGTATATGATAACTTCCTTGTTAAACAACTACTCGCTTTTGTGGCTCCATCATAACTTCTAGACTCAGTTTACACCTGGTGTTTGCATCCCTCCTGTGACATCTCTCATCCCATAATAAACTAGCTAATGACAACGGCAATTCTTTGATTCTTTTTTTTTTCTTTCATCAACATCTTATGTAAACTTCTTAAAAGCACCAGAAACCAGACCTGGCAGAGACATCAACTTTCGGCTTATGGTCCCTGTGAGGGTCCCCAAGGTCACGTCTTTGCACAGGGTGTGAAGTCTGGGGGCTGGATGGTCAGTGGTCCCTCCAATGAGGTGGATCCTGTCACTGAAGCAAGCATAGTCCAGTGACCAGAGCTGTGACCTGAGGAGTGAGCATCTACTTCACTCTGGAAAGTCTCCTGAAGGAGGCAATGGATGCTCCATCCTGGGACCTGAGTGCCCTATCTCCCACACCCTGAGATGACCCTGAGCAAAGGAGGTGGTGTCTCGAGTTGGAGTTTGCCTGGAGGTGGGGAAGGAGAGACAGACAGTGAGTGGTCAGGGTTTCTCTAGACACGCCTAGGACAGAAGGGGCAGCTCTCCAGGGCTCGAGCTGGACAATGAGGGGAAAGCGACTGTGAGTGGGCAGAAAGTTTAGGCAGGTGTCCTGGGTGAAAGACAGGCCCTGGGAGCCCCATCCTTTCAAATTGTGCTCCTCAATAGAGCTCCTTGATCTCAGGGTGGTCTCCCGAGTGAATCACGGCTCTGCGGGAGCTGCCCAAGCTGACACCTGGGACCAGGCTTCCCAGCTGCATCTCCCAGGTGAGACACTCACTGTGCCTGGCCCTGGCAGTGTCCTGCGGTGACACTGTGTGTCTCAGCCTCACAATGTAGTCACTGCAGACCAAGGGAATTGGATGACCTGTCTTGACTTACTTCTGAGGGCTGAACCTTGGACACCTGCTTACCTCCAGGGCTGGTCTCCCTCTGAGGCTCCACCTGGGCAGCCCTGGCCTCTGTCCTGGATGCTCCTGGCTGCAACTCTTCTGCCCCCTGCTGGTGGAGGAAAACTCACACCAGGAGCTTCCCTCCTACAGGACACCCCAGAGCATCTGTCACCCGAGAGGGTGTGGACCAGCAAGTCCAGTTCTCCCTCTGTGTCACCTTTGACCCCTGCCCTGCTCAGTGTAGCACAGAAAGGTCAAACACGGGTTTCAGGGAGGCAGGTCAGGTGTAGTTCCTGTAACCATGTCCCAGGGTTTAAATGCTCCAGCGTGGTTCATTGTTTTTGTTGGAAGAAAGGAGAGGGCATATCTACAGCTCTTCTGCAAAAAAGTAAAAGCCCACAAAACCTAAATGATGCCCTATAGGGACCCAGGCCTTAAGTATTTGGGATCCATGACTGATGCTACCTCCAACCCATAAGGACAGTTGGGTCTTCAGCAGGAACACCTGGTGTTTCCTGAGCTAAAACTCAGTTTTATATCCTATATTATCTCTCTTACTTTTATTTTTCTTTCATCTCAGAACTCTCCAAGTTAATGATGGGAGAATTTCTACACTAGCATGATCTGTGGTTTTAATAAAATTGAGAATCTCCTATTATTAAGACCTGGTATTGTCTGTTCCTCCTTTCAATGGCATACACTTTACTGAGACTTTTCGTTGGATTCTCCAGGCTCAGTGCCCATCCCCATCCTGGTCTGGCCATCATACAGAGACCCCCCCCCCTCAGCCTGCACATGGTGGTGACCATCGGGGCTGCGCCCAGGAGAATCTGTGGGGATGGGGGAGCTGCTGTGGCTGTACAGGGCCCTGGCCTGGGTCCTGCTGGCTCTGCTCTGCAGTATTGCTTGGTCCTTTCTCTCCTGAGCAGGTGGGAGTGACAGGGGTCTCACGGTGACTCTGATGGGGGCAGCTGAGTCTTGCAGGAGCCCACAACCCTGCAGGTTCAGGAGACCGTGGGGCTCACTCTCAGGAGTCCCGCTCCCAGCAGCCTCCCCTGTTCATCTTTTCTCTCTGGCTGCTCTTAGAGTGTCTTTCAATAGTCCATTTCTGTTATGATGTATGTTGGTGTTGCTTTCTTCAAATATTTTTTTTCGTGCTTGAGATTTGATAAGGTTCTTGGATATGTGCATTTATAGTTTTCACCAAATTTGGACTATTTTTGGTTATTATTTCCTCAGCTAGTTTTTGCATCCTCACTCTCCTCCCAACTTTTCTCCTTGGAGCCTCCAATTCCACACGTTGAGTCCACGCAAACTTGTCCGCTAACTCAAAGATGTCCTGGTCACTTTGCTCAGTCGTTTCTCTTGCTGTGCTTCCTTTTGAATAGTTTGTATTGCTTGTCATCAAGTTCACTAGTTTTTTTATTTAGGGCATCTAATCTGCTGTCAGTTTCTTTTTTTTTTTTCTCTTTTTCTCCCCAAAGCCCCCCCAGTACATAGTTGTATATTCTTTGTTGTGGGTCCTTCTAGTTGTGGCATGTGCGATGCTGCCTCAGCGTGGTTTGATGAGCAGTGCCATGTCCACGCCCAGGATTCGAACCAACGAAACACTGGGCCGCCTGTAGTGGAGCATGCGAACTTAACCACTCAGCCACAGGGACAACCCCTGCTGTCAGTTTCATTCAGTGTATTTTTCAATTTCAGATACTGCAGTTTTAATTTCTAAAAGTTCAATTTTGGTCTTTTTTAATGCCTCTATATCTCTGTTTAATGTGTCAGTCTTTCCAATTCCCAAATGAACACATGAAATATAGTCATAAAAATTACTTTCATGTCCTTGTCTACAAATTAAATCATCTGGGAATCAACAGGATCATTTTGAAATAACTGATTCTGTACATGTTATGGTTCATGATTTCCTGATTCTTTGTAGTAAATTTTTTGATAGGATGCCAGGTATTGGGAGTTTTTCCTTGTTTGGACCTGGACACTTGTATTTCTCTTTATGTTTTGTTTTTTTTCTTTTGGACTCAGTAATGTTACTTGAACATTGAACAGTAACGTTACATGTTCTACCCTTTTTCAACTTGCTGGTGCACTTTCTTAGGTGGCAACAGAGCAGCCTTTGGTCTGGGGCTAATTTTCCCCACCACTGAGGCAAGTGCTCCTGACTAATCAACCTGATGCCTTCACTAGGAGCTTTCCCCTTTGGCTGAGGAACAAGCACTATATGACGCTGTGAGTGTGAGCCTTGTGGAATGTTCCTCTAGTGTCTCTGGGTGGTTCTTTCCTCAACCTCATGCAGTTTCCTCCCACACATGACTCATCAATCCTCTTAGGAATAAAAGCAGAACTCCAAGGCTCTCTGTCTGTTGAGATCTCTGTGCAAAACCCCTGCCTGAATCGGCCTAAGCAGTTGAGGCACATCCCTGTGACCCTCACCTGCTCCCAGGACATTGCCAGGTGGGATCTGAACTCTGCCTTTCTCTTCCTGGTCAGTGTTGGGAAATCACAAGAAACTTTTGTCAGGATCACAAAGCCATTGAACTCATGATTTGAAGAGTTTCCTCTCTCAAAGGAGGAATAGAAACTTACATGATTAGATTCTGGCATTTCAATATCTCTCTCTCATAGAGAGAGGGGGTGTGAAAGAGAGAGAGAATCAGTAAGGATATAGAAGTTTTACACAATGCTGTCTACAGTTTGACATAACGGACATTTGTAGGATGTTTCACCCACAGTAGCCAAAGACACAATTTCCTGAAGTACATTTGGAAAATTATCAACTATTGACCATATTCTAGACATTAATCAAATTTCACTATATTAAAAGGACTGGAATCATAAAAAGCATGCCCACACAGAATTAAATTTAAAACAACCTGAATAAGTGTTGAAAAACCCACTTATTTGAGAATTGAAGTATATACCTGAAGTAAATCATGAGTCAAATAAGAAGTCACAATGTAAATGAAACAATACTGACTTTTATTAACACATAAAATAAAGCATACCAAAATGTAAGGACTGCAGTTAAAGCAGTGCTTTGAGGAAAATTTATAGCTTTAAATGCTAAACATTGGAAAGAAAGATATAAAAGAGATAATTTAAGCTTTCACCTCACAAAGGTAAAAAAAGGAGAGAAAATCAAGCCCAGTGTAAGAAAAGGAAGATCAAAACATCACTACTGACCCTATAATAATTAACAATATTATGAGGTAATATGACAAGTAATGAATGCCAACATTTTAGATGATCTAGATGAAGCAGAGAAAATCCCTAGCAAAATCCTCATGCTGGGCTGTCTCTATACAATCCCCATCTTGGCTCCATCCTCACAGTCTCCTTCCACTACATCTTCAGGGCCTTCCTTCTTCACCTCCACTTAACATGTGTGCACCTCATTTACCTTGTGCTCTCACATAGGACCCAGGTCTTGGAGGCTGGGGTGGGATAGGTGAATGACGTTTCTATAGCTGTGTCTCACGATCTGTTCACCGTGAATTTTTCCCAATGATTTAATTGTGGTAAAATGTACATGACATAGAATTTACCTTCCTAACCATTTTTGCATGTCTGGTGGTCTCAGAATCCTCTATCTTCTCAGAAGAATTGGGGGAAAATTTATCATGAACTCTCACTTAGATTTTTGTGTCTTTTTCTTTTGTGAGTTTCTTGTATACAGCCTGTAGTTGGGTCTTGCTTTTAAACTTAATATGACAATCTCTGTCTCCTAATTGTGTTATTTAAACCATTTACAATGAATGTGGTTATTAATATATTTTAAAGATAACATCTTAGTATTAATTTTCTTTGTCTCATCTCTTTTTTGCTCCCTTTTTTCCTTTATTTGTTTCTTTTTGATTGAGTATTGTTATGATTCCATTTTATGTCCTTTTTTGGCTGACTAGCCATAACTCTTTGCCATCTTATTATCTGTAACTGTCAAAGTCTGCATTCGGGTGATATTATATCACATCACATATAGTAAAAGAACCTTATAACATGCTTCCATCTCTTTCCTCTCATTCTTTTTTCTATAGTTGTTATACATATTACTTTTGCCTACAGTATAAATTCCAACATATGTAGCAATTATATTTTTCTTTAGACTGTGAATTATCTTTAAAATAGACTTATACAATGAAAAAGTTTTAATATTTATCCTTGTAGTTAGTATTTCTGGTTCTTTCATTCATTTTTGAAGATACAGATTCTTTCTGTATACTATTCCTTCTTCCTGAGGAGTGTATGTTATTATTTCTTCTATGATGGGGTCTTCAAATGACCAAATTCAGTCAGTTTTTGTATGTCTGAAATTTCTTTTAATTAATCTTAATTTTTGAAAGACGTTATCCCTGTGCAAATAATTAAGTTTTTTTTAAAGATTGGCACCTGAGCTGCATCTGTTGCCAATCTTCTTCTTTTTTTTTCTTTTTTATTCTTCTCCCCAAAGCCCCCCCAGTATATAGTTGTATATTCTAGTTGTGAGTGCCTCTGGTTGTGCTATGTGAGATGCTGCCTCAGTATGTCTTGATTAGTAGTGCCATATCCATGCCCAGGATCCTAACTGGTGAAACCCTGGGCCACTGAGACAGAGCATGCGAACTTAACCACTTAGCCACAGGGCTGGCCCAGGATTAAGATTTTTATTTCAGCTTTTTAGAGATGTTTGTCCACTGCCATTTCACTTGCATTTCTTCTAACAAGAAATCTGAAAAAATCTTTATCTTTCTTCTCCCGAATGAGTGTGTCTTTCCTCTTTGGTTGCTTTTAAGATTCTCTCTTTTTCACTGTCTGAAGCAATTCGATATTCATTTGTGTGCATTTTTTTTTCTATTTTATGTACTTGAGTTTTCTTCAGATTTTTGGATCTGAGGACTAGAGTTTTCATCAAATTTAGAATGTTTTTGGCCATAATTTATTCAAATATTTTTCTGTCCTCCTCAGTCCACTTTCTCTTTTTTGGGGACTTCAATGACATCAATATTATGTGGCTTAAAGTTGCCCTATAACTCAGTGATTCTCTGATAATTTTTTAAAGTCTTTTTTTCTGGGTATCATTTTGCAATTGCTATTGCTGTGTCCTCAAGTTCATGCATCTCTTCTCCTGAAGTATCATATCTGATGTTAATCTCATTCCTTGTATTTTTTTTAAAAGATTTTATTTTTCCTTTTTTTCTCCCCAAAGCCCCCCAGTACATAGTTGTATATTCTTCGTTGTGGGTCCTTCTAGTTGTGGCATGTGGGACGCTGCCTCAGCGTGGTTTGATGAGCAGTGCCATGTCCGCGCGCAGGATTCGAACCAATGAAACACTGGGCCGCCTGCAGCGGAGCGCGGGAACTTAACCACTCGGCCACGGGGCCAGCCCCCATTCCTTGTATTTTTAATCTGAGACAATGTAGTTTTCATCTCTAGAAGTTGGATTTGGGTCTTTTATTTTCTTCTCTGTTTCCTCTTAACATCTTCAGTCATTCAGGCTAAATTTGGCCAAAGACTGAAACATCAACTCCTACTTGAATTTCTAGCTCTGGTCTGCCTACAGATTTCAGACTTGCCAGCCCCAAAATTGCAAAAGCCATTACTTAAATCTTTCTCTCTTTCTATATAAAAATACATCATACACATAATGCATTTCTCTTTCATATATATATGTGTATGTACATGTGAGTATATAGATAAGCACATGTATATTTTATATACATATGAGATACATATCCTATTTGTTTTGTATCTTCTGGAGAAGCATAACTAATATATCTTATCAGCTATAACTATTTGTTGTTAAAATATTTTTAATTTAATGTTTTTCAACTTAAATTATTCACTTACCAAAGTTGACCTTCTAGTGATATGCTACCTTTTCTCATATAGTATACTTATAGTACAGTTTACATTTTCATATCATATTATTCTCTCCACATGGAATTTGTGATATCATTGTCATATATTTTATTTTTACATTTATTATGTCTCCAAGTATTATTATCATTGCTTTGAGCAGATGACTATCTTTTATAGACATTAAGAAATAAAATCATTTCTATATTTATCCACATAGTTACTGTATCAGCTGCTTTTTATTTCTTTGTGTGGATTCACATTTCTATCTGTCACCATTTCCTTCTATCTGGGGGGCATCCTGTACTAGTTCTTGCAGTGAGGATCTGCAGGTGATCAATTCTGCAGTCTTAAACAGTTTTATTTTACCTTCATCTTTGAATGGTATTTTCACTGGGTAAAGAATTAGGAGTTAACAAGTGTTTTCTTTTAGTATTTTAAAGACATTGCTCCACTGTCTTCCTGCTCACGTGACTCCTAATGAGAAATCTGCTCTCACATGATGTTTGTTCCTCTGTATGTAACGTGTCTTTTCTCTCTGGCTGCTTTTAAGATTGTGTCCTCATCACTGGTTTGTACCAGTTCCATTATGGTGGGTGTCGGTGCTGTTTCTCATGTTTCCTCTGCCTGAGCTTTGTTGAGCTTCTTGGATATATTGGTTTATGGATTTCACCAATTTTGAAATCCTTTTGGCTATTACATCTTCAACTATTTTTTATATTCACCACCAAGTTCTCTTCCTCTCTCCCTCACTTCCTCCAACTACATACTATTTAGTCTGTATAAAGTCGTCCTATACTTCGCTCATTTTTTCAGTCTTTTTCTTTCTGTGTTTCATTGTGAATAGTTTATATTACCATGACATCAAGTTCACTAATTTAACCTCTTCTTTGGAAGCATCTATTCTGCTGTCACTCTCATCCAGTGTATTTTAAAATCTCAGACCTTGTAGTTTTCATCTCCATAAATATGATTTAGTATTTTTAGAATGTCTTTCACATCTGTCCCTGACATGTTCAATCTTTCCTCTACCCACAATAACAAATGAAATATAGTTACAATAACTGTTTTCGGGTCCTGTGCTGACCCACTCCCTGCAGAGCCTGCCTGGAGGGCTGGGAGGAGAGGGAGCCTGGGGATCTCAGATCTGGGGACCTGGGCCAGAGCTGCTCATGGCTGTGTCTACAGCCCCCCTGGTGCTGGACGAGAGTGTGACACAGAAGGGGGAAGGGGATTGTGTCTCACTTCCCCATCAGTCTGTGTCACTGCATGCTGAGTACCACTGCTGTCCCACACCTGACAGTAATAGTCATCCTTGTCCTTGGCCTGGTCCAGCTGATGGTCAGGGTGACTGTTCCGAGTTAGAGCCAGAGAATAAGTCATGGGTCCCTAAGGGCTCTTTACTACCTTTGCAAATGTCCAGTACAGTGGCTTGGTCTAGGTTTTGCTGGTACTACTGAGCATATTTTTCTCCAATGCTATTTCCCCCAAGGTGATCTGGGACATCTGTCTCAAGGCCACCAGTCCCAGGGCCACTGACACTGAGGGTGGCTGTGTCAGCTTATAGGAGGCCACAAAACCTGTGAGAAAGAAAAGGAGAGATGGGCTTGAAGGTGAAGGAGCCATTCATAGAAGACTCCCACTTGCCTGGCTTGGATTGAGCTACAGGGATTCTGTGAACCCCCCAGGATCGCCCCTCCCATTAGTGTCAGCCCCAGTGGCCTGTGAGCCTGACTAGTGGATGAAGCCTTTGAAGAAATGGGAAAACCTGTCCCTTCTCTGAGCAAGTGCAACTCCTCACGGATCACACAGAACCACTTAGCACAGTGGGGAGATTTCACCCATGAGATACCCTCAACCTGCAGGAAGTTCATGAGCATCCTGCCCACCACAGGTAGCACCCTGCTGAACTCAGAGTCAGGACCAGGCTGTTCAAGAGCCCTGGGGCTGGGGGTGGGGATGAGCCTGGGTACATCACCTGTGCAGTGAGAGAGGAGGATGAGGAGGAGAGGGGTCCAGGCCCTGGTGGAGGAACCCCAACTCTGCTCCCTGAGGCCTGAGACTGGGCAGGTTTCCTCCAAGGCCTCTTTTATCCCCTTACTGGAGAGTGCTGCTGGGCATGCAAATCAGCCAGGGCTCAGTGGATGCTGCTTGAGGAGCTGTGTGGTTTCAGAGAAGGCCTCAGCCCCAGGTGACACAGAAAGGGAAGAGGCAGTCACGCAAGACCCCACCCACTGCCCAGGGGATTCTCCTCCACCTGCTGGTCTCGTAGTCTGGGGATGACAGCTGCACCCCACACTGTGTCCTGGTCTGTCTCTCTGGCCTGGTCACAACAGAGCTCAGAGGTAGAGTCTGTCTGCATTTCCCAGGGAACCTGAAGGCCTGTCCACTGAGTCATCCTGGCCCCTGTCCTGAAGGTGGTAAGAGTCGCAGTGGTGATGCTGGGTTATCTCGGGGCCCAGGTCCTTCCTCTGTTCCATCCTGGCAGAGGAGGGAGGTGGTTAATATCATCCAGGACTCTGGAGTGCCTCATCCATTACCATTTTGTGGTGAAGTTCACGTGTTGATCTAGTTCTAGCTCCACCTTCAGAATCTTCACACAAGTGGTCTCCTCTGACCCTCCAGATCTCTAGTGCAGCTCGTGATTGTAGAGCCAAGAATAAAATGCCTCCCTTGCCAAATGCACATGAAGTTTGTAAAGATACACTGAAGAGCTGTAAGTGTGTGCCCTTGGCCATGAGCTCCTGGGCAGGTCATAGGTGCTGTGCCTCAGTATCCCTAGCGTGTGGGGTGAGCCATCAACAGATCACATGTTAAAAAGAAATGATTTAATATAAGAGAATGAATTTGGCTACAAATTATGAGAATACCTCATGTGAAATTTCATTATCTTAATTATAATTAAATTTCTTTCAGTTGCTGGGGAAAATGCACTAAGTAATAAAAACACTTTTTCTAATTAATTAAGTCAAGTAAAAGATATTGAGTATCTGCAGTGTCCCTGGAGTGGAAAAGGAAAAAGAAAAATTTTGGCACTAGACACTGGAGAGAGATGGGGAAAGGAGGCACTTCTCCAGAGCAGGACCACAGGCTCTGATCACAGCAGGGATGCGTGTTTGTGGACATTATACAGCTTTAGCAGGACTGGGGTGTGTGGCGAGGAACTGTAGCATCTGAACCTGTGACAGGAAATAGACAATTTCTACAAGATTCATATCCGGATGCCACAGAGTCGGAAAATCTAGACATCGTTGTCAAAGATGATACTGTGGAAATAAAAGACACTTTCCCTTCACATGTTGGCTCATGGTTACTAACACTCCCTGCATGTCACCACCTCCTGGGTGGATTTTAAAACCCTGGCGCCCAGGCCCTTGGCAGGTGACTCTCTGCTGCCCCCTGGTGCCCAGTCCACGTTGGCTGCTGGAGGCACAGGGGTATCCTCTGTCCAGGTGTAGATTTGGAAACCGCTGGTCAGGTCATAATTCCCTGATCCGTGCAGTGTTGGCCCCAGGGGAGGAATTACTGTTTTCTGAGGGGAATTATTCTTCTCTGTGAGGCCCCTATCTGCCTTAGATCAGGAAGGAGGGGCTCAGATCACCCACGAAAACATGAAGATGCCCATTTGGAGAAGGAGGAGGCAGGCCCACCCAAGGCATCCCGCACATCCCTACAAGGTCATGAGCGGTCATCCGTGTGGTCCTGGGCTTGGCACTGGGGACACATGAGTCATTAAATGACTCTGATTGGTGCCAGCTATGGATGTAGAGCTGATGTGGGTCTGTGTTGGCCACTGCACCAAAAAGAGAGACATGACGATATCCACCAGTGAATGTTTATTCAGAGCCACTTTGTCTGGCACATTCCATCCTGGGAATTCAGCATGAATGAGACACAGTCCCTGCTTGAGTGGAGTTTCCATCTGCTGGTTGGGGCAGACTACTAGACACACTGGGTTTGCAGTCACAGCAGAAAGTCCCCACTAATTTCTATCTGTGCATTGCCCCATCTATTTATTGAAAAGCCAGTCATTTTTCCCAGGTACTTGGTAACCTGGATTAACCATGTGACCTAACACTGGCCCAAGGGATGTAAAGGTCAGTCGACTGGAGTTCTTTCAAGAAACTTTTGCTCTTATGAAGCAAAGAAACAGACTGGATTTATGCAGCATCTTTCCCCTTGAATATGGATTTGAAAGCTGGAGCTGTAGCAGCCGTCCTGACATCTTAAGTCAACAAGAATGAAAGCAAAGTCTCCATAGTAGGGATAGTGAAAAAGAAAGTAAGAAAGATCTGGACTCGTGGAATTGTTGGGTACCTGGAGAACATGCACCTAACTCATGGCTTATTTTTGCAGGAAAAAAATTGGCTTCTATGTGTTCGTGCTTTTGATTCTCAAGTGTGTGTTCTTGTGTCAGAAAAAAATCCTGACGAATTAGGGAAATAACTAATTCCAATAAATTAATTAATAAAAATAATGATAGAGAAAGAATCACAGTGGTTGGTGATGAGCAGACAATACAGAGATCAGACAAAATGACAGCAGGTGCTGTATGTTGAGAGGATGGAGGAGAGCTCTCTGGAGAGGTGACTTTAGAGCTGCTATCAGGGTGGGAAGATGGAACAAGTAATGGGAAGTGTGCTTGGGGAGAGCAGAGTCAGTGCTCTGCGGGGAAGAGTCTGGCTTGTTTGAGGATCTGAAAGAACAGTGAGAACACAAGGTGTTTATGATTCAAAACTCCACAGTTCCAATGTGATATTTTATCTTATGAATTTTGGGGGAAATCATTGTGTTGTCAGGTGTGTTAAGAGGGCAATTTTCTCGGGGCTGGCCCCATGGCCAAGTGGTTAAGTTCGCGCGCTCTCCTGCAGGCGGCCCAGTGTTTCGTCAGTTCAAATCCTGGGCGCGGACATGGCACTGCTCATCAAACCACACTGAGGCAGCGTCCCACATGCCACAACTAGAAGGACCCACAGCTAAGGCTATGTACCGGGGGCTTTTGGGGAGAAAAAGGAAAAAAATAAAATCTTAAAAAAAGAGGGGGAATTTTCTCTTAATAAATCAGCTTAATAAGTCAGGTTATTTTGCAGCAGTTCAGCACATGTGGTTCCTCCAGGACAGTGCTGCTGGGACAGGGGCAGGTTTGGCATGGGTGGGTTTAGACTAGTGGCCCTGCTACTGCCTAGGTGACTTGGAGGCAGAGGCCACTTAGGGGAGTGGTTACTAATCCCTCGTCTCCTGGCTTACTCACCACGCAGCCATGCAGGGGACTTATGGTGCTGCCTGTGCCTCTGGTCCTGGGCCATCTGACTAGGGTCCCACAGGATGACCCTTCCCCACTTACCCCAACACAGAGGGAGGGGTGTGCACTTGACAGAGAAGGGAAAGGGCTGAGAGAGGGTGAGTGATGCTCCCAAAGCTACCCTTGAAGGAAGTAAGAAGAGCAGGACGTGGGAAAATCTAAACCAGAAATAATAACCTCTTTTGAGTGTAGCAGAACCAGGTAGGGATGGGGGAAGGGAAATGGGAAAACCCATAGCTCAAACTTTGGGGCTCTATGGAAACAGCTTCTGTCTGTCAGTTCTCCCAGCTGTCTCTGGGGAGCACTGCTGCATCTCGACATGGGGCTGATCAGAAACCCCAGGAAAAAATACTCCAGATTAGAAGCAAGGAGAGCGGCCTTTTCATGATCTTTACCCTGGAAGAATCCTTGAATTATTGCTGAGGTCCTAGGAATAAGGGCATAAAATAGTCTAGTGACAGCTCGTGTTCCAATAGCTGATACATAAATTGTACATCTATTAATCTAATGATAATGATCAATGCTATTTAGAACAGTGAATGATTTTTTTCCTGGGTGGTCCCCATCCCCAAAAATTAGACATTAGCTGTCATGCAAGTCTGGAGAGTGCGTAGAGGAAGCTTCTGGTTCCTCTTTTAAAAAATTTTCCTCACTTGACATCTGTACATTATTCAAGTGACCTAAGTAAAGTTTCTAAAGCCATAAGCCATCGCCACGTGAACACATGCAGCCTGCGATACAATTGTCTTCAGAGCTCGGAAGAGATTCTTTCTCACCAAGTGACATGATCAGACTCAGTGCAGCCTTGGCAGTCACATGGGACCATGCACTTGTGGGGGATTCTTATTTCATTTACAGACCAATACGTGCATAAAAAGTGTTATTTTTGAAATTAAAAGTAAAAACTGGATTTTACTTTTCTGATGAGAAACTTGTTTTTAGCTGTGCAGGGGTTAAATTCTGGATCAGTATTGAGGTCAGTGTGCATTGCGTTTTAGAAATCAATCAGCTTTATTAAGATATTATTCAAATACCATGCAATGCACCCATTAAAAGTGTACAACTTGGTGTTTTTTGGTGTATCCACAGGTGTATGCTTCCATCATCATAGTCCATTTTAAAACATTTCAAAAAGAAAGCCAGCACCCTGGCTATTACTCCCCTATCTTCCTGTTCCCCCAAACTCCAGCCCTTAACAACTGCTATAACTTTCTGTCTCTGTAGATTTCTCTATTCTAGACTTGTACATGAAAGAGTTGTATGACATGTGGTCTTTTGTGACTGGATGATTTCACTTTGCATAACATTTCAAGGTACATCCATGTTTTAGCATGTATCAGTATGTCATTCAATTTGATGGCTGAATCATATTCTCTTGTGTGGATATACCACATTCTGTTTATCTGTTCATCCACTGATGGGCATTTAAGTTGGTTCTCACTTTTGACTTAGTAATAATGCTTCTATAAACACTCATGTACAAGATCTATAAAGACATATGCTTTTTTTCCTGAGTATGTCCTAGGAGTAGAATTGTTGGGTCATATGTTAACTATATGTTTAGTCACTGGAGCGGTTTCCGGACTGTTTTCCATTTTCCATTTTGATAGTATGAAGATTGGATTTTTCCACATCCTCACCAACACTTGTTTCATGACTTTTTTTTTTTTTGAGGAAGATTAGCCCTGGGCTAACATCTGTCGCTAATCCTCCTCTTTTGATGAGGAAGACTGGCCCTGGGCTAACATCCGTGCCCATCTTTCTATATTTTATATGTGGGACACCTTTCACAGCATGGCTTGCCAAGCGGGGCCATGTCCGCACCCGGGATCCGAACTGGCAGACCTCGGGCTGCTGAAGCAGAATGTGCGCACTTCACTGCTGTGCCACCGTGCTGGCCCTGTTATGTAACTTTTTGAGTCTAGCCATCCTAGTGGGATGAAGTGGTATATAATTTTGGTTGTGATTTGCATTTCCTTGATGACTGATTACAATGAGCACTTTTCATGAGGCTATTTGCCATTTGTATAACTTCTTGGAGAAAGGTCTATTTTGACCTGTGGCTTTTTATTAGTTAATTGTAAGACTTCTCTGCATTCTAGTTGCAAGCCTTTGTCAAACATATGATTTGAAAGTATTTTCTCCCTTTCTGTGGGTTGTCTTTTCACGTTCTTGGTGGTGTCCTTTGAGGCTCAAAAGGACATAGGTGAAGAAAAATCCTCCTAGTGGCATCTATTTGAGCAGTATGCCCCTGGCTCCTTATCCCTGGTCATAGAGATGACTAGAGATATGTCTCTATACTAATTCATGGCCTGTGACTGTTAGTTTAGTTGGATGGTCAGGGACTTGGAAGGGATGCAATCATAAAATTGGTGACAAAGACATCTGAGGAAGATGTATAAAATAGACATCTCCAAATGGGCACTTATCATGATGATATTTGGGTCCTATATAAAAGTTCACCAAAGGGCAGTCCCAGAAGGAAATTATCTCAATGATCCAGTGGATCTGATGACCACTTCCGGGGGTACCAGTCAGCTTCCTTCCCCAGCCACTCCTGTCACTGCCCAACAGATTCAAGAACAAAGTGGTCTTGGTGCTAGGGATGGATATCATTCATCCATAGGGATGGATGTTCAGCCATTATTCATGGATGTCCACTTACTAAGGTTGACCTGGCTGTTTCCACTGCTGAGCATTCCATGTGCCAACAGCAGAGACCCATAGTGAGTTTCCGTAGATGATACCATTTCTAGGGGTCATCAACCAGGTCCCTGGTGACTCAATACAATAGACCAGTTCCATCATGGAAGGGACTGCTCTTTGTTCTTACTGAAATAGACATTTACTATAGATAGATATTTGCCTTCCTTTCCTGCCATGCATCTGCCAAAACTGTTATCCATGGACTAACAAAATCCTGACCCACCATTATAGAATTCCACATGGAGGCTTCTAACCAAAGAACTTATTTCACAGTAAACGGAGAGTAGCAATGGGTCCATGCTCATAGAATTCACTTGTATTATAATCTGCTTCTTCATTCTGAAGCAGCTTGCTTGATAGAACGATGGAAGGGCCTTTGGATGCTCAGTAACTGTTCCAGGTAGCTGACAATCCCTTATGGAACTGAGGCAATGTCCTCCAGGATGCTGTACCTGCTTTAAGTCAGCATCTAATATACAATCTTGCATCTTCCATATCCAGGATTCACGGGTCTAGTAATCATGGTGTGGAAATGTGAGGGGCGCCACTCACTATTATCCCTAGTGAGCCACCAGCAAAATTTTTACTTCTCATCCCCGAAAATTTAAGGCTCTGCTGGATTGCACTGAATTGGTTGTTGAGACAGCTCCATGGCCTCTTTTGGCTCCTCCCAACAGTGAATCATCAGACAATGTAGGGGGCCTTGGTTGGGCTGGTTGATGTTGACTATTAAGGGGCAATGGGTTGCTATACACAACTGGGGTAAGCAGGAGTGTGTATGGAATGCAGGAGATCCTCTAGTGCTTCCTGGGTCTGTGATTACAGTCACAAAGTCATCATAGTCCAATTCAGCAGGACTGGTAATGGACCCAAAACTTCCAGAATGAAGATTTGAGTCATCCCACCTGACAAGGGATCAGGGCTAACTAAGGTGTTTCCTGAGGGCAATGGGAAATGGAATGGATAGTGAAGAATGTACTCATGGATACCAGCTCTGACCACAGGCCTAGTATCAGAAATGTGGACTAGAGAAGGAACAAGTACTTTTTCGTATTTTGATATGTATATGTTTGGATACATATGAATCATATATTTTTATTTTCTTCCCTTGTCTCATCCTATTATCATCTGACATAAGAAATGTCAGCAGTAGCTTACTTCATATCTCAGCATTTAAGGTAAAGTAAATCAAAGTAGAAATATGAATTAGATGGAAGAAAAATAAATATCCCTCGAAGACAAAATATTATTTTCCATCCTCTTGTGGGGAAAGGGTGAGCATGTTCTTGATTGTTTGCAAGACTGTTTTATCACATTGGATGGAAGCCTGACTACTGTTATGTTTGTGTGGATTATGGAGATGTGAGTGGCTTTCATGTGGACAAAGGGTGGACGGTTATTGTGTCAACTACATTTCACGGAATTATTTTCTGTTTATATTTCTGCTTAGGGTGGGTGTAGGGAGAGATTCTTGGGCAAGATTTGGAGGATAGTAGTGAAGCAGCAGCCATTCTTCAGCTCATATGCATAGCTGTGCATCAACTGCTCACTTTGTAGAAGGAGGCAATCGCCCCACCCGTCCCTGGATTCACCTTCAGGACAGATCTAACTCTCCAACTCTCTTTCAGAACCCAGAGCATCTAGCGTGTTGGGCGCTTTTATCATTCTATAAAATACAAGGAACAATCAGATCTAGCTGGGGCATTTTGAAGTGCACATGGGGATCAAGGTGAGAAACCAAAGCTTTCTTATGAGCTGTAACTCCTTGCCTTCTTGCTATCTGTAACTTATCAAAGTCTACATTCAGGTAACTGTACCATTTTACATACAGTATAAGAACATTATAGCATCATTTTATCTCTTCCCTCTCAGCATTTTGCTGTCATTGTTATACCTATTACTTTTACCTACACTGTAAATTCCAACATATGTAGTTATTATATATTGCTTTAGACAGCGAATTACCTTTTTAACAGATTTAAATAATAAAAAAGTCTTAATATTTATCCTTATGATTAGCATCTCTGAATCTTTCATTCATGTTTGTAGATACAGACTCTTTTTGGTGTAATATTCTTTCTGCCTGAGGTATGTTTGTTATTATTTCTTCTATTATGGGTCTGCTGATGACCGATTTTGTCAGTTTTTGTATGTCTGAAAAAAATTTAATGAGCCTTAATTTTTGAAAGTTATATTCCCTGTGTAATAATTGCTTTTTCTTGAGCCAGACCTGATGTCCTAGTGGTTAAAGTTTGGCGCTTTCACTGCTTTGGTGCCCTGGGTTTGGTTCTTGGTCACAGAACCATACCACTCTTCTGCCAGTAGCCATGCTATGGCAGTGGCTCACATGGAAGAACTAGAGGGACTTACAAGTAAAATATACGACTGAGTACTGGCGTTTTGGGGATGGAAAAAAATAAAGAGGAAGATTTGCAACTGATGTTAGCTCAGGGTGAATCTTTAAAAAAAAATTGTCTTTTCTTATTTCATACTTTTTTTTGCTAAGGAGGATTCACCCTAAGGTAATGTCTGTTGCCAATCTTCCTCTTTTTTAGCTTGAGTAAGATTAGCCCTGAGCTAACGTCTGTGCCAATCTTCCTCTGCTTTAGGTGTTGGACACTCCCAAAGCACGACTGGTGAGTGGAGTAGATCCGAGCCTAGGATCCAAACCCAAAAACCTGGGCTGCCAAAAGGGATTGCATGGAACTTCAACTACTTAGCGACAGGGCCAGGCCTTTGTTTCAGCTTTATAAAGCTGTATATCCACTGTTGTCTCACTTGCATTTCTTCTAAGAAACCTGCTATAATCCTTATCTTTCTTTCCCTAAGCGTAGTGTCTCTTTTCTCTTTGGCTGCTTTTAAGACTGTCTCTTTTTCACTGTCTCAAGCAATTTGACACTTATGGTTGTTGGTTATTATTATTATTTTTTTTAGTGTTTGATGTTCTTGAGACTTTCTGATCTTTTTGGATCTGTGACTAGAATTTTCACCAAATTTAGGATATTTTTGGCCATCATTTCTTCAAATATTTTTTTCTATTCTCCCCACCAATTCATCTCTATTTTGGGGGACTCCAATCACTTCCAAATTATCTTGCTTAACATTGTCCTATAACTCGGTGATTCTCTGATAGTTTTTTAAAGTCTTTTTTCTGGCTTTCATTTTGCAGTTTCTGTTACCATGTCCTCTAGTTCACTCATCTCATCTTCTGCAGTATCCTATCTGCTGTTATCTCATCCCTCGTGTTTTTAATCTGAGACCTTATAGTTTTCACCTCTAGAAATTCGATTTGGATCTTTTTATTTTCTTTCTGTCTACTCTTAACGTGTTCAAACATTCAGACTAAATGTGGACTAAAGATGAAGCATCAACTCTTACTTGAATATCTAGCCTTCTGGTCTGCCTGCAGTCCAGACTTGGCAGCCCCACAGTTGCAAGAGCCATTACTTAAAATAAATCTCTCTCGTTCTCTGTCTCTTTCTCTGCATATATATAAAATGTATGTGTATATGTGTATGAGAATATGTACATATATACCTTTTACATATACACATATATTTGAAATATATATCCTATTGGTTTTATATTTTCTGGAGAAGCATTAGTAATACATCTTATTAGCTATGACTCTTTCTTGTTAAAATGGTTTTATTTTAATGGTTTTAAACATAAATGATTCATTTATCAAAATCTACCTTCCAGTGAAATGCTATCATTTCACATATAGTATAAGAACATCAAAACGTGTTCTCTCTCACCAGAACTTGTGGTATCATTGTCATATATTTTATTTTACATTCACTATGTATTTCAGCATATTATTTTTGCATTAAACAATTGACTATCTTTTATAGACATTAACAGATAAAACACTTTCTATATTTATGCAAGTATTTACCATTTCAGATTCTTTTTATTTCTTTGTGTGAATTCACATTTCTATGTATCAGCATTTCCTTTGATCTGAAGGGCGTCCTATACTATTTCTTGTAGTGAGGACCTGCTGCAATCAATTCCTTAAGATTTTCATGACTGAAAATGTTTTATTTTGCCTTCATATTTGAACAATATTTTCACCGGGGAAAGAATTCAAGGTTGACGGGGTTTTTTTCTTTTAATATATTAAACACGTAGCTCCACTGACTTCTTGCTCTCACGGCTTTTAATGAGAAACTTGCTCTCACATGTTTCTTGTTCACCTGTATATAATGTGTCTTTTTCTCTCTGGCTGTTTTTAAGAGTGCGTCTTCATCATTGCTTTATACCAATTCCATACCAGCATGTGTTGGTGCTGTTTCTCATGTCTCCTTGCCCAAACATTATTGAGCTTCTGGGATATATTGGTTTATAGATTTCTTCAAATTTGGAAAATTTTTGGTTCTTATTTCCTCAAATGTTTTTTCTGTTCACCTCGAACTTCCATTCTCTCTCTCGGTTCTTCCAATTATACAGTATTTAGGCAGCATGAAGATTTCCTACACTCAACAATTTTTTCAGTCTTTTTCTTTCTATTTTGTTTTGAATACTTTATGTTACCATGAGATCAAGTTCACTAATCGAATCTTTTCTTTTCCTGCATCTCATCTGCTGTCAAACTCATCCAGTGTATTTTAAAATCTCAGATCATGTAGTTTTTATCTCCGCAAGTTCAATTTGCTCTTTTTAAATTGTCTTCCATATCTTCTCCTGACATATTCCACATTCACTGTACCCATAATAAAAAATGAAATATGGTTATAGCAAGTGTTTTTGTGTCCTGTGCTGACCCACGCCCTTCAGAGCCTGCCTGGAGGGCTGGGAGGAGAGGGCAGCCTGGGATCTCAGATCTGGGGACGTGGGCCAGACAGACTCATAGCTTTGTCTACAGTCCTCCTGGGGCTGGAGGAGAATGCTACACAGACGACGAGGGGTTTGTGTCTCACTTCCCCATCAGCCTGTGTCACTGTGAGCTTCATTACCGCTAAAATCAAACACCTGACAGTGATAGTCGGCCTCGTCCTCAGCCAGGGCTCCACTGATGGTCAAGGTGGCTGAGCCTTCTGAGCTGGAGCCAGAGAATCGTTCAGGGATCCCTGAGGGCCGCTCACTATTAGCATAGATTAGCAGCACAGGGGCCTGGCCTGGCTTCTGCTGATACCAGTTAGCATTATAGCTTTCTATGCTCTCTCCCTGGCAGGTGATGGTGGCCGTCTGTGCCAAGGCCACAGACACCCCAAGTGGCTGAGTCAGCTCAGAAGAGGCTAGAGAACCTGCAAGAGAGGAGAGGAGAGGGGAGTGTGAGGATGAAGTTCTCATTCCCAGAGGGTACACACTCTGCGGCCTCTCCTCTGCAGAGATGAAGGTCAGGGCCAGGCTGCTCCCTGGTTTCTTTGGGGGCTGAGCCCTAAAGGGCTGCACCTGTGCAGAGAGTGAGGAGGGGGAGCAGGAGAGGGGTCCAGGCCAGGATGGAGATGTCCCAGAGCTCTGCCCCTGAGCCCACAGCTGAGATGTGCCTCAGGGCCGCTTTTGCTTTTATTCTCTGAAGAAATGCAAATCTACTTCCTCCTTTTTGTGGCCTTGTTGGGTGTCTCCTTGCTGAGCAGAAAAGGGCTCAGCTTAAATGAGGCTGTGAAAGTGGGTCCTGTCCCCAAGGCCTGTCCCTGAGCACTCAGAGCCTCTCTGGTGTTGAGTGAGGAAGGGCTGCCCCCTGCCCCCAGCACATGCTCACACACCTCAGTCTGTGCCCTGGGCTTCCTCTCTGGTCTTGGGGAGAACCCCTCAGTCATGCTCTAGTGATGGGTCGTCCAAGGGGATGGGGTGGGCAGTGCTTGAAGCAGGAGCTTGTAGGGACATTGGTCATGCTGTTGTGTGAGAGCACAGAATTCATGATGAGACACAGAGAAATTGCTCATGAACTCTCAGGCAATTCTTTTTTATATTATAAAAAAAATAGGAGAAACTTTTGGTATCTAAGGCTAGGAAGAATACTTTGATGACAACAGCATCATGATTTGTAAATGGATGATCAATTCATTGAATCTCATCAAGATTAATATATTTTCTTTTGTAAAACTTTCTAAAGAGGAGGCAAAAAACAAGTAACAGAGAAAAATATTTGGAAACCACATACCCCATGACAGACTACAGCATAGAGTATATAAAACACCCTCAACACTAAACAGTAAAAATAAAACCCATTCAGAACATAGACAATGAACAAGAACAAAAATTTCATGGAAGAGGATACAGAGATGGTAAAGAGCACATGAGAGGATGTTCCTCATTAGTTATGTGGGAAATGAACATGAAGACCACAAGGACACATCCCTACATCCCTATCGGAAGGGCTGCAATAAAAATAGTGACAACTCTACATGCTGCAAGGATGTGGAGAAACTGGACAACTAACGCCTGCTGATGGGAATGTGGAATGATGCAGCAAGTCTGGAAAAGGGTATAACAGCTTCTTTTAAAAAGCCAAATTTTGTTTACCATGGAGCCAAGCAATTGTAATCTGGGGCATTTATTTCAGAAAATGAAAACATGTTCACAGAGAATGTACACACCAATGTTTGCACACTCTTTTGTGTAATGCCTCAAAGTAAGATCAATCCAGATGTCCTTCAATTGGTGGATTAGTAAAAAGACTTTGGTACACTGGGACTGTGGAATACTACTCAGCAATGAAAAGGAATGAAATCTTAATGCACACAATGATGTTGATGAATGTAAGTGGCTTATGAAGAGTGAGAAAGGCCAATCCCAAAAGCCTACATATTATACGACACTTTTTTATTTCTATGCGTCATTTCTGAAAAGATAAAATTTTGGAAATGGAGAATCTATTAGTGGATACCAGGGTTTAGGACAGTGGAGGTCACCTCTGAGGGAGGAGGTGGACGTTGTTATAAAATGGCAACACGGGGGCTCCCTGTGGAGATGGATCTGTTTGATATCTCGACTATGGTCTGGACATATGAACCTACTCATGGGATAAAATCACATCAAATCTATCAAATCTAAAATCAAATCAAATGTAAATACACACACACACACACACAGATGAGTACAAGTCATTGGGGGAATCTGAAATTGAAAATGTGCAAAGATTTGATCAACCTCTTCACCAAACAAAATACACAGATGGCATTAAGCACCTGAAAGATGCTCAGCATTACATGTCACTAAGGAAATGAAAACTGAAAACATATGGGATATCACTACAGATATATTAAAATAGTTTCAATACAACCTGACAATCTAGTGATAATGAGGATGTGGAACAACTGGAAGTCTCATAACTGCCTGGTTATAATGAAAACGCAAAATCAAGCACCCACATTGGAAACCAATTTGGCAGTTTCTGTGAAAGTTCAACATATATCTACCACATGACCCAGAAATTCCATTCCCAGGGATTTACTCAATTGATATGAAAACTTATGCCCACAAAAAACCCCATAACAATGTTATAAAGTTTTTATTTGATATTTCCAAAGAGTGGAACGTGGAAACATCCTAAATGTTACTTCACTAGGGAGTGGATAAACAAATTGCTTCATCTGTGCAAAGGAATTCTACTCAGCAATGAAAATAGAATGAACTATTAACATGCGACACATAGATGCATCTCAAATGTATTATGCTGAGTGAAAGAAGGCAGAATGAAAAGGCTACAATGTATCATTCAATGTATATGATGTTCTTGCAAAGACCCAACTACAGGAACAGGCAGCAGATCTGGAGTTATGGAGTGGGAGGTTGAGGAAGAGTGTGACTACCAAGAGGTCTGGGAATCTATGGGTAATGATTGAACTGTTACACATCATGGTTGTGGAAGTGATTACACCTCTATATGCATTTACCAAAACTCACACAACTGTTCACTAAAGGGCTGGATTTGGGGGCAAGTACATTATAACTTAATAAGAGAAGAAAAAGAAAAAATAGCTTGTGGTAGGTGAAGGTTCCCAGGAGTCAACTCTCACATAGAGACTAGCATGCAGGAAGTCTAGACAAACCAGAGACGGCACCCTGAGGACAGCAAGGAATGAAGGGAGCAGACGAGGGCAGAGATGGGCTTTGATCTCTGAAGCAGACACAGCCAGAACCGCAGTAGAACTCATGGGGTTTTGGTGCTGGGCATGCTCTTCAGATCCTACTGAAAGGGATGGGGGCCCGGCCTCTATCCCACCACACTCACAGGTCACTAGATGCAAACTGCCACCAGGAAAGGGAATGTCTCCTCTCTCCCAGCTCCCTTCAGCAGCGGCAAGTCCTGGAGCTGCAGCAGTTGACACCCCAGCCTCAGGGGAACGAGAACTCCATCATGAAAGCAAGGGGCCAGGATTCTGGTTGCCACCAGGACACCCAGTACAGTGATAGACTCAATGTCATTCATTTTGTTGTTGTGACCATTAAAGAATAAAGACACACATACACACGGAAAATGGACTAGAAATGACAGTGAGAAAAGATTGCATATAAAAGGAACAGCACAGAATAACGATGTACTGGAGGAACTAAATAGAACACGACTAACAAGAGAAATCCAGAGAGAGAGACAGAGACAGAGGCAGACGGAGAGAGAGAGTGAGAGATGCAGGACGAACCAGAGAGGAAGGGCCCCTCCCCCAGCACACTCTCACTCTGGACCACCTGCCTGGCCTCCCCTGTCGCATTCACAGCCACATCAGCTCCAATGTGCCTCCACGTGCAGGTCCTGTTACATGTTTCAGCTGGTCTCAGGATCACCTTGCATCTGTGAGGCCAAGTGTGAGGATGTGTAACAAGCCAGGAAGGGACACTCATCCTGCACACTGCTCTGTGTCACTTTCACACAACAAGAGCTGACAGTGGCCTCTGATTAGAACCTACCTCTGTCATAACCTTGCCCCTAAGAAATGGGCTCTAATGGCCATTGGTCCCTCTCTGACAAGGCTTTGTAGTGGCAGCTCCGTCACTGCTTGGTCACCATCTCAGCACAATAGGAGGTGATCTTTATTTGCCTCCCTTTTCCATTCACTGTCATCACTTCTAGTACTTTGTCCCTTTGTCTGTCCATCAGAGGCTACCACTGACCTTCCGCTAACTTGACAGCAGCACAAGGCCCAGGTCGGCATAGATGTGCTGTGGTCCACACTGGGGGCTTGGATTTGTTTTCCTACAGTCCTCCCGACTCCCTTTCCTAAAATGTAAGCAATGGAGGAAACTCCCCACTGGAGGGACCCATGGGATAACTTGTTGGGGACAAAGTCACTGCAAAACTTTAGTAGAGATCATCTTTTAGGGCAGTGTAGAGCATAGGAGATGCCCTGTGACCCCGATGACTCAGCCATCCACAGGCTGACACATGTCACTGCAGGACTGAGCCCTGAGGTTCATCTCTCTCAGCTCCTCCTGCACCCTGTCCACTCTCTCCCTGGGATACCAGCCGTCTCCTCCAAAGTGGCACCCTTGGGAGACATCCAGGCCAAAGGCAGCTCCTGGAATTTCCATCTCAGAGCTCAGACATGGTGGACCAGCCTGATGTTCTAGGGCCCAGCCTTGAAATCCCACCTGATCGTGCTCCTGTCAGTGCCCTGGGACCAGGGTTCCTTCGTCAATATGGCTGCTCCATGTTGACACAAAGATATGATATGTGTGAAAGATGCTTGTTTTTCAGATGCTAGAAGTGCTAGGAAGGAAACCCACACATCCAGTAAACCAGTCCCCTCCCAAATGCTTTTGAGGTGGATCATCCACAGGGCTGAGACTCAGGGAGTCAACATATTTTCTACCTCAGAGTCACCTGTCCCCCAAACCCTGCTGCTGTCCCTGTGGGCATGGTCCTGGTCTGCCCCTAGAAAAGTCCTGTGGGCAGGATGTGGAGGCACGCTTGGCACCACAAGCTGAGAATCTACCATAGTCCGAGAAGCCCAAGCCATGCTCCATGTTGGTCCTGCCACACACTCCTAACATGCACCCTGGTTCCCTATTGGACCTCAGCTCACAACCACCGTGGAGTTCAGGTCTCTGTATCTTCCCTCCTCCCATGAGGGCAAAGTGTTTCCTGCTGAACTGTCAAGCTTGACAGGAGGCCTGTTATACACCATGGTGCACCTGGAGTCAAGACATTAGCTGCAGATGACTTCCATGGTTACCCCTGAACCCCTAAGATCCAGGTCTCTTCCCGAAGCAGAGCCCAGTACTGGGAGCACAGGGACAAAAGATTCTTTTTGAAACAGTCTTCTCAGTCTAGCCACTTGCTCAGTCACTTTCCTGCTTGGGCTGGTCTGGTCTCTTCCAGCATTGTCCCCATAGGCCTGTGCTAAAGGAAACAAATGTCCAGTTGTCAAAGACTTAAATTTTGACCAGTATCGGCCTCTTCTTAGTGTTGTCATGGGGAGGAGGTACACAATGATGGGATTTGCAAAGAGAAGAGTCAAAGATCTCAGGGTGCTAGAGAGGGACAGGGAGCAGCTCACCCTGAGTCCCCATGAGGAAGGGACGACAGCGAGGAGGCAGGGTTTCGCCTCACATTGCCATTTTCTGTGTCACTCTTTCTTCCATTACCTGTCCATCAATTGTACAGATCTCACCAGAGTGATACTCAGCACCACCCCCAGACTGGATGTTGGAGATAGTTACGTAGCAGTAAGCCCCAGAGCTAGAGACCAAGAAGAGGTCGGGGATCCCATCTCCCTTGCTGTGCCTTCCATCACTGTTAACCTTCATCACATACCCAGGGGCCTTCCCTGGTCTCTGTCGATACAGTGAATGGAGTAAGTGCTGTGCTCACTGCTCAGGGTGCAGGTGAGCTTGGCTGAGGCTCCCAGGGAGGCAGGTGCAGATGGGGGTTGTGTCAGCACAGGCAGAGCACAGAGACCTGGAACAGAAAACACCAGAAGGATGCTGAATTATGTGAGATGTGACAGATGTCCCTGGGGACTGTGCTTGGAGGGAAGCGTTGGGGAGTGAGACCCCTGAGTGTCCTGGGATGCTCTGACCTGTGTAGAAAATGATGCACAGGAGGTAGAAGCCAACCAAGTCTATGGTAGGGGGTGCTTCCAGGAGCTCTACCCTGGGGCTGCCCAGCTGGACTGACCTCTCTCAGCTCCACACTTATTCTCTCTTCTTGCAGCTCAAGAGGGAGGAGCACTTAATACATATCTATTCTCCATTCCCTCTGTCTGAGCTCTTGACTGAACCCTGAGCCTAAGCTAGTAATTTCCTGAGGTCAGAAGAAGTGCCAGGTGTGGGTTTCAGAGTGGGGAGTTAATTCTACACAATGCAAGTGTCTACAAAGGAAGCATCAGTCACACCCTTTGCACTGGAACACAGTTCAGAGTACTTGGACAAATTAGGGTTCCCAAACCATGATCCACAGCTCCCCCTCGTGCCCCCAGTATGATGTCATCTTACATGTACAGCCAAATCAATAGAATGACTGCTTCTGAGCCCTCAATAGATGCCAGACCATTGGTGAGTGTTTACATGCATCTCGTAGAGCCAGACATCAAGATAACCCACCAGCAACCCTCTGCTTAATGTCAGCCTCTCTTCCAGTCTGATGAGGAAGGAGCCATCATTGTGAGGTTAAATGATTACCCCAAAGTCCCTCAGACAGTGATGAGTGAGTCAAGTAAAGAGACTGACCTCGGAGCCTGACCTGTCAACCCCCTCCCTGCCTGCCCCTCACTATGCCCACATCCTACTCTTCCCTCATCTCAGCCCTCCTGTGCCCTCCACTTACCACTGTCTCATCTGTATTCAGGTGCTCCCTCCTCCTCGAGTCTGTTCTGAAGAGCTCTCACATCTTCATGGTATTGGAATCTGTGTCTCCCTGTAAACACAAATCTCTATGCACAGAAGTAGGGGTGCTCTCTCTGTTCGCTCCATGACAGACAACACAGGAGCATGTGTCAGCAGGACATTGGGGATATCAGATGCCTGGTTGGGTTCCTCAAGTCAGGCTCATCTCCTGACAACTTAGGATCAGGATTCCTTTTCTAACATGGTGAAGGCCATCAAGTTTGGACAACTATCAGAGTAGGAATAGAAAACTTTTGATTTTTAAAAACTTGATTCACAAGATGCATATTTTACTTAATATCTTGAACAAATGTATTTGTTTCCAACTCTAGTGCTGCTGAGGGTGTGTTGATGTTAATTCACTGACAAAATGCTGGGGATGTCGTTCACAGAAATAATGTATCAAGTGCTGCGCTGATACATGAGCACAGACAGGAGACCCCATCTGCTCACTCCTCAGAGTTTGGTCTGAAGAGATCATTGAAGATGAGATGAGGGCCACGTTCCTCAGACATGTGCACTACTGTTCCCGCTGAGTGTGTTACACAGAGCTCCTCTCCACCCTCCCACCTTGATGCCTCCACTCCTCACACTTCACACCTCAGAGTCTCCCCCATGGGGCCCTGCTGGCCACTCCTGCAGGCTGGTTCTGACCCCTTTGCTTCTGGGTCTCATTACAACATAGGAGGGAACTTGTTAGTACCATCCTGGGAGAATTGATCATTTCTAAATTGATCAGTGCTTTTAGGTTATGAAAATGTATCTCTTTGTGGAGAGTACCAGGTCATCGAAATTCAATAAATTCTTTCTTATGATCAGTCTTCCTATATGCAAAATATAACTTTATGACTTGTCCTGAAGTTTGTGGAAATGATGTTCAAACTGAAAGGGATATTTGAAGCAACACTTATAAAAAATTCACACAGGCTATCGTCCTTCATTACGCTGACTAATGAAAATGAGTGCTGATGGCGCTGATTCATCTTTAATATTTTAATTTCATTTAATATCTTGTCTTTGAGAACAGAAGTAGTGTGGACACGTGTTATGAAAATCCCGTCATTTCTGGGTGCCCTCAATATTCCTGTTTTGGGTGAAAAGTGGAGCAGCCATTCCTCCCGTGTGGCTTTAGCCTATGAGACCCTCCATCGCCCCCTGGTGGCTGTCATTACACACTGCAGGGACAGTTACCCCAAGGAAACCTCATCCGTCTGTCCATAGGATCTGCACAAGCCAAGCGTAGCTGTGCACATGAAATGTGGGTGATCCAAGGAGAGATGTGCTGTATTTCTGAAATATCCACCACGTTTCAAAGACTTAATACAAAAATAATGTAAAATATGTCAATATTTGTATGTTTAATTCATATTGAAATGATAATATTTTCAATTGAGTTAAACAAAATATGTTATGAAAAACAACTCCACCTGTTTCTCCTCATTTTTTAAATGTGGCTACTGAAAGATCTTTAATGACATCTGTGTTTCAAATTTTATTTCTGTTGGACAGGGCTGCATGGTAAAGTAACAATTTCAGTCATTTCCTTTTGAAATAGAAGAGAGAACTTTCTGCACCTTAAGGAGAGGCTGAGTCTCAGCTTTGAAAGCACAATGAGAGACCACAGGATGGGGGTGAAGACCAGGGACTCTGGGGTCAGAAGACCTGGGTTTGCTGCTGGGTTGGCCACTTCCTAGTTATGACCTCAGGCTGGTTGCTCATTCCTCCATGCCTCAGCTTCCGTATCTGTAAAACGGGGTGATGATGAGAATGCTGGTTCATAGAGGGTTTGTGATTACACAGTTTAATAAATATGAAGTACTTTGGACGATGCTTGATACACATTAAGCTCATAAGAATGTTTCCTCCTCCTCCTTCTATTAATATCCTTAATCCTTATTCTTATGCATAATGTAAAGAAAAGACACTGGGATAGTGGAAAGAAGAAGGTTATGGAATCAGAAAGTCTTGGGATTGGGATATGTGACATTGGCAACACTTCCTGGATGCACCAAAATATACACAAATGAACACACACACCTGCACAGAGACTCCAGACTCATAAATGCAATGCCCTTTGCACCGGTGGGCACATTCTCTCAGCCCCCAATCCTGATCACTAGATCTTTGGGTGCAGAGACTGGTCCTGGTTCTCCAAAAGAGGCATCAGGGGATGTCCCAGCAGAACTACAGCAGAACTGCTTCATGCTTGTCCATATCTGTGATGTGGGTCATCTCATCCTCATGTCTCGCTAGAGTCAGCCCTGCATGTGACACCTCATTCTGGGAGGGGGTTAGAAACTGTAACCTGAACTGCACATGTTGACATCAGTGCCTGTCCTCTGATTGGTCCTCAACACACAGGCTTGGGTGGCGTCACCTTAAAAAGCAATGCACCAGTTATTTTACCCTTAAAATGAGTTTATTTGGCAATAGCCAAAAGAATTCCAATTCACGTTGAGCATACCATGGCAAAACATAGGCAAATCTGGGGAAAAAAAGGACTAGAGGTGCTTTTATAGAGAAAAAGCGGAACAGGGAGGGGCTGCTCTAAAGGAAAGTCCATTTGGGGAAAGTAACAGTTCAGGGCAACAGTGGCTTCTGATTGGCTGGTTTATTGCTGGGTGGGGAGAGAACTCTTCCTTCAGCAGTACAGTGGTTGTACTTCCTGTTGGAGATGCAGACACCTCTCTTCCTGTTTGGAGTAGTTGATGGTGTAAGATAGGGCATGAGAGTTCCCACTACAGGCCTTCCTGCCTCCTTTTTAGTTAAGGTCTCTTTCATTAATTTCCTCAGGGTGCAGGTGAGGATTGACGGGCCTCAGGGCTGGGCTGATGTCACTGAGGGGAAGGGATCTTGGACAGAGAGAGCAGGGTCGCCTCACACTGATCCCCGAGGTCAGTCCAGAGAGCTCATGAGGAGTTTACTGGGATTTTATAGATGCCCTGTCCACAGCAGAGCTGACAGCTTGATCTTAGACTTTTAACCCCAGGACTGTGAGACAGTAAACCTCTATTGTCAGCCCCCAGTGTCTGGTGCTCCGTGACAGTCGCCCTAGCAAACTAACCTAGTGCTCCCCAGAGCTCTGCTCTCAGGACCTCAGCAGCAGGGCTGGGCTCCTTCCAGCTGCTTTGTCTCTATGATCACATCTCCCTGGGGGGGGGCCTCCTGCCATGTGCTTCCCTCTCCTAAAGTGTCCATTCTCCTCCAAGTAGCCTGTCTCAAGTTCCCAGGCAGCACAGTCTTTGCTGTGACCTAAGACCCCTCTGTCTCCATGCCTGCTCCTTCTGGGATCTTGGTGGGGAGTGATTCACAAGTTTCCGGAGTCTTGCCTAGTCCCATAAGAACATCCTGTGGTTTCCCATGCGAATTACAACCACCGTGACTATAAACATTCATTGTCACTACCTTATTGAGCCCTGTGCATAATCTCTCCCTCCCATAACTGAATCTAAGCAAGACAAAAGGTATTTTTAAATGAAAATTTCTATTTTTCAAATCCAGAACTTTGATTTGGATATATTCATTGTCTTCACATCTTCATTTAACATGTTCAACCATTTGGATCTAATTTGGCTAAAAGATGTCACATCAATTCTTACTTGAATATCCAGCCTTCCCATTTGTCCTGAAGATTTCAGACACAACAGTCCAACAATTCCTCTGCCAATTCCTTACAATCTCTCTCTCTCTTTAGATAGATAGACATAGATATGTGTGTACATATCTATATCTGTATCTCAGTATATTTAATATACATATCTGTCCATATACAGTCTATATACCTGTATCTATTTCTCTATGCATCTCTATATCTCTATATTCTATCTCCCTGTCTCTATTACTACCTTTATCTATCTCCTATGAGTTCTGTTTCTCTGGATAACCCTAACTTCATCTTAGTAACTATAAATCTTTGTTGTTAGACAGGTTTTATTAGAATGGCTCTTTAGGGTCACAGCACTAATCTAATTTATCAAGGTCTACCTTCCAGTGACATTATATCACTTCACAGATAGTATCAGATAGTTTCACACGGCTTTCACTCTCTCAGCTTGTGTGCCATCATTGTTAGATATTTCATTTGGACACTCATTAAAACCACGACATGTAGCTAATATCTTTTGCTTTGCACAGGTATCTTTTACAGCTATGAATGTAAGACAGATGTTTCTATATTTATCCATGTAGTTACCATCAGATACTTTCTATTTCTTTGTGGAGATTCACATTTCTAGTTGGTATAATATTCCTTATGTCTGAGGAGTGTCTGTTACTAATTCTTGAGGAGGATCTGTGGATTATCAATCATGTGAGTTCTTATATGTCTGAAAAAGTTTTATTTTGCCTTCATTTTTGAAAGCTATTTTGACTGGATAAAGAATTCAAGATTGAAAGTGTTTTGACTTATAAAGATATATTTTTAAAAGTCTTTTTTTAAAAAGATATTGCTCCACTGTCTTCTTACTCACATCACTGTTAATGAGGAATCTGCTTTTACCATGATGTTTGTTCCCTTGACGATAACATGTATTTTCTCTGGGCTGCTTTTGATAGTGTCTCCTTATCATGGGTTTTCAGCGATTTGATGATGATGTTTGTTGATGCTGTTTTCTCATGTTTCCTGGGCTTGTGCTTTTTTGAGCTTCTTGGATATGTCAGTTATTGTTTTCACCAGATTTGGAACATTTTGGCCATCATTACACTAAGAATTTTTTCTGTTCACTCCTGCTTGTGTTCTCTGCTCTGAGACTCCGTTACATGCATATCAGGCTGCACAATGTTGTCCTACATCACTAAGGCTTGGTCCATTTCTGTCAGTCTTTTTTTTCCTCTCTGTTTTATTTTGAATAGTTTCTACTTTTATGTCATCAAGTTCACCAATCTCTTCTTTTGCAGTATGTAATCTGTTTCCAATCTCATCCAGTGTGTTTCTACATCTCAGACATTGCAGATTTCATCTCCAGAAGTTAACGTGGGCTTGTTTAAACATCATCCATGTCTGCACTTAGTCTTCAACCTTCCTATAGCTCTTTAAACAAATGAGATATTATAACAATGCTAATTTTGTATTTTCTCCCACTACAACATCTGCAGAGCCTGCCTGGAGGGCTGGGAAGAGAGGGTAGCCTGGGGATCTCAGATCTGGGGACCTGCTCATGGCTGTGTCTACAGTCCTCCTAGGGATAGAGGGAAGCATGACACAGATGGGGAAAGGGTTTGTGTCTCACTTCTCCATCTGACTGTATCACTGTGAGCATTAATATTGTCCCACACCTGACAGTAATAGTCAGCCTCGTCCTCGGCCTGATCTCTGGTGCTGGTCAGGTGGCCGTGTTCCCCAAGTTGGAACCAGATATCAGTCAGGGATCCCTGAGGGCTGGTTGCTGCTACCATAGATGACCTGCACAGGGGCCTGGTCTGCCTTCTGCTGGTACCACTGAGCATATTTACTTCCAAGGTTATTCCCCCCACCGGTGATTCTGGCAGATTGCCCCAAGGCCACCGACAATGAGAGCTAGTGTGTCAGCTCATAGGAGACCACAGAGCCTACAAGAAATAAAAGGAGAGGTGGACTGGATGATAAAAGAACCATTTTCAGGAGATCTCCCACTTGCCTGGCCTGGATGAGCTCCAGGGATTCTAGGAACCCCTGGGGTGCCCCCTCCCATCACTCTCTGCCCCAGTGGCCCGTGGGCCTAACTGGTGGATGGAGTCCTTGAACCAATGAAAAAATGGCCCCTCTCGTTTGTCTGGGTGGGTGCAACCCCTCAGGGCTCACACAGAGCCAGTGAGCACAATGAGGGGATTTCAGCCCCACCAGCCCCTCATCCTGCAGCAGGTTCATGAACGTTCTGCCCCCATGGGCAGTGCCCTGCTGAGCTAAGTGTCAGGGCCAGTCTTATCCCAGAGCCCTTGCACTGGCTGCTGGGGGTGGGTATTAGCCTGGGTAAGCACCTGCACAGTGAGCAAGGAGGCCAAGGAGGAGAGGGGTCCAGGCCATGGTGGAGGTGCCCAGATTCTGCTCCCTGAGATCTGAGGCTGAGCAGGCTTCCTCCAAGGCTCTCTTATCCCATTGCTGTAGAGCAAATCAGCCAGGGATCGGGACATGCTGCTTGAGTAGCTTTATGCTTTCAAAGAAGGTCTCAACCCCAAGGAACAGAGAGGGGAGGGGCGGTCCCTTCAGGCCCCACCTTCAGCCCAGGGGATTCTCCTTCACCTGTTGGTCCCAATGTCTGGGGTGACATATCCATCCCAGGCTGTGTCCTGGCCTCTCTCCGTGGACTGGTCACAGCAGAGCTCAGAGGTAAAGTCTGTCTACATTTCCCAGAAACCTGAAACCCTGTCCACTGAGCAGTCCTGAACCCTGTCATGAAAGTGGTCAGAGTCACAGTGGTGATGCTGGGTTATCCTGGGCCCCAGGTCCTTTTTCTGGTCCATTCTTGCTTAGGAGGAAGGTGGTTAATATTATCCAGGACTCCAGAGTGTCTCATCCATAAGTGTTTTGTGGTGAAGTTCACATGTGGATCTAGTTCTAGCTCCATCTTCAGAATCTTCACACAGGAGGTCTCTTCTCACCCTCCAGGTCCCCAGTGCAGGAACCCTGCTCATCCCTACTCTACAGGTGACACTGCAGGCTTAGCCAGGTGCAGGGACCACCCAGATACAGCTCCTGAACACAGAGCCTGAAGAATATTCTTTATTGGACAAGTGCACAAACAGTAATCAAAGTGCTGTAAGTTTCTGCTTTTTGTGTGAGCTCCTGCAGGTCATAGCGCTTGTGCCTCAGTATCCCCAGTGTTACTCAGGGCCAGGAACAGAGCATGCTGGAAAGCATTTCTGTATAGCATGAGAGCTGGCTCTAACTCTAAGACCACCTGAAGAGAGTCGTTATTATATTAAGTGCCTTTTGTTTTGGAAAATGTATTAAGTAATAAAAAGTCTTAATTTAGTTAATTCACTCAGAAAAGTTTATGCAACAACTGTTGTGTGCCAGGCACTCATCCCAAGTGGAGGAACAGCCTTGTTTGCAGGACAGTAGACTCTCAGATCGGAGGAAGGGAGGAGGGAACCTATGATCACAGGGTGGAGGAGCATGTGTGGACAGTGATGATGTTATATCAGGACTGGGGTGTAGGGGGGAACTGACGCACCTGAACTTTGGCCAGAGAAATAGGTAATTTCTACCAGATTGAGATCAGAAGGCCACAGAGTCAGAAAATTACTCTTTTTTATATGCCCCCTGCCTGCCATAGACTAGGCAGGAGGGGCTCAGATCACCCATAGAAACATGAAGATGCCCATTTGGAGGAGGAGAGGCAGGACCCACCTGAGGCATCCTACACATCCCTACAAGGTCATGGGTGATCATCTGGTCCTGGGCTTGGTGCCAGGACGTGGAACCCAGGGAATGGCTATTATTGGTGCAGACGGTAGGTGCGGAGCTGATGTGGGGCAGTTGTAGCTACTGTATCAAAAGCAGGGACAAGAGAACAGCCACCCAAGCAATATTTATTCAGATCCACTTTGGTCTGGCACATTCCATCCTGGGAATTCAGCATGAACAAGACACAGTCCCTGCTCTCAGGAGTTTTTGTCTTGCAGGTGGGGCAGTGCAGTGACCACACTTGGTTTGCAGACACAGAGGGTAATCCCCACAACTTTCAACCTATGCAACGTCCCCTCCATTTGTTTAAAAGCTGGAAACTGCTACAAGGTCCCTGGCAGCCTGGACTGATCATGTGGCCCAGCAATAACTCAACGGATAGAAGGGTCAATTGGTTGGAGTTCTTTTGAAGGAGGTTTGCTTTTGTGAAGGACAAAGCAGACTGGATTTATGCCGCACCTTTCCTCTCAAATATGGGTGTGATAGCTGGAGCTGCAGCAATCATCCTGAGGTCTTAAGTCAACAGGAATGAAAGCAAAGTCTCCATAGTAGGGATGATGGAATAGAAAGTAAGGAAGATCCGGGACCTCGTGGAATTGGCGAGTATCTGAAGAAAAACTTCTGACTCCAAACTTATTTTGCAGGAGAAAAATAGGCTCTTGTCTGTTTATGCCTGTTTGTCACCTGTGTTTTCTTGCATTAAAAATATTCCTGACCAATTAGGGAAATGAAGAGTATGAATCAATAATAATTAATTAATTAATGATAAGACATTATTAATCAATCATAAATGATACAGAAAGAACCATACAGTGGTAAGTGATGTGTAGACAATTAATACAGTCAGTGCCCTGCTCTGAAGAGTCTGATTTGTTTGAGGATCTGAAAGAACAATGACAAAGCTAAGGTGTCTATGATTCAGAACGAGTTCATTTATATTGTGACAGTTTCTTGTTAGAACTTTCGGGGCAGTGTCAATGAGTTGTCAGGTGTGATGAGGAGGGATTTCCAGGTATGAAATCAGGTTCTTTGGCAGTGGTTTAGCACATATAGCAGATCCCCAGGATGATGACGTTGAGCAGGATCAGGTCTGACACAGGTGGGTTCAGACCAGCCCCCGGGCCCCTCCCTAGTTTACCTGGGGGCTGAGGCCACTCAGGGGAGTGGTCAGTAATCCTTCCCCTCTAACCCTGTTCCCACCACTCAGCTGCAACAGGAACTTTTGGTGCGCCTGTGGTCTGCTGGGACAGCTGTCTAGGGTCCCCCAAAGATGACCCTTCCCCTCACTCCCCTACGGAGAGGGAGGGGCATGCGCTTGACAGAGAAGAGAAAGGACTGAGATAGGGTGAGTGATATTACCAAAGTCACCTGGGGAGGAGTAAAGATGAGTAGGACCTGGAAGTTCCCATACTAGAAATACAGTAGTCTCCCCCTTATCTGTGGTTTGCTTTCTGCACTTTCAGGTACACATGGTCAACCATGGTCAGAAAATATTAAATGGAAAATTCCAGAAATAAACAATTCCTAAGTTTTAAATTGTGTGCCATTCTGAGTAACTTGAGGAAACCTCGTGCTGTCCTGCTCTGTCCCACTGGGTTGTGAGTCATCCTTTAAGTGAAAAGATAAAAGTTTTGGACTTAATAAGGAAAGAAAATAATTGTATGCTAAGATTACTAAGATCTTTGGTAACTTTTATTACACTATATTGTTACAATTGCTCTATTTTATTGTTATTTATTGTTAATCTCTAACGGTGCCTAATTCATAAATTAAACTTTATCATAAGCATGTACATATAGGAGAAAACAATATATATAGGGTTGTATACTGTCTGCATTTCAGTCATTCCCTTGGGGTCTTGGAACGTAAGCCCCCTGGATAAGGGGAGACTACTGTAATAGCCTCCTCTGAGTGTTCTGGAACCAGAAAAGGTTGGAGGAGGGGAAATAGGAAAAAATTTTAGCCATAGCTTTGAGGCTGTGATGAAGGCTTCTCCCTGTCAGTTCTTCTAGTTGCCTGTGGGGGCGCTGCTGCACATGGCCCCCGGGCCAGTCAGGCTCCTGTGACTGTGGCCGGCTCCCTGCTCCCTTTGGGGCTGGTCAGAAACCCCAAGGACAACATACGCCAGATTAGAGCAACTAGAGTGGCTTTCTGATCATCTTTACCCTGGAAGAATCCTGGAATTATTGCTTCGGTCCTATGCATCTGGTGCATAAAGTATCATCTGTTGAAAGCTCACATTCTAACAAGGTAAGTAAATTGTAGATCTAATTATCTAATTACAATTGTCGATGTTATTTGAACAATGAATGGTTTTTGTTCCCTCTGTAGTCCCCATCCCCATAAATTAGACATTAGCTGTCATGCGAGTCAGGAGGAAGCTTCTGGTTTTTTTCTTTTTAAAAAATGTCCACACTTGACATTTGTACATTACTCATGTGAACTAAAGTTTCTAAAACCAAAAGCCATAGCTCTATGAAGAGATGCAGCCTGTGGTAGAGCTTTCCTCAGGGCTTTGAAAATATGCTTTCTCACGGAGTGACATGATCAGGCTCAGAGTAGCCTGGGCAGTCACATGGGACCGTGCACATGCAGCGGATTTTTGATCTCTTTTACAGACATTTGCATAAAAGTGTTATTTTTGAAACTACAGAAAAGAGAGTATTTTCCTCTCTCATAAGAAAGTTGTTTTCAGCTGCACAAGTGTTAAATTCTGCACCAGACCTAAGGTAACTGCACATTCCCTTTTTCTGAAAAACTCAGCTTATTAAGATATAATTCAACTGTCATACAATGTACCCATTAAAAGTATACAATTCAACGTTTTTGGCCTATTCACAGATATGTGCTACTACCACCACAATTTTACGTTTTATCATTTCAAAAAGAACCCCAGTACCCTTAAGCTGTCACCCTCATTCTCCTGCTCATTCTATCCACCCAGCCCTAAACAGCCGCTACAGGTTTCTCTATGTCCATAGATGTCTCTATTTTCTGGCTGGATTATTTCACCTTACATAATGTTTCAAGGCTCATCCATGTTGTAGCATGTATAGTATTTCATTCCATTTTATGGCTGAGCAATATTCTATTGTATGAGTATACCACATTCTGTTTATCCATTTAGCCACATTTGGGCATTTAGATTGTTTCTCCCTTTAGCTACTAGGAATAATGTTTCTTTGTACATTCATGTACAAGATCTATAAGGACATATGCTTTCATTTTTCCTGGGTATGTCTTAGAAGTAGAATTGTTGAGTCATATGGTAACATTATGACTAACGATTTGAGCAATTCCAGACTATTTTCCATAATGGCTGCACCATTTTACATTTTGACATGTGTGAGAATTTCAATTTTTACACATCCTCACCAACACCTGTTAAGTGACTTTCTGATTCTAGCCATCCTAGTGGGATGAAGTGATATATAGTTTTGGTTTTGATTTGCATTTCCTTGATGACCAACAGCAATGGGCACTTTACATGAGCCTATTGGCCATTTGTATATCTTCTTGGAGAAAAGTCAATTTAGATCCTTGGTTTATTGTTATTAAGCTGTAAGATTTCTCTATATTCTAGTTACAAGTCCCTTGTCAAACATATGATTTGAAAGTATTTTCTCCCATTCTGTGGGGTGACTTTTCACTTCCTTGGTGGTGTCCTTTGAGACTTAAAAGGACAGAGGTGAAGAAAAATCCTCCTAGTGGCATCTATTTGAGCAGTGTACTCCTCGCTCCTTATCCCTGGTCATAGAGATGACTAGGATATGTCTCTATACTAATTCATTGGCTGTGACTGATAGTTTAGTTGGATGGTTAGGGACTTGGAAGGAACAAGATCATAAAAGTGGTGACAAAGACGTCTGAGCAAGAGATGCAAAAAATAGACATCCCTAAATGGATAAAGATTATAAAGACATTTGTTTCCTTTGTAATTCCTCACCACAGAGTGTCTTCAGAAGGAAATGATCTCGATGATCTGGTGGGTCTGATTACCAGTTCTGGGAATACCAACCAAATAACTAATTTCACAACAAATAGAGAGTGACGATGGGCCCATGCTTGTGGAATTCAGTGGTCTTACAATCTTCCTCTTCATTCTGAAGCAGCTGGCTTGATAGAATGATGGAATGGTCTTTGAGGACTCAGTGACAGTACTGGGTAGCTGGCAACACCTTACAGGGCTGAGGCAATGTCCTCCTAGACATCGCATATGCTCTAAGTCAGCATCTAAAACACACTACTATGGGGCCAGCCCCATGGCCCAGTGGTTAAGTTCACACACTCCACTTCGGTGGCCCAGGGTTTCGCCAGTTTGGATCCTGGGCATGGACATGGCACCGCTCATCAGGCCATGCTGAGGCAGTGTCCCACAGGCCACAACTGGAAGGACCCACAACTGAAAAAAATACACAACTATGTACCTGGGGGCTTTGGGAAGAAAAAGGAAAAATAAAATTTTGAAAAACAAAACAAAACAAAAACAAACACTCTGCTGCTTCTCCCATGGTCAGGATTCATGGGTCTAGGAATCACAGTGTGGAAATGGGAGGGGCACCACTCGCTATTATTGCTAGTGAATCACCAGCAAAGTTTGTGCTTCTTGTCCCTGAGAATTTATGCTGCACTGGATTGCATTGAACTGGCAGTTGATATTGCTCCATGACCTATTTTGGTTCCTTCTGACAGTGAATCATCATCAGACAAAGAAAGGGGTGTTAGCTGGGGTAGTTGATGTTGATGATCAAGGGGAAGTGGGTTGCCATACACAACTGAGATACGCAGGAATGTGTATGGAGTGCAGAAGATTCTATACTGCTCTCTTCATCTGTGATTACAGTCAGAAAATGACCACAGTCCAGTCCAGCAGGACTGATAATGGACCAACGCTTGAAGAATGAAGGTTTGGGTGTTCCCAGCTGACAAGGGATCAGGACTAGCTAAGGTATTTTCCAAGGGCCATGAGAATATGGAATGGACAGTAAAGAAGGTAATTACAGACATAGGCTCTGATCACAGGGTGAGTCAAGGAAGTGAGGACTATAGAAGTAACAACTATTCCTTCCTTATTTTGATATAAATGTGTTTGCATACACAGGAATCATAAATTTATGTTTTCTTCCCCTCTGTCATCTCAGTATCATCTAACACAAGACGTGTTAACAGTAGTGTTATTTTTATATCTTAGCACTGAAATTACATGATGTTGCAGGGGGAATATGAACACTCCAAGAGGAAAATAAACATCACTAGAAGACAAAAAAGGGCTGTGCATGTACTTGTGGGGAAAGGGTGAGTGTTTTTGTGGTTGTTCTCTGGGTAGTTTCATCATATTAGGTGGAAGCATGGACGCTGTTGTTATCCTTATTTGGAGATTGTGTGGTTGTAGAGATGTGAGTGGGTTTCGTGTTGATAAGGGTGGACTGTGGTGGCTTATTAGGTGTCTATTTTGGTATACTGAACTGTATTTCACAAAACTATTTTCTAGCCATATTTCTGATTCAGGTGCATGTAGAGAGAGATTCTTGTGTAAGATCTGGAGGGTAGATATGAAACAACATCCATGTTTTACTCACACTTGTAGTTGTGCATCTGCTGGCTCTCTTTGTAAGAGGCAGCAACAGCCCAATGTCCTTGGATTCACCTTCAGGATGGATCTGACTCTCCAACTGTATTTCAGAACCTAGAGCACCTTGTGTGTCAGGCTCTTTTTAAGTATATAAAAATGCAATCAGGGGAGAAGATCCAAGATGGTGCCATGAGTAGTCCTCTTTGTCTCTCCCCCTTCGAGTCTACAATTATTTGGACACTCATCGCTTAACAAAGGATATCCAGATAGCATCTCAGGACATCTGAGAGACCCACGCGACTATACGTCAGAAGGCAGATGGACTTCCCTCCAGGAGGAGGTGGAGATAGGTGAAAACTCTCCAACCCTGACCGAACAGCCTAGTGCCTGCAAGCGGCTTTCTTCCAATGGATGCCCCCAGAAGATCAACACACACCTAGGGCAGGAGCGAGTGCACACCAGAGGAGCGACGGTGGAAACAGTTGACCAGAGCCCTACCTAAACCCCCCGCAATTACTCCTAAACACAGAGGGAAACTCCAGAGTTACAGACCTGAGCCCGTGGGGAGAGTCTCACCCCGCCATTGGTGGGGAGATCCCGCCTGGTGCCCACGGCACCCGGAGGGTCCCAGAGAGAATCCCAGAGGGTGCAGCGAACCCCAGCTGCCGTTGCCCGCCCAGTGGGGCAAGGGATTGCCGGAGATGTCGGAGAGGACTGGGGCTGGGTGGAGCTCCAGAGGCTGGCTCTGCAGCCCGGAGGGGAAGCTCCAGAGTTCTGCCCGGGCAACAGATAAAACTCTCTGTCTGCCATTAGCGGAGGGGCAATACCCAGCATTCACAACTCCGGGAAAGTCCCGGAGAGAATCCCAGAGGGCGAGGTGACCACCAGCTGCCGTTGCCCGCCCCGTGGGGCTAGGGATCGCAGGAGATCTCGGAGAGGACTGGGGCTGGGGGGAGCTCCAGAGGCTGGCTCTGTGGCCCGGAGGGGAAGCTCCAGAGTTCTGCCCGGGCAGCAGACAAAACTCTCTGTCTGCTATTAGCGGAGGGGCCACACCCAGCATCCACAACACCGGGAGGGTCCCGGAGAGGAGAATATCAGGCAGTGCAGCAGCTGACCAGCTACCACTGAAATAAGGATCTCTGGCTATCCCCCAGACAGGGCAAAGGGCTCCCCGAGTTCCTGGGGAACAGGACTGGGGCTGGGTGGAGCTCCAGCGACCCAGCTCCATAGCCTAGGGGGAAACCCTACAGGCTCACAGCAGCCTCAGGGAAAGCCTCTGCACAGCACTAGTAGAGAGCACCCATCCAGGAGCCACAAGGCTGGAAGACCCCGGGACAAAAGTAGCATAGCTAGGTGAGCTAACCACAGACTGTAGAAGATGCCAATAGCTCTGCTGCGACCCATAGTGGACAAGTGAGATTTTGTGGGTGCCGACAGTGACGGAGCGGCAAATATAAGTGATCCTACCCCTGGCCACTGGAAAAGCCCATAACACCATTGCAGACCCCAAGGAGGGAGCACGTCTAGGTGGGCTGCAACAGTAGGCACCAGCAGCCTGAAGCCCCCCTGTGACGGCCCCCATGGCAGAAGAGGGAATCCAAAGGACCACTGTGACTACGAGGAGGGGCCCAGGCCCAGTTAGCAACTGCGGATAGGGTTCCTGGTTGGTGCAATATAAACAGCTGCTCCCCCACCACACCAGCAGAAACAAGTGGAAGGAGCAACTAAACTCTATCTCTATGCGGAGGCACAAACCTACAACATCAAGCAATATGAAAAAATACATTAAATCTCCAGAACAGAAGGAAAATAACAAATACACAGAAAACAATCCCAAAGAAAATGAGATATATAACCTAAATGACGATGACTTCAAAACAGCCATCATTAAAATTCTCAAAGAGTTAAGAGAGAATTCAGGTAGACAACTCAACGAGTTCAGGAGCTATGTCACAAAAGAGTTTGATACGATAAAGAAGAACCAAACAGAAATATTGGAAATGAAGAACACAATAGAGGAGATTAAGAAAAATCTAGATGCACTGAACAGTAGGGCCGATAATATGGAGGAAAGAATTAGCAATTTGGAAGATGGGAATATAGAAATGCTGCAGGCAGAGGAGGAGAGAGAAGTAGGACTAAAAAGAAATGAAGAAACTCTCCGAGAATTATCAGACACAATTAGGAGATGCAACGTAAGGATTATAGGTATACCAGAGGGAGAAGAGAAGGCGAAAGGGGCAGAAAGCCTATTCAAAGAAATAATGGCTGAGAACTTCCCAAATCTGGTGAGAGAGATGGATCTTCAGGTGACAGAAGCCAATAGATCTCCAAACTTTATCAATGCAAGAAGACCAACTCCACGCCATATAGTAGTGAAGCTAGCAAAAGTCAACGACAAGGAGGAAATACTAAGGACAGCCAGGCAAAAGAAACTAACCTACAAAGGAACCCCCATCAGGCTATCAGCAGATTTCTCAGCAGAAACTTTACAGGCTAGAAGAGAGTGGAATGATATATTCAAAAATCTGAAGGACAAAAATCTACAGCCGAGAATTCTCTACCCAGCGAAAATATCCTTCAAATACGATGGAGAAATAAAAACTTTCGCAGATAGACAAAAATTAAGGGAGTTCATTGCCACAAAACCTCCTCTTCAGGAAATCCTCAGGAAAACCCTCATTCCTGGAAAATCAAAACAAGGAAAGGGGCTACAAAACCAAGAGCAGAGGAGATAAGTAGAAGGACAACAACAGAGAGTAGCAGCTCTACATCAGAACAGATTAAACCATGGGACGAGAAACAAAGGAAACTGAAGAAAAGCGGAAAACAAGACACAAAATGGTAGTGGTAGGCCCCCACATCTCAATAATCACTCTAAATGTAAATGGGTTGAACTCCCCAATCAAAAGACACAGAGTGGCAGGATGGATCAAAGAACAAGATCCAACAATATGCTGCCTCCAGGAAACACACCTCAGCCCCAAAGACAAACACAGACTCAGAGTGAAGGGATGGAGAACAATACTGCAAGCTAATAATGAACAAAAGAAAGCAGGTGTCGCTATACTAATATCAGACAAGGTAGATTTCAAAGCAAAACAGATAAAGAAAGATAAAGAGGGACAGTATATAATGATAAAAGGGACTCTCCACCAAGAAGACATAACACTTATAAATATATATGCACCCAACACAGGAGCACCAAAATTTGTAAAGCAACTCTTAATAGAACTAAAAGAAGACATCAACAACAATACAATAATAGTAGGGGACCTCAACACACCATTAACACCAATGGACAGAACATCCAGACAGAAAATCAACAAGGAAATAATAGAATTAAATGAAAAATTAGACCAGATGGACTTAATAGATATATATAGAACACTTCATCCAAAAACAGCAGGTTACACATTCTTCTCAAGTGCACATGGAACATTCTCAAGGAGTGACCATATTCTGGGAAACAAAGCAAACATCAATAAATACAAGAGAGTTGAAATAATATCAAGCATCTTTTCTGATCATAATGCTATGAAACTAGAAATCAACTACAAGAAAAAAGCAGAGAAAGGTGCAAAAATGTGGAGACTAAACAACACGCTTCTGAACAAACAATGGATCATTGAAGAAATTAAATAAGAAATCACATATTATCTGGAGACAAATGAAAATGAGAACACGACATACCAAATCATTTGGGATGCAGCAAAAGCAGTCCTAAGAGGGAAATTCATCGCAATACAGGCTCACCTCACTAAACAAGAAAAAGCTCACATAAGCAACCTCAAACGACACCTAACAGAACTAGAAAAAGAAGAACAAACAAAGCCCAGAGTCAGTAGAAGGAGGGAAATAATAAAAATAAGAGCAGAAATAAACGATATTGAAACAAAAAAGACAATAGAAAGGATCAATGAAACAAAGAGTTGGTTCTTCGAAAGAATTAACAAAATTGACAAACCCCTAGCCAGACTCACCAAGAAAAGAAGAGATAAATCGCAAATTAATAAAATTAGGAATGACAGAGGAGAAATCACAACAGATACCAATGAAATACAAGAGATCATAAGAGAATACTATGAAAAACTATATGCCAACAAATTGAACAACCTGGAAGAAATGGACAAATTCCTAGACTCCTACAATCTCCCCAAACTGAATCAGGAAGAAATGGAGAATCTGAATAGGCCAATCACAAGTAAGGAAATAGAAACGGTAATCAAAAACCTCCCCAAAAATAAGAGTCCAGGACCAGACGGCTTCTCTGGAGAATTCTACCAAACATTCAAAGAAGACTTAATACCTATTCTCCTCAAACTGTTCCAGAAAATTGAGAAAGATGGAGAACTCCCTAACACATTCTATGAAGCCAACATCACCCTGATCCCCAAACCTGACAAGGACAACACAAAGAAGGAGAACTACAGGCCGATATCACTGATGAACATAGATGCAAAAATCCTCAACAAAATTTTGGCAAACCGATTACAGCAATACATCAAAAAGATTATACACCATGATCAAGTGGGATTTATACCAGGGACACAGGGATGGTTCAACATCCGCAAGTCAATCAACGTGATACACTACATCAACAAAATGAAAAACAAAAACCACATGATCATCTCAATAGATGCAGAGAAAGCATTCGACAAGATCCAACACCCATTTATGATAAAAACCCTCAGTAAAATGGGTATAGAAGGAAAGTACCTCAACATAATAAAGGCCATATATGATAGACTCACAGCCAACATCATACTCAATGGACAAAAACGGAAAGCCATCCCTCTGAGGACAGGAACAAGACAAGGGTGCCCACTTTCACCACTCCTATTCAACATAGTACTGGAGGTGCTGGCCAGAGCAATTTGGCAGGAAAAAGAAATAAAAGGAATCCAAATAGGTAACGAAGAAGTAAAACTCTCGTTGTTTGCAGAAGACATGATCTTATATATAGAAAACCCCAAAGAATCCACAGAAAAACTATTAGAAATAATCAACAACTACAGCAAAATAGCAGGGTATAAAATAAACGTGCATAAATCAGTAGCATTTCTATACACTAACAATGAACTAACAGAAAAAGAACTCAAGAACTCAATCCCATTCACAATCACAACGAAAAGAATAAAATACCTTGGGATAAACTTAACCAAGGAAGTGAAGGATCTATACAATGAAAACTACAAGACTTTCTTGAAAGAAATTGACGATGACATAAAGAGATGGAAAGACATTCCTTGCACATGGATTGGAAGAATAAACATAGTTAAAATGTCCATACTACCTAAAGCAATCTACAGATTCAGTGCTATCCCAATCAGAATCCCAAGAACATTCTTCACAGATATTGAACAAAGAATCCTAAAATTCATATGGGGCAACAAAAGACCGCGAATTGCTAAAGCAATCCTGAGCAAGAAAAACAAAGCCGGTGGAATCACAATCCCAGATTTCAAAACATACTACAAAGCTACAGTGATCAAAACAGCATGGTACTGGTACAAAAACAGGTCCACAGATCAATGGAACAGAATTGAAAGCCCAGAGATAAAACCACACATCTATGGACAGCTAATCTTCGACAAAGGAGCAGAGGGCCTACAATGGAGAAAAGAAAGTCTCTTCAATAAATGGTGCTGGGAAAACTGGACAGCCACATGCAAAAGATTGAAAATTGACCAGTCTTTTTCACCACACACCAAAATAAACTCAAAATGGATCAAAGACCTAAAGATTAGGCCTGAGACAATAAGTCTTTTGCAAGAGAATATAGGCAGTACACTCTTTGACATCAGTTTCAAAAGAATCTTTTCGGACACTGTAACTCCTCAGTTGAGGGAAACAATAGAAAGAATAAACAAATGGGACTTCATCAGACTAAAGAGCTTCTTCAAGGCAAGGGAAAACAGGATTGAAACAAAAAAACAGCTCACTAATTGGGAAAAAATATTCACAAGCCACTTATCCGACAAAGGGTTAATCTCCATAATATACAAAGAACTCACACGGCTTAACAGCAAAAAAACAAACAACCCGATCAAAAAATGGGCAGAGGACATGAACAGACATTTCTCAAAAGAAGATATGAATATGGCCAATAGACACATGAAAAGATGTTCATCATCGCTAATCATCAGGGAAATGCAAATCAAAACTACACTAAGATATCACCTTACACCCGTTAGATTGGCAAAAACATCCAAAACCAAGAGTGACAAATGTTGGAGAGGTTGTGGAGAAAAAGGAAGCCTCATACACTGTTGGTGGGAATGCAAACTGGTACAACCACTATGGAAAACAGTATGGAGATTTCTCAAAAAGTTAAAAATAGAAATACCCTATGACCCAGCCATCCCATTACTGGGTATCTATCCTAAGAACCTGATATCAGAAATCTCAAGAGTCCGTTGCACCCCTATGTTCATCGCAGCATTATTTACAATAGCCAAGACGTGGAACCAGCCTACATGCCCAGAAACTGATGATTGAATAAAGAAGATGTGGTATATATACACAATGGAATACTACTCAGCCATAAAAAAAGACAAAATTGGCCCATTCACAACAACGTGGATGGACCTCGAGGGTATTATGTTAAGCGAAATAAGCCAGTCAGACAAAGACGAACTCTATATGACTCCACTCATAGGTGGAATTTAGTATATTGATATGGAGATCTGATCGGTGGTTACCAGGGAAAAGGGGGGGTGGGGGGAGGGCACAGAGGGGGAAGTGACACAACATGACTAACAAAAATGTACAACTGAAATCTCACAAGGTTGTAATCTATCATAACATTAATAAAAAAAAAAGAAAGAAACGAGCTGGCTCAGGAGGACTTGTGGTTGGAGGAGAAGCAGATTAGCCTGGGGTCCCAGGGATTCTGCCAGGGATGCAGTTGCCACGGGAAAGCTCCACCGGCCTCCACGCCCCGCTGAAGAAATGGGGTTCTTGTGCACTAGGGCCTGGCTGGGAGGTTACTCTGACACTTTCTTTGTGGCAGACATTTGCTTATGATGAGATGGAGCCTGTACATCAGTCAAAAGAGAGGAGTCATTTAGGGACGGTCAGGGTTCTTCTGGTCTTTCAGTTCATGCCCCACCTGATTCCATCAGAAATCTGTGGTGCAGCAGCGACCTGCAGAGCTGTGCACCTACAAGCTTCTTCCCCGAAGGAAGGGAGGGCCAAACCAAGGCAGAAACACTGTTTTAGTTAATTTGTGTGCCCTCTCAAATCCACATATTGAAGTCCTAACCCCAGGACCTCTGAGTTGGAATTTATTGGATATAGGATCATTGCAGATGTAATTAGGTAAATTCAGATGAGTTCCTACTGGAAGAGGATGGGCCCCAAATCCTATTTGATAGGTGTCCTTACAAAAGAGAACCTTTTAGACACTCACAAGGGAGAATCCCATATGAAGATGGAGGCACAATCTTCGGCAAGGAACACGAACGATTGCCAGCAAAACACCAGAAGCTAGAAGCGAGGCCATGAGCAGATTCTCCTTCACAGTTCACAAGAAAACCAACCCTGCGACACCGTGATCTCAGACTTTTAACCCCAGAACTGTGAGACAGTAAATCTCTATTGTCAGCACCAAGGGTGTGGTGCTCTGTGACAGCTGCCCTAGCAAACTAACTCAGTCCCCCCTAGAAGTCTGCTCTCAGGGCCTCAGCAGAAGAGCTGGGCTCCCTCCAGCTGCTTTGTCTCTATGATCCCAACCCCCTGGGAGGGGCCTCCTGCCAGGTGCTTCCCTCCCCTGAAGTGTCCATTCTCCTCCCAGGAGCCTGTCTCAAGTGCCCAGGCAGCACAGTCTCTCTTGTAAGCTAAGATCCCTGCATTCCCATGCCTGCTCCTTCTTGGATCATGGTGGGGAGCAATGCACACAGTTAGAGTCATATCCCGTCCCCTGATAACATTCTGTGGTTTCCAATGGGAGTTATGCACATCACTGAAAATATTCCAGGTTCTACCTTGCTGGGCCCTGTGTACAGCTCTCCCTCACAGAAATGAGTCTAACCAAGACAAAGATAGGAATGAGGTAGGACGTGTGCTAAAAGCTGCAGCAGGAGAAATACAGGGTCCTGTGAGAATATTCAGGAAAAGTACCTCACTTAGTCTTTATTTCATGGATGGTCTCCCTGAGAAAGGGACTTTTAAACAGAAGCTTGCAGGATAACTTGTGTCAATGTGGTAAGGTTCAGTACATCTGGGAGCGCTGATGAGGGGCAGGGAGCTGAGATAAACCATCGGGTGAAGAAAGGGATTTATGAGGAGGATTGGGGCAACTTTGATGGTAGGACCCACAGCTCCTTCAGGACTCCAATTGTACTGGTTATAGGCCAGACGTGACCTCACATAGGGTGGAAAAACTCACAGGATCTCCTTTCTCAGGTCAAAGGCAAAAGTCAGGCCCAGGTCACCTGACGCCACACTTCTTTTTCTGGTAATGGGAAGAGAAGAAAGATCTGAAAAGCTGGATAGACATGCCCCTGCCCCAGGGCTGGGCAGATGATAGTCGCTAAGTGAGGAACTCATTGCAATTCCCCTGCACTGTCCCAGGCAGGGCTCTGACCATCTGGACATCATCGGTACCTGCCTCTCCTGAGCAGATCAAGTGGTGTCTGAGCACACAGACCACAGCCAGGGACAGAGTCTTTGTTCCTAAGTGGCCTCAATCAGCTGATGCTCCCAAGGGTATACTTTGCCAAATGCTGGGAAAGAGGAGTGGACCTCACTTCTTCAGCCTTGAAGCTAGAAAGTGATACACTCCAGGGGAGTTGACAACAGAACAGGGGAGTGAGGCCAGCCCAGGATGGTTTTGGTCTCACTTCCCCATCCCCACTCTTCATAGGAACAACAATAGTATTCAGTCTCATGGCTAGGCTGGTGGTGAGAGATACTCCAAGAGGTCATGCTGCCAGATTTGGAGTCTGGGGTCTGTGAAGTTTCATTCATGACCCATTGTCCGTCTTGGAGGCCATGCCCGGAGCTTTTGGTAAAAGAAAACACAATTATAACTGCCAATGTCATTGCTGCTTCAGCACAGGGTATGGAGACCACTGCCCAGAGGCTACAGATGCCTAGGGAGGCTGAGTCAGGACTGACTGGCCCCCAATCCTAATGGGAGTGGGAAATGTGGACAGGGTGAAGTGCAGGGCCAAGACCCCAGGGATCCTGGCTGGGAGGGAGAGCCGGTCCCCTATGCTTCACAGACTGCGTCTTCCTGTGGTGACTCACCTGAGCTGTGAGGAGCAGGTGAGCAGAAGTGAAACCACTCAAATTGTGATCTTGGAGGTCCAGCAGCACAGGCTCCACTGGGAGCTTTATATGTACAGATTCCTGGGCCCCACCCTGACCTGCTGCAGCTGCATCTTCATCTTGTGGGGACACCCAGAGGACTGTGTGCTCACTGAAGTCTCAAAAAGTCTGGTCTAGGTCATCATGGACAATCTCACATCCTCCTGATTGTCTTCCCAAGTCCTTCCTGGGTCACCTGGGTCTTGGGCCTTAACTGTCCTGCCCTTGTCAACTGAGTTTGATTCAGAAATAGACCCTGCAATGGTGTGGGGAAATGTTTAAGAATGGACTTTTTCACAGGCCACATGGCTGATGTGTTGGGGAGTTTATGTTCCAATGGGTCTTCCAGACATAAAATGATTGTTCCCGCTCTTTCCTTGATCTCACTCAGCCTCAGTTTATCTGGACTTACGTACTTTCTACACTCTTCCTGCTCTATTACGTCTTCTCGTTTGTAAGTATTTTTCTCTGGCTTGAACCTTTTTCATGACCCTGCTCCTCACCAATGCCTGAATCCTAGTCATCCTTTAATTCTGTGTCCATATCACGTGTCTAGGAAGTGACCTCCTAACACCAGAACGTTCAGAAACACAGAAATACACACCTGTATCATTTGTCATCGATATCCTTACATTGGGTGTGGAACATCCAGATTCTTTGCCTGGCATAACACCCCCGCTCCCATATTTGCACCTCCACTCTTACTTTTTCAATGCTATAAATAGGACTAGGATCAAAACCAGAAGCAATGTCTGCTGCATGAAAACGTTGTATCTTGTGGGGACTAGCCCCATGGCCGAGTGCTTAAGTTTGCACACTCCGCTTCGGTGGCCCAGGGTTTTGCCAGTTTGGTTCCCGGGGGTGGATCTAGTACTGCTCACCAAGCTGTGCTGATGCGCTGTCCCCCATGGCACACCCAGAAGGACCTACAGCTAGAATATACAACTAGGTACTGGGGAGCTTTGGGGAGAAAAAGAAGAAGAAAAAAAATACTGGCAACACAGCTCAGGTGCCAATCTAAAAAATAAACAAAAAAAAATTGTGACTCTTGAGAAGATTATGGCTTTTGTCCTTTATTCTAATAAGATGATGCCTCCCATCTACTGGTTTTCAAGTGTTAGAACAACCTGGCCTTGTTATGATAAATTCCACTGGGTCATGGTATATGTTCCATTTTTTATGTTGCTGGGTTAGGTTTTCTAGCAATTTGTAGAGAATTGTTTATCTTTGTCCGTGAGGGTCATTGATCTATAGTTTTCCTTCCTTGTGATCTCTTTATCTAATTTTTGTATCAGAGTAATAGTGGCCTTATAGAATGAAGTGGTATGTGTTCTTTCCTCTTGTTGTTTGTGAAAGAGCTTGTGAATAATTTGTATTAATCCTTGCAAATAATTAATGGAATTCAGTAGTGAAGCCATGTGTGTCTGGATCCTTCTTTGTAGTTTTTGATTACTAATTTAATCTCTTTCCTTTTTGCAGACTTCGTCAGGTTTTCTATTTTTTCCTGAGTCTGTTTCCATAACCTGTGTCTTTCTAGGAATTCAGCCATTTCATCTAATTTTTGGCATGTAATTGTTCGTAGTATTACCTCACAACCTTAAAGTCCTGTTTTATTTCTGTAATGTCCGTAGTAATGGCTCCTCTTTCCTTCCCAATTTTACTAATTTTTTAATGATCAGTCTAGCTAATGGTTTGTCAATATTGTTGATGTCATCAATGAGCCAATTTTTTATTTAGTTGAATTTCTCTGATGTTCCTCCTGCTGTTTCTCTAACTACCATTCTAATCTTCCTTACAGTCACACACTGCATAGCAACACTTTGGTCAATGTGTCCTGCTTATATGATAGTGGTTCTATAAGATTAATACTATACAGCCTAGGTGTGTAGTAGGCTATACCATCTAGGTTTGTGTGAGTTCACTCTGATATTCATACAGTGATGAAATGCCTAATGACATATTTCTCAGAATGTAGGCCTGCCATTAAGCAGCACATGACTGTTCCTTCCTCTGCTGCTTTTGGCTCAGGTTTCTCTTCCTTTTACAATGTATTAGGGTGGAATACTAACTTATTGATTTTCCCCACGACTGAGGCAAGTTCTCCTGACTGGTCAACTTGATGCCTTAACTAGGAGCTTTCCCCTCTGCCTGGAGAACAAGCAGTGCAGGATTGTGTGAGAGTGAGCCCTGCGAAATGTTCCTCTATTGTCTCTGGGTGGTTCTTTCCTCAACCTCACACAGTTTCCTCCCACCCATGACTCATCAGTCCTCTTAGGAATATGTACAGAACTCTAGGCTTCTCTCCATGCAGCTCTCTCCTCTTCCACACCCTTCCTTCAGGAATTTTATATTCTCTTTGGCTCCATGGAAGCACACTGTGACATGGAGAATTGCATGCAATAGGTTTTGGGTTAATCTTTCTCGAATGCAGAATGAGAGGCAATACTGGGCTGTCTTGCCATGTGGTCATTAAATGAGGACTCAGAAGGAAGGCCCTGCAAGTTCATCCTGACCTGAGACAGGGCCTTATTATCTTGGCATCAGACAGTTATTGAATCTAAGTCACCCTCAGTGAAGGAGCATCAGCTGGGGGAGGCAATTCTTTGTAGACAATGGCACTTTCCAGTGAGGGCACAATTGGTAGCAGCAAGGGCTCCCAGCCAGTTTGGGTGTGTTGGTCTGGACAGAACAGGAATCTAGCTGGACACCACAGTCTGAATACATTGGTTTTCTTGATTCAGAATCCCAGGTTGCCATAGATACTAGGCACTTAAGGAACTCATAGATGTGGGAGGTTCTGGGGAATAATCAGGACATTAGGTCAAGGAGTAGCCACTCTATGGAAATTTACCATTCATCACTATGGGCAAATGCAAGGACCAATACTCCAGTAGACATACATCTCCCTCTTACTCTTCTTCTGCACAGGTCCTTGTTCCCAAGCTCACACTGTGGCCCAGGGAACACCAGTATGTCCTGGTCCTGGCTGTCCTAAATCAACTCCTGATCCACCTTCTGCAGAGCTTGCCTGAAGGGCTGGGAGGAGAGGGCTGCCTGAGGATCTAAGATCTGGGGACCACAGCCAGACCTGTTCATGGCTTTGTTTACAGTCCTCCTGAGGTTGGAGGAGAATGTGACACAGACAGGGAAGGGTTTGTGTCTCACCTCCCCATCAGCCTGTGTCACTCTGAGCATTACCATCGTCCCACATCTGACAGTAATAGTTAGCTTCGTCCTTGGCCCAGGCCCTACTAATGGTCAGCTTGACTGTGTTCCCTGAGTTGGAGCCTGAGAATTGGCCAGGGATCCCGGAGGGCTGCTTTCTATACCATAGATGACTTACAGGAGCCTGTCCTGGATTCTGTTGGTATCAATAAGCAGGTTTACTTCCAATATTCCTTCCACAACATACGATCTTCGCTATCTGTCCTATGGACACTGATGGTGGTTGTTTCAGCTCAGAGGAGGCCACAGAACCTCCACGAAAGAAAATGAGAGGTGGGCAGAAAGAGGAAGGACTCCTTCACAGGAGATTCCCCACCTGCGTGGCCTGGATTGAGCTCCAGTGATTCTGTGGAGCTCCAGGACATCCGGTCCCATCAGCCTCAGGGTCAGATGGGGTTGGCTGGTGGATGAAAGCTTTCAACCAATGAGATCCCTGCCCCTTTCTCTGGCATCTGCAGCCCATCAGGGCTCACACAGAGCCAGGGAGCACTGTGCAGGGATTGCAGCCTCATTAGCCCCTCATCCTATAGCAGGTTCATGAACAGTCCGCCCACTACAGGCACTGCCCTTCTGAGTTCAGAGTCATGGCCAGACTTGTGCTAGAGCCCTGAAGCTGGGGGTGGATGTGAGCCTGGGGGCAGCACTTGTGCGGTGAGCAAGGAGGCCGAGGAGGAGAGGAATTCAGACCATGGTGGAGGTGCCCTGACTCTGCTCCCTGAGGCCTGTGCCTGGGCAGATTTCCTCCCAGAAGTCTCTTATCCACTGGCTGGAGAGACCTGCTTGGTACGCACATCAGCCAGGGCTCAGGGGCTGCTGCTTGAGGAGCTTTGTGTTTTCAAAGGAGGGTTCAACCCCAAGCGACACAGAGAGGGGAGGAGTGACTCCTGCAGACCCTACACTCAACCCAGGAGGTTCTCCTATACCTGCTGGCTCCACACTTTGCGGCTGACATCTCTACCCCAGAGTGTGTACTGGACTCACTCCTGGGCTGGCCTGTTCATGGCAGAGCTCAGACATGAATCTATATTTTCTAAACCCGTCAGAGAATGTTAACTATAGAGGTGAGCACACGAGGCTTAGGTCGGTGCAGTATCCTGCCCTGATCACAGTTTCTGAGCACTATAACCTGAATACAGTTCCTCCCTTGCCAAGTGCACATGGCATATGTAGGAGCCATTGAGGTGCTGTAAGTTCTGTCTTTGGGGAGAGCTCCTGGGACCAGTCATAGGGGTTGTGCCTCAGTATCCCCAGTGTGCGCTCAGTGCCAGGGACAGATCCAGTGCTGGAGAAAGTTTTGAGTGTGACAGAGTTTTACTAGAAATAGGGTGGGCTGGAGGAGAATGAAGTACCTGGACCTGTGCCAGAGAAATATGACGAGTCTCCAAGAACCAGATGTGAGAAACTCGGAGTCAGAATTATAATATGAGTGTTAAAGATGATAGTGTAGGGAAAGAAGGTTAGGTCATGGTTACTAACCCCAGTGCATGGAGAGCTCCCGACTCCTAGGCCCAACCATCTCCAGGTGATTTTGCCACGTGACTACTGCCGCTTGTTGGCCACTCCATCCTGGCTGCTGGAGGCGCAGGGAGGTACTCTCTCCAGCGATAGATTCAGAACACACTGCTGAGGCCTAGTCAAGTTTATTCAGACCCACATTTGTCTGGAGCACATTCCAGTCCTGGGAATTTAGCATGAGCAAGACATAGCCTCTGCTCTCAGGAGTGTCCATCATGTGAGTGAGACAGTGCAGTGGACTCACTGGTTTGCAGACACAGCCGACAGTGCCCATCACCTTCTACCTGTACACTGACTTTTATGTTTAATTGAAATCAGAGGTATCACGTCAAGGAGAATGAAAGTAAGGTCAGCATCATGGGGATGGTGAAACAGAAGGAGAGAAAGTTCCCAGGTCTCCTGGAATTGGTGAGTATCTAGAAAAATACTATCTTAGTTTGCAATCATATCTGTGGGATTAAAATCAGCTCCCATCTGTTCATGCCACTGCTTTTCATGTGTGTGTTCTTGCAGTAAATAGCACCTTTGACCAATTATGGAAATAATGAAAACAAATCTTCCAGTTAATAAAAACGATGAGAGGGAAAGAACCCCACACTGGTAGGTGCTGTGCACATAATTAATACAGATCCAGGCAGAAAACTGGGGGGAGGATCATTTTATAATCAGAGATTGGGGACACCTTGAAGAGATAACTGTGGAGCTGCTCCCAGGAAGGAATGAGGAAACAAGTAACAGGAATGACTGTGGAAAGAGCTGAATCAGTGCCTCTGCGGAAGAGTCTGATGTGACCCAGGATCTGGAAGAACCTTGTCCAACCTGAGGGCATCTGAGATTCAAAAATGCTTCAAGTCGAGAGTGATACTTTCTTGTAAACTAAGAGCTTGGGGGCAGGAGCAAGGAGTGGTCAAATGTGGCAAAGGGGAATTTCCACATAATAAATCAGGTTTTTTGCAGCTGACTTAGCACAGGATGATGCCGATAGAGCAGAGTCAGGTGTGACATGGGTGGGTTCTGACCACACCTTGGTCCTCCCTGTCTTAGCAGGGGCTGAAGACATTCAGGAGAGTGGTTCCTAATTCCTCTCCGCTCCCCAGTACCCAGAATGCAGCCAGGATGGGGACTTATGCTGCTGCATGTGACTCTGGTCCTGAGCCACCTGCCTACTGTCCCATGTGAGTGACCAGTCACTGCTTTCCCTAAATTTCTACAGCTTTACTGATGTGACTGGGAGCATAGAATTTGGGGAGTGCCCTTGACAGGGAAGGAAGGGGCTGAGAGAGGCAGTAACAGTCCCAAGTTTGCTTGGGGATGCAGAGGGAAGTGGGAGGTCTTATCCACCAAATAATAACCTCTTCTGGGATTCTAGAACCGGCCTGGGCCAGGAGAGGGATTCTGGGAAACTTCTCCCCAAAAGTTTTGGGTCTTTGATGTAGACTCTTCATGTCAGTTCTTCCACCTGTCTGTGGTGGTTCTGCTGCCCCTGGACCTGGGACCCATCATGCATCTGAGAGGGGACCCAGCTCTCTGCTCCCTTTGGGGCTGGTCAGAAACCACAAGGACAACATACTCCAGATTAGAAGGAACTAGAGTGACCTTTTCATGATCTTTACCCTGAAAGTTCCTTGAGATTCTGTCTTAGGTTCTAGGGATCCGGTAGATAAAATATCATGTATTGATTGGTCCATTAGCACAACAAATTCATTGCACATTTAATAATCCAAATATACTGTCAATACTTTATGAACAGTACATGATTTTCTTTTTCGATGTCTGGTCCCCATCCCTTATATTCTATATCAGCTCTCATATGGGACAGGAGTATACTCGGAGGAAGCTCTGTTTTTTTCTTTTCACAATATTTCACAGCTGACAATTTTGTATTTCCATTGTGGACATTTCCCCTGCTAAGCCTCTGACTCTCTTTTTGTAGTAGGAAGTCATTGTTCCCTTTGTCCAGGTTGTCACACATTTATTAAAATTCTCTAGGAAAATGGCCTTCTTGTGTAAAGCTCACTATTTTGGTTGGCAATCCAGAACTTTCCTCATTTCTCCACTAAGAGCTTGGACACTGAGGATTTTGTGAGGAAAGTCATGCATTGTGAGGATGTGAGATGTTTTTTCTTTACACAGGAAGGTGAGTCATATCCACCCAATGACTGAAGAGTCAATAGCCATCCAGGTACCAACCCAGTTCCACCCACAACCTTGTTTCAGATGAAAACAAAACCGTTGGTATAAGTGGGATATGTAGCTGTGAAGGTTGGGGTAGTAAACTGAAACACAACAGGTTTTCTTAATGGGAACCATCATTTACAACACCTACAAATGTTACACCATGATATTGGGGAAATGTTTTCATTCATCAATTTAGACAGAGATGCAGTTGTTTGCTAGTTTCTGATACAAAATCTTCTCACCACGTGCTACCTGCCTTCAATGTGCCACCTCATCACATATTTAAATGGGGATCTTTTCATTTCCATCCTTCTCCTCATCCAGGCACCATCCCCACTACATGGTGGCATCACTAGGTTCTCATCAACCATTGATTCTTGCTGTTCTGGGCAAAAACTTCTTTACTAAATAATTCGCTTTCTGAGACTTTCCCCTCAAGGTTACTTTGTAAACATAATCTTTCCTCTTTCTTTTGAGCCTCCAAAGCCATTAAAACAATCATCATCTGCACTTGTGAAATGGCTGTGATTGACAGTATCCATCACTTTATTTGTGCTCCATCCATGGCTGCATTTCTGGGATGTTTTCCACCAAAGGCGCGCAGTGGGATCTGAAGTTTGGGTTCACCAGGCTGAGTAACACCCCGATATGAGTAGATTTCACTGTGTCCTGGACACTGACCCTCCTCACACTAGTGCAGTGAAAACAATGGGAGTCTGTATTTCTCATGGTCAACCTAACCAGGATTGTCCATCTGCCCTTAATAGTCATAATACAAAAAACAGCAACATTGTATGTGTCACTGTCCTAGGTGTTCTATGTGACAACCTGAATCCAGATCCCTCCCCTGCAGGATGGAGTCCTGGTGTGCCAGCAGCCACAGCTCCAGGACTTGCTTCAGCTGAAGAGAGCCTGCACAGTGGGGATGTTCCCCTTCCTGGTGGCAGCCACCATCTAGTGACCTGTGCACATGGTGGGATAGAGACATTGCCCCACCCCATTCAGTGGGATCTGAAGAGAGTCGAGTAAATTCTACAGTGGGCCTGGCTGTGATGGCCTTGCAGGTCAGTGTCCTGCTTTCTTCATCCCATCCTGTCTTCGAGGTGTGTTCTCTGGTTTATCTAGACTTACTGCACATTGATCTCTCAGAGAGAGTTTGAGCGGGGAATTTAACCTACCACAGGCGAATTATTTATTTACTTTTTGTTTATTTGTCTCTCTCTTGAGCAGAAGTCTCATGCTGTATGCAGAGCTGTTTCCCCCCATGTCACTAAATATTTGTAGTTATCATTAAATAATTAGTTACTTTGACAACTTATTAGTACATGTCTCTGTGTGGGGTAAATGAAGGCATTCTGATTGGAACCATAACTCATTTGAAAGAATCTTACGTGTTATATATGGCTTCAATAATTTTACTCCACCATAAATTTTGAGCTCATCCTATAGGTCTTTTCTATGGCAACCACTGGTCACACAGAGGAAAGAAAATGACCCTGGATGCCAGAATATATTCAATTGAACATAGTCTATTTGTCTATAAAATGTTTACATGTAACACACAAGGCAGATAATTGGGGCTCTGCTATTCATGACTCTTAGACTGGGTGAGTCACCCCATGTCCAGTCTCAGGGTGTCACCCATGCAATGAGGGCCTGAACACTCACTGCTGTTCAGAGTTCCTGGCAAGGAGAAATGGCACAATGTATGTGGGTAATGAGTCAGAGTGTTGACATATAATAATTTCTCTTTGAATATCAAGCCAGAGAGACCTTCCACGTCATATTCCACCTCAGTGGCAGTTGTCTCACAGGTTCGCAGGTGATTCCGAGATCAGGAAGTAAGCTTTACACGCAAATTGCCTGTGTGATATCAGTTCTCTCAATATAGCTGGAAAAAAACAGTAGTTAGGTCACTTCTGGTCTTAGCAGAGCTTCTAGTACAGAAGTCATTTATGGCACTCTCAAATTTGGGGATCACTTGACCTGAACAGTTACTGACAATTGAATCCAGGAGGCAGCTAAAACAGGTCTCAAGACCTGCCCACCAGGTGGCATGGAGCTGATGTCAGAGAGTGTGATGGGGAGGCCAGGGAGGCTGGGTCGAAAGAGAGAGCAACAACCCAGGAGGGAACACCCGTCCTTTATACCATTCAAGGCCGCTTTCATATGACAAGAGCTGACAGTGGCCTTGGATGACAGCCTGCCCCTGTCGTAACCTTGACCATGAGAAATGGTCTCTCCTTGGTCCTTGGCCTTTTCTGATAGGCTTTGTAGAGGCAGTCCATTCACTGGTTGGTCACCATCTAAGAACACAGAAGATAATCTTTCTTTACCTCCCTTTTACATTCTACTTTCATCATCATGACTGGAAATATTTAGAGTCACCACGTTGTTGGGCTCTGTGCATAATCATTCGCTCCAAGAACTGAGTCTAACTGTGACAAAGATATAAATACTATGTGACATATGCTAATAGCTGCAAAAGAGGAATTAAAGGATCCTGTAAGAACATTCAGGAAAAGCATCTCACATAGTGTTTATGTCACTGATGAGCTCCCTGAGGATAGGAATTTTGTTCAGAATGAAGATGATTACTGGGTGTTAACCAAGTAAGGATCAGTACCACAGGGAGAGACGAGGGGCAGGGAGCTGAGATAAACGATGAGGTGGATAAAGGGATTTATGAGGAGGTTCGGGGCACTTACGATGATAACTTGTCACTCCTTCAGGACCCCATGGCTGCAGTTTAGTGAGCAAGACTGACCCCTCCAGGATCTGCTTCTTCAGGTAACAGCCAAGTCAGACCAGGGTTACTTGTCCCCACACTCCTCTCCCTGGTAATGGGAATAGAGGGCAGATTTGAAAATCAGGAAAGAGAGGCACCCATCCCCAGATAGGTGGACGGTAGCTAGAGGCAGGAACTCAAGGTGACCCACTGCACTCTCCCATCCTGGCCTCTGAGTCATCTGGACGTCATCTATACCTGCTTCTCCTGGTCAGATCAAGTGGGGTCTGAGCACACAGACCACAGGCAGGGACAGAGCCTTTGTTCTCAAGTGGCCTCAATGAGCTCTTTGTAAAGTGGTGAGGGAGAAGATGGGGCTATATTTCTTCAGTCTTGAACCTAGAAAGTGATGCATTCCAGAGGAGCTGACTACAAAATGGGGGCAGCAGGGGAGGAGGGCCAGCCCTTGCCTGATATGACTCACTTCCTCCTCACTAGGAAACAGTGAAAAACAGCCTCAGCCCGACCCTGCATAGGACCAGTAATAAAAATCAGTCTCATGGCTGAACTGGAGCTGAAGGATGTTCAGAGAGGTCATGTTGCCAGAGTTTGAGTGTAGGGTCTGTGCAGTTTGATTCTTGACCAATGCTCAGTCATGTGGGGCTGTGCCAGGAAGTGTTGTTCCCAGGATTCACAACTATAACCCCCAGAGTCACTGCTTCTTCATCACAGGAGATGGTGACAATCTGCCCAGAGGCCCCAGAAGCCTAGGGAGGTTGAGTCAGGACCCTGGGGCCCATGTCTGATGGGAGGGAGAAATGTGGACAGAGCTGTGTGTAGAGTCTAGACACCATGAACCTGGGTGAGAGGGATACAAGCTCCCTTGTGCTTCACAGACTGTGCCTTCCTGTGGTGACTCTCACCTGAGCTGGGAGTAGCAAGTGAGCAGGAGTGAAGCCACTCAAAGTGTGGATCTCAGAGGACCAGCAGCACAGGCTCCCCTGGGGGATATTAGACATGCAGATTCATGGGCCCCATCCTGACCTTCTGCAGCTTCCTCTGCACCTTGTGGGGACCCCCAGGGGACCGTGTGCTCACTCCAGTCTCCTATGCCAGGGTCTAGGGCACCAGGGAAATTCTCCCTTTCTCCGGCTTGTCTCCCCAAGTCCTTCCTGGGCCACCTGGGTCTTGGGGCATAACTGTCCTGCCCTTGTCAACTGAGGTTGATTCAGATCTAGCCTGCCAGGATGTGAGGAAATGATTCAGAAAAGGCTTTTTCACAAGTGCATGGGTGGTATGTTGGGAGTGATGTCCCAATGAGACATCCAGACAGAAACAGGTGGTTCCTGCTCTTTTCTTGATTTCACTGAGCCCCTGTTCATCGGGACCTTCCTCCTTTCTCACACATCTTGCTCTCTTCCATCTTCTAGCTTCTATATGTTTTTCTCTCTGGCTGGAGCCCTTCCCATGACCCTGCTCCTCACCAATGCCTGAAACCAGTCATCCTTTCATTCCCTGTCCATATCACATGTCTAGGAAATGGTCTCTGAACTCCAGCATATTTAGAAACATAGAATTACACACCTTTTACTTTTATAATTAAATCTTCACATTGGGTGTGGGATATCCAGATTCTTTGCATGGAATAACACCCTGTCCCATCTCTGCACCTCCTGTCTCACCTGTTTGATTCAATAATAGGACTAGAAACACAAGCAGAAGCAAGGTCTGCTGCAGGAAATCATTGTGACTCTTGAGAAGATCATGACTTTTGTCCTTTATTCTATTAATATGGTGCATTCCACTGACTAATTTCCAGGTGTTGAAACAACCTTGTATTCCTGCAACAAGTACCACTTTGTCCTGGTGGATATTGGTTTTTTTATGTTGCAGGGTTAGGTTTTTAGTAATTTGTAGAGGATTATTGTGTTTAAATCCATAAGAGTTATTAATCTATACTTTCCCTTCATTGTCATCTAGTTCTCTGGTTTTGGTATCAGAGTACTTTTGGGCTAATAGAGGGTGGTGGTAAGTGTTCTATCCCCTTCTAGTTTCTAGGAGGTCTGGTGAATAATTGATATTAATTCATTTTCAAATATTTTATGGAATTCTCCGATGACACTGTCTTACTATGTGTCTTTCTGTGCGTACTGAGTTTCTTTGTGTGTATATGAGTGTGTGTGTGTATTTGAGGGAGAGTGGCCCTGAGCCCACATCTGTTGCCAATTTTCCACTTTTCTTTTTTTCCCAAAGATTGGTACCTGAGCTAACAACTTTTGCCAAACTTTTTTTTTTCCTGCTTTATCTCCCCAAATCCCCCCGGTACATAGTTGTATATCTTAGTTGCAGGTCTTTCTCGTTGTGGCATGTGTGGTGCCGCCTCAATGTGGCAGGACGAGTGGTGCCATGTCCGTGCTCAGGATTGGAAATGGTGAAACCCTGGGCCTCTGTAGCAGAGCTCATGAACTTAACCACTCGGCCACGGGGCCAGTCCTAACAATCTTCCTCTTTTTGCTTGAGGAAGATTGTTGCTGAGGTAACATCTGTGCCGATGTTCCTCTATTTTATGTGAGATGCTACCATAGCATGGCCTGATGAGTGGTGCCAGGTTCGTGCCCAGGGTCTATACCCACAAACCCAGAGACATCCAACCAGTGCACACAAACTCAACCACAGGGCCGCCCATCTTTGTGGGTAATTTTGGATTACTAATTTAATCTCTCTTCTTGCTGCAGATTTCATTATGTTTTCTACTTTTTTCTTCAGACAGTTGTGGTAATTTGCACTTTTCTAGGAATTTTTCCATTTCATTTAATTTTTGATTGTGCAATTTTTGGCCTAATGACTCCCAACCTTAGAGTCCTGTTTTATCTTTGTAACGAGAGTAATAACGGCTCTTCTTCACTTCTCAGATTTAGTAACTAGTCTTTTTTACTAATGATCAGTCTGCTTAAAGGCCTGTTAATATGGTTGATGTTTTCAAAGAACCAACTTTTACTTTTGTTGATTTTCTCTGTGTTTCTATTTCAATCCTTTATTTCTCCTTTATCGTTTACTTCCTTCTGCCTGCTTTTGTTTCAGTCTTCTCTTCTTTTTACAGTATCTTAGGGTGGAGTGTTACAATATTGATTTGAGATCACTTGTATATTCTACATGTAGCGCTTCTAAAGCAGTGCCAGTGGATCAATACACACCTGTGTGTATGTGCATGTCACCACCAACACGTGCAATCTTTCCTCTGCCGTCATGGACACATGGAATATAGTTTATAGAAAATTCCTTTTGTATCCTGGTCTATAAATTATATCATTTGATGAATTTTAGGGCCAATTTACGTCAATTGATTTTTGTTCCTATTATTTCTCTTATTTTCCTGATTCTCTGTAAGAAATATTTGATTGAATGCCAGGTATTGTGAGTTTCCTTGTTGTGTCCCGCATACTTGGATTGCTCTCGCTGTCATTTTTCCTTTTTTTGGATTCAGTAGTTACCTGGACACAGGCCCATCCATTCTCAACTTGCTTGTATAGTGTTTAGGTGGCAGCAGAGCAGACTTTCGTTTGTGGCTAATTTTCCCCTCGAGTGACGCTTGCTCTCCTTACTAGCCAATCTGATGCCTTAACCAGGAGCTCTCCCCTCAGAGGGGAACAAACACTACATGACTGTGAGTACGAGCCCTGCAGAATGTTCCTCCAGTGTCTCTGGTTCTTCCCTCAAATTCATGCAGTTTCCTCCCACACAGAGGACTCATCAGTCCTCTGCGGATTATGTGCAGAACTCCAGGCTTATCTCTCTGAAGATCTCTCTTCCTCCATACTCTTCCCTCTGGACTTTTACTTTCTCTTTTGTTCCCTGAAAACACAACGTGACATGAAGAATTGCATGCAATATGATTTGGAGGAGATCTCTCACGAGGGCAGCCTGGGCATCTCAGGTCTGGGACCTGGGCAAGACCTGCCCATGGTTTTGTCTACAATCCTCCTGAGGCTGGAGGAGAGTGTGACACAGATGGAGAAGAGGTTTGTGTCTCACTTCCCCATCGGCCTGTGTCACTGTGAGCTTCAGCAGCATAAGCATCTGTTGCCAGACAGTAATAGTCGGCCTCGTCCTCAGCGTGGGCTCCACTGATGGTCAGCGTGGCTGTCTCTCCTGAACTGGACCCAGAGAATCGTTCAGGGATCCCTGAAGGCCGCTCATTATTAGCATTGATGACCAGCACTGGGGCCTGGCCTGGCTTCTGCTGGTACCAGCTAGCATAATAATTTTCAAAGTCGCTTCCCTGGCAGGTGATGGAGGCTGTCTGTCCCAAGGCCACGGACACCGCAGTTGGCTGAGTCACCTCAGAAGAGACGACAGGACCTGCAAGAGAGGAGAGCAGAGGTGAGTGTAAGGATGAGGGTCTCTTTCCCACAGTGCACACACCCGAGATCGTCCCCTCTGCAGAGCTGAAGGGCAGGGCCAGGCTGCTCCATAGTCTCTTTAGGGGCTGAGCCCTGGGGAGCATCACCTGTGCAGAGAGTGAGGAAGGCAAACAAGAGAGGGGTCCAGGCCATGGTGGAGATGCCCCAGAGCTCTGCCTCTGAGCCCACAGCTAGGGATGTGCCTCAGGGCCTCTCTTATTCTCTAGAAAAAAATGCAAATCTACTTCCTCCTTTTTGTGGCCTTGCTGAATTTCTCTGTCCTAATGAGAAAAGGGCTTAGCCTAAAGAGGTTGTGAAAATGGCCCCCATTCCCAAGGCCTGTCCCTGAGCACTCAGACCTCTCTCTTGTGCTGAGTGAGAAAGTACAGACCCCTACCCCAGCACATGCACACACAGCTCAGTCTGTGCCCTGGGCTTGGTCTCTGGGGTGGGGAGAACCCCTCAGTCGTGCTTTAGTGATGAAACATCCATGTTTGTGGACTGGGCAGTCATGAAGTGGAAACTTGTAGGGACCTTGGTTATGCTGTTGCGTGAGAGACAAAACATCATGACCAGATACAGAGAAATTGCTTATGTGCCCCTCAGGCAAGTCTTATTTATGGTTTAGGAAAAAAAAAAATAGGAGAAATCTTTGGTATTTAAGGTGAGTAAGAATTGTTTGATGACACCAGAACCATGACTGGTAAAAGGATGATCAATACATTTACCTTGTTAAATTTAGTATATCTTGCTTTGTAAAACTTTCTAAAGAGGATGAAAAAAACAAGTAAGCAATAAAAAATATTTTAAAACGCCATATGCAATGAAGGACTACGGTATAGAGAGTATAAAGCACCTCAAAATTAAACTGTAAAAATAAAATCCGTTCTTTACATGGGCAATTAACAAGAAAAAACATCACATGGAAGAGGACACAGAGATGGCAAAGGGCACAAGAATGGCCGTTCCTCATTAACCATGAAGGAAAGACACATGAAACCCACAGGCACATCTCCTTACTGACTTATCAGAATGGCTGCAATAAAAATAGTGACAAACCAAACTGCCAGCAAGGATGTGGGGCAACTGGATCACTCATGTCTGCTGATGGAAATGTGAAATGATACAGTAACCCTGGAAAAGGCCATAAGAGATTCTTTAAACAAGTAAACTTATGCTACCATGGAACCCCGCAAATGTACTCTTGGGCATTTACTTCAGAAAATGAAAACATGTTCACAGAGAAACTATGCACAAATGTTCATACACCCTTATGGATAACACCTCATGGTAAGAACAATCCAGATGTCCTTCAAAGGGTGGATTGGTAAACAGAATTTGGTATACTGGGGGCCATGGAATAGCACTCAGAGATGAAGAGGAATGAACTGAATGCATGCAACAATGTTGATGAATGTACAGTGGCTTCTGCCGAGTGAAAAATGCCAATCCAAAAAGGCTACATACAATAAGGCTCTATGTTTCATTTCTATATATCATTTCTGAAAAGATAAAATTTTAGAAATGCAGAATCAATTAGTGGATACCAAGGGTTAGGGGCAGTGCAGGGCACCTTATGGGGAGGAAGTGGATGTTGTCCTAAAAGGACAACATGAGGGCTCCCTGTGGAGATGGAACTGTTTTGTATCTTGACTGTGGTGTGGACATATGGACCTCCTCAGGGGATAAAATCACATAGATCTACATACACAGACACACACACACACACACACAATTGTGTACAAGTCACCTGGTGAATCTGAATTTGGAAATGGACGAAGATATGATCGAAATCTTCACCAAACAAAGCACACAGATGACAATAAGCACTTGAAAGATGCTCAAGGATTCACGTCACTAAGGAAAGGAAAATTGTACACTTTATGGGATATCACTACAGATATATTAAAATGATTTAAATAAAACCTGATAATCTAGTGATGATGAAGATGTGGAACAACTGGAAGTCTCATAAATGCCTGTTTATAATGAAAATGCAAAACTAGCATCGACGTTGGAAAACAATTTGGTGTTTTCTGAGAAAGTTTGACATATATCTACCATGTGATCCAGAAATCCCATTCTCAGGTATTTACTCAAGTGACATGAAAACGTCTGTCCTCAAAAAAGAAAAAACAAAACAATGTTCTAAAGGTTTTATTTGAACTTGCTAGAGTGGACATGGAAATATGCCAAGTGTTACTTCACTTGGAAATTGAAAAACAAACTATAGTTCATCTGTGCAAGGGAATTCTACTCACAATGAAAATGGAATGAACTAGTAACATGCAAGAACATAGACGTATCCCAAATGCCTTATGCTGAGTGAAAACACTACCAGAATGAAACATACCATTTATATGATGTTCTTGCAAAGACCAAACTATGGTGACAGACAACAGATCAGGAGTTGTGGGGTGGGAGGTGGTGGGAGAGTGTGACTGCCAAGAGGTCTGGGAATCTGTGGATAATGATTGAACTGTTACACATCACCGTTATGGAAGTGCTTATAATTCTGTATTCATTTGTCAAAACTCATACAACTGTTCACTAAAAGTGCGGGATCTTAGAGAATGTAAATTATGCAATTTTGTAAATTATGTAATTATGACATAAGAAAAGAAAAAAAGTTGTGGAAGCTGAAGGTTCCCAGGAGACAACTCTCACATAGATACTACTTTGCAGGAGGTCTAGATGAACCAGAGAACACACCCCGAGGACAGGAAGGAAGCGGATGTGGGCGGAGATGGATGTCGATCTCTGAAGTAGACAAAACCAGGCCTAAGTAGAACTAATGGGGCTCTGGTGCTGGGGTGCTGTTCAGATGCTCATGAATGTGGGGGGGAGTCCTGACTCCATCCCACCACACTCACAGGTCACTAGACGTAGCCTGCCAGCAGGAAGGGGAATGTCCCCACTGTGCCAGGTCTCTTGAGCAGAAGCAAGTCCTGGAGCTGCAGCTGCTGACACCCCAGCCTCTGTGGATGAGGACTCCATCCTACATGGGAGGGGCCTGGATTCTGGTAGTCACACAGGAGACCAAGGACATTGGCAGACTCAGTGTCATTAGTTTTGCTGTTGCAATTATCAAGGAATAAAGATAGACACAGAGGCAAAATGGACAGGGAATGAAAATGAGAAAAGAGTGCATATAAAAGGGACCACATAGGATAAAAATGTACTGGAAGATAAATAGAACATGACTAACAGGAGAAATACAGAGAGACAGAGACAGAGACAGAGGCAGAGCATGAGACATTCAGGATGAGCCAGAGGGGAAGGGCCCCTCCTCCAGCACACTCTCACTCCAGCCCACCTGCCCAGCCTCCCCTGTCGCACTCACAGACACAGCAGCTTCAATGTGCCACCATGTGCAGGTCCTGTGCCCTATTTCAGCTGCTCTCTGGACCTATTTGTCCACAGCTTCTTAAGCTTTTGAAATTCCCCAAATGTGACAATGACAATGCATTATGTCCATTCTTGAGAATCTTCTAAGACCATAGCAAGAAGAAATTTGAGATAAACTGTTACTCTAGGTCTCAGGAATACCTGGCATCTGCAAGGACAAATACATGGCGTGGCACAACTGAGGAAGGGACTCCCATCCTTCACAAGTTCATTGTCATTTGCACACGACAAGAGCTGACAGTGTCCTCTGATGAGACCCTGACCAGTTGCAACCTTGTCCATAAGAAATGGCCTCTCATGGCCCTTAGTCCATCTCTGACAAGGCTTTGTAGTGGCAGCTCTGTCACTGCTTCGTCATCATCTCAGTACAGCAGGGGATGATCTTTATCTGCCTCCCTTTTCCAGTCACTGTCATCACTTCTAGCAGTTTGTCCCTCTGTCTGTCCATCAGAGGCTACTGCCGACCTTCATCAAAGTTGATAGCTCTACAGGGCCCAGATGGGTCTGGATGTGATGTGGTCCACACCAGGGTTTGGATTTATTTCCCCACAGTCCTCCAGACTCCCTTTCCTACAATATAACTAGAGGAGGAATTTCCCCACAGGAGGGACCCAGAGGACACCTTGTTGAGGACAAAGTCAGTGCCAATACGTAATAGAGATCAACACTTTAGTGGAATGTACAGGATGGGAGATGGCCCTGTGACCTTGGTGAATCAGCTAACCACAGGCTGAGACATGTCACTGGAGGACTGAGCACGGAGGTCCATCTCTCCCTGCGCCTCCTGCATCCTGTCCATTCCTTTCCGGGGAGACCAGCCATCTCCTTCCCTCTGGCACCCTTGAGAGTCATCCGGGCCAGAGGCAGCTCCTGGAATTTCCATCTCAGAGCTCTGACTTGTTATCCCAGCCTGACCTTCTGGGGTCCAGCCCTGAAATCCCACTTGACCTTGCTCAAGCCAGTGCCCAGGGACCAGTGTTACCTGGTCAATATGGCTGTTCCATGTTGACAAAAAGATACGGTGTGTGTGAAAGATGCTTGTTTTTCAGACTCTAGAAAAGCTATGGAGGAAATCCACACATCCTGGAAACCAGCCACATCACAAATGCATTTGAGGTGGATCACCCACAAGGCTGAGACTCAGGAAGTCAACATATTTTCCACCTCAGTGTCTCATGTCCCCAAAACCCACTGCTGTCCCTGTGGACAAGGTCCTCGTCTGTCCCTGGAAAAGTCCTGGGGGCAAAATGTCTAGCCCTTCTTGGCATCACAAACTGATAATCTGCCACAGCTGGAGAAACCCAAATCACCTTCCACGTATGTCCCGCAACAAACATCCTAACATGCAAGGTGCTTCCCTACTGGTCCCCAGCTCACCACACACCGTGGGGTCCATGTCTCTCTGCCATGCCTCCCCTGAGGACAAAGTGCAATTGGCAGAGCCCTCAACCCTGACAGGAATCTTGCTATACACCACGGTGCACCTGGAGTCAAGACATGACAGCTGCAGATGACTTCCACAGTCACTCCTGGACCCCTGAGATTCATGTGTCTTCCCAAAGCAGAGCCCCATGTTGGGAACACAGAGACAAAGGGTTCTCTTTGACACAGTCTTCTCAGTTTAGCCACTCAGAGTCATTTTCCTGTCTTGGCTGGTCTAGTCTCTCTCAGCATTGTCCCCACAGGCATCCGCTGGAGGAAACAGATGTCCAGTTGTCATTGACCTAAATTTTGACCTGCATCAGTCCCTTCTTAGTGTTGTCATGGAGAGGAGGTGGAGGATGATGGGGTTTGCAAGGAAAAGAATCAAAGGTCTCAGGGTCCTGTAGAGGGACAAGGAGCAGTTCACCCTGAGTCCCCAGGGGAGGAAGAGACAGAAAGGAGGGAGGTTCAGCTTCTCTTCCCCTTTGTCTGTGTCACTGTTTCTTACTCATTCTGTCCACCAGTTGTATGGCTCTCACCAGAGTGATACTTAGCCTAGTCTTTAAACTGCATTTTGGCCATGGTTAAGTAGTCCCCCACCCCAGAACTGGAGCCTGAGAAGCAGTCAGAGATCCTGTCCACCTTGCTGTGGCTACTGTCATTCCTAACCATCATCAGATACCCAGGGACCTTCCCTGGTGTCTGTTGATACAGTGAATGTAGTAGGTGCTTTGCTCACTGCTCAGGGTGCAGGTGAGCTTGACTGAGGCTCCCAGGGAGGCAGGTGCAGATGAGGGCTGTGGCAGCACAGGCAGAGCACAGAGACCTGGAAACAGAGAATACCAGAATGATGATGAATGCATGAAGATTGGACAGATGTCCCAGGGGACTGTGCTTGGAGGGAAATATCAGAGAGGGAGACACCTGAGTGCCCTGGGATGCTCTGACTTGTGGAGAAAATGAGGGGCAGATGCTAGAAAGGAACCCAGTCCATGATGAAGGGGACTTACAGGAGCTCAGCCCTGTGGCTGCCCTGCAGGATTGGCCTCTCCCAGCTCTACACTTATCCTCTATTCTTGCAGCTCAAGAGGGAGGAACATTGAATGCACATCTATTCTCCATTCCCTCTATCAGAGCTCTTGTCTGAGCCCTGAGGCTAAGGACACCCTCTTGGTAATTACCAGGGGTCAGAAGAAGTGCCAGGTGTGACTTTCAGTGGGGAGTTGATTCTACACAATAAAAGTGTCTGCAAAGGAAGCGTCTGTCATGCCCTTTGCACTTGATCACAGCCAGGGGAACTGGATGGATTAGGTTCCACAAACCAAGACCCACAGTGCCCCCTGCTGCTGCCAGATGATGTCTTCTTACATGTATCGATACTTCAACACTCTGAGCCCTCAATAGATGCCAGACCTTTGGTGGGTTCTTACCTGCACCCTCCCAACCAGACATCACACTACCCCACCAGCAGCCCTCTGCGGAAGGTCAAAGTACCCTCCAGTCTGATGAGGAGGGAGCCATCACTGTAAAGTTAAATGATTTCTCCAAAGTCCCCCGACAATGATGAGTGAGTCAAGATTCCCATCCAGGGGACTGACCTCAGAGCCTGACCTGTCAGCCCCTCCTTCCCTGCCGCTAACCATGCCCCATGTCCTCCTCCTCGTCATCCCAACCCTCCTGGGCCCTCCTGACACCACCCTCTCCTCTGTATTTAGGTGCTTCCTCCACTCTGAGTGTGTTCTGAAGAGCCCTCAGATCTTCATGGTTTTGGAATCTGTGTTTCCCAGTGAAACATGATCTGTCTGTGGACCAAGCTGGGGACACTCCCTCTGCTCCCTCCATGACAGGCAACACAGGAGCACGTGTCAGCAGGAAATTGGCGGTATCAGATGCCTGGTTGGGCTCCTCATAATAGGCTCTTCACCTGACAAGTTAGGATGAAGATTCCGTTTCTAACATGGTCAAGGCCATTTGCACAACTCTCAGAGCAGGAACAGAAACCTTTTAGTATTTGTAAACATGATTTGCCAGATGCATATTTTATCTTCTATCTTGAACCAGTGTATTTCTTTTCAAACCTCACACTGCTGAGGATGTGATGAGGCTTATTCACTTGCAAAATGATAGAGATGTTTTTCGTTGAAATAATGTGTCAAGCGCTGTGCTGATACATGAGCACAGACAGCAGATCCCACGTGGTCACTCCTCAGAGTTTGGTCCGAAGAAATCATCAAAGATCAGACAAGGGCCACATGCTTCAGACTCGTGCACTACTGTTTCCGCTGAGTGTGTTACACAGAGCTCCTCTCCAACCTCTCACCTCGATGCCTCCACTCCTCACACTTCACACCTCAGAGTCTCCCCCATGCGGCCTGCAGACCACTCCTGCAGACCGGTTCTGACATTTTTGTTTCTGGGTCACGTTCAAACACGCAAGTAACTTAGTGCCATCCGGTGAGAATTGACCTTCATAAAAATGATCTGTGCTTGTGAATTAGGCAAATGTATCTCTTTGTGGAGAAGACCGCAAAGAGTTATCCAAGTTCAATAAAGTAGTTTTTAATATCCTCCTTCCTTTCTAGGTCTATGCACAAAATACATCTTAAGGACTTGTCGTGAGGTTTGTGGAAATGATCTTTCCACTGAAAGGGAAGCTTGCAGCAACATTTATAAAAAATTCACACAGACCATTGTCCTTCATTACACTGAGTAATGAAAATGTGTGCTGATGGCTCAGATTCATCTTTAATATTGTAGTTATATGTTAATATCTTGTTTTTAAGAACAGAAGTACTATGGACACGTTATAAAAATTCCCTCACTTCTAGGTGGCCTCAATACTCCTAGTTTGGGTGGAAAATGGAGCAGCCATTCCTCCCTGTGTGGCTGTTGGTCATGGGACCCTCTTCGCCCCCTGGTGGCTGTGAGTACACACTGCAGGAGCAGTTACTCCAAGGCAACCTCATCCATTTGACCTGCTCTGTCCTGTGGTGGCCACAAGTCACATGTAGCTGTGAGCATGAAAGGTGGGTAGTCCCAGGAGAGATGTGCTGTAGTTCTGAGATACCCACCACATTTAAAGGGCACAGTATAAATGTAATGTAAAACAAATCAGTATTATTATACTTAGTTCATATTGAAATGATATTGAGTTAAACAAAATATTTTATGCAAAATAATTCCCCCTGTTTCTTTCTCTTTTTTTAGAAGTGGCTAAATTTATCAATTCCATATGTGTTTTCAATTTTATTTCAATCGTACAGGGCTGCCTGGAAATGTCACGATATCAGTCATTTCCTATGGAAACAGAAGAGACATCTTCCTGCACCTTAAGAAGAGGCCAAGTCTCAGCTTTGAAAGCACAATGAGAGGCCACAGGATGGTGGTGAAGACCAGGGAGTCGGGGATCAGGAGAACTGGGTTTGCTACTGGGTCGGCCACTTCCTAGTTTTGACGTCAGGCAGGTTGCCCATCCCTCCATGCCTCAGCTTCCCCATCTGTAAAACGGGGTGATGATGAGAATGCCTGTTCATAGAAGATGTGTGATTAAACAGTTTAATAAATATGAAGTGCTTTGGATGGTGCTTGATACATATTAAGAACATGTGAATGTTTCCTCCACGTAATAATATCCTTAATCCTTATTCTTATAGTTCATACAAAGAAAGATGCTGGAATAATGAAACGATAAAAGTTATGGAAACAGAAAGTCTTAGGCTTATGAGAATGGAAATTGACAACATTTCCTGGCCACAGTAAAATACACAACCATGCGCACACACTTGCACACAAACATGCCCACAGATGTACTGCCCTTTGCACAGGTGACTGCCTCCTGTCCTGCTCGCGGGTCCTTTGGCTGCAGTGATGCAGTCGTGGTTCTCTGACGGAGACATCACAAGGATGTCAGGGCAGAACTACAGAGAACTCATTTGTGCTTGTCCAGTTCTGTGACAAGGGCCATCTCATCCTCATGTCTCACTAGAGTCAGCCCTGCTTATGCCTCATCATTCAGGCTGGGGGTTAGAACCTGCAAACCCTAACTGCGCATGTCGACGTCACTGTGTGTCCTCTGACCTGTGTGCAGAGGGCAGCATGCAGGCCTGGGTGTGTCAACTCAAAAATCATATCGCCGGTTATTTTAATCTCAAAGCGACTTTACTCAGAAATGACCAAAATAATTGCAATTCATGTTGTGCATACTATGGCAAATGACAGGCAAATCCAGAAAAAAAGGAGGCGCTGCTTTGTAATATAGAGAAAATGAGAAATTGGGAGGAGCTGTGCTAAGAAAGTTATTGGGAGAAAGTAACAGTTTAAGAGTTTAGAGAGGCAATGGCTTCTCATTGGCTGAGCTGTTCCTGGCTGGGGACAGAAATTTTCCCTCGCAGTAAAGTCTTTGTACTTCCTGTTGGAGATTAAGCACCTGTTTGGAGGAATTGATGCTCTATTAGAGGTGTGAGAGCGCCCCCTACAGGCCTTCCTGACTCTGTTTAGTTGAGGTCTTTTTTATTAATTTCAGCAGTGTGCAGGCGAGGACTGATGGGCTTCAGGACTGGGATGGTGTCACTGAGGGGAAAGGACACTGGGCAGAGAGCAGGGGCACCGCCACTGAGCCCTCCAGTCAGTCCAGAGAGCACGGGGGAAGTTCACGAGATCGTAGGGATGCCATGTCCCCAGCAGAGCCGAGCCGCCTCAGGAGGACTGGTGGTTGGAGGAGAAGCAGATCAGCCTGGTATCCAAAGGATTGTGCCAGGGAAGAAGTTGCCATGGGAAAGCTCCATGCACCACCACTCCCTGCTGAAGAAATGGGGTTCTTGTGCACTAGGGCCTGGCTGGGAGGTTACTCTGACACTTTCTTTGTGGCAGAGATTTCCTTACGATGAGATGGAGACTGGACATCAGTCCCATGAGATGAGTCATTTAGGGGACGGTCAAGGGTCTTCTGGTCTTTCAGTTCATGCCCCACCTGAAGCCATGAGAAATCCATGGTGCAGCAGCGACCTGCAGAGCTGTGCACCTACAAGCTTGTCTGCCAAGGGAAGGGAAGCCCAAAGCATGGCAGATACACTGTTTTAGTTAATTTGTGTCCCCTCTAAAATTCAAATATTTAAGTCCTAACCCCAGGACCTCTGAATTGGACCTCGTTGGATATAGGATCATTGCAGATGTAATTAGGTATTTTAAGACTAGATCATACTGGAAAAGCATGGACCCCTAATCCAATTTGACAGGTGCCCTTACACAAAAAAAATTTGGAAACGCTCACAGGGAAAATCCCATATGAGAATGGAGGCAGAATCTTCAGGCAAGGAACAGCAGTGACTGCCAGCAAATCACCAGAAGCTAGAAGAGATGCCTGGAGCAGATTCTCATTCACAGCCCACAAGACCACCAACCCTGCAACACCATGATCTCAGACTTTTAACCCCAGAACTGTGAGACATTAAATCTCTATTGTCAGCACCAAGGGTGTGGTGCTCTGTGAGACCAGACCTAGCAAACTAACTCAGTCCCCCCTAAAAGTCTGCTCTCAGAGCCTCAGCAGAAGTGCTGGGCTCCTTTTAGCTGCATTGTCTCTATGATCCCAACCCCCTGGGAGGGGCCTCCTGCCAGGTACTTCCCCCCCCCCCGAAAGTGTCCATTCTCCTCCCAGGAGCCTCTCTCAAGTCCCTAGGCAGCACAGTCTCTCCTGTAAGCTAAGATCCCTGGATTCCCATGCCTGCTCCTTCTGGGATCATGGTGGGGCGCGATGTACACAGTTAGAGTCATATCCTGTCACCTGATAACATTCTGTGGTTTCCAATGGGAGTTATGAGCATCACTGAAAATATTCCAGGTTCTACCTTGCTGGGCCCCACGTACAGTTCTCCCTCAAAAAATGAGTTTAACCAAGACAAAGATATGAATGAGATATGTCATGTGCTAAAAGCTGCAACAGGAGAAATACAGCTTCTTTTGAGAAGATTCAAGAAAAGCACCTCATTTAGTCTTTATTTCATGGATGATCTCCCTGAGAAAGGGACTTTCAAACAGAACCTTGAAGGATGACTTGTGTCAATATGCTAAGGTTCGGTGCCTCTGGGAGTGCTGATGAGGGGCAAGCAGCTGAGATAAATCCAGTGAAGAAAGGGATTTACCAGTAGGAGTGGGGCGACTTTGATGGTGGGAGCCATGGCTCCTTCAGGACCTCAAATGGACAGGTTACAGGCCAGACGTGACCCCACATGGGGTGTTAAAACTCCCAGGATCTCCTTCCTCAAGTCAAAGGCAAAAGTCAGGCCCAGGTCACCTGTCTCCACACTTCTTCTAGTAATGAGAAGAGAGGATAGAACTGAAGAGCTGGACAGACACCCCCCTGCCCCAGGGAGGGGCAGACAACAGTGGCTAAGGGAGGTACTCGTTTTAATTCCCCTGCACTGTCCCAGCCTGGAATCTGACCATCTGGATGTCATCAGTACCTGCCTCTCCTGAGCACAAGTGGGTGTCTGAGCAGACAGATCACAGGCAGGGACAGAGCCTTTGTTCCCAAGTGGCCTCAATGAGCTGATGCTCCCAAGGATATACTTCGCCAAGTGTTGGGAAAGAGGAGTGGACCTCACTTCTTTAGCCTTGAACCCAGAAAGTGATACACTCCAAGGGAGCTGACAACAGATCGGGGGGCAGCAGGGGAGTGAGGCCAGCCCAGGATGGTTTTGGTCTCACTTCCTCATCACTAAGAAATGGTAGGAAAGAGCCCCCAGCCCCACTCTGCATAGGAACAACAGTAGTAATCAGTCTCAATGCTGGGCTGGTGGTGAGAGATACTCAGAGAGGTCCTGTTGCGAGATTTGGAGTCTGGGGTCTGTGAAGTTTGATTCGTGACCCATTGTCAGTCATGTGGGGCCATGCCAAGAGCTATTGGTAAAAGAAGACACAATTATAACCCCCAATATCATTGCTGCTTCAGCACAGGGTATGGCGACCATTTGCCAACGGGCCACCGATGCCTAGGGAGGCTGAGTCAGGACAGACTGGCCCCCCATTCCTGATGAGAGGAGAATATGTGTGCAGCGTTGAGTGCAGGGCCAAGACCCCATGGATCCTAGGTGGGAAGGAGAGCAGGTCCCCTGTGATTCACAGATTTTGCCTTCCTCTGGTGACTCTCACCTGAGCTGGGAGTAGCAGGTGAGCAGGAGTGAAGCCACTCAAAGTGTGGTCCTTAGAGGACCAGCAGCACAGGATCTCCTGGGAGCTGTTTGACATACGGGTTCCTGGGCCCTACCCTGACCTGCTGCCACTGCACCTGCATCTTGTGGGGACACCCAGGGGACTGTGTGCTCACTGAAGTCTCAGTAACTCTGGTCCAGGTTACCATGGAAACTCTCACTTCCTCCTGCTTGTCTCCCTAAGTCCTTCCTGGGCCACCTGGGTCTTGGGGCTCAACTGTCCTGCCCTTATCAACTGAGTTTCATTCCGATCTAGACCCTGCAACAATGTGGACAAATGATTAAGAATAGACTTTTTCACAAGCCACATGAATGGTGTGTTGGGGGGGTTATATTCCTATGAGACTTCCAGACAGAAAAATGTTGTTCCTGCTCTTTTCTTGATCTCACTGAGCCTCAGTTTGTCTGGACTTTCCAACTTTCTACACACCTCATGCTCTATTATGTCTTCTGATTTGTACGTTTTTCTCTCTGGCTGGAACCCTTCCCATGACCTCGCTCCTCACCAATGTCTGAATCCTAGTCATCCTTTCATTCGTGTGCATATCACGTGTCTGGGAAGTGGCCTCTAGACACCAGAACATTCAGAAACACAGAAATACACACCTGTATCATTTGTCATCAATATCCTTACATTGGGTGTGGAACATCCAGATTCTTTGCATGGAATAACACCCCCTCTCCTGTATTTGCACCTCCACTCTTACTTATTTGATGCTATGATAGGAGTAGTATCAAAAGCAGAAGGGATGTCTGCTGCATGAAAACATTGTGACTCTTGAGGGGACTGGCCCCATGTCCTAGAGCTTAAGGTTGCACACTCCACTTCGGTGGCTCAGGGCTTTGTAAGTTTGGATCCGGGGCGTGGATCTAGTACTTGTCATCAAGGCGTGCTGAGGCGGTGTCCCACATGGCACACTTAGAAGGGCCTACAACTAGAATATGCAACCATGTGCTGGGGGGGTTTGCTGAGAAGAAGAAGACAAGAAAAGATTTGCAAAACAGCTCTGGTGCCAAACTTAAGAAAAAAAACATAAATAATTGTGACTGTTTAGTAGATCATGCCTTTTGTCCTTTGTTCTACTAAGTTAATGCCTTCTATCTCCTGATTTCCAGGCGTTAGAACAATGTGGCCTTCTTATGAGAAAGACTACTGGGTCATGGTATATGTTCCTTTTTTGTGTTCCTGCATTAGGTTTTCTGGTAATTTGTAGAGGGTCTTTGTTTCTTTATCCATAGGGTCATTGATCTATTGTTTTATTTCCTTGTGATCTCTTTATCTGGTTTTGGTTCAGAGTAATAGAGGCCTCATAGAACGAAGTGGTAAGTGTTCTTTCCTCTTTTTGTTTGTCAAAGAACTTGAGAATAATTGATATTAATTCTTCTAAATAATTAATGGAATTCACTAGTGAAGCCATGTGTGTCTGGGTCCTTTTTTGAGCATAGCTTTTGATTACTAATTCAATCTCTTTCCTGTTTGCAGACTTTATCAGATTTTCTATTTTTTCCTGAGTCTGTTTCCATAACCTGTGTCTTTCTAGGAATTCATTCATTTCATCTAATTTTTGGCATTTAATTGTTTGTAGTGTTACCTCAAAACCTTAAAGTCCTGTTTTATTTCTGTAATGTCCGTAGTAATGTCCCCTCTTTCCTTCTCGATTTTACTAATATTTTAATGATCAGTCTAGCTAATGGCTTGTCAATATTGTTGATGTTTTCAATGAACCAACTTTTAATTTTGCTGAATTTCACTGATGTTCTTCCTGCTATTTCTTTAACTTCCATTCTAATCATCCTTAGAGTCCTGCGCTGCATAGCTACATTTTGGTCAATGTGGCCTGCTTATGTGATGGTGGTTCTATAAGATTAGTACTATATAGCCTAGGTGTGTAGTAGGCTATAGTATCTAGGTTTGTGTGAGTTCACTCTGATATTCAGAAAGTGATGAAATGCCTAATGACACATTTCTCAGAATGTAGGCCTGCAATTAAGCAGCACATGACTGTTCCTTCCTCTGCTGCTTTTGGCTCAGCTTTCTCTTCTTTTTACAATGTGTTAGGATGAAATATTAACTCATTGATTTTCTCCATGAATGAGGCAGGTTCTCCTGACTAGTCAACCTGATGCCTTAACTAGGATCTTTCCCCTCTGACTGGGGAACAAGCAGTGCATGATTGTGTGAGTGTGAGCCCTGTGGAATGTTCCTCTAGGGTCTCTGGGTGGTTCTTTCCTCAACCTCACACAGCATCCTCCAGCCCATGACTCATCAGTCCTCTTAGGAATATGAACAGAACTCTGGGGTTCCCTTGTGCAGCTCTCTTCTCTTCCACACCCTTCCTTCTAGAATTTTATGTTCAATTTGGCTCCCTAGAAGCACACAGTGCCATGCCCAATTGCATGCACTAGGTTTTGGGTTGATCTTCCTGGAGGGCAGAATGAAAGGCAAGACAGGGCTGTATTGCCATGTTGTCATAAATGTGGACTCAGAAGGGAGACCCTGCAAGGTCATCCTGAACTGAGACAAGGCCTTAGTATCTGGGCATCAGGCAATTATTGGACCTAAGTCACACTCGGTGAGGGGGCATAAGCTGGGGAAGGAAATTCTTTGTAGATAATGGCACTTCCCATTGAGGGCACAATTGCTAGCAGCAAGGGCTCCCAGCCAGTTTGGGTGTGTTGGTCTTGATGGAAGAGGGATCTAGGTGGACACCACAGTCTCCAGGACGTTGGTTTTCTTCATTCAGAATCCCAGGTTGCCATAGACACTAGGGCCTTAAGGAACTCATAGATGTGGGAGGTTCTGGGGAATAATCAGGACATTTGGTCAAGGAGTAGCCACTATATAGAAACTCACCATTCACCACTATGTGGAAATGCAAGGACCAATACTCCATTAGACATACATCTCCCTCTAAGTGTTCTTCTGCACAGGTCCTTGTTCCTCAGCTCACATTCTGGCCCAGAAAACACCAGCATGTCCTGCTCCTGGCTTTCCTAAATCCACTCCTGATCCACCTTCTGCAGAGCCCACCTGAAGGGCTTGGAGGAGAGGGCTGCCTGGGGATCGAAGATCTGGGGAGCAGAATCAGACCTGCTCAAGGCTTTGTCTATACTCCTCCTGAGGTTGGAGGAGAGTGTGATGCAGACAGGGAAGGGTTTATGTCTCACCTCCCCATCAGCTTGTGTCACTGTGAGTGTTACCATCATCCCACATCTGAACAGCAATAGTCAGCCTTGTCTTTGGCCCAGGCCCTGCTAATGGTCAGGTTTGCTGTGTTCCCTGAGTTGGAGCATGAGAATTGGCCAGGGATCCCTGAAGGCTTGCTTCTATCACAATTGATGACTTATAGGAGCCAGTCCTGTATTCTGCTGGTACCAATAAGTATGTTAACTTCCAATATTCTTTCCCCCACAGATGATCTTTGCCTTCTATCCTGGGGCCAGGGACACTGAGGCTGGCTGTGTCAGCTCAAAGGAGGCCATAGAACCTGCACGAATGAAAAGGAGAGGTAGGCAGGAAAAGGAAGGGCTCATTCAAAGGAGATTCCCCACTTGCATGGCCTGGATTGAGCTCCAGCTATTCCAGGATGCCTGGTCCCATCATCCTCAGGGGCAGATGGGGTTGGCTGGTGGATGAAGGCTTTGAATCAATGCAACCCCCACTCCTTTATCAGGGAAGGTGCAGGCCCTCAGACCTCACACACATCCAGTGAGCACTGAGCAGATATTTTAGCCCCATTAGCTCCTCATCCTGTAGCAGGTTCATGAGCATCCTGTCCACCACGGGCAGTGCCCTGCTGAGCTCAGAGTCAGGGTCAGACGTGTGCTAGGCCCCTGCAGCTGGGAGTGGATGTGAGCCTGGGGGCAAGAGACATAGGAAGAGTCTCCAAGAACCAGATGTGAGAAAATAGGAGTCAGAATTCCTAATTCAGCGTCAAAGGTGATAGTGTAGGAAAAGAATGTTAGGTCATGGTTACTAACCCCACTGCATGGAGAGCCCAAGACTCCAAGGCCCATCTCCAGGTGGTTTTGCCACGTGACTGCTGCCCCTTGTTGGCTAGTCCATACAGGCTGCTGGAGGCCCAGGGATGCACTCTCTCCAGGGATAGATTCAGAACACACTGCTGAGGTCTATTCAAGTTCATTCAGATCCACTTTGGTCTGGCACACATTCCAGTCCTGGGAATTCAGCATGAGCAAGACACAGCCTCTGCTCTCAGGAGTGTCCATCATGTGAGTGAGACAGTGTAGTGGGCCCACTGGGTTTGCAGACACAGCCGACAGTGCCCATCACTTTCTACCTGTACACTGACTTTTATATTTAATTGAAATCAGAGATATCAGATCAACGAGAATGAAAGTAAGGCTGGAATCATGGGGATGGTGGAACAGAAAGAGAGCGAGTTCCCAGGTCTCATGGCATTGATGAGTATTTAGAAAAAAATATCTTAGTTCTCAGTCATATTTGTGGGATTAAAGTCAGCTCCAAGTTGTTCATGCCTCTGTTTTTTCATTGTAGTAAACTTCATCTTTGTCCAATTAGGGGAATATGGAACACAAATCCACCAGTTAACAAAAATGATGAGAGGGAAAGAACCCCACAGTGGTAAGTGCTGTGTGCATAATTAATACAGATCTAGGCAGAAAATGGGAGCCAGATCATTTTACAATAAGAGATTGGGGGACCCTCTGAAGAGGTAACTGTGGAGCTGCTCCCACAAAGGTATGAGGAAACAAGTAAGAGGAAGTGAGTGTGGGATGAGCTGAGTGAGTGCTTACGGGGAACAGGCTGGTGTGCCCCAGGATCGGAAAGAACCTTGTCCAACCTGAGGGCATCTGAGATTCAAAATGCTTCAAGTCGAGCGTAATCCTTTCTTGTAAACTAAGAGTTTAGGGGGCAGGAACAATGTGTAGTCAAGTGTGGCAAAGCATAATTTCCACATAATAAATCAGGTTTTTTGCAGCTGACTTAGCACAGGATGATTCCGATGGAGCAGAGTCAGGTTTGACAGGAGTGGGGTAAGACCACCCCTCCAGAGGTCAGCTGGGGGCTGCAGACATTCAGCACCATTATCAGCCTCCCTCTACCCATGTCTGCAATTCATTGCCCAGCAGTCATAAGTGATCCTACTTTGGCTCCTAACTCCTCTCCCTCTCCCCAGTACCCAGAATGCAGCCAGGATGGGGACTTAAGCTGCTGCATGTGAGTCTAGTCCTGAGCCACGTGCCTACTGTCCCATGTGGGTGACCAGTCACCACTTTCCATAAATTTATACAGATTTGCTGTAGTGACTGCGAGCATAGAATTTGGGGAGTGTCCTTGACAGGGAAGTAAGGGGCTGAGAAAGGCAGCGACAGTCCCAAGGTCACTTGGGGATGAAGACAGAAGACGGAGGTTTGCGCCCCAAACAATAAACTCTTCTGAGATTCTAGAACCAGCCTGGGCCAGGAGAAGGGTTCTGGGAAACTTCTCATCAAAAGTTTTCGGTCTTTATGTAGACTCTTCATGTCAGTTCCCCCCAGCTCTCTGTGGGGGCACTGCCGCACCTGGACTCAGGCCCATCATGCATCTGGGAGAGCAACCAGCTCCCTGCTCCCTTTGGGGCTGGTCAGAAACCCCAAGGACAACATACCCCAGGTTAGATGGAACTAGAGTGACCTTTCATAATATTTACCTTGGAAATTCCTTGAGATTGTGGCTTAGGCTCCAGGGATCCAGCAGATAAAATATCACCTATTGACTGCTATAGAGTGGTCCATTAGCACGACAAATTCATTGCACATTTAATAATCCAAATATACTGTCAAACCTTATGAACAGTACATGATTTTCTTTTTGATGTCTGGTCCCCATCCATTATATTCTAGATTTGCTCTCATGTGGGACAGGAGGATACTCAGAGAAAGCTCTGGTTTTTGTTTTCAAAAACTTCCGTGCCTGACACTTCTGTATTTCCAATGTGGATCTTTTCCCTGATGAGCCTCTGATTTTCTGTGTGTAGTAGGAAATCTATGTACCCTTTGTCCAGGTTGTCACACGTTTAGTAAAATTCTACAGGGAAATAGATTTTTGGGGAAAGTTCACTATGTTTGTCGGTCATCCAGAACTTTCCTCGTTGCTCCTCTAAGAATTTGGACATTGACCCTTTTGATGGGAAAGCCATGCATTGTGAGGATGTCAGATTTTTTTCTTCACACAGGAAGGTGAGTCATATCCAGCCAATGACTGAAGAGTCAATAGCCATCCAGGTACCCACCCAGTTCCACCAAGAAACGTTTTTCAGATGAAGACCAAGGCTTTGGAATAAGTAGGATGTATAACTGTGAAGGTCCGGGTAGTAAACTGAAACACAACTGGCTTTCTTGATGGGAACCATCATTTACAACACCTACAAATGTTACAGCATGATACTGGTGAAACGTTTTCATTCATAGGTTGGATAGTGAAGCAGTTGTTTGCCAGTTTCTTATACAAAATCTCACCACATGCTACCTGTCTTTGATATGCCAACTCAGCACATGTTGAAATGGGGATCTTTTCATTTCCATCCTCCGCCTCATCCAGGCACCATCCCCACTAAATGGTGGCATCACTAGATTCTCATCAACCATTGATTCTTGCTGTTCTGGGCAAAACCTGTTACTAATTAACTTGCTCTCTGAGACTTCCCCCTCAGGGTCACTTTGTAAAAATAATCTTTCCTCTGTTTCTGTTGAGACTCCAAAGCCATTGAAAATAATCTTCATGTGGTCATGTGAAATGGCTGGGGTTGACAGTAACCATCACTTTATCTGTGCTCCACCCTTGGATGCATGTCTGCGCTGTTTTCCACCATGGCATGCAGTGGGATCTGAAGTTTGGTTTTACCAGCCTGAGTAACACCCTGATATGTGTAAATTTCACTGTACCCTGGACACTGTCCCTCCTCACACTAGTGGAGTGAAAACATGACAGTCTGTAGTTCTTCATCATCAACCTGACCAGGATTGTGCATATGCCCAGACCAAACCTCCTCCCCCTTCTGACACCTCATCTTGCAAAATCACCAATTTGGACATCAGACATGTGTGTAGAACACAAACACTAATAAAATAGAAAATAGACATTCATAATATATTACCAAGGGAGAAGATGGGAGAGAATGTGAAACTTCCCAGTCACTTCTCACCCACATGATTCCTGATAACATCATGTGCACTGATGGGGTGGGAGATGAGCATGAGATACAGCACGGGAAAACTTCAGCTGTAAAGTTACACATTCGTGCCTTCAACTTCCTGTCGCCCGGTAGACCTTGCCCACTTCTACAGTCCCTGACAGCACCATCATCAGCCTCCCTCTACCTCTCTCTGCAATTCAGTGCCCAGCAGTCAGGAGTGATCCTACTCTGTGCACCAGAAACTTTAAATGGACTCAACAGGTGAACAGAGTCCTGTTGCACACAATAAACATGGTCCTTCCTTGTGGAAATATTTTAAAGTTTCTGGAAACCTCAGCTTCAAAGGAATCTTGGCTGAGAAATGATAGATCAGAAATTGCTAAAAACAAAGTGTGTGGGGTCGAATCTTCAAGATACTAGTTGTGTAAAATCTTTATAGCTTTAATAGACATTCCTGTGCACCTGGAAAAAGGTGACTACGGACCACGCAGAGGACTGTTGTTACAATTCTCACAAATGATAACAGTGTTAGGCTTAGTATACTTATATACCTGTGGACACAAAGGAAGAGACAGAGAGAGAGCAGCAATAGGGTCCAATGTGTGCAGTGAGGTGTCTAGGGAGACGATATATGACTTCACTACACTATTCATTCAAATTTCCTGTATTCAGAAATATAGGAAAATTAAAATGGTTGGACTATTAGAGGAGAGGAGAAACTGAGAGAGAAAATACGCTCCAGTGAGTCTAGCGTTTGTGGTCTGGTATCAGACATCCCTGTGGGCAGAGTGCCGCAGCCATGCAGAGCAGGGAGCCCCCTCACGCCAGCAGCCATGTCAAACGTAGAGGAGGAGCAGGTCTGGACCTTGGAATGGAGGGGTTTCCTGGTGAACTCCAAGGAAGGTAGTCCAGAGCCTCACAGTTGAATACAAATCCAACATGGATCTAAGGTCAACCCCTATAGGGTCAGACCTACATGGTGCAGGTGATAGGACTTTTAAGTAACAGCCAAGTCAGACCCCGGTCACCTGTCCCCACACTCCTCTCCCTGGTAATGGGAAGAGAGGGCAGATTTGAAAAGCTGGATAGAGAAACCCACAGCCCAGGATGGGGAGGACAATGGTAGCTAGAGGCAAAACTCAAGGTGACCCCCTGCACTGTCTCATCCTGGCCTCTGACCCTCTGGACGTCATCTATACCTGCCTTTCCTGAGCACATCAAGTTGTGTCTGAGCACACAGACCACAGGTGGGGACAGAGTCTTTGTTCCCAAGTGGCCTCCATGAGCTCTCTGTCAAGTGGTGGGAGAGAAGAGGGGGCTATATGTCTTCAATCTTGATTCTAGAAACTGCTGCACTCTAGAGGAGCTCACCACAAAACAGGGGGCAGCAGAGGAGGAGGGCCAGGATAGGACTGATTTGACTCACTTCCTCATCACTAAGAAGCAGTGAGAAAGAGCTCCCACCCAACCCTGCATAGGAACAGCAATACAAACCAGCCTCATGGCTGAATGGGAACTGAATGATGCTCAGAGAGGACATGTTGCCAGAGTTTGAGTCTAGGGTCTGTGAAGTTTGATTCTTCATCAATTCTCAGTCCTGTGGGGCTGTGCCAGGAACTGTTGGTCCCAGGAGACACAACTATAACCCCAAAAGTCACTGCTGCTTCAGCACAGGAGATGGAGACAATCTGCCCAGAGGCCCCAGATGCCTCGGGAGGCTGAGTCAGGAGACAGGGCTACCAAGCCTGATGGGAGGGAGAAATGTCGACAGAGCTGAGTGCAGGGCCAAGAGCCCATGAAGCTGGGTGGGAGGGAGAGCAGGTCCACTGTGCTTCATACAATGTGCCTTCCTGTGGTGACTCTCACCTGAGCTGTGAGGAGCAGGTGAGCAGGAGTGAAGCCACTCAAAGTGTGGTCATTCGAGGACCAGCAGCAAAGGTTCCCCTGGGAGATGTTAGACATGTAGATTCCTGGGCCCTACCCTGACCCGCTGCATTGCATCTGCATCTTGTGGCCACCCCCAGGGGACTCTGTGCTCACTGAAGTCTCAGAAGGTAGGGCCTAGGTCACCAGGGAAACGCTCACCTCTTCCTGCTAGTCTCCCTGATTCCTTCCTGGGCCACCAGGGTCTTGGGGCTGAACTGTGCCCTGGTCAACTGAGCTTGATTCAGATATAGCCTGCCAGGATGTGGGGAAATGTTTAGGAAAAGGCTTTTTCACAAGCGCATGGGTGGTGTGTTGGGAGCAATGTCCCAGTTGGGCATCCAGACAGAAACAGGTGGTTCCTGCTCTTTCCTTGATCTCACCCAGACCCAGTTGATCTGGACATTCCTACTTTCTCACATGTCATGCTCTCCTCTGTCTTCTAGGTTTTATATATTTTTCCCTCTTACTGGAACTCTTCCCTTGACCCTGCTGCTCACGAATGCCTGAATCTCAGTCATCCTTTCATTCCCTGTCCATACCACACGTCTAGGAAATGGTCTCTGAACTCCAGAATATTTAGAAATGAAGAATTACACACATTTTAGGTTTATAATTAAATCTTCACATTGGGTGTGGGATACCCATTTGCATGGAATAGCACCCCATCTCATCTCTGCACCTCCATTCTCACATGTTTAATTTAATAATAGGACTAGAAACACAACCAGAAGCAATGTCTGCTGCATGACAACATTGTTACTCTTGAGAAGATCATGACTTTTCTCCTTTATTCTATTAACATGGTGCATTCCATTGACTGTGTCGCAGGGTTTAAAACAACCTTGCTTTCCTGCAACAAGTACCGCTTTGTACTGGTGTATATTCTTTTTTTCATGTTGTTGGCTTAGGTTTTTAGTAATTTCTAGAGGAGTATTGTGTTTAAATCCCTAAGGGTTATTGATCTATACTTTCCCTTCCTTGTGATCTCTTTCCCAGGTTTTGGCATCCAAGTATGCGTGGTCTAATAGACTGAGGTGGTAAATGTTCTATCCCCTTCTACTTTTTGGGAGAGCTTGTGAATAATTGGTATTAATTCTTCTTTCAATATTTCATGGAATTTTCCAATGTAACCATCTTTGTGTGTGTCTTTCTCTGTGAGTACTGATTTTCTTTGTGTGTGTGTGTGTGTGAGGAAGATTGGCCCTGAGGTAACATCTGTTGCCAATCTTCCTCTATTTGCTTGAGGAAGATTGTTGCTGAGCTAACGTCTGTACTGATCGTCCTCTATTTTATGTGAGATGCTGCCACAGCACGGCCTGATGAGTGGTGCAAGGTCTGTGCCCAGGATCTCTACCTACAAACCCGGAGCCATCAAAGCGGAGCACATAAACCCAACCACTACACCACAGGGCCGCCCATCTTCATGGGTAATTTTTGATTACCACTTTAATCTCTCTACTTGCTGCAGGTTTCATTACGTTGTCTATTTTTTTTTCAGGCAGTTGTGTTAATTTGCATGTTTCTAGGAATTTGTGCATTTCATTTAATTTTTTGGTCTGAATTTTTTTGTCCTAATCCCTCACAACCTTAAAGTCCTGTTTTAACTCTGTAACATCAGTAGTAATGGCTCTTCTTTACTCCTGAGTTTTAGTAATTAGTGTTTTTACTAATGATTAGCCTACTGGAAGGTTGGTTAATATCATTGATGTTTTCATAGAAGCAACTTTTATTTTGTTTGATTTTCTCTAATGTGTTTCTATTTCAATCCTTTATTTCGACTTTATCATTTACCTCCTTCTGCCTGCTTTTGTTTCAGTCTTCTCTTCTTTTTACAGTATCTTAGGGAGGAAGGTTACTATATTGATTTGAGATAATTTGTGTATTCTACATGTAGTGCTTCTAAAGCAGTGCCAGGAATTGAATGTGCACCTGTGCAGATCTCTTTTCCTCTATACTCTTCCTTCCAGACATTTATTTCTCTTTGGTTCTATGAAAGCACAATGTGACATGAAGAACTGCATGTAATATGATTTTGAGGCAATCTCTCATGAATAAAGAATTAGGCAAGACTGGGCAGACCTGAAATGTGTTGGCCAATGAGGACTCAGCTGGGAGTCACTGCAAGGTCATCTTGAACTGAGTCAGGACCTTGTGATACCGACCCTGGTATCAGTTTCCCCACATTAAACCCAGCGTATATGGGGTTAAAACCAAAACACTCATTCCCTGCTTACTCTCTGGCTTCCTGCCTCCAGAATCCACTATTCTCCATGGAGACAGACACCGTCAAGGACAAGCACCTGGACCATCTCCTCCCCACAAAGAGATACGAGCTGGTGGGAAAGCTGCTGACCAGCAAGGTCATGAGCTCCCTCCTCTCTGCAAGTGTCTCAAGGCCAGAGACAGGCTGGTGGGAAAGCTCTGACCAGCAAGGCCATATGCTCCCCCTCCCCTACCTAAAGCCCCAAATAAAAAGCCTTCCTTTTAGCTTTTTCGGGAGTTTGGGATTTCAGCTTTTGCTGCCCTCTCTCCTTGCTCAGCACTGTGCAAAAATAAAATTCCTACTTTCTTCCACCACCCCCGGTGTCAGAGATTGGCTTGCTGCGCAATGGGTGAGCGAACTCACTTCAGGTTCGGTAACAATTTGGCGACCCAGATGGGACAATGTCCCAGGTGGATGTCTCGACTGTGGCACACCGGCCTCTGGCTAAAGGCCTCTCTTGGAAGCTGTCCTGCAGCTTCCTGAGCCCCTTGTCTCAGGGACAGTCCCAAGCGACTGCCTGCTAACCAGACCTCGTTGGCCCATGGCGCTTTTGCTTTGGTGGTGGAAGAAACCAGGTTTAGGACTTAGGAAGATGTCTCTCGTAAGTAGCTGGTAGTTTTTGTTTTTGTGTTAACCTTTTCCAACTGGACTGGCTGGAAATAATGGCTACCTTGGCAGCCCTCTGGGCTCCGTTTGATTTGAAGTCACTGTGACGCCCTGGCCAAATTTTGGTAAGTCCCCTGGGTGTGCACAACCGAGGTCCCTTGTCCTTGCTCACTTGGAAAGATCTGCATGGCGGGTCTTCATTTGTTGGGCGCCCACCGAGTGTAGGACGCAGACTAAGCTGGGACTGGAAGCACTTTGGTTTTTAGTTTTGGTCTTTGTTTTGGCTTCCATTTGTGGCCAAGGGTTTTTGGGAATGCACGCTTGTTTGGTGTTTGTTGTTGCTTGTCTGTTTGTCTGTCCTTTTAAAAGTGTTAACATGGGAGATGCTGCATTTATCCCACCTAAGAGCCCCTTGGGAAAAACTTTGGCTGATGGTCGACCTATAGCTATGAGCCAATGTCTAAAGAGGGATGATTTTCTTTTGTAACACCGCGTGGCCACAATATTCTTTAGACTCTGGAGAGAAAAAAAAATGGCCAAACGATGGATCCTCAAGTTGGGAAACTTTTAGAGAGCTCTTATGATCAACAACTGTTTTATTGATACCTATGAAAAGACCAAATTAAGAGGAAACTATAATGACTAGTCTTAAGAACTTAATCAAACTTGGGGTCTCAGCTTCTCATAGTCTTACAGATGCTAATAAAAATGTTAACTCAACATAGAGAAATCAGAAAGGGAAGAGTCACAGGAGTCATCCCAATGGGATAAATGGAACAGATATGAATAAAGTTAAAACAAAGGTTTTAATGAAACACTGCCTAAGGTTGGATCGGCTAAAGGGCCCCCCCCCCATAGGCTCCCCAACATGAAAGAACATCGGACAAACCTGTTCTATTTACCCCAGTTTGAAAAATGTAAAAGGTCAGGAGGCAAAATCAGAGTGAAGAATCTGACCAACAATTGTTTGGGGCAACAGTTAGGCTACTAAGATTAATAAGACTATAAAGATTAAAGTGCTTAAGCTAATATTATATGAATAGGTTATGTCAACTTTGCCTGGATGTTTTCTTTGGGAATAAATGTTGTGTCTAACTGGGAATGCTTCCACTGAACAATATTGTAATACCAAAACTTGTTAAGATAATTCTAATGTAAGTTATAATTAAAAGTATAAGGGTTAGTAAAACTAAGATAAAGTTTTGTAAAAATTGATATAGTTAAACCTGCCAATTACAGTTCACCCAAACTGATGTATGCAATTGGAAAAGCCAGTGCAATAACGGGGAGCCTGTTTTAATCTTTTGAGGCTTCTAAATAAAATTAGAAATACTTTACTGCCTCTTTAAGAAAAAATAATTAAATAATTAAACATACCAGCAGCTGAACCCAAATCTGCTGCTTTTGTCTACTCTCTTGCTAAGCTTCCCAGCAAGCTGAGCTTCGCTTCAACTCCCCCAAAATTCCTGATCTAAAATTGAACAAGTAAAAATAAGTAAACTTCTGAGATAATTTGGAATTGTAACAACCATTCTGAAAACCTGTTTCAGAAGACGATTCAAAATCTCTCATAATGGAAGGCAGTCTTTAATGAACATGCAAAAACTTCTGAGAGACAGAGTTATGTAACATGATATAAAATGATCATTGATGAATGAAAGCCTGTTTAAGTTTGCTGATTTCATTTAAAAGGAACATGTCCTCAAAGTTATCAGCATTGGCTATGATCCAAACATACAGCCTGGGTTTACTGGTCAAATGAACTCATATCATCTATGTTAGAAAATTTATCAGCAAAACTCATAACACAGTATAATAGCTAATTTTGTTTAATGTCTCATGGAGTTTTTGTATATGATCTAAATATAATTGTTAAGAACAGGTAAACTAAATAAATGTAAAAAATGAAAGTTTTTGGAAAAACTTTTTAACAATAATTATACGTATAATAATTATATTATGATATATGTACTTAAAACAACTGAAGACAATAGTTAACTGCTGTAATGTCACATGAAGTTTTGAGGAGTAATTGTTAAAACTGGGTAAGAGTTTTAAATACAATAATTATGTTTTATAGTTTACATACTTAAAAACAGCTTCCAAAATCTTTTTGGAAACTTAAATTTTATAGCTTTAACAGGTTAAATTAAATAATAACACTTTATTGGGTATCTAGGTCATTTCCACATAAGATAAAATATTAAGGGTTAACTACTAAGCATATATTTGTCTGCCTTTGGTTTCTTATATCAAAGAGACTAAAAAGTGCTTAGGTTTATTAATAAACATGTTATATGTATGCTGAGAAATTTTCTATAAGAAAACATATTTCTAAAAGGTCTGCATACAAGGAAAGTAAAATATATGTTTTCAGTAAAAATATATAAAGAATGGAAATATTTTTGCTTCTTGAATTGAGAAAGATAAATTTGTCCTGAAGTGCTGGAACAAATTCTGAATGTAAAAAAGTAACCAAAGGTTTCTAAAAGGAAAGCCCTAAAGAGATTTATGTATGGTCAAGTTGTCCAGGATTAAAGTAAATCCAATTAAGTAAATAAACCTATATGTCAAAAGTAAACTGGTACAAAATTAAAACTTGGTTTCCTCTTTCTTAAAAGAATAATTTTCCTAAATTTTTAATCTGCTCTTTATAAAAAGATTATGAAAAGGCTTTTCTGACTATTTTAACTCTGTTTTCCCTTGACTGTTTCTGTTGTCACTTCAAATAGATACCTTAACATGGTTTTACAAGTGAACTTTGTTTCCTATCTGAACAAATGTTTTAAAGCTTTTAATATTTTTGACAAGCTTCCCCCCTGACACAGATACTCAAGTATTGAATAAAAGCTTTCTTTTGACCTGGAAGAGGAGAGAAGTTTTCTCTGGGGATTTTCAGAGGGCCCCTGGGACTTCTCGGAGAAATTTGCTCTCTTCCTATAAGAAAAGAAAGCTAAACTAATACGGCATATTTTGTATGTTAAATTACATGAGAAGCATTGTCAAATAAGCAATGACAAACTTTCTTAAATGACATTATATAAATGTTACTGATATAAATATTTAAAAAATTATCTGATCTGTTCTGATTGTCAGCTATAATCCTGGTTATTATGTCAAAATGTTATATATCACAGACATGGTCAAATGCCTTTGTTAACTACCATATTTGAATGTTTTGTTATTTATAAATAGTGGCTATTTTACTTTGATGTTTTTGCAAATATGTTTCATCTTCAGAGAAATTCATGGGAAGGACTCTGACACTCTAAAATACAGGTTTCTAATAAACGTTCAGGTTGTAAAACTAAACTGGGTAAAAATTACAGAACTCCAACAGAGAAACTGATGACCTCACAAACTGCTGACAGAAGATTAAGATCAAGAACCAATTACACAGGACAGAATAAACTGATAGGGATGATTGTAATTTTTATGACTTTTTGATTGAGATATTGCTGATTTTTGATGTTTTGCTTTTTTTCAGAGTTAAGAAAACCTTTTTCTCTGTTCTCTTAAAAAACTATGACTTGCAACAATTTACAAAAAAAAAAAAAAATTGAGGGGGGCTGCCCCTGTGGCCGAGTGATTAAGTTTGCGCGCTCCGCTGCAGGCGGCCCAGTGTTTTGTCAGTTTGAATCCTGGGCGCGGACATGGCACTGCTCATCAAACCACGCTGAGGCAGCATCCCACATGCCACAACTAGAAGGACCTACAACTAGGAATATGCAACTATGTACCTGGGGGCTTTGGGGAGAAAAAGGAAAAAAAATAAAATCTTTCAAAAAAAAATTTGAGGGGGCGAGCAAAATGGCAGGGTGAGCTGACCCGGGATTCTCTCCCCTCCAAAATACAACAAAAGATTGGAAGAACTGAATTTCAGAGAATAAACATAATGCCAGCTCGTTAGAGACCTACAATACCAAGAAGGCGGAGATCATAACCTTGCTTACACCCTCGGAGGTGCTGGAACGGTAGGAGAGAACATCGCTCCCTCCCCTAGAGACTGCGATCGCTGCGGCGCAGGTCGGGAAGGAGTGGGGGAGGGGCCGCGCGACCAGGGAATCATCCAGGACTCCTGCTGCTGATTCAGTGGAGACCCGCTGACGGGGGGAAAGCTTCTGTCTGCGGGGACCCCATGAATGAAGGGCCTTGGGAGACCAGAGAACAGAACTGATCTGAACCCAGACTGGGGCATGTGAGTAACAGCCCCTCCCCCCTAACAAAGCCAGTGGGCGCAGCCATCTTGCCCAAAGGCGGAGAGCTAACACGCCGCTCTCGACCCCCATCTAGTGGCGACAGGCTGTAACTGCAACTGAATTCTACCACCATGAGAAAAAACCGCTCCTCTACCATCCAGCAATTTATAAAAGCCCCAGACCAGAAGGAAAACAATAAAAACACAGAATTAAATCCTGAGGACTTGGAATTAGGTAAACTAAGTGATAATGAATTCAGAGCAGCTATAATCAAAAAACTCAATGAGGTAGAGAGAAAGATAGAGAAACAAGCCGAGTTCTGGAGTTACTTCACAAAAGAGATTGAAATCATAAAGAAGAATCAAACAGAAGAATTACTTGAGATGAAAAACACAATGGACCAGATAAAACAGAATACGGATTCCCTGAATGCCCGTGTAGACAACCTAGAGGAGCAAATCAGCATAATCGAGAACAGACAGGCTGAATGGCGCCAGACAGAGGAAGAAAGAGAACTAAGAATTAAAAAAAAATGAGGAAAATCTCCAAGAGATAATGGATTCAATGAGGAGTAAGAACATAAGGATCATAGGAATTCCCGAGAATATGGAAAAGGAAAATGGAGCAGAAAGTGTGCTTAACGAAATTATTGAAGAGAACTTCCCAAATCTAGGGATCAACGGAGAAATGTGTGTAGAGGAGGGTTTTAGATCTCCTAGATTTGTCAATGTAAAAAGACCCACTGCAAGGCACATAATAGTAAAGTTGGCAAATAGGAATGATAAGGAAAGAATACTCAGGGAAGTAAGAAAAAAAAAAGAGAATAACCTATAAAGGAGCCCCTATCAGACTGTCAGGGGATTTCTCTACAGAAACCCTACAAGCTAGGAGAGAATGGAGTGATATATTCAAAGCTTTAAAGGATAAAAACCTTCAGCCAAGAATACTCTATCCAGCAAGAATTTCCTTCAGATATGAGGGAGAAATTAAATCTTTTCCAGACAAACAAAAGTTAAGGGAATTTGTAACTAAAAGCCCTCCATTACAAGAAATCCTCAAGAAGGCTCTCATACTTGAAAAAAGAAAAAAGGGAGAAAGGGGACACAATCTACAGACTAGGGAGACCGATGGATAGAACCAGAACAGGATAGCAAATATTCAACTATAGCATTAGGGTAAAAATAAGGAAACTACCAAAACAAGGACGATCTTAGCACTCTAACTACAAATTAATAAGACAAGTTGGAATAAAAAATGAAAATAATTATATAGGAGGGGAAGAGCAAAGGGTCTAAATCAATATTGGTCGAGTAAGTAAGAGACCACCAGAGAATAGACTATATTATACACAAGATTATAAATACAAACTTCAAGGTAGACACTAAAATAAAGTACAGAACAGAGTCACAAATCATAGATAAGGAAAAATCTAAGAAACCCAGCATAAGAAATTGCAGTATTAAATGGGTAGTCTAAAGCACACAGGAAAAGAAACACAGGAAAACAAGATAATGAGCGACACATTGACAGCATTAAGTCCACATGCATCAATAATCACTCTCAATGTGAACGGATTGAACTCTCCAATAAAAAGACACAGAGTGGCAAAATGGATTAAAGAACGAGATCCAACAATTTGTTGCCTCCAGGAAACACACCTTAGCCCCAAGGACAAACACAGGCTCAGGGGGAAGGGGTGGAGGACAATACTTCAAGCAAATAGCAAGGAAAAAAAGGCAGGTGTTGCAATTCTCATATCAGACCAAGTGGATTTCAAAATAAGACAGGTAAAGAGAGACACGGAGGGACAATATATAATGATCAAAGGGACACTTCATCAAGAAGAAATAACGCTTATAAATATCTATGCACCCAACACAGGAGCACCAAGATTCATAAAGCAACTATTAACAGACCTAAAGGAAGATGTTAAAAACAACACAATAATAGTAGGGGACCTCAACACCCCACTCACATCAATGGACAGATCATCCAGACAGAAAATCAACAAGGAAATAGTGGAGCTGAATGAAAAACTAAAACAATTGGACTTAATAGACATATATAGATCACTCCACCCTGAAGGAGCTGAATACACATTCTTCTCAAGTGCACATGGAACATTCTCAAGGATAGACCATATGTTGGGAAAAAAGGCAAGCCTCTACAAATTTAAAGAAATTGAAATAATAACAAGCATCTTCTCAGATCATAGTGCTATAAGGCTAGAAATTAATTGCAAGAAAAAAGCTGAGAAAGGCACAAAGATGTGGAGACTAAACAACACACTACTGAACAAGCAATGGATCATTGAAGAAATTAAAGAAGAAATCAAAAAATACCTGGAAACAAATGAAAATGATAGCATGCCATACCACCTCATATGGGATACAGCAAAAGCTGTATTAAGAGGAAAATTCATCGCAATACAGGCACATCTTAACAAACAAGAAAAATCCCAAATAAGCAACCTTAAAGCACACCTAACTGAACTAGAGAAAAAAGAACAAATGAAGCCCAAAGTCAGCAGAAGGAGAGAAATAATAAAAATCAGAGCAGAAATAAATACTATTGAAAAGAAAAAGGCAGTAGAAAGGATCAATGAGACAAAGAGCTGGTTTTTTGAGAAGATAGATAAAATTGACAAACCACTAGCCAGACTTACAAAGAAAAAAAAGGGAGAAAGCTCAAATAAACAAAATCAGAAATGAGCGAGGAGAAATAACAACAGACTCTGCAGAAATACAACAGATTATAACAGAATACTACAAAAAACTATATGCCAACAGAATGGATAACCTAGAGGAAATGGATAAATTCCTGGACTCCTACTATCTCCCAAAGGTCATTCAAGAAGAGGCAGACAATTTGAACAGACCAATCACAAGGAAAGAGATTGAAACAGCCATCAAAAACATCCCAAAGAATAAAACCCCAGGACCAGATGGCTTTCCTGGGGAATTCTACCAAACTTTCAGAGAGGATTTAATACCTATCCTTTTCAAGCTATTCCAAAAAATTATCAAAGATGGAACACTTCCTAACACATTCTATGAGGCCAACATCACGCTGATACCAAAACCTGACAAGGACACCACGAAAAAAGAGAACTACAGGCCAATATCACTGATGAACATAGATGCAAAAATTCTAGACAAAATTTTGGCAACCAGAATTCAGCAATTCATCAAAAGAATCATACATCAGGATCAGGTGGGATTCATACCAGGGACACAGGGATGGTTCAACATCCGCAAATCAATCAACGTGATACACCAGATCAACAAACTGAGGAATAAAAACCACATGATCATCTCAATAGATGCAGAGAAGGCATTTGACAAGATCCAACAGCCATTTATGACAAAATGTCTGAAAAAATGGGCATAGAAGGAAACTACCTCAACATAATAAAGGCCATATACGACAAACCCATAGCCAACATCATACTCAATGGACAAAAACTGAACGCCATCCCCCTGAAAACAGGAACAAGACAAGGATGCCCTCTATCACCACTCTTATTTAACATAGTGCTGGAGGTCCTGGCCAGAGCAATCAGGCAAGAAAAAGGAATAAAAGGAATCCAAATAGGGAGGGAAGAGGTGAAACTCTCACTGTTTGCAGACGACATGATCTTATATATAGAAAACCCCAAAGAATCCATTGGAAAACTGTTAGAAGTAATCAACAACTACAGCAAAGTTGCAGGGTATAAAATCAATTTGCATAAATCAGTAGCATTTCTATACTCCAGTAATGAACCAACAGAAAAAGAACTCAAGAATACAATACCATTCACAATCGCAACAAAAAGAATAAAATACCTTGGGGTAAATTTAACTAAGGCAGTGAAGGACCTATATAATGAAAATTACAAGGCCTTTCTGAGAGAATTGGATGACGACATAAGGAGATGGAAAGACATTCCATGTACATGGATTGGAAGAATGAACATAGTTAAAATGTCCATTCTACCTACAACAATCTACAGATTCAACGCCATCCCAATCAGAATCCCAATGACATTCTTTACAGAATTAGAACAAAGAATCCTAAAATTCATATGGGGCAACAAAAGACCCCGAATTGCTAAAGCAATCCTGAGAAAAAAGAACAAAACGGGAGGCATCACAATCCCTGACTTCAAAACATACTACACAGCTACAGTAATCAAAACAGCATGGTACTGGTACAAAAACAGGTGCACAGATCAATGGAACCAAATTGAAAACCCAGAAATAAAACCATACATCTATGAACAGCTTATCTTTGACAAAGGAGCTGAGGGCATACAATGGAGAAAAGAAAGTCTTTTCAACAAATTGTGCTGGGAAAACTGGAAAGCCACATGTAAAAGAATGAAAATTGACAATTCTTTTTCACCATTCACCAAAATAAACTCAAAATGGATTAAAGACCTAAAGGTGAGACCTGAAACCATAAGGCTTCTGGAAGAAAACGTAGGCAGTACACTCTTTGACATCAGTATTAAAAGGATCTTTTCGGACACCATGCCTTCTCAGAGAAGGGAAACAATAGAAAGAATAAACAAATGGGACTTCATCAGATTAAAGAGCTTCTTCAAGGCAAATGAAAACAGGATTGAAACAAAAAAACAACCCACTAACTGGGAAAAAATATTTGCAAGTCATATATCTGACAAAGGTTTAATATCCTTAATATATAAAGAACTCTCGCAACTCAACCACAAAACATCAAACAACCCAATCAAAAAATGGGCTGGAGACATGAACAGACATTTCTCCAAAGAAGATATACTGATGGCCAATAGGCACATGAAAAGATGCTCATCATCGCTGATCATCAGGGAAATGCAAATCAAAACTACACTAAGATATCATCTTACACCCGTTAGAATGACAAAAATATCTAAAACTAATAGCAACAAATGTTGGAGAGGTTGCGGAGAAAAAGGAACCCTCTTTCACTGCTGGTGGGAATGCAAACTAGTGCAGCCACTATGGAAAACAGTGTGGAGATTCCTCAAAAAACTAAAAATAGAACTACCATACGATCCAGCCATCCCACTACTGGGTATTTATCCAAAGAGCCTGAAGTCAGCAATCCCAAAAGTCCTGTGCACCCCAATGTTTATTGCAGCACTGTTTACAATAGCCAAGACGTGGAAGCAACCTAACTGCCCAACAACAGACGAATGGATAAAGATGTGGTACATATATACAATGGAATACTACTCAGCTGCAAAACAGAACAAAATCATTCCATTTGCAATAACATGGATGGACCTTGAGAGAATTATGTTAAGTGAAATAAGCCAGCAAGAGAAAGATAATCTGTGTATGACTCCACTCATATGAGGAATTTAAAACTATGGGCCAAGAACAGTTTAGTGGATACCAGGGGAAAGGTGGGGTGGGGGTGGGCACAAAGGGTGAAGTGGTGCACCTACAACATGACTGACAAACATTAATGTACAATTGAAATTTCACAAGATTGTAACCTATCAATAACTCAATAAAAAAAATTGAAACATTTGTCTTTTCCTCCCTATCTGAACCCCCAAAACGCAAAAACTTCTGATAAGTAAGTATTCTTATTCTTATGGCAATATAGTTGTTTGCATAAGTACAATAAGAATCTGTTCTTCTTTTAACAGGACACAATTGGAAACACTGGTTATATCACCAAGACTTTGACTGGAATATCATATTTAAAAAAAAAACATACAGGCTTGGATATAACACGACAGCTTTTGAGGAATGAAGGTTGACATTCTGGAATAAAGCCACTTGGAAATATTGGCCTGGTACTGTGCCTATGGGTTCTGTAACCTGGTAAGGTTGAGCAAAGAATGCCGCTCCCTCTGGCAGGTACAAGGAACCTCGGTATTTTGGGGAACATCACGAAGAGAGGGATTCGCCCAAATCTGCAGGTACTGCAGGCAGAATCTGGTAACAGGTCCTTTGCTTGGCTTCCCTTGAGAGGCCTTTAAAGATCAACCTGAGATTCCTTATAAGGTCCCAGCAAAGCAGATTTAAAAGAGCCTATATGATCAATTACTATTCTTGCTATACTTATGTAAATAATTATGCCAAATTTATTAAAACTAGACATTTTGCAAGCCAGTTAGTCTTAATTTGGCTACGTCTAGTGAAATTGAGGGTAATTTTAGGGAGGAAGATTATGTCTCAATAGAAACTATAATACATGTTTATAAATATGGAATTTTAGTTTTTTCAGTCCTCTTTGAAATTTTTGTTTTTTACTTCTGTTAACTGGACTGGATCTCGAATTCTTCACCTCCTGAAATATCTGGCTAAAAACCTCCAAACTAAAATTTTCAGGGTTTTTCCCATTATTTTCATTTGGAGTCATTGAAAACTAAATCTGCCTTTTTTCCTAAAGCCTTGCAAACTGAAGCTGGAAGACCTAATATAAACTTAAAAGAGATTTATGTCTACTGCTGTGTAAGCCACTCAAAAAGTGGCCACTCACTACCTGAGTGCCCAATGACACCATCAGAGACATTTCAAACTGCAAAAGATGCTTCGACCCTGACTTCTAGGAATCTTGATTGGCTGCCCCCTGAGCTCAGAAACTGTTTTATAATTTGCTCCAATCATTAACCTTGTTTTTCTCTTGTAGTTTCTCTAGAAAAACTTCTTATTAAATACCTGGTTACTTACTTACATGATACAGGCCTAACTTCAGGAGCCCACCAGCATCACCACCTTATTAAAAGACTGGTTCAATGAGATGAAACGACCTACGCCCCATTTCAGCAGGAAGTAGCTAGATTGGTCACCTCCCCAAATCCCTCAAGATTGAGGGATGGACATAATATAGGGGGGAAGTTGATACCGACCCTGGTATCAGTTTCCCCACATTAAACCCAGCGTATATGGGGTTAAAACCAAAACACTCATTCCCTGCTTACTCTCTGGCTTCCTGCCTCCAGAATCCACTATCATCCATGGAGACAGACACCGTCAAGGACAAGCACCTGGACCATCTCCTCCCCACAAAGAGATACGAGCTGGTGGGAAAGCTGCTGACCAGCAAGGTCATGAGCTCCCTCCTCTCTGCAAGTGTCTCAAGGCCAGAGACAGGCTGGTGGGAAAGCTCAGACCAGCAAGGCCATATGCTCCCCCTCCCCTACCTAAAGCCCCAAATAAAAAGCCTTCCTTGGGGCTGGCCCCTTGGCCAAGTGGTTAAGTTCGCGCGCTCCGCTGCAGGCGGCCCAGTGTTTCGTTGGTTCGAATCCTGGGCGTGGACATGGCACTGCTCATCAAGCCACGCTGAGGCAGTGTCCCACGTATCACAACTAGAAGAACCCACAACGAAGAATATACAACTATGTACTGGGGGCTTTGGGGAGAAAAAGGAAAAAATAAAATCTTTAAAAAAAAAAAAAGCCTTCCTTTTAGCTTTTCGGGGAGTTTGTGATTTCAGCGTTAGCTGCCCTCTCTCCTTGCTCAGTGCTGTGCAAAAATAAAATTCCTACTTTCTTCCACCACCCCCGGTGTCAGAGATTGGCTTGCTGTGCAACGGGTGAGCGAACTCACTTCAGGTTTGGTAACACTTGGGCTCTTGGCATCGGGCAGACATGGGACCTGAATCACATAGACAGGAACAGAAGCTTGGGGGAGGCAATTATTTGCCGATAAAGTACTTCCCAGTGAGGGCACAGCTGTGAACCTCCAGGGCTCCCAGCACTGTAGGGTGGGTGTGTGAGCCCTGAAGAGTGGATCTAGGCAGACAGTACAGTGTCCACTACCTTAGTTTTCTTCTTTCTGAGGCCCAGGCTGTAGCAGGAGTCAGAGGCTTCAGAGGACGAGCTGGCCTTGGCGTTTCTGGTCACTAACCAAGGAACAGTCTACTAATATGTAGTCCAGTCACTCCCACTTGGTAATTCAGACATAATGACTAATGGCCATATATCCTCCTCACTCTGCCTTTTCACCCAGGTCCTCTGGCCACAATTCACATACTTTCCTAGGAAACAGCAGAATAACCAGGTCCTACCAGCCCTAAATACAGTCCTTATCTATCGTCCAAAGAACCTGCCTGGAAGGCTGGGAGGAGAGGGCAGCCTGGGGATCTCAGATCTGGGACCTGGGCAAGAACTGCTCATGGCTATGTCTATAGTCCTCATGGGGCTGGAGGAGAGTGTGACACAGATGGAGAAGAGGTTTGTGTCTCACTTCCCCATTACCCTGTGTCACTGTGAGCTTCATAATCAGAAGCATCTGCTGCCAGACAGTAATAGTCAGCCTCGTCCTCAGCCTGGGCCCCGCTGATGGTCAGCGTGGCTGTGTCTCCTGAGCTGGAGCCAGAGAATCGTTCAGGGATCCCTGAGGGCCGCTCATTACTAGCATCGATGACCAGCACAGGGGCCTGGCCTGGCTTCTGCTGGTACCAGCTACCAACAAAACTTTCAAAGTCGCCTCCCTTGCAGGTGATGGTGGCCGTCTGTCCCAAGGCCACAGACACTGAAGATGGCTGAGTCAGCTTAGAAGAGGCCACGGGACCTGCAAGAGAGGAGAATAGAGGTGAGTGTAAGGATGAGGGTGTCATTCCCAGAGGGCACACACCCTGCAGCCTCCCTTCTGTAGAGCTGAAGGTCAGGGCCAGGCTGCTCCATAGTCTCTTTAGGGGCTGAGCCCTGGGGAGCATCACCTGTGCAGAGAGTGAGGAAGGCTAACAAGAGAGGGGTCCAGGCCATGGTGGAGATGTCCCAAAGCCCTGCCTCTGAAGCCACAGCTGGGGATGTGCCTCAGGGCCTCTCTTATTGTCTAGAAGAAATGCAAATCTACTTCCTCCTTTTTGTGGCCTTGCTGAGTTTCTCCTTCCTGATCAGAAAAGTGCTCAGCCTAAAGAGGTTGTGAAAATGGCTCCTATTCCCAAGGCCTGTCCCTCAGCACTCAGAACTCTGGCTTGTGTTGAGTGAGAAACTGCAAATCCCTGCCCCCACCACATGCTCACACACCTCAGTCTGTGCCCTGGGCTTCCCCTCTGGGCTTGGGGAGAAGCCCTCAGTCCTGCTCTAGTGATGGGTCATCCATGTTTGTGGACTGGGCAGTGGTGAAGTGGGAGCTTGTAGGGACATTGGTCATGCTGTTGCATGAGACGTGAAACATCATGACCAGATACAGAGAACCTGCTTATGTGCCTCTCAGACAAGTCTTTTTTATGGTTTAGGAAGAAAAAAAAAATAGGAGAAACCTTTGGTATCTAAGTTGAGTAACAATTCTTTGATGACACCAGAACCATGATTGGTAAAAGGATGATCAATATGTTCTACCTCATTAAATTTAATACATTTTGCTTTCTACAACTTTCTAAAGAGGATGAAAAAAAACAAGTAACAGAGAAAAAATATTCAAAAACCCCATATGCAACGAGGGAATATGGTATAGAGACCATTAAGCACCCTCAAAAGTAAACCGTAAAAATAAAATCCATTCTTAACATAGGCAATTAACAAGAACAGACACCACACAGAAGAGGAGAGAGAGATGGCAAAGGGCGCAAGAAAGGCCGTTCCTCCTTAACCACGAAGGAAATGCACATGAAAACACAAGCACACCTCCCTACATACTTATCAGAATGGCTGCAATAAAATTAGTGACAATTCTAATTGCTGGCAAGGATGTGGGGCAACTGGATCACTCATGTCTGCTGATGGGAATGTGAAATGCTGCAGCAACCCTGGAAAAGCATATGAGAGATTCTTTTAAAAAGTAAACTTATGGTTACCATAGAACGCAGCAAATGTACTCTTGGGCATTTATTTCAGAAAATGAAAACATGTTCACAGAGAAACTACGTACAAATGTTCACAAACCTTATGTATAATACCTCATGGTAAGAACAATCCAGATGTCCTTCAATGGGTGGATTGGTAAACAGACTTTAGTATACTGGGGCCATGGAATAGTACTCAGAGATGAAAACGAATGAACTCAATGCCTACAACGATGTGGATGAATGTACAGTGGCTTATGCAGAGTGAAAAATGCCAATCCCAAAAGGCTACACACAATAGGACTCTATTTTTTATCTCTATATATCATTTCTGAAAGGACAAAATTTTAGAAATGGAGAATCAATTAATGGATAACAAGGGTTAGGGGCAGTGAAGGGCACCTTGGAGCAAGGAAGTGGATGTTGTTATAAAATGACAACACGAGGGCTCCCTGTGGAGACGGAACTGTTTTGTATCTTGACTGTGATGTGGACATATTAACCTATACAGTGGATAAAACCACATCAATGTACATACACCTGTTTCAGTGTCTCTCTGGAGCTATTTGTCAATAGCTTCTCAAGCTTTAGAGATTCCCCAGATGTGACAATGACAATGCATTATGTCCATTCTTGAGAATCTTCTAAGGCCATAGCAACAAGTACTTTTCACATAAACTGTAACTCCAGGTCTCAGGAATACCTGGCATCTCTGAGGACAAATACATGGGTGTGGCACAACAGAGGAAGGCACTGTTGTCCTCCACAAGTTCATTGTTGCTTTCACATGGCAAGAGCTGACAGCAGCATCTGATGAGACCCTGACCAGTTTGTAACCTTGACCATAATAAATGACCTCTAATGGTCGTCCATCCCTCTCTGACAAGGCTTTGTAGTGGCAGCTCCATCAATGCTTGGTCATCATCTCAACACATCAGGGGATGATCTTTATCTGCCTCCCTTTTCCATTACTGTCATCACTTCTAGCAGTTTGTCCCTTTGTTTGTCCATCAGAGGCTACTGCTGACCTTCTTCAAGTTGATAGCACCACTACGCCCACATGGGCCTGGATGTGATGTGGTCCACACTGGGGTTTAGATTTATTTCCCCAGAGTCCTCCCGACTCCCTCACCTACAGTGTAACCAGTGGAAGAATCTCCCCACTGGAGGGACCCATGGGAGACCTTGTTGGGGAGAGTCAGTGCAAATACTTAGTAAAGAGCAACCGTTTAGTGGAGTATAGAGGATGGGAGATGGCCCTGTGACCCTGGTGACTCTTGCCAATCAGAGGCTGACACATGTCACTGTGGGACTGAGCCCTGAGATCCAGCTCTCCCTGCTCATCCTGCATCCTGTCCACTCTCTTCCAGGGAGACCAGCCATCTCCTCTCCTCCAGCAGCCTTGAGAGTCACCCAGGCCATAGGCAGCTCCTGGAAGTTGCATCTCAGAGCTCTGACTTGGTACCCTAGTCTGACCTTCTGGGGTCCAGCCCTGAAATCCCACCTGACCTTGCTCAGGTCTGTGCCCAGGGATAAGTGTTACCTATTCAACATGGCTGTTCCATGTTGACACAAAGATATGGGTGTATGAAAGATGATTGTTTCTCAGGTACTAGAAAAGCTATGGAAGAAATCCACATATCCAGGAAACCAGCTCCCTCTGAAATGCATTTGAAGTGGATCACCCACAGGGCCGAGACTCAGGGAGTTCACATATTTTCCACCTCAATGTCTTGTGTCCCTCACATCCCACTGCTGTCCCTGTGGGCATGATCCTCCGCTGTCCCTGGAGAAGTCAAGTGGGAAAATGTCTAGCCCTTCTTGGCACCACAACTTGATAATCTGCCACCACTGGAGAAGTTCAAGTCACCTTCTACGTAGGTCCTGCCGCAGACCTCCTAACATGCAAGGTGCTTTCCTTCTGGTCCCCAGCTCAGCACCCACCATGGGGTTTATGTCTCTTTGTCATGCCTCCTCTGAAAGCAAAGTGCATCCGGCAGAGCCCTCAATCCTGACAAACTCCTGCTGTACACCACAATGCACCTGGACTCAGGCGTGACAGCTGCAGATGACTTTCATGGTCACCCCTGGACCCCTGAGATCCATGTCTCTTCCCAAAGCAGAGCCCCATCTTGGGAGCACAGAGACCAAGGGTTCTTTTTGACACCGTCATCTCTGTCTAGTCTCTCTCTCAGAGTCATTTTCCTGCCTGGGCTGGTCTAGTCTCTCTCAGTCATGTCCCCACTGGCATCTGCTGAAGAAAATAGATGTCTGGTTGACAATGACCTAAATTTTGACCTGCATCGGTCCCTTCTTAGTGTTTTCATGGAGAGGAGGTGCAGAATGATGGGGTTTTCAAGAAGAATCAAAGTTTTCAGGGTCATGTAGAGGGACAAGGAGCAGCTCACCCTGAGTCCCCAGGGGAGGAAGGGACTGGGAGTAGGGTGGTTTCAGCTTCTCTTCCCCTTTCTCTTTGCCACTGTTTCTTACTCATTCTGTCCGCCAATTGTATGGGTCTCACCAGAATCTCTAAATTGGATTTTGGAGGCGATTAAATAGCAGTCAGCCCCAGAAGTGGAGCCTGAGAAGCAGGCAGGGATCCGGTCCCCTTGCTGTGGCTTCCATTAATGTTAACCTTCATCACATACTCAGGGGACTTCCCTGTTTATATAGTGAATGGAGTAGTTCAGCGCTCACTGCTCAGGGTGCAGGTGAGCTTGGCTGAGGCTCCCAGAGAGACAGATGTAGATGGGGGTGTGGTCAGCACAGGCAGAGCACAGAGACCTGGATACAGAGAATACCAAAATGATGCTGAGTGCCCCAAGACTGGACAGCTGTCCCTGGGGACTGTGCTTGCAGGGAAATGTTAGAGACACAGACACCTGAGTGCCCTGGGATGCTCTGACTTGTGGAGAAAATGAGTGGCAGATGATAGAAGGGAACCCAGTCCATAGTGCAGGGGCCTGCAAGAGCTCTGCCTTGAGGCTGCCCAGCTGGACTGGCCTCTCCCAGCTCTTCACCTAACCTCTATTCTTGCAGCTCAAGACGGAGGAACATTGAATGCGTATCTCTTCTCCATTCCCTCTGTCTGTGTTCTTGTCTGATCCCTGGGCCTAACGACATCCTGTTGGTAATTTCCTGAGGTCAGAAGAAGTGCCAGGTGTGGGTTTCACAGTGGAGACTTCATTCTACACAATAAAAGTGTCGTTAAAGTACGCAAAAGTCATGCCCTTTGCACTTGAGCACAGCCAGGGGAACTGGATGGATTAGCTTCCACAAAGCAAGACCCACAGTGCCCCCTGCTGCTGCCAGGATGATGTCATCTTACATGTATTGATATTTCAACACTTCTGGGCCCTCAATAGATGCCAGACCTTTGGTGAGTTCTTACCTGCACCCTCCCAACCAGACATCACAATAACCCACCAGCAGCCCTCTGCTGAAGGTCAAACTTCCCTCCAGTCTGATGAGGAGGGTGCCATCATTGTAAAGTTAAATGATTTCCCCAAAGTCCCCAGGCAGTGATGAGTGAGTCAAGATTCCCATCCAGGGGACTGACCTCAGAGCCTGACCTGTCAGGACCTCCTTCCCCTGCTGCTACCCATGCCCCATATCCTCCTCCTCTTCATCCCAACCCTCCTGGTTCCTCCTGACACCACCCTCTCTTCTGTATTCAGGTGCTCCCTCCTCTCTGAGTCTGTTCTGAAGAGCCCTCAGATCTTCATGGTGTTGGAATCTGTGTTTCCCAGTGAAACATGATCTGTCTGTGGGCCAAGGTGGGGCCACTCCCTCTGCTCCCTTCATCACAGGAAACACAGGCAACACAGGAGCACATGTCAGCAGGACATTGGGAGTATCAGATGCCTACTTTGGCTCCTCCTATCAGGATCTTCTCCTGACAAGTTAGGATGAGGATTCCGTTTCTAACACGGCCAAGGCTGTTGAGTTTGGACTTCTCTCAGAGTATGAACAGAAACTCTTTAATTTTTACAAACATGATTCGCAAGATGCATATTTTACCTCCTATGTTGAACAAATGTATTTGTTTTCCAACCTCACACTGCTGAGGATGCGATGACGCTAATTCACTCACAAAATGCTAGAGATGTTTTTCATTGAAATAATGTGTGAAACACTATGCTGATACCTCAGCACAGACAGAAGACCCCATGTGCTCACTCCTCAGTTTGGTCTGAAGAGACCGTCAAAGATGAGATAAGGGCCACGTGCCTCAGACATGTGCACTGCTAATCCCACTGGGTGTGTTACAAACAGCTCCTCTCCACCCTCCCAACTCGATGCCTCCACTCCTTACTCTTCTCACCTCAGAGTCTGCCCCATGGTACCTGCAGGCCGGTTCTGACACCTTTGCTTCTGGGTCACATTCCAACATGGGACAGAACTTGTTAGTACCATCGTGGGAGAACTGACCTTCATAAAAATGATCTGTGCTTGTGAATTAAGCAAATGTATGTCTTTGTGGAAAACCACCAAGAGTTATGCAAGTACAACAAAGTATGTTTTAAAATCTTCCTTCCTTTCTAGGTCTATGCACAAAATATAGCTTACTGACTTGTCATGAGGTTTGCGGAAATGACCTTCCCACTCAAAGGGAAGGTTGCCGCAAGATTCATAAAAAATTCACACGGACTATTGTCCTTCATTACACTGACTAATGAAAATGTGTGCTCATGGCTCACATTCACCTTTAATATTGTAGTTATATGTTAATATATTGTTTTTAAGAACAGAAGTAGTATGGGCACATGTTATAAAAATTCCCTCACTTCTAGGTGGCCTCAGTACTCCTAGTTTGGGTGGAAAATGGAGTAGCCATTCCTCCCTGTGTGGCTCTTGGTCATGGGACCCTCCTTCGCCCCCTGGTGGATGTGAGTACACACTGCAGGGACAGTTACCCCAAGGCAACCTCATCCATTTAACCTGCTCTGTCGTGTTGTGGCCAAAAGTCACATGTAGCTGTGAGCATGAAATGTGGGTAGTTCCAGGAGAGATGTGCTGTAGTTCTGAGATACCCAGCACATTTAAAGGACATAGTATAAAAGTAATGTAAAACATATCACTATTTTTACACTTAATTCATATTGAACTACTTGAGTTAAACAAAATATTGTATGAAAAATAATTCCACCTGTTTCTTCTCTTTTTTTAAAAAGTGGCTCCTTTAAATTTATCAATTACATAAGTGTCTCCAATTTTATTTCAATAGTACAGGGCTGTCTGGCAAGGTCATAATATCAGTTATTTTCTTTTGAAATACATGAGAGAACTTTCTGGCAACTTAAGGAGGGGCCAAGTCTCAGCTTTGAAAGTACAATGAGAGGCCACAGGATGGTGGTGAAGACCAGGGACTCTAGGGTCAGAAGACCTGGGTTTGCTGCTGGGTCGGCCGCTTCCTAGCTCTGACCTCAGGCAGGTTGCTCATCCCTCCGTGCCTCAGATTTCCCATCTGTAAAACTGGGTGATGATGAGAATGCTTGTTCATAGAGGATTTGTGATTAAACAGTTTAATAAACATGAAGTGTTTTGGATGGTGCTTGATACATATTGAGCACATGTGAACGTTTCCTCCTCCTCCTCCTCCTAATGATATACTTAATCCTTATTCTTATACTTAATACAAAGCAATGATGCCGGAAGAACGGAAGGATAAAAGTTATGGAAACAGAAAGTCTTAGCCTTGGGACAATGGAAATTGAGAACATTTCCTGGCCACAGTAAAATACACACCCATGAGCACACACTTGCACACAAACATGCACACACATGCCCACAGATGCACTGCCTTTCGCACAGTTCACTTCCCCCTGTCCTGCTTGTGGATCCTTTGGGTTCAGGGGTACAGCCGTGTTTCTCTGACAGGACATCACAGGATGTCAGGGCAGAACTACAGAGAACTCGTCTGTGCTTGTGCAGACCTGTGACGTGGGTCATCTCATCCTCATGTCTCACTAGATCAGCCCTGCTTGTGACTCCTCATTCAGGGAGGGGGTTAGAACCTCTAAACCTGAACTGCCCATGTTGACATCAGTGTGTGTCCTCTGACCTGTCTGCAGAGGGCAGCATGCAGGCCTGGGTGTGTCAACTCAAAAAGCATATTCACCTGTTATTTGAATCTCAAAACGACTTTATTCAGAAATGGCCAAAATAATTGCAATTCATGATGTGCAGACTATGGCGAACAACAGACAAATCCACAAAAAAAGTAAGGGAGCTGCTTTGATAGATAACATGGGGAGTGGGAGGGGCCATTCTAAAGAAAGTCCACTGGGTTAAGTAGCACTTTAAGAGTTTAGAGAGGCGATGGCCTCTCTTGCTGAGCTGTTCCTGGCTGGGGACAGAAATTTTCCCTCAGCAGTAAAGTCATTGTACTTCCTGTTGGAGATGAAGCTCCTCTTTGGAGTAGTTGATGCTCTATTAGAGGTGTGAGAGCTCCCCCTACAGGCCTTCCTGACTCCTTTTTAGTTGAGGTCTCTAACTAATTTCAGCAGTGTGCAGGCGAGGACTGATGGGCTTCAGGACTGGGATGGTGTCACTGAGGGGAAAGGACACTGGGCAGAGAGAGCAGGGGCAGCTCCTCTGAGCCATCCGGGTAGTGCAGAGTGCACAGGGGAAGTTCACAGGGTCTTACGGACGCCATGTCCCCAGCAGAGCCGAGCTGGCTCAGGAGGACTTGTGGTTGGAGGAGAAGCAGATCAGCCTGGGGTCCCAGGGATTCTGCCAGGGAGGCAGTTGCCACGGGAAAGCTGCACTCGCCCCCACTCCCCGCTGTAGAAATGGGGTTTCTTGTGCACTAGGGTCTGGCTGGGAGGTCACTCTGACACTTTCTTTGTGTCAGAGGTTTGCTTATTATGAGATGGAGCCTGGACATCACTGACAAGAGACGAGTCATTTAGGGGATGATCAGGGTTCTTCTGTTCTTTGAGTTTCATGCCCCACCTGAAGCCATGAGAAATCTGTGGTGCCGCAGCACCCTGCAGAGCTGTGCACCTAGAAGCTTGTCCCCGAGGGAAGGGAGGGCCAAACCATGACAGACACACTGTTTTAGTTAATTTGTGATTCCTCTCAAATCCAGATATCGAAGTGCGAATCCCATTACCTCTGAATTGGACCTCATTGGATATAGAATCATTGCAGATGTAATTAGGTAATTTCAAAGGAGATCATACTTGAGGATGATGGACTCCTAATCCTATTTGACAAGTGTGCTTACAAAAAAGAAAATTTGGAGACACTCACAAGGGAGAATCCCATATGAAGTTGGAGGCAGAATCTTCAAGCAAGGAACGCCAATGATTGCCAGCAAGCCACCAGAAGTTAGAAGAGAGGCCTGGATCAGATTCTCCTTCACAGCACACAAGAACATGAACCCTGCCAATGAGGATCAAGGCTGCCCCGGGGAGAGAAGCTCAAGGTGACTTGTCCTACATACCGATCGATATCTTTCTCCAGGAAGCATAGGATATCGTGTCTTAATCCGATTTGATTCTTATCTAAAGTTATGTGACCACCCAATAACCAGACCCCACCTGCAGTGGTACCATTCTAACCACTTTTTTTATACTTCATCTTTCCTTCGTCTGGTAAACAAATAACCCACATATCTACGCCTTATAAGTTTAAGCATGCCCTCAATCCATGGCAGTTCTTACTGCCCATGGTACCTGTCCCCATGTTGCAGCTCTTACTGCCCATGGGTCCTGTCACCATGCTACTCCATGCCAATCTCTGAATAAAAGAGCATTACTGCCAGACCTTCAGAGTCCAAGAAATCTTCTTTTGACTCACCAAGCCTGCAGGAATGTGACACCACGATCTCAGACTTTTAAACCCAGAACTGTGAAACAGGAAACCTCTATTGTCAGCCCCCAGTGTGTGGTGCTTTGTGACAGCTGCCCTAGCAAGCTAACTCAGTTCTTCTAGAGCTGTGCTCTCAGGACTTCAGCAGCAGGGATGGGCTCCTTCAATCTGCTTTGTGTCTATGATCACAACCCCCTGGGAGGGGCCACCTGCCAGGTGCTTCCCTCCCCTAAAGTGTCCATTCTCCTCCCAGGAGCCTGTCTCTAGTCCCCAGGCAGCACAGTCTCTTCTGTAAGCAAAGACCCCTGCATTCCCATGCTCCCATGGTGGGGAGCAATGCACACAGAGTCATATCCTGTCCCATCAGAACATTCTGTGATTTCCAATGTGACTTATGAACAGCACTGAAAATATTCCAGGATCTACCTTGCTGGGCCATGTGTACAACTCTCCCTCACAGAAAAGAGTCTGACCAAGACAAAGATGTCAATGAGATAAGACACATGCTAAAAGTTGCAACAGGAGAAATACAGGGTCCTGTGAGAACATTCTGGAAAATCATCTCACTTAGTCTCTATTTCATGGATGGTCTCCCTGAGAAAGGCACTTTTAAACAGAAGCTTGCAGGATAACTTGTGTCAATAAGGTAAGGTTCAGTAGATCTTGGAGCATTGCTGAGGAGCAGGGTGCTGAGATAAACCATGGGGTGAAGAAAGGGGTTTATGAGCAGGAGTGGGGCAACTTTGATGGTAGGACCCACAGCTCCTTCAGGACTCCAAGTGTACTGGTTACAGGCCAGACCTGACCTCACATGGGGTGGAAAAATTCCCAGGATCTCCTTCCTCAGGTTAAAGGCAAAAGTCAGGCCCAGGTCACCTGTCTCCACACTTCTCTTTCTGGTAGTGTGAAGAGAGGACAGATCTGAAAAGCTGGACACACACGTCCCCACCCCAGTGCGGAGCAGATAACAGTCTCTACGGGAGGAATTCATTGTAATTCCCCTGCACTGTCCCAGCCTGGGCTCTGACTATCTGGACGACATTGGGACCTGCCTCTCCTGAGCACATCAAGTGGTGTCTGAGCACACAGACCACAGTAAGGGACAGAGCCTTTGTTCCCAAGTGGCCTCAATGAACTCTTTGTCAAGTGGTGGCAGAGAAGAGGGGGCTTTATTTCTTCAGTCTTAAACCTAGAAAGCGATGCATTCCAGAGGAGCTGACAGCAAAACAGGGGACAGCAGCGGAGGAGGGCCAGCACAGGACTGATTTGACTCACTTCCTCATCACTAAGAAGCAGTGAGAAAGAGCCCCCACCCAACCCTGCATAGGAACAGCAATAAAAATCAGCCTCATGGCTGAATGGGAACTGAAGGATGCTCAGAGAGGACATGTTGCCAGAGTTTGAGTCTAGAATCTGTGAAGTTTGATTCTTGACCAATGCTCAGTCCTGTGAGGCTGTGCCAGGAATTGTTGGTCCCAGGAGACACAACTATAACCCCAAAAGTCACTGCTGCTTCAGCACAGGAGATGGAGACAATCTGCCCAGAAGCTCCAGATGCCTCGGGAGGCTGAGTCAGGAGACTCAGACCCCTAGTCTGATGGGAGGGAGAAATGTAGACAGAGCTGAGAGCAGGGCCAAGAGCCCATGAACCTGGGTGGGAGGGACAGCAGGTCCCCTGAGCTTCACAGACTGTGTCTTCCTGTGGTAACTCTCACCAGAGCTGGGAGAAGCAGGTGAGCAGGAGTGAAGCCACTCAAAGTGTGGTCCTTCGAGGACCAGCAGCACAGGCTCCCCTGGAAGGTGATAGACGTGTAGATTCCTGGGCCCTACCCTGACCTGCTGCAGCTGCATCTATATCTTGTGGAGACCCCCAGGGCACTCGCTGCTCACTGAAGTCTCAGAAGCTAGGGTCTAGGATACCAGGGAAACTCTGACTTCCTCCTGCTAGTCTCCCTGAGTCCTTCCTGGGTCAACTGGTTCTTGGGGCATAACTGTCCTGCTCTTGTCAACTGAGCTTGATTCAGGTCTAGCCTGCCAGGATGTGGGGAAAAGGCTTTTCACAAGTGCATATGTGGCATGTTGGGAGTGATATCCCAGTGGGACATTCAGACATAAACAGGTGGTCCCTGATCTTTCCTTGATCTCACCCAGCCCCAGTTGATCAGGACCTTCCTACTTTCTCACACATCTTGCTCTCTTCTGTCTTTTAGATCCTATATGTTTTTCTCTCTGGCTGGAACTCTTCCCATGACCCTGCTCCTCACCAGTACCTGAATCTAGTCATCCTTTCATTCTGTGTCCATAATCCATGTCTAGGAAATGGTTTCTGAAATCCAGAATATTTAGAAACATAGACTTATACAACTTTTACATTTATTATTAAATCTTCACATTGGGTGTGGGATATCCAGATTCTTTGCATGGAATAACACCCCGTCCCATGTCAGCACCCCCAATCTGACCTGTTTGATTCAGTAATAGGACTAGAAACACAACCAGAAGTGATGCCTGCTGTATGAAAACATTGTGACTCTTGAGAAGATCGTGACTTTTCTCCTTTATTCCATTAATATGGTGCATTCCATTGACTGATTTCCAGGTGTTAATACAACCTTGCATTCCTGCAACAAGTACCACTTTATCCTGGTGTATATTCTTTTTTTGATGTTGCTGGTTTAGCTTTATAGTAATTTGTAAAGCATTATTGTGTTTAAATCCCTAAAGGTTATTGATCTATACTTTCCCTTCATGTTGATCTGTTTCTCTGGTTTTGGTATTTGAGTACTTGTGGTCTAATAGAGTGAGGTAGTAAGTGTTCTATCCCCTTTCATTTTTTTTGGAGAGCTAGTGAATAATTGGGATTAATTCTTCTTTAAATATTTCATGGAGTTTTAAAATGAAACCATCTTTGTCTATGTCCTTCTCTGTGAGTACTAATTGTCTTTGTGTGTGTGTGTGTGTGTGTGTGTGTGAGGAAGATGGGCCCTGAAGTAACATCTGTTGCCAATCTTCCTCTTTTTGCTTGAGGAAGATTACTGCTGAGCTAACGTCTGTGCTGATCTTCCTCTATTTTATGTGAGATGCTGCCACAGCATGTCCTGATGAGTGGTGCCAGGTCTGTGCCCAGGATCTGTACCCACAATCAGAGCCACCGAAGCTCAGCACACAAACCAACCACTACACCACAGGGCCGCCCGTCTTTATGGGTAATCTTTGATTACTAATTTAATCACTCTACTTGCTGCAGATTTCATTATGTTGTCCATGTTTTTCTTCAGACAGTTGTGGTAATTTGCACATTTCTAGGAATTTGTCCTTTTCATTTAATTTTTTGGCATGCATTTTTTTGTCCTAATCCCTCACAACCTTAAAGTCCTGTTTTATCTCTGTAGCATCAGTAGTAATGGCTCTTCTTTACTCCTCAGTTTTAGTAATTAGTCTTTTTTAGTAATGATCAGCCAACTTAAAGGTTTGTTAATATCATTGATGTTTGCAAAGAACCAATTTTATTTTTTTATTTTCTCTAGTGTGTTTCTATTTTGATCCTTTATTTCAACTTTATCGTTTACTTCCTTATGCCAGATTTTGTTTCAGTCTTCTCTTCTTTTTACAGTATCTTAGGGTGGAAGGTTACAATATTGATTTGGGAGCATTTATATATTATACATGTAGCGCTTCTAAAGCAGTGCCAGGAGATCAACCTGCACCTGTGTGTATGTGCATGTCACCACTAACACATACAATCTTTCCTCTGCAGTCATGAACACACGGAATATAGTTTATAGAAATTGCTTTTGTTTCCATGTCTATAAATTGTATCATTTGTTCAATTTTAGGGTCAGTTTAGGGTAATTGATTTTTGTTCCTATTATTGCTCTTATTTTCCTGATTCTATATAAGAAATATTTGATAGAATGCCAGGTATTGTGAATTTTTCCTTACTGTGTCCTTCATATTCATATTTCTCTCGCTGTCATTTTTCTTTTTTTTTTGGTATCAGTAAAGTTACCTGGACACAGGTCCATCCATTCTCAACCTGCTTGTAGAGCTTTTAGGTGACAGCAGAACCAAATTTGTTTTGTGGTTAAATTTCCCCACAGCAGACACATCTGCTGCCTGGTCAAACTGATGCCTTAAGTAGGATCTTTCCCCTCTGACTGGGGAACAAGCACTGCATGACTGTGAGTGTGAGCCCTGCAGAATGTTCCTCCAGTGTCTCTGGTTCTTTTCTCAAACTCATGCAGTTTCCTCCCACACCTGTCCTCTTAGGAATATGTGCAGAACTCCAGGCTTCTCTCTCTGGAGATCTCTCTTCCTTTATATTCTTCCCTCTGAACTTTTATTTTCTCTTTTGTTTCCTGAAAGCACAATGTGACATGAAGAATTGCATGCAATAAGATTTTGAGGAGATCTCTCATGAATAAAGAATGGAGGGAAGACTGGGCAGACCTGCAATGTGGTGGAAATGAGATCTCAGCTGGGAGTCTCTGCAAGGTCATCTTGAACTGAGGCAGGACCTTGGGCTCTTGGCATCAGGCAGACACTGGAGCTGGGTCGCACAGAGAGGAACAGAAGCTTAGGGGACGCAATTATTTGCCGATAAAGGTACTTCCCAGTGAGGGCACAGCTGTGAACATCCAGGGCTCCTATCACTGTAGGGTGGGTTTGTGAGCCCTGAAGAGGGGGTCTAGGCAGACAGTACAGTGTCCACTACCTTAGTTTTCTTCCTTCAGAGGCCCAGGCTGTAATGGGAGTCAGAGGCTTCAGCGGATGAGCTGGTCTTGGCAGTTATAGTCACTTATGCAGGAAAGGTCGACTAATATGTAGTCCAGTCACTCCCATTTGGGAATTCAGACATAAGGACTAATGGCCATATATCTCCTCCCTCTGCCTGTCCATCTAGTCTTTCTGTCCACAATTCACATACTTTCCCAGGAAACATCAGAACAACCTGGTCCCACCAGCCCTAAATCCAGTCCTGATCCATCCTCCAAAGAGCCTGCCTGGAGGGCTGGCAGGACAGGGCCGCCTGGGCATCTCAGATCTGGGACCTGGGAAAGACCTGTTCATGTCTTTTTCTACAGTCCTCCTGAGGCTGGAGGAGAGTGTGACACAGATGGGGAAGAGGTTTGTGTCTCCCTTCCCCATCAGCCTGTGTCACTGTGAGATTCAGAACGATGAGCATCTGCTGGCTGACAGTAATAGTCAGCCTCATCCTCAGCCTGGGCCCTGCTGATGGTCAGTGTGGATGTGCCTAATGAGCTGGAGCCAGAGAATCGTTCAGGGATTCCTGAGGGCCGCTCACTATTAGCATAGATGACCAGCACAGGTGCCTGGCCTGGCTTCTGCTGGTACCAGTTAACAATATATCTTTCATAGTAGTCTCCCTGGCAGGTGAGGGTGGCTGTCTGTCCCAAGGCCACAGACACTGCAGATGGCTGAGTCACCTCCGAAGAGGCCATAGGACCTAAAGAGAGGAGAATAGAGGTGAGTGTAATGATGAGGGTCTCATTCCCAGAGGCCACACACCCTGCAGCCTCCCTTCTGCAGAGCTGAAGGTCAGAGCCAGGCTGCTCCATAGTCTCTTTAGGGGCTGAGCCCTGGGAAGCATCACCTGTGCAGAGAGTGAGGAAGGCTAACAAGAGAGGGGTCCAGGCCATGGTGGAGATTCCCCAGACTTCTGCCTCTGAGCCCACAGCTGGGGATGTGCCTCAGGGCCTCTCTTATTGTCTAGAAGAAATGCAAATCTACTTCCTCTTTTTTGTGGCCTCCCTGAGTTTCTCTGTCCTGATCAGAAAATGGCTCAGCCTAAAGAGGTTGTGAAAGTGGGTCTTATCCCCAAGGCCTGTCCCTCAGCCCACAGAACTCTCTTTGTGTTGAGTGAGAAAGTACAGACACCTGTCCTCAGAACATACTCACATACCTCAGTCTGTGCCCTGGGCTTCCCCTCTGGGCTTGGGGAGAAGCCCTCAGTCCTGCTCTAGTGATGGGTCATCCATGTTTGTGGACTGGGCAGTGGTGAAGTGGGAGCTTGTAGGGACATTGGTCATGCTGTTGTATGAGACGCGAAACATCATGACCAGATACAGAGAAATTGCTTATGTGCCTCTTAGGCAAGTCTTTTTTATGGTTTGAGGAGAAGTAGGAGAAACCTCTGGTATCTAAGGTGACTAAGAATTCTTTGATGACACCAGAATCATGATTGGTAAAAGGATGATCAATACATTGTACCTCATTAAATTTAATATATTTTTCTTTGTAAGACTTTCTAAAGAGGATGAACAAAACAAGTAACAGAGAAAAACATTTGAAAATCCCATATGCAATGAAGGAATATGGTATAGAGACCATTAAGCACCTTCAAAAGTAAACCATAAAAATAAAATCCATTCTTAACATAGGCAATTAGCAAGACCAAACATCACACAGAGGAGGACACAGAGATGGCAAAGAGCACAATAAGGGCCGTTCCTCACTAACCATGAGGGAAATGCACATAAAGAAACAAGGAGATCTCCCTACATACTTCTCAGAATGGCTGCAATAAAAATAGTTACAAATCTAATTGTTGGCGAGGATGTAGGGAAACTGGATCACTTATGTCTCCTGATGGGAAGGTGAAATGCTGCAGCAACTCTGGAAAAGGATATGAGAGATTCTTCAAAAAAGTTACATTAAGGTTACCATGGAACCCAGCAAATGTACTCTTGGGCATTTATTTCAAAATGAAAACATGTTCATAGAGAAACTATGAACAAATGTTCAGACACCCTTATTTACAATACCTCAAGGTAAGAACAATCCAGATGTCCTTCAATGGGTGGATTGGTAAACAGACTTTGTTACACTGAGGCCATGGAATAGCACTCATCGATGAAAAGGATGTTTCAACACATTATGTTGATGAATGAACAGTGGCTTATGCAGAGTGAAAAATGCCAATCCCAAAAGGCTACACACAATAAAACTGTATTTTTTAGTTGTCCAAGTCATTTCTGAAAAGACAAAATTTTAGAAATGTAGAATCAGTTAGGGATGCCAAAGGTTAGGGGCAGTGCAGGGCACATAGGAGGGAGGAAGTGGATGTTGCTATAAAATGACAACACGAGGGCTCCCTGTGGAGATGGAACTGTTTTGTCTCTTAACTATGGTGTGGACATATGAACCTACTCAGAGGATAAAATCACATCAATCTACCTACACACACACACACACACACACACACACACACACACACACAGTTGAGTAAAAGTCACCGGGGGAATCTGAATTTGAAAATGGACAAAGTATTTGATCGAAATCTTCACTAAACAAAACACAATGATGAAAATAAGCACCTTAAAGATGCTCAAGGTTTCACGTCACTAAAGAAATGAAAACTGTAAACGTGATGGGATATCACTACAGATATGTTAATAAGGTTTAAACAAAACCTGAGAAGCTAGTGTTAGTGAGGATGCGGAACAACTGGAAGCCTCGTAAACGCCTGGTTATAATGAAAATGCAAAGCCAGCATCGACGTTGGAAAACAATTTGTTGATTTCTGAGAAAGTTTGACATATATCTACCGTATGACCCTGAAATTCCTTTCCTAAGTATTTATTCAAGTGACATGAAAACTCATGTCCACAAAAAAAACAAAACAAGGTCCTAAAAGTTTTATTTGAAATTGCCAGAGTGGAACATGGAAATATGCCAAGTGTCACTTCACTGGGAAATTGAAACACAAACTGTAGTTCATCTGTGCAAGGGAATTCTACTCACAGTGAAAATGGAATGAACTATTAACATGCAAGAACATGGATGCATCCCAAATGGATTATGATGAGTGAAAGAAGCCTGAATGAAAACACTATGAGAATGAAACATAATATTTATATGATGTTCTTGCAAAGACCAAACTGTGATGACAGACATCAGATCTGGAGTTGTGAGCTGGGATGCGGCAGCGGAGTGCAACTACCAAGAGGGTGGGGATCTGTGGATAATGATTGAACTGTTACACATCATGGTTGTGGAAGTGCTTACACCTCTGTATGGATTTGTCAAAACTCACACAACTGTTCACTAAAAGTGCTGTATCCTAGAGGATGTAAATTATGTAATTATGACATAATAAAAGAAAATAAGTCCTGGTAGGTGGAGGTTTCTAGGAGCCAAGTGTCACATGGAGACTAGCTTGCAGGAGTTCTAGATGAACCAGAGAACACACCCTGAGGAGAGGAAGGAAGCGGATGTGGGCAGAGATGGATGTTGATGTCTGACACAACAGGACCCACAGTAGAAATAATGGGGCTCTGGTGCTGAGGGTGCCCTTCAGAACCCACCGAATGGGTGGGGGCCCTGCCTCCATCCCACCACACTCACAGGTCACTAGATGTAACCTGCCACCAGGAAGGGAAGGTCCCCACTGTGCCAGGTCTCTTCAGCACAAGCAAGTCCTGGAGCTGCAGCTGCTGACACCCCAGCCTCTGTGGAAGGAGGACTCCATCCTGCAGGGGAGGGGTCAGGATTCTGGTCCTCAACCAGGAGACCCAGGACAGTGACAGACAGAGTGTCATTAGTTTTAGTATTAAGATTATGAAGGATAAAAGACAGACGCACAGGCAAAATGGACAGGAAATGAAAATCGGAAAAGAGTGCATATAAAAGGAACCACATAGGATAAAGATGTACTGGACGATAAATAGAAGATGTGTAACAGGAGAAATCCAGAGAGAGAAACAAAGTCAGAGGCAGAGAGTGGGAGATGCAGGAGGAGCCAGAGGGGAAGGGCCCCTCCTCCAGCACACTCTCACTCCAGCCCACCTGCCCAGCCTGGCCTGTCACACTCACAGCCACAGCAGCTTCAACACGTCTCCACGTGCAGGTCCTGGGCCCTGTTTCAGCGGCTGTCTCGAGCTATTTGTTAACAGATTCTCAAGCTTTAGAGATTCCCCAAATGTGACAATGACGATGTATTATGTCCATTCTTGAGAACCTTCTAAGGCCATAGCAACAGGTATTTTGACAAAAACTGTTACTCCAGGTTTCAGGAACACCTGACATCTGTTTGGACAAATACATGGGTATGGCACAACCCAGGAAGGGACTCTCATGCTTCAAAAGTTCATTGTCATTTTCATACGACAAGAGCTGACAGTGTCTTCGGATGAGTTCCTGACCCTGTTGTAACCTTGACCATAACAAATGGCCTCTCATGGCCCTTGGTCCATCTGAGACGAGACTTTGTAGTGGCAGCTCTGTCACTGCTTGGCCATTATCTCAGCACAGCCTCCCCTTTCCATTCACTGCCATCACTTCTAGCAGTTTGTCCCTCTGTCTGTCCATCAGAGGTTACTGCTGACGTTCTTCAAAGTTGGTAGCACTACAAGACCAAGGTGGCCTGGATGTGATGTGGTCCACACTGGGGTTGGGATTTATTTCCCCACAGTCCTCCAGACTCCCTGTCCTACAGTGTAACTTGTGGAGGAATCTCCCCACTGGAGGGCCCCATGAGAGACCTTGTTGGGGACAAAGGCAGTGCAAATCTTTAGTAGAGAACAACCGTTTAATGGAGTGTAGAGGATGGGAGATGGCTCTGTGACCCTGGTGACTCAGCCAACCAAAGGCTGACACATGTCACTGTAGGACTGAGCCCTGATGTCCATCTCTCCCTACTCCTTCTGAATCCTGTCCACTCCCAGAGAGACCAGCCATCTCCTCTCCCTTGGAATCCTTGAGAGTTGTCCAGGCCATAGGCAGCTCCTGGAATTTCCATCTCAGAGCTCTGACTTGGTATCCAGCCTGACCCTCTGGGTTCCATCCCTGAAATCCCACCTGACCTTGCTCAGGCCAGTGCCCAGGGACCAGTGTTACCTCGTCAATATGGCTGTTCCATATTGACACAAAGATATGGTTGTGTGAAAGATGCTTGTTTTTCACATGCTGGAAAAGTTATAGAGGAAATCCACATATCCAGGACACCAGCCCCCTCCCAAATGCACTTGAGGTGGATCACCCACAGGACTGAGACTCAGGGAGTCAACATATTTTCCACCTCAGTGTCTCCTGTCCCTCACATCCTGCTGCTATCCCTGTGGGCATGGTCCTGCTCTGTCCCTGGAAGAGTCCTGTGGGCAAAATGGCTAGCTCTTCTTGGCACTCCAAGCTGACAATCTGCCACAGCTGGAGAAGCCCAAGTCACCTTCCATGTAGGTCCTTCCATAGACCTCTTAACATGCAGGGTGCTTCCCTACTGGTTCCCAGCTCAGCACTCACCATGGGGTTCATGTCTCTCTGTCCAGCCTCCCCTGAGTGCAAAGTGCATCCATTAGAGCCCTCAACCCTGACAGGAGTCCTGCTATACACCACAGTGCACTTGGAGTCAAGACATGACAGCTGCAGATGGTCACCCCTCTTCCCCTGAGATCCATGTCTTTTCCCAAAGCAGAGTCCCATGCTGGGAGCACAGAGGCTGTGGGGGATGGGAATTGGCCATCCCAAGATATGTCTCTTTGGCATGAGGATTATTTGGGGCTGGTTACTTTAAATAAACTGCAGACAGGAAAGGAACTCTGAAAAGCAGAGTTTACTTACCCTTTGTTAAGAAATATTTACATTGTACAGGAAATCTCCATCTGTAAAGGTGTCTCCCTCTCTGTACCAGGAAGGAGGGATGACCTTATCTCTAGAAACTCTTAATCAATGCCAAAGGCAAGGACTTAAATCTGCATCTTTTTATTGCACTTGTCTCGGACCCTCCTGTAAGTGACTCCCCCCACCTCCAACATCCTCCTTTGTCTTTAGCTGAAGATGATATATAAGGGGGTGGCTTCAGCCATTTTGGCGAGTTGTTCTGCCTGCCTGAGCCTCTCCCATGTATACATGTTATAAAGCTTTGTTTAATTTTCTCCTGTTATTCTGTCTCATGTGAATTTAATTTGTTCTCAGATCAGGAGAACACACAGTGGGTAGAGGAAATGTCTTCCTCCCTGACATGGCCAAGGGTTCTTTTTTGACACAATCATCTCAGTGTAGCCACTCAGAGTCATTTTGGTCTGGGCTGGTCTAGTCTCTCTCAGCGTTGTCCCCACAGGCATCTGCTGGAGAAAATAGATGTCCGGTTGACAATGACCTAAATTTTGACCTGCATCGGTCTCTTCTTAGTGTTGTCATAGAGAGGAGGTGCAGGATGATGAGGGTTGCAAGGAGAAGAATCAAAGGTCTCAGTGTCCCATAGGGTGACAAGGAGAAGCTCACCCTGAGTCCTCAGGGCAGCAAGGGACAGGGAGGAAGGAGGTTTCAGCTTCTCTTCCCTTTTGTCTGCATCACTGTTTCTTACTCATTCTGTCCACCAATTGTATGGCTTTCACCAGAGTGATAGTCAGCCTTGTCTTTCAACTGGATTTTGGATATGGTTAAGTAGCAGTCAGCCCCAGAACTGGAGCCTGAGAAGAAGTCAGGGATCCTGTCCCCCTTGCTGTGGGTTCTGTCACTGCTAACCATCATCACGTACCCAGGGACCATCCCTGGTCTCTGTTGATACAGTGAATAGAGTAGGCACTGTGCTCACTGCTCAGTGTGCAGGTGAGCTTGGCTGAGGCTCCCAGGGAGGCAGATGCAGATGGTGGCGGGGTCAGCACAAGCAGAGCACAGAGACCTGGAAACAGAAAATACCACAATGATGCTCAATGCACTGAGACTGGACTGATGTCACTTGGGACTGTGCTTGGAGGGAAATTTCAGAGAGGGATACACCTCAGTGGCCTAGGGTGATTTGACTTGTGGAGAAAATGAGGGGCACGCGGTCAAAGGGAACCCAGTCCATGGTGGAGGGGTCTCACAGGAGCTCTGCCCTGAGCCTGCCCAGCTGGACTGCCCCCTCTCACCTCTACACTTATCCTCTCTTCTTGCAGCTGAAGAGGGAGGAACGTTGAATACATATCTATTATCCATTCCCTCTGTCTGCACTCTTGTCTGAGCACTGGGCATAATGACATCCTGTTGGTAATTTCCCGAGTTCAGAAGAAGTGCCAGATGTGTGTTTTACAGTGGGGAATTGATTCTGCACAATAAGAGTGTCTGCAAAGGAAACATCAGACACGCCCATTGCACTTGAGCACAGCCAGGGGACCTAGATGGATTAGGTTCTACAAAGCAAGAGCCACAGTGCCCCTTGCTGCTGCCAGGATGATGTCATCTTACCTGTATTGATATTTCAACACTTCCAAGCCCTCAATAGATGCCAGACCTTTGGTGAGTCCTTACCTGCACCCTCCCAACCAGACATCACAATAACCCACCAGCAGCCCTCTGCCAAAGGTCAAACTTCCCTCCAGTCTGATGAGGAGCATGCCATTATTGTAAAGTTAAATGATTTCCCCAAAGTCCCCAGGCAGTGATGAGTGAGTCAAGATTCCCATCCAGGGGACTGACCTCAGAGCTTGACCTGTCAGGCCCTCCTTCTCCTGCTGCTAACCATGCCCCATATCCTCCTCCTCTTCAACCCAACCCTCCTGGGCCCTCCTGGCACCACCCTGTCCTCTGTATTCAGGTACTGCCTCCTCTCTGAGTCTGTTCTGAAGAGCCCTCAGATCTTCATCGCCTTGGAATCTGTGTTTCCCAGTGAAACATGATCTGTCTGTGGACCAAGGTGGGTACTCTCCCTCTGCTCCCTCTGGTGCCAGGTCAGTGAGCTGAGGAGTCAAAAGAAAGATTTCTTGGATTCTCAAGGTCTGGCCGGGTGCTCATCTATTCAGAGAATTGTGTGGAATAGCATGGGGACAGGACCCATGGGCAGTCAGAGCTGCTGCTGCATGGGGACAGGACCCATGGGCAGTCAGACTTGCTGCTGCAAACATGGGTTGAGGGGAGGGCTAAATTTAAGGCATAGATATGTGAGTTATCTCTTTACAAGACACAGGAACGAATATGTAAAAAGAGTTGTTAAAATGGTATCAATACCAGTTGGGCCTGGTTATTGGGTGGTCTTATAACTTTTAGGTAAGAATCAAACCAGATTAAGTAAATGGCAGAAGCCACCACCTTAAATGCTATCTTCAGCTAAAGACAAAGGAAGACGTTGGTGGTGGGGGGAGTCAGCTACATGAGCTTACCACACAAGCACAATAAACAAGACTTAAGTTCTTGCCGTCCCCATTAACAGTTTCTAGAGATAAGGTCATCCCCCCTTCCTCCTGGTGCAGAGAAGGAGACACCCCCCACAGATGGAGACTTCCTTCACAAATGCAAATGTCTCTCATCAAAGGGCAAGCAAATTCCACTCCTCAGAGCCTCCTTCTCATCTGCCCTTTTTAAAAGTAACCAGCCTAAAATAATGCTCATCACCTCCATGACAGGCAACACAGGAGTACATGTCCGCAGGACATTGGGGAAATCAGATGCCTGGTTGGGCTCCTCCTATCAGCCTCTTCTCCTGTCGAGTTAGGATGAGAGTTCCGTTTCTAACATGGTCAAGGCCATTGAGGTTTGACAATTCTCAGAGTAGGTACAGAAACCTTTTAATTTTTATCAACATGATTCGCAAGATGCATATTTTATCTTCTGTCTTGAACAAATGTATTTGTTTTCCAACCTCACACTGCTGAGGTTGTGATGACGCTAACTCACTTGCAAAATGCTAGAGATGTTGTTCATGGAATTAATGTGTGAAGCACTGTGCTGATACCTGAGCACAGACAGCAGACCCCATGTGCTCACTCCTCAGTTTGGTCTGAAGAGATCATCAAAGATGAGACGAGGGCCACATGCCTCAGACACGTGTGCTCCTGTTCCCACTGAGCGTGTTACACACAGCTCCTCTCCACCGCCTCACCTCAATGCCTCCACTCCTCACTCTTCACACCTCAGAGTTTGCCCCATGGGGCCTGCTGGCCACTCCTGCAGCCCAGTTCTGACAACTTTGCTTCTGGGTCACATTCCAACATGGGAGGGAACTTGTTAGTACCATCGTGGAAGAATTGACCTTCATAAAAATGATCTGTGCTTGTGAATTAGGCAAATGTATCTCTTTGTGGAAAGGACCACAAAGAGTTATCCAAGTTCAATAAAGTATGTTTTAAAATCCTCCTTCCTTTCTAGGTCTATGCACAAAATATAGCTTACTGACTTGTCATGAGGTTTGTGGAAATGACCTTCCCACTGAAAAGGAAGCTTGCAGCAACATTTATAAAGAATTCAGACTGACTATTGTCCTTCTTTACAGGGCAGACAGGGCACCAAAGAAGTGGGGTGAGATTTCTTTTACAATCAACAAAGGGCAAGCAAGTTCTACTTTTCCATTGCTTTCCTGCCTGCAAAGAAACCGGCCTCAAATAATCCTCATGCCAACGAGATATATCTTGGGGTTGCCATTTCCAGGTCCCCACACTGGCATTGTCACAATATCACTCATTTCCTTTTGAAATAGAAGAGAGAACTTTCTGGCATCTTAAGGAGAGCTCAAGTCTCAGCTTTGAAAGCACAATGAGAGGCCACAGGATGGTGGTGAAGACCAGGGACTCTGGGGTCAGAAGACCTGGGTTTGCTGCTGGGTCAGCCACTTCCTAGTTCTGATCTCGGGCAGTTGCTTATCCCTCCATGCCTCAGTTTCCCCATCTGTAAAACGGGTGATGATGAGAATGCTTGTTCATAGAGGATTTGGGATTACACAATTTAATAAATATGAAGTGCTTTGGGTGGTGCTTGATACATATTAAGCACATATGAATGTTTTCTCCTCCTCCTCCTAATAATATCCTTAATCCTTATTATTATACTTAATACAAAGCAATGATGCTGGAATAATGGAAGGATAAAAGTTATGGAAAGAGAAAGTAGTAACCTTGGGACAATGGAAATTGAGAACATTTCCAGGCCACAGTAAAAGACACACCCATGTGCACACACTTGCACACAAACATGCACACACACACACACATGTACACATGCCCACAGATGCACTGCCCTTCACACAGGTCACTGCCCCCTGTCCTGCTCGCAGTTCCTTTGGGTGCAGGGAGGCAGTTGAGGTTCTCTGACAGGACATCACAGGATGTCAGGGCAGAACTACACAGAACTCAACTGTGCTTGGCCAGATCTGTGATGTGGGTCATCTCATTCTCATGCCTCACTAGATTGGCCCTGCTTATGACTCCTCATCCAGGAAGGGAGTTAGAACCTGCAAACCTGAACTGCCCATGTTTACATCAGTGTGTGTCCTCTGACCTGTCTGCAGCGGGCAGTGTGCAGACCTGAGCATGTCAACTCAAAGAGCATATTCGCGAGTTATTTTCACCTCAAAATGACTTTATTCAGAAATGGCCAAAATAATTGCAATTCATGATGTGCAGACTATGGCGAGTGTCAGACAAATCCAGAACAAAAGGAGGGGAGCTGCTTTTATAGAGAAGATGGGGAGTTGAGAGGGGCTGTTTTAAAGAAAGTCCATTGGAGTAAGTAACACTTTAAGAGTTTAGAAAGGCAATGGCTTCTCATTGGCTGAGCTGTTCCTGGCTGGGGACAGAAATTTACCCTCAGCAGTAAAGTCTCTGTACTTCCTGTTGGAGATGAAGCTACTGTTTGGAGTAATTGATGCTCTACTACAAGTGCAAGAGCTCCCCCTACATGCCTTCCTGACTCCGTTTTAGTTGAGGTCTCTTATCAATTTCAGCAATGTGCAGGTGAGGACTGATGGGCTTCAGGACAGGGATGGTGGCACTGAGGGGAAAGGACGCTGGGCAGAGAGCAGGGGCACCTCCACTGAGCCCACCGGGTAGTGCAGAGAGCACGGGGGAAGTTCACGAGATCTTAGGGATGCCATATCCACAGCAGAGCCCAGCTGGCTCAGGAGGACTTGTGGTTGGAGGAGAAGCAGATCAGCCTGGTGACCCAGGGATTCTGCCAGGGAGGCAGTTGCCGCGGGAAAGCTCCACACACCTCCACTCCCCGCTGAAGAAATGGGGTTCATTTTCACTGGGGCCTGGCTGGGAGGTTACTCTGAGACTTTCTTTGTGTCAAAGGTTTGCTTTTTATTAGATGGAGCTTGGACATCACTCATAAGAGATGAGTCATTTAGGGGACAGTCAGGGGTCTTCTGGTCTTTCAGTTCATGCCCCAGCTGAAGCCATGAGAAATCCGTGGTGCAGCAGCGACCTGCAGAGTTGTGTGCCTACAACTTGTTCCCCGAGGAAAGGAAGGGCCAAATCACCACAGACACACTGTTTTAGTTAATTTGTGTCCCCTCTCAAATTCAAATATTGAGGTCCTAACCCCAGTACCTCTGAATTGGACCTCACTGGATATAGGATCATTGCAGATGTAATTAGGTAATTTCAGATGAGATCATACTGGAAAAGCTTGGACCCCTAATCCAATTTGTAGGTGCCCTCACAGAAAAAATAAATTTGGAGACACTGACAAGGGAGAATCCCATATGAGAATGGAGGCAGAATCTTCAGGCAAGGAACACCAGCGACTGCCAGCAAGCCACCAGAAGCTAGAAGAGATGCCTGGAGCAGATTCTCCTTCACAGCCCACAAGAACACTGACCCTGCGACACCGTGATCTCAGACTTTTAACCCCTGAACTGTGAGACAGTAAATCTCTATTGACAGCCCCCATGTGTCGTGCTCTGTGACAGCAGCCCTAGCAAACTAACTCAGTCCCGCTAGAACTCTGCTCTCAGGGCCTCAGCCGAACTGCTGGGCTCCTACTAGCTGCTTTGTCTCTATGATCTCAACCCCCTGGGAGGGGCCACTTGCCAGGTGCTTCCCTCCCCTGAAGTGTCCATTTTCTTCCCAGGAGCCTGTCTCAAGTCCCCAGGCAGCACAGTCTCTACTGTAAGCCAAGATCCCTGTATTCCCATGCCTGCTGCATCTGGGATCATGGTGGGGAGTGATGCACACAGTTACAGTCGTATCCTGTCCCATAACAACATTCTATGATTTCCAATGAGAGTAATGAGCATCACTGAAAATATTCTAGGTTCTACATTGCTGGGCCCTGTGTACAGCTCTCCCTCAAAAAATGAGTCTAACAAGACAAACATATGAGTCAGATATGACATGTGCTAATAGCTGACACAGGAGAACTACAACTGCTTGTGAGAAGATTCAAGAAAAGCATCTCATTTAGTCTTTATTTCATGGATGGTCTCCCTGAAAAAGAGACTTTTAAACAGAACCTTGAAGTATAACTTGTGTCAATATGGTAAGTTTCCGTACATCCGGGAGTGCTGATGAGGGGCAGGGAGCTGAGATAAACCATCAAGTGAAGAAAAGGATTTATGAGGAGGCGTGGGGTAACTTTGATGGTGGGAGCCATGGCTCCTTCAGGACTCCATTCGTGACCCAACATGGGGTGTAAAAACTACCAGGATCTCCTTCCTCAGGTCAAAGACAAAAGTCAGGCCCTGGTCACCTGTCCCTGCACTTCTCTTTCTGGCAATGGGAAGAGAGGATAGATCTGAAAAGCTGGACAGACACGCACCTGTCCCTGGATGGGGCAGATGGCAGTCACTAAAGTAGAAACTCATTGTAATTCCCCTGCATTGTCTCAGCCTGGACTCTGAGCATCTGGACATCATCAGTACCTGCGTCTCCTGAGCAGAACAAGTGGGTGTCTGAGCACACAGACCACAGGCAGGGACAGAACCTTTGTTCCTAAGTGGCCTCAATGAGCTGATGCTCCCAAGGATATACTTTGCCAAGTGTTGGCAAAGAGGAGTGGACTTCACTTCCTCAGCCTTGAACCTACAAAGTGATACACTCCAGGGGAGCTGACAACAGAACTGGGGGCAGCAGGGGAGTAGGGCCAGCCCAGGATGGTTTTGGTCTCACTTCCTCATCACTAAGAAATGGTAGGAAAGAGACCCCAGCCCCACTCTGCATGGGAACAACAGTAGTAATCAGTCTCATGGCTGGGCTGGTGGTAAGAGATACTCAGAGAGGTCCTGTTGCGAGATTCGGAGTCTGGGGTCTGTGAAGTTTGATTCATGACCCATCGTCAGTCATGTGGGGCCACGCCAGGGGCTGTTGGCAAAAAAAGACACCATGATAACCACAGATGTCATTGCTGCTTCAGCACAGGGTATGGTGACCATTTGCCAAGGGACCACACATGCCTAGAGAGGCTGAGTCAGGACAGACTGGCCCCCATTCCTGATGGGAGGAGAATATGTGTGCAAGGTTGAATGCATGGCCAAGACCACATGGATCCTAGGTGGAAAGGAGAGCAGGTACCCTGTGTTTCACAGATTTTGCCTTCCTGTGGTGACTCTCACCTGAGCTGGGAGTAGCAGGTGAGCAGGAGTGAAGCCACTAAAAGTGCAGTCCTTGGAGGACCAGCAGCACAGGATCTCCTGGGAGCTGTTTGACATATGCGTTCCTGGACCCCACCCTGACCTGCTGTAGCTGCATCTGCATCTTATGGGGACACCCACGGAACTGTGTGCTCACTGAAGTCTCAGAAACTCTGGTCCAGGTTACCATGGAAATGCTCACTTCCTCCTGCTTGTCTCCCTAAGTCCTATCTGGGCCACCTGTGTCTTGGGGCTCAACTGTCCTGTTCTTGTCAACTGAATTTGATTCAGAACTAGACCCTGCAACAATGTGGACAAATGTTTAAGAATAGACTTTTCCACAAGCCACACAAATGGTGTGTTGGGGGCTTTACATTCCTATGAGACTTCCAGACAGCAAAAGGTTGTTCCTGCTCTTTCCTTGATCTCACTCAGCCTCCGTTTATGTGGACTTTCCTACTTTCCACACACATCATGCTCTATTGTGTCTTCTGCTTTGTATGTTTTTCTCTCTGGCTGGAACCCTTCCCATGACCTCGCTCCTCACCAACACCTAAATGCTAGTTATCCTTTCATTCTGTGTCCATATCACGTGTCTAGGAAGTGACCTCTAAACACCAGAGCATTCAGAAACACAGAAATACACACCCGTATCATTTGTCATCAATATCCTTACATTGGGTGAGGAACGTCAAAATTCTTTGCATGGAATAACACCCCCTCTCCTGTATTTGCACCTCCACTCTTACTTATTTGATGCTATGATAGGAGTAGTATCAAAAGCAGAAGGGATGTCGGCTGCATGAAAACATTGTGACTCTTGAGGGGACTGGCCTCATGGCCGAGTGCTTAAGTTTGCACACTCCGCTTCAGTGGCTCAGGGTTTTGTGAGTTTGGAGCCTCGGCATGGATCTAGTACTGCTCATCAAGCCATGATGAGGCGGTGTCCCACATGGCACACCTAGAAGGGCCTACAACTAGAATATACAAGTATGTACTTGGGGGTTTTGCTGAGAAGAAGAAGAAAAGAAAAGATCTGCAACACAGCTCAGGTGCCAATCTTAAAAAAAACATAAATCATTGTGACTGTTTAGAAGATCATGCCTTTTGTCCTTTATTCTACTAAGATAATGCCTTCCATCTCCTTATTTCCAGGTGTTAGGACAACCTGGCCTTCTTATGAGAAACACTACTGGATCATGGTATATGTTTCTTTTTTTATGTTGCTGCATTAGGTCTTCTAGTAATTTGTAGAGGATTTTTGGTTCTATATCCATAGGGTCGTAGATCTGTTGTTTTCTTTCTTTGTGATCTCTTTATCTGGTTTTGGTTCAGAGTAATTGTGGTCTCATAGAACGAAGTGGTAAGTGTACTTTCCTCTTTTTGTTTATGAAAGGACTTGTGAATAATTGATATTAATTCTTCTAAATAAATAATGGAATTCACTAGTGAAGCCATGTGTGTCTGGGTCCTTTTTTGAGGGTAGCTTTTGATTACTAATTTAATCTCTTTCCTTTTTGCAGACTTTAGCAGGTTTTCTATTTTTTCCTGAGTCTGTTTCCATAACCTGTGTCTGTCTAGGAATTCATCCATTTCATCTAATTTTGGCATGTAATTGTTCATAGTGTTACCTCACAACCTTAAAGTCCTGTTTTATTTCTGTAATGTCCGTAGTAATGGCTCCTCTTTGCTTCTCGATTTTACTAATTTTTTTAATGCTCAGTCTAGCTCATGGTTTGTCAACATTGTTGACGGTTTCAATGAACCAACTTTTAATTTTGCTGAATTTCTCTGATGTTCTTCCTGCTATCTCTTTAACTTCCATTGTAATCTTCCTTACAGTCACGTGCTGCATAGCTACATTTTGGTCAATGTGGCCTGCTTATATGATGGTGGTTCTATAAGATTAGTACTATATAGCCTAGGTGTGTAGTAGGCTATACCACCTAGGTTTGTGTGAGTTCACTCTGATAGTCACAGAGTGATGAAATGTCTAATGACACATTTCTCAGAATGTAGGCCGGCCATTACGCAGCACATAACTGTTCGTTCCTCTGCTGCTTTTGGCTCAGTTTTCTCTTTTTTTTACAATGTCTTAAGGTGGAATATTAACTTATTGATTTTCCCCATGAATGAGGCAAGTTCTCCTGAGTAGGCAACCTGATGCCTTAACTAGGATCTTTCCCCTCTGCCTGGGGAACAAGCACTATATGATTGTGTGAGTGTGAGTCCTGCTGAATGTTCCTCTAGTGTCTCTGGGTGGTTCTTTCTTCAACCTCACACAGCTTCCTCCCACCTGTGACTCATCAGACCTCTTAGGAATATGAACAGAACTCTAGGGTTCTTTCCATGCAGTTCTCTCCTCTTCCACACCCTTCCTTCTAGAATTTTATATTCTCTTTGGCTCCCTGGAAGCACATGGTGACATGCACAATTGCATGCAATAGGTTTTGGGTTGATTTTCCTGGAAGACAGAATGAGAGACAAGACTGGGCTGTCTTGCCAAGTGGTCATAAACGAGGACTCAGAAGGAAGACCCTGCAAGGTCATCCTGCACTGAGACAGGGCCTTAGTATGTTGACATTAGGCAATTATTGGACCTAAGTCACAATCGGTGTGGGGGCATAACCTGGGGGAGGCCATTCTTTGTAGATAATGGCACTTCCCAGTGAGGGCACAATGGGTCAGAGCAGGGTTCCCAGCCAGTTTGGGTGTGTTGGTCTGGACTGAAGAGGGATCTAGGTGGACACCACAGTCTCCAATACATTGGTATTCTTCATTCAGAATCCCAGGTTGCCGTACATACTAGGAGCTTAAGGAACTCATAGAGGTGGTAGGTTCTGGGGAATAATCAGGACATTTGGTCAAGGAGTAGCCACTATATGCAAATTCACCATACACCACTATGTGGAAATGCAAGGAGAAATACACCAGTAGACATACATCTCCCTCTTTCTGTTCTTCCTCACAGGTCCTTGTTCCACAGCTCACATTCTGGCCCAGGAAACACCAGTATGTCCTGGTCCTGGCAGTCCTAAATCAACTCCTGATCCAGGTTCTGCAGAGCCCACCTGAAGGGCTTGGAGGAGAGGGCTGCCTGGGGATCTAAGATCTGGGGAGCAGAGCCAGACCTGCTCATGGCTTTGTTTACAGTCCTCCTGAGGTTGGAGGAGAGTGTGATGCAGACAGTGAACGGTTTGTGTCTCACCTCCCCATAAGCTTCTGTCACTGTGAGCATTACCATCATCCCACATCTGACAGTAATAGTCAGCCTTGTCTTTGGCCCAGGCCCTTCTAATGGTCAGGTTGGCTGTGTTCCCAAGGTTGGAGCCTGAGATCTGGCCAGGGATCCCTTAGGGCTTGATTCTATCACAATAGATGACTTACAGGAGCCTGTCCTGGATTCTTCTGGTACCAATAAGTACGTTTACTTCCAATATTCTTTCCCCCACAGATGATCTTTGCCTTCTGTCCTGGGGCCAGGGACACTGAGGGTGGCTGTGTCAGCTCAGAGGAGGCCACAGAACCTGTGAGAATGAAAAGGAGAGGTGGGCAGGGAGAGGAAGGACTCATTCACAGGAGATTCCCCACCTGCGTGGCCTGTGTTGAGCTCCAGGGATTCCAGGATGCCTGGTCCCATCATCCTCAGGGCCAGATGGGGTTGGCTGGTGGATGAAGGCTTTGAATCAATGAAACCCAACCCCTTTCTTGGGGCAGGTGCAGCACCTCAGGGCTCACATACAACCAGTGAGCACTGTGCAGGTATTTCAGCCCCATTAGCTAGTTCCTCATCCTGTAGCAGGTTCATGAGCATCTTGCCCACCACAGGCAGTGCCCTGCTGAGCTCAGAGTCAGGGTCAGACTTGTCCTAGGGCCCTGCAGCTTGGGATGGATGTGAGCCTGGGGGCAGCACTTGTGTCGTGAGTGAGGAGGCTGAGGACGAGAGGGGACCAGGCCATTGCGGAGGTTCTTGGATTCTGCTCCCTTAAGCCTGAGGCCAGGCAGGTTTCCTCCTAGAACTCTCTTGTCCCCATGCTGGAGAGAGCTGCTTGGTACACAAATCAGCCAGGGCTCAGGGGCTGCTGCTTGAGGAGCTTTGTGTTTTCAGAGAAGGGCTCCACCCCAAGGTACACAGAGAGGGGAGGAATGGCCCCTGAAGACCCCACACTCAGCCCAGCAGGTTCTCCTTCACCTGCTGGTCCCGCTCATTGTGGCTGACATCTCTACCCCAAAGTGAGTCTGGATTGACTCCTGGGCTGGCCTGTTAATGGCAGAGTTGGAGGTGAATCTATATTTTCTGAACCCATCATAGAATGTTAACTATAGAAGTGACCACACGAGGCTTAGGTCAGTGCAGTGTCAGGCCTGATCACAGTTTCTGAGCATCAGAACCTAAATACAGTTCCTCCTTTGTCAAGTGCACATGGAGTTTGTAGGAGCCATTGAGGTGCTGTAAGGTCTGTCACTGGGGAGATATTCTGGGACCGGTCATAGGGGCTGTGCCTCAGTATCCCCAGTATGTGCTCAGTGCCAGGTACAGATCCAATGCTGGAGAAAGGTTTGAGGGTGACAGAGTTTTAGCAGGAATGGGGTGGGCTGGAGGAGAATGAAGTACCTGCACCTGTGCAAGAGAAATAGGAAGAGCCTCCAAGAACCAGATGTGAGAAAATCGGAGTCATAATTCTTAATTCAGTGTCAAAGGTGATAGTGTAGGAAAAGAATGTTGGGTCATGGTTACTAACCCCACTGCATGGAGAGCCCAAGACTCCAAGGCCCATCTCCAGGTGGTTTTGCCACATGACTGCTGCCCCTTGTTGGCCACTCCATACAGGCTGCTAGAGGCCCAGGGATGCACTCTCTCCAGGGATAGATTCAGAACACACTGCTGAGGTCTATTCAAGTTCATTCAGATCCACTTTGGTCCGGAACACATTCCAGTCCTGGGAATTCAGGATGAGCAAGACACAGCCTCTGCTCTCAGGAGTGTCCATCATGTGAGTGAGACAGTACAGTGGACACACCAGGTTTGCAGACACAGCCGACAGTGCCCAGCACCTTCTACCTGTACACTGACTTTTATGTTTAATTGAAATCAGAGATATCACATCAACGAGAATGAAAGTAAGGCCAGAATCATGGGGATGGTGGAACAGAAAGAGAGCAAGTTCCCAGATCTCATGGCATTGGTGAGTATATAGAAAAAAATATCTTAGTTCTCAGTCATATTTGCGGGATTAAAGTCAGCTCCCAGTTGTTCATGCCTCTGTTTTTCATTGCAGTAAACATCATCTTTGTCCAATTAGGGGAATATGGAACACAAATCCACCAGTTAACAAAAACGATGAGAGGGAAAGAACCCCACAGTGGTAAGTGCTGTGCATATAATCAATACAGATCTAGGCAGAAAATGGGAGCCAGATCATTTTATAAATCAGAGGCTGGGGGAGCCCCTGAAGAAGTAACTGTGGAACTGCTCCCAGAAAGGAATGAGGAAACAAGCAACAGGAAGTGAGTGTGGGAAGAGCTGAATCAGTGCTAGTGGGGAAGAGTCAGATGTGGCCCAGGATCTGAAAGAACCATGTCCCACCTAAGGGCATCTGAGATTCAAAATGCTTCAAGTCAAGTGTAATACTTTCTTGTAAACGAAGAGTTTAAGGAGCAGGAACAATGTGTAGTCAAGTGTGGCAAACAGTAATTTCCACACAGTAAGTCAGGTTTTTGGCAGCTGAATTAACACAGATGATGCCGATAGAGCAGAGTCAGGTTTCACACGGGTGGGTTCAGACCACCCCTTGGCCCTCCCTAGCTTACTGGGGGCTGAAGATATTCAGGAGAGTGGCTCCTAATTCCTCTCCCCTCCCCAGTACCCAGAATGCAGCCAGGGTGGGGACAAGCTGCTGCATGTGCCTCTGGTCCTGAGCGAACTGCCTGTCCAATGTGGGTGACCAGTCACTGCTTTCCCTAAATTTCTACAGATTTACTGATGTGACCGGGAGCATAGAATTTGGGGAGTGCCCTTGACAGGGAATGAATGGGCTGAGAAATGCAGTGACAGTCCCCAGGTCACTTGGGGATGAAGAGAAACAATAACCTCTTCTGAGATTCTAGAAGAAGCCTGGGCCAGGAGAGGGGATCTGGGAAACTTCTCACCAAAAGTTTTGGGTCTTTGATGTAGACTCTTCATGTCACTTCTCCCAGCTCTCTGTGGGCCACTGCAGCACCTGGACCCAGGGCCCATCATGCATCTGGGAGAGCAACAAGATCTCTGCTCCCTTTGGGGCTGGTCAGAAACCCCAAGGACAACACACTCCAGATTAGAAGGAACTAGAGTGACCTTTCATAATTTTTACCCTGGAAATTCCTTGGGATTATGGCTTAGGCTCCAGGGATCCGGTAGATAAAATATCACCTATTGACTGCTATTGAGTGGTCAGTTAGCATGACAAATTCATTGCACATTTAATAATCCAAATATACTGTCAAACCTTATGAACAGTACATGATTTTCTTTTTCGATGTCTGGTCCCCATCCCTTATATTCTACATTTGCTCTCCTGTGGGACAGGAGGATACTCAGAGAAAGCTCTGGTTTTTCTTTTCAAAAAATTCCACACCTGACACTTCTGTATTTCCAATGTGGACATTTTCCCTGCTGAGCCTCTGACTTTCTGTGTGTAGTAGGAAATCTATGTGCCCTTTGTCCAGGTTCTCACACGTTGATTAAAATTCTCCAGGGAAATGGTGTTTTTGTGTAAAGTTCACTATGTTTGTTGGTCATCCAGAACTTTCCTCATTGCTCCTCTAAGAGTTTGGACATTGACTCTTTTGTGAGAAAAGTCATGCATTATGAGGATGTCAGTTTTTTTTCTTCACACAGGAAGGTGAGTCATATCAAGTCAATGACAGAAGAGTCGATAGCCATCCAGGCACCTACCCAGTTCCACCAAGAACCTTTTTTCAGATGAAGACCAAGACTTTGGAATAAGTGGGATGTGTAACTGTGAAGGTCAGGGTAGTAAACTGAAACACAACTGGGTTTCTTGATGGGAACCATCATTTTCAACATCTACAAATGTTACACCATGATACTGGTGAAATGTTTTCAATCATAGATTGGGTAGTGAAGCAGTTGTTGGCCAGTTTGTTATGCAAAATCTCACCACATGTTACCTGTCTTCAATGTGCCAACTCATCACATGTTGAAATGGGGATCTTTTCATTTCCGTCCTCCTCCTCATCCAGGCACCACGCCCACTAAATGATGGCATCACTAGGTTCTCATCAACCATTGATTCTTGCTGTTCTGGGCAAAACCTGTTACTAATTAACTTTCTCTCTGAGACTTTCCCCTCAGGGTCTCTTTGTAAACATAATCTTTCCTCTGTTTCTGTTGAGACTCCAAAGCCATTCAAAATAATCCTTGTGTGGACTTGTGAAACGGCTGGGATTGACAGTAACCATCACTTTATTTGTGCTCCATCCTTGGCTGCATGTCTGGGATGTTTTCCACCAAAGGCATGCAGTGGGATCTGAATTTTGGCTTCACCAGTCTCAGTAACACCCCGATATGAGTAAATTTCACTGTGCCCTGGACGCTGGCCCTCCTCACACTAGTGCAGTGAAAACATGAGAGCCTGTATTTCTTCATCGTCAACCTAACCAGGATTGTGCATATGTCCAGACCAAACCTCCCCTCCCTTCTGACATCTCATCTTGCAAAATCACCAATTTGGACATCAGATATGTTTGTAGAACACAAACATTAATAAAATAGAAAATAGACATTCATAATATATTACCAAGGGAGAAGACGGGAGAGAATGTGAAACTTCCCAGTCACTTCTCACCCATGTGATTCCTGACAACATCATGTGCACTGACGGGGTGGGAGGTGGGCATGAGATACAGCACGGGAAAACTCTATCTATAAAATTACACGTTCGTCCCTCCAACTTACTGTCTCTCCAGTAGACCTTGCCCACTTCTATAGTCCCTGATAGCACCATCATCAACCTCCCTCTACTCATTTCTGTGTTTCAGTGCCCAGCAGTCAGGAGTGATCCTACTTTGTACACCAGAAACTTTAAATGGACTCAACAGGTAAACACAGTCCTGTTGCACACAATGAACATGGTCCTTCCTTGTGGAAATTTTTTTAAATTTCTGGAAAACTCAGCTTCAAAGGAACCTTGGCTGAGAAATGCTAGATCAAAAACTGCTAGCAGCAAGGTGTGAAGGTTTGAATCTTCAAGATACTACTTGTATAAAAATCTATATAGCTTTAATAGACATTCCTGTGCAACTGGGAAAATGTGGCTACTGACTACGCAGAGGACTGTTGTTAAAATTCTCACAAATTATAACAGGGTTGGGCTTAGTGTATTTATATATCTGTGGACACAAAGGAAGAGAGAGAGAGAGCAGCAATAGGGTCCAATGTATGCAGTGAAGTGTCTAGGGAGAGAATATATGACTTCGCTAAACTTTTCATTAGAATTGCCTATATTCACAAATATATGAAAATTAAAATTGTTGGACTATTGGAGAAAAGGAGAGATTGAGTGGAAATACGCTCCAGTGAGTCTGGTGTTTGTGGTCTGGTGTAAGACATAACTGCGGGCAGACTACCCCAGCCATGCAGGGAGCCCCCTCATGCCAGCAGCCATGTCAAATGTAGAGGAGGAGCAGGGCTGGACCTTGGCATGGAGGGTTTCCTGGTTAGCTCCAAGGTAATTAGTTCAGAGCCCCACAATCAAATACAAACCCAACATGGACCCAAGTTCAACCCCTATAGGGTCAGACCTACATGGTGCAGGTGATGGGACTTCTAGGACAGTAGGAGGATAGTTGGGCCAGGAGAAAGGCCACAGGTGGGACCCAAGGTGATGTCTGAACTTCCTCCGCATTTTCTTTCAAACTCAGGATAGAATGGACCCTGGGGCCAGCATAGGCTGGAACAGCCCATTATGACATGCAAGTCTCCTCACGCAGGAAACCAGTTGAGACCCAGTCCCTGGGCCCTCCTCCAGGCTGCTTTTATCCAAGGAAAAGTGGGACTCCAGAAGGAATGTGCCATCTGACACAGTTCTCCTCTCCTCTGGGACACATAATTACATCTGGAGCCCATATGATGTATCATTGCTCTCTGCATTTTTCTTATCCACTCCAATCCGGACAACAGTCTCCACAGCTCAGACAAGCACCACACTCAATTCTTAATCAGGGTGAAGAGACCCTGAGAGAACAGACAACTTGCTCAGAGTTTCTTAGCCCTGCAGTGTCCGGGCCAGGACCAGGAAGGATGAGTGACCCTAAGTCCTGACCACACTTGCTCAGAGGGAGGGTGAGAGTGAGGGCCAACCTGAGCCAGGCGGGTTCCTGTCCTACTATCCCATCTGTCCTTGTTGTTCTGAGTCATTGCCAGCTGCTCCCACTGCGATGGTAGGTGGCACAGTGATAGTCAGCCTCATCCTTGTCCCAGGCACTGTGGATGGTCAGAGTGGCCATGTTCCCTGAGTTGGAGCCTGAGAATCAGTCAGGGATCCCTGAGGGACACTTGATATGCTCATAAATGACCAGCACAGGGGCTTGGCCTGGCTGGGGCCAGGGACCAAGATGTATATTTATCCCCCAGATTATTCCCAGAGCGGGCTACTGTGGCTGGCTGTCCCAGGACCACCTACACCAAGACTGACTGCTTCAGCTCATAAGATTCCACAGAGCCTTCAGAGAGGAGAGGAGAGAGGGCTTGAGGGTGAAAAGCCCAAACCAGGAGGTCACACCCTGAGGCTGTGTCTTGGTTGACATCAGGGTTTTGTGAGGCTGAGACTGCAGTCACTGCCTGAGGGGGCAGCACCTGTGCAGCGATGAGGAAGGGGAGCAGGAGAGGAGACTAGGACATGGTGAAGGTGCCCCAGAGCTCTACCTTCTGAGACTCCATATCTGGGCTCCTACATGTCCTGTTGTCCCCCAGGGCAGAGCCCTCACAGCTATAGAATCTGATGGGCCCCCCTTGGCCCACTGCGGAAGTTGTTTGAGGTTTTGAGAGGAAGCAGGTCCCAAGCGAAACAGAAGAGAGAAACTCTTCCCTTTAACCCTCACCCTCAGCCCCGTGTACACACTCCTGCTCTTGAGCCTGAGAGACCCTGTCACAACCTCCAGGCATCCATGGAAGGGCTTGCATGGCTTGTCCTGTGATAATCACCTCTAGCCCAGCCTCCACACTGGCCTTTATCCCTTCTCTGCTCTGCCCACGGTCTACTGAGGAAGGATCTGTTCTTCCTGTGGTTCAGGGAGATCCTGTCCATGGTGCTGAGCCAGGCCCTGTGCTCTAGAAGGTCCACAGAGTGAAAAAGGTGGGGCTGAGATCCTAGGTTCTCAAGACTCTGCTGGACTCCTGCATCTATTTCTAGCTGTAGGGACTCTGAGACCAGGTTGTGATGTCCATGGTGCTGAGAGCAGAGAGCACTGGAGGAGGAGCCCAGGAGCAGATCCAGTCCTGCCTCCAACACTGATGACAATGTAGTGTTATCCACATGACTTGGAAGGTCACTCTGGGTTGACATTCAAGGAGAAATTATTATATGTCAACACTCTGACTAATTCCCCACATGCATTGTGCCATTTCTCCTTCCCAGGAACTCTGAGCAGCAGTGACTGCTCAGTTCCCCATTACATGGGTAACACTCTGAGACTGGACATGGGGTGACTCACCCAGTTTCAGAGTCATGAATAGCAAAGCCCCAATTTTCTGCCTGTGTGTTACACGTAGACATTGTATAGACCAATTGACTATTTTCAATTGACTATATTCTGTCATCCAGGATCATTTTCTTTCCCTCTGTGTGACCAGTGATTGCCATAGAAAAGACTCGTAGGATGAGCTCAAAATTGACGATGGAATAAAAGTATCAAAGCAATATATAACATGTAAGTTTCTTTCAAATGGAATTTATGGTTACGATCAAATGCCTTCATTTGCCCCACACAGAGATGTGTACTAGTAAGTTACCTAACTAATTATTTAATGATATCAACACATATGTAGTGACACCCGGGGAAACAACTCTGAATTCTGCATGAGATTTCTGCTCAAGAGAGAGACAAAAAAACAACAACAAAAAAAGAAAAGAATTATATCACATTGGTAGGTTAAATTCCCAGTGACAAACTGTCTCCAAGAGATCAGTGTACAGTAAGTCTAGATAAACCAGCAAACACACCTCGAGGACAGGATGGGATGAAGAAAACAGGACACTGACCTGCAAGGACATCACAGCCAGGTCCACAGTAGAATTTACTGGACTCTCCTCAGATCCCACTGAATGGGGTGGTGCCCTGTCTCTATCCCACCTCATGCACAGGTAACTAGATGGTGGTTGCCACCAGGAAGGGTAATGTCCTCACTATGCAGGCTCTCTTCAGCTGAAGCAAGTCCTGGAGCTGTGGCTGCTGGCACACCAGCCTCTGGGGAATGCGGACTCCATCCTGCAGGGGAGGGCCCTGGATTCTGGGTTGTCACACAGAACTTCTAGGACAGTGACACACACAATGCTGCTCTTTTTTCTATTATGACTATTAAGGGGCAAAGTCAGCCAGACATACACACACGCACATGCACACACAAACACAACACACACACACACACACTTTAGGAAGGAAAAGTTGAGGAAGGGTGCGTGAAAAGTGAGAAAATAGCATAATATACAGATGTGATGGAAGAATTTTTTAAAAAGCGTAATAACGTCCAGAGGTAAATCCTAACATCTCAGGAGTGAGAGAGTGAGAAGAAGAAGGAGCAGGAGAAGGAAGAAGGAAAAAGGAGGGGGAGGAACAGGAGAAGGAATCAAGGAAGGGGAGGGAAGCAGATGCAGGGTGAGCAGGAGGGAAAGCACACCTCCTCCAGCACACTCTCTCTCTTGACACAGCCTTCCTGGCCACCCTGTCACACTCTCCATGACAGCAGCTCCATGCTGCCTTGTGAGCAGGTCCTGAGACCTGTTTCAGTTGCCCCCTGGATTCAATTGTCAGTAGCTGTTGAGGTCCAAGAGATCCCCAAATTAGACAGTGGCATAAATGGCTTCTGTACTAGAGGCTCTGCTAAGGCCAGAAGTGACCTAACTACTTTTTTTCCAGCTATATTGCGATAACTGATATCACACAGTTAATTTGGGTGTAAAGTTTACTTCCTGGTCTCAGGATCACCTGGCAACCTGTGACACAATCGCCACTGTTGTGGAACAACCCAGGAGGGGAAAGTTGTCCTTTACACTGATCAAAGTCGCTTTCATATGACAAGAGCTGACAGTGGCCTTGGATGACACCCTGCCCCTGTTATAACCTTGACCATGAGAAACGGTCTCCCCTTGGCCCTTCTAGCTTTCTGATAAGCTTTTTAGAGGCAACCCACTCACTGGTTGGTCACCATCTAAGAACGCAGAAGATAGTCTTTCTTAATCTCCCTTTGGCATTCTACTTTCATCATAATGACTGGAAAGATTCCAAGTGACTACCTTCTTGGGCCCTGTGCATAATCATTCACTCCAACAACTGAGTCTAACTGTGAGAAAGATATAAATAATATGTGACATATGCTAATAGCTGCAAAAGAGGAATTAAAGGGTCCTGTGAGAGCATTCGGGAAAAACAACATACATAATCTTTATGTCATGGATGACCTCCATGAGGATGGGAATTTTCAGAATGAAGGGTAATTGGGTGTTAAGCAGGTAAGGATCAATACCGCAGGGATGGATGAGGGGCAGGGAGTTTAGATAAACAATGGGGTGGTTAAGGGGATTTATGAAGAGGTTCGGGGCAACTATGATGATAACTCATCACTGATTCAGGGCCCCACGGCTGCAGGTTAGTGAGCAAGACTGACCCCTCCAGGATCTGCTTCTTCAGGTAACAGCCAAGTCAGACCAGGATCACCTGTCCCCACACTCCTCTCCCTGGTTATGTGAAGAGAGGGCAGATTTGAAAAGAAGGACAGAGAGGCCCCCATCCCAGGAAGGGGTGGACAGTGGTAGCTAGAGGCAGGAACTCAAGGTGACCACCTGAACTGTCCCATCCTGGCCTCTGAGTCCTCTGGACGTCATCTATACTTGCGTCTCCTGAGCAGATCAAGTGGGATCTGAGCACACAGACCACAGGCAGGGACAGAGCCTTTGGTCTCAAGTGGCCTCAATGAGCTCTTTATCAAGTGCTGGGAGAGAAGAGGGGCTGTATTTCCTCTGTCTTCAACCTAGAAAGTGATGCATTCCAGAGGAGCTGACTACAAACCAAGGACAAGCAGGGGAGGAGGGCCAGCCCAGGATGATTTTGGTCTTTCTTCGTCATCACTAAGAGGCAGTGAGAAAGACCCTCCACCCGATCCTGCATAGGAACAGCAATAAAAATCAGCCTCATGGCTGAATGGGAACTGAAGGATGCTCAAAGAGGTCATGTTGCCAGAGTTTGAGTCTAAGGTCTGTGAAGTTTGATTCTTGATCAGTGCTCCATCATGTGGGGCTATGTCAGGAACTGTTGGTCCCAGGTGACACCACTATAACCCCCAAAGTCGCTGCTGCTTCAGCACAGGAGATGGTGACCATCTGCCCAGAGGCGCCAGATGCCTAGGGAGGCTGAGTCAGGAGACTGGGGCCCCAAGTCTGATGGGAGGGAGAAATGTGGACAGAGCTGAGTGCAGGGCCAAGACCCCATGAAGCCTAGGAGGGAGGGAGAGCAGGTTCCATGTGCTCCACAGACTGTGCCTTCCGGTGGTGACTCTCACCTGAGCTGTGAGGAGCAGGTGAGCAGGCGTGAACCCACTCAAAATGTGGTCCTTGGAGGACCAGCAGCACAGGCTCTTTTGGGAGCTGTTAGACATGCAGATTTCTGGCCCCCACCCTGACCTGCTTCAGCTGGATCTGCATCTTGTGGACATCCCCAGGGGAATGTGTGCTCACTGAAGTCTCAGAAGCTAGGGTCTAGGTCACCAGGGAAACTCTCACTTCCTCCTGCTAGTCTCCCTGAGTCCTTCCTGGGTCAACTGGTTCTTGGGGCGTAACTGTCCTGCTCTTGTCAACTGAGCTTGATTCAGGTCTAGCCTGCCAGGATGTGGGGAAATGCTTAGGAAAAGGCTTTTCACAAGTGCATATGTGGCATGTTGGGAGTGATATCCCAGTGGGACATTCAGACATAAACAGGTGGTCCCTGATCTTTCCTTGATCTCACCCAACCCCAGTTGATCAGGACCTTCCTACTTTCTCACACATCTTGCTCTCTTCTGTCTTTTAGATTCTATATGTTTTTCTCTCTGGCTGGAACTCTTCCCATGACCCTGCTCCTCACCAGTACCTGAATCTAGTCATCCTTTCATTCTGTGTCCATAACACATGTGTAGGAAATGGTTTCTGAAATCCAGAATATTTAGAAACATAGACTTACACACATTTAACGTTTATAATTAAATTTTCACATTGGGTGTGGGGTATCCATATTCTTTGCATGGAATAACACCCTGTCCTATCTCTGTACCTCCAATCTCACCTGTTTGATTCAATAACAGGACTAAAGTCACAAGCAGAAGCAATGTCCGCTGCATGAAAAGATCATGACTCTTGAGAAGATCATGACTATTGTCCTTTATTCTATTAATATGGTGCATTCCATTGACTGATTCCCAGGTGTTAAAACACTCTTGCATTCCTGCAACAAGTACCACTTGGTCCTGGCATATATTCTTTTTTTGATGTTGCTGGGTTAGGTTTTTAGTAATTTGTGGAGGATTATTGTGTTTAAATCCGCAAGGGTTATTGATCTATATTTTCCCTTCCTTGTGATCTGTTTCTCCGGTTTTGGTATCCGAGTACTTGTGGTCTAATAGAGTGAGGTGGTAAGTGTTCTATCCCTTTCTATCTTTTGGGAGAGCTTGTGAATGATTGGTATTAATTCTTCTTTAAAAATTTCATGGGATTCTCCAATGAGACCATCTTTATCTGTGTCTTTCTCTGTGAGTTATGATTTTCTGTGTGTGTGTGTGTCTGTGTGAGGAAAATTGGCCCTGAGGTAACATCTGCTGCCAATCTTCCTCTTTTTGCTTGAAGAAGGTTGTTGCTGAGCTAACATCTGTGCCGATCTTCCTCTATTTTATGTGAGATGCTGCCACAGCATGGCCTGATAGTGGTGCCAGGTCTGTGCCCAGGATCTGTACCCACAAACCCAGAGCCACTGAAGCTCAGCACACAAACCCAACCACTACACCACAGGGCCACCCATCTTTGTGGGTAATCTTTGGTTCCTAATTTAATCTCTCTACTTGGTGCAGATTTCATTATGTTGTCTATTTTTTTCTTCAGACAGTTGTGGGAATTTGCACCTTTCTATGAATTTGTCCTTTTCATTTAATTTTTTGGTGTGCCTTTTTTTGTCCTAATCCCTCACAACCTTAAAGTCCTGTTTCATCTCTGTAACATCAGTAGTAATGGCTCTTCTTTATTCCTCAGTTTTAGTAATTAGTGTTTTTTGCTAATGATCAGCGCACTTTTTTTAGTTTTCTCTAACATGTTTCTATTTCAATCCTTTATTTCTACTTTATTGTTTGCTTCCTTCTGCCTGCTTTTGTTTCAGTCTTCTCTTCTTTTTACAGTATCATAGGGTGGAATATTACAATATTGATTTGAGATCATTTGTATATTAGACATGTAGCGCTTCTAAAGCAGTGCCAGGAGATCAATGTGCACCTGTGTGTATGTGCATGTCACCACTAACACGTGCAATGTTTTCTCTGCCCTCATGAACACACGGGATATAGTTTATAGAAATTGCTTTTGTATCCTTGTCTATAAATTATATCATTTGATCCATTTTAGGGTCAATTTAGGTTAATTGATTTTTGTACCGATTACTGCTCTTATTTTCCTGATTCTATGTAAGAAATATTTGATTGAATGCTCGATATTGTGAACTTTTCCTTGCTGTGTCCTGCATCCTCGTATTTCTCTTGCTGTCATTTTACTTATTTTTGGATTCAGTAAAGTAACCTGGACACAGGTCCATCCATTCTCAACTTGCTTGTATAGTGTTTATGTGGCAGCAGAGCAGACTTTGGTTTGTGGCTAATTTTCCCCACAACTGAGGCTAGTTCTCCTGACTAGTCAACCTGATGCCTTACCCAGGAGCTCTCTCCTCAGAGGGGAACAAGCACTACATGACTGTGAGTTTGAGCCCTGCAGAATGTTCCTCCAGTGTCTCTGGTTGTTTCCTCAAGCTCATGCAGTTTCCTCCCACACATGACTCATCAGTCCTCTTAGGAATATGTGCAGAACTCCAGGCTTCTCTCTCTGGAGATCTCTCTTCCTTTATATTCTTCCCTCTGGACTTTTATTTTCTCTTTTGTTCCCTGAAAGCACAATACGTCATGAAGAATTGCATGTCATAACATTTTGAGGTGATCTCTCATGAATAAAGAATGGAGGCAAGACTGCAAAGACCTGCAATGTGATGGCCAATGAGGACTCAGCTGGGATTCCTGCAAGGTCATCTTGAACTGAGGCAGGACCTTGGGCTCTTGGCATCGGGCAGACATGAGATCTGAATCACACAGAGAGGAACATAAACTTGGGGGATGCAATTATTTGCTGATAAAGGTACTTCCCAGTGAGGGCACAGCTGTGAACATCCTGCTTCCAGCACTGTAGGGTGGGTGTGTGAGCCCTGAAGAGGGAATCTAGGCAGACAGGACAGTGTCCATTAACCTAGTTTTCTTGCTTCAGAGGCCCAGGCTGTAATGGAACTCAGAGGCTTCAGAGAAAGAGCTGGCCATGGCAGTTCTGGTCACTAACCCAGGAAAGTTCAACTAATATGTAGTCCAGTAATTCCCACTTGGAAATTCAGGCACAATGACTAATGGCCATATATCTTCCTCACTCTGCCTGTCCACCTAGGCTGTCTGTCCACAATTCACATACTTATCCAGGAAACAACCTGGTCCTACCAGCCTTAAATCCAGTCCTGATCCATCCTCCAAAGAGCCTGTCTGGAGGGCTCGGAGGAGAGGGCAGCCTGGGCATCTCGTATCTGGGACCTGGGCAGGACCTGCTCATGGCTTTGTCTGAAGTCCTCCTGAGGCTGGAGGAGAGTGTGGCACAGATGAGAAAGAGGTTTGTGTCTCACTTCCCCATCAGCCTGTATCACTGTGAGCTTCAGAACTAAGATCATCTGCTGCCAGACAGTAATAGTCAGCCTCGTCCTCAGCCTGGGCCCCGCTGATGGTCAGTGTGGATGTGTCTCCTGAGCTGGAGCCGGAGAATCGTTCAGGGATCCCTGAGTGGCGCTCATTATTAATATTGATGAGCAGTACAGGGGCCTGGCCTGGCTTCTGCTGGTACCAGCTAGGAGAAAAAAATTCAAAGTTGCTTCCCTGGCAGGTGAGGGTGGCTCTCTGTCCCAAGGCCACGGACACCTCAGATGGCTGAGTCAGCTCAGAAGAGGCCACAGGACCTGCAAGAGAGGAGAGCAGAGGTGAAGGTAAGGATGAGGGTCTCATTCCCAGAGGGCCCACACCCTGAAGCCTCCCCTCTACAGAGCTGAAGGTCAGGGCCAGGCTGTTCCATAGTCTCTTTAGGGGCTGAGCCCTGGGAAGCATCACCTGTGCAGAGAGAGAGGAAGGCTAACAAGAGAGGGGTCCAGGCCATGGTGGAGATTCCCCAGACTTCTGCCTCTGAGCCTACAGCTGGGGATGTGCCTAAGGGCCTCTCTTATTGTCTAGAAGAAATGCAAATCTACTTCCTCTTTTTTGTGGCCTCCCTGAGTTTCTCTGTCCTGATCAGAAAATGGCTCAGCCTAAAGAGGTTGTGAAAGTGGGTCCTATTCCCAAGGCCTGTCCCTGAGCACACAGAACTCTCTCTTGTGTTGAGTGAGAAAGTAGAGATGCCTACCCCCAGCACATGCTCTCACACCTCAGTCTGTGCCCTGGGCTTCCCCTCTGGGCTTGGGGAGAAGCCCTCAGTCCTGGTATAGTGATGGGTCATCCATGTTTGTGGACTGGGCAGTGGTGAAGTGGGAGCTTGTAGGGACACTGGTCATGCTGTTGTATGAGACGTGAAACATCATGACCAGATACAGAGAAATTGCTTATGTTCCTCTCAGGCAAGTCTTTTTTATGGTTTGGGGAAAAAAATGGGAGAAACCTTTGGTATCTAAGGCTTGTAAGAATTCTTTGATGACACCAGAACCATGAATGGTAAAAGGATGATCAATATGTTGTACCTCATTAAATGTAATATCTTTTGCTTTGTAAGACTTTCTAAAGGATGAAAAAAACAAGTAACAGAGAAAACATATTTGAAAACCCAATGTGCAATGAAGGACTATGGTATAGAGACCATTAAGCACCCTCAAAAGTAAACTGTAAAAATAAAATCCATTCTTAACATAGGCAATTAACAAGCACAAACATTCCACGGAGGAGGACACAGAAATCTCAAAGAGCACAAGAAAGGTCGTTCCTCATTAACCATGAGGGAAATGCACATGAAAACCACAAGCACATCTCCCTACGTACTTATCAGATTGGCTGCAATAAAATTAGTGACAAACCTAATTGTTGGCGAGGATGTGGGGATACTGTATCACTCATCTCCCATGAGGGGAATGTGAAATGCTGCAGCAACCGTGGAAAAGGGTATGAGAGATTCTTTAAAAAAGTGAACTTATGGTTACCATGGAACCCAGCAAATGACTCTTGGGCATTTATTTCAAAATGAAAATATGTTCATAGAGAAACTATGCACAAATGTTCATACACCCTTATGTATACTACCTCAAGGTAAGAACAATCCAGGTGTCCTTCATTGGGTGGATTGGTAAACAGACTTTGGTATACTGGGATCATGGAATAGTACTCAGTGATGAAAAGGAATGAAATCTTAATGCACACAAGGATGTTGATGAATGTACAGTGGCTTATGCAGAGTGAAAAATGCCAATCCCAAAGGCTATGCACAATGGAAATCTATTTTTTATTTCTATTAATCATTCCTGAAAAGACAAAATTTTAGAAATGGAGAATCAGTTAGTGGATGGCAAAGGTTAGGGGCAGTGCAGGGCACGTAGGAGGGAGGAAGTGGATGTTGTTATAAAATGACAACACGAGGGTTCCCTGTGGAGATGGAACCGTTTTGTCTCTTAACTGTGGTGTGGACCTATGAACCTACACAGGGCATAAAATCACATCAATCTACCTACACCCACAAACACACACACACGACTGAGTAAAAGTCACCGGGGGAATCTGAATTTGAAAATGGACAAGGATTTGTTCAAAATCTTCACTAAACAAAACACACAGAGGACAATAAGCACCTGAAAGATGCTCAAGGTTTCCAGTCACTAAAGAAATGAAAACTGTAAACATGATGGGATATCACTACAGATATATTAAAAAGGTTTAAACAAAACCTGAGAAGCTACTGTTAATGAGAATGCGGAACAACTGGAAGTCTCGTAAACGCTTGGTTATAATGAAAATGCAAAGCCAGCATCGACGTTGGAAAACAATTTGCTCATTTCTGAGAAAGTTCGACATATATCTACCATATGAGCCAGAAATTCCATTCCTATGTATTTATTCAAGTGACATGAAAACTCATGTCCACAAAAAACCCAAAACAAGGTCCTAAAGCTTTTATTTGAAATTACCAGAGTGGAACATGGAAATATGCCAAGTGTCACTTCACTGGGAAACTGAAACACACACTGTAGTTCATCTGTGCAAGGGAATTCTACTCACAGTGAAAACGGAATGAACTATTAACATGCAAGAACGTAGAAGCATCCCAAATGGATTATGCCGAGTGAAAGGAGCCTGAATGAAAACACTACCAGAATGAAACATAATATTTATATGAAGTTCTTGCAAAGATCGAACTATGGTGACAGACATCAGATCTGGAGTTGTGAGTTGGACATGGCAGGAGAGTGTGACTGCCAAGAGGTCTTGGAATCTGTGGGTAATGATTGAACTGTTACACATCATGGTTGTGGAAGTGCTTACACCTCTGTATGCATTTGTCAAAACTCACACAACTGTTCACTAAAAGTGCTGGATCTTGGAAGATGTAAATTATGTAATTTTGTAAATTATGTCATTATGTAAATTATGTAATTATGACATAATAAAAGAAAAAAAGTTGTCGTAGGTGAAGGTTTCCAAGAGCCAACTCTCACATAGACTAGTTTGCAAGAGGTCTAGATGAAACAGAGAACACACCCTGAGGACAGGAAGGAAGCAGATTTGGGCAGATATGGATGTTGAGGTCTGACACAACAGGGCCCACAGTACAAATAATGGGGCTCTGGTGCTGCGGGTGCCCTTCGGATCCCGCTGAATAGCCGGCAGCCCTGCCTCCATCCCACCACACTCACAGGTCACTAGATGTAGCCTGTTACCAAGAACGGGAATGTCCCCACTGTGCCAGGTCTCTTCAGCAGAAGCAAGTCCTGGAGCTGCAGTTGCTGACACCCCAGCCTCTGGGGAATGAGGTCTCCATCCTGCAGGGGAGGGGTCAGAATTCTGGTCCTCACACAGGAGACCCAGGACAGTGACAGGCTAAGTGTCATTAGTTTTGATGTTTAGATTATCAAGGATAAAAGACAGACACACAGACAAAATGGACAGTAAATGAAAATCAGGAAAGAGTGCATATAAAAGAACCACATAGGATAAAGACTTACTGGAAGAGAACCAGAGAACTATAGAAACTAGAGAACTAGAGAAATTCAGAGAGAGAGACAGAGTCAGAGGCAGAGAGTGGGAGATGCAGGAGGAGTCAGAGGGGAAAGGCCCCTCCTCCAGCACACTCTCACTCCAGCCCACCTGCCTAGCTTGCCCTGTCACACTCAGAGCAACAGCAGCTTCAACACGCCTCCACGTGCAGGTCCTGTGACCTGTGTCAGCTGCTCTCTGGACCTATTTATCAACAGCTTCTCAAGCTTTCGAGATTCCCCTAATGTGACAATGACAATGCATTCTGTCCATTCTTGAGAATCTTCTAAGGCCATAGCAACAGTTATTTTTGACAAAAACTGTTACTCCAGGTCTCAGGATTACCTGGCATCTGTTTGGACAAATACATGGGTATAGCACAACCAAGGAAGGGCCTCTCATCCTTCACAATTTCATTGTCATTTTCACACGACAAGAGCTGACAGTGTCCTCGGAAGAGTTCAGCACCCTGTTGTAACCTTGACCATAAGTAATGGCCTCTCATGGCCACTGGTCCACCTCTGACAAGAATTTGTAGTGGCGGCTCCATCACTGCTTGGTCATCATGTCAGCACAGACTCACCTTTCCATTCGCTGCCACCACTTCTAGTAGTTTGTCCCTCTGTCAGTCCATCAGAGGCTACTGCTGACCTTCTTCAAAGTTGATAGCACTACAAGGCCCAGGTGGGCCTGGATGTGATTTGGTCCACACTGGGGTTTGTATTTATGTCCCCACAGTCCTCCAGACTCCCTCTCCTACAGTGTAACCAGTGGAGGAATCTCCCCACTGGAGGGCCCCATGGGAGACCTTGTTGGGGACAAAGGCAGTGCAAATCCCTAGTAGAGATCAACCGTTTAGTGGAGTGTAGAGGATGGGAGATGGCCCTGTGACCCTGGTGACTCAGCCAACCAGAGGCTGACACATGTCACTGTAGGACTGAGCCCTGATGTCCATCTCTCGCTATTCCTTCTGCATTCTGTCCACTCCCTCCCACAGAGACCAGCAATCTCCTCTCCTCTGGCATCTTTTAGAGTCATCCAGGCCATAGGCAGCTCCAGGAATCTCCATGTCAGAGCTCTGACTGGCTATCCCAGCCTGACCTTCTGGGGTCCAGCCCTGAAATCCCACCTGACCTTGCTCAGGCCAGTTCACAGGGACCAGTGTTACCTCGTCAATATGGCAGCTCCATGTTGACACAAAGATATGATGTGTGTGACAGATGTTTGTTTTTCAGACACTAGAAAAGTTATGGTGGAAATCCACATATCCAGGACACCAGCCCCCTCCCAAATGCACTTGAGGTGGATCACCCACAGGACTGAGACTCAGGGAGTCAACATATTTTCCACCTTAGTGTCTCGTGTCCCTCACATCCTGCTGCTATCCCTGTGGGCATGGTCCCCACTGTGTCCCTGGAAGAGTCCTGTGGGCAAAACATCTAGCCCTTCTTGGCACCCCAAGCTGACAATCTGCCACAGCTGGAAGAGCTCAAGTCACCTTCCATGTAGGTCCTGCCATAGACCTCCTAACATACAAGGTACTTCCCTACTGGTCCCCAGCTCAGCACCCACCATGGGGTTCATGTCTGTCTGTCCTGCCTCCCATGAGGGCAAAGTGCAACTGTCAGAGCCCTGAACCCTGACAGAAGTCCTGCTATACACCATGGTGCACCTGGAGTCAAGACGTGACAGCTGCAGATGACTTCCATGGTCACCCCTGGACCCCTGAGATCCATGTCTTTTCCCGAAGCAGAGTCTTATGCTGGGAGCACAGAGGCTGTGGGGGATGGGAATTGGTCACCCAACATATGTCTCTTTGGCATGAGGATTATTTGGGGCTGGTTACTTTTAATAAACTGCAGACAGGAAAGGAACTCTGAAAAGCAGAGTTTACTTTCCCTTTGTTAAGAAACATTTACATTGTAAAGGAAATCTCCAACTGTAAAGGTGTCTCCCTCTGTGTACCAGGAAGGAGGGAAGACCTTAACTCTAGAAACTCTTAATCAATGCCAAAGGCAAGGACTTAAATCTGCATCTTTTTATTGTACTTGTCTGGTAACCTCCTGTAACTGACTCCTTCCACCCCCAACATCCTCCTTTGTCTTTAGCTGAAGATGCTATTTAAGGTGCTGGCTTTGGCCATTTTGGCGAGTTGCTCTGCCTGCCTGAGCCTCTCCCACGTATACATGTTATGAAGCTTTGTTTAATTTTCTCCTGTTATTCTGTCTCATGGCAATTTAATTTGTTCTCCCATCCAAAGAACCCACAGCAGGTAGAGGAAATGTCTTCCTCCCCAACAAGGCCAAGGGTTGTTTTTTGATGCAGTCATCTCAGTCTAGCCACTCAGAGTCATTTTCCTGCCTGGGCTGGTCTAGTCTCTCTCAGCATTGTTCCCACAGGCATCTGCTGGAGGAAACAGATGTACAGTTGACAATAACCTAAATTTTGACCTGCATCGGTCCCTTCTTAGTGTTTTCATGGAGAGGAGGTGCATGATGATAGGGTTTGCAAGGAGAAGAATCAAATGTCTCAGGGTCCTGTAGAGGGACAAGGAGCAGCTCACCCTGAGTCTCCAGGGGAAGAAGGGACAGGGAGAAAGGAGGTTTCAGCTTCTCTTCTCTTTCGTCTAAGCCACTGTTTCTTACTCATTCTGTCCATCAATTGTATGACTCTCACCAGAGTGATACTCAACTTCGTCTTTAAACTGGATTTTGGAGATGGTTAAGTAGCAGTCAGCCCCAGAGCTGGAGCCTGAGAACCAATCAGGGATCTTGTCCCCCTCGCTGTGGTTTTTATCACTGATAACCAGCATCACGTACCCAGGGGCCTTCGCTGGTCTCTGTAGATACAGTGAATGGAGTAGGTGCTGTGCTCACTGCACTGGGTGCAGGTGAGCTTGGCTGAGGCTCCCAGGGAGGTAGATGCAGATGGTGGCGGGGTCAGCACAGGAAGAGCACAGAGACCTGGAAACCAAGAATAACAGAATGATGCTCAATGCACCAAGAGTTGACAGATGTCCCTGGGGCCTGCGCTTGGAGGGAAATGTCAGAGAGGGAGACACCTAAGTGCCCTGGGATGCTCAGACTTGTGGAGAAAATGAGGGGCAGGTGGTAGAAGGGAACCAGTCCCTGGCGAAGGGGTCTTACGGGAGCTCTGCCCTGAGGCTGCCCAGGATGACTGGCTTCTCCCAGCTCTACATTTAGCCTCTCTTCTTGCAGTTCAAGAGGGAGGAACATTGAATGCATATCTCTTCCCCATTCCCTCTGTCTGAGCTCTTGTCTGAGCCCTGAGCCTAAGGACTTCCTGCTGGTAATTTACTGAGGTCAGAAAAAGTGCCAGGTGTGGGTTTCATAGTGGGGAGTTGATTCTACACAATACAAGTGTCTGCAAAGGAAGCATCAGTTACGCCCTTTGCACTTGAGCACAGCCAGGGGACCTGGATGGAGTAGGTGCCACAAACAAAGACCCACAGTGCCCCCTGCTGCTGCCAGGATGATGTCTTCTTATATGCATTGATACTTCAATACTTCTGAGCCCTCAATAGATGCCAGACCTTTGGTGAGTTCTTACCTGCACCCTCCCAACCAGACATCACACTAATCCACCAGAAGCCCTCTGCTGAAGGTCAAACTTCCCTCCAGTCTGATGAGGAGGGAGCCATCACTGTAAAGTTAAATGATTTCCCCACAGTCCACCAGACAGTGATGAGTGAGTCAAGATTCCAATCCAGGGGGCTGACCTCAGACCCTGACTTGTCAGACCTTCATTCCCTGCCAATAACCATGCCCATATCGTTCTCCTCTTCATCCCAACCCTCCTGGGCCCTCCTTGTCACCACCATCTCTTCTGTATTCAGGACCTCCTGCCTCCCTCAGTCTGCCTGAAGAGCCCTCAGATCTTCATGGTGTTGAAATCTGTGTTTCCCAGTGAAACATCATCTGTCTGTGGACCAATGTGGGGACACTCCCTCTGCTCCCTCCATGACACGCAACACCGGAGGACATGTCAGCAGGACCTTAGGGACTTCAGATGCCTCATTGGGCTACTCCTGTCAGGTTCTTCCCCTGGCAAGTTAGGATGAGGATCCTTTTCTAACATGGTCAAATCTCTTGAGTTTGGACTTCTCTCAGAGTAGGAACAGAATCCCTTAAAATTTATAAACATGATTTGTAAGATGCATATTTTACCTTCTATCATGAACAAACGTGTTTGTTTTCAAACCTCACACTGCTGAGGATGTGATAATGCTAATTCCCTTGCAAAATGCTAGAGATGTTGTTCATGGAAATAACAGGTGAAGCACTGTGCTGATACCTGAGCACAGACAGCAGACCCCATGTGCTCACTCATCAGAATTTGGTCTGAAGAGATCATCGAAGATGAGATGAGGGCCACATGCGTCAGACACATGCGCTATTGTTCCCACTGAGCGCTTTACACACAGCTCCTCTCCACCCTCCCAGCTGGATGCCTCCACTCCTCCTGCTTCACACCTCAGAGTCTCCCCCATGGGTCCCTGATGGCCACTCCTGCAGGCAGGTTCTGACACCTTTGCTTCTGGGTCACATTCCACCATGGGAGGGAACTTGCTAGTACCATCCTGGGAGAATTGACCTTCATAAAAATGATCTGTGCTTGTGAATTAAGCAAATGTATCTGTTTAAGGAGAATACCACGAAGAGTTATCCAGGCTCAATAAAGTATTCTTTAAAATCATCCTTCCTTTCTAGGTCTCTGCACAAATATAGCTTCAGGACTTGTTGTGAGGTTTGTGGAAATGATCTTCTGACTGACAGTGATTCTTGCATTCACATTTATAAAAAATTCACATGGACTGTTGTCCTTCATTACACTGACTAATGAAAATGTGTGCTGATGGCTCAGATTCATCTTTAATATTATTATTATATGTTAACATCTTGTTTTAAAGAATGGAAGTAGTATGGACGCATGTTATAAAAATTCCCTTACTTCTAGGTGGCCTCAGTACTCCTATTTTGGGTAGAAAATGGAGCAGTCATTCCTCCCCTGTGTCGCTCTTGGTCATGGGGCCCTCCTTTCGCCCCCTGGTGGCTGTGGTTACATACAGCAATGACTGTTAGCCCAAGGAAACCTCATCCATTTAACCTGCTCTGTCCTTGTCATGGCCACACACATGTAGCTGTGAGCATGAAATCTGGGTAGTCCCAGGAGAGATGTCCTGTAGTTCTGAGAAACCCAACACATTTAAAGGACATCGTATAAAAGTGATGTAAAACATATCAGTATCTTTACACTTAATTCATATTGAAATGATACTATTTCAACTCATTGACTTAAAAAATATTCTGTGAAAAATAATTCCACCTGTTTCTTCTACTTTTTTAAATGTGGCTACTGTAAATTTACCAATTCCATAAGTGTTTCCAATTTTATTTCAATCATACAGGGCTGCACTGCAAATTCACAATATCAGTCATTTCCTTTTGAAATAGAAGAGAGAACTGTCTGGCTTCTTAAGGAGGGGCCAAGTCTCAGCTTTGAAAGCACAATGAGAGGCAACAGGATGGTGGTGAAGACCGGGGACTCTGGGGTCAGAGACCTGGGTTTGCTGCTGGGTCTGCCACTTCCTAGTTCTGACCTCAGGCAGGTTGCTCATCCCCCCATGCCTCAACTTCCCCATCTGTAAAATGGGGTGATGATGAGAATGCTTGTTCATAGAGGATTTGTGCTTAAACAGTTTAATACATATGAACTGCTTTGGATGGTGAGTGATATGTATTAAGCACATGTGAATGCTTCCTCCTCCTCCTAATAACATCCTTAATCTTTATTCTTATACTTAATACGAAGCAAAGACAGTGGACTAACGGAAGAATAAAAGTTATGGAAACAGAAAGTCTTAGGCTTGGGACAATGGAAATTGACAACGTTTCCTGACCGCAGTAAAATACACACCCATGCGCACACACTTGCACAGAAACATGCACACACACACACATGCACACATGCCCACAGTTGCACTGCTCTTCGCCCGGGTCACTGCCCCCTCTCCTGCTTGCAGGTCCTTTCGGTGCAGAGAGGCAGTTGTGTTTCTCTGACAGGACATCACAGGATGTCAGGGCAGAACTACAGAGAACTCGTCTGTGCTTGTGCAGATCTGTGACATGGGTCATCTCATCCTCATGTCTCACTAGAGTCGGCCCTGCTTATGTCTCCTCATTCAGGGAGGGGGTTAGAACCTGCAAACCTGAAATGCACATGTTGACATCAGTGTGTGTCCTCCGACCTGTCTGCAGAGGGCAATATGCAGGCCAGGGCGTGTTAACTCACAAAGCATATTCACCAGTTATTTTAATCTCAAAACGACTTTATTCAGAAATGGCCAAAATAATTGCAATTCAGAATGTGCATACCATGGCGGATGACAGGCAAATCCAGAAAAAAATGAGGGGCCCTGTTTTTCTAGACAAAATGGGAAGTTGGGAGGGGCTGTCCTAAGAAAGTCCACTGGGGGACAGTAACACTTTAAGAGTTTAGAGAGGCAATGGCTTCTCATTGGCTGAGCTGTTCCTGGCTGGGGACAGAAATTTCCCTTCAGCAGTAAAGTCATTGTGCTTTTTGTTGGAGATGAAGTTGGTGTTTGGAGTAATTGATGCCCTCTTAGAGGTGTGAGAGCTCCCCCTTCAGGCCTTCCTGACTCCTTTTTGGTTCAGGTCTGTTTTATCAATTTCAGCAGTGTGCAGGTGAGGACGGATTGGCTTCAGTACTGGGATGGTGTCACTGAGGGGAAAGGACGCTGGACAGAGAGAGCAGGGGAACCTCACGCTGATCCCTCCAGTCAGTCCAGAGAGCACGGGGGAAGTTCACGAGATCTTAGGGACGCCATGTCCCAAGCTGGCCCAGGAGGACTAGTGGTTGGAGGAGAAGCAGATCAGCCTGGGGTCCCAGGGATTCTGCCAGGGACACAGTTGCCACTGGAAAGCTCCAACCACCTCCACTCCCCGCTGAAGAAATGGGGTTCTTTTGCACTGGGGCCTGGCTGGGAGGTTACTCTGACACTTTCTTTGTGTCAGACATTTTCTTATGATGAGATGGAGCCTGGACATCAGTCCCAAGAAATGAGTCATTTAGGGGACAGTCAGGGGTCTTCTCATCTTTCAGCTCATGCCCCAGCTGAAGCCATGAGAAATCCGTGGTGCAGCAACGACCTGTTGAGCTGTGCACCTACAATCTTGTCCCCTGAGGGAAGGGAGGGCTAAAGCATGGCAGACACACTGTTTTAGTTAATTTGTGACCCCACTCAAATCCAAATATTGAAGTCCTAACCCCAGTACCTCTGACCTTATTGGATATAGGATCATTGCAGATGTAATTAGGTAATTTCAGATGAGATCATGCTGGAGGAGGATGGACCCCTAATCCTATTTGATAGGTGTCCTTACAAAAGAGAAACTTTTAGACACTAGCAAGGGAGAATCCCATATGAAGGTCGAGGCAAAATCTTCAAGCAAGGAACACAAACAATTGCCAGCAAACCAACAGAAGCTAGAAGCAAGGCCTGGAGCAGATTCTCCTTCACAGCCCACAAGAACACAGACCCTGTGACACCGTGATCTCAGACTTTTAACCCCAAAACTGTGCGACAGTAAATCTCTATTGTCAGCCCCCAGTGTGTCGTGCTCTGTGACAGCAGCCCTAGCAAACTAACTCAGTCTCCCCTAGAACTCTGCTCTCAGGGCCTCAGCAGCAGGGCTGGGCTCCTTCCAGCAGCTTTGTCTCTATGATCCCAACCCCCTGGGAGGGGCCTCCTGCCAGATGCTTCCCTCCCCTAAAGTGTCCATTCTCCTCCCAAGAGCCTGTCTCAAGTCCCCAGGCAGCACAGTCTCTCTTGTAAGCTAAGATCCCTGCATTCCCATGCCTGCTCCTTCTGGGATCATTGTGGGGAGCGATGCACACAGTTAAAGTCTTATCCTGTCCCATAAGAATATTCTATTATTTCCAATGTGAGTTATGAGCATCGCTGAAAATATTCCAGGTTCTACCTTGCTGGACCCTGTGTACAGCTCTCCCTCATAGAAAAGAGTCTATCCAAGACAAAGATAAGAATGAGATAGGACATGTGCTAAAAGCTTCAACAGGAGAAATACAGGGTCCTGTGAGAACATTCAGGAAAAGCTTCTCCCTTAGTCTTTATTTCAGGGATGTTCTCCCTGAGAAAAGGACTTTCAAACAGAACATTGCAGAATAACTTGTGTCAACTTGTTTAGGTTCAGCACATCTGGGAGTGCCGATGAGGGGCAGGGACCAAGATAAACCATGGGTTGAAGAAAGGCATTTATGAGGAGGAGTGGGGCAACTTTGATGGCAGAACCCATGGCTCTTTCAGGAGTCCAAGCATACTGGTTACAGGCCAGAACTAACCCCACATAGGGTGGAAAAATTCCCAGGATCTCCTTCCTCAGGTCAAAGGCAAAAGTCAGGCCCAGGTCACCTGTCCCCACACTTCTCTTTCTGGCAATGGGAAGAGAGGATAGATCTGAAAAGCTGGACAGACACGCACCTGTCCCTGGATGGGGCAGACGACAGTCACTAAGGGAGAAATTCATTGTAATTCCCATGCACTGTCCCAGCCTGGGCTCTGACCATCTGGACGTCGTCGGTACCTATGTCTCCTGAGCAGAACAAGTGGTGTCTGAGCACACAGACCACAGCCAGGGACAGAGCCTTTGTTCCTAAGTGGCCTCAATCAGCTGAGGCTCCCAAGGATATACTTTGCCCAGTGTTGGCAAAGAGGAGTGGACTTCACTGTTTCAGCCTTGAACCTAGAAAGGGATACACTCCACGGGATTGGAGAACAGAACAAGGGGCAGCAGGGGAGTGGGTCCATCCCAGGATGGTTTTGGTCTCACTTCCTCATCACTAAGAAACATTAAGAAAGAGCCGCCACCACTACTTTGCATAGGAACAACAGTAGTAATCAGTTTCACAGCTGGGCTGGTGGTCAGAGATACTCGGAGAGATCATGTTGCCAGATTTGGAGTCTGGGGTCTGTGAAGTTTGATTCATGACCCATCGTCAGTCATGTGGGGCCATACCAGGAGCTGTTGGTAAAAGAAGACACAATTATAACCCCCAATGTCCCTGCTGCTTCCACACAGTACGTGGTGACCATCTGCCCAGGGGCCAGAAACGCCTAGGGAGACTGAGTCAGGAGAGACTGGCCCCCAGTGCTGATGGGAGGTGGATATGTGGACAGGGTTGAGTGCAGGGCCAAGACCCTGTTGATCCTGGGTGGGAGGGAGAGCAGGTCCCTAGCTTTACAGCCTGCGCCTTCCTGTGGTGACTGTCACCTGTGCTGTGAGGAGCAGGAGTGAAGCCACTCAAAGTGTGTTCTTGGAGGACCAGCAGCACAGGCTCTCTTGGGAGCTGTTAGACATGCATATTTCTGGCCCCTACTCTGATCTGGTGCAGCTGCATCTGCATCTTGTGGGGACCCCCAGGGGACTGTGTGTTCACTGAAGTCTCAGAAACTCTGGTCCAGGTCACCATGGACAATCTCACGTCCTCCTGCTTGTCTTCCCAAGTCCTTCCTGGGTCACCTGGCTCTTGGGTCGTAACTGTCCTGCCCTTGTCAACTGAGTTTGATTCAGAACTAGACCCTGCAATGGTGTGGGGAAATGTTTAAGAATAGACTTTTTCACAGGCCACATGGGTGATGTGTTGGGGGGGGTATGTTCCAGCGGGTCTTCCAGATAGAAAAAGGTTGCTTCGTTTATCTGGACTTTCCTACTTTCTACACACATCGTGCTCTCTTCTGACTTCTAGTTTCTACATGTTTTTCTCTCTGGCTGGAACCTTCCCATGGCCCTGCTCCTCACCAATGCCTGAATCCTAGTCATCCTTTCATTCTTTGTCCATATCACGTGTCTAGGAAGTTACCTTCTAACGCCAGAATGTTCAGAAACACAGAAATACACACCGGTATCATTTGTCATCAATATCCTTACATTGAGTGTTGTATGTCCAGATTCTTTGCATGGAATAACACCCTCCCTCCTGTATTTGCACCTCCATTCTTACTTATTTGATGCTATAATAGGACTAAGATTGAAACCAGAAGCAATGTCTGCTGCATGAACACATTGTGATTCTTGAGGGGAGTAGCCCCATGGCCGAGTTCTTAAGTTTGGGCGCTCGGCTTCGGTGGCCCAGTGTTTTGCCGGTTTAGGTCCTGGGCATGGATCTAGTACTCCTCATCAAGCCGTGCTGAGGCGGGTTCCCACATGGCACACCCAGAAGCACCTACAACTAGAATATACAACTGTGTACTGGGGGCTTTGGGAAGAATAAGAAGAAAAAACAGATCGACAACATAGCTCAGAGGCCAATCTTAAAAAGAAACAAAAAGAACTTGACTCTTGAGAAGATCATGCCTTTTGTCCTTTATTCTATTAAGATGATGCCTTCCACCAACAGATTTCCAGGTGTTGGAACAACCTGGCCTCCTTTTGATAACTCCCACCGGGTCATGGTATATGTTCCGTTTTTTATGTTGCTGGATTAGTTTTTCTAGCAATTTGTAGAGGATTTTTGTATCTACATCCATAAGGGTCATTGATCTATAGTTTTCTTTCCTTGTGATGTCTTTATCGGGTTTTGGTATCAGAGTAATTAATAGTGGCCTTATAGAATGAAGTGGTATGTGTTCTTTCCTCTTCTTGTTTGTGAAAGAACTTGTGAATAATTGGTATTAATTCTTCTAAATATTTAATGGAATTCACCAGTGAAGCCATGTGTGTCTGGGCCTTTCTTTTTGGGTAGTTTTTGATTACTAATTTAATCTCTTTCATTTTTGCAAAATTCATCAGGTTTTCTCTTTTGTCGTGAGTCTGATTCCATAATCTGTGTCTTTCTAGGAATTCATCCATTTCATCTAATTTTTGGCATGTAATTGTTCATAGTATTACCTCACAACCTTAAAGTCCTGTTTTATTTCTGTAATGTCCGTAGTAATGGCTCCTCTTTACTTCCCGATTTACTAATTTTTTTTTAGTGATCAGTCTAGCTAATGGTTTGTCAATATTGTTGACGGTTTCAATGAACCAACTGTTAATTTTGCTGAATTTCTCTGATGTTCTTCCTGCTATTTCTCTAACTTCCATTCTAATCTTCCTTACAGTCACACACTGCATAGCTACATTTTGGTCAATGTGGCCTGTTTACATGATGCTGGTTCTATAAGATTAGTACTATATAGCCTAGGTGTGTAGTAGGCTATACCATGCATGTTTGTGTAAGTTCACCCCGATATTCATACAGTGGTGAAATGCCTAATGACAGATTTCTCAGAATGGAAGCCTGACATTAAACAGCACATGACTGTTCCTTCCTCTGCTGCTTTTGGCTCAGTTTTCTCTTCTTTTTACAATGTTTTAGAGTGCAATATTAACTTATTTGTCTTCCCCACGACTGAGGCAAGTTCTCCTGACTAGTGAACCTGATGACTTAACTAGGAGCTGTCCCCTCTGCCTGAGGAACAAACACTACATGATTGTGTAAGTGTGAGCCCTGCGGTATGTTACTCTAGTATTTCTGGCTGGTTCTTTCCTCAACCTCACACAGTTTCTTCCCACTCATGACTCATCAGTCCTCTTAGGAATATGCACAGAACTAGAGGGTTCTCTCTGTGCAACTCTCTTCTCTTCCACATCCTTCCTTCAGGAATTTTATATTCTCTTTGGCTCCCTGGAAGCACACTGTGACAAGCAGAATTGCATGCAATAGTGTTTGGGTAGACCTTTCTGGAAGTCAGAATGAGAGGCAAGGCTGGGCTGTCTTGCCATGTGGTTATAAATGAGGACTCAGAAGGAAGACCCTGCTAGGTCATCCTAAATTGAGACAGGCCCTTGGTATCTTGGCATCAGGCAGTTATTGGATCTAAGTCACTTCCGGTGAGGGGGCATAAGTTGGGGGAGGCAATTCCTTGTAGACAATGGCACTTCCCAGTGAGGGCACAATGGGTCAGAGCAGGGCTCCCAGCCAGTTTGGGTGGGTGGGTCTGGACTGAAGAGGGATCTAGGTGGACACCACAGTCTCCAATACACTGATTTTCTTCATTCAGAATCCCAGGTTGCCATAGATACTAGGGGCTTAAGGAACCCATAGAGGTGGGAGGTTCTGGGGAATAAATAGGACATTTGGTCAAGGAGTAGCCACTATACGGAAATTCACCATTCACCACTATGTGGAAATGCAGATAGCAATACACCAGTAGACATACATCTCCCTCTTTTTGTTCTTCTGCACAGGTCCTTGTTCCTCAGCTCACATTCTGGCGCAGAAGACACCAGTATGTCCTGGTCTTGGCCGCCCTAAATCAACTCCTGATCTACATTCTGCAGAGCCCACGTGAAGGGCTGGGAGGAGAGGGCTGCCTGGGGATCTAAGATCTGGGGACCAGAGCCAGACCCACTCATGGCTTTGTCTACAATCCTCCTGAGGTTGGAGGAGAGTGTGATGCAGACAGGGAAGGGTTTGTGTCTCACCTCCCCATCAGCCTGGTTCCATCAGCCTCAGGGTCAGATGGGGTTGGCTGGTGGATGAAAGTTTTGTACCAATGAGACCCCCACCCTTTTCTCTGGGCAGGTGCAGCCCATCAGGGCTCACACAGAGCCAAGGAGCACTGTGCAGGGATTTCAGCCCCATTAGCACCTCATCCTATAGCAGGTTCCTGAGCATCCTTCCCCCACAGGCAGTCCCCTGCTGAGCTCAGAGTCCCGGCCAGCCTTGTCTCAGAGCCCTGTAGCTGGGGATGGATGAGAGCATGGGGGCAGCACCTGTGCAGTGTGCAAGGAGGCCAAGGAGCAGAGGAATCCAGGCAATGGTGGAGATGCCCTTATTCTGCTCCCTGAGGCCTGAGGCTAGGCAGGTTTTCTCCCAGACCTCTCTTATCCTCTTACTGGAGGGAACTGCTGGGTATGCAAATCAGCCAGGGCCCAGGGGCAGCTGCTTCAGGAGCTGTGTCATTTCAGAGAAGGGCTCACCCCAAAGGGACACAGAGAGGGGAGGTATGACCCCTACAGACCCTGCATTCAGCCCAGGGGATTCTCCTACACCTGTCTACCCAACTCTTTGTGGCTGACATCTCTTCTCCAGACTGTGTCCTGGAATCTTGCGTGGGATGGCCTTTTCATGGCAGAGCTCAGAGGTGAATCTATATTTTCTGAACCCATCATAGAATGTTAACTATAGAAGTGACCACACGAGGCTTAGGTCAGTGTAGTGTCCTGCCCTGATCACAGTTTCTGAGCACGATAACCTGAATACAGTTCCTCCCTTGCCAGGTGCACATGGAGTTTGTAGGAGCCATTGAGGTGCTGTAAGTTCTGTCTTTGGGGAGAGCTCCTGGTACAGGTCATAGGGGCTGTGCCTCAGTGTCCCCAGTGAGCTCTCAGTGTCAGGGACAGATCCAGTGCTGGAGAAAGGTTTGAGGGTGACAGAGTTTTAGCAGGAAACAGGTGGCCTGAGTGGAATGAAGTACCTGGACCTGTGCAAGAGAAATAGGAAGAGTCTACAAGAACTAGATCTGAGAGACTTGCAGTCAGAATTCTTACATCAGTGTCAAAGGTGATACTGTAGGGAAAGAAGGTTAGGTCATGGTTACTAACCCCATTGCATGGAGAGCCCCGGACTCCTAGGCCCACCCATCTCCAGGTGGTTTTTCCATGTGAGTGCTGCCCCTTGTTGGCCACTCCATGCTGGCTGCTGGAGGCCCAGGGATGGACTCTCTCCAGGGATAGATTCAGAACACACTGCTGAGGTCCAGTCAAGTTTATTTAGACACACTCTGGTCTGGCACAAGTTCCAGTCCTGTGAATTGAGCATGTGCAAGACACAGCCTCTGCTCTTGGAAATGTCCATGCCGTGAGTGAGGCAGTGCAGTGGTTGCACTGGGTTTGCAGACACAGCCAACAGTGGCCATAACATTCTACCTGTACACCGACTTTTATATTAATTGAAATCAGAAGTATCACATCAACAAGAATGAAAGTAAGGCCAGCATCATGGGGATGGTGGAAAAGAAAGAGAAAGTTCCCAGGTCTCATGGAATTGGTGAGGATCTAGAAAAAAAATTATCTTCGTTTGCCTCATATTTGTGGCGTTAAAATCAGCACCCAGCTCTTCATGCCTCTGTTTTTCATGTGGATGTTCTTGCAGTAAACAGCGTCTTTGAGCAATTAGGGAAATAACGAAAAGAAATCTGCCAGTTAATAAAAATGATGAGAGGGAAAGAACACCACAGTGGTAGGTGCTGTGCACATAATTAATACAGATCTAGGCAGAAAATGGGGGGAAGATCATTTTATAATCAGAGGTTGGAGGACCCCCTGAAGAGGTAACTCCGGAGCTGCTCCCAGGAAGGAATGAGGAAACAAGTAACAGGAATGACTGTGGAAAGAGCTGAATCAGTGCCTGTCGGGAAGAGTCTGATGTGGCCCAAATGTGAAAGAACCTCGTCCGACCTGAGGGCATCTGAGATTCAAAATGCTTCAAGTCGAGTGTGATACTTTCTTGTAAACTAAGAGTTTGGGGGGCAGGAACGCTTTGTAGTCAGGAGTGGCAAAGTGGAATTTCCGTGTAATAAATCAGGTTTTTTGCAGCTGACTTAGCACAGGATGATGCCAATGGAGTAGAGTCAGGTTTGACACGGGTGGGGTAAGACCACCCCTTGGCCCTCCCTAGGTCACCTGGCGGCTGAAGACATTCAAGATTGTGGTTCCTAATTCCTCTCCTCTCCGCAGTACCCAGAATGCAGGCAGGATGGGGACTTAAGCTGCTGCATGTGACTCTGGTCCCGAGCCACCTGCCTACTGTCCCATGTGGGTGACCAGTCACTGCTTTCCCTAAATTTCTACATATTTACTGATGTGACTGGGAGCATAGAATTGGGGGAGTGCCCCTGACAGGGAAGGAAGCGGCTGAGAGCGGCAGTGACCAGTCCCAAGATCACTTGGGGATGCAGAGGGAAGACGGAGGTCTTATCCCCCAAACAATAACCTCTTCTGAGACTCCAGAACCAGCCTGGGCCAGGAGATGTGTTCTGGGAAAAATCTCACCAAAATTTTGGTTCTTTGATGTAGACTCTTCATGTCAGTTCTTCCAGCTGTCTGTGGGGACGCTACTGCCCCTGGACCTGGGGCCAACCATGCATCTGGGAGGGCAACCAGCTCCATGTTCCCTCTGGGGCTGGTCACAAACCCCAAGGACAACATACTCCAGATGAGAAGGAACTAGAGGGACCTTTTCATGATCTTTACCCTGGAAATTCCTTGAGATTGTGTCTTAGGTTCCAGGGATCCGGTAGATAAAATATCACCTATTCACTGCTGTTGACTGGTCCATTAGCACGACAAGTTCGTTGCACACTTAATAATCCAAACATACTGTCAATACTCTATGAACAGTACATGATTTTCTTTTTCGATGTCTGGTCCCCATCCCTTATATTCTAGATCAGCTCTCATATGGGACAGGAATATACTGAGAGAAAGCTCTGTTTTTTCTTTTCAAAAAATTCCACACCAGACAATTTTGTATTTCCAATGTGGACGTTTCCCTGCTAAGCCTCTGAATTTCTGTGTGTGGTAGATCTATGTGCCCTTTGTCCAGGTTGTCACACATTTATTAATTCTCCAGGGAAATGTTGTTTTTGTGTAACGTTCACTATTTTTGTTGGTCATGCAAACTTTCCTCATTGCTCCTCTAAGAGTTTTGACACTGACCCTTTTGTGAGGAAAGTCATGCGTTGTGAAGATGTCAGATTTTTTTCTTCACAAATGAAGGTGAGTCATATCCAGCCAATGGCTAAAGAGTCAATACCCATCCAGGTACCATCCAGGTAGCCATCTAGGTACCATCCAGGTACCAGTTCCACCCAGAACCTTGATTCAGATGAAGACCAAGCCTTTGGTATAAGTGGCATGTGTAACTGTGAAGGTTGAGTTAGTAAACTGAAACAGAACTGGCTTTCTTGATGGGAACCATCATTTACAACACTTACAAATGTTACGCCATGATACTGGTGAAATGTTTTCATTCATTAGTTTGGATAGAGATGCAGTTGTTTGCCAGTTTCTTATACAAAACCTTCTCAGCACATGCTACCTGTCTTCAACGTGCCAACTCATCACATGTTGAAATGGGGATCTTTTCATTTCCATCCTGCTCCTTATCCAGGCACCATCCCCACTAAATGGTGGCATCACTAGGTTCTCATCAACCATTGATTCTTGCTGTTCTGGGCAAAACCTGTTAGTAATTAACCTGCTCTCTGAGACTTTCTCCTCAATGTCACTTTGTAACCATAATCTTTCCTCTGTTTCTTTTTAGACTCCAAAGCCATTAAAAACAATCATCATCTGGACTTGTGAAATGGCTGTGGTTGACAGTAACAATCACTTTATTTGTCCTCCAGCCATGGCTGCATTTCTGGGATGTTTTCCACCAAAGGTGTGCAGTGAGATCTGAAGTTTGGCTTCACCAATATTGAGAGTAACAGCCTGATATGAGTAAATTTCACTGTACCCTGGACGCTGTCCCTCCTCACACTAGTGCAGTGAAAATATGAGAGTCTGTAGTTCTGCATCGTTAACCTAACCAGCATTGTGCATATGTCCAGACCAAACCTCCTCCCCCTTCTGACATCTCATCTTCCAAAATCACCAGTGTGGACATCAGATATGTTTGTAGAACACAAACGCTAATAAAATGGAAAATAGATATTCATAACATATTAGCAAGGGAGAAGATGCGAGAGAAAGTGAAACTTCCCAGTCACTTCTCACCCACACGATTCCTGTTTACATCATGTGCACTCTTAGGGTGGGAGATGGGCATGAGATACAGCACGGGAAACCTCCATCTGTAAAGTTACACGTCCACACCTTCAACTTCCTGTCTGCCCAGTAGACCTTGCCCACTTCTACAGTCCCTGACAGCACCATCATCAGCCTCCCTCTACCTCTCTCTGCAATTCAGTGCCCAGCAGTCAGGAGTGATCCTACTCTGTGCACCAGAAACTTTAAATGGACTCAACAGGTGAACAAGTCCTGTTGGGCACACTAAACATGATTCTTCCTTGTGGAAATTTTTAAAATTTTCTGGAAACCTCAGGTTCAAAGGAACCTTGGCTGAGAAATGCTAGATCAGAAACTGCTAACAGCAAAGTGTGAGAGTTTGAATCTTCAAGATACTAGTTGTATAAAATCTTTATAGATTTAACAGACATTCCTGTGCAACTGGGGAAACGTGACTGCGGACCATGTGGAGGACTGTTGTTAAAATTCTAATAAATGATAACAGTGTTGGGCTTAGTATACCTATATATCTGTGGACACAAAGGAAGAGACAGAGAGAGAGCAGCAATAGGGTCCAGTGCGAGCAGTGAGGTGTCTAGGGAGAGGATATACGACTAAACTATTCATTCAAATTGTCTGTATTCACAAATATAGGAAAATTAAAATGGCCAGACTATTGGAGAAATGGAGAGACTGAGAGAGAAAATACGCTCCAGTGAGTGTGGGGTTTGTGGTCTGGCATCAGACATCCCTGCGGGCAGAGTACCCCAGCCATGCGGAGCAGCGACCCCCCTCATGCCAGCAGCCATGTAAAATGTAAGGGAGGATCAGGTCTGGACCTTGGCATGGGGAGTTTCCTGGTGAGCTCCAATGAAGGTAGTCCAGAGCCCCACAGTCAAATACAAACCCAACATGGACCCAAGGTAAACCCAAATATGTCCAGACCTACATGGCGGAGGTGATGGGACTGTTAGGGCAGTGGGAGGAAAGTGGAGCCAGGAAATGGCCCCGGGTGGAACCCCCAAGCTGATGCCTGCACTTTCTCTGCATTTACTTTGAAATCTCAGGATAGAATGGGCCCTGGGACAGCAGAAGCTGTAACAGCCCGTTACGATGTGGGGGACTCTTCATGCAGGAAACCAGATGAGACCCAGCACCCGGGGTCTCCTCCAGGCTGCTTTTATCCAAGGCGAAGTGGAACCCGAGCAGGAATGTGCCATCTGACACAGTTCTCCTCTCCTCTGGGACACATAGTTACATCTGGAGCCCATGTGATGTATCATCGCTTCCTGCATCTTATCTACTCCAATCCTGACAACAGTCTCCACAGCTCAGACAAGCACCACAGTCAATTCTTAATCAGGGTAAACAGAGACCCTGAGAGGACAGACAACCTGCTCAGAGTGTCTTAGCCCTGCAGTGTCAGGGCCAGGACTAGGAAGGATGAGTGACCCTAAGTCCTGACCACACCTGCTCAGAGGGAGGGTGAGAGTGAGGGCCAACCTGAGCCAGGCGGGTTCCTGTCCTACTATCCCATCTGTCCTTGTCACTGTGAGTCACTGCACACTGCTGCCACTGCCATGGTAGGTGACACAGTGATAGTCAGCCTCATCCTTGTCCCAGGCACTGTGGATGGTCAGAGTGGCCATGTTCCCTGAGTTGGAGCCTGAGAATCAGTCAGGGATCCCTGAGGGACACTTGATATGCTCATAAATGACGAGCACAGGGGCCTGGCTTCTGCTGGGACTAAGATGTATATTTATCCCCAGATTATCACCAGAGCAGGCTACTGTGGCTGTCTGTCTCAGGATCACCTACACTGAGAGTGGCTGCTTCAGCTCACAAGATTCCACAGAACCTTAAGAGAGGAGAGGAGAGGGGGCTTGAGGGTGAAGAGCCCAAATGTAGGACGTCACTCCTTGAGGTTGTGTCTGGACTGAGATCAGGGTTTCGTGAGGCTGAGACTGCAGTCACTGCCTGAGGGGGCAGCACCTGTGCAGAGATGAGGAAGGGGAGCAGGAGAGGAGACTAGGACATGGTGAAGGTGCCCCAGAGCTCTACCTTCTGAGACTCCATATCTGGGCTCCTACATGTCCTGTTGTCCCCCAGGGCAGAGCCCTCACAGCTACGGAATCCGATGGGCCCCCCTTGGTTCCCTGAGGAAGTTGTTTGAGGTTTTGAGAGGAAGCAGGTCCCAAGCGAAACAGAGGGCAGAGACTCTTCCCTTTAACCCTCACCCTCAGTCCCACACAATCCTTCTCTAGGGCTCGAGAGGCCCTGTCACAACTTCCAGGCCTCCATGGAAGGTCACGCATGGCTTGTTCTGTGAGAATCATCGCTAGCCCAGCCTCCATTCTGGCCTTTATCCCTTGGCTGCCCTGCCCAGGGTCACTTGAGGAAGGATGTATTCTTCTTGTGGTTCAGAGAGGTCCTGTCCATGGGGCTGACCCAGACCCTGTGCTCTAGAAGGTCCACAGAGTGAAAAAGGTGGGGCTGAGATCCTATGTTCTCAAGACTTTGCTGGACTCCTGCATCTCTTTCTAGCTGTAGGGACTCTGAGACCTGCATTGTGACCTCCATGCTGCTGCGAGCAGAAAGCACTGGAGGAGGAGCCCAGGAGCAGATCCAGTCCTGCCTCCAACACTGTTGACAATGTAGTGTTATCCGTATGACTTGGAAGGTCACTCTGGGTTGATATTCAAGGAGAAATTATTATATGTCAACACTCTGTCCTTCCACACACACACTATGCCATTTCTCCTTTCCAGGAACTCTAAACAGCAGTGAGTGTTCAAGTCCCCACTGCATGGGTGACACCCTGAGACTGGACATGGGGTGACTCACCCAGTCTCAGAGTCATCATTAACAAAGCCCCAATTATCTGCCTTGTGTGTTACACGTAGACATTTTATAGACCAAGAGAGTAGGTTCAATTGACTATATTCTGGCATCTAGGGTCATTTTCTTTCACTCTGTGTGACCAGTGCTTGCCATAGAAAAGACCCATAGGATGAGCTCAAAATTTATGGTGGAATAAAAGTATCAAAGCAATGTATAACATGTAAGCTTCTTTCAACTGGAAGTTATGGTTACAATCAGGATGCCTTCATTGCCCCACACAGAGATATGTACTAACAAGTTATCTAATTAATTATTTAATGATATCAACAAATATTTAGTGACACCCAGGGAAACTGCTCTGAATTCTGCATGAGATTTCTGTTCAAGAGAGAGAAAAAGAAAAAAAAAAAGAAAAGAATTATATCACCTGTGGTGGGGTAAATTCCCAGGGGCAAACACTCTCTTAGAGATCAGTGTGCGGTAAGTCTAGATAAACCAGAGAACACACCTCGAAGACAGGATGGGATGAAGAAAGCAAGACACTGACCTGCAAAGCCATCACAGCCAGGCCCACAGTAGAATTTACTGGACTCTTCAGATCCCACTGAATGGGGTGGGGCCCTGCCTCTATCCCACCACATGCACAGGTCACTAGATGGTGGCTGCCAGCAGGAAAGGGAATGTCCCCACTGTGCAGGCTCTCTTCAGCTGAAGCAAGTCCTGGAGCTGTGGCTGCTGGCACACCATCCTGTGGGGAATGAGGACTCCATCCTGCAGGGGAGGGACGTGGATTCTGGTTGTCACACAGAACACCTAGGACAGTGACTCACACAATGTTGCTCTTCTTTGTATTATGACTATTAAGGGATAAAGTCAGCTCCCCCCCCCCCCACATACTCACACACACACACACACACACACACACACACACACACTGTAGGAAGGAAAGGTTGACGAAAGGGTGCATGAAAAGGGAGAAAATAGCACAAGTTTGTTGGAAGAAATTTAAAAAATACATAAATCACACCCTCCAGGGAGAAATCCTAAGAGCTCAGGAGGGAGAGAGAGAGAAGAAGGAGCAGGACAAGGAAGAAGAAAGAAGGAGGGGGAGGAACAGGAGAAAGAAGAAACGAGGAGGACGAGGGAAGAAGATGCAGGATGAGCAGGAGGGAAAGGACACCTCCTCCAGCACACATTCTCCCTTTTGACCCAGCCTCCCTGGCCTCCCCATCACACTCTCCATGACATCAGCTACATTCTGCCTTGTGGGCAGTTCCTGACACCTGTTTTAGCTGCTCCCTGGATTTAATTGTCAATAGCTGTTCAGGTCCAAGAGGAGAAGGGGCGGAGCAAAATGGCGGGGTGAGCTGACCCAGGATTCTCTCCCCTCCAAAATACAACAAAGGATTGGAAAAACTGAATTTCAGAGAACAAATCTAATGCCAACTCGTTAGAGACCTACAATACAAGAAGGTGGAGATTATAAACCTTGCCGATGGCCTCGTAGGTGCTGGAACGGGTAGGAGAGAAGGTCGCTCCCTCCCCTAAAGTCTGTGATTGCTGCTGTGTGGGTCTGGGATGGAGCAAGAGAGGGGCCACGCGACTGGGGGATCATCCAGGACTCCTGTCACTGGTTCAGTGGCACCCCGCTGATGAGGGAAAGCTTCCATCCGTGGGGACCCCATAAACCCAGGGCCTAGGAAGACCAGAGAACAGAACTGATCTGAATCCAGATTGTTGCGCCAGAATAGCAGCACCTCCCTCCCGGCAAAGCCACTGGGCGCTGCCATCTTGGCCGAAGGCAGAGAGCTCAGAACACGTGGCTCTCAACCCCCATCTAGTGGTGACAGGCTGTAACTGCAACCAAATTCTACCACCGTGTGAAAAAACTGCTCCTCTACCATCCAGCAATTTATAAAAGCCCCAGACCAGAAGGAAAACAGTAAAACATATAATTAAGTCCTGAGGACTTGGAATTAGGTAAACTAAGTGATAATCAGTTCAGAGCAGCTATAATCAAAAAACTCAATGAGGTAGAGAGAAAGATAGAGAAACAAGCCAATGAGTTCTGGAGTTACTTCACAAAAGAGATTGAACTCATAAAGAAGAATCAAACAGAATTACTAGAGATGAAAAACACAATAGACCAGATAAAACAGAATACGGATTCCCTCAATGCCCAGGTAGACACCATAGAAGAGCAAATTAACATAATTAAAGATAGACAGGCTGAATGGCTCCAGACAGAGGAAGAAAGAGAACTAAGAATTTAAAAAATGAGGAAAATCTCTGAGAGATAGTGGATTCAATGAGAAGTATGAACTTAAGGATCTTAGGAATTCCCAAGAACGTGGAAAAGGAAAATGGAGTAGAAAGTGTGCTTGACAAAATTATTGAAGAGAACTTCCCAAATCTAGGGATTGATGTAGAAATGTGTGTAGAGGAAGATTTCAGATCTCCTATATTTGTCAATGTAAAAAGAGCTACTGCAAGGCACATAGTAGTACAATTGGCAAGAAGGAAAGATAAAGAAAGAATACTCAGGGAAGTAAGAAAAAAGAAGAGAATAACCTATAAAGGAGCCCCTATCAGACTTTCAGCGGATTTCTCTACAGAAACCTTACAAGCTAGGAGAGAATGGAGTGACATATTCAAAGCTTTAAAAGATAAAAATCTTCAGCCAAGAATACTCTATCCAGCAAGAATTTCCTTCAGACATGCGGGAGAAATTAAATCTTTCCAGACAAACAAAAGTTAAGGGAATTTGTAACGAAAAGCCCTCTACTACAAGAAATCCTCAAGAAGGCTTTCATACCTGAAAAAAGAAAAAAGGGAGAAAGGGGTCACAATCCACAGACTAGGGAGACTGATGGATAGAACCAGAACAGCATAGCAAATATTCAACTATAGCATTAGGGTAAAGGTAAGGAAACTACCAAAGCAAGGACGATCTTATCACTCTAACTACAAATTCATAACACGAGCTGGAATAAGAAATGAAAATAATTATTTAGGAGGGTAAGAGCAAAGGGTCTAAATCAGTATTGGCCAAGTAAGTAAGAGACCACCAGAGAATAGACTGTATTATACACGAGATTCTAAATACAAAATTCAGGGTAGACACTAAAATAAAATACAGAACAGAGTCACAAATCATAAATAAGGAAAAATCTAAGAAACCCAGCATAAGAAATTGCAGTATTAAATGGGTAGGCTAAAGCACACAGGAGAAGAAACGCAGGAAAACAAGATAATGAGCGACACATTGACAGCATTAAGTCCGCATGCATCAATAATCACTCTCAATGTAAATGGATTGAACTCTCCAATAAAAAGACACAGAGTGGCAAAATGGATTAAACAACAAGATCCAACAATTTGTTGCCTCCAAGAAACACACCTCAGCCCCAAGGACAAAAACAGGCTCAGAGTGAAGGGGTGGAGGACAATACTTCAAGCTAATAGCAAGAAAAAAAAGGCAGGTGTTGCAATTCTTATATCAGACAGTGGATTTCAAAATAAGACAGGTAAAGAGAGACACAGAGGGACAAAATATAATGATCAAAGGGACACTTCATCAAGAAGAAATAACGCTTATAAATATGTATGCACCCAACACAGGAGCACCAAGATTCATAAAGCAACTATTAACAGACCTAAGGGAAGATGTTAAAAACAACACAATAGACAGGAACAAGACAAGGGTGCCCACTTTCATCACTCCTATTCAACATAGTACTGGAGGTGTTGGCCAGAGCAATTCAGCAGGAAAAAGAAATAAAAGGAATCCAAATAGGTAACGAAGAAGTAAAACTCTCGTTGTTTGCAGACTACATGATCTTATATATAGAAAACCCCAAAGAATCCATAGAAAAACTATTAGAAATAATCAACAACTACAGCAAAGTAGCAGGGTATAAAATTAACGTGCATAAATCAGTAGCATTTCTATACTCTAACAATGAACTAACAGAAAAAAAACTCAAGAACTCAATCCCATTCACAATCGCAACGAAAAGAATAAAATACCTTGGGATAAACTTAACCAAGGAAGTGAAGGATCTATACAATGAAAACTACAAGACTTTCTTGAAAGAAATTGACGATGACATAAAGAGATGGAAAGACATTCCTTGCACATGGATTGGAAGAATAAACATAGTTAAAATGTCTCTTCTACCTAAAGCAATCTACAGATTCAATGCTATCCCAATCAGAATCCCAAGAACATTCTTCACAGAAATTGAACAAACAATCCTAAAATTCATATGGGGCAACAAAAGACCGCGAATTGCTAAAGCAATCCTGAGCAAAAACAAAGCCGGCGGAATCACAATCCCCGATTTCAAAACATACTACAAAGCTATAGTGATCAAAACAGCATGGTACTGGTACAGAAACAGGTCCACAGATCAATGGAACAGAATTGAAAGCCCAGAGATAAAACCACACATCTATGGACAGCTAATCTTCGACAAAGGAGCAGAGGGCCTACAATGGAGAAAAGAAAGTCTCTTCAACAAATGGTGCTGGGAAAACTGGACAGCCACATGCAAAAGATTGAAAATTGACCATTCTTTTTCACCACACACCAAAATAAACTCAAAATGGATCAAAGACCTAAAGATTAGGCCTGAGACAATAAGTCTTTTGGAAGAGAATATAGGCAGTACACTCTTTGACATCAGTTTCAAAAGAATCTTTTCGGACACTATAACTCCTCAGTTGAGGGAAACAATAGAAAGAATAAACAAATGGGACTTCATCAGACTAAAGAGCTTCTTCAAGGCAAGGGAAAACAGGATTGAAACAAAAAAACAGCTCACTAATTGGGAAAAAATATTTACAAGCCCCTTATCCGACAAAGGGTTAATCTCCATAATATACAAAGAACTCACACTGCTTAACAACAAAAAAACAAACAACCCGATCAAAAAATGGGCAGAGGACATGAACAGACATTTCTCGAAAGAAGATATGAATATGGCCAATAGACACATGAAAAGATGTTCATCATTGCTAATCATCAGGGAAATGCAAATCAAAACTACACTAAGATATCACCTTACACCCGTTAGATTGGCAAAAACATCCAAAACCAAGAGCGACAAATGTTGGAGAGGTTGTGGAGAAAAAGGAACCCTCATACACTGTTGGTGGGAATGCAAACTGGTACAGCCACTATGGAAAACAGTATGGAGATTTCTCAAAAAGTTAAAAATAGAAATACCCTATGACCCAGCCATCCCATTACTGGGTATCTATCCTAAGAACCTGATATCAGATATCTCAAGAGTCTGTTGCACCCCTATGTTCATTGCAGCATTATTTACAATAGCCAAGACGTGGAACCAGCCTACATGCCCAGAAACTAATGATTGGATAAAGAAGATGTGGTATATATACACAATGGAATACTACTCAGCCATAAAAAAAGACGAAATTGGCCCATTCACAACAATGTGGATGGACCTCGAGGGTATTATGTTAAGCGAAATAAGTCAGTCAGAGAAAGACGAACTCTATATGACTCCACTCATAGGTGGAAATTAGTATATTGAGAAGGAGATCTGATTGGTGGTTACCAGGGAAAAGGGGGGGTGGGGGGAGGGTACGGAGGGGGAAGTGGTGTACCCACAACATGACTAACAAAAATGTACAACTGAAATCTCACAAGGTTGTAATCTATCATAACATTAATAAAAAAAATAAAAAAATAAAAAAATAAAAAATAAAAAAATAAAAAATAAAAAAAAAGAAATGATGAGTCTGCAGCAAGAAAGGGATGTTTCTTTTCTTTTCCTGGTGAGGAAGATCTGCTCTGAGCCAACATCTGAGCCAATCTTCCTCCAATTTTGCATGCAGGATGCCTCCACAGCATGATCAATGGGTGGAGTAGGTCCACACCCAGGATTTGAACCTGCGAACCTTGGCAGCAGGAGAGTGCTTGGAACTTTACCTACTCTGCCATGGGGCTAGCACCAAGAAAGGGTTTTAATCACAAGGCAGTAAAGCAAGAAGGTGGGAGAATGAGTCTCAAATCTGCCTCCTCGAAAATTAGGACTGAGGGATATTTATGGTGTAAGAGGACGAGGGATCAGAAATATTGGGTTAGTTGATTGGAGGCAAGGAGGAGGGAGGTATTTTGATGACCTGCACAGGCATAGTCGAACTGCATGCCTCTTCAGAGGACACGTGGCAGCACAGGCATGATCTGAGGGTGGAGCTTTTATCTCCCTGATAAGGAGAGTTCACTTATCAGGCACCTGTTCAGGCCCAGTCAGTGAGTTGGTGGTCTCAACTGATGAGGATTTTTAGGCTGGCTACTTTTAAAACTGCAGATGAGAAGCCTACTCCGAGGAGCAGGGTTTGCTTGCCCTGTGTTGAGAAACATTTACATTTGTAAGACAAAGCTCCATCTTGTAAAGATGCCTCCTCTCTGTGCCAGGAAGAAGAGAGATGACCTTATCTCTAGAAACTCTTAATCAATGCCAGAGGCAAGAACTTACTTAAGTTGTTTACTGTCTGGCAACCTCATGTAACTGACCACCCCCCCCCCCCCCCAAAATCCTCCTTTGTCTTTGGCTGAGGATAATATTTAAGCGGTCGCTTCTGCCATTTACTCAATCAGGTTTGATTCTTATCTAAAAGTTGTGGGACCGCCCAGTGCCCCTACAGGCACTGATACCATTTTAACTTTTTTACATATTCTTTCCTTTGTCTTTTAAAGAGATAACTCACATACCTGTGCCTTAAATTTAGCCTTACTCTCCACCCATGTTTTCAGCAGAAGCAGCAGCAGCAGCAACATGCCAGCACCAGCTCTGACTGCCCATGGGTCCTGTCCCCATGCTATTCCACACTGTCCTCTAAATAAAAGAGCACTACCACCAGATCTTGAGAGTCCAAGAAATCTTTCTTTCGGCTCCTCAGCTCACCGACCCCACATCATCAACCATCCTGAACCATTTGGCGGTGGACTCCCAATTTCTGGAAAACAACTAAAGCATCTGTTACTGTAGCGACTCGGGCACCAGGGAGGTATTATCTATAGGAACTTAGTGGGCATTGGATAATATCTTGCCTAAGTAGCACAGCTAGCAATGGGTGGGTGAAGCACTACGAGCCACAGTTAAAAATTTTAGTGAAACTTTAGTCACTAATAACTAATAGCTAACCGTTCAGCAGTTTCACCACAGCACTTCTGGCTTACCTAATTCACTCACCATGGGCCACATTTTGGATTATATTTCAGTCAAACAAACTAACTATTAGAGCTCTCTCTAACTTCCTAACCTGCAACATTAAATGCAGAAGCTCTGCTTAGTGAGCCCGTATCAATAAATTCAACCTGATCCAATTTGATGTTCCTCCCACCATTATCCCACATCCTTAGGAGCCATTCCCACACATGTTCTTCGGCTTTCTGTCTGTATAAATTAGAAGAATCAAGTACTTTTCTTAGAGTGTAGGACATCTCCCTGTGGGTCACATTCTGCACCTCCCCTTCAGGGACCCGCTGGGATTTGAATCTAATTATAGGTCTACAAGCAAAGAAGGGTGGTGTGGGTGGGGCCCGGGGAGAATCAGCATTGCATCCCATAGCAATGGCCTCAGGGAGGCCATTGTCTTTTCTCAGGCAATGCAGCAGTAATCCCCTCTGACAGGGGTGGGGAGACCTCTTCCACTGGGCATGGGGAGACCTCTCCCACTGGTGAATAAGACCCATCAGAATCGAGGGGCTCAATGTCTACAGCTTCATCAGGACTTCCCACACATCCTGATCCCAACATCCATGATCCTGTCCTCACTTTGACAGTAGACACCATGCAGGTCTGGGGGTTCAATTTGTGTTGTGATTTACCCAAACAAAGGATGAAGTTGTGCATTTGGTTTTCAGCAGTTTCAGTCCAGCTGATGTGAGATGGGGATTTCCTTCAGGGTGCACCTAGAAGCTCTTTGTCATTTATGTGGCCCTTGAGCTGGAAATGTGAATCCATAAACTCATCTTTTTCTCTCCTTAATCCAGCAACATTAAGAAAAAGCAACCCATATCATTATATGCTTAGTTTTCAAAAAATGTCCAAAAGTACCATATACTTTGCTCCTTGCTTCTTATAAGTGGTTGATTAGAAGCATCCAGTTTTTTGCTTATCTCTATAAACTGTTCATGACATGGACTACCAGAGCTCTTTTTACTAATGGAAATAGAAGCATTAGCACCATGAAATCTAATCAAATTCGACAGCCAATTCCAGAGACCTCAGAATCAATTTTAAAAATTGATCACTAAAATTGTATTTCTCTAGAATGAATCCAGGTACCAAAATCCATATTAGTCAGGATTCTCAAGAGAAACAGAATATGTAAACGATTTATTATAAGAATTGGTTCACACAGTTATAGAGGTGAGAAGTCTCACAATTGGCTGTCTGCAAATTGGAGAACCAGGAAATCCAGTGACATAATTCAGTCTGAGTCAAAAAACTTCAGAATTGGGGGCCAATGGTGTAAGTCCCGGTCTGAGTCTGAAAGCTGAAGAACCAGCAGTGCCAATGTCCAAGGGTAGGAGAAGATGGATGTCTCAGATCAAGCAGAGAAAACAAACTTCCCCGCTTCATGGTTTTGTACCATTCAGGCCCTCTGCCTGATGGATGATGCCCAATGGCACTGGCAAGGGTGAACTTCTGCACTCAGTCAACAATTCAAATGCAAATCTCTTCTAAAAATATCCTCACAGACACATCCACAAATGATAATTTACCAGCTATTTGGGCATCTCTTATCCCAGGCAGGTCAACACATAAATTAACCATTGCACTGTTGTTGAAAACCTGAAGAGAGTGGCACATTCAAGAACCACATCACACAGGCACAGAAACAGCTGTCATTGTCCCAAGACAACAAACCTAAGAGGATATATCCTACTGGCCATCACTGTAAGAGGAGAGAGGAGCTGAGAGAGAACTGAGGTCTCAAGGCCCTGTTGCATGAGTCCTCTCTGCCCGGTCTTTGGGAAGAATCTTCAGAGCAAGAGGGAGCCTGGGAGCACAGGAAAGGTTTTGCTCTCACTTCCCCATGAACTTGGACCACTGTGGATGTTCTGATGCTTGTATATGAGCAATAGTAATAATCAGCCTCATCCTTGGCCTGGAGCCCAGAAATGGTCAGGGAGGCCGTGTTCGCAATCTTGGAGGCAGAGAAGTGAGCAGAGATCCCTGAGGGCTGCCTATTGGTGTAGTAAATCAGGAGTTTGGGGACTGAGCCCAGATGCTGTTGCTAACATGAGACCTCATTATAATGCCCAATGTCATTGCTGCTTCCAGCACTGGAGTTGTTGACCAACTGTGCCAGAGCCCCAGATGCTGAGGGAGGCTGAGTCAGGGCAGACTGGGCCCAGGACCCTGAAAAGAGGAAAAACACACTCTGATGAGCTCAGTGCTGGAGCTCAAATGAGCCTGAGGACGAGGGCACAAAAGATCAGTCCAGATGTCACCATGTTCCCTTCCCTGGAGGCCTCATCTGTGCCTTGAGCGAGGAGGGTGAGGAGGAGCTGAACTCAGGCCATGGTGGAGACGCCCCAAGAGCACTGCCTTCTGAGACCCCAACCTTGGGCCTGGCTCCGTGAGACCTCTCTTATCCCTCCCACTGCCTCAGAGGAGGGAGGGGCCTCCATGCTAATCTGCTTCTTGCACCTGCCTCTCCTCACTCCCATCTGACTTGGCCCTAGATTCTAGATGTTTCTCCATCTCTGGAATGCAGAGCTTAGCTGAAGGGATTAAAAGTCTGTGACATGTATTTTCACTGTCCCAGCAGAATAAACACATGACAGTGGTCAGGGATTAGGGCCAGTCTAGGAATGTCCCTCTCCTTCCTACTGTGGAAGGTATAGTGTAGATGGTTGAGTAATTCTGGGTATCCTCCCCTGTGCTATGTGGGAAGAGAGTAATAAAAGGGTCCATAATGGCCAGCAGAGATCCATCTGCTTCTGTGCCCAAGAATAAGAGGCAGAGCTGGGGCCTGTCATTCTCTCTCACTCCTTTCTTGGTCCTCCTCACTTGGATTGGGCCCTCATGCATCCCTTTGTTCCCAGGCTCTGCAGTGGCCTGAGGCCTGCAGACATTAATTGGCACATCTGGACAAAGATGAATCCAAGCACAATAGGTATGGGATACCCCTTAACTCTGTGTCCCACTTACCAGGATCTTAGGGGCAACACCTACTAGGACTTCACACAGGACAGGGTAAACTACAGCAAGCACCTTTCTCAAATCCAGGCCCTCACTGCCCCCTGGTGGCCACAGGTAGTGAAACCTTAACCCCAGTGATGACAGTCAACTAGCACCTGCATCCCTGGACTCCCCTCCGCCCTCTTGATCCTCTCAGCCCAGTAGCAGGCCTCTGGCGTCTAAAATCCATCCAACCTCATTTCTCTTTGTCTCCAGCTTCCTCCAGAATGGCATGTGTCACCTGACACACCCGATGACCCAGATCCTCCCACTCAGGACCACTGTGCTTGTCCCAGGATGGCCTTGAACAGAGTTCGTGCTCCTGACACAGCTCTGGGATGAGGGCTGAGGAAACATTAAAGGCTAAAGAAACCAAGTAGGAAGGCTGGATGAGACAAATGGGATGAAGAAAACACCAACTGGATTCTCACAATGTTGACAGAGAAAATATCCTTAAAGGCAAGAGCTCAGTAGGATTGAGAACCACCAGATAGAGAGCAGGAGTGGAATTCCTGTGTTTGAGAACCTGGGAGAGGATCGGGATGGGCCTTAGGGTGCCAGCTGCACAGATCTCTCCCCATAGTGTGTCTGCCCATTACACGGGACACATGATGTTCTTTGTCGTGCCCTCTATGTAACACATGGAGATGACCTCACCTCAGAGCTGTGTGTCTTCCTGAGTGAAAATCTCCACCATCCAAATAGAGATGCTTGAATTGGTGTGTGTTCCTAGACAGAGGTGGGTTTTGGGACCAAGGAATCAGGACTGACTCATCTTTGCCAGGTGGACATGGAAATGTCCTCAGGAAATGAACCAGGAGTAATACAGATGAAAAGTCTCTGATGAAACTATTTTAATATCAATGTTCAGCATATCACAGATGCTTCCAAGAGCAAAGAGAGGTGGCTTCCCAGCAAAGGGTAGGTAGACCATCCTGATAGCCTCAGCATTGTGCAAGAGGTTATGGGTTGTTGGACAAAGTGAAAATTCTGGATTTGAGATGATTGCTAGGAAAGATAAAATATCCAAAGAGATGCATTAGAATCTGAGTGGGCCCTGACCGAGAAATTACCTGAAAAGTTGACTCTGTGACTGCATTGAATAAAAAATCATTGGCCTACATGGTCCCAGAGAGACAATTAAAACATTTCAAATTTCTTCTATCAAAATCAACCATTCCAGGGCAAGCCCAGTGGCATGGTGGTTAAGTTTGCATGCTCTGGTTTGGCACCCTGGGATTCACAGGTTTGGATCCCAGGTGTAGACCTAGCACCACTTGTCAAGCCATGCTGTGGGAGCATCACACAGAAAATAGAGGAATAGTGGCACAGATGTTAGCACATCGACAATCTTCCTCAAGCAAAAAGAGGATTACTGGCAACAGTTGTTACCTCAGGGCCAATCCTCCTGACAAAAAATAGTAAATAAAAAATAAATCATTCCCACATCAACAAAATATATTGTTTCAATGTTTACTGTTGTATTATTAGAGAAAAGGAAAGAGGCTATTCCTACAGTTGGAGGCACTGCACACACAAGAACAAAGCACACTGGAGGCTCCAGAAACATCATATGGGAGACACCCTGGCCACTCAACGTCTAGCTAGTGGTTCTACTGTAAAGCTCCCTATTGTAAAATAGTAACCATCTCTCAAAAGGAAATTTGGGAGCATCTCAGAGGAGAAAACACTAGAAGAGGCATGGGCGCTCCCACAGTCCCATCCTCCTCTAAGTAACTGGTAAACTACCAGGCCTGTTCCTGCAGTCACGGAGCAGGACTTACCTCAAATGTCTCAGAGGATGAAATGAGCAGTGGCCACTCTGCTTCCTGCTGGTTTTACACACAAGGTCATTGTCCCAAAAACACAATGGGCAGGTGTGGCCTCTGACCAGCACTGCACACACACAGCCTTATTGTGTGTCCAATGCAGAGTCCCCTTTCCACTGTGCCGTGACCCAACTACTGAGGGTCCATGTGTGTCACTGTTCCAGCCTGGATGATTAAAGCATGAAGGTACTGACTGTTTCCTGGGGACAGGAAGAAGGTATGCGGTAAATGATTTGAAAAGATACCTAAATGGAGAAACTTATGAGGTCTGAGGTCCCAGGTAAGGAGACTGCCCGCCCTGATTTTACTAGGAGTGAGGTCATAGACAGGATGTGGCATTTTCAGGGCCGAAGCTGGGAGAAGAAGCAAAAGCTGAAGCTGGCCAAGTGAGAAGAGTTGGTCACTGCACCAGGTCATCTGGGCCGAGGCCCAGCTTCATTCAAATGCCCAAGAATTCATGGCCAGAGAGTTATCTGTACATGTCCTTAGTGGTTCGTTGTGACTGGATGTCCACCTAGAAATTGGATGGATCATTATGGAAATAAGTGACTTTTGGGGATTCCTAGAGAATGGGGGCCATGCTCACCAGAAGTCTCGTGTGGAACAAAGAAGCCATTTAGGTAGGAGCTCATCCTAATGAGGAGACAGTCCACATGGAGGGCACTTCCAGGGGAAGGAATCAGGGATCTGAGGGCAGGTGCAATTCTGAGAGAGCGCAGAGTCTGTCACTCATGTTCTCACCTCAAAACTCCCTTGGTTGTAGGTCAAAGATGAGGGACACTAAAAAGAACAGATCTTTATTTAATCCATACTTCCCTTCGTTCTCATTTGTGAAAAAATATCTTCATATGTTTTCTTCACTTGCTCTTGCTTCAGGAATGGGCATGCAGAAGAACAATGCAGCAAGGGGTCCATCCTAAACACAGCCTGGAGCACACGGAGTGGAGTACGACAACGTCATTTAGGGAGAACTGAATCCAGGCTGGGCTGCACAGGTGTGGGAGAACAAGACGTAAAGTGAGGATTTCCCTGAAGACTGTGGGAGATCCACCCAAAGACACGGGTGTCGATGTGACTGTTCCTACAATTAGTCACCTTTTAGAACCACCAAACACAGGCAAAGAGGAAGGTGTCATTGTCCCCCGACACTGACATCTGCATATCCCGTACAACTTCATGACGAGAAAGTAGAACAGCTGAGAGAAGAGAATTCTCACGTCGAGGCTGCATGAAGCCCTGTCTGCACAGGCCTGAGGAAGCATCTTCAGAGGAAGGAAGGAGGCTGTGAGCACAAAAGAGGTTTTCGTCTCACTTCCCCATGAACTTGGACCACTGTGATAAGGATCAGCATTGATATATGAGCTACAGTAATAATCGGCCTCGTCCTCAGCCTGGAGCCCCGAGATGGTCAGAGAGGCCGTGTTCCCAGACTTGGAGCCAGAGAAGCGATCAGGGATCCCTGAGGCTCGAGAACTGGCACTATAAATGAGGAGTTTGGGGGCTGTGCCCGGGTGCTGTTGGTACCAGGAAACATAGTTATAACTCCCAATGTTGCTGCTGCTTCCAGCACAGGAGATGGTGACCGACTGTCCCAGAGTCCCGGACACTGACGCAGGCTGAGTCAGGGCAGACTGCGCCCAGGACCCTGGGAAGAGAAAAAACACTCTGGTGAGTTCAGTGAAGGGCCCAGCTGAGCCTGAGGAGAAGGAGACAAAGCATCAGCCCAACTACCCCCATGGTCCCTTCCCTGCAGGTCTCACCTGTGCCCTGAGTGAAGAGGCTGATGAGGAGCAGAGCCCAGGCCATGGTGGAGATTCCCCAACAGCACTGCCTTCTGAGACCCCAACCCGGGGCCTGGCTCCCCCAGACCTCTCTTATCCCTCCCCTGGCCTCAGAGGAGGGAGGGGCCTCCATGCAAATCTGCTCCCTGCACCTCCCTCTCTTCACCCCCTCTGACCTGTCTCTTGATTCTAGATACCTTTGCATCATTGGACAGCAGAACACACTCGTGAATTAAAACTTCCTAAAATGTTCTGAGTCAGTACACACTGAGTACGTAATACTATGCAGAAATGGATTGAGGCCAGAGATGTCCCTACCTTTCCTGTTGTGGAATCATGGTTGTTCCTGGGTGAGAAATCCCTGGACTCCTCCCCATGCTGGGTGGGGAAAAGGTGAGGACAGGGCAGGGTCCCAGGCTGGCTGATAGATCCAATTGCTTCATTACCCTCATATCAAAGGCAGAGCTGGGGACCCTGTATCCCCTCAATCCTTCCCCCTCAGTTAGGAGGGATCCTCTGTGTCTGCAGTGGTTTGAGACTGAGGCCGGAGGCTGATCCCTGGGGATTTATCAGCACTTTGAGAGGAAGATTTGTTGGGGCATAACCACTTCAGGACATAAGAGGGGGTCAGAGAAGAGCGGCTCTTGGAACTTCATCCAGAACACAGCAAGCCTAAACAAGGACCTTCCCAAAACCAGGCCCTCGCTGCCCCCTGGTGGCCTCAGATAGTGCAGTGCAAGCACCAGGGAAGGCAGCTGAGTGGGAGGGGAAAATCTCTCTTCCCCTCCCCTCCTCAACTCCCTCCCCATCCAGCTCAGTACCAGGTCCCCTGATCCCTTCTATTTCCTTCTATGCTCAGTTTCCATTGTACAATAACTGAGTCAGGAATAGAATGTGTCACTTGGTAAATTAGCTGGCTCCTCAGTCACCTCAGGACTATATAGGATGTCCCACCACAGCCTCACATGGGGTAATTGCTTGTGAGGCAGCTCTGGGCTCAGGGCTGAGGAAACACTAGAGGTGAAATAAACAAACCCCAGTGGGTCGGGAGAATGAGAAGAATGAGACCAGATGAAGAGGGATTGGCTTCTCGATGTGTGGAAAGATAAAACACTGCCTGAGGAACAAGAGCACTGTAGGACTGAGCAGAACTTAATAGAAAGCAGGGGCTGGATTCCAGAGTTTGAGGATGTGGGAGGAGAGCACTGGGGTCAGATTTGGCATGAGGCCCCCTTTCCGGGAACCTGTCCTCAGGGGCATGCTTTGGTGTCACTGGAAACAGGGGACTTTTCTTCCTATTGTGCTCTTTGTGCACACTGAGACAACCTCACCCCAGTGCTGTGCACATTCCTGAGGCAAATTCTCTTCCACCCACAGAGATTTGCTTGATCTAGTGCATTTGTATCCAAGGGAAAGGGTTTGAGGGAAAGATTCTAAGAAGGACTGTCTGTAAAACTCGTGTAAAAATTATGGAAAATCCTCAAGTGAATTCTCTTTTCATTTAGAAAAATACCCAACCTATTCACTTGGCATTTCAGTCATCACGTGAACTGTCTGTTGCCCACAACTCATCCCACGTCCCTCTTCTCAGACCCCAGTGGATGATTCCTCACCCCCAAAGGATTTTTTTCTGGTGCTATACTTGGCCAATTTCCCACTACCTCAGTGCCTTTGCACAGGCCGATCTCTGTCTGAAATTTGCTTGTCTTCATACTTCATAACATCTGGATATTTCTGAGGACACAGTAATGTACCTCAACCACCCCCAATAAAGTCTGCTTTTTGAATAAATAAAGGACAGGACTCAGGTGGGCAAGTTGAGCTGCTACATTTGCCCAAAGAGCCTGCAGGCCATATTCAGGCAAGTTAGAGGAATGTTCCCAGCCAGGTCTGAGGAGAGGACTCCAAATAGAAACAGGTTTTGGTGCAGTTTCCTCATATGTCCCCCAGCAAATGTCACACTTGGGGCTCTGCTTGCACTCTCCTGCTCTCTCTGCAGTCACCCAAGGCTTAGAGGAGGGAAGGGGGGCACAGGATCTGATCTTTCCCATGTAAGCCCTTCCTGGAAAATAGGTTTCTGGCTGCAGAGAAGGCTGAGGACTTATTCCTCCCTGCTCTGAAGCCCGAGGGAGTGGAGAGTCCAGCCTCACTGAGAAGATATCCATTATTTCCTTTCCCAAGGACAAAGCAGGGAGCGGGCCTGGCTTTCCCTCCCCACCTCTCCTTAGGGTGGATGTTCACAGCATCTGTCCCCAGCCTCTGCAGTGGCCTGAGATTCAGTCAGAGTTGATGCCCAGAGGGGTTAACTCTCCTGTGTAGAGAAGGACTGAGTGGGGACAAGGGATTGTGAGTGTGTCTCCCTTGGAGTAACTGGGGAGAAAGAAGCTCCTGGAACCTCCTACAGCCAGGAAAATCCTCAGCAGTGTCTTGGGGGCCATTGCAGTTCCCAAACGTAGACCTGCACTGCCCCCTGGTGGCTCAGATGGGAGACCCTGACAGGAGGGGAGAGATCCAGGAATCTCTGCTCTGCTCCCCATGCACCCTTCCCCTATCTCCTTCCCAGATCTGAACTTGCTCCTCTCCCAAACCCCACGATTCCCTATCATCCAGCCTCTCTTCCATGGCTCAGTTCCAGCAACTCTTCCGGAATGGAATGCGTCATCTGTCAAATCTGCTGGACAAAATGTTCCCCCCTCCAGATGCTCAGCTTCACCTGGGACCCTCGTCAATGGATCACTGTTTGAGAGGCAAGTCTCAGTTCTGCACCATGAAAACATGGGGTATAAATTGAATTCAGCACTGGTATTAGAGATGCAGGAGAGAAATGGGACAAAGAGAAAACATTCTAGAATCTCAATTTGTCTGACATGAAGCTTCAGGAGGGGAGATACTGAGAGAATGAGGAGGTTCCACAAACCCTCAGATATGTTGTCTTAGCAAGGAAGGAGAAGGTGGACAGGTGTGGAAGGAAGCTTGGCCTGATGGCCCATGTCCAGGTACCTCCCTTCAGAGTGGATTCCTGACTGGACACATTAGGCTCTGGCTCCTCCTTTATCATTTCCAATGTCCCTCTTATGAAAGTCAGAACTGAGAGCACCCTGCATACCTGGAGTGAAGACTTTCCCCTGTGGATAAATGTGGGATTTCTAGTTTTTCCACAAAGACTCGGAATGGGATGGAGTGGGCTGAATAATGGCCTCAAAGATATGGGGTCTAATCATTTACAGGTCCTGTAAAGGTTACCATATTTGGAAAAAGTTTCTATGTGGTTGTGATGAAATTAAGGATCTTGAGAAAAGAAGATTGCCCTGGAATAGCTTGGTGGACTCTAAATGCACTCACAAGTGTCCTCGTAAGACAAAGAGGGAGAGCTCACACACTCAGAGGAGAAGGCCATGTGACCATGAGACAGAGATCAGTGATGTGGCCACAAGCCAAGGATGCCGGCAGCCCCCAGAAGCTGGAAGAGGCAGGAACACGTTCTCCCCTAGAGACACTGGTGGGAGCCCAGACACCCCGGACACCTTGATGTCGAGCCAAGGAAATCCTGGGCTGCAGCCTGTGAGAGAATCATTTCTGTGATCTGTCGCCACCCAATTTGTGGGAATGTGTTACACAGCAGCCACAGGAAACTGTCACATGAGGTAAACACTCTGCTCTGAGATGACCGGATATTGCAGGTTAGGCTCCTTAGAAACGGTAGAGGGACTTGGCTCTCAGCCTGCAGACCCTCCTTCCTTACTTTCCTCTCACCACACAGACTGATTAGGTACCTTTTTGGGGCTTCATCTTTCTTGCCCTGAGGACCACTGTACTCTGTTGACTGTCTCCAGCACCCTAAGGGTCAACTGGCCTGGCTGCCACTTCTCTTTTGCCACTCACCTGGCTCCTGTGGTTAAGCCTCAGCAATGTCCTCTATCACTTTGGGGTCCTGCCATCCCTATTTCTATCAAGGAGCCTCTTCTTACCCACCTCTCCCACCTGGCCCTGCCTGGAGGAGAGACGCCCACTGAGCCCCTCAATGATGCTGGTACTTCTCTGCCAGTGCATTCTTTATTACTGCAGTAAACGCTGTATCCTCCAGCCTCTACTGAAGACAGTCTCCCCTGAGGAGGGGTCCATCCTTACCTGGTAGAGCCACTCAGCTATAAGCTTTCTATGCCTCTTGATCCCTTTCCCCAGCAGCTCCATGGCAAGTCTGACACATCACTGCACTGGTGTGGACCATCATTTTCTCCTTTCTCCTAAGAGTCCCCCGAGCAGCAGCCTTGCAGATGGTCAGGACATCCACACCAGGGGGTTAAATCGTGCATCTCTGGGGAGTGTTTTCAACATACACGAGTCAGAACAAATGTATAAGTGAAGAAAGCTTCCAGGAGAAACCAAAAAAAAGTGAAAGAACTCACTTTGTGAGGTTTCTGAATGCGGGTAGAAATACAGTCAGCCAGAACCCTTCAACCAAGAATCCAGAAAAGAAAAACACAGAGCCAATGGCTGAACAAGGCACCGTATCAGACTGTTCTGATTGAGCCGAGGCCCACATCCAGGACTCCTCCCTGCCCTGTCCAGCACGTCTAGACAGCAGGGGTAAAAGAAGCACGGATGCACCTCAATGAGGAATCCTTGGGAGGCTCGAAGAACGAGAGAAGAATATAATGATTTCCCTGAGAGAGAATATGATATTTTTACATTTTCATGAGGAATGATGTCAATGTAGGATTTTCATGCCCTAGATCCCAAAAGGATCACTCTGCCTTGAGTTGTGACAGAAGAAGAGACAGAAAAAATGAATGAATGTCAACAGCTGACTGATGGATGGATGAACAACCATCCATCAATACAATACAAGGTGGTACATGCATACAATGGAATATTATTGGCTGATAGAAACAAATGAAGTACAGTTACATGTTCCAATGGGGATGATCCTTGAAAACATGATGACAAGCGGAAGAAGCCACACACAAAGGGCCACATCTTCTATGATTCCATATATGTGACGTGGCCAGAAGAGGCACATCCACAGACATAAAGAATGGTTGACAGAGAGTGAGCAAGTGGAAAGTGGGGAGTGATTGCTAATGGATGAGGTGTTTCTTATAAGGGTGATCTAAAATATTCTGGAGTTAGAGTGTTAAAGGTTGCACACACTTGTAAAAATATTAAAAACCACTGAAATGTACAACATAAAATAATGACTAATGGAAAGTGAATTATACCTCCAGAAAGTATTAAGGCCTCTGGGCTTAATGGATGCAAACCAGTCTCAAACGGTTCAGAAAATGAATCATTTCTGTGAGTGTTTCTGTATGTATGTGAGTATATATCTGTGTGTGTGTGCGTGTTTATTATAGAGAGAGAGAGAGAAAGGGAGAGAGAGAAAATTATAATGAAAAGCAAATGTGGCAAAAGATGAAGAGTTTGTGAGTCTATGAAAAGGATATGCAGGAGTTTATTATATAACTTTTTCATATTTTTTAAGTTTCTAATTATTTAAAAATAAAAGAAGAACAAAGGAAAAATAGAAGGGTGGCTGAGTTAGGGACTAGGGACTCGAGTTAGCCCAGATGAGCCTTTGGTCTCACGTCACTATGAGCTTGGGTCACTGTGGTAAATCTGGCTTTAAATCTGGTAAAAGCTGGCTGCGTACCAGCAACAGTAATAATCAATCTCGTCCTCAGCCTGCGGCCCAGAGCTGGCGAAGGAGGCTGTGTTCCAGACTTGGAGCCAGAGAAGGGATCAGAGATCCCTGAGGACTGAGTATTGACGCTATAAATCAGGAGTCTTGGGTCTGTGCCCAGGTGCTGTTGGTACCAGAAGACTGAGGTATGATGTTCAATGTCACCACTGCTTTCAGCACAGGAGATGGTGACTGACTCTCAAAGCCATGAACACTGAGGGAGGCTGAGTCAGGGCAGACTGGGCCCCAGATCCTGCGAAGAGGAAAAACACACTCTGGTGAGTTCCATGCTGGGGCCCAGCTAAGCATAAGGAGGAGGAGACAAAGGATCAGTCCAGATGTCCCCGTGGTCCCTTCCCTGGAGGCCTCATCTGTGCCCTGAGTGAGGAGTGTGAGGAGGAGCAGAGCCCAGGCCATGGTGGAGACGCCCCAAGAGCACTGCCTTCTGAGACCCCAACCCTGGGCCTGGCTCCCTGAGACCTCTCTTATACCCTCCCCCTGCCTCAGAGGAGGGAGGGGCCTCCATGCAAGTCTGCCTGCTGCACCTGCCTCTCCTCACCCCCTCTCACTTGGTCCTTGATTCGATATACTTCTGCATCCCTGCACAGCTGATCTGAAGAGATTCAAACATTTTGACATGTACTTTCTGAAGATCAGGAACTTGAATTTTTTTATACCTGATTTACACAGGAGAGGAATCATTTTAATGAGCTCCTGGTCCATCAGAGTCTCTGCTGGGATATGACTGTCTCTCTGTGACCATTTCAGGCCTGGGGCACTCCTTTCCGTGCCTTCTGATGCCTGCCCACTCTTCAGGGACTCCATACTATTAGGAAAGTGTCGCTGCCCACCCCCAGGGAAACACCTGCTATTTGGTAGTTGGTTGGTGGTGGGGGGTCTCCCCAGCTGCAGTCTTGTCACTTCCCCACCCTCACTTCTTTGTGCTGAAGCAGCTGAAGCATTGGATTTCACAAGGTGTTCTGTCACCTCCAGGCCACTGAGAGCATCAGGTGCACAGGTGTGAGGGACCCAGTGAGAGACAAGGAGCACTGAGCAGGAGGCACAGTGCTCACCCCGAATCTGTTTCTCCCCATTCTGCCGTTTCCATTGTTGATTAGGTGACTTCTCCTTTCTTAGCTTCTGATTCTCAACATAAGAAATGAAAACAAAATAGGCCACTCGCCTTTGTATGTGGCCTAAAATGAGATTAATGAGAGAGGAGAGTGCAGGTTTGACAATGGGGCACCTCTATGCACACAGCAGTGATATTTATTTTGGACTTTCTATTATCCAAAAATTGTATCCCACTTTATCTTTTATTTATTGGAAAACACATAAAATGTGTTTTTTGCTTGTTTTCCTCCACCTCACCATGTCCACAGACCAAGACAAAAATGACCTTCCAAATCCTGGAACATGGAAAAACCATTGTGAAAATATTTCTTCCTGTTCCTTTCATTAAAGAGATTTTAAAACTCTTGTTCTTCTTTCTTTTTTCTATTGCCAATGGTTCAAACTGCTGTAATTTTTTCAAAATAAAAATAGTTTTATCCGGCACGAGTTCCATTTAAGGTGAAGGAAGCATACACTGCCCTTTACCCCCACCAAATGCAGCTATAAAACCTCGACAGAATTCGTGGGGGGTTATTTGAATACTTAAAAAAGTTAATCATATGAGGCAGACAGTGGGAAGACACTGGTATTTGCAGTCTCAGTGACACTGGGTAAGTTTCCCATTTTTCCTTCGCCATCGCATGACCTGGACTCAAGGCAGCAGAAGACCGGCAGGGGCACCAGTGTGAGGCAGAAAGAGTTGCAGGAGAAGTTCCCTTGTCCTGGCCTAAAGATGCGAAAGAGAGCCCCTAATGCTCACAGCAAATTAAAGAGACTCACAGTTTCCTCTTCTTTTGTTTCTTCTCTCTCTGTTCCCTATGCCTCAATCTCCAGGAAAGTCTCCTGTGGTGGCAGCAGTGACAGTGGAGGCCGTGGAGACAGCTCTTTCTCCTTAGTAGCTGTTTTGCCAACAAGGTGACAATCAAACCATTGCTTTTGTGGCTCTTCGTCATTCTGCTACTTGGCAAGGACACCAGCCCTGTCACAGGGAGTGCCTAACAGTGCAGAGTATCTAAAGTGACAATTTGTTTTGAACAGACATCCAAAAATTCGAGGCCTGGGAGGTAGACCGTGGAGAGGAAGGAGCTTGGAAAGTAATCTGGATGTTGTTTATGATCCCTAGGCTCTCCTCTAAGCCGCACTTACGTGGACTCTGATATAATAAGAAAGAAATTAGGAAAAGATTTTAAGGATAGAGCCACCCAGATACCAGATGAGCCGCTGTGTAGCTCACACTTAGGACAGATCCCAGTAGCAGGTCACAAATCTTACACATTTTACTGGCATAGAAACCACAGTTTTCAAAAAGAATGATAGAACCAGAAACCTGGACTCAACAGGGTAGACATCAGCTAAAACAAAAATATCAAAATATGATTTAAATAAGACCCATAGTTTCATCACAGCAAACTTTACTTTCTTTAAAAAAAAAATAAAGAATATTGGACTTATCCAGGTAGGATGCAAAATCACTTAAGATACAAAGAACCAAGGAGAGGTCAACTACAGTGGAAACGGTAATTAACAGAGGCTAACTCCAATCTGAGAGACATGTTGTCGTCATCTCGTAAAGACTTTAAACCAACTTAAAAGATGATACAAGAAATAACAACAAAGCTTCTAGAAGGAATGGAAAGATAGAAATTCTCAGGCAAGAGGTACAAGATACAATGAAGCTCAGAATGGAAGCACTTCAAATGAAATAGCACTAGATGGGGTTAACAGCAGATTGGGCATTGGGAATAGACTGGTGACCTCCAAGTCATAGCAATAGAACTGTCGAAGGCAAACACAGAGGGAACATGAATTTGATAACACGGAACATTATCAGCGAGTGTGGGAACACTTCAAGTGACCTAATAGATACATATAACTGGAGTTCCCAAACAAGAGGACACAGTGACAGAAAGAAACCACATCTCCAAGATCTCTGTAAACCCAAAGCTTAAGAAACATAAAGGAAACCCCTTCAAGGCTCCTTATAAAGTATTTGTGTGGACACTTTTGCAGACTTCTCATTGGCTTCATTGACCATTAACTTATTAATAAAATGGCAACTAAGAAGTTTGTTGCCTGAAGAATCTATCGCATCATTTCTTCCTCTCTCTCCCCCTCCCCAATCCACACAACAAACTCCAGTCACAAGAGGATTCTCCCTCTGGCCATTGTGGGTGAAACTGAATGAACACCAACTATGTCTGTTCTTCCTAAACCCCGCTAAGCCTGTATTGAAAGTTATAATGATATGCCAGAGTTTTCTTAGGAAACTAAGGAACAGGGATATAGACAACGCAAATTTGGAAGCCAGGATGAACATTGACAAGTTTTAACTGACTTAGACCTGACAAGCAAAGTCCCAAGTCTGCAAATTTCCAACCTGAAATACCATTTTTAACTCTCAATCAGTTGTGAATGTGGAAGAGATGAGTTGACATAAATAAAAAATTAAAATAAGTGGCAGCTGTTCCAGAAGCAGGTAGATCTCCAGATCGTCTCCCCTCCTAGTACTGAGACTGGTGGACCACTGGCCACTACCGCTCCCTGCACAGAGGGTAAAACGCACTGCTGTGGATGAGGGGAGGCCAGGTGGAGTTCACTCTGTGGGCATCATGAGGAGAACCCCCGTGTGCCTCACGAACACTGCAACCTCTACCCATCACTTTCTAAGGGTCATCTCCACTGATGCCTTCTCCTTATAGGCAATAGATGGACAGATTCATCTAAGAGGAAATGGACGTCACCTAGGTGCCAAGAGCAATGATAGCATCCTGTACTGTTCGGGTCTGAGTGGCCTGGATTCTCATTTGTACTTTCCTGTCTGTGCTAGGCTTGTCTTGTCATGAGCCATGTCAGACAGTCCCCATCAGCCAAGAATAAACTCTTTCTCCTCCTCCCAGTGAAGTCATCTCAGATCACTCCCGGAGGCCAGGCCAACTAAGTAGCAGAAAGTGTGGGGCAGCTAATCCCTGTCAATATTCCTGCTAGAGACCCAGGACCTTCCCACATCCAGTAGGGACACATGCCCAAGTCTAGGGGACCCTTCTCTTACCCTGGGGCCTTTTCTGTTGTCTTCAAGAGGGGCTCCTGTAGATCCCAGGAAAGCTCCACTCGAGACTGAGCCTGAGCCTCTGTTAGGATCAGTGTCTCCTGGGGCCTCACCTGATAGACACATTATCCTTTCCTCACTCAGCTGGCTTGTTGTTGGTTCTCACTGTTTCAAACCATGTTGTTTGGGGATGCCGCCTAGGAATGTGTGGGGAAGGAATATAAAAAAATAAAAGAATGACTAACACCAACTTCAGCACTGTGACTAATTGGAGAGTGGTGTTGTTACTGAACCTGAAGTGAGTTTGCTCACCCGTTGCACAGCAAGCCAATCTTTGACACCAAGAGTGGTGGAAGAAAGTAGGAATTTTATTTTTGCACAGCGCTGAGCAAGGAGAGAGGGCAGCTACCGCTGAAATCCCAAACTCCCCAAAAAGCTAAAAGGAAGGGTTTTTATTTGTGGTTTTAGGTAGGGGAGGGGGAGCATATGACCTTGCTGGTCGGAGCTTTCCCACCAGGCTGTATCTCTTTGCGGGGAGATGATCCAGGTTCTTGTCCTTGATGGTGTCTGTCTCCATGGAGGATAGTGGATTCTGGAGCTAGGAAGCCAGAGAGTAAGCAGGGAATGGGTGTTTTGGTTTTAACCCCATATATGCTGGGTTTAATGTGGGGAAACTGATATTAGGGTTGGTATCAACTCCCCCTATTTTATGTCCATCCCTCAATCTTGAGGGATTTGGGGCAGCAACTGTTCTAGCTACTTCCTGCTGAAACGGGGCATAGGTTGTTTCATCTCATTGAACCAGTCTTATAATAAGTCAGTGATGCTGTTTGGCTCCTGAAGTTAGGCCTCTATCATGTAAGTAAGTAACCAGGTATTTAATAAGAAGTTTTTCTAGAGAAACAAAAAGAGAAAAACAAGGTTAATGGTTGGAGCAACCTAAAAACCAGTTTCTGAGCCCGGGGGTAGCCAATCAAGATTCCTAGAAGTCAGGGTAGAAGCATCTTTTGCAGTTTGAAATGTGTCTGATGGTATCATTGGGCACTCAGGTAGCTTTTTGAGTGGCTTACACAGCAGTAGACATGAAACTCTCTTAAGTTTATATTAGGTACTCCAGTTTCAGTTTGTAAGGCTTTAGGAAAAAGGGCAGATTTAGTTTTCAATGACTCCAAATGAAAATAATGGGAAAAAACCCTGAAAATGTTAGTTTGGAGGTTTTTAGCCAGGTATTTTAGGAGACTAGAAGAATTCAACATCCAGTTCAGTTAACAGAAGTAAAACAAACTTTCAAAGACAGTTGAAAAAGCTAAAATCCAATATTTATAAACATGTATTATAGTTTGTATTGAAACATAATCTTCCTCCCTAAAATCACCCTCAATTTCACTAGACATAGCCAAATTAAGACTAACTGGTTTACAAAATAAGTCTAGTTTTAATAAATTTGGCATAATTGTTTACATAAGTACAGCAAGAATAGTAATTGATCATATAGGCTTTTTTAAATCTGCTTTGCTGGAACCTTATAAGGAATCTCAGGTTGAACTTTAAAGGCCTCTCAAGGAAAGCTAAGCAAAGGACCTGTTATCAGATTCTGTCTGCAGTACCTACAGATTTGGGTGAATCCTTCTCTTCGTGAGGTTCCCCAAAATATTGGGGTTCCTTGTACCTGCCAGAGGGAGCAACATTCTTTGTCAACCTTACCAGGTTACAGAACCCATAAGCACAGTACCAGGCCAATATTTCCAAGTGGCTTTATTCCAGAATGTCAACCTTCATTCCTCAAAAGCTGTCTTGTTATATTTAAGCCCATATGTTTTTTTAAATATGATGTTCCAGTCAAAGCCTTGGTAATATAACCAGTGTTTCCAATTGTGTCCTGTTAAAAGAAGACCAGATTCTTAATGGACTTACGCAAACAACCATATTGCCATAAGAATAAGAATACTTCCTCATCAGGGATTTTTGTTTTGGAGGGCTCAGATAGGGAGGAAAAGACAAATGCTTCAAATTTGTTTATAAATTGCTGTAAGTCATAGTTCTTTAAGAGAATAGAGAAAAAGATTTTCTTACCTCTGAAAAAAAGCAAAACATCAAAACTCAGCAATATCTTAATCAAAAAGTCATAAAAATTATAATCATCCCTGTCAGTTTATTCTGTCCTGTGTAATTGGTTCTTGATCTTAATCATCTGTCAGCAGTTTGTGAGGTCATCAGTTTCTCCATTGGAGCTCTGTAATTTTTACCCAGTTTGGTTTTACAATCTGAACGTTTATTGGAAACCTGTATTCTAGAGTGTCAGAGTCCTTGCCATGAATTTCTCTCAAGATGAGACATATTTTAAAAAACATCAAAGAAAAACAGCCACTGTTTATAAATAACAAAACATTCAAAAATGGTAATTAACAAAGGCATTTGACCATGTCTGTGACATATAAAATTTTGAGATAATAACCAGGATTATAGCTGACAATCAGAACAGATCAGATAATTTTTAAAATACTTATATCAATAATACTCATTTATATAATACCATTTATGAAAGTTTATCACTACTTATTTGACAACGCTTCTCATGTAGTTTAACATACAAAATAAGTCTTATTAGTTTAGTATTCTTTTCTTATAGGAAGAGAGCAAATTTCTCCGAGAAGTCCCGGGGCCCTCTGAAAATCCCAGAGAAACTTTTCCTCCTCTTCCAGGTCAAAAGAAAACTTTTATTCAAGACTTGAATATTTGTTTGTCGGGGGGAAGCTTATCAAAAATATTAAGAGCTTTAAAACATTTGTTCAGATAGAAAACAAAGTTCACTGCGAAACCATGTTCAGGTATCTATTCAAAGTGACGACAGAAACAGTCAAGGGGAAACAGAGTTAAAATAGTTAAAAAAAAAGCCTTTTTATAAAGAGCAGATTAAAAATTTAGGAAAATTATCCTTTTAAGAAAGAGGAAACCAAGTTTTAATTTTGTACCACTTTACTTTTGACATATAAGTTTATTTACTTAATTGGATTTACTTTAATCCTGGACAACTTGACTATATATAAATCTCTTTAGGGCTTTACTTTTACAAACCTTTGGTTACTTTTTTACATTCAGAATTTGTCCCAGCACTTTAGGATAAATTTATCTTTCTCAACTCAAGAAACAACAATATTTCCATTCTTTATATCTTTTTACTGAAAACATATACTTTACTTTCTTTGTATACAGACCTTTTAGAAATATATGTTTTCTCATAGAAAATTTCTCAGCATACATAAAACACGTTTATCAATAAACCTAAGCACTTTTTAGTCTCTTTGATATAAGAAACCAAAGGCAGACAAATATATGCTTAGTACTTAACCTTTAATATTTTATCTTATGTGGAAATGACCTACATACCCAATAAACTGTTGTTATTTAACTTAACTTAGTAAAGTTATAAAATTTAAGTTTCCAAAAAGATTTTGGAAGCTGTTTTTAAGTATGCAGACTATAAAACATAATTATTGTACTTAAAACTCTTACCCAGTTTTAGCAATTACTCTTAAAAACTTCGTGTGACATTACAGCAGTTAACTATCATCCTCAGTTGCTTTAAGTACATATATCATAATATAATTCTTATACATATAATTATATATATTTATTTAGTTTATCTGTTCTTAACAACTATATATAGATCATCTACAAAAGCTCCATGAGACATTAAACAAAATTAGCTGTTACACTGAGTTATGAGTTTTGCTGATAAATTTTGTAACAGATATGACATGAGCTCATTTGACCGGTAAACCCAGGCTGTATGTCTGCATCATAGCCAATGTTGATAACTTTGAGGACATGTTCATTTTAAATGAAACCAGCCAACTTAAACAGGCTTTCATTCATCAAAGATCATCTTATATCATGTTAAATAACTCTGTCTCTTAGAAGTTTTTGCATATTCATTAAAGACTGTATTCCATTATGAGAGATTTTGAATCCTCTTCTGAAACAGGTTGCAGAATGGCCATTAAAATTCCAAATTGTCTCAGAAGTTTATTTTTACTTGTTCAATTTTAGATCAGGAATTTTGGGTGAGTTGAAGCAAAAGTCAGCTTGCTGGGAAGCTCAGCAAGAGAGTAGACAAAAGCAGCAGATTTGGGTTGGCTGCTGGCATCTTTAATTATTTAATTATTTTCTCTTAAAGAGGCAGTAAAGTATTTCTAATGTCGATGAAAATAATCCATAACCAATCTGTAAATGAAAATTTGGGTGAGTTTATTCTGAGCTGAAATCTGAGGACCATGGCCTGTGGCCTTTCTTCCCGAAGGAAGAAAGGGCACCAAAGAAATGAGGTGTACAGAATGGTTATATACCCCCAAAGAGGGTTTTTCACATGATTGAAATGTCCCTCCCACAATAGTCACAAGATTGCCCTGTCAGCACAGCACTTGATGGACACAGCAGGTAGTGGGTCTGCTATCTCCAAGGGCACAGCAGGAGGCAAGTCTATTGTCTCAAGCTGGGCAGTCACAGGTGAGCTCAGCAATCAGTTTCTAGCCTAAGGAAAGATGCTTAATCCTTAAGGAGACACCAATGTTGGGAGGGGGAGGGAAGTTGCACCTTTATCACAAGGGCCTTTTGCTCTTGCCATAGGGAATCTCTAAAGCAGATATACAATGCATGCTCAACGGTCTCGGTCAGGCCCTTTTGGAATGACAAGGTCAGGCCGAATTAGGTTTACACCAAAATGGCTTCCTCATATATTCCAATATATCCTATTACTTGCCATTTTTATTTGACACTAATTTTATTTAGAAGCCTCAAAAGATTAAAACAGGCTCCCCATTGTTGCAGCTGGCTTTTCCAATTGCATACATCAGTTTGGGTGAACTGTAATTGGCCCGTTTAAGTATATCATTTTTTACAAAATTTTATCTTAGTTTTACTAACCCTTATATTTTTAATTATAACTTACATTAGAATTCTATTCACAAGTTTTGGTATTACAATATTGTTCAGCGGAAGCATTCCCAGTTAGACGTAACATTTATTCCCAAAGAAAACATCCAGGCAAAGTTGACATAACCTCTTCATATAATATTAGCTTAAATACTTTAATCTTTATAGTCTTATTAATCTTAGTAGCCTAACTGTTTCCCCAAACAATGGTTGGTCAGGTTTCTCACTCTGATTTTTGTCTCCTGACCTTTTAAATTTTTCAAAATGGGGTAAATAGAACAGGTTTGTCTGATGTCCTGGTGGGGAGCCACTGGGGGGCGTGCGTTTAGCCCACCCAACCTTAGGCAGTGTTTATTACAACCTTTGTTTTAACTTCATTTATATTTGTGCCATTTATCCCATTGAGACCAGTCGTGTGACTCTTCCCTTTCTGATTTCTCTTTGTTAACATTTTTATTACCATCTGTAAGACAATGAGAAGCTGAGACCCCAAGTTTGATTAAGTTCTTAAGACTAGTCATTACAGTTTCCTCTTAATGTGGTCTTTTCGTAGGTACCAATAAAACAGTTGTATCATAAGAGCTCTCTAAAAAGTTTCCAAACTTGAGGATTCATCGTTTGGCCATTTTTTTTTCTCTCTGGAGTCTAAAGAATATTGTGGCCACGTGGTGTTACAAAAGAAACTCATCCCTCTTTAGACATTGGCTTATAGCTATAGGTCGACCACCAGCCAAAGTTTTTCCCAAGGGGCTCTTAGGTGGAATAAATGCAGCACCTCCCACGTTAACACTTTTAAAAGGACAGAAAAACAGACAAACAACAACAAATACCAAACAAGCACGCATTCCCCAAAACCCTCAGCCACAAATGGAAGCCAAAACAAAGACCAAAACCAAAAACCAAAGTGCTTCCAGTCCCAGCTTAGTCTGCGTCCTCCACTCGGGGGCGCCCAACAAATGAAGACCCGCCATGCAGATCTTCCCAGATGAGCAAGGACAAGGGACCTCGGTTGTGCACACCTGGGGTTCTTATCAAAATTTGGCTTGGGCGTCACGGCGACTTCAAAACAAACGGAGCCCAGAGGGCTGCCAAGGTACCCATTGTTTCCGGCCGGTCCTGTTGGAAAAGTTTAACACAAAGACAAAAACAAAAACTACCAGCTACTTACAAGTGACGTCTTCCTATGTCCTGAACCTAGTTTCTTCCACCACCAAAGCAAAAGCGCCATGGGCCAATGACGTCTGGCTAGCAACCAGTCACTTGGGGCTGTCCCTGAGACAAGGGGCTCAGGCAGCTGCAGGACAGCTTCCAAGAGAGGCCTTTAGCCAGAGGCTGGTGTGCCACAGGCCAGACGTCCACCTGGGACATTGTCCCATCTGGGTTGCCAAATTGTTACGGAACCTGAAGTGAGTTTGCTCACCCGTTGCGCAGCAAGCCAATCTCTGACACTGGGTGTGGTGGAAGAAAGTAGGAATTTTATTTTTGCACAGCACTGAGCAAGGAGAGAGGGCAGCTAACGCTGAAATCCCAAACTCCCTGAAAAGCTAAATGGGAGGGTTTTTATTTGGGGTTTTAGGTAGGGGAGGGCGAGCACATGGACTTGCTGGTCAGAGCTTTCCCACCAGCCTGTCTTTGGCCTTGAGACACTTGCAGAGAGGAGGGAGCCCATGACCTTGCTGGTCAGCAGCTTTCCCACCGGCCCGTATCTCTTTGCGGGAGGAGATAGTCCAGGTGCTTGTCCTTGATGGTGTCTGTCTCCATTGAGGATAGTGGATTCTGGAGCCAGGAAGCCAGAGAGTAAGCAGGGAATGGGTGTTTTGGTTTTAACCCCATATATGCTGGGTTTACTGTGGGGAAACTGATATCAGGACCAGTATCAACCTCCTCCATAATGCACTACAGGAACTACCCTGCTCCCTTCAAAATGAATATAAACAAATTATCATTGCAATTTATAAAAATAATGTCAGCTCATAGCATATATTCATAAAGTACAGAAGCACAGATTAGAGTTTTAATCCACGATCTCAGAAGTGTTAAGATAACCAGAATTTCCATTTGAGTGAGCATCACTCTGGACATCTAAATCTCCTACATATGGGAGCTCCATGCACATGAGCTAGTTCTCTCTGGCTGTGTGTCCTATGAGGGTGGGACCATGCTGGTTTGGCCGCCATTCTTTTATGGGGAACTTGGCTATTGAAAACAATGAATGAGATGTAGGACGACTTTATTCATTTCTTTTTTAATCTAGTAGTTAGGTCTTTTTTTATTGCAGTAACATTGATTTATAAAATTATATAAATTTTGGGTGTACATCATTGTATTTCTATCTCTGTGTAGATTATGTCATGTTCACCACCAATAGAGACTAATTACAATCCACCACCATACGTGTGTGCGTAATCATACCTTTTGCCCTCCTTCCCCACTCCTTACCCCTTGGGTAACAACCAATCCAATCTCTGTTTCTATGTGTTTGTTCATTGTTGTTTTTATCTTCCATTTATGAGTGAGATCATACAGTATTTGACTTTCTCCCTATGATTTATTTCACTTAGCTTAATACCCTCAAGGTCCATCCATGTCATCACAAATGGCCAGATTTCATCCTTTTCAGGGCTGAGTAGTATTCCATTGTGTGTATATACCACATCTTCTATATCTATTGGTGCCTTCATGGTCACCTAGTTTGCTTCCAAGTTTTGGCTATTGAGAATAATGCTGCAATGAACATAGCATGTCTATATCTTTACACATTCATGTTTTCATGTTCTTTGGATAAATATCCAGCAGCGGAATAGCTGTTCTATTTTTAATTTTCTGAGGAATGTCCATACTGTTTTCCATAGTAGCTAAACCAGTTTGGGCTCCCACCATCAGCATATGAGATTTCCCTTTTCTCCACATCGTCTCCAGTACTTATGATTTCCTATCGTGTTAATTATAGCCATTCTGATAGGCATGAGGTGATATCTCCTTGTAGTCTTGATTTGCATCTCCCTGAGAATTAGTGAGGGTGAACACCTTTTCATTTGCCTCTTGGCCATCTGTGTATCTTCTTTGGAGAAATGTCTATTCTGATCTTGTGCCTACTTTTTAATTGGGTTATTTGTTTTTTTGTGTGTTAAGTTGCATGAGTATTTTTATATTTTGACTATTAACCCCTCATCAGATAAATGGTTTGCAAATATCTTTTCCCAATTGTTAGGTTGTCTTTTCACTTTTTTGATGGTTTCTGTTACTGTGCAGAAGCTTTCTAGTTTGACATAGTCCCATTTCTTTATTTTTTTCTATTGTTTTCCTTGCCTAGTCATGCATGATACTTGAAAATATCCTGCTAATATACACGTCAAAGAGCTTACTGCCTATGTTTTCTTCTAGAAGGTTCATGGTTTGAGGTCTTAGATTCAAGTCTTTCATCCTTTTTGAGTTAATTTTTGTGTATGGTTTGAAGCAATGGTCTACTTTCATTCTTTTACATGTGGCTGTTCAGTTTTCCCAACCCCACTTGTTGAAGAGAAATTCTTTCCTCCATTGTTCATTCTTGGCTCCCTTGTAAAAAATTAGCTGTCCATAGATGTGTGGGTTTATTTCTGGGCTCTTGATGGTCTTCCATTCATCTGTGTGTCTGTTTATGTGCCAGTACCATACTGTTTTGATTACCATAGCTTTGTAGTATATTTTTAAATCAGGGAGTGTGACACCTTCAACTTTGTTCTTTTTTCTCAGGATTCCTTTGCTTATTCAAGGTCTTTTGTTGTTCCACATAAATTTTAGGATGCTTTGTTCCATCTCTGTCAAAAATGTCATGGGAGCATTCATTGGGATTCCGTTGACTCTGTAGATTGCTTTAGGAAGTACGGACGTTTTAACTATGTTAATTCTTCCAATCCCAGAGCACCGAATATCTTTTCATTTCTTTGTGTCTTCTATTTCTTTCAATAATGTTTATAATTTTCAGTGTACAGATCCTTCATCTCTTTGATTAAGTTTATTCCTAGGTATTTTGTTCTTTATGTTGCAATTGTAAATTGGCTTTTATTCTTAATTTCCTGTTCTGTTACTTCACTGTTACTGTATAGAAACACAACAGATTTATGTATGTTGTATCCTGCAACTTTACCATATTCATTTATTATTTCTGAATGTTTTTTCGTGGAATCTTTAGAATGTTCTATATATAAAATCATATCATCTGCAAATAGTGACAATTTCACTTCTTCCTTTCCAATTTGGATCCCTTTTATTTATTTTCCTTTCCCAATTTCCCTGGCTAGGATTTTTAATACTATGTTAAATAAGAGTGGCAAAAGTGGGCATCTTTGTCTGCTTCCTCTTCTCAGAGGGATAGCTTTCAATTTTTCTCCATTAAGAGTGATGTTAGCTGTAGGTTTGCTATATATGGCCTTTATTATGTTGAGGTCCTTTCCTCCAATACCCATTTTACCCATTTAGAGTCTTTATCATAAATGTATGCTGTATCTCATCAAATGCTTTCTCTGTATCTGTTGAGATGATCATGTGATTTTTATTCTTCATTTTGTTAATGTGATATATCATGTTGATTGATTTGAGGATGTTGAACCATCTCTGCCTGCCTGGTATAAATCCCACTTGATTGTGGTGTATGATCATTTTCATGTATTGTTGTATTGGATTTGCTAGTATTTTGTTGAGCATTTTGCATCAATGTTCATCAGTGATATTGGCCTTTAATTTTGCTTTTTTGTGTTGTCCTTGTCTGGTTTTGGTATCGGGAAAATATTGGCTTCATACAATGAGTTAGGAAACTTCCACTCCTCTTAAACTTTTGGAAGGGTTTGAGTAGGAAAAGTATTAAGGCTTCTTTGAATCTTCAGTAGAATTCACCAGGAAAGCTGTCTGCTCCTGGATTTTTGTTTTGGGAGAGGTTTTTGATTTCCTGACGGGTTATCAGTCTACATATGTGTGCGTGTGTGTGCGTGTGTGTGTGTGTGTATTTATACATGAATGTGATCATATTATCTGGAGGACTACAGAGAAAATGCACCTATGCACCTGTGCAGTAACACTTTAAGTTGCTGTATTGAAAGTGAGTGAACACACACGTAAGTGTGTCCTCCCTGAAACTATCCTGAAGGGATTACATGTGAACATACATGTAAACACATATGTTCACAAACAGAAGCGTGAATAACACACCTACTCAGGAGCCAGGAAGCAGATGGACAGGTGTTACCTGACGTAGGCCTGAGGTAGACTAGTCCCAAATCTTCAGGTAGGGCCTAGCTGAGATACCTGTATAATTTTCATGCGATGTTGGGTGTGGCTAAGATGAATGAGGGGAGGACTAAAGTCGGAACAGGTCAGTGTAGATGTTAGCGAAGTAGGTGGGTCCCTGGACTCTCTGTCCTTCCTGGAAGTGTGACTGGTAGACTACTGCCAAGGAGACCTTCCTCCACCTCAGTTTTCCTTACAGAAGATAAAGCCCACATCTCCAGATGAAGGCAGGACATGCAGACTGGACCGTGTGGGTATCATGAGGAGAACACTGTGTGCCTCATGAGTGCTGGATCTGGGACCACCTCCCTCCATTCATCATCCCCCACTCGGACTCTTCTTCCCAGGCAAGGAAGCCCAGCTAATTTCTAAGGAAGCTGACATTGCCAAGTTGCTGGCAGCAATGATATCATCTGTACACCCAAGGATGCGATGTCTGTTTGCCTCTGGCTCAAAATTTTATCTGAATATCTTGATCATGATCATGCCTGGTGTCCCCATCAGCCAAGAATAACAATGTTGCCTCTCCTCCTACTAGAGAGTGCTCTTGGACTATTTCTGGAAGAACATGCTGATCTGAGAAGCAGAGAAGTGGGGTAAATCCCGTGAGAAGATTTTTTCTAGATGCCCAGTGCCTCGCCCCCACTCCATCAATGATGATGCCTCACTATTTAATCCCTCATCTTTCCCCTGTGGGCTCACCTGCTGCTCTAATTCTTAGAAGGAGTTCTCATAATTAGCAAGGGAATATCAGCCAGACAGTGACCCTGGGTCTCCGTTATGCCTACCGTCCCCTGTGGGCTAAATCTAAGAAAACAAGTGTCCTTCACCTCTCAGTTTGTTCATGTTTGCTAATCACTGTGTCAGGAATATAATCTATACTATTTAGGGATGCAGATACAGTTGTTAAGAATGAATACAAAGCAATTGAATGATTGCCCTGAAATTTGGAAACTGGCTACTTGGAGATCAGCATTGATGGATACATTTTGGGTGGGTAGTTCTAGTTTCCATTTATTATTCTTCCTTAAATAGTGACTATTCATTTCCTGAACTCCTCTTATGGTAGGAAACACCTCACAATAAATGAAACTTAGGAAAATAAAGTGAAAAGTACCTGGATTCTGTTACTTTCCTTGACTACATAGACGGTGACACAAAACAAATGCTGAAGTGGAGAAAGTTTCCACCAGGAACCATGAAAAACAGGTGAAAGAACGGACTTTGTGGGCTTTTTTGAATGCTAGAAGAAATACAGTCAGCCAGAACCCTTGAACAAAGGATCTGGAAAAGAAAAACACAGAGACAATGGCTGAACAAGACACCGCGTCATACTGTTCTGATGAAGCTGAGGCCCAGATCCAGGATCCCTCCCTGCCCTGTCCAGCACACCCAGGGCACGTCCAGAGAGCAGGTGCAAAAAAGGAAAGGTGCAGCTCCATGAGGAATCCTTGGAAGGCTCTAAAAATGAGAAAAGAATGTAAAGATTTCCCTGAGAGTGAATATGATATTTTTATTTTTCCATGAAGAGTGACATCAATGTAGGATTTTCATGCCCTTGATCCCAAAAGCATCATTTTGCATTGGGTTGTGACAGAAGAAGAGACAGAAAAAATGAATGAGAGCCCATCATTGACGGATGGATGAACAACCATGGTGTATCCATATAATTGAATATTATTTGGTGATAGACACAAGTGAAGTACAGATATGTGTTCCAACACGGATGACCCTTGAAAACATGATGACAAGTGAAAGAAGCCAGACACATAGGGCCACATCTTCTATGATTCTATATATGTGACATGGCCAGAGAGGCACATCCATAGAAATAAAGTATAGTTGGCAGGGTTTCAGGAAATGGAAAATGCAGAGTTATTGCTAATTGGTGCTGTGTTTCCTGTAAGGGTGATTGAAAATGTTCTGGATTTTGAGAGTGTTAAAGGTTGCACATACGTGTAAAAACATTAAAAATCACTGAAATATGCAGCATAAAATAATGAATGTAATGCAACATGAATTATACCAGCAGAAAGTATTAAGGTCTCAGAGCTTAAAGGACGCAACCTAGTCTCAAATGGTTCAGAAAATAAAAATGATTTGTGTGTGTATGAGTATCTGTCTGAGACTTTGTGTGTGTGTGTGTGTGTGTGTGTGTGTGTGTATGTATTATATAAATTACAAATAGAGAGAGAAATTGTTTTAATGAAAAACAAATATGTAAAGTGGAAAACATTGGTGAATCAGGGAAAAGGATATGCAGGAGTCTTATATTGTCCTTTCAAATTGTAAGTTTGTAACAATTTCAGAACAAAATAATAACAAAGAAAAAAATAAAACAGAGTCCAGGTTAGGACTGACAGGACTTGAGTGACTTAGAGGAGGTTTTTGTCTTGCTCCCCCAAGAACTTCGTCCAATGTGGAAAGTGTCAACAACAGAATATGAGCCACAGTAATAATCAGCCTCATCCGCAGCCTGGAGACCAGAGGTGGTCAGGGAGGCCGTGTTGTCAGACTGGGAACCAAAGAAGTGAGCAGGATCTCTGAGGGCCGAGTGTTGACCGGTAGTTTGGGGCTGCGCCCAGGTGCTGTTGGTACACGGTCATAAGCTCAAATATCACTGCTGTTTCCAGCACACGAGAAGGTGACCATTTCTCTCAGAGCCCTGGACACTGAAGGAGGCTGAGTCAGGGCAGACTGGGCCCAAGACGGTGAAAAAAGAAAAAACGCACTCTGGTGAGTTCAGTGCTGCTAATGAGCTGATCCTGAGGAGGAGGAGACGACGGATCAGCCCAGATGTCTTCGTGGTCCCTTCCAGGGTACCTCAACTGTGCCCTGATTGAGGAGTCTGAGGAGGAGCAGAGACCAGGCCATAGCGGAGACACCCCAAGAGCCGTCTTGTGAGACTCCAACCCTAGGCCTGGCTCTCCCAGACCTCTCTTATCCCCTCCCGCTGCCTCAGGGGAGCGACGGGCCTCCACACAAATCTACTTCTTGCACCTGCCTCTCCTCACCCCCTTCCTACCTGGTCCTTGATTTGAGATACTTCTGTAACCCTGGACAGCTTATCTGAAAACATTCGAACATTTTGACGTGTGTTTTTTGAAGGACAGGAACTTGAATTTTTTACAGCTGATTTACACACGAGAGAAAAACCACCTGTTATCCCACATTTAAATGAGCTCCTGGTCCATCAGAGTCTCTGGTGTGAAATGACGTTTCCTCTGCGACCATTCCAGGCCCGGGGCATTCCATTCTGCGCCTTCTGCTGTCTGCCTGCTTTTCAGGGACTGATAACTGTTAAAAAAGGGTCACTTCCCACCCCCAGGGAAACACCTGTTGTTTGGTAGTTGGTCGGTGATGGTGGGGTTTCCCCAGATGCAGTCTTTTCACTTGCCCACCCCCACTTCTTTGTGCTGAAGCCTTTGCAGCATTGAATTTCCCAAGGCAATTGGTCATTTCCAGCCCACTCATCTACAGGCAGCACAGAGCTTCAGGTGAAGAGATGTGAGGGAGCCCCATGAGGGGACAAGGAGCACTAAGAAAAAGTGGTGATCCTTATCCCGAGTCTGTTTCTCCCCATTCTGTCATTTCCGCTCTGGAGCAGGTGATTTATCCTCTCTCAGCTTTTGATTCTCAACATGAGAAATGAAAACTATAAGACCAGTGGCCTGTGTAATGGACCCAAGAAGAGAGAACGAGAGAGGAGAGTGTAAGTTTGATAATGGGTCACTTCTGTGAAAATAGCAGTGACATTTATTATGGACTTTAAATGACCCAAAGATTGCATTTCATTTTGTCTTTGATTTATTGGTCTGGTCACCAAGGTGTGTTTTCTGCTTGTTTTCCTCCATCTCACCAGGTCCACAGGCCAAGGTAAAAATGACCTCCCCATCCTAGAATATGCAAAAATCATGGTGAAAATATTTCTTTCTGTTTCTTTCCTTACATGCCTTTAAAAACTCTTGTTTTTCTTTCTGTTTTTCTATTGTCAATGTTTAAAATTCATTTAATTTTTCAAAGTAAAAATACTTTTATCAGGTACGAGGTCCATTTAAGGTGTAGGAAGCATACACTACCCTTTTCCCCCACTGAATGCAGCTATAAAACCTTGACAGAATTCGTGAGGGGTTATTTGTATACCTAGGAAAGTTAACCGTACAAGGCAGACAGTGCGAAGACACTAGTATTTGCAGTCTCAGTGACACTGAGTGAGTTTCTCATTTTCCTTCACTGTCCCATGGCCTGGACTCCAATCAGCAGAAGGCAGAAAGAGCTGCAGGAGAAGTTCCCTTGTTCTGGCCTGAAGATGCAAAAGAGAGCTCCTAATTCTCAGAGAAAATTAAAGATAATCACGGTTTCTTCTTCTTTTGTTTCTTCTCTCTCTGTTCCCCATGCCTCAAACTGCAGGAAATTCTCCTGTGGTGGCAGCAGTGACAGTGGAGGATGAGCGGACAGCTTTTTCTCCTTAGTAGCTGTTTTGCCAACAAGGTGACCATCAAATGATTGATTTGATGCTCTTTGTCATTCTACTACTTGGCAAGGACACAAACCCTGTTGCGGGGGGTGTCTAACAGTGCAGAGTAACCAAAGTAACAATTTGTTTTGACACAAATTCCAAAAATTGAATGCCAGGGAGGCAGACTGTGGAGAAGAAGGAGCTTGGAAAGTAATCTAGAACAAGTTTAGGGCTCCTAGGCTACTCTGTGAGCTGTGCTTACATGAACTCTAATATGCTAAGAAAGAAACTAGGAAAAGATTTTAAGGATACACAACCACCCGGATACCAGATAAGTCACTGTGTAGCCCACACATAGGACAGATCCCAATAGCAGGACAAAAATTGTGTAAATTTTACTGACATAGAAACCACAGCTCACAAAAAAGGATGACAGAACCAGCAGACTGGATCCAACGGGGCACATAGTCAGCTAAAACAAAAATATCAAAATAGGATTTAAACAAGACCCATAGTTTCAGCACAGAATATTGGATTTATCCAGGAGAGGATCCAAAGTCACTTAAGATACAAAGAACCAGGAAAAGATGAACTAAACTGGAAATGGTCATTAAACAGAAGCTAACTCCAATCAGAGAGATATTTTGAAGTTCTCTCATAAATGCCTTAAACCAGATTTTTAAAAAATGATACCAGGAATAAGAAAAGCTTCAGGAGGAAATAGGAAGATAGAAATCCTCAGGCAATAGGTACAAATACAACAATACACAAAGTGGAAGTACTTCAAATGAAAACTGCACTAGATGGGATTAATGGCAGGATGGGCACTGGCAATAAAGTGGTGACCTCCAAGTCAGCAATGGAACTGCCCAAGGTAAACAGAGAGGGAAAACTAAATTCTATACCATCGACTGTTATCAGTGGATGTGGGACCACTTCAAGTGACCTAATACACATATAAATTGAGTTCCAGAAGGAGAGGAGATAGAGTGATAGAAATAAACCACATCTCCAGAAGCTCAAGAAACTCCAAGCATAAGAAACTTGAAGAAAATCAGCTCAAGGCTCATTATAACCAATTCCAGTTTCTGTGGACATTTTTCCAGATCCATCTTTGGATTCACTGATTATGGATTAATTAGAAAAGTGTCAACCAAACAAGTTTAAAGCCTGAGAAATCTATCACAACATTTCTTTCTCTTTGTCCCTCTCCCCAACACTCAAAATACACACTCCAGTCACAAGAGTGTTCTCACCCTGGTCATTATGGGTGAAATTGAAAGAACACCCAACTCTGTCTGTTCTGCCTAAACCCTAGTAACCGGTTTTGAAGGTTGCAGTCATACGCCAGAGTTTTCTGTAAGACACAGGGATATAGGCAACAACACAAATTTGAAACCAGGATGCATGTTGACAAGTGTTAACTGACTTAGACCGGACAAGGCCCAGTCCCAAGTCTGCGAAAGTTCCAACTTGAAATGCCATTTTTAATTCTCAGTCAGTTGCGAATGTGAAGTGATGAATTGATATAAATAAAAAATTAAAATAAGTGGCAGCTGTTACAGAAGCTGGTACATTTCCAGATCCTCTCTCCTAGTAGTGAGGCTGATAAACCACTGTCCACTTCCCCTCCCTGCAAAGAGGGTAAAAGTCATTTCTCTGCATGAGGGGAGGCCAGGCAGAGTTGACTCTCCAGGGACGTGAGGAGAACCCATGTGCCTCATGAACATTGTATCCTCTGCCCATTTCTGCCTACCTGGTATCTCCACTGATGCCTGTCCCTGATGGGCGTAGATGGAAAGATTCATCTAAGAGGAAGCTGACATCTGCCAAATCTGACAGCAATTTTACCATCCTGTAAAGTTCGAGCCTGAGTGACCTGGATTATCATTCGTACTTTCCTATCTGTGCTAGGCTTGCCTTGACAGGAACCAGTCTCCAGTGTCCCCATCAGCCAAGAATCACCTATTTCTCTTCCTCGCAGTAAGGTGATCTCAGACTAATCCAGGAGCCAAAGCTGTGCTAAGAAGTAGAAAATGTGGGTCAGCTCATCACTTATCAATATTCCTCCTAGAGACACAGAATCTGCCCACACACAGCAAAGCTACAGGCCCAAGTCTAGGGGTCCCTTCTCTTCCTCTGGGGTCTTGTTTGAGATCTTCATAAGAGGCTACAGTAAATCCCATGGGATCTCCTCCCAAGAGTGAGACTGAGCCCTAGTTAGGGTCAGTGTCTCCTTGAGCCTCACCTGATAGACACATTATTCTTTGCTCACTCAGCTGGTTTGTTGCTTGTTCTCACTGTTTCAAACTACATTATTTCAGGGTGCAGTCTAGGAAGGTGTAGGGAATGAATGTAAGGAAAACAACAGAATGATTAACACCAATATCAGCACAGTGGCTAATTGGGGAGTGGGATGGATGGAGAGGCTTTGGGTGGGTAGATGTTGCCATTGGTAGATGTGGTTTCCATGTATTATTCTTCCCAAAATTGTGAATTTTCAATTCAGGCACTCTTCTTTAGGTATGATGCATTTCAAAATAAAAGGAATTTATAAAAATAAACTAAAATGTGCCTGAATACTTTTCCTTTCCTCAGCTATATAGCTAAGAATTCAGGGGGAGTGGCATCAGCATCATGGCAGAGTGAGTTGTTCCCTTAGTTTCTCCCCCCTATGTTACAACCAAACAGTCATTAACCAACAGAGGATTCCCTACAAAGTGCAAAAGTACAACTCAGAGATCCACACAACAATACATCAGAACTTGGGGGTACTAGATCCCCAAGAAGCAGTTGAGGGAGGTGAGCAGATCCCCTCCTCATCCTCAACAGCAGCAGTCTATTCTATGGGTCCTCACACAGGAGCCAACGGGCAATGATAAGGGAGGCAGGGGCTGGCTCCGTGGCCAAGTGGCTAAGATCATGCACTCCACTGTGGCAGCCCAGGGTTCTGCCAGTTCAGATCCTGGGCGCAGACATGGCACAACTCATCAGGCCATGTTGAGGTGGCGTCCCACATTCCACAACTAGAAGGACCTGCAACCAAAATATACAACTATGTGCTGGGGGGATTTGGGGAGATAAAACAGGAAAAACAGATCAGCATAGTTGTTAGCTCAGGTGCCAGTCTTTAAAAAAAATAAATAAAAAAGAAGAGGCAGAGGATAGGCAGGTCTGTACATGAACACTTTCACATTTGGTGTTGCATCCCGGGCCGTAGGAGCACTCCATACCAATTGGCATGGCTCAGTTGATGCATCGGTACCATCACCAAGCACAGCAACCCAGGCAAACCAACTGTGAGTGCACAGCAGGGCTCATATGAGTGAAAGCACTGTGCCCCTCCCCTCCCACATAATACACCAGCTCAGCTGGTCTACAGCCAAGGCAGTAGTTCCACACCAGAGCACCTAAGCGTGCATGTGTAACCTCCCAAACACCTGCAGCCAGCAGGCAAATATACATGAGCCCTATTGGCACAACTTCCAGGAAATGAGGCAGGATCAGAAAACACAATGCCTCCTCACCCCCAAGATGTGGAAGATGGAATATGTAATCTGACACCACTGAAAATACCTTGCAAAGGATAAGTTCAGTAGAAACTGTGAAAAACTACAGTAACACTTCAGAGCAGAAGGAAAATGACAAGTCTCCAGAAATCAATCCTGAAGCCAAAAAATTTACAATCTAAATGACAGAGAATATAAATTAGTTGTCATAAGGAAACTCAATGAGTTATGAGAATACTCAGAAAAATAGTTCAATGAACTCAGGAATAAAATTAATGAGAAAAAGGAATACTTCACCAAAGTGATTGAAACACTGAAACAAACAAACAGAAAGTCTGGATATGAACAACACAATTAATGAGATAAAAAATATCTAGAAACCTTAAAAAACAGAGCAGACCTTACAGAGGAGAGAATTAGTGATTGAGAGGAGAAAACATACATATGCTTCAGGTGGAGGAGGAGAAAGAACTAAGACACAAAAAGGAGGAAGAAAACCTTCGAGAAATATCAGACTCAATTAGACTCAATTAGGAAAAGCAATATGAGGATTATAAGTATTCTGGAGGAAGAATAGAGGGAGAAATGAGCAGAGAGCTTGTTCAAAGAAATAATACCTAAGAACTTCACAAACCTGGGGAAATAACTGAACTAACAACTACAAGAAGCCAATAGAAATCCTAATTACATCAATGTGAAAAGACGTTCTCCAAGGCATGCAATATTAAAACTGGCAAAGTCAACGACAGAGAAAAAATATTAAGGGCAGCAAGGCAGAATAAAATAATCTACAAAGGAACTCCTATCAGGCTTTCAGCAGATCTCTCAGCAGACAACTTATAGGCTAGGAGAGATTGGAATGATATATTCAAAATACTGAAAGACAAAAGGTTTCAGCCAAAAATATTCTAATCAGGGAAACTATCCTGCAGATAGATGCAGAAATAAAAGCTTTCCCAGTCAAACAAAAGCTGAAGGAGTTCACTGCCAATAGGGATCCCTTGGAAAAATGATCAAGGATGTCCTCACACTTGAAACAAAAGGCAAAAGTTTACAGAGCCCTGAGCAAGGAGATAAATAGACAGACAAAATCATAAAACTGCAGCTCTCTATGAGAACAAGTTGGTAAACACTTAATCATAAAATAAAAGATAAAGGGAAGGAAAGCATCAAAAATAACTATAAACACTTCAATTTACTCACAAACTCACAACACAGAAAATAACAGTTTGTGACAACAATGATTCAGAATGGGAAGAGGAAAGGGCTGGTACCTGCTTAGGCTAATAGAGATAAGAGGCTATCAGAAAACAGACTATCTCATCTAGGAAACCTTTTATGCAAAGGTCATGGGAACCACTAAACAAAAAATCAGAGCAGAGCCACAAATCATAAATAAAGAGAAAACTGAGAAAACCATCAGAGAAAACAACCGAACTGAAAGGGCAGTCAGAAATACAAGGGAATAGAAACAAGGAAAATATAGAAAAACCGGAAAACAGGATAAAATGGCAGTACTAAGCCCTCATGTATCAATAATCACTCTAAATGTAAATGAATCCTATCAGAAGACACAGAATGACTGGGTGTATTACAAAACAAGACCCAACAATATTCTGCCTCCCAAAAACACCTCTCAACGCTGAAGAGAAAAAAACAGCTCAGAGTGAAGGGGAGGAGAAGAACACTCCCAGCAAATGGCAAACAACAGACAGCTGGTGATGCCATACTTATACGAGATAAAGTAGATTTCAAGATAAAGAAAGGCAATGAGAGACAATGATGCATTGTATATAATGATAAAAGGAACATTCCACAAAGGGAACATGACACTTATGAATATATATGCACCTAACAAAGGAGAACCAATGTATATAAAGCAACTATTAAAAATGTAAAGGGAGAAATAAACAGCAACACAATAATAATAGGGGACCCAAATACCCTTCTTGCATCAATGGATAGATCATCCAGACAAAGTGTCAACAAGGAAATAGTGAACTTAGATAAAATCTAGACCAGATAGACTTAATAAGTATATATAGACCATCCAGCCAGAAACAGCAGAATACACACTCTTCTCAGGTGAACATGTAACATACACAAAGATACACCATATGTTGGGAAACAAGACAAGTCTCAAAAAACTTAAGAAGATTGAAATCATACCAAACAGCTTTTCTGACCACAATACTATGAAACTACAAGGAAACTACAAGCAAAAAGCTGGGAAAGTCACAAATATGTGGAGACTACCGACATGCTATTGAACAACCATTGGTTCAATGAAGAAATCAAAGGAAAAAGTAAAAACTACCTGGAGACAAATGAAATGAAAATACAACATACCAACTCATGGGATGCAGCAAAAGTGGTTCTAAGAGGGAAATTCATAACAATTCATGCCCATCTCAACAAACAAGAAAAGTCTCAAATAAGTAATCTTAAACTACACCAAACAGAACTAGAAAAAGAAGAACAAAGGAAGCCCAAAGTCATCGGAAGGGGAGAAATAATAAAAATTAGAGCACAAATCAATGAAATAGACACCAAAAAAAGAGTAGAGTGGATCAATGAAATTAAGAGCTGTTTCTTTGAGAAGATAAACAAAATTGACACACTCTTGGCCAGACTCAGTAAGAACAAAAAGAGACAAGGCTCAAATAAATAAAATAAGAAATGAAAGAGAAGAAATTACAATGCATACCATAGAAATACACAAAATCATAAGAGAATCCTATGAAAAATGGTACGCCAGCAAATTGGATAACCTAGAGGAAATGGCTAAATTCTTAGACTCATACAACCTCCCCAAACAGAATCAAGAAGAAATAGAGAATCTGAATAGAGCAATTACAATTAAAGATATGGAAGCAGTAAAAACCACCCATAAACAAATGTTAATGGCACAGGTGTTAGCTCAGCAAAAATCTTCCTCAAGAAAAAGATGAAGATTGTCAACAGATGTTAGCTCAGTGCCAGCCTTCCTCACAAAAAAAAAAAAAAAAAAAAAAAAAAACAAGGAAAGTACAGGACCAGATGGCTTCTCTGGAGAATTCTACCAAATATTCAAAGATTTAATACCAATCTTTCTCAAACTATTCCAAAAACTTGAGGAAGATGGAATGCTTCCTGACTCATTCTATGAGGCCAGCATCACCCTAACACAAAAACCAGACAAGGACATCACACAGAAGGAAAATTATAGGCCAATATCACTGATGAACATAGATGCAAAAGTCCTCAACAAAGTATTGACAAACCAAATACATCAATACATTAAATGGATCACACACCATGATCAAGTGAGATTTATCCCAGGGACACAGGGATGGTTTGATATCCCCAAATCAATTAATGTGATACACCACATTAACAAAACAAGGAATAAGAATACCATGATCATCCCAATAGATGCAGAGAAAGCATTTGATAAGTTCCAACATCCATTTACGATAAAAACTCTCAATAAAATGTCTATAGAAGGAAAATACCTCAACCTACTAAAGGCCATAGATGACAAACCAATGGCCAACATCATACTTAACAGTCAAAAACTGAAATCTATTCCTCTGAGAACAGGAACAAGACAAGTGTGCCCACTGTCACCACTCCTATTCAATATATTAATGCAGGATTTGGGCAGAGCACTTAGGCAAGGAAAGAAACAAAAGGAACCCACAGTGGAAAGGAAGAAGTGAAACACTCACTGATTGGAGATGACATAATCCGGGACATAAAAAACCCTAAAGAATCCACCAGAAAACTACTAGAAGCAAACAACAACTACCAAAGTTGCAGGGTACAAAACCAACTAACAAAATTCAGGGTTTTTCAATACAGTAATAAGAAAGTAGCAGAAAGAGGACTCAAGAATACAACCTGATTTACAATCACAGCAAAAAGAATAAAATATGTAGGAATACATTTAATCAAGGAAGTGAAAGATGAATACACTGAAAACTATAACACATTATTGAAAGAAATCAAAGAAGACAAAAAGACGTGGAAAGGCATTCCATGCTCATGGATTTGAAGAATAAACAGTTAAAATGTCCATATTACCTAAAGCAATCTACAAATTCGATGCAATCCCAGTAGGAATCCCAATTACATTCTGCAGAGAAATAGAACAAAGAATCGTAAAATGTATACAACAAAAAGACCCAGAATAGCTAAAGCAATCCTCAGAAAATAAAAAAAAGCTGGAAGCATCACAATCCCTGACTTCAAAATATACTGCAAAGCTATGGTAATCAAAACATCATGGTACTAGCACAAAAACAGAGACACAGATCAACGGAACAGAATTGAAAGCCCAGAAATAAAAGCTCACATATATGGACAGCTAATCTTCAACAAAGGAGCCAAGAACATACAACAGAGAAAGGAAAGCCTCTTCAATGAACGGTGTTGAGTAAACTAGGCAGCCACATGCAAAAGAAGGAAAGTAGACCATTATGTTACACCCTACACAAAAATTAACTCAAAATGGATTAAAGCCTTGAATGTAAGAAATGAAACCATAAAACTTCTAGCAGAAAATATAGGCCTTACACTCATTGACATTGGTCTTAGCAGCATCTTTTTGAATACCATCTCCACTTAAGCAAGGGAAACAAAAGAAAAAATAAACAAATGGGATTTCATCAGACTAAAGAGCGTCTGCAAGGCAAAGGAAACCATGGACAAAACAAAAAGACATGGGGCTGGCCCAGTGGTGCAGCGGTTAAGTTTACACATTCTGCTTCTCTGCAGCCTGGAGTTCAGTGGTTCGGATCCCGGGTGCAGACATGGCAACACGTGGCATGCCATATTGTGGAAGGCGTCCCACATATAAAGTAGAGGAAGATGGGCACGGCTGATAGCTCAGGGCCAGGCTTTCTCAGCAAAAAAAAAAAAGGAGAACTGACAGTAGTTAGCTCAGGGCTAATCTTCCTCAAAAAAAAAAAAACGAAAAAGACAACCCAACAATTTGGAGAAAATATTTTTAAATCATCATTCGACACGGGGTTAATTTCCAAAACATATAAAGAACTCACACAGCTCATCAACAACAAAACTCAAACAACCCAATCAAAAAGTGGGCAGAGGATATGAACAGACATTTTTCCAAGGAAAATATACAGAAGGCCTACAGGCACATGAAAAGATGTTCAACATCACTAATTATTAGGGAAATGCAAATCAAAACCACAATGTGACATCACCTTACACTTGTCAGAATGGCTATAGTTAAGACAAGAAATAACAAATATTGGAGAGGATGTGGAGAAAAGGGAAGACTCATATGCTGCTGGGGGAAATGCAAACTGATGCGGCCACCATGGAAAACAGTATGGAGATCTCTCAAAAGATTAAAAATAGAAATACCATAGAATCCAGCTATCCCACTACTACGTTTCTCCAAATAAGGTGAAATCAACAATTCAAAGAGACTTATGCACCCCTATGTTCATTGCAGCGCTATTCACAATAGCCAAGACATGGAAAAGACCCAAGTGCCTAGCGACTAATCAATGGATAATGAAGATGTGGGATATATATGAAATATAATACTACTCATCCATAAAAAATGACAAAACCGTCCCATTTCCAACAATGTTGGATGGACCTTGGGGGTATTATGTCAAGCAAAAGAAGCCAGACAGAGAAAGACAAACACTGCATTATTTCACTCATGAAAGGTAAACAATACATGGATAAAGAGAACAGATTAGTGGTCCAGAGGGGAAGAGGATTGTGGAATGAGCAAAGGGGTGAAGAGGCACGTATACATGGCGATGAATAAAAATTAGACTATTGCTGGTGAGCACGATGCCGTCTATACAGAAACTGACATATAATAATGTACACCTGAGGGGCCGGCCTAGTGCCATAACAGTTAAGTGCGCATGTTCCACTTCGGCGGACTGGGGTTCAGCGGTTCAGATCCTGGGTGCAGACATGGCACCGCGTGGCAAGCCATGCTGTGGCAGGCATCCCACATATAAAGTAGAGGAACATAGGCACAGATGTTAGCTCATGGCCAGTCTTCCTCAGCAAAAAGAGGAGGATTGGTAGCAGATTTTAGCTCAGGGCTAATCTTCCTCAAATAAATAAAACAATGTACACCTAAAATTACACAATGTTTCAACCTGATATGACCTCAGTAAAATAACTGAAAAAAAAGCTAATAAAATAAATACCATAATGCAATATTAACTAAAACAACAACAGACAGAAGCATATTCTCTTACAGGTCTGAATGCCTGAAGTCTGAAATGAAGGTTTGAAATCAAAGTCTCAGCAGGGCTGGTTCCTTCTGGAAATTCAAAGGAGAATCTGTTTCCTTGCCTCCTAAGTCTACTAGAGGCTGCTGGCCTTCCTTGGTTCAGAGCCTCGTCACTGCAATATTTGCTGTCTAGTCCTACCTCCTTCTCCTCAGTCCTCAATTCTCCCTTTGCCACCTCTAATTGGGACTCTTGTGATGACATTTAGGGCACAGTGAATAACCCAGGATAATGTCCCCAGCCCAAGATCTTTAATCACATCTGCCATATAAGGTTACATCACAGGTTCCACGGATTAGGACCTGCTTATCTTTGGGGACACTACACAGGGTACTAGACCAGCTTTCAAGGCCTACTGAGGCACAAACATAGGAAATGCTCTGAGAGGATAAAAATAACAGAAAAATGAAACCTTGCACAACCAACTTTAAAAGCCATTATAAAAGCACCATTCTCCCCAACTTTTCACTTTTGTTTCAATATATTCTATGTGTATATACGTGTTTCCTGAATTGCAACATAAAATCTATTTTTTACCATAGGTCATAGTGAAAAAAAATAAGCAAAATAGAAAAACATTTAGATTGTTCATCTGAGGTGAGACGGGGTTTACTTTCTTTACATATGCTTGGAATTGTCAAGGATTTTCTCCTCAGATTCCCTCAATCTTTTGATCCTTTTCAATCAAAAAGAAAGGAATATTTTTAACTAGTAGAAAATCGCTTTCAGGCTGGCAAAAAGAAAAATTTCAATATTTTTGGAAACGTAGTTGGCACTTTGTACTGCTGTTTCTGTAAAGAAAACAGAAAACAGGTTGGTGATTCAGGACCAAGACAGAGATGAGCTGGAGGAGGAGTAAGAAGGGTCACCAGGAACCAATGATGGGGTGTCTCATCTGTGCAGCAAGTGAGGAGCCTGAGGAGCAGCGGGGCCCAGCCATGGTGGGGACACCCTGAGATACCCCTCCTGGGCCCACAGCTGGGCAGGGCAGGCTCGGGGGTCATTTACCCACTAGGCTGCTCTGTGTTATAGGGGTTGATGGGTGGGGGCTTCATGGAAATCTGTTCCCCAACCTTCATCCATCGTCACTCCTCTCTCTGGCTCCAGATCCTTCAGGATGGGACTCTTCAGGGTGTCCTGCCATGTGGAGCCTGGCAAGGATGCTTTGATTGACAGATGTGTATCCCTGAAATCCCCACAAGTGGGGACCCCAGGGAGACACAGACACTGAGCAGCATCACTCAAGCCAGTGAACACCAGCCTTCCTATCACCCCTTTGGAGTCCTGGACAAAGTCCAAACGGGGGCATGTGAACAGCTACTCAGTGAGAAGAAGAAATGAATAAATGCTATATATGTTTATGATTTTAGGTGAATATGCATTATGCTGTCCATGATTTTTTCTGTCAACACTACTGACATCTCAAATTTAACGTGACTAAAAAGACTTCTTAAATGTTTTTATACCTGCCCCTCTCTCCTCCTCTGGGGGCCAACTATTGTAAAATAAACCAACCCTCCTGGTACTTCTGATACTTTGCTGCTTTCCTTGAGATTCCAGGGACTTCTTTGACCCTGGCTGAAACCCTCAGTCAACCCTTGCCCTGGACCGACCGATCACATGGAGGACCAGACCAAGTGACTCCTCCCCTGAGCCCATCTGCCTACTGGGACCTTGGCCAAGTTGCTGTGCCTCCCAGACCCAGTTACTCTGCCTTCAGATGTGAATAGTCGCGCTTTCCTGACAGGTTTGCAGCGCAGGTTAGAGGTGGTAACATATATAAGGGCCCACAGTTCTGTCAATTTCTCCCTTTGGCTGTGTGAACAGTTGCTTTATATGCTTTAGTGGTCTTCTATGAGGTGCATACATAGTCATAATTGTTATGAGCTCTTGGTGGAGTGCCTCTTTTATCATTATATACTGTCCCTCTTTGTCTCTCAGTGTTTTTTTTATCTTGAAGTCTACTTTGTCTAAGGTAAGTATGGCAACACCTGCTTTCTTTTGTTTGCCATTTGTTTAGAGTATTCTCTTCCATCCTTTCACTCTGAGCCTGTGTTTGTCTTCAGAGCTGAGATGTGTTTCCTAGAGGCAGAATATTGTTGGGTCTTGTTTTTTAATCCATCTAGTCACTCTGTGTCTTTTGATTGGAGAATTCAATCTGTTTACTTTTAGAGTGGTTATTGATATGTGAGGGCTTAGTACCGCCATTTTATCTCTTATTTTCAGGTTGTTCCATATTTCCATCGTTTCTCTTCTCTTGTATTTCTGACTGCCCTTTCAGTTTGGTTGTTTGCTGTGATGGTTCTCCCAGTTTTCTCTTTCTGTATTTGTGGCTCTGCTCTGATTTCTTGTTTAGTGGATAATATGATATTTGCATAAAAGATCTCATGGGTGAGACAGTCCATTTTCTGATAGCCTCTTATCTCCATTAGCCTAAGCAGGTTCCATCGCTTTCCTCTTCCCATTCTGAATTACCATAGTCACAAATTGTTCTTTTCTATGGTGTAAGTTTGTGAGTAAACTGAAGTGTTTATAGCTATCAAAATGCTTTCTTTCCCTTTATCTTTTATGTTATGGTTAAGTATTTACTGACCTGCTCTGACAGAGAGCTGCAGTATTCTGATTTTATCCGAGTATTTATCTCCTCACTCAAGGATTTGTAAACCTTTTCCTTTAGTTTCGAGTATGAGGGCATCCTTGATCCTTTCTTGTAAGGGAGTCTAGTAGCAATGAACTCCCTCAGCTTTTGTTTGTCTGGAAACACTGTTATTTCTCCATCATATCTGCAGGATAGTTTCCCTGGATAGAGTATTTTTGGCTAAAAGTTTCTGTCTTTCAGTATTTTGGCTGTATCATTCCAATCTCTCCTAGACTATAAGGTGTCTGCTGAGAAACCCGCTGACAGCATGGTAGGGGCTCCTTGGTCCATCATTCTCTTCTGCCCTGCTACCCTTAATATTTTTTCTTTGTCATTGACTTCTGCCAGTTTTAGTATCACATGGCTTGGAGAAGGTATTTTTGCATCCATGTAATCAGGAGTTTTATTGGCTTCATGTAGTTGTTAGTCCAGTTCTTTCCCCAGGTTTGTGAAGTTCTCAGGTATTATATCTTTGAACTAGCTCTCTGCTCCTTTCTCCCTTTCTTCTCCCTCTGGAGCACCTATTATCCTTGTGCTGATTTTCCTAACGGAGTCAGATATTTCTCAAGGAATTTCTTTGGTTTTTTTAAACCTTCATTCTCTCTCCTTCTCCAACTAAAGCGTTGCTGTATTTCTATCCTCTAAATCTCTAATTCTGTCCTCCATGATGTCAGCTCTATTTTTCTGGAATTGTGGGGGTTTTTTATCTCGTTAATTTTCTTAATTATGATATATCCACAATTTCTCTTGGTTTGGTTAATTTTTTTTGAGAGTCTCAGTCAGTTTGATGAAGTAATCCTTTTGCTCATTGATTTTATTCCTGAGCTCATTGAACTGTCTGTCAGAGATTTTTTGTATGTCATTGAGGTTTTTTTTATAACTATTTTGAATTCTCTATTGGATAGATAATAAATTTTTGTGAGTTCAGGATTGATTTCTGGAGACTTGTCATTTTTCTTCTACTCTAAAGTGGTAATGTAGTTCTTCATGGTGTTTGATGAAGTGATCCTTTGCCAACTCATTTGTGCTTGTATCAGGTTGCAATCCCCCTGACACCACTGGAGGATGGGCGGGAGCTATGTTTTTCAATCCTGCCCCAACTGCTGAAAGTTGTGTGGGTAAGGCAACTCTGCACTTGCCAGGGTTGTTCCCAGCCACTCTGCAGATTGCATTCATGTGGGCAGGGGTTCTGCATTGGGTGGGGGTGTCAGGTACTGTAGACAGGGCCTCTGCAATCAGCAGAGTACTCTCTGAGCTGCTGTGCAGCAGGGGGGAGTGGCACACATGTGAAAGATGAACCATCACTCGAAGGGTCCCATGGGCTGCTGTGCTACAGGGTGAGGCACCTTCTCCCTGATGCTGCACTAATTGGGCAGGGTGCCCATTCAGGGGTTGAGCCACTGCCACTCAGAACATTGAAATGGGTGAGACTCCCAAGGCAAATTGGGTGCTCCTTTTGAAAGGGCTACAATGCTGAAAGTCTTGGTGCAGGCCAAGCTGTGCCACCTACTCTTACAGTCATGCACGGTGGCTGTGTGAGGATCCATGAACTGGCTTGCTGCCACTGGGCACAGGGAGGGGGGAACATACTTAGTTCCACTAACTCCCCAGGATCCAGTCCACCTACCTTCAGATGGATAGCTGCATGGATCTCTCAGAAGTCCTGTTGTGCTGTGCAGGGAGTCTTCTGCTGCTCAGAGAATGTCCATTTAGTACTAACTTAAAGGGGAGAGACTGAGGGAACAACTCATTCCTACATGATGCTGATATCACTGAAGGCCTGTATTTCTAAAACTTGGTAGGTAGTCAATAAGTAGGGAGAATTATGATTTTCAAGGTTATCATTTTTTTATCTGCTTTAAGTATCATTTACCTGATTACACAGAAAACTGGCATTGGTTAATTGTCCTTTGAAGCCCAGAGCTTATGCTCTTGTTTCTTGGGAGTACATCTCTTACACCCGAAATCCACAGAACTGAATCCTGTTTCCTTCCAGGTTACAGTGAAGGGGACCCCAGGAGTGACAGCATTTTCTGTGTGTATCTGTGAAGTTGATACACAGACAGACACAGAGTGCAAGGTAGAGAGAGATACACAGAGACATAGAGAGAAAGCTGACCTTGAGAAAGATAGTGTCATGGTGTTGATGGTGAAGTTTTGGGTTTCCCTTGGATCCAGGACCTAAACTCAGACCACTAAAGAAATAGGAGCTGTGCAGAAAAGAGTGGCCTGGCAGGTCTGAGACTGCTGTCCTTGGAAAGACCTGCATGCAAGTTCATTCCTCCTGGAAGTCTGGAATTTTGGTAGATGCCAAGCCCAGGATGCCTAGTTGATCAGCCTTTGATAAAAACCTTGAGCACTGATTATCTAAGGACCCTCCCTGGTGGACAGTACTTCAGATATGTTGTCACAATGCGATGCTGGGGAATTAAAGAAGTCCTGTGAGACTCCAAGAGGAAAGGAGTCCTGGAAGCTTCTCCTGGTTTCTCTGGGCACAGCCTCATGGACCTTTTCCCTTTGCTGTTGTCACAGTGGCCCCTTTTGCTATAATAAATACAGCTTGAATATGGCCCCACACTTAGTCCTGGGGGATAAAAGGGCACAGACACTTTTGACTTGAGTATGTCTCTTTGTGTTCCGAGATTTTTTTTCATCCAGATTCAGAGAATGAAAGTAGCATCTACCATGGAAGGCACTCAATTGCCACATCCTATATTATCAAGTATACCTTCCAAATTGTGTCAAAACTTGTCTAAATATTTTCACAGAATGTCTAAGAGGCAGACTAAGATATGCTTAATTTTGTGCTCAGCAGCATGCTCTGAAAAGTCATCCACGGTAAAAACACACCAATTCCTGCATTGCACAGGCTAAGCAGCCACTATAAGTATAATTAAGAACAAGGTCTAGAAAATGATTTAGCAAAGATTTTCTATGCTGTCACTCATTTATGGCCCATTACAGATAGAAAGACTAGGATGTTTTAAAAGTTTAAATGCTGTGATATAAGGAAATACTTATTCAGTTTTAGACCAGCATGAGATTTGCAAGACATAGGTCAAAGTCAGATGGAGTCTAAAAAAATCAGAGTTCCCGAGATGTATTTGAAAGCAAAAGTTTGAAGACTCATCTATTTCCAATTTCTTAGGTTCTCATGGATGAGACCAGATCAAAATAGGATGTGGGGAGGCCATCGTTTTGGTGGAATGGAGGGAACTCATGCCTGAACGAAGCTCATCTAACATGTGTTTTCTCTCTAAGGAGAATCACAGCCTTCTTGACCTGAGGAACATTAGACACTACTTCACCTTATGGTTAAGAGACGTTTTCCACAGTGAAATCATCAACAATGAGAACAAAGAAATTGAAACTGTGAACAGTTCCCTGAGAACTACAGGAACTACACACAGCAGACGTCTCTTTTCAAGACGTATTTGCCAATGAAGAGCTGGAAAAGGTCTCACCTTTAGAACAAAGCTCACACAGGCGAAGAAAATACTCCTACTGTCCACAAACAAAAATCCACAGAGCATGTTTCCTTTCAGATTTCACTGTGGGAGGGGAGAGGAGCTGAGAGAGAACTGAATTCTCAAACCAGGCTGCAGGAAGCCTCCTGTGCCAGGGGTTGTAGAAGCATCTTCAGAGCAAAGAGGGAGCCTGTGAGCTCAGGGAAGGTTTTGGTCTCACTTCCCCATGAACTTGCACAACTGTGGACAGTATTACTACCTGCACGTGAGCTACAGAAATAATCGGCCTCGTCCTCAGCCTGGAGTCCCGAGATGGTCAGAGAGGCCGTGTTCCCAGACTTGGAGCCAGAGAAGCGATCAGGGATCCCAGAAGCCCGAGAACTGACACTATAAATGAGGAGTTTGGGGGCTGTGCCCGGGTGCTGTTGGTACCAGGAAACATAGTTATAACTTCCAATGTTGCTGCTGCTTCCAGCACAGGAGATGGTGACCGACTGTCCCAGAGTCCCGGACACTGACGCAGGCTGAGTCAGGGCAGACTGCGCCCAGGACCCTGGGAAGAGGAAAAACACTCTGGTGAGTTTAGTGCAGGGCCCAGCTGAGCCTGAGGAGAAGGAGACAAAGCATCAGCCCAACTACTCCCATAGTCCCTTCCCTGCAGGTCTCACCTGTGCCCTGAGTGAAGAGGGTGATGAGGAGCAGAGCCCAGGTCATGGTGGAGATTCCCCAACAGCACTGCCTTCTGAGACCCCAACCCGGGGCCTGGCTCCCCCAGACCTCTCTTATCCCTCCCCTGGCCTCAGAGGAGGGAGGGGCCTCCATGCAAATCTGCTCCCTGCACCTCCCTCTCTTCACCCCCTCTGACCTGTCTCTTGATTCTAGATACCTTTGCATCATTGGACAGCAGAACTTACTCGTGAATTAAAACTTCCTAAAATGTTCTGAGTCAGTACACACTGAGTACGTAATACTACGCAGAAATGGATTGAGGCCAGAGATGTCCCTAGTTTGCCTGTTGTGGAGTCATGGTTGTCCCTGGGTGAGAAATCCCTGGACTCCTCCCCATGCTGGGTGGGGAAAAGGTGAGGACAGGGCAGGGTCCCAGGCTGGCTGATAGATCCAATTGCTCCATTATCCTAGTATCAAAGGCAGAGATGGGGACCCTGTATCCCCTCAATCCTTATCCCCCTCAGTTAGGAGGGGTCTTCATGCATCACTCTATCCTCTGTCTCTGCAGTGGTTTGAGACTGAGGCCCAAGGCTGAGCCCTGGGCATTTATAAGCACTTTGAGAGCAAGATTTATTGGGGCATAACCACTTTAGGACATAAGAGGGGGTTAGAGGAGAGCAGCTCCTGGAACTTCGTCCAGGACACAACAAACCCAAACAAGGACCTTCCCAAATCGAGGCCCTCGCTGCCCCCTGGTGGCCTCAGATAGTGCAGTGCAAGCACCAGGGAAGGCTGCTGAGTGGGAGGGGAAAATCTCTCTTCCGCTCCCCTCCTCAACTCCCTCCCTCCCCATCCAGCTCAGTACCAGGTCCCCTGATCCCTTCTATTTCCTTCTATGCTCAGTTTCCATTGTACAATAACTGAGTCCGGAATAGAATGTGTCACTTGGTAAATTAGCTGGCTCCTCAGTCACCTCAGGACTATATAGGATGTCCCACCACAGCCCCACATGGGGTAATTGCTTGTGAGGCAGCTCAGGGCTCAGGGCTGAGGAAACACTAGAGGTGAAATAAACCAACCCCAGTGGGTCGGGAGAATGAGAAGAATGAGACCAGATGAACATGGATTGGCTTCTCGATGTGTGGAAAGATAAAACACTGCCTGAGGAACAAGAGCACTGTAGGACTGAGCAGAACTTAATAGAAAGCAGGGTCTGGATTCCAGAGTTTGAGGATGTGGGAGGAGAGCACTGGGGTCAGATTTGGCATGAGGCCCCCTTTCCGGGAACCTGTCCTCAGGGGCATGCTTTGGTGTCACAGGAAACAGGGGACTTTTCTTCCTATTGTGCTCTTTGTGTGCACTGAGACAACCTCACCTCAGTGCTGTGCACATTCCTGAGGCAAATTCTCTTCCACCCACAGAGATTTGCTTGATCTAGTGCATTTGTATCCAAGGGAAAGCGTTTGAGGGAAAGATTGTAAGAAGGACTGTCTGTAAAACTCGTGTAAAAACTATGGAAAATCCTCAAGTGAATTCCCTTTTCATTTAGAAAAATACCCAACCTATTCACTTGGCATTTCAGTCATCACGTGAACTGTCTGTTGCCCACAACTCATCCCACGTCCCTCTTCTCAGGCCCCAGTGGATGATTCCTCACCCCCAAAGGATTTCTTTCTGGTCCTATACTTGGCCAATTTCCCACTACCTCAGTGCCTTTGCACAGGCCGGTCTCTGTCTGAAATTTGCTTGTCTTCATACTTCATAACATCTGGATATTTCTGAGGACACAGTAATGTACCTCAACCACCCCCAATAAAGTCTGCTTTTTGAATAAATAAAGGACAGGACTCAGGTGGGCAAGTTGAGCTGCTACACTTGCCCAAAGAGCCTGCAGGCCATATTCAGGCAAGTTAGAGGAATGTTCCCAGCCAGGTCTGAGGAGAGGACTCCAAATAGAAACAGGTTTTGGTGCAGTTTCCTCCTGTGTCCCCCAGCGAATGTCACACTTGGGGCTCTGCTTGCACTCTCCTGCTCTCTCTGCAGTCACCCAAGGCTTAGAGGAGGGAAGGGGGGCACAGGATCTGATCTTTCCCATGTAAGCCCTTCCTGGAAAATAGGTTTCTGGCTGCAGAGAAGGTTGAGGACTTATTCCTCCCTGCTCTGAAGCCCCAGGGTGGGGAGAGTCCAGTCTCACTGAGAAAATATCCATTATCTCCTTTCCCAAGGACAAAGCAGAGAGGGCGCCTGGCCTTCCCTCCCCACCTCTCCTTAGGGTGGATGCTCACAGCCTCTGTCCCCAGCCTCTGCAGTGGCCTGAGATTCAGTCAGAGTTGATGCCCAGGGGGGTTAACTCTCCTGTGTAGAGAAGGGACTGAGTGGGGACAAGGGATTGTGAGTGTGTCTCCCTTGGAGTGACTGGGGAGAAAGAAGCTCCTGGAACCTCCCTCAGCCAGGAAAATCCTCAGCAGTGTCTTGGGCCCATTGCAGTCCCCAGACGCAGACCCGCACTGCCCCCTGGTGGCTCAGATGTGAGAGCCTGACAGGAGGGGAGAGATCCAGGAATCTCTGCTCTGCTCCCCCTGCACCCTTCCCCCATCTCCTTCCCAGATCTGAACTTGCTCCTCTCCCAACCCCCATGATTCCCTATCATCCACCCTCTCTTCCATGGCTCAGTTCCTGCAGACTCATCTGGAATGGAATGCTTCATCTGTCAAACCTGCTGACAAAATGCTCCCCCCTCCAGATGCTCAGCTTCACCTGGGACCCTCGTCAATGGATCACTGTTTGAGAGGCAAGTCTCAGTTCTGGACTGTGGAAACATGGGGTATAAATTGAATCCAGCGCTGATATAAGAAATGCAGGAGAGAAACGGGATAAGGAGAAAATATTCTAGAATCTCAACATGTCTGAGATGAAACTTCAGGAGGGGAGAAACAGAGAGAATGAGGAGGTTCCAGAAACCCTCAGAAATGTTGTCTTGGCAAGGAAGGAGAAGGTGGACAGGTGTGGAAGGAAGCTTGGCCTGATGGCCTATGTCCAAGGACCTCCCTTCAGAGTGGATTCCTGTCTGGACACACCAGGTTCTGGCTCCTCCTTTATCATTTCCAATGTCCCTCTTATGAAAGTCAGAACTGAGAGTACCCTGCATACCTGGAGTGAAGACTTTCCCCTGTGGATAAATGTGGGATTTCGAGTTGTTCCACAAAGACACGGAATGGGATGGAGTGGGCTGAATAATGGCCTCAAAGATATGGGGTCTAATAATTTACAGGTCCTGTAAAGGTTACCATATTTGGAATAAGCTTCTATGTGGTTGTGATGAAATTAAAGATCTTGAGAAAAGAAGATGACCCTGGAATAGCTTGGTGGGCTCTAAATGCCCTCACAAGTGTCCTCATAAGAGAAAGAGGGAGAGCTCACACACACAGAGGAGAAGGCCATGTGACCATGAGACAGAGATCAGTGATGTGGCCACAAGCCAAGGATGCCGGCAGCCCCCAGAAGCTGGAAGAGGCAGGAACACGTTCTCCCCTAGAGACACTGGTGGGAGCCCAGCCACCCCAGACACCTTGATGTCGAGCCAAGGAAATCCTGGGCTGCAGCCTGTGAGAGAATCATTTCTCTGATCTGTTGCCAGCCAGTTTGTGGGAATGTGTCACAGCAGCCGCAGGAAAGGGGCACATGCGGTAAACACTCTGCTCTGAGATGACCGGATATTGCAGGTTAGGCTCCTAGGAAACGGCAGAGGGACTTGGCTCTCAGCCTCCAGACCCTCCTTCCTTACTTTCCTCTCACCACACAGACTGAATGGTATCCTTGGGGGCCTCATCTTTCTTGCCCTGAGGACCACTGTACTCTGTTGACTGTCTCCAGCACCCTAAGGGTCAGCTGCCCTGGCTGCCACTTCTCTTTTGCCACTCACCTGGCTTCTGTGGTTAAACCTCACCAATGTCCTCTATCACTTTTGTGTCCTGCCATCCCTATTTCTATCAAAAGCCTCTTCTTAGGCACCTCCCCTACCTGGCCCTGCCTGGAGCAGAGACACACACCGAGCCCCTCAGTGATGCTGGTACTTCTCTGCCAGTGCATTCCTTATTACTCCAGTAAATGCTGTATCCTCCCGGGTCTACTGAGGACCATCTCCCCTGAAAAGGGGTCCATCCTTACCTGGTAGAGCCACTCAGCTCAAAGCTATCTGTGCCTCCTGATTCCTTTTCCCAGCAGCTCCATGGCAAGTCTGACATTCCACCTCGCTGGTGTGGACCATCATTTTCTCCTTCCTTCTAAGAGTCCCCCTAGCAGCAGCCTTGCAGATGGTCATGACATCCATACCACGGGGTTAAATCATACGTCTCTGGGGAGTGTTTTCAGCATAGACAACGAGTCAGAACAAATCTATAAGTGAAGAAAGTTTCCAGGAGAAACCAAAAAAAGGTGAAAGAACTGACTTTGTGAGATCTCAGAATGTGGGTAGAAATACAGTCAGCCAGAACCCTCGAACAAAGAATCTGGAAAAGAAAAACACAGAGCCAATGGCTGAACGAGGCACCGTATCATACTGTTCTCATGAAGCCGAGGCCAAGATCTAGGACCCCTCCCTGCCCTGTGCAGCACGTCCAGACAGCACGTGGAAAAGAAGGAAGGATGCACCTCAGTGAGGAATCCTTGGGAGGCTCGAAGAATGAGAGAAGAATGTAAAGATTTCCCTGAGAGTCAATATGATGTTTTTACATTTTCATGATGAGTGATGTCAATGTAGCATTTTCATGTCCTAGATCCCAAAAGGATCACTCTGCCTTGAGCTGTGACAGAAGAAGAGACAGAAAAAATGAATGAATGTCAACAGCTGACTGATGGATGGATGAACAACCATCCATCAATACAATACAAGGCGGTACATGCATACAATGGAATATTATTGGCTGATAGAAACAAATCAAGTACAGATACATCTTCCAATGGGGATGATCCTTGAAAACATGATGACAAGTGAACGAAGCCACACACAAAGGGCCACATCTTCTATGATTCCATATATGTGACGTGGCCAGAAAAGGCACATCCACAGACATAAAGAATGGTTGGCAGGGAGTGAAGAAGTAGAAAATGGGGAGTGATTGCTAATGGGTGAGATGTTTATTATAGGGGTGATCTAAAATGTTCTGGATTTAGAGTGTTAAAGGTTGTACACACTTGTAAAAGTATTAAAACCACTGAAATATACAACATAAAATAATGACTAATAGAATGTGAATTATACCTCCAGAAAGTATTAAGACCTCGGGGCTTCATGGATGCAACCCACACTCCAACGGTTCAGAAAATGAATAATTTCTGTGTGGGTTTCTGTGTGAGTATGTATCTCTGTGTGTGTGTGCGTGTTTATTAGAGAGAGTGAGAGAAAGGGAGGGAGAGAAAATGTTATAATGAAAAGCAAATGTGGCAAAACATTAAAAGTTTGTGAGTCTATGAAAAGGATACGCAGGAGTTTATTATATAACTTTTTCAAATTTTTTGTTTCCAATTATTTAAAAATAAAACAAGAACAAAGAAAAACTAGAAGGGATCCTGAGTTATGGACTAGGGACTCGAGTTAGCCCAGATGAGCCTTTGGTGCCACGTCACTATGAGCTTGGGTCACTGTGGTAAATCTAGCTGGCTGCATACCAGCAACAGTAATAATCAATCTCGTCCTCAGCCTGCAGCCCAGAGCTGGTCAAGAAGGCTGTGTTCCAGTCTTGGAGCCAGAGAAGGGATCAGAGATCCCTGAGGACTGAGTACTGACGTTATAAATCAGGAGTCTGGGGGCTGTGCCCAGGTGCTGTTGGTAACAGAAGACTGAGGTATGATGTTCAATGTCACCACTGCTTTCAGCACAGGAGATGGTGACCGACTCTCAAAGCCATGAACACTGAGGGAGGCTGAGTCAGGGCAGACCGGGCCCAGGACCCTGAGAAGAGGAAAAACACACTCTGGTGAGTTCCATGCTGGGGCCCAGCTAAGCATAAGGAGGAGGAGACAAAGGATCAGTCCAGATGTCCCCATGGTCCCTTCGTTGGAGGCCTCATCTGTGCCCTGAGTGAGGAGAGTGAGGAGGAGCAGAATCCAGGCCATGGTGGAGACGCCCCAAGAGCACTGCCTTCTGAGACCCCAACCCTGGGCCGGGGTCCCCGAGACCTCTCTTATACCCTCCCTCTGCCTCAGAGGAGGGAGGGGCCTCCATGCAAATCTGCCTGCTGCACCTGCCTCTCCTCACCCCCTCTCACTTGGTCCTTGATTCGAGATACTTCTGCATCCCTGCACAGCTTACCTGAAGAGATTCAAACATTTTGACATGTACTTTCTGAAGATCAGGAACTTGAATTTTTTACACCTGATTTACACAGGAGAGGAATCATTTTAATGAGCTCCTGGTCCATCAGAGTCTCTGCTGGGATATGACTGTCTCTCAGTGACCATTTCAGGCCTGGGGCACTCCTTTCCGTGCCTTCTGATGCCTGCCCACTCTTCAGGGACTCCATACTATTAGGAAAGTGTCGCTGCCCACCCCCAGGGAAACACCTGCTATTTGGTAGTTGGTTGGTGGTGGGGGGGTCTCCCCAGCTGCAGTCTTGTCACTTCCCCTCCCCCACTTGTTTGTGCTGAAGCAGCTGCAGCATTGGATTTCGCAAGGTGATCTGCCACTTCCAGGCCACTGAGAGCATCAGGTGCACAGGTGTGAGGGGCCCAGTTGGGAACAAGGAGCACTCAGCAAGAGGCACAGTCCTCACCCCGAATCTGTTTCTCCCCATTCTGCCATTTCCACTGTTGATTTAGGTGACTTCTCCGTTCTTAGCTTCTGATTCTCAACATAAGAAATGAAAACAAAATAGGCCACTCACCTTTATACTTGACCTAAAAAGAGATTAATGAGAGAGGAGAGTGCAGGTTTGACAATGGGGCACCTCTATGCACACAGCAGTGATATTTATCTTGGACTTTATATTATCCAAAGATTGCGTTCCACTTTATCTTTTATTTATTGGAAAACACATAAAATGTGTTTTCTGCTTGTTTTCCTCCACCTCACCATGTCCACAGACCAAGACAAAATGTCGTGGAGAAAGCTCTTTCTCCTTAGTAACTGTTTTGCCAACAAGGTGACAATCAAACCATTGCTTTTGTGGCTCTTCGTCATTCTGCTACTTGGCAAGGACACCAGCCCTGTCACAGGGAGTGCCTAACAGTGCAGAGTAACTAAAGTGACAATTTGTTTTGAACAGAAATCCAAAAATTTGGGGCCTGGGAGGTAGACCGTGGAGAGGAAGGAGCTTGGAAAGTAATCTGGATGCTGTTTCTGGTCCCTAGGCTCCCCTCTAAGCTGCACTTACGTGGACTCTGATATAATAAGAAAGAAATTAGGAAAAGATTTTAAGGATAGAGCCACCCAGATACCAGATGAGCCGCTGTGTAGCTCACACTTAGGACAGATCCCAGTAGCAGGTCACAAATCTTACACATTTTACTGGCATAGAAACCACAGCTCACAAAAAGAATGATAGAACCAGAAGCCTGGACTCAATAGGGTAGACATCAGCTAAAACAAAACTATCAAAATAGGATTTAAACAAGACCCATAGTTTTATCACAGGAAACTTTATTTTATTTTTAAAAAAATAAAGAATATTGGATTTATCCAGGTAGGATCCAAAATCGCTTAAGATACAAAGAACCAAGGAGAGGTCAACTACAATGGAAACGGTAATTAACAGAGGCTAACTCCAATCTGAGAGGCATGCTGTCATCATCTCATGAAGACTTTAAGCCAACTTAAAAAATGACACAAGAAATAACAACAAAGCTTCTGGAAGGAACGGAAAGATAGAAATTCTCAGGCAAGAAGTACAAGATACAATGAAGCTCAGAATGGAAGCACTTCAAATGAAAATAGCACTAGATGGGGTTAACAGCAGATTGGGCATTGGGAATAGACTGGTGACCTCCAAGTCATAGCAATAGAACTGTCGAAGGCAAACACAGAGCGAAAATGAATTTTATAACACGGAACATTATCAGCGAGTGTGGGAACACTTCAAGTGACCTAATATATACATATAACTGGAGTTCCCAAACAAGAGGACACAGTGACAGAAAGAAACCACATCTCCAAGATCTCTGTAAACCCAAAGCTTAAGAAACATAAAGGAAACCATCTCAACGCTCCTTATAAAGTATTTGTGTGGACACTTTTGCAGACTTCTCGTTGGCTTCATTGACCATTGATTTGTTTATAAAATGGCAACAAAAGAAGTTTGTTCCCTGAAGAATCTATTGCATCGTTTCTTCCTCTCTCTCCCCCTGCCCAATCCACACAACAAACTCCAGTCACAAGAGGATTCTCCCTCTGGCCGTTGTGGCTGGAACTGAATGAACACCAACTATGTCTGTTCTTCCTAAACCCCGCTAAGCCTGTATTGAAAGTTATAATGATATGCCAGAGTGTTCTGTAAGAGACCAAGGAAAAGGGACATAGACAATGCAAATTTGGAAGCCAGGATGAACATTGACAAGTTTTAACTGACTTAGACCTGACAAGCAAAGTCCCAAGTCTGCAAATTTCCAACCTGAAATACCATTCTTAACTCTCAATCAGTTGTGAATGTGGAAGAGATGAGTTGACATAAATAAAAAATTAAAATAAGTGGCAGCTGTTCCAGAAGCAGGTAGATCTCCAGATCCTCTCCCCTCCTAGTACTGAGACTGGTGGACCACTGGCCACTACCGCTCCCTGCACAGAGGGTAAAACGCACTGCTGTGGATGAGGGGAGGCCAGGTGGAGTTCACTCTGTGGGCATCACGAGGAGAACCCCCGTGTGCCTCACGAACACTGCAACCTCTACCCACCACTTTCTAAGGGTCATCTCCACTGATGCCTTCTCCTTATAGGCAATAGATGGACAGATTCATCTAAGAGGAAATGGACGTCACCTAGGTGCCAAGAGCAATGATAGCATCCTGTACTGTTCGGGTCTGAGTGGCCTGGATTCTCATTTGTACTTTCCTGTCTGTGCTAGGCTTGTCTTGTCATGAGCCATGTCAGACAGTCCCCATCAGCCAAGAATAAACTCTTTCTCCTCCTCCCAGTGAAGTCATCTCAGATCACTCCTGGAGGCCAGGCCAACTAAGCAGCAGAAAGTGTGGGCCAGCTAATCGCTGTCAATATTCCTGCTAGAGGTCCAAGACCTGTCCACATCCAGTAGGGACACATGCCCGAGTCTCCAACACCCTTTTCTTACCCTGGGGTCTTTTCTCTTGTCTTCAAGAGGGGCTCCTGTAGATCCCAGGAAAGCTCCACTCGAGACTGAGCCTGAGCCTCTGTTAGGATCAGTGTCTCCTGGGGCCTCACCCGATAGACACATTATCCTTTCCTCACTCAGCTGGCTTGTTGTTAGTTCTCACTATTTCAAACCATGTTGTTTGGGGATGCAGCCTAGGAGTGTGTGGGGAAGGAATGTAAAAAAATAATAGAATGACTAACACCAACTTCAGCACTGTGACTAACTGGAGAGTGGTGTTGTTACTGAACCTGAAGTGAGTTTGCTCACCCGTTGTGCAGCAAGCCAATCTCTGACACCGGGAGTGGTGGAAGAAAGTAGGAATTTTATTTTTGCACAGCGCTGAGAAAGGAGAGAGGGCAGCTACCGCTGAAATCCCAAACTCCCCAAACAGCTAAAAGGAAGGGTTTTTATTTGTGGTTTTAGGTAGGGGAGGGCGAGCACATGGACTTGCTGGTCGGAGCTTTCCCACCAGCCTGTCTTTGGCCTTGAGACACTTGCAGAGAGGAGGGAGCCCATGACCTTGCTGGTCAGCAGCTTCCCCACCAGCCTGTATCTCTTTGCAGGGAGGCAATGATCCAGGTGCTTGTCCTTGACAGTGTCCGTCTCCATTGAGGATAGTGGATTCTGGAGCCAGGAAGCCAGAGAGTAAGCAGGGAATGGGTGTTTTGCTTTTAACCCTATATATGCTGGGTTTAATGTGGGGAAACTGATATCAGGGTCGGTATCAGTGTGGACAGAGAGGCTTTGGGTGGGTAGATGCAGTGATGGGTCTATATGGTTTCCATGTATTATTTTTCCTTAAATTGTGAATATTCATTTCACACATTCTTTTTTAGAAGCAATGCGTTTCATAATAAAAGGAATTTAGGAAAAAAAATTGAAATGGAACTGAATATTTTTCCTTACCTTAGTTACATAATCAAGAACGCAAAACCAATGTAGATATGGAGAAGGTTTTCATGAGAAACTGAAAGTGTAAGGTGAAAAATCTGTGCTTGTAGCCTTTGGAGTCACCTAGAAAATTTGAACAAAGAAACTGGAAAAGGAGGGGCCGGCCTGGTGGCCAGTGGTTAAGCTCGTAAGGTCTGCTTCAGCGGCCCGGGGTTCACCAGTTTGGATCCCAGGCGTGGACATGGCACCGCTTGGCAAGCCATGCTGTGGCAGGCATCCCACATATAAAGTAGAGAAAGATGGGCCTGGATGTTAGTTCAGGGCTAATCTTCCTCAAAAAGAAAAAACAAGGAAAGAAACTGGAAAAGGAAAGAGCCAGTAGTGGGACAAAGCCCCTTCTTGTTTTGAGAAGCTGAGCTCCAGACCCCTGCCCTGCCCTCTCCAGCATTCCAGGACATGTTCAAACAACAGGTAGAAAAGGAGAGATGCCCCTCAACATGGAATCCTTAGGAGGCTCTAAGGAGGGGAGAAGGAAGTGGCCTTGATGCCTCCTAAAGATTTCCTTCAGAGTGAATGTGATACTTTTCTTTTGTTGTCTGAAGTGATGGGCACCTAGAATTTTCATGTCCTAGATCCCAAAAGGATCACTGTGCCCCTGGGTCATGACAGAGAAGACAGATAGATTAATGAGATTCCATCAACCAATTAATAGATAAATAAATGAGGTATGTCCATACAATGCAATAATTATTCGGCCATTAGAAGGGGTGAACTGCTGATACTGTATGCTTCAATGTGGATGAGGCTTGAAAACGCCATGATGAACAAAGGAAGCGAGACACGAAGGCCAATTAGTGTAGGATTCCATTCCTGTAAATGTCCAGAATAGGCAAATCCACAGACATAGGTGTAAATTAAGCTTTGAAGGGGTTGAGCGACAAGGGAAATGGGGAGTGACTGCTAACAGATGAGCAGTTTCCTTCAGGGGATGAAAATGTTCTGGAATTACAGAGTGTTAATGGATACACAGACTTGTTCACATATTAAAAACCACTGAATTACGAACCTTCAAATGAGAAAATTTATGGAATGTGAACTCTATCTAAAAGAAAGCATTAAGGCTTAGGTGGTATTGCATACAATTTACTCTCAAATGATCCAGAAAATGAGTAAGTTTTGTGTGTGTTGTGTATGTATATTAACGTATGTGTATGTACATATACATACACATACATATATATGCGGAGTGAGAAATAAACAGATATCATGAAAAACAAATATGGAAAAATGTTAAAATTTGGTGAATCAGGGAAAAGGTTATTCAAGCATTCTTTATGTTTTCTTTAAATTTTTATTGAAGTTTGTAATTATTTCAAAATAAAACAGTGACAAAGAAAAACTGAAAGCCTCAGTTTCGCAGTGAAGGGACTCAAGTGAGCTCAGAGGAGGTTTGGGTCTCACTTCCCCATGGGCTTGAACCACTGTGGTAATTGTAACTGCCAACATACGCGTGACAGTAATAATCAGCCTCGTCCTCAGCCTGGAGCCCAGAGATGGTCAGGGACATCGTGTTGCCAGACGTGGAGCCGGAGAAGCGATCAGGGATCCCTGAGGCCCGATTATTCCCATTATAAATGAGGAGTTTGGGGGCTGTGCCTGGGTGCTGTTGGTACCAGGAAATATATTTATAAGATCCCGTGCTTCCAGCACAGGTGATGGTGACCGACTGTCCCAGAGTCCCGGAGACTGACGCAGGCTGAGTCAGGGCAGACTGCGCCCAGGACCCTGGGAAGAGGAAAAACACTCTGGTGAGTTCAGTGCAGGGTCCCAGCTGAGCCTGAGGAGGAGGACACAAAGGATCAGCTCAGATGTCCCCATGGTCCCTTCCCTGGGGGCCTCACCTGTGCCCTGAGTGAGGAGGGTGATGAGGAGCAGAGCCCAGGCCATAGTGGAGATTCCCCAACAGCACTGTCTTCTGAGACTCCAACCCTGGGCCTAGCTCCCCCAGACCTCTCTTATCCTTTCCCTCCCGCCCCAGAGGAGGGAGGGGCCTCCATGCAAATCTGCTTCCTGTACCTGCCTCTCCTTACCCGCTCTGCCCTGGCCCTTCATTATAGATACTTCTGCATCACTGGACAGCAGAGTTACTCATGAATTAAACCTCTAGTTCTGAGTCAGGAAAGCCTGATTCCATGACAGTATGCAACAATCGATCCAGCCAGGGATAACCCCACCTTTCCAGCTGTGGGAGTCACAGTGGTTCCTGGGTGAGAACTCCCTGGACTCCCCTCCGTGCTGTGTGGGGCAAAGTGAAGACAGGGTCCCAGGCTGGCTGATAGAGATCCAATTGCTCCATTATCCTGGTATCAAAGGCAGAGCTGGGGGTCCCATATCCCCCTCAATTCTTATTCCCCTCAGTTAGGAGGGGTCTTCATGCATCACTCTACCCTCTGTCTCTGCAGTCGTTTGAGACTGAGGCCCGAGGCTGAGCCCTTAGTGGTTTATTAGCACTTTTAGAATATTTTGTATTGGGAGCACCACCACTTTGGGACATAAGAGGGACTCAGAGGAAAGCAGCTCTTCCAACTTCATCCAGGACAGCGCAAGCCACAGCAAGGACCTTCCCAAGTGCAGGTCCTCACTGCCCCCTGGTGGCCACAGATGGTGCAGCCCAAGCACAAGGGAAGGCCCCTGAGTGGGAGCTGGAAATCTTACTTCTGCTCCCCTCATCTCCTCTTTCCTTCCTCATTCAGCTCACTTCCAGCCCCCTGATCCCTTCTATTTCCCTCTATGCTCAGTTCCATTTGTCCATTAACTTCCAGAATGGAATGTGGCACCTGCCACATCAGGTGGCCCATCGCTCACCTCAGGACTATCTAGCATGTCCCACGACAGCTTCATATGGGGCAACTGCCTGCGAGGCAGCTCTGGGCTCAGGGCGGAGGAAACACTAGATGTGAAATAAACCAACCCCAGTAGGAAGGAGGGATGAGAAAAATGAGACCAGGTCAGGACGGTCTAGCTTCTCAATGTGTCAAAAGAAAAAGTACTGGCTGAGGAAGAAAAGTCTGGAGGATTGAGAAGGACCTAAGGGAAAGCAGGAGGTGAATCCCAGTGTTTGAGGATGTGAGAGAAGGGCACTGGGCTCGGATGTGGCCTGAGAGCACACTACAGGGACCTGTCCTCATGGCGTGTTTTGGTGTCACAGGGAACAGGGGACCTTTCTGCCTCTTGTGCTCTGTGTGGCGCATTGAGACAACCTCACCTCAGGGTGTGTGCCTTCCTGAGGTAAAGTCTCTTCCATCTACAGAGAGCTGCTCGATCTAGTGCATTTTTCTAGAAAGGAATGGGTTTGGGGTAAAGCAGGACTGACTAAAAATTCTCAAATTCGTTTTTCATTTAGAAAATACCCAACCTATTTACCTGGGCTGTCAGTCATCATGTGCTCTGTGTGCTGCCCACAATTCCCCCTCATCTCCCTCCTCTCAGGCTCCACTTGAGGATTCCTCAGCCCTACTGGACTGCTTGCTGGTCCTTCGTCTGGCCATATTCCCACTACCTCAGTGCCTTTGCACAGGCTGCTCCACCGTCTGAAATGCTCACATCCTCATATTTCTCATGCCTGGTTCTTTCTGAGGATACAGGAATGTACCCTAATCCCCCACTCAATAACGACTGTTTGTTGAATGAATCAAGGAGAGAGCTCAAGTGGGGAACCTGAGCTGCTGCATTTGCCCAAAGAGTCTCCAGGCCACATTCAGGCGTGTGAGGAAAAAAAAACATTCCCGGCTGAGTCTGAGGAGAGGACCCCAAATAGAAATAGGTTTTGGTGCAGTTTCCTAATATGTTCCCAGCAAATGTCACACTCGGGACTCTGCTTGCACTCTCCTGCTCTCTCTGCAGTCACCCAGGGCTTAGAGGAGGGTAAGGGCACAGGATCAGATCTTTCCCATGCTATCGCTTCCTGGAAAACAGGATTCTGGCTGCAGAGAAGGGTAAGGACTACTTCTTCCTGCTCTGAAGGCCCAGGGTGGGGAGAGTCCAGCCTCCCTGAGAAAATGTCCAGTAGTTCCTTCCCAGGGACAAAGCAGGGAGGGGGCCTGGGCTTCCCTCTCCACCTCTCCTTAGGGTGGATGCTCACACCCTCTGTCCCCAGCCTCTGCAGTGGCCTGAGATTCGCTCAGAGTTGAGGCCTGGAGTGTTTAATCCCTTGTGCAGAGAAGGGACTGAACTGAATGGAGACAGGGACTTGTGTGTCCTCTTTGGAGTGACAGGGGAGAAAGAAGCTCCTGGAATGTCCTGCAGCCAGGAAAATCCTCAGCAGTGCCTTGCCAGGGCCAATGCAGTCCCCAAACCTAGCCTCTCACCACCTCCTGGTGGCTCAGATGGGAGAGGCCACCCCCAAGGATAAAGAGAGGAGATTCAGGAGACTCTGCTCTGCTTCCCCTCCACCTTTCCTCCTTCTCCTTCCCAAATGGAATTTGCTCCCACCACCCCCGGGTTCCATCTAGTTGACTCTGTGCGCCCCCCCTCAGTTCCTGCAGTTCCATCTCCTGCCACACCTTTTAACCCAGATCCTCCCCCTTCAGCACAGCTGGCTTAACCCAGGGACTCTTATCAATGGATCACTGCTTGGGAGGTACATCTGCATTCAGGGCAAGGGGAAAGCTGGATATAAACTGAAGCCAATCCTGAAATGCAGGAGAGAAATGGGACAAGGAGAAAACAATTTGAAGTCTCAAAATGTCTAACATAAAACGGAGTAGCAGAGAGACTGAGGAGGTTCCCGGAGCCCTCAAAAGGATTTTGTCTTCTCAGCAGCCAGGAGGAAGTCAGGCAGGGCTCCAACTGAGGGTCCAGCTCATGTGTGATTTTTTCTATTTTTCTACAGAGTCGTATGTGATGAGCAGAGAACTGACTCGTGGACCCAAAGACATCAGATCTAATCATTTATAGGTCCTATAATTGTTACCATATTTGGGGAAAGATCCTATGCTGATATGATTAAGGATCTTGAGATAGTAAGAGTGTCCTAGATTCTTCGGGTGGGTCATAAATTATATCACGCATGGCCCTGTGAGAGACAGACACAGAAAGATTATAACACAGACCAGGAGACGAGCCCCCCTGGCCCTGGCCTAGAGGAGAGCTGCCCACTGAGCTTCTCGATGATGCTGATGTTTCTCTGCCAGCGCATTCTTCCTTGCTCCAGTAAACGCCGTGTCCTCCAGGCCCTCTTGAGGACCATCTCCCCTGGGGAGGGGTCCAGCCTTTCCTGCTAAGTTCTCTTGGAGTCATCACTTTCTCTGCCCTTCTAAGGGTCATCTCTGGCAGCCGGCTTGCAGAATGCCTCAGCATCCTGCTAGGTGAGAATGCTTCCAGCAGATAACCGCCCCCCCCATCCAACCTTAGAATCCGCCCCTTGATCCTGGTCCTTCAGAATCCAGCCCCACGCATACTCTTTCACATCCCACCATATTGTTGGCTGTTTCTGCTGCTCCTTTCTCCTGAGAGCAGGCCGGGCACATTCCTGCCCAGGTTTTGTGGTGACTTGATCCTACTCATTGGCCCACAGGCCTTCGTAGGAGGAAGGGACAGATCCCAGGGGTGCTAGGAGTGGTGAATATTATCTCCCAGGGCAGAAGCTTCTGCACTATCTTCAAGCAAAGAGAGAGTAGGCATGGGCCCTAATTACTAAGAAAGGGCAACTTCTGCAGGCTTGAATATTTGAGGGGAATTATTGATTCAAGATTTTTGGGCGGTTGGATCCACATGGCCCCTTCTTGTGACTCAGCACCCTGTTGTTATCCATTCAGGGCTCTGACCAGGCGGAGTGAACCTGCCCAGTGGAGTGTTCACTGTGCTCCAAGCAGTGCTGCTCTTAGGATGACGTGCTGGGCCTCGGCTCTCCCTGACCTCCGAGCAGATGACAGGTTTTCAGCCTACAAGGAGGTCTTCTGACTTCCACACTTAGCTTGTCCCTGCTGATTTTCACACCCAGCCTTTTCACTTTTGCAAATAGTCAGTTGCACTTAGCAACCATGCTACTACACTCTTCCAAAAATGGAACCAGTAGGATTGTCTCCACGTTCCTTTTTTTTATGATCTTTGTTGTTTATTTATTTTTTTTTTTTAGGAAGATTGGCCCTGAGCTAACATCTGCCACCAATCCTCCTCTTTTTACTGAGGAAGACTAACTATGAGCTAACATCCATGCCCATCTTCCTCTACTTTATATGTGGGACACCTACCACAGCATGGCTTGACAAGCGGTGCGTAGGTCCACACCTGGGATCTGAACTGGCGAACCCCGGGCCACTGAAGTAGAACATGCAAACTTAACCGTTGTGCCACCAGGCCGGCCCCAAGTTTTGGGAGTTGTTTTTTTTCTGAGGAAGATTAGCACTGAGCTAACATCCGACACCAATGCTCCTCTTTTTGCTGAGGAAGACTGGCCCTGAGCTAACATCCATGCCCATTGTCCTCTACTTTATATGTGGGATGCCTGCCACTGCATGGCTTGACAAGCAGTGCATAGGTCCACACCGGGGATCCGAACCAGCGAACACTGGGGCCACTGAAGCAGAAAGTGCGAACTTAACCGCTGCGCCACCAGGCTGGACCTTCCATGTTCCTTAAAGGTACTCCTTTCTTCATATTTCTCCAATGCCTTACATGCAACCCTGCTTTTGCATTTCCTCCTGCAGGTAAATCATCCCTGTTCATCCTGGTAAAAGCCTGAAGAATTGCATTGCTCCTCTGTGGCAGAAGCTTTCTGAGCTCCTGTCACCCCTTATTGGGGTCCTCATTGCTCCAGAATCTCATCTCTGTAATTCCTTTCTCAGACACTCCTGGTCCTGGGTAACCCAGGGCTGCCCTGGTTTTAGCAATGAAAGATCCTTGTCCTCAGAAACCCATCAGGTTTACGCAAATTGGGCTAGTTAGTCACCCTCCTGATATCATCCGTCACAGGCCAGATCTCCCTGGAAACAGATGCTAAGGTGGAGGTGAGCACATAGAGGTTTATTGGGGAGCTGGGGAACACTGGTGGCATCAACCCCTGTGCAAGGGATGGGAGGGAGCAGGATTGGGGAAGGAGATACTGTGGCGTGGAGACTCCAGGCTCTCCAAGGTACACTCGTCAAGTCAGAGGGAACATGCAGGAGACTGAGGGAGGATAATACCTGGGAGCAATGAAGGGAGAGAGAATAGGAGTAGGCAGGGGGAGCCTTCTGACAGCAGTGCTGATATGAGCCCTGAGGGGGCAGAAGGGAGAGGAAGGAGGACTGGAGAGCAGGACCCTCAGACCCCGGAGCAGTAGTGAGAAAATCTCAGCCTGACCCAGGGGGAGCTCCAGAGCAAAGGGTGGCATTGAGGCATCCCAGCTCAGCAAATTGGTAAGCCCTTGCACCAGGACATGCTCAGTCACTGCCAGGCGGTTGCCCAGGAAACACACACCAGCAGCTTGAAAGCAAGGCAGATCCTGAAAACATGGCTCCTGGAGGCTGTCAGCAGTGGGCATCCCTGTGTCAGGTTTCCTCAGGCAGGCAGATCTGAGCCGCTCATCCTTTAGCAGCCCTAGTTGGGCTGTGGTGCAGTCTCAGCCAACTCCAGGGGGGCTCTGGAGCTAGGCCAGCTCTTCAGGGCACTCCCACATTGCACTGGACAGCCTCGCCTGTATATTGGTGCATCCACCAATCATTGCACCCAGGCTGCCCCAGGAAGGGGCCTGGATCTTGCAGGGGCAGATCCCTCCTGGGAGGTCAGTTTTGGGAGAGCACTGGCAGGAGAGGGCTGTCTGCACATCCAGTGGTTGGGGCGACATGCCCTTCAGGCCATCTGGGCCACTCATCACAGCGTCCACTTCCTTGGCCCTTCAGCAAATGGAAATTTTCCCTTCTCTCAGTCAATAGGCTCCTATAAAGGCTGGGAATGAGAAGTCCCACTGAGGGGGAAACATATAAAGCATTTCCACTATAACGTATGACACATTTAAAAACTTTAAGCATGTGAATCCCAGGTCAATTGGAAAAAAGCCTCAGAAATTGGGGGGAGGGGTCTTCAAAGATGGTATGTCTGCTGTTTTAGGCAAGATCTGAAATCAGCACATCATCAAAGGATGAATAACGACAATAAAATGTCAGTGCATAAATAACCAAGTCAGAGACCCACCAGACTGGAGGTGTGTGCTGGGTTAGGGGTCAGTCCCGATCCCTTGGGGTCCACAAAGGAGATAGCCCATGGAAAGCACTAGAAGGTGCCAGATGCTTCCTGCAGGAAGTAAACAGGGTTTCTTTTTTGTGATCTCCTATTCCTGGGGGATTTCCAGGTACTCCAAGAGACAGGAATCACTATCTGATTTAATTTGTTCTAAAATAATTTGCCCACACAATCAGACACGAAACAGACATAAGAAGCACAATTGCTGCAAATTAAGAAACAAAATGATAATTTGTGCAAGACATAATTTATAAGCTGTAAAACCAAAGTGAATATACTAAAAAATATTCAACCCTGTGGCCAAGTGGTTAAGTTCACACATTCCATTTCAGTGGCCCAGGGTTTCGCTAGTTTGGATCCTGGTGCAGACATGACATCGCTCATCAAGCCACGCTGAGGTGGTGTCCCACATAGCAGAGCCAGAAGGACCTACAACTAGAATATACAACTATGTTCTGGGGGGCTTTGGGGAGAAGAAGAAGGAGAAAAGAAACAAGATTGTCAACAGACGTTAACTCAGGTGCCAATCTTTGATGATAATAATAATAATAATGCCCTGTAGTATGCCTAAGGTTTATCATTGACAGGGCATTAGCACAAAGGCAGCCTTGCACAGTACAAATTAAAAGAGAACAACACTTGAAGGTGTCACATGTATGGCACCCAGCCATGTCAGGTTCCGACTGCTGCTATAACTCATCACAAACTTAAGAACTTAGAATAGCAGAAATTTATTTTCTTGCAGTCCTGGGAGCCTGAAGTCCAAAGTGAGGCTTACAGGGCTGAAATCAGGTGTCAGATGGGTTGGGTCCTTCTGGAGCTTCCAGGAGAGCCTCTGTTTCCTTGCTCTTCCAGTTGCAAGATGCTGGAAGCCCTTCCTTGGCTTGTAGCTGCATTACTCCAATCTCTGCTCTATGATCACTTCGCCTTCTCCTTTTCTGTCCTCAAACCTGCCACCGCATTCCTCTTATAACGACACTTGTGGTTATATTTACAGCACACTAGATTATCCAGGATAATGTCCCTTGACTTTGTATTAGTCAAGGTTCTCCAGAGTAGAAGAATCAATAGGATATATATATGTATGATTATGAGGAATTGGCTTATGTGATTCTAGAGGTTGAGACGTCCCACAATCTGCAAACTGGAGACCCAGGAAAGCTGTTGGTGTAATTCAGTCTGAGTCCAAAGACCTGAGAACCAGAGGAGCAGATCCTAGTCTGCGTTCAGAGGAAGATGAGAGGAGATGTCCTTGCTCAACAGGGAGACAGGACAAAAAGGAGCGAATTCATCCTTCCTCCACCTTTCCTTCTATTCAGGCCCTCAATGGATTGGATGACCCCCACCCACATGGGGGAGGGGGATCTGCTTTACTGCATCCATCAATTCAAATGCTAATTTCATCTGGAAACACTCCCACAAACACACCTAGAAATAATGTTTAATCTGGGCTCCCCATGGCCAGTGAAGTCAACACATAAAATTAACCACCACAGTCCCCATCTCAAGACCCTTAATCACAGCTGCAAAGTATCTTTTGCCATATAAGGTAAGATTTATCGGTTCCAGGGTTAGGACCTGGGTATCTTTGGAGGCCATCAAATCCTACTGAGGCACACACACAGGAAATGCTCTAAGGGGCTGTTCTCAGAATGCTTTGCACAGTAGCACACTGATATATTCCAGAAACAGGAGCTATCCACAACCAATTTTTAAAAGTCACTATAAAACTACCTGTCTGTCCTTGTCTTGAAATAGTTTCAGTATTTATACAAACAGAAGGCTTCCCCTACTGCTTGAGCCACCACAAAGAGAGGACTCACAAGAAAAGGAAAGTTCCAGAAATACCCACTGTCACAGTCCTGTCCTGCTCACAGTCTAGCTGCTGTAGTTCTCACTATTGTTCCCCATTCAATTATGTCTCACTGTAAATCTAATAGGACATTTTCCTTCCACAATCAAGGAAATTTTAGGAAGTCATTTATGCTTTCTCACACTTGTCCCTACTGGGGTTCTTCATTCTGTTTGGGTTTTTTTTGTTTGTTTTTTGTTTCTGCTTGAGGAATATTAGCCCTGAGCTAACATCTGTGCCAATCTTCCTCTACACGTGGGTCACCCTGCCACAGCATGGCTGACAAGTGGTGTAGGTCCATGCCTGGGATCCGAACCCATAAACCCAGGCTGCCGAAGCAGAGCGCAAAGAACTTAACCACTTTGCCACGTGGCCAGCCCCTGGGGTTCTTTTTTAAGGGATTCCATCCTTCCCATCACAGGCACAGAGGGGTTGCTGGTGTGAAATCCCCATGACATCCCAGGTAGCACCTCCAACTTCCTGCCCTTTCCTTCCTCGATGTCTGTGAAGATACCAGGCACAGCGCCTGATTGGCATTACAGAGACAAAGGACAAATGGTAGGGATGTGAGGCCACCTGGGAGATGGGAAGCTTCTCCTGCTGGTCCCTGTGAAGCAGCTGCTGCTCCAGGAGGAGGAAATGAGAAGCATGAAGTGCCAACAGATGACTAGATCAGACTGAGGGAAAATACTGATGGGAGAAGAGCTGAGTACACAAGACTCCAGAAGCATAAGCCCAGGTTCTCTCAGAAGTTCCACCAGAGACTGAGCAAACGTTCATGACATAAGGCAAAGTATTAATTTCTTCAGTATCTCATCCAGTAGTATAATTGGAATCCTAGTTAGGAGGAGGTTGGTGCATCAGACAAACCCACCGGCTAGCCTTTCAATGATAGGACAAAGGAATAAATTGGGACAGATTTCATCAAGATGAAGGGGGCCAATGAACGTGCAAAGCTTGGTACAAGGACAGCAGATCGGGGTCTGTGGGAAGGCAATTCTGTACAGAGCACTGGTCGGCCCCTCCAATTCTCCCCCAACGCAGCCTCCACGAAATACCGCTTGAGTGTGGTGTCAAAGGAAAGAGAGACCCCAAAGAGAAGATCCCATATGTTCCCCTTCCCTTCATTCCCTTTGCAAACTCTTCAAGACTTTGCCCAGTCGCCAGGCCTTAACAGTGGACTTGCACAAGAATGACCCCAGTAAAGGGCCATCTCCACCAGATTGTTGTGGAAGTGAAGTCAAATACACAGCGTCTTTTGTGGCGTACTGAATCGGTGTGGACCAGGAGGTATAGGACACATTTAGCTGTCAACTTGTGCTGGGAGCCTCTTGAAGGTACCAGGCAGGACTCTTCCAGTCCCCTGATCCTGTCTTCTGTGTATGGGATGGCATCTACCTCTGGAGCCCTGTTACTCAGCAGTGATGACCTTGTTTTCCCAGAGACCACTGGATGTGGACAAGGTTCCTCTTGTCCTTCATTATAAGAAGGAAGAGGAGTTCAGAAAGAAATCCATTCACAGAGGCAGAAATGTCCCTGCACACAGGGAAGCAGGGAAGAGAGCAAGGAAGATCCCGTGAGCTCAAGGCAGGGTTTGCACTCACTTCCCTGGTGGGCTCGGAGCACTGCGGTAAGTGCCACTGCTCAAATATGACACACAGTGACAATCTGCCTCGTCCTCAGGTTGGAGCTTGGAGATTGTCAGAGAAGCCAGGCTGCTGGACCCAGAGCCAGAAGAATGGTCTAAGATCCCAGAAGGCTGAGAACTGACACATTGATCAGGAGTTTACTTAAGGCAGTGCCTGGGCCTTATTGGTACCAGGACACCTCGTTATAACCCCCAGCGCCACTGCTGCTTCCAGAGTTTTGTCCCAGAGCTCTGGATGCTGAGGGAGATTAAGTCAGAGCAGACTGAGTCCATGAGCCTGAAAACAAAGATGGGTTGGTAAGTTCAACACCAAGGCCCTAAGTGAGCCAGAATAAAAGAAGGGGCCACCGATGAGTCAATAACAGAGTGTCTCACTGGGCAGTGATCAGGGGTTGTGAGGAGCAGAGAAGCCCAGCCATGGTGGCGACACCCAGAGCCCGCCTCCTGAGCCTACAGCTGGGCAGGGCAGCCTCAGGGGGGTGCTGTTTATCCTACCAGGCTGCCCTGTGTTGGGGTGGGGGGGCTTCATGCATATCTGTTCACCAAGCCTTGTTCACTGTCCGCTCTGGCTCCAGAGCCCTGAGGGTGGAACCCTTCAGAGTGTCTAAGAGGTATGTTTACTCTAAAGCAGACCTGAGGCAGGGTGCCCAGTGAGTCAGAGACACTGAGCAGAAGTTACTCAAGGCAAAAGAACTCAGACCACAGGACCCCAGAAGTATAAAGCCAAGTTTGTTCAGAAGCTCCACAACAGTCTGAACAAATGTTCACGATACATACGCACAGAGTAAGTCATCCTCTCATCTATTAGTATAATTGGAATCTCAGGAGTTTAGTGCACCAGGGAACCTTAAGCTTTACCTCCCTTGGGGACCTGCAGAACCCCCAGACCTCTGCTCAGCGTGGACCTTAGAGAGCCCCTGGACTGTGGTGAGGGACCCCGGAACCCAAATAAAGGCTCTGTGTTGTGTCCCTGATTGTGACTGCAGCTGCCACAGAAAGGTAAACAGTGCTCACTTTCTCCTCCTGGGCCACAGTGCTACCACCACCACTATCCCTCCCCGACCCCTGGAAACAAGGGTTGTGTCTGTGTGACTCCTCCTTGTCCAGCCTGCTGTGATGCACACAGTAGAGCTCACGGACTCACTGTCCAATACAGTAGCCACTAGCCACACACAGTTGTTAAGCACTTGAAATAAATGTAGTATATTGAGAAGTTGAATTTTTAATTTAATCTAAATTTAAATTTCTTCTCACGTTTTGTTTTTTTGTTTTTTTTGAGGAAGATTAGCCCTGAGCTAACTACTGCCAGTCCTCCTGTTTTTTGCTGAGGAAGCCTGGCCCTGAGCTAACATCCGTGCCCATCTTCCTCTACTTAGTATGTGGGATGCCTACCACAGCATGGCTTGACAAGCAGTGCCATGTCCGCACCCGGGATCTCAACCGGTGAACCCCGGGCCGCTGAGGAGCAGAATGTGTGAACTTAACCGCTGTGCCACGGGCCCGGCCCCTACATTTAAATTTAAAATATAAAAATTCAGTTATGGTTTGGAACAACTTGGGTATGTAAATGAATCTACTTTTTCAACTATAAATTTTATGAAATCTAAATACAGACCAAGCATTTATGATTCAAATTAAAATTCCTATCAGATTAAAAGTCCATCCAAATTGAGGTGAACTGTGAAAACACATCACATTTAGAAGGCTTAGTACAAAAAAATGAAGGTAAAATATCTCTCTAATGGTTTTCAAAATATTGGTTACCTGTTGAAATGATAATATTTCAAACACTTTTTTTTTTTTTGAGGAAGATTAGCCCTGAGCTAACTGCTGCCAATCCTCCTCTTTTTGCTGAGGAAGACTGGCCCTGAGCTAACATCCATGCCCATCTTCCTCTACTTTATATGTGGGACGCCTACCACAGCCACTTGGTGTGCCACTTGGCACCATGTCCACACCCAGGATCCAAACCGGTGAACCCCGGCTGCCAAAGCGGAACATGAGCACTTAACTGCTGCACCACCGGGCTGGCCCCTTCAAACACACTTTAACCCAGTGTATAGATACCAAATAAAATATGATATTAAATTTTTTAAAAAATTCTCATGAGTCCTCTTCTTTTAGTGACCAGTTTCTAGGCATCATTATGCATCCAAAAGAGTGTTTGCAAGTATAAATTAGGCATAATCCATTTAGGCCCAGATTTTAATGCTGTGTTCACGATTCTCTCCCCAGCACTACCAGAGTATAAAGTCCATGGAAAGCATTAGCAGATAGTTATTGAATAGAGGAAATTAATAAAATATTACATATATTTATTTTATTTGAAGAGGATTATATTGTATGTGTTACTCTGTACTTGATTTTTTCCACTCAACAGTAGAGACGTCGCAAATCTAACATGGCCCAAAAAAGACTTAAATATTTTTTCCCACTTGCTCCTCTCTCATTCTTCCCAATCTCAGGCAGTCAAGATGGAGTTCTAGCTGGGACCCTTGACCCCTCACTTACCCTCGTGATGAGCATCCCCTCCAAAAGGAAGTTCTGCTGATTCTACCTCCAAGATGTCCACAAAGCTGTCGACAGCCTCTGGGGTGCAAGCCAAGATCTCCCACCAAGAGCCATGCAAGGACCACACAGCAACTGTTGGGACCTTGAAAATGTACCTCAGGTTATGTCAAGATCCTACTTACAAACTTGTGATTTCCCCTTAGCAAACCCCTTCTTCCAGCTCTCACGGCCCATGTCTCCAGCCTCCTCCCCACTGAGTTCACTGGGATGCAGCCCCTCCCACGTTCCTTCCATGGCCCCCTCAACAGCAGCCCAGTCTGGGCCCACAACGCCCCCTGGTGGCCAGAGACACAAGATACCTCACGAAACTAGCCAAGGTGTGGGGAGGACTGGAGCAAACACAGGAAACTGTGGATTTGAAAAGGCCTTGGAAGAGCAAACCTTAGAAGACAGTCAGGCCCTCGGCTGCTATGACAAAATATCACAGATTAGTTGGCTTATAAACAACAGAGATTTATTTCTCAGAGTTCTGGAGACTGAGAAGTCCAAGGTGAGAGCCCTCTTCCTCATTCACAGCTGCCGCCTTCCCACTGTGTCCAGGTGGCCGAAGGGGTGAAGTATCTCTCTGAAGCCTCTTTTTTGTTGTTGTTGTTGTTGAGGAAGATTAGCCCTGAACTAACATCTATGCCAATCTTCTTCTGTTTTGTATATGGGTCACCTCCACAGCATGGCTGATGAGTGGTGTATATCCGCGTCCAGGATCCAAACCTGTGAACCTGGGCCGCCAAAGCAGAGTGCACTGAACTTAACCTCTACACCATGGGGCTGGCCCCTTGAGCCTCTTTTCCACGAACATGAATCCCATTTACGCGGACTCCCCCCTTCATGACTTACACACTTCCCAAAGGCCCCACCTCTTAATACCATCATCTTTAGGGGTTAGGATTTCAACATATGAGTTTTGGGAGGACAATAACATTCAGACTACAGCAAAGACCAAGGAGTGTGCCCTCTGGAGAGAGAAAAGTCTAACTGAATTCCCACAGGGATGGCATGTGCTCCCGGGGTTCTGTAAATGGAGCTAAAGAGCTGAGAACAGCTGGCATCAGGAATGGCTTAAGCCTCCCTCTCCAGGGGCTCTTGTCAGAATGGCACCCTTGTCTGCACAGAAGAGGGCCTGGGGTTTATCCTCTGGGTCAGTTATCACCAAACATCTTGAAAACCTCACTCTGAGCTCGCCCCCTCCCATCCTGGTACAGAGACATGGTCCTAGGAGCTTCTGGAAGAGCATGTGCCATCAAAACGCTAAATAAGGCAACGATGGTTGCATGAATGGAAAACTGCACATCAATCTGGCTTTAATAGGAATGGGGGAAATACAGAGTTCTGGGGGCTTACAAAGTCCTGAGAAAAATCTTTCAGCATCACTGCCCACACATCCACTTTTCTCAATCTTAAGAGCTGTGGTCCCCTGAACAAGAGTGAGAAGAGTTCTGAGGTCACCTCAGTAATGATGTGCACTGAGGACTAGGGTGCTGGAGAAAATTCTAGTTATGGAGATATGGGACTTTTGCTTTCTCAACAGAAGTTAAGAGGACTTTTACTTTTCAAGACTTCTGTTATTTTATTCATTATTTTTTTAAATCAGATTGTGGACAACAGCGTATCTTCCAAGTAGAAATCACAATAATGAAATGGCAGAGCTGACAACCAATTTAGGCTCCACCAGACTGGAGTCCAGGCCTGGGTTTGGAGCTGGGGGATGGAACTGTGCCTCCTGGGCCCCACCATGGAGAGGCTCCCAGGGAAAGCCCCACCCCCCTCACCACCCCAAGTTCTCCACAATTCTCTGACTGGCTTGGCCCATCCTACTAAAAACACACTGCAGTGTTACCTGTGTCTTGTATTTCTCTACACTCTTTGAGTCTTTACAGAAGATGGCACAATGCATGCTGACATCATGACTCTCATTAAAAACTATTCTGAGTCCAGCAATTCCACTTCTAAGTATTTATCCAAAGGAAAAAAAAAAACACTAACTTGAAAAGATTTATGCACCCCTGTGATCATTAAAGCATTATTTACAATACCAAAATATGGAAACAACCTAAGGGTCCATCAATGGATGAATGGAGAAAGAAAATGTGGTATACATATACAACGGAATATTATTCAGCCATGAAAAAGAGGGAAATCTTGCCATTTGAGGCAACCCGGATGGACCTTGAAGGCATTATGCTAAGTGAAATAAGTCAGACAAGGAAAGAAAATACCATTTGATCTGACTTACATGTAGAATCTAAAAAAATAAAACTGAATTTTTAAAAAACTGAGCTTAGGGGCCGGCCCAGTGGCACAGCGGTTAAGGGCACATGTTCTGCTTCAGCAGCCTGGGGTTCACCAGTTTGGATCCCCGGTGCAGACATTGCACCGCTTGGCAAAGCCATGCTGTGGTAGGCATCCCACATATAAAGTAGAGGAAGATGGGCACGGATGTTAGCTCAAGGCCAGTCTTCCTCAGCAAAAAGAGGAGGATTGGCAGCAGTTAACTCAGGACTAATCTTCCTAAAAAAAAAAAAAGAAAGAAAACTGAGTTATAGATACAGAGCACAGATTGATGGTTGCCAGAAGTGGGGGTGGGGGTGTGCAAAAATGGGTGAAGGGAGTCAAAAGGTACAAACTTCCAGTTATAAAATAAATAAGTCACGGGGATATAATGGACAGCATGGTGACTATAGTTAATAATACTGTATTGCATATTTGAAACTTGCTAAGAAAGTAGATCGTAAAAGGTCTCATCACATGAAAAAAAATTTGTAACTATGTAGGGTCACAGATGTTAACTAGACTTACTGTGGTGATCATTTCACAATGCATACAAGCATCGAATCATTATGCTATACCCCTGAAACTAATATAACATTATATGTTAATTACACCTCAATAAAAATTATTCTGGGAAATTATGCTGAAAAATAAGACTTGAAAAAAAAAAGAGGGACTAAATTTTACAAAGAAGGAGACAAAAATAATATTTGCACTTGATTTAGGTGTTAAAACTAAGAGAATCAACTGAGAATGAGGCGAGAGATTGCTGCGTTCAGCACCACCAGTGGGAGACATCAGGTGTGTCAGGAAGGCCTGCATAAGATTCATTAACAATATAACAGTATAAAAAGAAAAGAAGCACCACCAAACATCTCGCCACTTGGGAAAAACCACTGCTTTTATATTTTTGTACACATCTTTCCCAGATCAGCAGTTCTCAAACATTTTGTCCTCAGGACCCTTTCAAACTCTTAAAAAGTATTCAGGATCCCCAAAAGCTTTTGTTTATGTAGATAGTATCTATCAACCTTTACTATATTAAGTAAAACTGAAAAATGTCTTTAAAATTTTTATTAATTATGTGTAACAAAACTAAACAAGTTATATGTAAATAAATATAAGTTATGGATATTTTGGTATGTATTCAAAAATTTTTTTAAAATTAGCATGAAATGTGGCATTGTTTTTACATTTCTGCAAATCTCTTTAATGATTGGATTGATACAAAACAGCTGGATTCTCACATCGACTTCTGCATTCAGTCCGTTGCAAAATGTTGCTTTGGTTGAAGTGTCTGAAGAAAATCTGCCCTCCCAGTCGGAGGGATGGAGGAGTCACTGTAGTGAAAGAATTTCAAGAAAGAAGTGCGTGAAGATCAGGTTTCGGAACAGGGGTCAGAGATCTGAGGGGAGCACTAGTTTGGGGCAGAACGGTTGTCACATAAATGTTCCCCCTGTTCAGATGACCTTGAACTAAACGGTATGAGAGGAGGGACACTGACGGTGTCCCTATTTCTTGCTGTTTCTCTTAGCAACGTTTGCAGAGCTTTTTCACACAAGGCTTTCAAAATGGATTTGAACTTAAAAATGGATTAAAAGTCTCCTTGTTTATGGACTGTGAAGGATCCATCCTATGGCAACCCTTGCATGATTTCTTCCCCTTGAGTTTGGGAAGAACCTGTCACTTGCTTCTAACCAATAAATACGGCAAAGGTGATGGGACCTCTCTCCCTTGATTAGGTTCCATTAAGTGGCAAAGGTGACAAGATGTCACTCCTATGATCACATTATGTGACATAGACTGGAATGAGCAGACTGGAATGAGAGCTCCTCCTGCTGGTCCAGAAGCAAACAGCCATGCTGAAAACTGCCTTCCATGAGGGCCACTTGGTAGGAAGCTGTGGGCGCCCTCTAGGAACTAGGAGCGCTGCCAGGCGAAGCCCCAGCAGCAAGGAAATGAATTCTGCCAATGAACTTGGAAGCAGATCCTTCCTCAGATGAGCCTCCAGAATAGAGTACAGCCACCAATAACAACTTCAGCTTGAGAAGACCCTCAGCAGAGGATCCAGCTCGGCTAGGTCTAGACTCCTGATCCAGGGAAACTGAGATAATAAATGCGTGTTGTTCTAAGCCACTCCATTTGTGGTAATTTGTGATACAGCAATGGAAGACTAATACCTAGATCACCTGGGTCACATTGGTCAGACCCAGGTGGAGACAGGTAAGATGGAGGGAGACCTGGGTCCCTGAGTCCAGGAGTACCTGAACCCACAATGAGGTGCAGAGGGACGTCTTCGGGTGAGGTGGCCCCTGAACCACCTCAGCACAAAGAGAAGACCTTGCTCTTCTCCCAATCTTGCCACCAAAGAGGGAGACTGAGTCTGCATCCCAAGGCTACTGCACAACGCAAGAGGGAAGCTTTTATTTTCATTTTTTGCAAAGCCATGTTCCCTGGAGACTGCTCCTCTTTCCCACATGGCTAGAAAAAGCAACAGGAGCTCCATGGGGTCCCATTCTGCAGCATCTCCACCCATGGGGGGATGAGCAGAAAGAACAGCAGAAACCCCAGTCTAACTTCCCCACCAAGACACTGAGGGCTGGCGGCAGGTTTTGGTCTCAGTTCCCCATGGGCTTGGAGCTCTGGAAGTAAATGCTGTGGCTGTCGCAGGACAGTGATCATCAGCCTCACCCTCAGGGTGGAGTCCAGAGATGGTCAAGGAGGTGTGCTGCCGGACCTGGAGCCTGAGAATCAGGCTGGAAGCTCTGACAGCAGAGAACTGACAGCATCTAGCAGGAGTGTGGGGGCAGTTTCCCGGGCATTGTTGGTACCAGGAGACGTGGTTATAAGTTCCAGTGTGGCTCCTGCTTCCAGTGCAGGAGATGGTGACAACTTGTCTCAAGGTCCCGGACACTGAAGGAAGCAGGGTCAGGGCAGACTGGGCCCAGGACCCTGAGAGGAGGAGAAACGCAGAGAAGGATGGGAGATGGGGAGAAGGGTCAGTCCAGGCACCAAAATGACTCTTTTTTTGAGGACTCTGGCCTGTGCCCTGACGGAGGTGGAAGGGGAGTGGAGCTGCGGCCAATGTGAAGAGGGTCCAGAGTGCCACCTCCTGAGATCCCAATGCTCCAACAGGACACTGGTAGCTCCCTTATCCCCTCTCTGTGTTCCGAGATGCAGGAGGGAACTCCATGCAAATCTGCACCTTAGCTCTGAAGATTCTTAGTTCCTCCTTTGCTCTAAGCCCTGAGGCTTGGCACCCAGGGGAGTGTGCAGATGCCCTATCTCAGGAAGGAAGTCCTGGGCATAAGTCCTCTTCCCAAGAACTTGCTTTGAGGCTGGATCTGAGGGGCATAGAGCTGGGGAAGCACCACTCTTCAGTGAGCACCTGGCCTTCTAGTGAGTTCTCCACACACCCCTAACCTCCCCCTGTTACACATCCAGGGAGTCCTCAGACTCTGCAGGAAACCTGACTCTGAGATGACAGGATGCTGCCCACTGCCCAAGGCCCCTGCCTTTCCCTCTGAGCTCATTCCTAGCTACCCCAAAAGAATTTTCAAAAATGCTGGTTCTCCCAATCAGGACACATGGCCTTAAAAGCACACCAGCCCTCCTGAATTCTCTCCAAGACATTCGGTATCAGCTTAATCCTGCAGCAGATTAGGGGTCCAGAGGCCATTTTGGGTGTGTGGAGTTTTTTGGGGTTTTTCTTTTTGTTTTTTTTGAGGAAGACTAGCCCTGAGCTAACATCTGCTGCCAATCCTCTTCTTTTTGCTGAGGAAGACTGGCCCTGAGCTAACATCCGTGCCCATCTTCCTCTACTTTATATGTGGGATGATTACCACAGCATGGCTTGCCAAGCAGTGTCATGTCCACACCGGGGATCCGAACCAGCAAACCCCAAGCCGCCTAATCGGAACGTACTCACTTAACCGCTGCGCCACTGGCCCAGCCCCTGGGCCTGTGTTATTAAGTCAGGGGCCCACTGTGCACTGGATGTCATGGCAGCACAGCCCCACGCTGGGGGCAAGGAGCCCCATACTGGGACTTGACGGCCCCCAATTCCCTCTTGATTTGTCCACTCTGTCTTAGACCAGTGACTTGTCCTGTCTAGTCTCAGTGTCTTCACCTGAAAAAAAACTAAGCCAGCATTAAAGTTGACAGCATCCTGGCAGGAGTCTGACTAGAAAATCAAAAGATAAATGTTTCCATTAATTGGTAAGTGATGTATGACTCATCCCCAGCATGGTTAGGTCGAGAGTTCAGGCCCTTTCAGCTTCAGGTTTACCTTAGGGGATCACAGAAAACAGTATTGTCTTCTCTCAGTTCTCCTCTACCTGGTCCCGCCACAGGTCAGCCTAAACCAGTGCTCAGCTCCAGACACACAGCCCAATAGGCTCAGTCAAGTGCATTCCCCGCCCTTTTTTCCCTCAGTGAAGGTTTTTAAAGTCTCAGTTGTGATCATTATAATTCAGTGCAGGTTGACTCTATTTTTTCATATTTCCAAAACAAAAAGAGCTCTAGTTTCATGTCTGGTCAAGGAAAAAAATTATGACAGAAGTTTAAAAAAATACAGAAAGGTCTTTTCTATAACCAGCGTTATCATTTTAGTGGACATCTTCTAGACATCTTAGCCGGCTTATCTAAGACGTTCACAAATCGAATTACATATATCCCAGGAGGGTGGAGCCCATGTAACTTTCACTCCCTCCTCTTCATCTGGTGGAGCCCCAGGAATAGGGTAAACATCTGTAAGCATTAGTTGAAGCAATGAATGAGTGAATGTTACATTCACGTTTAATTTTACATGACTACGATCGCATTATATAAACAATCGTGTGACGTGCATTTTCCTTTCAAATATTACAGACATCTTTTTCGTGTATTGATCACAGTGAGCATTAAAACAGCAGTCAGATTATGAAAATGAAGAGCAATCTTCAAATGGATCCCCTTTTCATATCAAGCCATAGGATGCATCCACAGCCCTCTCCACCACTCTCATCACCCTCCCCTCTGCCCCAGCCTCCTTTCTGTTCTCAAATCTGCCAGGCACTTTATCAGGATTTGTGCAGTCTGTCCTCATGCCCAGAACAAGACCCTTTCAAGCTCCAACCAGCTGCTTCCAGCTCTGGCCTCAGACAGGGAGTCCTGAGCAAGTGGCAGGAGTTGCCTGCCCTTGTAACTTTCACACCAGTCCCTTTGTTTTCTTCTGACCATTAGTTACAACTTGCCACTTTAAAACAAGGGACCTCTTGTCCTGGGGGTTTCTTTTTGTTTTCACCCTAAACTTTAAGTGCCAGAGATTCACTATCTCCTTAAACTTTATATCAGGAGCCTCTCAAGGACAAATGTTGGTTGAAAGATTCCAGATGAGGGGGGGGAGGGGGAGGGAGGGGGGAGGGGGGAGGGGGAGGGAGAGGGGGGAGGGGGAGGCGGAGAGTTTCCAGTTTCAACGTGAAAAACTTGAGTTAGGTAATAATCCCAGGTCCAGGGGGGTCATGTAATGACCTCTTTTGTAAGTACCTATGTGTTCAGTCATTCGTTCATCTGTGCAGCTGGAAAGCTTAAGCTCTGGTAGCTCACAGGCTGGGGATGTCTGTGGCAAGGGCAGCGTAGATCCAGGCATAATAGTCAGCATTACGGCCAGGCCTGTTACTCTCAGTCACCAGGATCTTCCTACGGCCCATGGTAAAAGATTTAGGGTCACTTACATGACAAGGATACAGTGCCAGAGCCAATTCCTCAGGACCCTTTTCAGAAAAAGTCTGGAAATTTGAAGAGGTGGAATATTTCCCAGGACTGAATGGGGAAGCTGAATTCAAAAGACCCCAATGAGGTCCCTCAGGCCAGCTTGCATGACAAGGGTCAGCCTCTGCTTTGCTCTTAACCCCTCCCTCTCTGTTGAGCTGGAAAGATTCCTCACCCATCCCTCCAGAAGCCTGACCTTCCTCCCCCAAAGGGACTGGCAGGAAGCAGGCACCAAAACCTGACAGAGGCCTTGCAAACATTCTAGATTCCAGGTGCCCGGCACCCCCTAGTGGCCTCAGACACTGATGACAAGGGCTCAGGGGCACAGCTCTGTGAGAGGCCAGACACCAGGCCCTGGAGCATTGCCTGGCCACCTCTCCTCAGCATCCTTGACCTGCTCCCTCCTCAGGAGGGTCTGGCCCACATTTTCAGTTTTCAGGCCCAGTTGTGACTCTATCCAAAGAGATTTGTTGGTGAAAAGAGCAGAAGCCCTGCATTTAGGACTAGGGAAAGCTGAAGTCACCTGAAGTACTGAGGGAGGTGAGTAGGGCAAATGCAGGAAAATTTTGGCTTCTGGAAAATCTCAGGAAAATCAAATTTGAGGGCAAGACTGAGGAAAGCATGCTCAGAAGAGAGGACAAGCTGCTCGAATCCTAGCTGGGTCTCCTCTGCCCCAGAGGTTGCATAAATGGTAAAGTCCAGAGTAGGGGACACTGGACTGGCCAACGGCAGGGATATCTTTTCTACATGAGGGAGATGGGGGTGGGGCAAGAACCTTCCCAGGGGACCCTGCAGGAGCAGGCCCTGGTACCCCACAGGGAGAAAAGGGTCGTCTGAAGCACAGGCCTAGGGGTGGGCGGTGATTTGGAGGTGGTTAGGGTTGGGCTTTGCCACTCCCTCCCCAACCCAGAGATTCCCCCGCATCCCACTCCACTCCCAAGATCCCACTCATACACCATCTCCCAACCCCCTTTCCACCCCCTCACACCCCCTGCGGTGTGTGGGCGTGGCCATAGGTGCCACCCCTCCCCCCCCATGTTCTCCCAGCCTATTAAAACAAACCCCTTCTGGACTCCGTGGGGGGTCCCACTCGTGATCTCAGGCTCTCGTGAGATTTGCCCTAGACTGAAACAGAAACGAGGATTGGTCCGTTACCACCATTTCCCAGTGGGCTCCACGGAGTTTGCTGAGTCAGCGCCGGGTCTTTTGTGTCCAGAGGCTGCGCCAGGGAGGCCACGTGGCGAGGTGAGCGGTCTGGGAAAAACGGGAGTTCAAGCCCTAGTTCCTCCATTTTCTTGCAAGGTGACCTTGGACTAGTCACCGGTAAACCCCCTTCCCCTCCTCTATTTTCCATCTGAAAATAAATTATCACAACAGAGGGTTGGAGTGAAGACCGAAGGAGATAAGGTGCTGGACGCACATCAGCCCAGGCCCCTGCTCCGTAAAAGCAGCTCCGGTTGTGAGTTTCAGACGTAATAATTTATCGAACTCAGGCGGCCGCGTTTATTGTTTGTTCTCATTAGCTGGTGGGTTTACGCTTGAAATGGGGTGGCTCCTCTGGGAATCTGGCCCCTCTAGAGGTGCTGGCATGTGGGGGGCAGAAGGAGCAGCAATGTGGCTGCAGAAAAGCCGTCCGTGTCCAGGAGGGAAGGGTCGCTTTTGATCGAGGACAAGGTCTGCCGCTCAGATTGTCCTCTGGTTCAGCCGATGAGAAGTTGTTGGTCAAGTGTGGTGATAAAGAGATTTTCTCTGAAAGGGCGGGATCAAGTCTCCAGTTTTTAATTTCCTCAGCAGAGTTCCCAGAGATTTTTCTCAGGAGCCCAGGGCTTCCTAAATACACGTGTTAACACACACTCTCTTTGTGTTTGGAGCATTTTGGTTCTCACTCTCACACTTGGGTGGACGCGGGTGACTGAGGCGGTAGGAGACCGGGGAAACCAAGTATTGGAGGACCTGAGGCCAGTCTGAACTGGACCGGAGTGGACAGAAGACGACTTCAGGTAAGTTAGTCCCCTGAACCATCCTTGTGTGTCCCAAGAAAGCCTGTCGTGCTCTCCGTCCTCGCCATCGAGGAGCTAGATGGAGTCTGCAGCTTGAGGCCCCTCACAGTGGGGAGGAAGACACGGGAGCAACCTTTATTTTTTCAAGGCACCTCCTCAAGAGGGCATTTGCCCTGCTGCCGTTTTATAAGAAGCGTTTGTAGTGTGTTAGGGCCCATATTCCCGAAGCCACAGTTATGTTCACAACCTCTTCTCGGGGGGAAGGAGCAGGGCTGGCATCAGAGTCCAGAGGCTGGACTCCTGTTTGGTGTCAAGCAGGGACAGAGTGGGTACGCCCAGGGAGGTTTTGGCCTCTTGTCCCCATGGGCTTGGATCACTGGGGGCAAGGGATGCTCCTTGAAAGAGAGCAACAATAGTGCCCAGCTTGTCCTCCAGCTACAGCCCGGGGAGGTCCGGGAGCCCATGTGGCCTGGCTTGGAGCTGGAGAATGGAGCAGGGACCTGAGGCCCAAGGACCACCTCATGCGTTGGGAATGTGGTTGGTGTCAGGACATGTAATTATAACTGCCAGTGTCACTGCTGTTTCCGGAGCAGGGAATTGTGATCTTTTGTCCCAGAACCAGGGACACTGAGATTGGTTGTGTCAGTGATGCGGGGTCGGTGAGCCGAGGAGTCGAAAGAAAGATTTCTTGGACTCTCAAGATCTGGCAGTAGTGCTCTTTTATTTAGAGAATAGTGTGGAATAGCATGGGGACAGGGCCCATGGGCAGTCAGAGCTGCTGCTGCTGCCGCTTCTGCTGCCCCCGCTGGCATGGGAACAGGACCCATGGGCAGGCAGAGCTGGTGCGTGGGGACAGGACCCACGGGCAGTCAGAGCTCCTGCTGCTGCCCCAAGTTGAGGGTTAGGGCTAGTTTTATAAGGCATGGGTATGTGAGTCATCTCTTTACAAGACAAAGGAAAGAACATGAAAAAAAGTTAAAATGGTATCAGTGCAGGTGGTGTCTGGTCATTGGGTGATCCCATGACTTGTAGACAAGAATCAAATCGGATTAAGTAAAGGTTAGAAGCCACCACCCTAAATCAGTTACATGAGATTGCCAGACAGCAACCAACTTAAGTTCTTGCCTTCCCCATTAAGAGCTTCGAGGGACAAGGTCATCTCCCTTCTTTCTCCTGGTACAGAGAGGGAGGCACCTTTTACAGATAGAGATTTCCCTTACAAATGTAAATGTGTCCCAACAAGGGCAAGTTCCATTCCTCAGAGCCTACTTCCCTGTCCCAGTTTATCAAAAGCAATCAGCCCCAAACAATACCGATGCCAGAGAGACATATCCTGGGGTGGCCAATTTCAGGTCCCTACAAGGTCATCCCCCCTTTCTTCACAAATGCAAATGTCTCTCAAAAGGGCAAGCAAAATTCCAGTCCTCGGAGCCTGCTTCTCATCTGCAGTTTTAAAAGTAATCAGCCTAAAATCTTCATCATCAGGACAGACTAGGCCCAAGGCCCTGAGAAGGGGAGGACATGCAGAGAGGAGAGGTCAAGGTCATGATTCCAGAGGATTTGGGGCCAGAAGGAGAGAGGGGTCAGCCCAGGGCTGCCAGAAGGTCCCCTCTTTCGTGTCTTTCACCTGTGCAGTGAGGAAGATGAGCAGAGCAGAGCCCAGGCCCTGAGGGAGACGCCCTAGAGATCTGCCTCCTGCAGCCCTGGCTTTAGGCTGGACTCCCCACACTCTTGCTATCCCCTGTGTCATATGTAGGAGGGGCCGCCGTGCACATCTGCTCGCCAGATCCTGCAGGTGACACCCCATCGGCAAATTTGCTTACTTGCTCCTGCCAGGGGCGTGCGGGGTGCAGAGGTATTTTCTCCAGAGTTGCTCTGAGCCTCAAGCACCAGGGAAAGCAGCTGCTGAGGTGAGGTGCCTCAAGACAAGGGAGCACAGATCTTTCTGAATTTCTCTCTGGGGGTGTTGAACCCCCTCCCCCATCCTCCTATAAGACCTGGCAGGGCCCACAGACCTCAGCTGAGCACCAACGTGCTGAGCCCTCGGGCTGTGGTGAGTGAGGTCACCTAAATGAGGCTTCCTGCTTTCTGCTCTTGTCCCTAACCTTGTCCACTGCCGCCGCACGTAAAGAGTGGGATGATCCCATTCTAAAGCTGTTTGTTCAGGCTTAACCGCTCCAACAGGATGGCACAAGTGATGGCTACAGGGAGGCCTGGACCAAGAGCCAGGGGCCTCGTTTGGGGGTCACCCTTCCACGGTCTGCTTTGTGACTCAGGTGCAGGTCACTCACCCTTTTGAGCTCCAGTTAGTGTATATGGAAAGGAAAAATCAGTCTAAGCCCCCGGCTCGAGAGAGAAACTAGTGAGACTAGGAAGGTGAAGTGATTTGATAATTTAAGTTTTGCCAAACACGAGGAATTACTTCTACTCAGCATGGTGATTCAGAATCCAGTTCGAGCTCACATTCCCCGTCTCCCAGAGCAGTGTAAGTGAAGAACGTGGTTGTTAGAAAATGGATGAAGATGTCCCAGAGGAAGTGATGCCAGCAAAAATCTTCACACTAAAGGAACCCTTTCCGAGATAGGCACGACTTTGAAAGCACAAAGGATAAAACGTCAGAAGCCTGTCCAGACTGAGAAAGCGGTTCACCAAGGCATGGAAAAAAAGGTTTTCTGTATCGAAGGTTATATGATGAGAATAACCACAAGCAGTGCTCAAACTACTCCTGATAAATTTTTTACAAAGAAACAAAAGAGTTTAATTCTCAAAGTTTAAAATCAGTGTACTAAATAAATAGTAGTTTTACTCTTTTATTCACTTATTTATAACTTCTGTAGGAGAATTCTTAATGTTTTAACAAAAGACAATTCAGTGGCCACAGAAGAATTAAAACTACCTGTGGATTATTAAGATTGCACGGTTTCAGCTTGCACGGTCTTTTTTTTTTTTTTTTTTTTTTGAGGAAGATATGCCCTAAGCTAACGTCTGCCGCCTATCCTCCTCTTTTTGCTGAGGAAGACTGGCCCTGAGCTAACATCCATCCCTATCTTCCTCTGCTTTATATGTGGGGCGCCTACCACAGCATAGCTTGCTAAGTGCTGCCATGTCCGCACCCGGGATCCAAACCGGTGAACCCCGGGCCCACGAAGCAGAACGTGTGCACTTAACCACTGTGCCACCGGGCCAGCCCCTTGCACCGTCATTTTTATGGCCCTGCTCTACGATGCAAAGCAAGGTCAGCCTGTGATTAATTTATTTTCCAGCCTGCTTGTTTTTCATTTGTGTACTGAATGGAATGTAAGGTCCATGCCACAGAGTTACCCTGAGAAGAAGACCATGACGTTTTCACTGGGTGTCCCTCCCTGTCACCCAGAATAGCAGTTGGTGTACCCTAGGCCCTCAATGAATGTTTTTGAGTAAACCAAGGATGGAGGATAGAGGGGGAGTCTGGGTCTGGGGGGAGGGGAGCAGCTGTGCTGGAGACGTCCCTGTGAACATGTCCACCCTGCCCCAGTGCTTCCTGTTGGCCCTCAGGACAGAGGGGATTTTCCTGTCAAGGGTGAAGCCAGTACTCCTGGACCCTGAGCATTTCTCCCCTTCCTCTGTAACAGATTCCGGGGGGAAAGTGCCCGACAGCTGGATGCACCTGGTTTTACTCTCAGTCACAATGACCTTCCTGTGGCTTGGAGTTGGAGGTTTGGGGTCAGTTGGATGTGATAGCAGACCCCATTCTCTCTTTTTCTCCTCAGAAGCACAATTCTTCAGTCTGATGAGGCTGAAGTGTGAAAGTCCCTAAGGTACGTGGTTCTCCAGGGCCAACTGGCAAGTCTGGCACCCTCTCCTTCCCTCTAAACCTCTCCCTCATCTTTGCATCCAAGATCCGTGCTGGCCCCTCTCCCCTCGGACTTTCTATTGACCTGACCCTGTGCTCTTGGGGTGGGAGTTGGGGGACAGCCCCTGGCCCCTCACCTGGCCAGGGCTAACAAAGCCAGGCCCTGGAAACACCCCCAGCCCCCATGTCCAGGCCCACACTGCACCCAGTGGTCTCAGACACAAGTCTCCAGCATCTCAGGGACACAGCTCTGTGATAGCGAGAAAACTTGGCCCCTGCTCTGCTGTCATCTCTCTCCTCCCCCTCATGCTGGACCCATTTGGATCCTCTGGGCCATTCCCTGCCCAGTCCCTCCTTCCCACGGTCCATCTGTGCCACCCAGCCTGGAGTGAGTCCTCAGCCTCCCTCTCCCCTTGTGTCCCTCTAGAAGCACCTTCTTTAGGATTAACTGGCCCGACGCAGGTTGACTTGGATGTCAAGCAGGTCCTCACTGGTGGGCAAGAAAGAGGGACATCCCTTGTTGAGGTCTGGATGTTATTGGACTTGAAGCGAAGCCAGATCTCGTTGAGTACAGGAAGGAGCAGAGAGGGGGAGCAGAGAGGGACAGCAGAGACCTTACATTTTTGAGAAGGCAAAATGTTTCAGGGTAAGGAGGGATATAACTCCAGAGGGAAAGAAGACGTACTGGATCCCCGGAGGAATCTTGTCCCTCAGGGGCTGGGTCAGGAAAATTGAAGATGGGAGAGCTGCTGCATGGGGCCGCTCACCAGGGCCTCCTGTCAGCCTGGCGCCTCTGAAGACCATCAGATGGGCCGGCCCGGTTGCGCAGTGGTTAAGTGTGCATGTTCCACTTCGGCGGCCCTGGGTTCACGGGTTCGGATCCCGGGTGTGGACATGGCAGCGCTTGGCAAGCCATGCTGTGGTAGGTGTCCCACATATAAAGTAGAGGAGGATGGGCACAGATGTTGGCTCAGGGGCAGTCTTCCTCAGCAAAAAGAAGAGGATTGGCAGCAGATGTTAGCTCAGGGCTAATCTTCCTCAAAAAAAAAAAAAAAAAAAAGCCAGCGGAGGTGAGGTCTTCCTCTTGTCGGGGTGGGGAAAATCCCCTTTCTACCCTTCTTGTGTGTTCTTATGGCTGGACTAGTAATAAAGTTGACACAAGAGCAGATCAACAGGAGACAACACAGTTTAATATATAGTGGAGATCAGAGAGAAGTGAAGCTCAAGGAGTGAACACAGCAGGCATAAGTGTATCTTGTACACAGATAATGAATTTGTGAGGAATGACAGGACAAAGAAGCTTAAGATGTGAGGTACGTTATTGGGCTAATGCTTGAGGTAGTCAATTAGCGAGGTCTGTTTATGCAGGCTTCTGGGCCCCGAATCACTAGCTCTCAAGATCAGGATGTAAGGAGAGCACCTTCCACGTGGGGGATTTATTTCCTGCTTTCAGGGGAACAGAGCCAGGAGAGTCAGAATGCCCTTTTTGTTTCTCAAGTAACTTTAATTCTAAATGATCCATATGCTATTGTGGGATATTTTGGGGTGGCCTGCCATGGGCCCCAACACTGTGAAACCCAGGCAGGGCTGTCCTCCAGTGTACCCCCAGTTCCTCTTGGATCCAGAAAAGGAGCTGGGCTTTGCTTTTTTCCTTCTACACTTTGTGGCTTGTCTTGTTCTCCAAAATAGCTCGGTAGACTTGGGTAGAATTCCTTGATTTCTGTTGATACCAGTGGAAGGGTGCCCCTTAGCTTCATGGCCATACCCCAGGCTCAAGGAGAGGTGGGCTGACATGCCAGGGCTGCGGAAGAAGAGCTGCCCAGTCAGCACAGGCCAGGAAAAGGAAACCAGCAGCAGAGAAGCATTCCAAAGGCCCCAGCAAGACCCGGGGGCAGATACTGTGGGATCCCAGTAGGAATTCTGTGAAAGAAGAAAGGGATGTGGGGTAGGACACCCCCCTGATGGTCTTAGAGGCTACTCTGGCCAGTGCAACAAACGAGGACCCTGAGGAGAACAAGTGACCAGGATGTGGTAGAAACGTCCCCTAAATCCATGACTAGGCCCTGGGAGGCCTGATCCTGGGCAGGAAGGACGGCCCTTCCTGCACATGTGTTCTTGGTGCTCCTGCCTCCGATGCCATAGCGTGTCCCCTGGACAAACAAGTGGAGTGGACAGAGGAGTGTCCCTTGCCTTATGGGGGAAGAGTGTTTGGCTCATACTTCACATTTTTAGATCGTTTGAAGACATTGATCTCTCCTGCCTCCTTGCATCTCCTGGACACTGGGATCCTATATATACTTCCTAAGCTTGGACCTCTGCAATTTTCCTGTTTCCCCGAGGTTCCTGTGAAGCCTGTTGGTCAGCTCTTTCTCCTGAGATTGTCCAAACACTCGAGGGGGCAGATCTGTCCAGAGGGTGGCTGCCAGTTACTCACTGCATGGAGCCGAGTCCTGGACTCACTGAGCAAAAAGGAAAATTAACAATGAACTTTAGAATTTCCCAGAAGCCTGTTTGAGATACTGGATGAAAGATACCAGCAGTGCCTTTGCACCCAGTGGCTGCTCAGTTATCAGGGACACTTATGATTATCTTTGTAAATGTACCATTGAGTTGTAAATCTCAATTTCCTACAGTTGAGTTGTAAAAGTGATTGCCTGGGAGTTAAAATGCCACAGGGCACATTCCAGTTTAACTGTTTTATGCCAAGTCTGCTGATATGGATGGTAGAGATTTGGAGAAAGGGTCTCCAGGAAAGATACCAAAATGGAGAACATCCTTCAAAGAATCCCAGCCTCCTCACCAGTGGAATTTAAGAATTGTTTGGGCATCACAATGCAGGGGGTGGAGAATAGCCTGGAGATTCTTTGGATGGAGAGCTTCCCTCTCTGTTCTGAAACTTCAGAAGAACCAATATGTGATTCAGCCTAGCATCCCTAACTTGGCAGATCCTTAAATGTCAAATACAGATTCAGGTCTCCTGAGGAAGAAGGTACTGGTATTTGTGCCCCGGGCTTAATACGGAGAGAGAGAAAGTTTTATTTGTGCACCTAATGGGGCTCTACTCAGAATCCTTGTATCTAAGAAGCCTAGGGGTGGGGCCAGGAGGGGCTTTTTGAAACTGAGTTTGCATCAGTTTCCTAGGACTGAGGAAACAGCGCTTATCAACATATACTCGGGAAGGGGCCTTTGGAGATCCTGTTTGGGGTCAAGGCCCCTGGAAAATGCCTGGACCTGATCTGCCTGTGAGCGGTCACAATGTGGAAGAGGACACCTGAGCCTACAGAGCGTCCCCTGGTAGCAGCTCCTTGCTGACAAGTATGCGTGCGTTTGGTCCATGGTTATTTCTTTCCCTGCATCCAAGATGCCAAAGAGCCCATGGCGCTGACCCCTCAGTGGCTTTCAGAACTGGACCAGTCATGACACAGGTTTGGTCGCCAATGTTATTCTGGCCTCTCCCCAGCCGGTATTCCTGCATTTCATCTGCTGAAGCCTGTTTACTAGGCTGATCCCAGCATTCTGAGAGGAAACACCCTTTACCTCCAGGGAGGGAGGAAGATTGAATCTCCTCCCTGCTGGAACCCATCACCCTGGGTTTACAGGCTCCACCTGGTCTCTGTAGCACTGCCTGTTCAGTTTCTCAAGTCCATCTGTTGAAAAGTTTAGAATTACTTTACCTTGTCTAAGGTAATGCCCTTGGTCCTGTTACAGACGCCCGGCACCCCATTCTCCTGGTCAGCTCCTAGTTGTAATTTGGACCAGACTGTCCCTCAGTTGTAGCTCTGTCCCACTGTGAATGGGCACACGATTTGCTGTTTTAGGTGATGTCAAGTGTAAGTGACTATTTGATACTCAGGAATTTGATCTTGTTCGTTTCTTTTTCTTTTATGCTGACACCGTTCTCTGCATAAAGCTGCCTTAACTTGAACATTTAGGAAATTTTGATGTGGCCGAAACGCTCCCAACAAGTACACCTTCAGGTTGGTTTTCTTTTCTTGAATAGACATGATTCACTCAGTTGTATGGAGAAAGTCAAAAAACCCAGTCGGGGTAAGTGGATGGAGAGCCAGTATAACATTTGGCTTTCAACTGGAAATTGAAATTTCAGGTAGGCTCTGCAAAGAGAAGTGAGGCCAGAAAGGCCTGTAATTGCTTCTGAGGAGCCAGAGCAGGCACCCTGAGGCCTACACCAGTAGAGTCACTGCCCTGGTCCTCCCCAGGCCTGAGCAAGGACTCCCTGCACCACGCCCCCATCTGGTGAGTTAAGAGCCTAAGGCTCAGCACGCTCCCATTTTACTGCCCTCTGCCAGGGCCTCCATGGGCCCTGTGGGCCAGGATCCATAGAGAGTTTCCCTTTCTTTCCTTACAAATGAGAGGGCTTTGCTTTTACCTTTAAATGTAGCTTTACCTTAATCCCAAACATTTTGGTTGCTGCTTTGGTTTATGCCATTTTAGAGATGTTTACAATATGTATGGGTTGTTTTTCTTTTTGCTTGAGGAAGATTTGCCCTGAGCTAACTTCCATGCTAATCTTCCTTTCCTAATTTGCAAACCCCAGGCTGCCAAAGCTGAGTAGGCAAACTTTACCACTACACCACTGGGCCAGCCCTAAAATTTTTTTTAATGACTGAACAGCACCCATTATGTGGGTGTTCCTTCATCCCTCCCATCTGGGGTATTTGTTGGATCTTGGAAGGAGGTGGTGCTGGGCCACATGAGGCTCCTTATTCCACCTGTTCTCAACCCTTGAGTGATAATCAGAAACTTTTCCCTGGGAAGGGTACAGTCAGCTCTCAGGCTCCCGGGTACTCACTTGGTGGTGGGGCTGGAATTACATGGAGTTGTGGGGGGATATTGATTGGGGTCAATGGTCATCTCACCCATCCCTGGGTGCCTGGTGAGATGCTTGTCCTGCTGTGGGCAGAGGTAGAGCCATGACTTTGTGGCCACCGAGTAGAGAGTGGAATCTAGTAAACTGAGGATTCTCTGACTGTTGCCAGAGCAGTGACTTTGGTCTTGAGTTGGTTTCCTCAAGGGTGGAGGGACGATCAGCTTGTGTCCTCGGCCTTACAAGGATTCCCTGTTCCATGGATGTCTCCTCAGGACTCATTTCAGAGCAGATTCTTCAGGATGGGCGTCCAAGCCCCGCAAAGACTCCTGGAACTGGCAGGTCAGAGCCTGCTGAAGAACGAAGCCTTGGCCATCGCCGCTCTGGAGGAGCTGCCCATGGAGCTCTTTCCGCCACTGTTCACGGCCGTCTTTACCGGGAGACACAGCAATATCCTGAAGGCGATGGTGCAGGCCTGGCCCTTCCGCTGCCTGCCCCTGGGAGCCCTGATGAAGGAGCAGCAGCCTCACCAGGAGACCTTCCAAGCTGCACTAGATGGACTCGATGTCCTGCTTGCCCAGGAGGTTCGCCCCAGGTGAGGGTGATCCAGTAGGCTGGTAGGGCCCTGGGAACCCGAGCAAGATAGAGCTGGGGGTCAGAGAGGGTGCAGGGCCCATAGGGCCAGCCGGAGGCTTCTGAGGGCACCAGTGGGGAACCTAAGGGAAGCCTTGGGGCCATTGCTGAGGTCACTCTGGGAGCAGGCTTCTGGACATGTAGTGCTGTTTAAGATGCTGAGGTGACTGAAGGAACATGTGCCCATCCTTTCCCAGTGGCACTTAAAGGTACAAGAAGTGGGGACCAGGAAAGATCCCAGTAGTGCAAGGAGAGCAGCTGCTGTCTGGGCTGTGGAGTAGAAGTGCAGGTCTGCTCCTTGCCTAGACTGAGGTCACGCTCTTAGTCCCTGTTGACCCAAAGCATCTGAGTCTATCTCCTGTTCTCTCTGCAGGAGATGGAAACTGCAAGTGCTGGACTTACGGAAGAAGGTTCACCAGGACTTCTGGACCGTGTGGTCTGGAACTAGGGCTGGTATATGCTCCTTCTTGGAGCCAGAGGCAGTCCAACCCATGAGGAAGAGGCGAAAAGTGGATGGTTTAAGGGTGGGGCCGAAGCCGCCCTCAGCTCCTGTGGAGGTGCTCGTAGACCTTTGCCTCAAGGAGGGCACCCCTGACGCGTCCCTCGCCTACGTCATTAAGAAAGTCAAGCAGGGCAGAGGTTTAGTACATCTGTGCTGTAAGAGGCTGAAGATTTTTGCAGTGCCGATGCAGAATATTAAGAATATCCTGAAAATGGTGCAGCTGGACTCTATACAGGATTTGGAAGTGAATTGCACTTGGAACCTGTCCACCCTGGGGCAGTTTGCTCCTTACCTGGGCCAGATGGGCAGTCTGCGCAGGCTCCTTCTGTCCCACATCCGCATGTCTTCCCACACTACCCCGGCGAAGGAGGAGCAAGGTGTCAGCCAGTTCACTTCCCAGTTCCTCAGTCTGCACCACCTCCGGGAGCTCTATTTGGACTCTATCTCCTTCCTCAAAGACCGCCTGGACCAGTTTCTCCGGTGAGGGATGGCGCGGTTTCTCTGCAAACCAGGGCAAGCCCCTTTTCATTTCAGCAAAGAGTAATGAGCATCTGCTGTGTGCCAGCCATCAACAGTGCCAGAGTGCACGAGTCACTAGAAGGTCCACACAGTGTCATTGCTCTGTACCCAAGCATGTTGTCACATAACCACCAGATAGAGCTTAGAGCTATGAACTAGGACAGATGCCATTCAAAGGGACTCCTTGCATATACATAATAGGGGCTTTGGGCCTGGTGAGGGTGGCTTTGGGAATTCTTCCTTAAGAAGTGATGTCTAAGTTAAGATGATTGAAAATAACTAAGTCAGGAGGGCATTGACGAAGGGAAGACCCATCAGACGTGAGATTTCACATCGTAAGCTCTGTGCTCAACAGCTTTGTTAATAGGAGCCTCTCCCTCCAAACCTGCCTCAAACTACCTGTCTGTAAAGGGTTACTTTAGGCTCCAGCTAAGGTAATGTGTCGAAAATGCATGAGTCTGGAGATGAGGAAGCCAGAGTGAAGAATTGTGAAATGTGACGGCTGGTTTGTTGGTGATACAGTGATCTAGGCTAGTCCCTGCAGGCTGGCAGCCCCCTAGGGATGTTGGCAGACCTTGCCCAGGTTAGCCTTTTATGCTCATCTCCCAGTAGCCTTGGGTACAGTGATACTGGTAATGGGGGTCCAAGCAGCAGCAGAAAGAAGCCTGAGTTGAAAGCATTTCCAGTTGCACCTCCGAATACTAACATTTCCTGATTCCCTCTCCTGCTTGAGGCATGGGGTTGAGCTTCCCTCTGAGCACCTCCCATTGTTATCTTGGTGGATGCTCACAACACCCATGTGAGGAGTATGCGTGCTTGGCTTGACATAGGAGCAAAGGGAGCATTTGAGGTTTCGTTCCCTTGACTTAGTCACACAACAAAGAAGTGATGGAGAAAGGACTCCACTCAAACTTGGACTGACTTGAATGCCTCTTCTTTGCACTACACGCATCCTGGGGGTTAACTGTCATCTGGAAGACTGGGTTTTGCTGAGATGGTCCTCTCTTCCCTGGAGGCCTGAGTCATCCCCACCTCCCTCCGCCCACTACCTACATCCCCCAGGACTAACTGCTCTGTCTCTCCCCAGGTGCCTGAAGACCCCCTTGGAGACCCTGTCGATAACTAACTGCCTGCTTTCGGAATTAGACTTGACCCGTCTGTCCCAGTGCCCAAACATCAGTCAGCTGAAGCACCTGGATCTCAGCGGGGTCACCCTGAGCTGTATAAGTCCTGAGTCCCTCCAAGTTCTGATAGAGAGAACCTCCGCCACCCTCCAGGACCTGGACTTAGATGAGTGTGGGATCATGGACTCCCAATTCACTGCCATCCTGCCTGCCCTGGGTCGCTGCTCCCAGCTTACCATCCTCAGCTTCAGTGGAAACCCCATCTCCATGGCCGTCCTAGAGAACCTGCTGCGCCACACCATCGGGCTGAGCAAGCTGAACCACGTGCTGTATCCCGCCCCCCTGGAGACTTATGAGGTCGACTACGGCACCCTCCACCTGGGCAGACTGGCCTATCTGCACGCCAGGCTGAAGCAGATGTTGCAGGAGTTGGGGCGGCCTAACATGGTCTGGTTCAGTGCCAACCCCTGTCCTTACTGTGGCGACAGGACCTTCTATGACCCGGAGCCCATCCCGTGCCCCTGTTACCTGCCTGCCTAGCTGGGTGCACATATCATAGGCTTTATTCTGGGCACTTGGACACTGAAGCCTAGACATAAGTGCATCGTGAAGGAACACAAAAGCCACAGTGTCAGATAGCTTCTCAACGTGAGCAGGGGAAAAGAAAACATGGTTCAGAGGGGGAGGGGATATTGAGTTGGGAGTTGATGGGATCTTTGGGGAGATGCATCCTATTGAGTTAGAAATAGGAATCTGAATTTCTAGAGGGGAATTCCGGCTTGGGAGGTAGTTGTGGGAGTTATCCCTGAGTGGATGGTTATAAAGAAATGGTCAGAAATAAAGAGAACCTTAATGTCAACCATCTGGTGTCCTCTATGATGTATGAACCTGAGTCTCCAGTTTGAACCTCAGGAATCTCCAGTTACTGATTAAATAAGAAGGCATGAGCATCCTTCTTGGATGCTCTGGGCTTCATGAGGCTCGGCCCGAGGAGTTCACAGCACCATTTATCGTTCCCTCCATCTGGTTCTTCTCTCTGGTACATCTCCCACCTCTTCACTTAGTTCTGTGGCTGTTCAATCGGTCAGCTCACACAGGGTGCATCCTCAGGGCCTGGAACGTACTAAGTGGCTAATGGCATTGTTAGAGTAAAGGTTCTTCACAGGGACCCTCGCTGCTAACTCCACTGAGGCCCTGGACTCGAGCGCTCATCCCCCATGGATCCAGTGGATCCGAAACTGCCATCCTTGGCCTTTGGCTGTGCCAGGATAAGGCTTCACTGTGTACAAGTCAGATCCCCAGGACTGGAGGGGACGTCCATCCTGCAGATGAACCGGAGCCTCTAGCCCTCCCTGGGCCCAGCCCATGACTGACACCCCACTGGGTCCATCTCCTTCTTGAATTAGTTGTAGTCTGTTAAAACATCTAAATTCCTTTAGAAAAATACTATGATCATTAGGCATGTAACATTTGTTTATATCCCACGTTAAAAATACAGTATCCTTCTGGGGAGCTAGGTGATATCAATGCAGGAATGACTTTCTCCCCAGAAGTTTCCCCTTCCTCTCTATCAGGGAGGTTGCAAGCCAACTCTGAGTCAGTGAAATGCCCTGGTTTTGGGGTCCCAAGACTGAAAAAAAACCCATGCCAGATCTTGGTGAACACTTAGATGGAAGCAAGTGAATGTCAGAGTTGAGAGTTGCGGTGTGGAGGAGCCACCCCACTGGACAATCCATCCAAATGGAGAGAAGGTATATTTGGGGTTGGACCCCATGGTCAGTGGACAGTTGGCTGCCCAGTAGCTACCTGCCACTGCATCCAGGCCTGAGGCTGCCTCACCTCCCTCACTGCATGGCTTCCCAGGGAAGCAACTGGGAGCAGACCACAGACCAAGGCCCGGGGGCAGAGCTCCATCTGCACATTTCTTGAGTGTGAGCAGGTCAGTCCTGCTTATTCTGTCTCCACTGCCTCTCATTTGGTGCCCGACTCTCGTGTGCATGCTGCTGTCTTTGCTGGGTGTCAGTGACTCCCTATCTTGCCACACACAGCAGCTAACTTTTCTCCGTTCTCTTCCCACAGCAGTTACCCTCTGTCCCCCTATTCCAGCCTACTACCATACGCCCTGCAAGAAAGGACCAGAAATGGGCCCATCAGCTTGTAAGCACACTTTTCCATTTCTGAAAGAGGAGGAAATGCAGAAATCCATATAACCTATGGTGTGCCCAACAAAAAGGGATCGGGAAAAGATCTCATTTTTCCCGACATGCACCCTGTCTCAGCATCTCCAACATAGACCCAGGTTACAGGGAATATTTTCCAGAACGAGAACCAGCACATGTAGAATTTGAGGGAAAGTGTACAGAGAAGACAGGTTCTCTAGGAAGAACAGCAAAGGGAAAGCATCTCATTGTCTCTGCATCAGGGTCTTCAACCACAGAATAGAGATAGTAATACTCGCCTCATAACATTCTGGTGACATTCACCTATGAGGTTACTTATGGAAAGCACTTGTCGAAGTGCCCCGTTCGTGGATGGCCCCATCTGGGATAGCAATGATCGTGGATCACCTGATACAAGTAGAGAAAGAAAAACAGAAGTCAGCACTGCATCTTCTAAAGCAGGTGCTCTACAGTTGCGACTTTATTTGGTCTAGAGACCTCACTTGAGAGAGAAATCCGGCAAGATTCTTTATTCAGAATTTAGACTTTGCCATCAAAATATTCAAAGAGGCATGGTATCAAGACATTGAGATTTGGAAAAATTGAGTTTGGATGGAGAGCTCATCAGTGAGGATGGCCATTCAAGAGCCATGGGGAGAGCCAGTCCTGATGGCCTAGGAATTAAAGTTCAGTGCACTCTGCTTCAGCAGCCTGGGTTCGGTTCCGGGGTATGGAATCATACCACTTGTCTGTCAGTAGCCATGCTGTGGTGGTGACTCGTATAGAAGAACTGGAAGAACTTAAACTATACACAACTATGTACTGGGGCTTTGAAGTGGAGAAAAAAGGAGGAAGATTGGCAACAGATAATAGTGAAGGGTGACTCTTCTCCTGCACACACACACACAAAAAGGGGGGGGGGGCGGCCATGGGGAGGTGGTGGTTGCTGGTGGCCCTGTGGTGGAGAGTGGTTTCTAGGTTGTTATAAAGTAAGCAGGGAGAGTATGGCACACACAGTAGTGTGTTTGGTATTAACGATTCACCCTGGAGCCGCCGAATATGCAGAGAGACAAGCAGATTGAATTTGGGGTGGCTGAAAGACACAGATGTGAGAGAGAAGAATCTAAATAGAAAAGAGCCAGAAGGGCCGGTCCTGTGGCCGAGTGGTTAAGTTCCCGTGCTCCACTGTGGCGGCCCAGAGTTCCACCAATTCAAATCCTGGGCACGGACATGGCACCACTCATCAGGCCACACTGAGGAAGCATCCCACATGCCATAACTAGAAGGACCCACAGCTAAAAATGTGCAACTATGTACTAGGGGGGTTTTGGGAGAAAAAGGAAAAAGTAAAATGTTGAAAAAAAGAAAAGAAAAAGAAAAGGGCCAGAGCACAACCTGACACAGCTATGTCCAGGGAATTATCCAGAGGCAGAAATAAAACCCAAACAAGGCCTGAGGCAGAAGGAAAAGGTCAAACATTTTTAGGAGAGCCAGTTAGGGAGAAATGAAATATTTCCTAATGCTAACAAGAACTAGTGACTTGACCCCAATTCCAGATCAGTGTTAGGAACCCAGATTACCACTACTACTACTGTTACAGAAACAGGTTCATTTTGCACATTGCATGAAAAGCCAGTCACCAAAACAACAAGTTTGGAGCAGAGAAAGCATTTATTCACGAGGCAGCCGAGCGAGGAGATAGAAGAACAAATCTCAAATCCACCTCCCTGAAAATGGAGATTAGGGATATTTACGGGGTACGGGCCAGGGTGGTCTGAAGTGTGGGGATAGAAGGTTGGAGGTGGAGGGGAGTGAGGTAATTGACAATCTGTGCAAGCACAGTCAAGCTTCATGGCTCTTCATAGGAGGTATGTTCACAAAACTGTGGCATCGGCATGATCTGAGGGGGTAGTTTTTAGCCCCCTTGACATCAGGAGGTCACTTATCGGACATCTTTGTAGGCCCAGTTGGTGGACTGGTGGTCTCAACCAGCCTGAACTGGACAGGGGTTGACTCGTAGCTGCTGAAAAGCAACTCAAGCTTCTGTTACCGTGGTGACGCAAGTGTCAAGGACGTGATCTATGAGGAACCTAGTGGGAGTTGGCTAATATATTGCCTATCTGCATGACTTTTAAAATAAGCAGCACAGCTAAGAATTGGCGAGTGAACAACTAAAAGCTACTGCCTGAAAAAATTTTGGTTACTAGCTACCTAATCATCAGTGACTAACTGTCCATTGGTTTCACTACTAGTAAGGTGGGAGGGGCTAAATAACTAGGTTACAGAGAAATCGCTCAGATTCTGCAGCTGACGTGAAGTCACTGTGAGAAGTACATTTTCATCATCTGTCCAATCTCATATCTTTGTGGGATCTTGTGTCTTAGTCTCTGAAACTTAAAAGGAGAAATTGGCTGATCAAGGAGGACCTGTGGGCTGAGCTGAATTCTGGTTCAGAATTCGTCCTCCGCCCTGAAAGAGCAGAACTTCAGCAACAGGAGACAAACCTGGGGTTCTCACAGGAGGGGTTGGTCCAGGCACCTAAGAGCTAGAGAGAGATGATCTTAGAGGAGAGAAGAGAGGAAGAACAAGAGGGAGAGGGAATCCAGGACTCAAACAAGCAGAATTTAATATAAGATGAAGAGGCAGGACCTCAGCGGGCTGGAGAAGAAAGCGATTGCCCACAGAACTTTTATTGAATGTCTTCTTCAACAAATCTCCTTCCAATCCCAAGAAAGTTGGAGCAGCGACATGAGGCCCTGAGTCTGTGTCAAGGGAAACTGCAGACTGCAGAATTGCAGGCTGTCGGCACTGCCTGGATCTGAAAGTGCCAGAGTGGGTTTCATACAAAATGCGAAAGTGCCAGGTGGATCCTGGTATCTGTCAGACTTCTGCATACTCTCCACGCTCATGACCCTGCATGCTCCTGCAAAGCTTTATTCTAATCCACAGACTATTCAATATCATATATTCTTTTGATAAGATGGCTCATACTTTCTTCATTTTACTCCATAAATCCATAAGAAGATCCATAAGCTCCACTTGCTTCTTTATTCCTCCTTAGCTCAGTTCCACTAACATTTTAGTTGAGGGATAGAGAAATGGTTCCACACAATCTCCTTAAAAGGGCCAGAATAGGGGCTGGTTTCGTGGCATAGTGGTTAAAGTTCTGCATTTTCTGCTCCGTCGGCCTGGGTTCGCAGGTTCAGGTCACCAGCATGGACCTACTCCACTCATCAGCCATGCTGAGTCAGCGACCCACATACAAAATAGAGGAAGCCTGGCACAGCTGTTAGCTCAGGACTAATCATCCTCAAAAATAAAGAGGAAAAAATAAAATAAAATTTAAAAAAATAATGATAAGAATGGATCACAACAGAAGTGAAATTTGATTGACATATAACTGCTCTTGTCTGTTAAAGCTTTCTCCTCAGTGAGCAAGGAGCCCATGCTATAGAGCAGAGTTTCTGTCCCGGTTGACAGGTATTAACCCATAGGAGCTAGAAAGACTGGTGAGGGAAGAAGGGTGTGCTGCTTCTTTCACTCGTACGATAACAAATATAAAAAGGTTTATTAGTGTTGGGGTGGGGGAAAATCCCCTTTCGACCCTTCTTGTGTTCTTATGGCTGGGCTAGTAATAAAATAAAAATAAAAGACCAGATTAACAGGAGAGAAACCCAGTTTAATACATACGTATTAGAGATCATAGAGAAATGAAGCTCAAAGAATGAACAAAGCAGGCAGCATATATATCTTCTACACAAAGAAACAATAAACTTTTGATGACTTGCAGAACAAAGAAACTTAGATGTGAGGTAGGTAATTAGCAAGGTTTGTTTATTCAGGCTCCTGGGCCCTGAATTCCCAGCTCTGGAGATCAGGATGCAGCAAGAGCACCTTTCACATGGGAGATTTATGTCTTACTTTTAGGGGGAACAGAGCCAGGAGGATCAGAATGCTTTTTTTAGAAAGACAAGTAACTTCAATTCAAAATAATCAATATGCTATTGTGGGAAATTTTCGTCCCCAACGTTAGCCATTAGCCAAATAAATAAAAGTTTGTTAACCATTTTTCAAATCCTAGATCATGTGCTAGATGCTGGGGTACCTAGAATATGAGGTAATGTGATTTCCTTCCTCCCAATGCTCAGAAGGACACGGGGGACTCGGGAATAGATTAGAGAGGCTGAAACATGGGGTGTGATTATAAGCCTCCATAGGCCAGCCCCCAACCTGAGATTACCCCTCACACATTTCCAGTTCCTGGGACAGTCCTATGGCAACTTCTAGAAACACAACTAGGGCCCAGGGTATTAGAAGAGAGGCTCAGATTTTAGCTCCCTTGTTTCAGAACTTTTAATGTGGAACAAGAGATACCATTTACTGAGCATAAACTCACTTAATTCCAAGAGCATTTCTCTTGAGTATGTCGACTGAAATAAAGACTCTGCGTGATATTAGTGAAGGAGTATATTCAATAATCAGCATGAGGAGTTTGGACCCCAGGAAAACAGTTCAACAGAGTGTTCTGATGGAACTGCTCAGGAGTGTGAGCATAAGTTTCACACAACAGTGTACCTGCAGAGAAGAGGAAAAGAAAAAAACAACTTACAACTAGATTTCATATATGCAAAAAAAAGGGATAGAATACATTTGGGCTTTTCTCCAGAATATACCTTGAAGGTAACAAACGAGAATTCCTTGGTTATACATCAAACAAGTTCAGAGATGCTGACATTATCTATGTGTGGAGGGAGGCAAGGACCAGGGTCGTTCCTTATTCCCTCAGTCGCTAAGAAATGCAGCCGGGAAATGGGAAACGTGAGAGTGAGGTAGCCCTTTATCTTTTCCTGCTGTGAATCTGTCCAGCTGGCATCTGCAGTCATGAGGTGTGGGGCTGCAAGGTCATTTTGACCCAGGCTGAGGTTGGGCTGCATGGCTGCTTCACAGGGCAGCGTGGATTTTATTGTATGACTTTAAGCCTGTGCAGTTTGCTTGCTAGATTCACCTGTTAGACTGGGGAGAGGGGGTCTCAAAAATCTGTCCACAAGTATTTGTGATATTGTGATTTATAATAAGAAAAATATATTTTTTTTGGTCTTCCTTCCTGTTTCTAGCACAGAGCTCCTTAACACCCTTGGGAATTTCCTAAGTGGCGAGAATGATAAATGTGTCTTTTGTTATATTCATGAGTGACTTTTGAAAAGCACCTAAGGATGGGGGCTGGTTGCCGGTGGAGCCAACCCTGTGATTAGAGGTTTGGAACTTTCAGTCCCACCTACCCCTCCCACGCCTCCGAGAGGGGAGAGGGGCTGGAGATTGAGGTCACCAATGGCCAATGATTTCATCAATCATGCTTCTGTAATGAAGCCTCTATGAAAACTCGAGAGGAGGGAGTGCAGAGAGCTTCCAGGTCGGTGAACATGTGGAGGTTTGGGGAGACTGGTGTGCTCCTGGAGGGCGTGGAAGCTCCACACCTTTGCCCTACACCTTGCCCTGTGCATTTCTTCCGTCTGGCTGTTTCTGAGTTCTACCCTTTTACAACAAGCCCATAATCTAGTGAGTAAGCCGGTTTCCTGAATTCTGTGAATGGCTCTAGCAAATTAATCAAACCCAAGGAGGGGGTCGTGGGAACTTCTCATTTGTAGATAGTTGGTTAGAAGCACAGGACTGAGCCCCTATCCTGTGGAATCTGGTGCTATCTCCGGGTAGATAGTGTCAGAATTGAGTTGAATTGTAGGACGTCTAGCTGGTGTTGCAGATTTGCTTCGTGGTGGGAAAATACTCCCAAGCATTTGTTGGGGCCCAGGTCAGGCCACCCCAAAATGTTCCACAACAGCTTATTGATCATTTTGAATTAAAGTTAATTCTCTTTCTAAAAAGGGCATTGTGACCCTCCTGGCTCTGTTCCCCCTGAAGGCAGGAAATAAATCTCCCTTGTGAAAAAAGGTGCTCTTCCTGCATCCTTACCACCAGAGCTAGGGAATTCAGGGCAGAGAAGCCTGAATAAACAAATCCTGCTTACTAACTCTCAAGCCTACACTCTGCTTAAATTCTTCACCGGTTACCTACCTCAAATCTAAATTTCTTTGTCCTGTCATTCCCCACAAATTTATTGTTTCTTTGTGTAAAAGATATTGTTACCGACCCTGAAGTGAGTTCGCTCACCCGTTGCGCAGCACGCCAATCTCTGACACCGGGAGTGGTGGAAGAAAGTAGGAATTTTATTTTTGCACGGTGCTGAGCAAGGAGAGAGGGCAGCTAACACTGAAATCCCAAACTCCCCAAAAAGCTAAAAGGAAGGGTTTTTATTTAGGGCTTTAGGTAGGGGAGGGGGAGCATATGGCCTTGCTGGTCGGAGCTTTCCCACCAGCCTGTCTTTGGCCTTGAGACACTTGCAGACAGGAGGGAGCTCATGACCTTGCTGGTCAGCAGCTTTCCCACCAGCCCATATCTCTTTGTGGGGAGGAGATAGTCCAGGTGCTTGTCCTTGACGGTGTCTGTCTCCATGGAGGATAGTGGATTCTGGAGCCAGGAAGGCAGAGAGTAAGCAGGGAATGGGTGTTTTGCTTTTAACCCCATATATGCTGGGTTTAATGTGGAGAAACTGATATCAGGGTTGATATCAATATATGTATACTGACTTCTTTGTTCACTCTTCAAGCATCATTTCTCTGTGATCTCCAATGCGTATGTGTTAAACTGGGGTTTTCGCCTGTTAATCTGTTTTGTGTTAATTTTATTACTAGTCCAGCCGTAAGAACAAAGGAAGGGTAGAAAGGGGATTTTCCCTGCCCCAACTCATTGTAATTGGTGTCTAGAATCTGAGTATTATTTCCACTTCACCAGTGAAGAAAGAGCCTCCAAGAACAAGCATGTGGAGGCTCTATCAGGTGGTTTTGCCTGTTCAGGTTGCATATGCTCCCTGTGGATGATCATCACCCTAAGTGCTCTGTCAGACACCAAGTCAAGGAGCGTAGCACTGCTCAGAACCTTGAACACTGAGCGTCCAGCTTGGATGACAGTGAGCTCAACTGGAAGATAACAGTTTTCAGTTCACTCTTTAGCTGCATTCGGTACTAGAAAGTATTTTTTCCTGGGCCAGCCCAGTGGCACAGCGGTTAAGTGTGCGCGCTATGTTTCAGCAGCCCGGGGTTCGCCAACTCGGATCCCAGGTGCAGACATGGCACCGCAATGGCAAGCCATGCTGTGGTAGGCGTCCCACATGTAAAGTAGAGGAAGACGGGCACGGATGTTAGCTCAGGGCCAGTCTTCCTCAGCAAAAAGAGGAGGGTTGGCAGCAGTTAGCTCAGGGCTAATCTTCCCAAAAAAAAGAAACTATTTTTTCCTTATTCATTGCTACATGGAGGTTGGGTATAGAATATACTCAATAATTCTCTGAGAATGAAGAAAATCAAGCATTAGAAACAGACAAACTCCTGTTTTCCAAGCTGGGTGCACAACAACTCAGACTTGGGTTTTGTTTTGTTTTGTTTTGTTTTTTTTGAGGAAGATCAGCCCTGAGCTAACATCTGCCTCCAGTCCTCCTCTTTTTGCTGAGGAAGACTGGCCCTGAGTTAACATCCATGCCCATCCTCCTCTACTTTACACGTGGGACGCCTACCACAGCATGGCTTGCCAAGTGGTGCCATGTCCATACCCGGGATCCGAATGGTGAACCCCGGGCTGCTGAAGCAGAACGTGCATACTTAACCACTGCGCCACCAGGCTGGCCCCCATTCTGCCTTCTTAAGAGAACTTGGTTTATCATGACAAAAGAAGTGGTTAGACTCTTAATTGAAAAATTAGGCCAGTCTATAATATATAAAATACTACTGAGTTTTTCAAGTAGAATGTTCTACATGAAATGCTGATTATGATGTGTTATGGGCTGAATTGTGTCCCCCCCAAAATTCATATGTCGAAGTCCTAACCCCTAGAACCTCCGAATATGACTATATGTAGAGATAGGGCCTTTAAAGAGGTAGTTAAGGTAAAACGAAGTCATATGTGTGAGAACCCTATTCCAATGTGACTGACATCCTTATAAGAAGAGGGGATTAGGACCCAGACACCCATAGAGGAAAGGCCATGTGAGATCACAGCAACAAGGCGACCATCTATAAGCCAAGGAGAGAGGCCTCAGAAGAAACCAACCCTGCTGACACCTTGATCCTGAACTTTCAGCCTCCAGAACTGTGGGAAAGAAAATTTCTGTGGTTTAAGCCTACAGATGGTGATGTTTTGTTATGGCAGCCCTGGCAATCTAATACATGATGTTTACTGGAATCAAAAACTGTGGTGGCACTTTCACCCTTGACAGTCAGTTTAATTCAGCAGTGGGGGATAAACAGTTTAATACATAGAATTTGTTTTCTACAACAATGTACTGAGGTGGCTGTAATGATAATGGTAATGATGTGGTGGTCGTGATAATAATTGAGTACCACATACTACAAGAACAGTGGTATTAGTTATTTATTGCTACAAAACAAATTATCCCCAAATATAGTGGCTTAAAACAACAATAAATTGTTCTTGTTTCACACTTACTATGGCTTCGCAAGGTGGTTCTCACTTAGAGTCTCTCATCAGGGTCCAATCAAAACATTGGCTTACATATCTGAAGACTTGACAGACTTGACTAGGGCTGGAGAATCCTCTTCCAAGACGGCCCTTTCTGTTGGCTGCTGACAGAATGCTCAGTTCCTCCCCACGTGGTCCTCTCCATAGGGCTACCTGAGTGTTCTCAGGACATGGAGCCTGGCTAGCTTCCACCAGAACAGGTGATTCAAGAGTGCAAGGCAGAATATCTTTTATGACTTAGTTTTGGAAATCACACACCTTCGTTCCGAAATATCCTGCTGGTGCTCTGCTTGTTGTGAGAGGGCGCTATACATGGGTGTGAATACCAGGAGGCAGGGATCATCGGGGGCCATCTTGAAGGCTTGCTTTCAGAATAGCACAAAACCTTTTGCTGAGGTGATGGATGTGGACTAAACTTATTATAGTAATCATTTTGCAATACATACGCATGCCAAATCATGATGTTGTGTACTTTAAACTTGTAAGATGTTATATATTAATTATATGTAAATATATACTTAAAATTATATGTAAATATATAATAATTATATGTAAAACAAGAGAAAAATAAATAAAAATAAAACAAAATATTTGTTCAAAAATAAAACACCAACAAAAAACCTTTGCATGCATTGTCTCATTTAATAGTCATAGCAGTCCAGTGAGGTAGTAACCATTTCTCTCTGTACCCCAGAACTTGGCATCATGTCCAGCCGACCATAGACACTTGAGATTTTATTGAAAAGGAGATCACCTGAGGGGTTAAGAGCTTAGGATCTATAATTCCACTGCCTAGACTCAAAGCTTGCATGCTATTTATTGTGTGATCTTGAGCAAGTTTCTTAACATCTATTTTTTTAAATCTCTACTATGCATATAATAATAATATATATACACGCTCTAAGATTTCAATTTAATGGAATAAAAGACATAGAGCTCCAATAATATTGCCTGGTCATCATCAGTGCTAAATAAACATTAATTGCTGTTATCAATATTATTATTCTCAACAATATCTCCTGCTGCTGTTGAGGTTTTAAGTGACTCAGTCATTCTTAAGGGGAAGACATGGCACTTACTGGCATTACAAGCCACGTTTGGAAAAGGCTTTGAATCTTTTCTAACAGAAACATAAGCAGAAGACACAGATATGTCCAAGTAGCATCCTTGGACATTTATCTATATGTTGCTTTGACTTCTGGGTTTGTGTTAATAAAGCATTTCATGCCTCCCTTTGCAGTACTTCCCACAAACTCCTCAGAAGATAAGATGCATTCCTCCTTGCTTCTGAACATTTGGGATCAAATGATAATAATTACCAAACTCTCTGATGCATTTGTCCTCATCCAAATTAAAATCATTCAGTAAAATTATGCTAATAAAACACTATTTCAATACATAGTGTTGACACAAATAATCAATAACCAATCTATAGATAGGAAAGATAGAGTGGTATTTATTGAGCCAATGCTGAAGACTAGCCTAGAAGTGTAACCAGGAAAGAAAGAACTCCAGGTAAGCATGGTTTGCAGCATGGCTATATACCGTTTCAGAACAAAGAACATATAGCAAGCATGAGAGGAATACAATATTTTTTCCCAAAGTCACAAGGATATATTTTGTTGCAGTTTAGCACATCCACAGCGGGTCAACTTGACCTTGGTTCTCTGGGAAGGAAAGCTTATCTTCAAAGAAGTGCTGGTGTTGGTGGCAGAGAAAGGGAGGCATTCATCCTTGTCTTTAAAGAGTTCATTCTTTGCTTTGGGAAAATGTTTGAAGCAGATGAACAATGCATGTTTGGCAGGCCATAAATCAGATTGCTCTGGGAAAAACAACTTTTAGGCTGAATCAGGGTTAAACCAGGATGGCTTCCCCATATACCTCAGTGTATGAGAACTTATTATTATTATGATGATTTTACTCAATACTATGTGAATAATATACACCCACTTATATAAAAAGTTGGGGGAGGAGGAGAGTATGCTTGTAGATGTGGAGAATATGTGTTTGGGGACACATGAGAAATCCTTAACAGCAGTTTGTTCTGGGAATGGAGACAGGTAACTGGTCTGGGCAGCAGGAAGACTTCACATTGATAAATGATCTTTTGTGTTATTTGATTTGATTTTTAATTCTATATAAGTATGACTTTTGGGGGTGGGGTGGGGAAGATTAGCCCTGAGCTAACATCCGCTGCCAATCCTCCTCTTTTTGCTGAGGAAGACTGGCCCTGAGCTAACATCCGTGCCCATGTTCCTCTACTTTATATGTGGGACACCTACCACAGCATGGCGTGCCAAGCAGTGCCATGTCTGCACCTGGGATCCAAAGCGGCGAACACCTAGCCGCCAAACCGGACCGTGGGCACTTAACCGCTGTGGTACCGGGCCAACCACACGTATGACTTTTAATTGATAAGTAGTTTTTAAGGCACGATGCATCATCTTTGACCCCATTGTACAAATGTGCTTTTATGCCACTAATATCCTCCACATGTTTTATTTTTAAATCCATACAAGCTTGTGCAAAATAAGGTATTTATTCAAAGGCTGACTGGAATCCATTCTCAATTGCCAAAGAGGGTCACGCCTGGTTTCAGGATTTCAGTGTTAGATGTCACCTGGAGTTTTTCTCCTTGCATGATTCATCCATAACATGCAGTTTTTGCCTTAATCCACCAGTAAAGACTGAACATTTCCCCCAAAGCCTGGTTCTCTGCCAACCTTGCAGTGCTAAGGCTTTTAACGAATTCACCTTCCCCTCAGAGCTCTTTGCTGTGACCAGTTCTGCAGTCCTCTTCTTTGGGCTTACCCATTAGAGCTGGCGGCTCCCTCTATCCATGCCCCCCCCCCTGCCTTCTTGTGTCTGAAGGAGCTGGGACTAACATGGGCCACTCTGTTGTCTAGGAACATCCTGGGAACTAACATCTCCCTGCTTTTGTTAAGGAGGTGATACAAGTCGTCAGTTATTGAACTTTTTTAGTGTCTTATTCCAAGGCATTTTGATCCCTCTCTGCCCCACCCTTGCATTTAAACTGCAAAAGCATCCCTCTGTGACTCCAGCTGAGAGCAGCAGCAGCAGGAAGCCAAAGGCACTTCCACTGACTACAAAAGCCCTAATCTCTGGAGATAAAGCTCTCCCAGGGAGAAGGGAAGAGGGAAAACTTGTGAGAACAATGGGAGAGGCCTGATCTCCCCTAGAGAGGGAGGTAGGGACAGAGGCTAGCTTGATTAGTGCCCTCATGAGCAGTTGTGCCTCCCTGGGCCATGTCATAAAGTAGAGTCCACTTTTCACATAGCTTGGTCTGCATATAAGGAGGCACCAGCCCCTCAGTGCTGTGGGCCTGATCTCCTCCTGGGTACACAGTTCTTAGACTGTCTGAGACGCCCAGCCCTGTTGGTGGACAATCAGGCTGACCACATATCACCTTCGTAATCGTGACTTCAGGTCCTAGAAACAACACTGAGATCAAGGAGCTGCTGTGTCCTTGACCACAGTTCTGTGCAAGCTCCTTTGGTTAAGGGGCCGCCTACAGGAGGAAAGGTGGGAACAGGTAATTTCCTGAGTCTGGCATGCTGCCCAGAAGTATTCTGATGTTGGCTGGTGAGAGAGGCAGCCCCTATGGTGACAGGCTTTGATGAAGTCAGGACCAGACATTCCTCTCCCTGGCTCCAGGGAGGCCCCGTGACCAAGGCTCACATTGAGGTTCCTGGAGGTGGAGAGAACTGAGGGATAAGATACTCCCTTTTCCTAGTCCTCGCTCTATTCATATTCCCTTACTGGCTAGGGGCTCAAATTCTTCTAAGTTTGTCTTCTCTCAACCCTGTCTGCAGAAGCCATCTTGTCCTTCTCCATGGAAACCTTCTCTGAAGACCTGACCAGCATCTGCAGAGCAGGTTGAACTTAATGCCCTCCGCTTCTTCCTGACTTAACATGTTAAAGCCTTTTTGCATGTCAGGTGACTAGCTTTCAAACCATTCTACTGGACAACAATAGTGTGTGTTTTTTTCTTTTCTTAGTAGCAGATGAATAGAACACAGGTATTTCCCTCACATGTGGGATGGTATGAAAATCGAACTTACTCTGTCCTTAAGGTTCTGTACTTCATAGTCTAGAAGAGAAATAAAAGGAACTGGGGCCAGAGAGCAGGTTGAGTAGGGGCCCTACCAACAGTGTTCTCCAGAAATCACTCCAAAGGAGGAGCAAGCCGCTTCCTGGAAAATCAGGGAGGACAGGAATTTGTTTATGGGCAAGATTCCACTCCAAACCAACAGAATCAGGATCTCCAGGGGTGGCTCCCAGGAGTCTGTATTGTTAAAGCTCCCAGATATTTCTAAGGACGGCCAGGGTAGAAAACCACTGCTCCAGATGGTCATGGCCCCTGCTCAGCATTCACCAGGTGAAGCACCGTGTGTGAAGGAAGCCCTCACAATCACTCCTTGATAAAGGCTTGATAAGGCTTGATAAACGATGTCCCACAAAATTCATATGTTGAAGTTCTAACCCTCAGTACCTTAGAATATAACCATATTTGGAGATAAGACCTTTAAAGAGGTGATTAATTTAAAATGAGGTCACTAGGGTGGGCCCTAATCCAATCCGACTGGTGTCCTTATAGGAGGAAATCTAGACACACATTTCACCCCCATAGGATTTTATATAATGTGATCTCTTTTATGCTTGAAAGTCTTTTATTATTTACCCTTTCATATTTCTCTACACCAAAATACATTTAATTTGTAAATCGAAATTGAAATTTTAAAAGTAATTTCCTGGAAGCATGAGGCTCAAATGTTATTTTTTCTTATAATTATTAATAATGTATAATTGATAAAGTAATATAAATACAAGTTTTTGTAGGTAATTTTCAGATATCATAAAATCTTACTGGAAAAAATAGCTCTTAGTTCTGCTGTAAAAAGAGAAGAAAAAACTCAGGGCAGTTTAGCTATGAGCACTTAAATTTTATTACAGCCTTGCTGCAAAGGGAAAGGTTTCAAGCAAGAAATCAAAGATTCATACTTGTTAGGGACATTTTGTAGGATAATATAACAGTTGGTAATCATCGTCATTATGCTAAATCCAAAAAGGAAAAGATAAGATGTCAGTGACTTCACCGGTAGTCCTCTGGGGGAGGAACAACTAGCTTTCAAAAATAAATTTTGGTCCCATTAAAGTGTAACAGGTAATTGTTTAAATGCTTTGGCAAGAATGCTAACTTCTTCCTACAAGGAAGTCGCCAAGGACATCATGCAGACTAGGAGTAGGACAATTTCTCTGCTACTCTGGACCAAGGTTTCTCAACCTAGGCACTACTGACATTTTGGTCTGGATGATTCTTTGTGGCAGGAGGGCTGTCTTATGTATTATAGGATGTTTAACAGTATCCCTGGTCTCTACCCCATAGATGCTGGTAGTGACAATCAAAACGCCACGAGACACAGAATACAGATTGGTGGTTGTCAGAGACAGAGGTAGGGGGATGGGCAAAAAGGAGTCAGAAGGTACAGACTTCCAGTTATAGAATACATAAGTCCTAGAGACGTAAGGTACAGTAGGGCAATTGTAGTAAATAATACTGTATCTCATACTTGAAAGTTGCTGAGACAGTAAACCTCAAAAGTTCTCATCACACACACAAAAAATTCTGTAACTGTGTGGTGATGGATGTCAACTAGACTAATTGTGGTGAACATTTTGCAATATATACAAATATCAGCCATTATATTGTACACTTGAAACTAATATAATGTTGTAGGTCAATTATACTTCAATAAAAATAAATAAATAAGTAAATAAATAAATAAAAATAATATTTTTTAAAAGTTGACAATCAAAAAACATCTCTAGACATTGTCAAATGTCCCCTTGGGGGCAAAATTGCCCTTAGTTGAGAATCGCCACTTTTGGACAAGACAGGCTTCAGCATCGATTCTATTTCTATGTTTAGTTTTTTTGGACAGAAATGCTGAGAAATATACAATAAATAAGTTTTAAATTGTCTCATTGTTTGGTGCCCTGAGAGAAAATGTTACACTTTAATGGGACCCTGGGCCATGCTCTCTAAAAAGAATCTACAAAAGTGAAAGGAACAGCTTTCTCCTGTCGAGTGGAGGTGGGAAGAAGAACTCCCACCACCACTGGTGTTTTCTCAGGTAGAAAGCACATGGCCATTGAGGATTTGGAAAGGGCTTCCCAGAAATTTTAATGTAATTGGCCAGCAGTTGGATTGGGCGCTGGTGTTTCTAAAAGTTCCCTGGGCAATTCTGATGTGTAACAGAATGAAAACCCCATAGATTAAACCTGACAGATTAGACAGTTTACAAAAGTGATATACTAAAATATTTGGGGTGGGATTTTGGAGTTGGGCTGACTCTATGAGACTGAGCTACTACAATCAGTAGAGGAGCTTTTACAGAGAGTCCGGGCCGCCATCATTCCCCATCATCCCACCGTACCTGGTACCACCAACCACGTGAGGAACTGGTGAATTACAACATTGATATGTCCTTCAACTGGAAGTGGCTAACTGGCAATTCACAGGCCACATTAGCACACTGAAGTGATTTATTTGGCTTCATCATGTTTTACAACTTTAAAAATTTCTTTCTAATGTTTTATTTTATTTTTATTTATTTATTTATTTATTTTAAAGATTGGCACCTGAAGTACCATCTGCTGCCAACCTGCCACTTTTTTTCTTCTTCTCCCCAAAGCCCCCCAGTACATAGTTGTATATTCTAGTTGTAGGTCCTTCTGGTTGTGCTATATGGGATGCCGCCTGAGCATGGCCTGATGAGCGATGCCATGTCCACGCCCAGCATCTGAACTGGCGAGACACTGGGCTGCCGAAGCAGAGCACGCCAACTTAGCCACTTGGCCACGGGGCTGGTCCCTCTAACGTTTTAAAATTAGGAGACAACATAAAAATTCAAATTTTCGATGCTGTGCTTGGAAAACACATTGGTGGTCACTGGCATTGCCACCAGGGGAAATCATACAAAACAAAATAGCATCTAATCCTTTTAATGGCTGAACCTATTTCTAAATCCACCACATACATTTAATCAGCAAATACTTTTGAATGCCTGCTGTATTCCAGGTATGCTGATATATATCAGAGGATAAAACAGACAAAAGGTTACTCACTTCACAGGGCTTACATTCCATCAAGGGAGGCAGGTAATAAACACAACAAATTAGTAATTATGTATGCTATTAGAAGGGGCAAGAAGCATGGAAAAATACAGGATATATGCATAGCAGGGCATGGGGGACAGGGGACTCTAGGTGGGGGGAAGTGGCCGTTTTAAATAGGGTGGTCAGGATGGGCTCCATTGAGAAGTAGCTTTGCCACAAAGACTTGGAGGATGTGGGAAAAGAGCCAAGAGGATGTTTGGATAAAGAATATTCCAGTAATAAGTAAAATTTATGCCCTAATGCAAAGGTTCTAGTGTAAGAAGGGCAGTGTGGCTAGAACAGAACGGCAAAGGGCAAAGTAATAGGAGCCCTTGGGGGTCCAGGAGTGGTGGGGCCAGACGGCTTAGGCCTGCGGTCACTGTAAGGACTTTCTACTGTCCAAAACTTGTCACTTCATTTAATCCTGTTTTCCTGCAGGAAGTGCCCTTGGCTACTTGAAAGGTCCAAAGGCAGCCCTTCTGTAGCCCCCAGAAAAGATTAAAGGCCCTCTGTTATATACATTTATACCACCTTGAATGTCACATCACATTTACACAGAAAAAGGGCCGGCCTGGTAGTGTGGTGGTGAAGTTCCCACGCTCTGCTTTGGTGGCCCAGCTTTTGCTGGTTTGGATCCTGGGTGTGGACCTGTACACTGCTTCCAGGCATGCTTTGGCAGGCATCCCACATATAAAATAAAGGGAGATGGGCATAGATGTTAGCTCAAGGCCAATCTTCCTCAGCAAAAAGAGGAGGATTGGCAGCAGACGTTAGCTCAGGGCTAATCTTCTTCTTCAAAAAAATTACAGAGAGGTATGTATGTATGTATGTATGTATGTGTTATTTCTTTATTTTTCCAGCTTTGTTTGGATAACTGACATACAACATTGTGTAAGTTTAAGGCACTTTAGAACATTTTAATTAGCAAATTGAATGTTTTAATTCTGTGACTTGGCTGCATTGGAAGGACTGGAAATGCAAATATTTCTTGCCTGTTAAGGATGCTTGAAGCCCTCCCCTCCCCCAAGAATCTGTAAGCAATGGGCTTTAAGGACAGTAGGAGGGAAAGCTTGAGATTTAATCTAGAAGGTGCTGAGGGTAAGGAGAGTGAAGGAGGAGGGGGGAGGGAGGAGGAGAAAGAGTGAGAGGTGATCAGAGCAAGTCAGAGTGTGACCTTGTACCTTTGGAAATGGATTAAGAAAGGAGTGGGCCCCTGTCTACAAAAAGCTTTTGGGGTGAAGTGTGAACACTCACGGTGAGGACCCCACTTGGGCACCCAGGAATCCCACGGGAGCTGAGTCTTCAAATGCAGACCACCTGGCCAGCTTGGGAGTGAGATCTGCCCCCTGGATGTCCCTGGGCACAGGAAGAGAGCAGGATTTTTGTTCTGTGCAATTGGAGTGATTGGTGAGAACTTCCTGGCAGCTGGAAGTAGACACCTGCCCTTTTGGGTTCCTTACCTCAGCTTGAGCTCTGTTGGATCAGCTATATGGCCCACCTTCCCCTGTCCTTGCTGACTCTCAACAGCTCAAGACTTAGGTAAACCGGAGATAAGGCGGTGGGGCTCTGGACAACAGAGAGGAGGGAGGACTCCCACCACCCAACCCACCCGGGAAGGTAGCCCCTCGGCCTGGCCCTGAAGCCCTGCCCACGCTCTTGCCTTTGGCAATTTGGTGAAAGGTTTCTGCGGTCACTCTGGACAACAGCCAAAAATCCAATCAGGATACACTGGTTCAGGAATGCATTGGAGCCCAGTTTGGAGGATATAGATTGGATTATAATGGACTTTAAAAGGAGTGTGTCCTTCTGATCTGGCCTCACTCAGATCAGAAAGGCTTTTGGAGAACAAGGTAAGAATTCCATAGACATAGGAAGTGGCCCTGCTGGGCTTTAGAGAAATTTCACCCTGATGTGGAGACAAGGAGCTGGACAAGGCTGCTCCAGCATTGCCCTCCTTTGCCTCCCAGAGTTGGGAAATATTGAGGCTCACTGAATCATCTGGACACAAACCTTCAGGAACCGGTGAGCTAAGAAATTTGTATTCTCCATTGTGTTCTCTTAAACCATGGGTCCATAAACTTTTTCTGTTAAAGGCTAGACAGTAAATATTTGAGGCATTAAGTATGGGGCCTTGCCTTGCGGTCTCTGTTGCAACAGTTTCACTCTGCCACAGGAATGCAAAAGCAGCCATGGACAATGGGTAAATGAGTGATCACTGCTGTGCTCCAATAAAACTTTATTTTTGAGACACCGAGATTTGAATGTCATATAATTTTAACACAACCCAAAATATTCTTTAGGGTCCCCCTCAATTAAAGAAATAAATGTTTTGGAAAATTTTAAAAAATCTAAAAAGTGTAAAAACCATTCTTAGCTTGCTGGCTATGCAAAAACAGTGGATGTGCCAATTTGCCAATCCCTGTCTTAAACCATTTGCCAAAATGCAGCTGGCATCCCCTCAGTGAACTGTGAAATAAATTCAGTGGGTTGGATTCAGCTTATGAATAGAAATAGAATTTTTCGATGAGTCTAAGATACTATCACCTGTAAGATACATTACTTGTGATGTCACTATAAAATGAAAGAACATATGCTTCCAAACAAACTATGAAATGCTCCAGATGAGGTACAATCTGATTTCAGAAAAGGTAAAATGTAAATATTAGCATGCCCCTTAGAATCAATGAAAGTGTTAATGGCATAGAAGGTGATAAAAATAATAATAAGAAGAAGTTTTTGGGGCCGGCCCGGTGGCGCAGCGGTTAAGTTCGCACGTTCCGCTTCTCGGCGGCCCGGGGTTTGCTGGTTCGGATCCCGGGTGCGGACATGGCACTGCTTGGCAGCCATGCTGTGGTAGGCGTCCCACGTATAAACTAGAGGAAGATGGGCACGGATGTTAGCTCAGAGCCAGGCTTCCTCAGCAAAAAGAGGAGGACTGGCAGTAGTTAGCTGAGGGCTAATCTTCCTCAAAAAAAAAACAAAAACAAAAAAGAAGTTTTCACATATTAAATTATATAGGTAAGCCATTCTGATTAAATCTGATTCAGCCTAAAACTTGTTTTTCCCAGAAGAACCTGACTTATGGCCCACCAAACATCCATTGTATATCTGCTTAAAACGTTTTCTCGCAGGCAAAGAATGCAGTCAAAGATAAGGATGAATGCCTCCTTTTCTCTGACACCAATACCAGTACTTCTTTCGAGATAAGCTTTTCTTCCCAGAAATCTTAGGTCAAGTTGACCTGCTGTGAATGTGCTAAACTGTGGCAAAATATCTCCTTGTGACTTTGGGGAAGAAATTGTGTTCCTGTCATGCTTGATGCATGTTCTTTGTTCTGAAATGGTATATAACCACGCCATAAACCATGCTTCGCCGGAGTGCTTTCTTCCCTGGGGAAGAGAGTGCTTCCGAGCTAGTCCTCACGTTAGCCCAATACATCTCACCTTATCTCTCTTATCTAGAGATTGGTTATTGATTGTGTGCACTGACAAAGTTATCATCATATCCATTGTAGGGAGGATATTATTTTATACAAAACTTTTGATTTAGACACACACACACACACACACACCCCTACATACTAGCTGAATTTCTCTCTTGCACGATAGTGTTAAATCATTTAGATTTGCATTTCACTAAATTCTTGGAGAGTGTGGAATTAGTGGGTTCTGCTCTGTTGTACACATAGATGATCAGATTAATAACAGATACTATTTATTTATGTAGCAAAGATTTAGCACTGGCAGTATGCTAGGCATTGCTCTAGAAGCTAAGGATACAACAATAAATGAAACACAAGCCCCTGCCCTCATGTAGCTTACGGTTTAGCGGGTGGAGATAGAGAAGCAGCAAAATATATTTTATATATTGTGTGTTAGGCAAGTGAAACGCTAAGTTGAACAGCAGCATTGGGGCGGAGGCTGGCATGGGTGTTAGGGCAGGTTCTGATTTTTGGTAGCATCGTCAGAGAAGGCTTGCTGAGAAGCTGCAGACCTGAAGCAGGTCGGGAGCTGGGATCGGAATATCTGAGGAAAGAGCCTCTAAGGCCAAGGGAGCAACAAAAGTCCTGAGGAAGTACAGGGTCTAGCGCCTTCCAGACTCATGAAGCTCTGGTGGCTGCAGTGGAGAGAGGGAGGTGCAGAAAAGACAACGACCAGTGGGCTTGGATGGGTGGCCTAGGGCTCTTTGGGCATTTTATGTTCACTGGCATTTCTTCTGAGTGAGATGAGAAGCCACTAGAGAGTCCTTGGCAGCTCTCCTAAGTTTTTTTATTTTTGAGGAAGATTAGCCATGAGCTAACATCTGCTGCCAATCCTCCTCTTTTTGCTGAGGAAGACTGGCCCTGAGCTAGCCTCCCTGCCCATCTTCCTCTACTTTATATGTGGGATGCCTATCACAGCATGGCTTGCCAAGCGGTGCCGTGTCCACACCCGGGATCCAAACCGGCGAACCCTGGGCTGCCAAATTGGAATGTGCGAACTTAATCACTGTGCCACCGGGCGGGCCCCTCTCCTAAGTATTTTAACAGGTGCATTGGAGCTGCCATGGGGAGAAATGACACGGGTGGTGTAAAGCCAGAAACTTCTGCAATGATCTAGGGAGAGAATATGGTGCCTTTGATCAGGGAGGGGGCAGTGGAAGTAGTAGAGAGTGGTCAGCTTCTGGATACCTTTAGAAGACAGAGCAGACAGGATTTGCTCATTGACAGGCTGTAGGGTGTAGAGGAAAGACTGGCAAAGGATGTCTCCAAAGTTTGTGACCAGAGCCACTGGAAGGGTATACTGAGAAAAGGAACACTGCAGGAGGAGCGTGGGGTTTTTTTTGCTTTTTGGGGTATTTTTGTGACAAAGATTGGCCCTGAGCTAACATCTCTTGCCAGTCTTCCTCTTTTTGCTTGAGGAAGATTGTCGCTGAGCTAACATCTGTGCCAATCTTCCCCTATTTTATGTGGGATGCTGCCAAAGCGTAACTCAACAAGCGGTGCTAGGTCTGTGCCTGGGATGGGAACCCGTGAACCCTGGGCTGCCAAAGTGGAGTGCACGAACTTAACCACTATGCCACTGGGCTGGCACCGAGGAGCAGTTTTTTAGGGGACTACCTAGAGCTCAGTTTGGTAAGATTGGTTAGAAATCTTAGCTATCCCAGAGGGTATATCTGGAAGTAGGAGGAAGCTAGTGAGACACTCAGGGTGCAAAAATGAAGGAGGCATGTGCTCTGAGATGTTGAACCTGTGCCTCCTTAAATCTTGTGCCCTAATGCCTCACATGCTTCACCCTACTGATGGCCCTGCAAGAGGGCACATTGGGCAACTGCAGTAGACTTAGGGGGCTGGAGAGGTAACGTTGGAATTGACATGTCACTTAAATGCTTAGAGCCCGTTTCCTCACATGTAAAATAAGGATGTTAACAACTACCTCAGCGTTTCAGGGGAGGATTAAATAAGACAATGATTTTGTCTTTTGAAATAAACACTGACTAATGTCACATGGTTGCTCTTAGGTGGCAATTTACACAAAGAAAGCCCTGGAAATTGAATGGATCACTTCAAGTAAAAAGCAGTCGTAAAGTGGCAGATTTCTTCTTGCTGTGTGAGGAGGAACAAGCACCAAAACCACCACGAAAGAACACGGGAGAATCCAAATAGAGGGACAGGGATGATGAAGATGGTGAGCTGATCTTTGTTGGAGGGGGACATGTAAATGAAGATGCTGAAATTCTCTTTGTCCGAGTGATTTCAAATTCAAAATCAGTCATTTCAAACATTTTGAACAGAGTGTGACCCCAGGATCATATTCAAAAAGAAACAAAGGCCGCTTGAATCAAGATCCTGCTTGTGTATGGCAGCCTGAAAATCATGTGACCCATACGTCAAAAGCAGCTGCCATCTCACCAGTTTCTCAGTGGAATGGAGAGCAACAGATAGTCCCATTAATTCTGAGCCTTCGTCTAAAGCTGATTATAAAATGAGCTCACCACAAGTCATGCCTCACAATTCCTTAGATTTGCTCTCCTCATGGTCTCAGAGTCTAGCTGGAGCTGAACTTTCTATAGGAGGCAACGAGGAAAGTCCGTGTGCTTCAAAGCAAATTTCCACTTCTGATATAAACAGTGGAAATCCCCAAAAACCTAAATGCAGTGATGGAATCCCAGGAGGATAAGCCTCAGCTGTGGCCCGTTCAGCTGTCTCTCCTATAACCAGCAGGAGTATACCCTCAGAAGGTGTCCCATCTTCACCAAGCCATGTTCAGAAAGGGGCATCATTTTCTTGGCTTATGCAGATGACAAGGCACACTGGGATAGCATGGATCCAGGCACATCAAGCAGCTTGGAAAGGCTGCGAAAAACAGACTTTTTGAGTCTAGCAAGTCAAAGCAAAGCTGTTGATCCCAAGAAAGGAAATCTGATTGTGTTGCTTCATGATTTTTACTGTGGACAGCATAAAGGAGACGAGCAGCCAGAACAGAACACTTATACAAACTTTAAATGCCTCAGCTGCTTGAAAGTTCTAAAAAGTGTTAAGTTCATGAATCACGTGAGGAATCATTTGGAACTTGAGAAGCAGAGAGGTGATGGCTGGGAAATCCACACCACCTGCCAGCACTGCCATCGGCAGTTTCCCACTCCCTTCCAGCTGCAATGTCACATCGAAAGTGTGCACACTACCCAGGAGCCCTCCACTGTCTGTAAAATTTGTGAATTGTCTTTTGAAATAGATCAGGTTCTCTTACAGCACATGGAAGACAATCATAAGCCTGGCAAAATGCCCTATGTGTGCCAAGTTTGCAATTACAGATCGTCGGCCTTTGCTGATGTGGAAACACATTTCAGAACATGCCATGAAAACACTAAGAAATTGTTTTGTCCGTTTTGCCTTGAAATTTTCAAAGCTGCAATACCCTATGGGAATCATCGTTGGAGGCATTGGAACAAGAGAGTCTTTCAGTGTTCCAAGTGCCGGATATAGTTTTTAACTTCAAAGGAGAAAGTGGAGAGCCAAACCAAGAATCATCATCCATTTTAAAAGGCAGAGCAGGGGCCGGCTCCGTGGTGGAGTAGTTAAGTTCGCGCGCTCTGCTGCAGCGGCCCAGGGTTCGGATCATGGGCGCGGACATGGCACTGCTTGTCAGGCCACGTTGAGGCAGCGTCCCACATCCCACAACTAGAAGGACATGCAACTAAGATATACAACTGTGTACAGGGGGGTTTGGGGAGATAAAGCAGAAAAAAAAAAAAAAAAAAAGGCAGAGCAATTGGAAGGGTTGCCTCCTGAAACAGTGGTTATGATTCAAACTTTAGTTCAACCAGGATCAAGAGGTGGAGCATTCATTATTGTGAGCAACACTGACGCTTGACTGCCACCTGTAAAAACTAAAAAGAGAAGAGCCATGAACTCCAAGTATTCCAGAAGTCACTTAGCTCGGGTTCTGGCTAAAGGCTATGTTCTACCCACCCCCAGGAATTCTGAAAGGCAGAACAGAGGCTAGGCCGTCGTGGCTGTAGATGATAACAAGCAATGTCAGCAACTATCAGATCTTCCAGTGACAGTTCTTCAGCTCCCTCCTGTCAAGAAATAGTTAAGAAGTCTTTATGCTCCTTCCCAGTCAACCCCTCCCTGCCAAGTAACCGCTATTCACTCCTCTACCACCATAGATTAATTTTTCCCGTTTTTGAACTTCAAGTAAATGGAATCACATGATAGGGTTTTTTTGGTTTTCGTTTTCTGTTAAAGAAATGGGAAGCATTCTCAGTGTGTGTAGCCATAGCACATTCTTTCTTCACTGCTGTGTAGAACCCCATTGAATGAATATGGCACAGTTTCACGCACCCATTTTACTGTCGATAGACTTTGAGGCTGTTTCTCTTGCTATTTTGAATAAAGCTTCCATGAGCCTGTGTGTGTTTTGGTAGACATATGTAGTCATTTCTCTAGGATATATATAGATATGAGAAGAAGTTCTGGAACTCAATAGGTTACCTTTTCAGTTTAGATACTGTCAAACACTTGTTCAAAGTGATTGAAACAATTTATATTTCCACAAGCAATATTGAGAATTTCATTGCTACAGATCCAACACTTGGTACTGTCAGTCCTTTTCATTAGTGCTATTCTGAAGTTGTAGTGGTATCACACTGTGGTTTTCATTTCCATTTCCCTGATGAGTAACGATGTTGAGAATATTTTTTTCATATGGTTATTGGTCACTTGAATATTACCCTCCTTTATTAAATGCCTATTTAAGTCTTCCCTCACTCTTTCTTTTTTTCTTTTTTAGAGATAGGCTGTCTGTCAACTGGGAAGGGCATAATGAAATTGCGTGGCGCTGAAAATGTCCCCCATCTTGACCTTGATGGTGATTCATATGTGTATATATACATGAAGGTTGGCACTTCATTTTGTGCCCTACTTAAGAAATTCTTGGCTGCTAAGGACATAAAGATATTCCTCCTATATTTTCTTCTAGAAGCTTTACTGTTTAGCCATTCACATTTAGGTCTATGATCCATTTCAAATTTATTTTTTTATTTATGGTGTGATAAATCAAAGTAAATTTTTTTCAAGGTTAATTTTTCCATATGCATATTCAAATTAATATGCATATTTTCATTCAATTTTCATATGCATATTCAGCACCATTTACTAAAAAGACCATTCTTTTCCCACTTTAATGCAGTGGAATCTTTGTGTAAATCAGATAGATGACTGTATATGTATTTCTGGACTCCATTCCATTCCGTTTGTCCACTTCTCTATTCTTGTGCTAATACCACAATTATTATAGCTCTTAATTATTGTAGCTCTGCCACTTTGTGTGATGGTTAATTTTATGTATCAACTTGATTTGGTTAAGGGATGCCTAAGAGAGCTAGTAAAACATTATTTCTGGGTGTGTCTGAGGGTGTTTCAGGAAGAGATTAGCATTTGAACCAGTAGACTGAGTAAACAAGATAAGCAATCATCAATGTGAGTGGGAATCATCCAATCCAATCCTCCAATCTGCTGAGAGCTCTAATAGCACAAAGTGAAGGGAGGGTGAATTTTCTTCTTTCCTTGAGATGGGACATCCATCTCTCCTGCCCTTGGACATCAGAGCTCCTGGTTCTCATGCCTTCAGATTCAGACTGAATTACCTCACTGGCTTTCCCCGGTCTCTAGCTTGCAGGCAGTATATTGTGGGACTTCTCAGCCTCCATAATTGCACGAGCCAATTCCCATAATCTCTTATCTCTCTACATATCCTACTAGTTCTGTTTCTCTGGAGAACCCTAACTAACATAGACACCTGGGAGTTTAAGTTCTCCAGCTTTGGTATTCAAAATCATCTTTGCTATTCCAGGTGCTTTGCTGAATTGAAGTGGTTATAGTGGACATTCCTTGTCTGTTCTCAAACTCACGTCCAATAATTCATCATTAATTGTGGTGTTAGCTGTAGGGCTTTTTGTAGCTACCCACTGACTGCAGGAGAATTGGGCTACAAATCAGTAACACAAAGATAACTGAGAAAAAAATACCCTGAAGTTTGGAAATTACGCAATATAATTCTAAACAGGGCTGGGAATCCAGGAGCCTAAAGTGCAAAAGCACCACCCCTGCGCTTTCACAAGCCTCTTTAATGTGCTCTAGGCTCACCCTAGTCCTCGGTCTCTTTCGAAACGACTTGTGGCTCCTATGAGAAATCAATGTAGAAAAGGAAAATATCTGGAAATGAATGATATTGAAAACAACAAAGTTTATGGAACAGAGCTAAAGCGATTCTTAGAAGAAATTCCTATTTTCAATGCATATATTTGAAAAGAAGAAAGGTTGGGGTGGGTGAAATGGGTGAAGGGGGTCAAAAGGTACACATTTCAGGTTATAAAATTAGTCATGGGAATGTAATGTACAGGATGGTGACTATGGTTAATAATAATACTCTATCGCATATTTGAAAGTTGCTAACAGAGTAATCTTAAAAGTCCTCATCACAAGAAAAAAAATTTATAACTATGGTGACAGATAGTAACTAGACTTATTGTGGTGATCATTTACAAAATATATAAATATCAAATCATTATGTTGCACACCTGAAACTAACATACTGTTATAGGTCTACTGTACCTCTATAGAAGAAGAATGGGGAGGAGGGGGGAGCGGAGAATAAGGAGAAAAAAAGACAAGGAAGAGGAGAAGGAAGCTTGGAAAAATAATGATCTAGGTCATTGCTGTCTGTAGAAGTTTCTGCAGTGATGGAAATGTTCTCTATCTGCTCTGTCCAATATGCCACATGTGACTACCGAGCTGTTGAAATGTAGCTAGTGTGACTGAGATACTGAATTTTTAATTTTACTTAACTTTGATTAATTTAAAATTAAATTTAAAGGTAGAAGAAACAAAACTTCCTTAGAAATGAATTCCAAATACTTTGTGTACTCTCAATAATCTGTGTATCTCATAGACACTCTCCCCTCACTGAGACTACATGTCCCTTCCTGAATTTAGGCTGGATTTAGTGTTTTTGTTTCCAAAGAAGAGAATACAGAAAGAGGAAAAGGTAACTTTACAGTGGAGAAACTAGTGGTAACTCATATTGAGAGAACATATCCCTGATGGGAAGTGATAAGGACACATTATCTCTGTGGTCTAATTCTATAAACCTATATCCCCAGTGTAACCATGAGAAAAACATCAAACCCCAATTGAGAGACATTCTGAAAAATACGGGAACCTTAAGGACTCCTTAAAATGGTCAAAGTCATGAAAAACAAGGAAAGTTTAAGAAACTGTCATAGACCTGAGCAGGCTAACTTGACACTATGACTAAATGTAATGTGGCATCCTGTATGGGAATTTAGAATAGAAAAAGGACATTAGCAGAAAAACTAGTGACATTTGAACAAAGTCTGGAGCATAGTTAATAGTAACTTACTGAAGGATATGGGAGTAATTTGGAGGTCTAAAGGAGCTCATTTCACACATATACATTTTAGACATTACAAATATTTTCTCTACATTACATACATTCTATTCATTTTGACTATGCTAAACTTTCTGAACAAAAATCTTCAAATGCAAAGCTTCTATAATATTTAGACCGTGTGATATGATCATAATGCAACAGTGAGAAACTGATAAAGGAAGAGCTTTAAAAATCCCATAAATTTGGAAACAAATACCACATTACTATATAACCCCTGCGTTAAAAAGAGAATCGGCAGAGAAATTAGAACATACTTGGAATTGAACGATAATGAAGCAAAAATTGTGGGACACAGCTAAATTGGTAGTCAAGTAAATTTATTGCATTCAAAACAAGAGAAATAAGAGACTTTACAAACAAGTGAGCTAGGCATTTATCTCAAAAAGTTGTAAAGAGAAGCAACAGAACCTATGGAGATAAGAAGGAAATAATAAAGAATGGAAGGAACAAATGAAATAAAGACGAAAATGGTGTTATAGATTAACAAAACCAAAAGTTATTGTTTTCAATACTTTTCAATACAGATTACTGAGATAGACAAACTTCTGGCAGAACGGGGCAATTAAAACTAAAAAAATTCTCTAAAGGGCCAACGGTAAATATTTTAGACTTTGCGAGTATAATTTCTGACAATTAATCAACTTTGCTATAATAAGAAATCAGTCATAGTCTATACCTAAAGGAATGGGCACGTCTGTGACCCAATATAATTTTACTTACACTGAAATTTGAATTTTGTATACTTTTCAGATGCCACAAAATAATATTCTGGGGTTTTTTCCAGCTATTAAAAAAAGTAATGTTCATTCTTAGCTTGCTGCAGGCTGTGCAACCTCAAAAGGATGCGGGTCGAGACCCAGCTGTGTGGTCAGTTCCTCAAGTATGGGGCAGGAAGCTAGCACTCTTATGGAAAAGGGCCCACGCCTGAGGATTACTGGAACTTGACTCCAGTGGGTAATCATTTTCCCTGATGGACTGGGAGCCCGCCCTCAGCCCTGAGCCCTGGCTGGCTGTGTAACCTTGATCACTCAACAGGTTTCCAGGAATTCAAAAGCCATCACAGCTGCCCTCGCCCCTCTCAGCCAGACCCCACAACCAGTGGTCGCCAGGAGGGGCGCCAGAGAGCGCGCATGCGCTCCACCCCGCCTCGCGGCCAATCGGATCGCAACGCCCTGGGCCGCGCCGACCTCGCGCCCGCACCTGGCAGCCAATCACAGGTCGCAGCGGGCGCGCGTGCGGAGGCGTCGGCGGCGTCGGCGGCGCCTGGGGCCTGAGGAGGCGTCGTCGCCTCGGGCTCTGCCCGGGAGCGACTCCGGCCCGTCCGCCGCCCGCAGTTCCGGGACCGCAGTGGACGGCCACGGTAAGGGTGGGAGCGTGGCGCAGCCCGAGCGTTTTCGGAGGGGAGGTGGGAGGGATTCCGCGGCCGCAGCTCCACAGGTCCGGACACCGCGCTGTCCGAGCGGCCTGTCCCTTTGCCGAGGCCCTCTGAAGGGAGGGTCGGGTAGGCGGCCCTGTCGCCCCAAGACCCCCTCCGCACGGGCCTCCTTCCCTGAGTTCAGCCTCCGCTCCCCGGAGCCCCGCGGGCAACCCCTTCTCCCAGGTCAGAGTGGAGCCCAGCCTCCTGGCAAAGGGCCTGTCATGGCTCCCAGTGCCCCCGCCTGCTCCCGGGCTCCCCCGGCTTCCCCCTCCCCCGGCTTCCCCCTCCCCCGGCTTCTCCCTCCCCCGGCTTCTCCCTCCCCCGGCTTCCCCCTCCCCCTCCTTGGCGGTGGTCTCTTGTGGAGCTAATAGTATTGAAACTGTTACTCCAGTTCTGTAACCCCAGCCCCGCCCCCATCCGGGACAGCTGTAGGCCTAGACCCTTTTCGGCGTTTCAGGCCTGTTAAAATTCACCTAGTGGTCTCTGCTCCCTCCGCAGCGCCTTGTTTTTCTTGCCTGCTCTGTCCCAGCCTGGCCTCTAACTCAGCGCCTTCTTCCCTAATGAAGTCCCCCGGAGAGCCAGGACCCAGGGTGATGTCGCTGCTTTTGATTTGGGCATTTCTCTGCTGACCTGTTGTCTTTACTGAGTAGGGTAGATGGAGGAACAGGTTTGGGGGAAAGGAGTTCAGTTCCCTTTTGTGGTTAAGTGTGAGATGCTTGGTAAGCCGCCAAATGGCAGTATCACATAGGCAGTGGGGTATAAAAGAGTCCTGGAACGTGGAAGTAACCCTTATCCTTCCCTCTGGTTGCCTCAAGGATGTGACCTCCTCCTGCCTGGAAAATCTCTTGTTTTGAAGTTTCAGTGCACACTGGAGGTAAGATGAGAGAGGTCTTTATCATAAGAACCAAGGTCGTGTTCTTTTTCCTTCACTTTTTCTCTTGTTCTGTCCCGTGCTAACAAATTACTATTTAGACAGTGTTTCCTGAGCGTGTATGATCTAAGTTTGAATGCATATAAATTCAGGCCACTCATTGATTTAGATAATTCTGGAGTTCTCTAAATTGCTTTCTCTCTGCTTTTTTTTTTTTTTTTTTAAAGAGTGGCCCTGAGCTAACATCTGTTGCCAGTCTTTTTTCTTTTTTTCTTCTCCCCAACGCACCCCCAGTACATACTTGTATATTCTAGCTGTAGGTCCTTCTGGCTGTGGTATGTGGGACGCCACCTTACCGTGGCTTGATGAGTGGTGCCATGTACACAGCCGAAACCCCAGGCCACTGAAGTGGAGCGCCTGAACTTAACCACTCAGCCACAGGGCCAGCCCCTCTAAATTGCTTTCTTAAAAAAGAGGAGGCTGGTGGTGGCATTCTTTTACCAGATCCCTTGAAAGGAAAAAGAAAGAGCAGCATAGATTTTAAGCGATGTGAAGCTGACTTCTTTTACCATGTTGTGAAGCTAAAATGGGCTGATAGCACATACCCTAAAGTTTTGGCTAATGTATAAAAGTATTAAATTGGTTCATTCAGGGTAAATGAGTATTGGTTAAAAACGATTATATGAGGTTAGTTTGTTCATTTCTATACCTTTTCCATGTTTCATGAATTGAATATGATTAGTTAGGGGAGGCCATCTGAATTCATTTCATGCCAGTAGGCAAGATTGTAGGTAAGTTCTATGGCCAGCAGCTTGTGCATTCAGCTCAGTGAGATCCAGGTGTATAGTTTATTATCTGTTACTGTGTAACACAGTATCGCAAATCTTAATAGCTTAAAATAACAAATGTTTACTATCTAACAGTTTCTCATGGTCTAGAATCCAGGAGTGGCTTAGCCAGGTGGTCCTGGATCAGAGTCTCTCATGAGGTTCTAGTTTAGCTTTTGGCTGGATCAGTAGTGTCTGAAGACTTGAGTTTTGTTGGATGGTCTTTGTCTAAGCTCAGTCACTTAGCTGTTAGCAAGGGGCCTCGGTTCCTCACTCTGGGCCTCTCCATGGGGCTGCTCATGTCATGGCAGCAGGCTTCCCCCAGAATGAGTGATCCAAGAGAGAGCTTGCACCCAAGATGAAGTGCTGAGTCTTTTTCAGAAGTTACATACCATTACTTCTGCTGTATTTGTTTAGTCCCACAGGCCAACCCTGTGATGATAGTGTGGGAAAGGGCTGCACAAGCATGTGAGTATCAGGAGGTGGGATTCATTTGGGGCCTTCTTGAAGGCTGGCTACCACACCCATTTAGCCACCTTTCCCACCCTTCTCCATATGATCTCAGGCGTTTGTTCTATTACTTTGGGTGAATTATTTGTGTCCAGGCTAAGGCCAAAATCTCTCCTTGCCTTCTACATTCAAGCAGTTCTTGTTTATTAAGGATATTGTTCCAGGAAGTCTTCTCTTTGTCCTGGATTAAGTTTTTTATTTCTCTGGATCCTTCCCATCAGCAAACAGAGTGATTGCAATGTCATCTTTCATTAAAAATTCATCTTTTGATTGTACATACCCCTTCTGTGTATTTTATTTCATACTTACTTGTCATTACAGGAAAATTTCTCCAGAGTTGTCTGTATTTGCTGTCTCTAATTCTGTTGTCTTTTAAATCCAGTCTTGTCAAGGTTACCAATAAATTACTCAATGCTTAATCCAATGGTTAATTTTTATTTGATTTGATTTATTGGCAGCAGTTATCAGAGTAGTTCATTTCTTCCTCCCTGAAAATAATTTTTCAATTGGATTACAGGATGCTTCTCTTTCTTGGTTCTTGTCTTACCTCCCCCTTCTCTCCCCCATGGCTATAACTTAACTTTTCCCTCTTCATATCCTTTTCTAGTTCCTTCTTGTCTCCCTGACCTATAATCAAAGGAATGCCTCAGGGCTTGGATCTCAGACTTCTTTCCCTAGGTGATCTCATCTAGTCTTGTGTTTTAAGTAAGACTACCTGCTGAAGACTCCAAAGTTTGTATACTTAGCCTAGAACTTCATCTGAGCTCTGGTCTCATGTGTTTACCTGCTCAGCATCACCCCTTGTATTTCATCCTCCTTTCCTTCACATCCCGAATCCAATCCACAAAAAATCTGTGGTTCTTCAAGATTTTGATCTAGATTCTGACCCCTTCTTAGTACCTCCGTTTTTTCCACCCTATCTGGTAATGCCATCATCTTTTGTCTGTATTATTTTAGTAGCCTCTTAACTTGTCTTCCTGCTTCCAGTATTACCCTCTGAAGTCTATTTCTCCACTCAGCAGTCGAGTGATCCTGTTGAAATGAAAGTCAGATCATATCACTACTCACTTGAAACCTCCCAGTGATCTCTCATCACATTCAAAGTAAAAACTACAGAACTTAGAATGGCCTGCATCGCTCTGCCAGAATCTTGACTCTCCTCCACCACCGTGAGCTCATTCTTTAATCTTATTCCCAACTTTTCTCCCTTTCCATTGGCTTGCCTATGTTAGGCTCTTCACCAGTCCTTAAATGTGTTAAGCACGCTCTAGTCTCAGAACCTTTGTGTTTGCTGTTCCCTCTGCTAGAGTATTCTTCCCCAAATATCCATAACCTGCCATGCAAATATCAACCTGCCTCCACACTACCTGGCCCATTTCCTGCTTTATTTTCTCTCTAGCATTCAAAACCATTTGAAATTATACAAATATATATATAGATATTTTATTATATCATATAATAACAATTTATATATATATGTATTTTAAAAAATTTTTTTTCTTTTTATCCCTACTGGAATGTCACTTAGCTCCCTGAAGAAAAGGTCTTTGGATCTCTGCTGTATCCCCAGTAACTAGATCAGTTATGTGGTAGGCTCACCAGACTTTCATTGACTGAATGGTTTAATGCTCAGATTCCTCGCAAAGTGCACTTTGATGCTCCTCCCTCCCTCTTTCTCTGTGATTAGGAGACTGTCAAGACTGTGCAAACTCTTATCATTTCACTCCTGTGTCGTTTCTCTGTTTCTTAGTCTTTTGTGGACAGCGATATGTTCTACTTGACTGATTCAATACATTTTATGGTTATAGTTCACCCAAAATAGTGAACATCAAAACATTACCAAGTTTGTGTGTATGACCACACATAGAACCTCTTATGATGATCTTTCCATAGAGTAACATATTTTTCCTGATTTTTTTCTTTTTCTTGTTTTCTTTGTTTTAGTGAGAAAGATTGGCCCTGAGCTATCGTCTTTTACCAACCTTCCTCTTTTTGCTTGAGGAAGATTGTCACAGACCTAACACCTGTGCCAGTCTTCCTCAACTTTGTATGTGGGGCACCGCCACAGCATGGCTTGATGAGTGGTGTGTAGGTCCGTGCCCAGGATATGAACCTGTAAACCCCAGGCTGCTGAAGTGGAACATGTGAACTTAACCACCAAGCCACCAAGCCAGCCCTCTCCCTAATTTCTTAAAAAAAAAAAAAACAAAGAAATTCCTCCCACCTCCCTTTTTTTGTGACCCAGGAGTTCTAACATCGCAATATTATCTTGGGGTCAATTTGATATGTCAGAAAAATAATAGTGACTTTCATCTTTTGGCTTCTTAACAATAAATGTGGATGCAAGCTATTTTAACCTTACCTTTTGTAAGCTTCTTATACATGTAAACTACAAATATTCCTAGATCCATTCCTCATTCCTTTCCTTAAATATATAAATTAGTCAGTCATTTGAATAACACTGAATAATACAATTCTGAGAGTTTAGCTTAGGCATTACTATTATATACATTTGAAAACAAAATATGAATGCTCTGAAGAAGTCACCAGGAGTTTTCTCCTGGGAGCTTCCCAGTAACAGGGAGATAGAAGTTATGCAGAGATTCATTGCAGGGCCCATCTGGCCTGCCTGGAATATGCTGTCACCACTTTTACAACCTCTCGATTCCTTATAATTAGGCTGATTAATTTATCGCTCAATTTGGGGTATTTTTAAGAGTGAAAAGTGGCACTATTAATAAATAATAAGGACCCCGGGTTAAACTGGAATTGTCTTGGTCAAATCAGGATATTTAGCACTCCTACTTATAATTAATTTGGTTTTCCAAATCCTTAGTATCAGAGAAGTGTCCACTCTGCAGGAAGATCTCCTTCCATCCCTGGAAATGTATGCCTCCCACTATAAATTTGCTAATTGACCGCCTGATAGTACCTTAACTGTCTTTGTTGGCTAGATCAGTTTGCATTGTTACCATAATTCTAATTACCTGACTCTTGTTACATAAATGGACTCTGCTTAGGGACTTTGGAAATTTAGTGTCAGTTGTTGGGATGTGGGGGTCACACCAGCCAGTTGCTAAGCATTTTTTTTCTTTAATTGAGGCATAATTCACATACCATAAAATTCTCTCTTTGGAGTATAAAACTGAATGATTTTGTAGTATATTCACATAGTTGTACAACCTTTACCACTATCTAATTTGAGAACATTTCATCAACCCTCAAACCCTGTATCCATTAGCAGTCACTCCCTGTGTCAGTTTCCTTTGGTTACTGTAACACGTTACCACAAGCTTGGTGCCTTAAAACTTCAAAAGTTTATTCCCTCTCAGATCTGGAGGCCAGAAGTTCAAAATCAGTATCACTGGACCTAAATCAAGGTGTTGGCAGGGCCACACTCCCCCTGACACTCTAGGGGGAGAATCCATTCCTTGCCTTGTGCAGCTTGTGGTCATGGCTGGCATTCCTTGGCTTGTGACCACGTCACTCTAGTCTTTTCACATTGCTTTTTCCTAGTGTATGTGTGAAATCTTCCTCAGCCTCTCTTATAAGGACATTTGTGATGGCATTTAGGGCCCGCTTGTATAATCCAGGATTATCTCCCCATCTCCAGATCCTCAACTTAATCACATCTACAGAGGCCTTTTTTTCCAAATCAGGTGACATATACATGTTTCAGGGATTAGGATCTGATGTGTTTCAACCTAGTACACTCCCCATTCCTTTTTTTTGCCCAGCGCATGGCAACCACTAGTTCCTGTCTGTCTCTATGGATTTACCTATTCTAGACATTTTATATAAGAGGAATCATACAAAATGCGGCCTTTTGTCTGGCTTTATTCATTTACCATATTTTCAAGGTTCATCCATGTCATACATGTATAGCAGTACTTTATTTTTGTGGCTGAATAATATTCCATTGTGTGGCTGTACCGCAGTTTGTTTATCCATTCATCAGTTAATGCACATTTGCATTGTTTGCACTTTGTGACTATTGTGAATAATGCTGCTGTGAACATTGCTGTGGAAGTTTTTGTGTGGGCTTACATTTTCAATTCTTTGGGGTATGTAGATAGTGAAATTGCTGGGTCTATGGTGACTATATTGAATTTTTGAGGTACTACCAAACTTTTTCGCAGTGGCTGCACCATTTTACAGCAATTTCACCAGCAGTATGTGAGGATTCAGGTTTCTCTACATCCTCTGCAATACTTGTTGTTATTCCTCTTTTTGATTGTAGCCAACCTAGTGGGTGTGAAGTAGTATCACATTGTGATTTTAATTTACATTTCCCTCATGACTAATCCTAGTTGAGCAGTATTTCTTGTGCTTGTTGCCTATTTGTATATGTTCTTTGGAGAAATATCTATTCAAATCCTTGACCCATTTTTTTTAATGAATTTTTTTATTGTGGTAAGCCGTAAAATTTACTATTTTCACCATTTTTAGGTGTGAAGTATATTCACATTGTTTTGAAACAGATCTCTAGAACTTTTTATCTTACAAAATTGAAACTCTTACCTATCTGTTAAACAACAAACTCCCCTTTTCCCTCTCCACCTGGACCCTAGTATCCACCATTCTGTTTTCTGTTTTTTTTCTATTGCTTTGGCTACTTTATATACTTCATATAAGTGGAATCCTACAGTATTTGTCTTTTTGTGACTGGTTTATTTCATTTAGCATAATGTTCTCAAGATTCATGCATGTTGTAGCCTGTGACAGGATTTCCTTTTTATAGCTGAAGAATGTTCCATTGTATGCATATATCACAATTTTTAAATTCATCCATCAGTTGATGGACATTTGGGTTGCTTCCACCTCTTGGTTATTGTGAATAGTGCCACTGTGAACATGGGTGTGCAAATATCTCTTCAAGACCCTGCTTTGCTATCTTTTGGATATCTATCCAGAGGTGAGACTGCTGGATCATATGGTAGTTCTATTTTTAATTTTTTGAGGAACCTCTGTAGTGTTTTCCATAGCAGTTGCACCGTTTTACAATCCATCTACAGCACCCAAGGGTTCCGATTTATCCACATCCTTGCCAACGGTTATTTTTTGTTCATAGTAGCCATCCGAATGGGTGTGATGTGATATATCATTGTGGTTTTGATTCATATTTCCCTGATGATTAGTATGTTGAGCATCTTTTCATATACTTTTGGTCATTTGTATATCATCTTTGGAGAAATTGTCTATTCAAGTCTTTTGTTCATTTTATTCTTCTGTTATAAGAGGTCTTGATATATTCTGGATACAAGTCCTTTATCACATATATGATTTCCAAATACTTTCTCCCATTCTGTGGATTGTATTTTTACCTTTATGATGGTGTCCTTTGAAAGATGAAAGTTTTTAATTTGGTGGAATCCTGTTTGTTTTTTGTCATTTACTCTTTTAGTGTCTTATCCAAGAAACCATTTACTCTTTTTTTCTTACGTTTAGTTCTGCAGTCCGTTTTCAGTTGCTTTGTATATGGTGTGAGCAGGGGTCCAGCTTCCTTCTTTTGCATGTGGATATCAAGTTGTTCCAGCAAAATTTGTTGACAAGACTTACCTGTTCCCCACTGAATTATTTTGGTAATCTTGCTGAAAATCAATTGATCGTTAGGGTATAGGTTTATTTCTGGACTCTGAATTTTATTTCATTGATCTATGTTTCTGTCCTTATGTCACTACCACATTCTTGACTCCTGGAGCTTTGTAGTAAGTTTTGAAATCAGAAAGTGTGAATCTTTCAGTTTTGTTTTGGTTATACTGAGTCCCTTGTATTTCTGTATGAGTTTCAATTTCTGTGAAAAAGCCAGCTGGAATTTTGATACATCATTTTGGGAGTCTTGCCATTTTAACAATATTAAATCTTCTGATAGATGAACATGGGATGTCTTTACATTTATTTAAATTTTCTTTAATAGCTTCAACAGTGTATTCAATATAGTTCAGTGTTTTCAGTATAAAAGTCTTGCATTTCTTTTGCTAAATTTATTCCTAAGTATTTTGTTCTTTTTAATGATAGTGTAAGTTCAATAGTTCACTTAATTTCATTTTCACAGTGTTTATTGCTAGTATATAGAAATAGGATTTTTTTTTATGTTGATCTTGTATTCTGCAACCTTGTTGAATTTGTTTGTTAGTTCTAATACTTGTTTGTGGATTCTTTAGGATCTTCTGTATACAAAATCATGTCCTCTCTGTATAGTTCTGCTTCTTTCTTTGTGTCCAATCCAAATACTTTTTTACCTGATCACCCTGGTTATAAGAACCTCCAGTATAATGCTGAATCAAAGTGGTGGAAGTGGATATCTTTGTCTTGTTTCTGATCTTAGAGGGAAAGCTTTCAGTCTTTCATGATTAAGTATGATGCTACTGTGGGTCTTTTTCCGATGCCCTCTGTTTGATTGAGATGGTTCCCTTCTGTTCCTAATTGTTTAGTGTTTTTTTTTTTTAATCATGAAAGGATGTTAGATTTTGTCAGATGCTTTTTCTGTAGGCAGATGTATTTTGTCCTTTATTCCATTAACATGGTATAATGTTGATTGATTTTCATATAATGAACCAACTTTGCATATCTTACATAAATCCCACTTGGTCACGGTGTATAATCCTTTTTATACATTGTTGGGTTTTGTTTGCCAGTATTTTGTTGAGGATTTTTGCCTCTGCATTCATAAAAGATATTGGTTTATAGTTTTCTTTTCTGTGTGTTTGTTACGTCTTTGTCTGGTTTCAGTATCAAAGTAATACTGGCCTCATAGAACGAGCTGGAAAGTTTTCTCTCCTCTTATAATTTTTGGAAGAGTTGATAAAGAATTGCTGTTAATTACTCTTTAATCATTTTGACGGAATTCACCAGGGTAGTCATCTGATCTTGGGTTTCTCTTTTGGGATTGTTTTTTTATTACTAATTTAATCTCCTTATTTGTTTTGGATCTATTCATATTTTCTGTTTTTTTTTTTTCTTGAGTCGGTTTGGTAGTTTATGTCTTTCTAGGAATTTGTCCCTTTCATCTAGTTTATCTAATTTGTTGGAATAGAATTAGTATTCCCTTCAATTTTTTTTTATTTCTATATGTTTGGTAGTAATATCCCTTCTTTATTTTTTAAAATAATATATTTAGGGGCCAGCTTGGTGGTGCAGCGGATAAGTTCGCACATTCTGCTTCGGCAGCCTGGGGTTCGCCGGTTCGGATCCCGGGTGTGGACATGGCAGTGCTTGGCAAGTCATGCTGTGGCAGGACGTGTGCCACATATAAAGTAGAGGAAGATGGGCATGGCTGTTAGTTCAGGGCTAGTCTTCCTCAGTTGAAAAAAAAAAAGAGGAAGATTTGCAGCAGATGTTAGCTCAGGGCTAATCTTCCTCAAAAAAAAAAAATATATATATATATATATTTAGGTGAAATTCACATAGCAAAATCAGTCATTTAAAAGTGAATAATTCACTGGTATTTAGAGCATTCATGATGTTGTACAGCTGCTGCCTCTTGCTAGTTCCACAACATCTTCCTCATTCCAAAGTAAAACCCTTTACCCATTAAGCAGTTTCTCTGCATTTCCCCACCCCTCTCCCTTGGCAGCCACCAACCTGTGTTTAGATTCTATGAATTTAAGTATTCTGGATATTTCCTTTAGATGAAGACATACAATATTTGACATTTTCTGTCTTGCTTCCACTTTGCATGTTTTCAGGGTTTATCCAGGTTGTAGCATATATCAGTACTGATGCAAATAATGCTGCAGTGAACATGGAGGTGCTTTCATTCATTTTATGGTTGGATAATATTCCAGTGTATGTATGTACCACAGTTTGTTTATCCATTCATCCATTGGACATTTATTTCCACCTTTAGGTTATTGTGAATAGTGCTGCATAAATATGCATGTACATTACATGTGTTGTTTGAGTACCTGTTTTCAGTTATTTTGGATGTATTACCTAGAAGTGGATTTGTGCGGCCATAGCATAATTCTGTGTTTAAGTTTTTAAACAACTGCCGAACTGTTTTCCACAAAAATCCACTGATTTTTGCAAGCTTTTTTGTTAACTTCAGGATCTGAAAAACTTGATTTTGAGAATTTTTTTTCTGGTGTTCTCTTTGCTTTTCTAAAGGAATGGATGGATATTTGGAGTTCTTTGTTCCAACATTCCTTCTGACCTCACCTTGTTGCTGGCATTTAACAAATTGACACTGTCATGGTTTTTTTAGTCGTCTGTTTTGTTGTCCTGCACAATGCCTCTTTAAATCGTTCACCTCTTGCCTGATACTTCCACACCCTTTCCAAACACTCAGGCTTAGTGAAAGAACTTGCCTCTGAACTAACAGGCCAGTTTTATGTTGAACTGCCACCCTGCTGATATCTCCTTTGTGGATTCTTCTATGATGCTGCTCTTGGGAGGAAAGGAAGGAAAAGGGAAACTGGCTGGATTTCATTCTTTTCTGGGAGAAGATCCCATGTAGGACTCGAACCATACTTTCCTGAGAAAAGGATTCCCCAAATTATCAGTTCCCATGATGAGATCTGGCCATAGTCATTCTCCTGAATCCCGGGATTGCAGGGCTCTCACATTTGCTCTAACAGTACACTTTGGTGGCTCCCAGGCTTGAAGAAAATTGGCTGTTTCTCAGGTTTGAACATTTCCTACCACTTCCCTCAGCCCACCTTACTTTGTTGAGTTTATTTCTAACTTGTTCTAGATAATTGTTTTCCTTTAATAAATATTGGAGTGCTTAGTGTGTACCAGAACTGCTCTAGGCACTTGGGAGAAATCAGTGAACAAAACAGACAAAAACAAACAAAACAAACTGAAAAATAGAACTTCTCCAGTGGAAAGAACTGACAGTCCAGTGGAGGAATAAAGGTAGTACATAGAGTAAATGCATGCATTCTCTTTATGTATTTATTATGTGGAAGGTGATAGAAGAAAAGGTGATGTTATGAAATTAGGAAAAATATAATAGAGCAGAGTCAAATGTTGGCTAGGTAGGTGTGTTGTAATTTTGGATAGGATAGTCAGAGTAAGTTAGTAAGGTTGGGTTTGACGTGGACTTGAAGGACATAGAAGTGTTAGCCCTGGGGATAACTGTGAGAAAAGAGTTTCAGTTGTAGACTCGGAGGGAGAAGCAAGGAAGCCACTGTAGCTGGATTGGAGTTAGTGACTGTATCGTAGTGGGAGAAGAGTTCAGAGAGCAAGAGTGGGAATGGTTGTGAGAGTCTCTTGTAAAACCTCGATTTTTCTCTTGGTCCATTCTGTGGAAATAGTCATGTCTTTTGACAAAGAATGACCTTGGTTTAAAAGTTGTTCCCCTCCTAGACTCTTAGGCCAGGTTAGACCCTATTTTTGCACTCCTCTACCACCCTGAGCTTATTTATGAAAAAATATTTGTTAAAAAATATGTTTGAAAATATTATTTTTGTTTTAATTAGTTGCCCTTGGATGGAATGCAAATGTTTACTGCAGTTTTAAGCATCCCTTAAAGCTCACATTTTCCCCAAGGATCTGTTTTTAATGGGCATTAAATTCTAAAGTAGCAAATATGTGGGGTTAATGCAGGAGAGGGGAGGAAGAGTAGTGGGGAAGGACACCAGTGCTGTGAGTAGGGAGAGAGTGAGGGAGTTGGGACAGGAATTTAGAGGAGTGGTAGTGGGCTGAAAAGAGTCAAGGGCAAGGGAAGATGGTGAGGATGGGTACCAAAGGAGTCCTGGTGGCTAATTTCGGGAAGTTACTCGAGAGGGCTGGCCTGGTGGCGTACTAGTGTTCAGTTTGGTATGCTCCGCTTCAGCGGCCCAGATTTGCAGGTTCAAATCCTGGGTGGACCTACATTACCTGTCATCCATGCTGTGGTGGTGACCTGCATACAAAATAGAGGAAGATTGGCACAGATGTTAGCTCAGGGTGAATCTTCCTCAGTAGAAAAAAACAAAAAAAAAAGAACTGATGCTTGAAAAAAAGCTGGTGTGTGGCTATAGCAAAGACCTTTAAATGGGCGTTTGTTTAAATGCACAGGAATAACCTGGGATGCAGGTCATCCCCCACTGTTGTCTCAGCGATCTTTGGACAGAAACCTGTTTGGCTGCTCTCACAGCTCTTGAGAACTTCCCTGGTGGGGATTATGAAGTGATTTTTCAGGACTGATTCCTTAGATCTAGTAGGTCTTGGCATGTCTAGCCTCTCCACCCCAATGTCTCAAGATTCTGTTAAATTGTAGAAAATAAGGACATGGGAGGAGAAGTGATAAGAAAACTCCCACAGTCTAATGTTACTCTTGTTACAAATGGACGGCTCATTAACATACTTGCTTTATATCTGATTTTTTTTCTACTCATTTTTCATGTTGAGTGATTGGTTGGATGGAAAGTTAATCAGTATGATCAACAGCTAAAAATCTTACCAAGATCAGTTGGGTCAAAGTCCAGCAGTGTTATTCCAATAACCCAGTTTGTTTTTATTTTTGTTAAACAACAGGAATTTATTTCTCATAGTTTTGGAGGCTGGAAAGTCCAAGCTGAAGGTGCCAGCTGATTTGGTTTCCCAGTGAGGGTTCCCTTCCTGGCTTGCAGGCAGCCACCCTCTTGCTGTGTCCTCACATAGGGCATGATTAGGGGGTGGTATAGGGAGGAAGCAAGATCTCTAATATCTCTTCTTGACACTAATCCCATCTTAAGAGCCCCACCCTTGTGACCTTATCTAAACCAGATTACTTCCCAAAGGCCCCATCTCCAAATACCATCACATTGGGAGATAGGGCTTCAACAGACAGATTTTGGGAGGACACAGTTTAGTCCATAGCATAACCTAAAATGTATTCTCTAGAATTGGAGGGATCATTTAACATTTAGGAATAGAGGAGTCATACAATTACAGTGGTGTTTTAAGATTCATATGGTGGTGTCATGCATATATTTTGAAGAACGGAGAGACAAGACAACAATTTGGAGTGTAGTACAGATGTACAAACATGAAGTAACTGTCCTACACCTAGAAGTTGGGGGGAGGTGCTTTAACAGGAATGGAAATGAAAGGTAGTTAGAATGACTAATGCTCTGAAAAGTTATTTAGAATCACTTATAAGTGTCTGTGACTAATTTGATGGGAGGTTTGTACAGCTTTTATAAGATAGGAGAATAAAAACAAATCCAATGAGGCTCTTTGATCCTTAGAGACTAAGTAGTCAATAGCACCGTCATCGGAAATAGGCATGCATTAAGTCAGAGTTCTCATGGTAAGAACACAGAACTAGAATTCAAGAATCATGCATTTTGATGCTAAGACTGTCTCCAGACCCTACATTTACCTTTAGGTAAATCATAAACTTTTCTAGGCTTTAAAAATCCATCCTTAGGTAATTCTGATGGTCATATTAGTTGTCAAATTAGGATTTATATTTTATTTTCAAAATTTTTTATTTTTAAATTTTATTCTGGTTTTTATGATTTCAGGGAGATTATTAATAATTTTGATGTAGAGTTATTTCTTTAGAGAGGATAGAGCATACATGCAGAATTACCTAGAAGGTAGTTACTAGAAATGTGAAAGTGAGCTTGAGAAGAAGGTTGGATTAGGGGAGAAATTCTCCCATAGAACTTTCCCTCCCCCCAGAGGAAGATTTGCCCTAAGCTAACATCAGTTGCCAATCTTGCTCCTTTTTTCTTCTTTCCCTTCCCCTAAAGCCCCAGTACATAGCTGTGTATAGTTGTAAGTTCTTCTTGTTCTTCTATGTGAGCTGCTGCCACAGCCTGGCTACTGACAGACGAGTGGTGTGTTTCCATGCTCAGGAACTGAACCCAGGCCGCCAAAGCAGAGTGCACGAAAACTTTCACTGCTACTATAACCACTAGGCCATCAGGACTAGCTCCCATAGAACATTTTTTTTTTGGTTTAAAAAATTTTTTTTAGGTATGCTTTTTGGTGAGGAAGATTGGCCTTGAGCTAACATCTGTTGCCAATTTTCCTCTTTTCTTTTTCCTCCCCAAACCCCCAGTACATAGTTGTATATCCTGGTTGTAAGTCTTTCTAGGTCTTCCATGTGGGATGCTGCCACAGCATGGCTTGATGAGCAATGTCTAGGTGAGCAATGTCTAGGTCTGTGCCCAGGATCTGAACCAGCAAATCCCAGGCCACCTAAGTGGATTATGCAAACTTAACCGCTACACCACTGGGCCAGCCCCACATAGTACATTTTTGATTGCGACGTCTAGACGATTGCTACTTGTGTCTAGTGGGCGGAGTCCAGCAGTGCTGCTAAACATCTTAAATGCACCTGATAGCCTCCTACAACAAAGAATTTTCTGATCCAAAAATGTCAGTAGTGCTTAGGTTGAGAAACACTGGACTTAAGTGGCATCATCCTGGAGTTAGGTGACTGAAGTTATATACAGACAGACCAAATCAATTTTCATTGACTCCAAAGAGCACTGTTTTCAGATTTGCCTCGTATGTTTTCTTGCATTACCTATCTCCTAATTATCTACTTGATCTTAGTTTTAAGAACGTTGTAAGTCACTGTTCATGATGCACTAAACTGTATGCTTCATGCATTCACTGTTTTCTACCCAGTACTTAGTAGTGTTGGACCAGTGTTGGGCAGCAAAATATAGTTGTAGAATAAGTGAAGAAAAGAATAAATAATTTTATTATGCTTAATGTTATATTTATTTTTAAAATTACTTCCAAGTTGGTACACACATTTTCAGGATTAAATACCTATATGTTCCAAAATTATATACTGATATGCTAATTAAATTGAGAGGTGCATGACATGTATTTGATGCCAGTTTAATTTTTATAGATTGGATTATGCTGACTTGAAGGGTCCACATTGGGCTACAGTGAATTCTGATGTTATGTTTTCAGAAATTGGTGAGTTATGAACAGGATTTTAAACTGCTTACATTTTGCTAGCCTAAAACCAATGTGTTCAAACTACTAGTAGTGACCCATTGATGTGTCATCATTGATTTTGTGGGTCATGATCAATTTAAGAAAAATGAAATAGGACGTATTAGAATACACATTCCATGTAGTAAAGGCAATTATTATTTATATGTGTTAGTGTAGTGAGACTCCACATAAATTTTTTTTGTTGTTTTGTTTTTTTACTGTGGGTTAAAAAAAAAAAGTTTGTAAAAGTTAGCAGCTTTAAGTCTTTTATTTTGACCTACAGGATTTCTGACATAGACAAGGTTCTCATTAAGTTCATAGAAAATGTGGAATTAAAGGAGTGCAATGTACTCTACAAATAAAGGTTCTTATTACTGGGAGCCATTGTTTATTCATTTAACGGATTCTATACTTGGGTTCCTATGCTGTGCCAGGCGCTGCTCTTTGTGCTGAGGATACAGCAGTGAACAAAAGACAGTTTTTGTCCTTTGGAGTTTACATTTTACTGAATAGAGAATGGGAAAGAAGATAAATAAAGTTTATAATATGTTAGATGGTGCTTTAAGGTCTTGAAGATGAAAGAGAAGGGAAGAGAGATTGGGGATGTGAATTTAGAGGTTGGTTGGAGTATTTGAGAACCTCTCTGAGAAGAATACTTGGAACAGAGCCTCAGAGGTGTGAGGAGCCAGCTGTGCAAGTATCTGTATGATGAGCAGTCGTGTTAGAGGGACAGCAAATACAAGGGCCCCAAGCAGGGTCAAGTGTTTAGTGTGTTCCAGAAATAGAAAGGAGGTTAGTGTGGTTAGAGTGAAGTAGATGAGGGAGAGGAGTATGAGATAACTGCAGGGCAGTATGTAGGGTTGGAATTGTGGCCTTATAGGCATTGGAAGGACTTGGCCTTTTACTGAGTGAACTAGAAAGCCATTGGAGGAGTTTGAGCTGAGCAGTGATATAATGTGATTTGTTTTAACAGAATCACTCTGCCTGCCTTGTGGAGAAGAGACTGAGGTGGATTGAGGGAGGAAGCACTGTTGGATTTAAGTTCCATGGGGAAGTGAGGATTGGAAGGAGAAATTTAGGAGACATCAGCAAAGGCTTATAATTAAGGCCTTGAGTTGGGTGAGATTATCAAGGGAGTTCATTCCCAGTTTGCTAGGCATGTGCTAAGCACTTGACATTGAATGACGCTATTTGTTAACTAGTGTAGGTACACTCTCGTCTTTGAATTTGGTACTTTTCTATATTAGTATTTGTGAAATTAGTGTCTATGAATCAATTGAGATATGTACAATGTAGATGTTCTTTCAGTTCTACCATAAAACAAGCTGCCATTGAATAGGTGGTGCTTTTTAAAGAGCTATTACCTTAAGGCTAAGAAAGAAGAACTTTTGCCTTTGATACAGAAAAACATTTAAAAGTTAGAAGCTTGCCAAAGAAGAAGCTGGTGTGTGACCGACTTAGAATTCCAGCTTAATCTTCTCTAACTCCAAAACCCATGTTTCTAAACACTGCACAGTGGTGCCTTTGTAAAAATACTTGTCCTTTACGTATGATTTCGCCTAATGATTAGTTGGAGTTTTTTCTTTTCTTTTCTTTTTTATCAGCAGAGATCATAGTCAGCATTGGGCAAAGCTATGATTCTAGAGTCCCATACACTTGTAATTCTATGTTTTAAGCTATCATTTATCCTTTTTGAGCCTTAGTGTCTTTATCTGTAAAATAGGGATGTTTATAACTACCTTAGAGTTTTAGAGAGAATTAAGATAATGCATTTTTCTGTACTTACTGATGCGTAGTGTGTTTGTACTTAGGTGGCAGTTCATATAAAGGAAGCAGTGGGACTTGTGGCCTTCAAGAATTAAAAAAAATTAAAAAATGGAACAACCATGTACGTTATGTAAGGAAGAACAAGAGCCAGAACCACAGAAGAGCATAGAAGAAACCAAACAAGTAGATGATGAAGATGCTGAGCTGATCTTTGTTGGGGTGGAACATGAAGATGCTGAGCTGATCTTTGTTGGGGTGACTTCAAATTCAAAACCAGTCGTTTCAAACATTTTGAACAGAGTCACCCCAGGTTCATGTTCAAGGAGAAAAAAGTATGGTCACCTTAGAAAAGATACTGCTCACAAATTGCAGCCTGTAAGTCATGTGACCCCTACATCAGAAACAGTGACTGTCTTGCCACTTTCAGAATCTGAATCTAGATCAACAGATAGTCCTGTTATTATTGAGCCTTTGTCTAAACCTAATTATAAAAATAATTCACCACAAGTCGTGCCTAATAGCTCTTCAGAGTTATGTTCTCCTTTGATTACCTTCGCAAGTTCGTTGCAGCATCAGGTAGGAGCAGCACTTTCTGTAGGAGGTATGAATAAAAGTCTTTGCGTATCAAAGCGGCATTCCACTTCTGAAGTAAACAGCATAAATTCCAAAAGGCCTAAACTCAGTGATGGAATCATAGGGGGACATTCTTCAGCCTCGTCCCCGTCAGGTATCTTTCATACAATTACTACTCAGCAAAGCACACCCTCAAATGGTGTTCATACCTCATTAAGCCATGTTCAGGATGGAGCACCTTTTTCAACAGCTTTTCCAAAGGATAATGTCCTTTTCAAGCCTGTAAATCCCGTTAGGGAAAATAGACTGGAAGAAACAGACTTTTTGAGTCTCGCAAGTGAAAACAAGACTGTTGATCCCAAGAAAGGAAATCTGATTGTGTTACTTCAGGACTTTTACTACGGACAACATAAAGGAGACGAGCAGCCAGAACAGAAGACTCACACAACTTTTAAATGCCTCAGCTGCTTAAAAGTTCTAAAAAATGTCAAGTTTATGAATCATATGAAGCACCATTTGGAACTTGAGAAGCAGAAGGGTGACAGCTGGGAAAACCACACCACCTGCCAGCATTGCCATCGGCAGTTTCCCACTCCCTTCCAGCTGCAATGTCACATTGAAAGTGTGCACACTACCCAGGAGCCCTCCACTGTCTGTAAAATTTGTGAATTGTCATTTGAAACAGATCAGGTTCTCTTACAGCACATGAAGGACAATCATAAGCCTGGCGAAATGCCCTATGTGTGCCAAGTTTGCAATTACAGATCGTCGGCCTTTGCTGATGTGGAAACACATTTCAGAACATGCCATGAAAACACTAAGAATTTGCTTTGTCCGTTTTGTCTCAAAATTTTCAAAACTGCAACACCATACATGTGTCATTATAGAGGACACTGGGAAAAGAGTGTTCACCAGTGTTCCAAGTGCCGGCTACAGTTTTTGACTTTCAAAGAAAAAATGGAGCACAAGACCCAATGTCATCAAATGTTTAAGAAGCCTAAGCAACTGGAAGGATTGCCTCCTGATACAAAAGTTGTTATTCAAGTGTCACTGGGACCTCTTCAACCAGGATCAGTGAAAGTAGCATCTGTTACTGTGAGCACATCTGATTCTGAACCATCACCCTCCAGGTCTAAAAGTAGAAGTTCAAAAAACCTCCGTTAATTCTAGTTTCAGTAAATCTAAAGCAAGTATTTCAATCAGAGTCAGCAAACCCATAAAAACAAAAAAATACAAACCATACGTTATTCATTAGCATCAAAAATAGTGAAACCAACGGATCATTTATGAGTTTTTTTAAAATTCGTGAAATACTAGAATATTTTTTTCAATATGAATTGTTTCAATATGAATGATATGAAATGAATTTTGAGCTGTTATTTAAGAATATATTACCTGATTTATGAATTTTGAGCTATTTAAAAATATATCACCTGATTTTATGTGACCATCTGGCTTAACACGTAAAAGCTGTGTGTGTGTGAGTGTGGAGAGAGAAAGAATGGAAACCTATTTATTATTTTGCTGTTTCATGTCACTTGAAAGCTCTTCTATGTATAGAATCCGTAGAGTTTTTTAAGTACTTTATTTTCAACTTTTTCCATGCCTTGAAGATTTCAATATCAGCTCTAGTCAGACTGGAATAGCATTGCTATGGCATGGTCCTGTTTGCTGCTAAACTCCCAGAAGTGCCTCATTTGTGTTGGTGTAGAATAACATGGCTCTGAAAGCTGTGGCATGAATGGGAACCAGACTGGGAGGTTAGTCAATGTAGAGTGGTGGCTCCTTGTCTCATATGAGGGAGAGGCACATATTCACTCCAGTCTCGGAGCCAAGGCAGAAGGAATACTGTCTCCAGAGTGTCTTTACCTAGCCCAAGAACATCCAAAGAAGCAAAACCATTAAAATAAAATGCTTATGTTTGGCGAGGGGCCCTTTCAGACACCAATCAACCACGGTGTATCATTGGCTTCACATGGAGAAGCGGAGGTAATTAATATAATGGGGCTGATGCCAGTGCACCTCCTGTTGAGTGATCCAAAGAGGAATTCAGTTTGTTCCCTCCCCTCTCCCTTCTGACTGGCCTTTAGTCAGAATCAACTAGCCGTATTATCTCTCTTAGCTACAGCAGTAAAGCAAGTAAAGTTTCCCAAGGGAAAGAAGCGCTGACATCCATATTTTGAACTGTCCTGGATCCATAGTTTTAACTGAAAAAGGATAAACAGATGGTATCTGTCCAGTTCATGGACTGGGCTAAATTTAGTTCTCTTACTGTTAAGCAGGAATGGCATTGTCCAGGAAGAGTAGGTACAATGGATAAAAGTAGCCCAGAGTGACTGACTGAAATTAAACCCGGTGTAGGGCTTTTCCTTATATTTTTCCAAGTACATCTCTTTTACCCTAATTGAACATGTGAGGTTTGCAATTTTGTATCTTTCCTTGCACATGAATTCATGATGTTTGTAACAGTTACCCTCTTGTTGTGTGTATAATTTTCCATTTTATTAAACTAATACTGAGTTTGAGTCTTACTTGACATACTCTTATGTGCAGGAAACATCCAATTTATTTCACTAAGTATTAGGTCTTAAGAGTTACTATCTTTCATCTCATCTGTTGAACTACCTAATCTGTGATGATTACTATGGAGGAATTTTTTTTCCCTTGCCATCTCCAAGGCTCTTTCAAAGAACTGTGGAGTACCCTCTCAGTATCGGTTCCTGAACATCAGCGGCCTTGGCTGCTTCTATGAGTTCCCAAGGTTAAGTCTCACTCCCTATTTTCTAGTGCCATGTGTCCTCCACCTTTGAGCCACGTACCTTGTAGCCTCTGTGCACCACTCAAGGAATCTGGGATCTTGGCTGTAGACCTAAGCCAGGAGAAATCTCTCCTTTGTTCCCTTGCTTTCTCTTCCTCCTTAAAGGCGCCTTATCTCTCTTCACTCCTTTCTCCCCTCCTCAGTCTAGTTAAATTCCCTAAGCTTGCACAAAAAGCTGTGAAGAGGGCTTAGCATCTCTTTCAGTATTCAGGAGGAAAGACTACAGACAACAAGGTAGTTGTGAGTATATTGTCCGTGTATTAGATGATTCCTTGAGTGTAGTTTCTGTTGTGTTTATTTGTTCAATGCTTGATTGATTCATTTGCACTTTGAATCTTTTACCAGACTTTTCCAGTTAGTTTGCTTGGGCCAAGGCACTTTGCTAAAATTTAGCCTGAACCCCTTTCTTTAGGTGGAGAGAGAGAATGTGTGTGTGTGTTTTCCACTGGTTCTGGTCTCAGGTGGAAACTTTTTTTGTATAAATAGATCTGTATACTTCTGCATATTTATCTCCCTTATTCCGTTTCTATAGTAAAAATATGAAATGTTGTGGTTTTGTGTTTTTGTGGTTGCTTATTATCATCAACACTGTTATTGTTTGCTGTTTCGCTAATGTATGCTCCTAAGGAGTGCAAATTGTTATTTATTGCCAACTACAGGTTCCAGTGATATGACCCCCTGTCTACCTCCTCTCTCTTCCGTTTTCTGCTGTTCTGCTGTATCATTTTCCTTGCTGTTGCACTATTTTTGACACACTGGCCTTGCTTTTCATCAAGCAAATCACATTTCTTCCTGATCAAATGACTTTGCAACTGCACCTCTCGTTCTTAGAATGCTCTTCTAGGCCTGCATGGCTTGCTACCTCGCTTACTGACACTTCCTTTGGTTTATTGAACTTCATGAGTATTTTTAACATGACACTGATAATGAAATCTCCACTCCCTCTCCTTTTTTTGCTCCCTCCTCAAAAGCACTTTAAGTCTTCCCATTCCTTTCTCCCCCTTTCCAATCTAGTTCAATTTCCTAGCTTTTCACAAAAAGCTGGGAAGAGAGAATCATCAAGGGCTTTGCATCTCCCTTATGAGCTAGCTTGAGTTAATTTCTGTGCCTGCAACCAAAAGAAAATTAATATAGTGAATTGAGTTCTTTCAGGAGCTTTCTCTGTTTTTCTATTGATACCTCTCTATTTTTTTAAAGCAATGTCACTTTGTTTTGTTTACAAATATATTGAATATCTGTCAAGATTACTATTTTGTTATTGCCCTTGTGAATTCCCTTGTCTATTTTGCTTGCTTGTTCTTTCAGATGAAATTTATTATTTTATTAATGTTGCCAAAAACTGTAAGTAAAATAGCAATTATAGTAATAAAATGTTTTTTGAAAAAACGTTTTTGCTATATTGTCTTTTCACCAATAACATGGAATATTTTTAGTTTTATCTAATTTTTATTTAGTACCACTATGCAAACTCTTTGCCTTCCTGCCAGTTGTGTTTATTTTTAATCTTATTGCATTGGCCAGAACTTCTAAACAATATATGTAAGTGGGTTGTTGGTTTTAATGAGAAATGCTTTATCATTAAAGGTAATGAGTATATTGGTTAGTGAATTTCTATTTGTCTTTAGAATCTTTAAAGAGAATTGTTTAGTTTTATTGGATAGTTTACAACATCTTTTGAGACAGTCATGCTCTTTCCTTACTCAAAGTTTTTCTTGGCTGCATTCACAACTTTTCTATTAGAAACTTTCCTTTCCTGACGCAAAAATAGTTCCACGTGGGGTTGAATATTATCCTCTCTGCTAACAATCTCATTCCCTTTCTCATTTCTAATATTGAAATGTATTTCCTCTTCCCCTCATATGATTTGTCACAATTTTGTCAATGTTTCTGATTTACTTTTTCCAAGAAGCAACCCTTGATTTATTATCCCAACTGGTTTTGTTTTTGTTCTCTATTTTTGTCTTGATTCATTATATACCTTCTACTTTCTTTAGGATTTTTTTTATAACCTTTTATTTTTTTATTTTTTTGAGGAAGATTAGCCCTGAGCTAACATCTGCCGCCAATCCTCCTCTTTTTGCTGAGGAAGACTGGCCCTGAGCCAACATCCTTGCCCATCTTTCTCCATTTTATATATGGGACGCCTCCCACAGCATGGCTTGCCAGGTGATGTATAGGTGTGCACTGGGGTTCTGAACCAGTGAACCCTGGGCCGCCGAAGCAGAATGTGTGAACTGTGCCCCATAACCTTTTATTTTAAAATATTTTTTCTCATTAATAAAAGATTTAAGACTTTGCCTACCTTTGTTTACAGCTTTCTCTGAATCTTAAATATTTTGATGCATATTTTCATTTTTATTTAAGTTTTCATTCTCTCTTTTTCTGGTAAGTTAATTCCAAAGATTTAAAAATCTGCAGGCTACATGTTTTAGTCTTAATTTATAGTTTACTATAATTACATCCTTGGAGCTCTGAGGGTATGTGTGTATATGACATGTATTTATAGACACATCCTTTTCAGATTACTACATGGATTATTAAAGGGGGGGGGTATTTTCTGTTTGGTAAAAATATGAAATATTTTAATTCTGGAAATCTGTTCCTTCAAAATAAATATAGTTTATAAGGTAGAGGTATGAAAATACTCATTTGAAAGTAATTCCTGGTGACAAAACTTGGAAATGTTAAAGTTTCATGATGCTTGTTAAAGATGGTAAGGAAAACTTTATTCAAGGGGGGACTACTACAATGGAGTTTTCTAACAGGGGAGAGATGCTGAGTTTAAATCTAACTGACTCCAGCAAGGACAAAATTGGGATTTGTAACCAAGGAAGCAGGGTGAGTGTCAGTGGGTGGAAAATTACTAAGAGGAAACATCAACAGTAAGGTGGACTCTGGCTAAACCGAGTTGACAGGATTATTGCTGAGGATGGGCTGGAGTGATAAGATATCGAGGATGGGCATAAGGAATTTGATCAGATATCAAGGGTGGGGGATTTTCCCTAAACTGACCCAGCAGGTTTCTTGCTAAAACTGAAGTAAAACGGCCAGAACCACCACTGAAGACAGCCCAAGGTTGGTAATATTTTAGTTACCTTTTGTTGCATAACAAATTACCACAAAACTAACAGCTTATAAAAGCATTTATTATCTCACACAGTTTCTGGGAGTTGGGAATGCAGAAGCAACATAGGGTTGTTCTGGCTCAGGGTGTCATGAGGTTGCAGTTACTTGAAGGCTTAACTGGTTCTGGAGGATTTGCTTCCAAGGTGGCTTGCTTACTTGGCTTGACAGGAAAACTCCAGTTCTTTGCTGGCTGTTGGGAGAAAGCCTCAGTTCCTCCCTGTGGGCCTCTCTACTGGTCTACCCAAGTGTTCTTGAGACGTGACTAGCTCGCTTCTAGAGGGAGTGATGCAATAGAGTGAGCAAGGATGCTGCAATGCCTTTTGTGACCTAGTCTCAGACATTTCAGTCTTTCGTTTCCACAATATTCTGTTCATTAGAAGTGAGCCACTAAATCCAGCCCACGTATCACGGGGAAGGTAACTAAGCTCCATCTTTGAAGGGAAGAATTTGTGAACGTAATTTAAAACCATCGGGGTACATACTCTAGCCGAAAATTATTTACATACCTCCTATGTGCAAAATGCAATCACCTCCTCCCAAGACCTCCGAAAGTTTCATCCATTACAGCATTAACATGAAGTCCAGAATCTCATCATTTAAAGCAGGTCCAGATGTGAATCAGGGTCCTTGGGTGGTGGTGCTTATGTGTAGTATGTCAAGTACAGTTCCTTTAGATTTGAAGACCTATGAACAAAAGAGATGAGTTACCTGCCAGCCTACATCCACACCCAACGTACAGTGGGACAGACATAGGATAATCTTCATGACACCCCTGTTCAAAAAGGGGGAAGGGGGAAGGGAGATGAGTCATTTAGTCAGTGGCAGTTCTGAAATCCCACCAGGTACATGTTGGCAATTCACTGAGTAGCACTCAAGGCCTGGAAATTCTCTTGACTTTGATCTCTGGGTTCATGATTCTGCTTTTTGTTGTTTTTCTTTTTTTTTTTTTGAAAGGTAGCACATAGTTATAGCTAAAGAGTTTTCTCAGCCTGCTCTCTGCTTGTAGAAGGTAGAAGTCCAAAGTTCTCTTTTCATTTTGTGCTGGCTCTGGTCGTTTCAGTCCAAGCTGGTGGCATTTCTTCAAATATATTCTCCTAAAAACTTAGTGTGTCTCCTGTTAATCTTACTGGTGTGCACACCAAAGAAGACCACTCCAAAGCCACAACCACACATCTCTTCAAGATAAGGCCGTCTCTGTCTTGGTTTCCTGCTAAGATAGCTAAGGGACAAACACCCTTAAGCTTCCTAGAAGCCCTGTTGTGTGAGATGGTCTTTCAGGCACACACTTATACTCTTTAGAGAGCCTTGGCCCGACTGAATGGTACTCTGAATCACCACTTTTGATCTTTCTGAGCCTTAACAAAGAATTTTATAGTCACACTCATCTTTAGACCACTTTTCTTCACCGCCCTGGATATGTTCTTTGCTTGGTAGCCGTTAATTTTAGCATATTTTGCCATATGAAGAGACTAGAAAATTTCAAAACCAGCAAGTTCTGGCTTCTTTTTTGCTTAACAGTTCTTTTTTATTAGCTTTTTTATTTTCTTTCACATTGTACTATAAGCAACAGCAAGAAACTTCTTGAAAGTGCTTTCAGGTGGGAATCTTCTTAGCTAGATGACTCAGTTAATTAGGTACATTTGCTACTTTCAGTAGATTAGATACATTTTCTACTTTTTATGTAACTGCAGGTGATACCGTTACTACACTTTCTGCCACTATATAATCCCTTTCTCAGTTTTTTAATAAAATGTTCCTCACTTCCTTTTAAGGCACACCATATCCTTCTCAAGGTGTTTTGTTTTTGTTTTTGTTTTTGTTTTACTAAGGCTTGCACTAACACTCTCCTCAAAGTCCTTCCAGCTTTTGCCTGGTTCCAAAGCGCTCCCATATTTTAGGTATTTGTGATCGCTTGCTGTATAAAGTATTACCTCAAATTTATCAGTTTAAAATAATAAATGTATTATTTTATGTTTTTCAAGAGTCAGGAGTTTGGAATTGGCCTAGCTGAGTGGTTCTGGCTTAGCTGCTTTCAGGAGGTGGTAATTAAGCTGTTGACTGGAGTTACAGTCATCTAGAGGCTTGACTGGGGCTGCAGGATCTTGCTGTGGCCTGAATGTTTGTGTCCCCCCCAAATTCATGTGGAAATCCTAACCGCCAAAGGTGATGTTATAGTAGTTGGGGCCTTTGGGAGGTGATTAAGTCATGAGAGTGGAGCCTCATGAGTGGGATTAGTGTTTTTGTAAAAGAGATTCATTCCATGGAGCTCCCTAGCCTCTTCCACCATGTGACGATACAATGAGAAATCTGTGACTTGGAAGAGGTCCCTCACCCAACCATGCTGGCACCCTGATCTTGGACTTCCAGCCTCCAGAACTGTGAGTAATAAATTTCTGTTGTTTTATAAACTACCTAATCTGTGGTGTTTTGTTATATAACAGCTTGAATGAACTAAGACAATCAGCTGCTAAACTTACATGGCTGTTGGCAGAAAGCCTCAGTTCCTTGTCACATGTTCTTCATGACATGTCAGCTGGCTTCTGGCAGAGTGAATGATCCAAGAGAGAGTAAGAAAGAAGCTGCATCCTAGCCTTGGAAGTGAAATACCATCACTTCTGTTGTATGCTATTAGTTAGACAGACCAGCCATGGTATAATATATAAGTGGACCATATATGAGCTGGAACCAGGCAGGGGGTGGGGAATACTAGGGGGCCATCTTGGAGGCTACCACAGGGAGAATGGAACCTTAGACATTTCTATGATACTCTACAAGGAATGCAGGTAAAACTGAGTTAATGGTCAGGGTGTTACTTTCCCACTCTCTAGTTTGCCACTGTGGCTGACGCTGACCAGTCTGAGATGAGATTCTTTTGGACGTAAGTACATTAATTTAAAAACTTTGAATACGTATTATATTCACATTGTTCAAAATCAAAAAGTATAACTCTCCTCAGATTCATTTTTAGTCTTTCAGATAATTTATTTTTTCTATTTTTTTTAGATAACGGATTTATATTATACACAGTTTTCTTCATCTTGCCTTATTTGTTTTGACAGTGTAACATGCTCACAATGTTTTATGGCATATAAACTGACAAAATCATTGCCTAAAATTTGAAAGGAATAATTAAAAAAATCTTTTCTGAAGTGTTTCTAGAGATTACTAAGAAAAATCTCTAACACACTATTATAAAATTGTTGTAAGGAAAAACCTGGCTATTTTGTAAATAATTACACCTAGTCGATAAATAAATACGAAATTCTCAATCTCAATAGCAAACATAGAAATGGAAATTAAAACCGTGGTATCTTATTGATGAATATTCTAGGAATTATGTCTACATCAGTGAGAGTATGATGAAAGGAAAGTCAATTTGTATAAACCTTTCTGAAAGTTATTTCAAAATATTAATTAAAATCAATATATCTTTCATAGATAGCTTTTACAAATTCAATAAAAATTCACAGAATGAATGTTTAGTATAAAAAATTTAGCATATAGGAAAATTGAAGGTTTTAGTTTGTACTTCTAGAAAGTGGAAATAATTTAAATGCTCGAAAACTGAACATTTTGGTACTTCCCGTTTAATAGCTGCATATTATATACATATATATTTTACAGAGATTACAGTACTATGAAGTAAAACTAGCAAGATACAGATTTGTGTATACATTGTGATCTGAACTATGGAGAAAATATGTGAAGGGAAAAAGACTAAAATAGTAACTTCCTTAGTAATCCAACTTTTGAACTATTTTGATCTTTAAATGATAGGAAAAAAGCACTCCTTAAAAAAAATACTTCCAGATTTTATGCAGTGAACTTGCATTGTTCTGAAAACTTTACTTATATAAAACGAGGAGCTTGTTTTCATTGCTACTAGCAGTCTGAAGTACATCTGTAAGAGATACTTTCTTTGGAAAAAATATTTTATAAATTATTCATCTAGTACAGATTCTATTCCCTTTGGATTGATAAAATATTTGGCTTCTGTTTTTCCTAAACCCTTCTTCTCCAAAAACATTCACTGAATCATTTTAGCCTCCTTCCCTTGACTTTTTTTCTTCTCTGAATGGCTAACGTTACCTGGCCTTGAGAGTTAAAATGTCTATCCATTTGATACCCAATTTAGGTGATCGTATGTGGACCCAGGCTCACCCTGGGCACATTCATGCCTCCATTACTCATCTGGGTCTCTCACTGTACCCAGCACCTGGATATGCCAGCAAACATTAGTGCTCAGTCTCGTCCTCAGGCTGTGCCCCTGAGATGGTGAGGGTACTTTGCCCCCAGGAGGAGACTGAGAAGCGAGCACAGGTCTGTGAGTGTCTGTATTTTGTGTTATAAATCAATGTCCTTGGAACTTGGTCAGGCTTCCTCTGGCTCAATTATGGATAGTTACCCTTGGTGACCATTCCAGTGCTGGAACTGCAGGTGAGAGCGACTGTCCTTCCTGGTCAGTTAGGACTCCTGTGTAAGCATAGTCTGAGAACAGGCCCCTGAAACAAAAAACACAGACACCCATTAGGAATGAGGAGGAAGACACAGGGAATCACTTCAAAGACTGGTCTCTGAAATTTCCATGAACCTAGACAGTGAAGGAGAAGGAGAGGAGTCAAGGCCATGGTGCACATGTTCCAAGGACCCGCTGAATCCACAGCTAGTGTTGGACCGTCTGATGAGTCTTTTATAATACTACCTCACCTCTCTCGCTAAAGGTTGAGTGTTTGTGATACATTGGACAAATCTAAGCCCTTAAACATCAGCCATTAACTACCCCTTTCCCTCCCCAATTCTGGACCCTTGGCCCAGGAAGCAGCTCCATTGTCCATGGGAGGCCTGGGGTGCCTGTGAGCTCTTGGTTTGCCCTGTGGGAGGAAACAGCTGCTGTAACCTCTCAGGAGGACCAGTGAACAAGTGTCCAGGATCCAGTAAATTGAACCACTTGAAACTTCCTCCAGGCCTCTGAGGAGATCCACAGCACCCCTTTGTGGCTTCTTTGGGCCAAGCATGTGTGGTACGCCTCTCATTCATTTAATGAATTACGCTTAAGGTTTTTTGGTGTTTTTTTTTGACATTTCTACTGTATTTCTCAGACCAACCCACACTCATTGCTTATTTCTTCCTTGCTCATTGCCATTTGTACTTCTTTCTGTAATTATTGTTGACAATCCACTGCCTTGTCTGTGTTTCAGTTTCGGTGTTACTTGGTCTTAATTGTTAATCTCAATATTTTGAATGACAAAAGAAATTATATTCATGGCCATCTGACTTGAAGTTATTAACTTTGACTCTCAAATTGAATGAAACTCTGGTTTAAAATGATAATTATTTTAATAATTTACTTTAGAGAATTTTAAATAGAAAATACAGACTCATAACCCAAAACTGACTATGCCAGTCCAGTACAGACGTTAGGCTCTGGGGGACCTAGACAGGAAAGGGAAATATGGAGCATTTAAAAGGTGAGAAGCACAAACTGTCCTGATTTAGGTCCACTGTGCCTCCTAGTGCTATTCATTGATAGGAGACACCAGAGCCTGTGATGAAGCTTTGTGTAAGTACTTTGCCTAAGTAGCTTTTGCTGTGCGTGAGTGTGAAATCCTGGTTTGGGGATTATAGGCCCTTCTGTTTTAGCAGACATGCTGCTGTCAGCAAGTCAGTTGGCCACGTCAGTAAAAAAGGCATCCTAGAGAGGATTGATGAAGCTTTCTGCACTTTGGAGGGATTTCAACTTTAAGTACAAAGCAGGAAAGGACTTAATTTGTGACTTGAAAAATCTGAGAGGTGCTTATTATTTATTATAATTTATTTTTATCATTTGCATTTAATTTCTACCCATAGCTCTGTGGTAAGAGAATGAGATCTGCACAAAATTTTGCATACTTGTTTTGAGACAGAAATTTAGGAGTTTTTACAAAGGAAATAACTATTGTTATATGAATAGAAGTAGTTTGAAAGAAGTTCAATAACATGCAGTTTGTAATAGAGAAAACATAAAATCCCTACAATATTATGAATAAGTAATGATCTAAATAGGAGAAGAATACTTGAAAACATGCAGAGATGTTGACTGTGTATTGCTAAATGGGAGACTGGATTGTAAGATATATTGCAGTTTGACCCTTCTCCCTTCCTTACTTTCTCCCTAACCCCTCCTTCTGCCCCAGGCCAACTACCATCTCACATAGAAACAGGCAAACACACAAAAACCTGGAAAGGTATATGTTTTCAAAATATGTGCAATGATTACCTCTAAGTAGTGAGAGTATGGGTGGTTTTTGTTGTAAACATTTGCACATTGGCTATTTATCTATTTTGTTATATTATACTCATTCTTCTTTTTCAATGTTACTTAATTTCAAAGGAAAGTTTGGGAGAGCACAGAGGAGCAGTTAAGAAAAAGAAGCAGTTTGTTCCTGATCATTAAAAAGTCACTGGTGCCCACATCTTTCCTCTATGGCCTAGGGTCATTGATGGCCCTTTCACAGCTACCTGTCCTTTTTCGTGGTAAAATGTCTTAGTCATTTCCAGCTGCTATAACAAAAATATACCACAGACTGGGTGGCTTAGACAATAAACATTTATTTCTCACAGTTCTGGAAGCTGGGAAGTCCAAGATCATGGTGCTGGCAAATTTGGTTCTTGGTAAGGGCACTCTTCTTGGCTTCTAAATGGCCACCTTCTCACTGTATCCTTATGTGGCAGAGAAGAGAGAGAATTCTAGTCCCTTTCTCTTCTCATAAGGACAGTAATTCCACCATGGGGGCTGTACCCTCATGAACTCATCTAAACCTAATTAATTCCCAAAGATCCCACCTCCAAATACCATCAGATTAGAGGTTAGGGTTTCAACGTATGAATTTTGGGGACATGCAAACTTGCAGTCTTGACCCCCCCCAAAAATTCATGTCCTCATATGCAAAATATATTCATTTCATCCCAACGACCCTAAAAGTCTTTTTTTTTTTTTTTTAAGGATTGGCACCTGAGCTAACAACTGTTGCCAATCTTCTTTTTTTTTCTGCTTTATATCCTCAAACCCCCCGTACATAGTTGTATATCTTAGTTGCAGGTCTCTCTAGTTGTGGGATGTGGGATGCCGCCTCAACGTGGCCTGACGAGTGGTGCCATGTCTGCGCCCAGAATCCGATCCCTGGGCCGCCGCAGTGGAGCGTGGGAACTTAACCACTCAGCCACGGAGCCGGCCCCTAAAAGTCTTAAATCATTCCAACATCACTTCTAAAGTCTAAAGTCCAATGTTTTATCTGTATATCCTCTAAATCAGATATGTGTGAGACTCGAAGTGCAATTCATTCTGAGGCAAGTTCCTCTCTACATTTCAACCTGTGAAACCAAAGAAGTTGTATGTTTCCAAAATACAATTGTGGGACAGGTATAGGTAGATATTCCCATTCCAAAAGGGACAAGTATGAAAGAAGGAAGATCTACAAAGCACAGCAAGGCAAATCCCATTAGATTTTAAGTTTTGAAAATAATCCAAAGGTGGTAGCCTTGATGATCTCTGAATTGCCTTTGGGTTCCTTTTTCCCTTGTCTTGAAGAATAGTGACTGTTTGCAGTTGGATAGCTCTATGGTCCAGTCCTACAGGATCTAAAAGTCCAATAGCCTTCTTTCGTTCCATCACATCTCCATACCCTTCAGTTCCAACTGGCAATGTTCCTGCTGGGGTGGCTGATTAAGTCACTGATACGAATCTTATCAAATATTTGGCCACACCCTTAGTGTTCTCTTAAGAAGATGTTTTCTCATTTTTTGCAATATGGATAGGCTGAGAATTTTCCAGATCTTTAAGTTCTATTTGCTTTTTGCTTAATTCCTTGTTCAATTTATTTCTCTCTTTTCTTATTTTACCATAAGCAGTCAGGAGGAACCAAGCTGCAACTTTAACCCTTTCTTAAAAATCTCCTCATCTAAGTATGCAATTTCATCACTCACAAGTTCTATCTTCCACAAAACACTAGAACACAAACACAATTCAGCCAAATTCACTTTATAACAAGAATTACTTTTTCTCCATTGTCCACTGACCTATTCTTCATTTCCCTCTGAGACCTCATTAGAATGGCCTTTACTGTCCATATTTCTACCAACATTCTGTACATGATTATGTATTCTCTAAGAAGACGGAAACTTTCTCTATGCTACCTCTTTTTTTGTCCTGAGCCTTCACTATATTGGCCTTTTTCTAGCAGGCACTTCAAAACTCTTCTAGCCTCTATCCATAGCCCAGTTTCAAAGCCACTTACACATTTTTAGGTATTTGTTATAGCAGTACTCCACTTCTCAGTACCAATTTCTGTCTTAGCTGAGGCTGCTTATAACAAATAATTGTAGACTGGATGGCTTAAACAACAGACATTTATTTCTCACAGTTCTGGGGTCTGGGAAGTCCAAGATCAAGGTGCTGGCAGATTTGAGGGCAGTCTTCCTGGCTTGTAGATGGTTGCCTCTAGCTATATTCTCACATGGCAGTGAGAGAGAGCTCTAGTCACTTTCTCTTCTTATAGGGACATTAATCCCATCTTGGGGGCTCCACTCTTACCTAAACCTAATTATTTCCCAAAGGCGCCATCTCCAAATACCATCACCTTAGGGGTTAGGGTTCAATATATGAATTTTGGGGGAGACACAAACATGCACTCATATAACCAACACAGAGTCCCTCTGCTGGAGATGCCCTTACTCCCTCCACATTTGCTTACCCCTCCTCTTCCAAGACCCCCACGTGCATGTCCTACCTAGGTGGACTCTACCTTGATTTCCCTGGAAAAAGGGTAGCTACTTTAGCAGTTGAGTTTTCAAAAATCTTTGTTAATTCTTTGTAATAGTAATTAGCACATCAGTTTATACTTTATTTCTAATATCTTGGAAGGTAGTATCCTTGACAGAAGGAACTTCTCTTGTTTGTCTTTGTATTTTCACCTTCCCAGACCAACCTAAAACAGTAGTTTCCCCTTATCTGTGGTTCTGCTGTCCGTGGTTTCAGTTACTTGCGGTCAATCACAGTCCAAAAATATTAAGTGGAAAATTCACCTGCAGCAGATGATCCTCCTTCTCATGTATCCTCAAAAGGTCAATAGTAGCCTAATGTTGTGTCACAATGCCTTCGTCATTCTTCTCAGTTCACCTCATCTCGTAGGCATTGTATCATCTCACGTCATCACAAGAAGAAAGGCGAATACAGTACAATGAGATATTTTGAGAGAGAGACCACAGTCACATAGCTTTTATTACAGTATATTGTTATAACTATTCTATTTTATTATTAGTTATTGTTATTAATCTATTACTGTGTGTAGTATATAAAATAAACATTATCATAGGTATAAATGTGTAGGAAAAAACATAGTATATTTAGGGTTTGGTACAATCCACGATTGTAGGCATCCACTAGGGATCTTGGAACGTATCCCCTGCAATAAACGGGACCACTGTACAATATGTCACTCAGAACTAACCATTAATAAATGTTTGCTGGTTGAGTGAATGAGTTGCTGCATGAGTGGATGGATAGATGGATGAAAGTTTGAGCCCAAGACATATATATGTAAAATGAAGGTTTTATATTAAACGATTATTAGTTTTCCTCTAATACTTTGTGGTTAAAAAATTTAAAGTTAGGGGCTCCATGTGATAAAGAGATAGAACTGGAAAACATAAAGAGACAAAAGAGCAAATAAATTGGAAGCAACTTAAAAATTTGGCAAAATGTCAGAATAAGAGTAGAGAAAACACATATGCAATGTTTGGGGATTATAAATATTCATTCCTTTCTTTTGCTCTTAAAGTTTTCTTTTCTATAACAATTCAGTTCTCACCTATAATTTTCTTTGACTGATAGGACTTTAGAGAATATATACATTTTTAATCTTTAAAATTTAAATTTTATTCAATGTTTTAATTATAGCAATTATTTCTAATTTTAAGTCAACATGTTTGTTTTAGACAATAGAGTGATATATAGAATTGTAAAAGAAAAATCATATATAAATTTTGACATTAAATCACCCATATAGCCCAACCTCTTATCATTCCCAGTCACTTTCAATGAGATACCTCCAAGTTTCTTGGCCTGTTAGAATGCTGCAGGGACAGCATAAAAGGAGAGTTGTTCAGCTGCTTGTGCTCCCTATCCTAGTCTTGGACACTCCCACTGCTCTTGGAAGCAGAGAAACTGTACCAAATATGAGTCTTCCTCTTAGTTGAGTTGGTAAAATTCATGACTGCCCTCTGCAGGAGAGAGACCTGCTATTTAAACATACAAGTTGGTGTGTGTTCACTCATTAGACCAATATCCAATGTCTGCTTTATGTCAGGTGTATCAGTCATATACTGCTACGTAACAAACAACCACAAATATATGCATTTATTACTCACATGTGTGTTCATTTTGAAGCCCAGACTGAAGAGCCAGAAATTACCCAGGCCCAGGTCTTTTAGGTAATACAAGCAGCAAAAGAGGGTAAACCAAATGGTGCAAAACATCTCATTGCTCAAGGGAGCACATGGCTAAGACCAAAGTCAAGAGGGATGCATATTCCTGTAGGAAGAACTGCAAAGCAAAGTTATATGACAAAGTTACATGAACAAAGGTAAGAGTAATATTGGAACAATAATTTAATCTAGTAAACCAGCCATTATGCTATTCTTGAGACATTCTCTGGACTTGCGTGATATTCTGTTCTCAGGATATAGCTATACCTAGAACTTCCTTTGTTTGGAAGAGTCTGTATACTCAAGAGAAGCTTTGAAACACTCCAAGTTGTACTATCTGCAGTCACTTCCCAGTGGTAATGACATAATCTTTATATACAAATATTTATATCCAGTACTTGACTTGTAAAAGAACCCTCTCTTTGGGTTCTCATACTGTATATACGTTATACATACAGTATTTCCACATCTATCTATTGAAAGGGTTTATATTGATACCTCCTACTTAATTGCAACACTCCTGGATTCATTCTAGGCTCCTTTTTCATATTATATCTCCCTTCTCTTTGAGTAAGAAAACTAATTCCTATTAACTACAATATACTTTTTTATTTTCTCATTTCTAGAAAGCACATTACATCAATTCAGAATTGTTAACTCATACTACTTGTATAAACAAACCTACTAACTAGTACAGCCAACAGTAGTTCTCAGCCTTGTCATCCTTAGGCTAGGTCCCCGAGAGGGTGAGGGCAACTTTGTCCCCAAGGAGGGAGCCTGAGAACTGGGTGGGGATCTATGAGTTTTTGTTGTGTGTATTGTAAGTCAGTCTTCTGGGGACTTGGCCAGGTTTCTGCTGGAACCACGATGGATAGTGACCATTAGTGACCACTCTAGTGCTGGAGGCACAGGTGAGAGTGACTGTCCCTCCTGGGAACATAGTGAGTGCTCTGAGTCACCACAGGCTGAGAACTGGCCCCTGAACCCAAAAACACATTCATTTTAGGAATGAGGAATGAGAGCAGAGGGATCACTCCAAAGACCAGTCTCTGAAATCTCCATGAACCTGGAAGTGAGTGAGTAGTGGGAGGAATCCAGGCTATGATGCAGATGTCCCAAGGATCCACTGGCAACCACAGCTGAGGAGCTCTCTACTGGCTCTTTTATTCCCTCCTGAATGCCCTGGGTAGTAATATGTGCGTGGTGCATTGTGCAAATCTCCTCCCTTTACTACTTCTCCCAACTGTACCCTCAGCTCAGAAAGCAGCTCCCTTGCTAGAAGACAAGTTTGCCTGATGAAGCACCCTTTCACATGGGCTGCTGAGTCCAGAGCCCTTTACATTTGAAGCCCTGAGTGTGTCAGACCATGCTCACTTCCAAGGGAATGCACAGTGCCTCTGGGGGCTTCTTCAAGAGAATGTGAATGGTGATTGGAAATATGAAGAGTAAGCAGTCATGCATTCTTTCATTCAACTAACAAATAGCGTTTTAATTCCTTTGATTTTTTCCCTACAATTTGTAGTTTGCCTTTCACTTTCTTACTGGTATCGTTCGATGAGCAGTAGCTTTTACCTTTTTATGAAGTCCAACTTACAAATTTTTTTGTGTGTCCTTGTTATCTTTGTGCCTTATCTGTGCCAGTTATCAAAACATCCTCCCATTTTTTATTTTTTTCTAGCAGCTTTTTGTTTTGGCTTTCACATTTGAGTCTATAATCTATCTTGAATTAATTTTGTGTGTGATGTGAGGTAGGGGAGTCAAAGATCTTTTGTCCCCCCCCCCAATATAAATATCCAGTTTTTAGAGTACTGTTCATTAAAAAAGACTTTTTCCCCATTGAATTTCATTGGTACATTTGTTGAAAATCAAGTGAATGTAAATGTGTTTATTTATTTATTTTCCCAGCTTTATTAAGGTATTATTGACAAATAAAATTGTATATATTTAAAGTATACAACATGAGGACTTGATATATGAATACATTGTGAAATGATTGCCACAATTAAGTTCATTAATACATTCATCATCTCACATAGTTACCTTTTAGTCTGTGTGTTTGTGTGGGGGGGGTGGGGCGAGAACACTTAAATTCTAATCTCTTGGTAAATTTCAAGTATACAATACAGTATAAAGTGTTGGATTATTTTTAAACTCTATTAATCTGTTGACCTATTTGTCTGTCTTTACACCAATACCACATGGCCTTAATTGCTCTAACTTTATAGAAAGTTTCAGGATTACCAGGGCTATTCTAGGCCCTTTATGTTTCCATTTAACTTGAAAATCACTTAATAATTTCTGCCAACCCACTGGAACTTTCATTGGGATTGGTTTGAATGTCTATACCAATTTGGAGATATTTAATATCTTAAAATATTGAGAGAATTTTTACAACCTATTGTTTTGAACCAAAATTCAGTCTCTGATTTAATTCAGGATTCACTTTGATGAGGAATATTAGGTGAAATTGGTTTCTTACATAAAAAATGTTTCACAGGTTTTCCTTGGTACATTTTGATGGCTTTTCAAGAAGGGAGTTTCCAGTAACATATATTTTAGTTTTATTTAGCAATAAGTCATTAAATTATGACAGCCCATGCTGCCACTTCTGTGAGACGATACATGTATTTCTGTGTGAATTGTAGGTGTGTGTTAGATATGCCATCAGTTTCAAAACAATAAACGTTTATTTTCTCGTAGTTTCTGTGAGTTAGTCTCAGGGGGTTGCTTAGCCAGGTGCGTCTGGCTCATGGTCCCTCATTTAGTTGTAGGTGGGCTGTCAGTAAGGGTCCCCATACATCTGAAGACTCAGCTGGAGCAGTAGGATCTGCGTTTTCTGGTGGCTGTTGGCAGGCCTTGTTTCCTCACCATGTGGGCTTCTCCAAACGCTTGTGTCAGGCAGGGTGTCTTCCTACCCCCAGGACAAGCAATCAAAGAGAAAACAACTAAGTCAGGCCACTGTCTTTTTACAACCTAGTGTTAGAGGTGACATTCCATTACTTCTTTGTTCTGCTTGTTAGAATCTTGTTCTATAAATGAGTTAAAGGTGGCCTCTGTAAATTAGCCGCTATGTTGTTTGCCTCTTCACAGCAGGCTGGAGCCATTAGCTCAAGCCTGCCTGCACCAAAATGAAATTTTTCACATCCAGTTGCTTTAACTATAGGCCAAATAAGCATATTCTTAGCCATTTCGAGTCTGCCTGCTTTGCATAACCCCTGAAACCACCACTCATCCTGTCTGCTCGCCAAAGGTGAGAAAAATCCTGGGCTATAAAAGACCCCAAATTGCTGCTGCTCTTTGTAGCTCTCTGACCCAGAGATTTCTGGCTGTGCTGTTGAGTGACATCTGGACGCATAAGCCCTTTTCTGATTCACTTCTCACCTGAGAGTTCTTTGCCCTCTTCCGCATGTTGGCCCTAAGCCGCTGATTCTGGAAGGTTTACAGCTGTGAGGGACTTCCCCTCTCACCTAACCTAAGTGCCCCCCCGAAAAGCTCCTTGTGAGCTCCTGCCATCTCATGGTCACATCTTTTCCTTGATCAGCCTGAAATCCTCAAACTAACTACCCCATCGCTCAGTACAGCCCACACTCAAGGGAGGGGATACACAAGGGAATGAATACCAGGAGGCGGGGAGCACTGGGGGCACCTCAGCTGGTGTCTACCACAGTCAGCCCCAAAGACTCGCGTCCCTCTCACATGCCAGACACCTGTCCTAGGCCTTGTGTTCAGCTCTTCACACACACAAAAGAAACACTCAGGAGCAGAGGGCAAGGCTGAGCCTGTGGGTTTTTGTGTTACTTCCCCACCTGTATCTCTCATTGTGGAAATGGTTGCTGAACCACAGAGCACAGTAACACTCGTCCTCGTCCTCTGGCTGGGCCCCCATGATAGTGAGGGCGGCCTTGTTCCCAAGCGCAGGGAGCCAGAGAATCGGGCAGGGACCCCCTGAGACCCTGTTGCTAGTACCACCTATTAGACCCTGGCGTCCCTGATAGGGCTTCTCTTGGACCCAGTTGGCATAATTATTGGAGGTGACAGCCCCAGCACTTGAGCCACAGGTGAGTGTGACTGTTCCCCCAGGAGTTGTGATCAGTGAAGATTCCTGAATCACCACATCCTGTGAAGTGGACCCTGAAAACAGGTGAGAGACCAGAAGTCAGAAGAGGGGACAGGGGCATGAGGATGCAGGGTGGCTTCTCCCCTGCTGTCTCCCCTGCTGTCCCCCCAGCACAAAAAGTACCCCCTGACCTGTGCAGTGAGCCAGAAGTGTGAGCAGGAGTGGCACCCAGGCCATGGTGTAGACACCGCAGTGCTGTGCTTTTCAAGACCCCTCAGTAGAGGCAGCCTCCCCCATGGGGGTGGGAATTTCATGTAAATGAGCTCCAGTCCCAGGGATACTCAGCAACGTGGTCAGGTGGCAGCTACTGAGTTGTTCCATATCAGTGACCAGGTGTTAATGGGACCCAGGGCCTGGGGGCCGTTTCACAGCTGAGCTTGCTTTCCCAGGCCCTGACCCACAGCCCCCTCTGGTGTCCATAGTGAGCATATCACTGATGGAAAGATGCCCTCCTTAGGGTCTTTCCCTGTTCGCACCGTCTCTTCCCTCAGGTCTGGAGTTTTTAGTTCTTCAGTAGGTCAGATTCAGTGCCTGTGATTCCTGAGGAGGGAACTGGATGGAGGAATGTTGTGAAGGGAGGCCTGAATGAATCACTGCCTTTCTTCTTTACTCCAATTCACATACATTAGCTGTCTTTGTTGAGTAGAGGAGCTAAGGTCTTGGGTTCTCCTGCTGTCTTAGCTCCGTTTCCTCAGGAACCCACCCAGTAATGTGGCTACCTTGCCACATAGACAGTTGACCATCCCATGGTCAGATGCTGGATCTCTACCAGGGCCCAGTAGCATTTCAGAATTTATTTCTGAATGGTGTTTAGTATTCTGCTTCCCCAGAAAACTAGAGGACTGCATTGTGATTTTTCTTTTAGGGCTTGCCAAATACTTCATGTGTGTGTGTGTGTATCTGTGTCAGCTGGGTCATAGGACTCAAATGTCAAGGCTGCATGCATCATGGCTTGAGAGCCCTTGTCTGCACTGGGCCACCTTAAACTTAGTAGCCTCTGTGTCACCTGGTAATGTGATAGAACAGTATTTCTAACAGTGAATATGGGTTTTCAGAAGATGAAGATGCCAAATAAGTGTGTGATTCTCTCATAAAGGTGGGGATTTTGGGGAGCAATAATTTGTCTTACTCTCGAGGCCACGTCTTGTCATGTCACAAACTAATGGCCCCCTGGAAACCTTATTGATATGATGGGCCTCTAAAATTTGCCTATGAGCCATTAGCAGTCAACACTTCTAGAAGCTGGAGGAAAGAGAGTCTTCCTTCTGAAGGAGAGAACGGGTGACACATTATCACGTTCATGCACCAGGGTCCTGGAGGAAAAGCACAGGCAGAGCTCTGTTCCTTCTGAGTATGAGGTGAGCCTGGAGACAAGCAGGATACATAAAAGAACTAGTATCAGAAAATGGGGACTCCCGGCAAAGTTTTGTATGTGTGGACCGATCTATGTACCCTTCTCTTCTCCAAGAAGAAGGTTTGTGCCAGGCTGTGATAGGTCTTCTGGTCCTCCATGGAACGGAGGGGCTGAGGCCTCCACATCCTTGAAGCTCTTTGAACTTCTGCATTTGTAGCAGAGGAGTCCAGCTGTCCAGAGACTTTTCTGCCTGGGCTCAACACAGTGCTAATGACCTGCCAGCTCATTCACTGCTGATCCCCAGGGTTGGGAATCCTGCACCTCTCATCATGCTCAAAATGACCATTGCTCAGGAGCCCCAAGTCTGGAAAGTGAGCCATGAGTAGACAGAGAAAACAGCATCACATCTCAGGGGACTGTGCATCTGGTGGTGGAAGGAACAATAGAGTACCTGGAGGAGATGGCGCAGAGTGTCAGAATTGCTGGAGGAGACAGATTGTAACTAGGTAAAAAAGAAATAAGAGAATATAGGGAAATTCTACTATGCTACAAAAAGTCCTCTTACAATTAAGGAACATTATTTTATTGGATATAGTAGCTTCTTTAATTTTTTTTTGCTTATTTCAACATCTGGGTCATCTCAAGATTTGTCTCGAGTCGAGTGTCTTTTCTCATAAGAAATAGACACATTTTCATATTTCTTTGACGTTGAATAATTTGATATTGTATTTGGAACTTTATGAATATTGTATTGGTTTTGGATTCCATTGTATTTCTTTAAGTAATTTTGACTTTTTAAAGCAGATAATAATTTGGTTGGGTTCACACTGGAAACTCAGTCTCTTGGATGGTAGGAAGCTCAAATCTCACTCAGTCCTTTTGTTCTTATTTAGGTTTCTTGCGAACTGCCTACCACATGCCTGGTTCAGAGATTTAGGCACAAATTATGCACAAATTTCAGATTCCCCCTCTGTGGCTCTCTTCTCTATAGGATTACCTCCTTCCTTCCCAGTGGCTGTGGTTTCTCTGAACTCTGTGGATTGCTTCTTCAAAACAAATAGGCTGTGGGTTTTCTTTAGGAATTTTAGCCATGCCAATTCATACTGACTCCAGTCTAAAAGCCATAAAATTGGGAAACTCTATTTCACCATATCCTTCTTCAAAGTCTCACTTTCCATCCAGGATCTTTCTGCTTTTCCTCACTGTCCAGATTATTCAGATAGTCGCTTTTTAATATTTTTGTCCAGAATTTATAGTTGATATCTGCATAAGGTTCTGTCTAGTAGGAGCTTATACAGATATACCAAAGCAGAGCTATCGTGTCTTTTAAAAGAAGCCTTCCACAAGTTCTACACCAAGTTTAGATTATACTTCATTTATTAGGACTTTGTCACATGCCTACCAACAGCTAGGGAGATGTGGAAATGTAGCCACAGTTCTGTGTGTCAAAGCAGATATTACTGAGTTCTTCTTCCTAAGGAAAAGGGACAAATAATGTTGGAAAAGAACAGTGCCTGTAACCCACAGAGAGAAAGGGAATGGGATGTAATTCTCCTTGTTTAGCAGTTATAACCTTGAAGCTTAACAATTAAGTGTGACTTACTTCTTCTGAGTCATGATCATTGACTGTCCTGAAGCCCCAAGCCAAGAACCAGCCTCTGAACTAAGAAGAGGAAAGGGCTTGGGCAGGGCACTAAGCTGAGCCCTGAGCCGGGAGATGTGTGTCTCACTTCTCTGTTGAGCTCTGTCCCTGTGGTGGTGATCGGTGAACCAGAGAGCACAGTAGTAAAATGCTTCATCTTCAGGCTGGGTTCCTGTGATGGTGAGGCAGCCTTGACTCCAAGGAGGGCGCCAGAGAATCACCTGGGGACACTTGAGTCTCTAGGGGTGTTGTCACCAATCAGACCTTGGGGAACCTGGTTTGGATCCAGTCTGCATAGTCACTGGTGGTGACAGCCCCAGCACTGGAGCCACAGGTGAGTTGACTGTCCCTCCAGGAGTTGTGGTCAATGAAGTCTCCTGAATCACCTCAGCCTGGGAAGTGAATCCTACAAGCGGTGATAGAGACAGAGATATCATGGAACAGTCATGGACAACGACAGCACAGGAAATGCCTCCACAGTTCTCTTCTGTCAAAGCTCCGAGAGCCTCTCTGACCTGTGCAGTGAGTCAGGAGGGTGAGGAGAAAAGTCCAGGCCATGGTGTAGACACCCCCAAAGAGCTGTTTCTTCTGGAACCCTTACAGCTCTCTGGCCTGCCAGGAGTTATTGGTCCCTAAACCCTACAGAAGAAATTATGTATGCAAATAATCTCCCCAGGCCAGAACATTTAGTTACTTGAAAAGGAAACTGCTATTGTGATATCCAACAACAGTAACTGCAGGCCAGGTGCACAGCTGCTCAGGGCCTCTGGATCTGGGCATTATTTCCCTGGTGACCTTGTGTGATTTTCTTTTTAAATTGTATATATTTAAAGTGTGTGACATGGTGATTTGGTATACATATACATAGTGAAAAGATTACTAAAGTCAAGTTATTAACATATCATCTCCTCACATAGTTACCAGATTTTTGTGATGAGAGCCCCCGAAATCTACTTTTATGGCAAATTTCCAGTAATTATTATTACAATAATACAGTATTATTAACTATAGTCATTATGTTGTACATTAGATCTTTAGACTTAGTCTTCCTATGTAACTTCAACTTCGTACCCTTTCACCCTCATTTCCTCATTCCCTCTACTTCTCCACCTCTGGTAACCACCATTCTACTCTCTGCTTCTATGTATTCAACTTATGTAAGATTCCAAACATAAAGGAGATCACGCAATTTTTTCCTTTCTGTGTCTGGCTTATTTCACTTAGCATCACAAACATAGAAGATAAGTGTTGGTGAGAATGTGGAGAAAATGGAACCCTTGTACACTATTGGTGGGAATGTAATTAGTACAGCCATTATGGAAAACAGTATGCAGCCTCCTCAAAAACTAAAAATAGAACTGCCGTATGATCCAGCTATCCCTTTTCTGGGTATATACCCAAAGGAAATGAAATCAGTATCTTGAATAGATATCTGCACTCCCATGTTTATTGCAGCATTATTCACAAAAGCCAAGATATGGAAACAACCTAAGTACCCATTGACAGATGAATGGATAAAGAAATTGTGGTATACATATACAACAATATATTGTTCAGCCTTAAAAAAATGAGATCCTGCCATTTGCAACACCATGGATGATTATTTTTTTTATTGTGGTAAAATACACACAAAATTTAATATATAATTTTAATGATTTTATAATGTACAATTCAGGGGAATTTTTACATTTGCCATATTGTGCAGTCATCACCACTCTCTAGATACAAAACATTTTTATCACCCCAAAAAGAAACCTATATCCTTTAAGCAGTCGTTCACTGTTTACCTTTTCTCCCAACCCCCAGCAACCACTAATCTGTTTTTGTCTCTATAAACTGGCCTATTCTGGATCTTTAATTTAAATGGAATCATACAATATGCTACCTTTTGTATCTGACATCTTTCACTTAGTATAATGTTTTCAAGGTCCATCCATTTTGTAGTGTGTATCTGTACTTCATTGTTTTTTATGTTTGAATAGTATTTCATTTTCATTTGATGGATATGCTACATTTTGTTTATCCATTCATAAGTTATGGACATTTGGGTTGTTTCCATCTTTTGGCTATTGTGAATAGTGCTTCTAGAAACATTTGTGTACAAGTTTCTATTCAAATACTTGTTTTCAATTCTTTTGGATATATTTAGGAGTGCAATTCCTGGGTCATATAATACCTCTATGTTTAACTTTTTGAGGAACTACCAAACTGTTTTCCACATCAGCTGTACCATTTTAAATTTCCACTAGCAATGCACGAAGGTTTCAATTTTTCCACACCCTTGCCAAGCACTTCTTATTTTCCTTTTTTTAACAAAATTTATAGACATTCTGGTGGGTATGAAGTAGTATTTCATTTTGATTTGCATTTGCATTTCCCTGGTGAACAATGACACAGCATCTTTTCATGTGTTTCTTGTCCATTTGTTTGACTTTGGATAAATATTTGTTCAAGTCCTTTGACCATTTTTTAGTTGAGTTATTTGTTCTTTTGTCGTTGAGTTGTAAAAGTTCTTTATGTATTCTGAATTCTAGACCTTTATCAGATTATGTGATTTGCACATATTTTCTCCCATTTTGTGACTGTCTTATCACTCTTTTTATCGTGTCCTTTGATGCACAAACGTTTTACATTTCGATGAAGTCCACTTTAATTTTTTTTTTCTTCTTTTTGTTATTGCTTATGCTTTTGGTATTATTTCGAACAAACCCAAGCCCAAAGTAAATATAGATACTCCATATGTTTTCTTCTAAGGGTTTTTTAAAAAATATATTTTTCTTGTATTTAGGTCTTTGATCCATTTTGAGTTAATTTTTGTATAAGGTGTGAGGTAAGAGTCCAGTTTCATTCTTTTGCATGTGGACATCCAGTTGTTTCAGCACCATTTGTTGAAGAGTCCATTTTTTTACATTGTATGTTCCTGTCAACTTTGTGGAAAATCAATTAACCAAAGATGTATGGGTTTATTTCTGGACTCTCAGTATCATTCGATTAATCTCTATGTTTATCCTTATGCCAGTGCCAAACTATTTTGATTACTATAGATTTGTAATAAGTTTTGAACTTAGAAAGTTTGAGAACTCCAATTTTGTTCTTTTTCAAGATTGTTTGGCTATTCAGGGTCCCTTTCAATTTCATATGGATTTAAATATCAGCTTTTGCATTTTTTGCAAAAAAGACGTTTGGGATTTTGATAGGCATTCCATTGAATCTGTAGATCACTTTGCGTAGTATTGCAAATGTCTTTCAATCCATGATTAGGGGATGTCTTTCTGTTTCTTTAGGTTGTCTTTAGTTACTTTCAGCAATGCTTTTCAGTTTTCGGGGTACAAGTCTTGCACTTTATTGGTTAAATTTATTTCCTCAGTATTTTATCCCTTTTTATACTATTGTAAATGGAATTTTTTTCTTAATATTATTTTTTGATTACTTATTGCTAGTGTATAGAATTACAACTGATTTTTGCATGTTGATTTTGTATCCTGCAACTTTACTGAAATTGTTATTTGCTCTAATATTTTTTCATGGATTCTTTGGGATTTTCTATGTATAAGATCATGTCATCTGCAAATAAAGATAGTTTTACTTTTTCTTTTGGATGCCTGATTATTCTCTCCTCTTACAGACTGTCCCCAGTTCTCTTTTACCAACCTCCCAGATACCTTCTCATCCTCTTCCTTTTGTAAGCTTGGGCATGGTAAGAAAATTCACAGATTTGTACCCTTGGTGGCACTTTGATCCTATAGGAGAGGTCCCACAGTGATCTGCTTAAAACCTAAATGCTCATTCTTTTTATCATGGAATGAACCATGCCACAGAACAAGGGCAGAAACTGTTTGCTTCAGAAGCATTTCACCAATTGTGCTTCTTGACTGAATGTTATTAGTCCTCACACCTCAGGATGTCTTTAAGGGGCATTTTTTTTAACTTTTATTTATGCAATAGAATAAGTTTATATTAAAATATTATAGATATCATCATCAAAAATGGTGCCTTAAATTTTAACCCAAAGAGAATGAGATACATTGTTGCAGAAAATTTTTTTTGTGCATACATGACTTATTTACAAAAGGGGGTTTATTATATACACGCCATTCTGAGGCGTCCTTTTCTTACTTCACAATGTATATCATGGAATATCCTTCAATAATCTTATATATAGATCAAGTTAAAGGATGAAAAACAGACATTCATTTGGGACAGTTACAAAGAAAAACTGCAGGGTCTTGCTGAAGCACTGGGTTGAAAGCCATGAGGCCAGATCTGGGCAGAGTGGGGAAGAGTGCTGTGATATATGGGGTAACCGCCAGGGGAGTGGGATACGCAAGGCACTACCTTTAAGATGCCTGTTGGCCATCCCTGATGTTCCTTATGTTGGAAGGTCTTTCTCAAATTACTGCAGAGCATCTTATATCGTGGGGGCTCATTTTGGGGACAAGATTGGCTCTATCTTTACAAAAGTGGATTCTATTTCCCTACTCATAAAATGAGATTAAGAATAGGGCCTACCTTCAAGTGTTGTTATGAAAATGCAATAAGATGGTGCATATAAATGTATTAGCATATCATATTAGCACATTATAAGTGCTCAGTCAATGCCAATGATTATTTTATAGTAGCATTAGAATTTAATATCCACTGATAATAAGATTCTAAGTATTTCTAACATATTTTTCTGAGCATCTCAAAATTACCTTTCGATTGTTCTGGTATTCTGTTTAGGATTATGTTCCAAATGTCTTTCTAATCCCAAATCATCTTAATTTGGACAAACAACTACTGAACACACACACACTCACACGCACACTCACACACACGCATATTCAGAGAGAGAATTGTTTCTATCACTGTTCTTGAGGATGCCTCAATGGTGTGAGTCACCACACGTTTCCTTGCTTCTCTAAACCCCAGGCTCCCATGAGACAGATTACTTTTGGTACAACAGGGAGACAGTCAGTGAGTGGGTTAGGAGCAGGGTACACATAACTAATTCTACAAAACAAATCAAAGAATTTCAGCACAGGGCCTAAGGGTCTTTGTGATGGTGTGGACTCCTCCAGCCATTTGAACAGCAGAGTCACCACTACCTGTGTAACCTGCCCTGGAAAGGAGGGAGCAGGGGAGGCAAAGGGGAAGGTGGATAAGACAGCCTGGGTGGAGACTGGACTCTCCTTCCCTCTCATAGACACAGAATCCTGTGTTTCCACTGCTCTCAAGCTTTTCAATTGACCTGTATTGCCCCTGTCCCCAATGCTGGGGTAGCCTCAAGTGTCCTAGCCCATAATGACACCTCAGTAGCATCTTGCCTGTCCTGACATCAGCCTCACTCCCCTGCACCCCCAAACCAGGGGCTGCTCATGAAGTAGCTCTGGGGATTTTGAACCTGTGCTTTTATTAGATACAAACAGCTCCTTCACTGTGTAAGTGCATCCCGTGTGCTCTAGAATGCTCTGCCTGGGACCCTCAGTGCTTTTACTCAATAGCAAGTGACAAGCTTTCTCTCACCATATGAAAGTGACATTCAAATGAATCTCAGGGAATAGGAGTGCAGGGGAGCGATGAGCCCAGTGAGTCCCAGGTGCTATCTGGATCAGAGAGCATTCCCGTGACAGCCTTTAACTAGACTGGGCGGCTGTTGTTAACGTTTCCATCACAGGGATGAGCTTGAGTTCTCAGCCCAACACTTTCTCCCATCTGGTCCTTCTCTGGCTCTTTCCTTTTGTCTTAACTACAGTATCACTTGCTTGAGACAGCATTCTCTTATGCGCATGATGCCACTATCTCTTAACTGGTCCCCCTGCCTTCACTCTGCCTCCTATCTCATCTTCTTTGGAGAAGCTGGGCTTTTTCAGCTAAAGCTGAAATCAAATTCTAAATCTTCCATGTTCAAAAAACTTTAACAGCTTCCTGTTGTCCACCCCTTTCTTGCCAATGTCACCTCTTGCCACACATCATAATATGCCTTCTTCTTATCAACTTGTTGACACTTTCTCTCCTGTACAGTGTCAGCCCCATGAGCATGGGTACCCTGTCTGTTCGTGCTGTATCCTGAGCCCTAGACCTGAGCCTGGCACATAGAAGGTGTTCAGTAAATGTTAAGGACAGACAGAGCTCTGCATCAGCTGTTTTCCTGAGTCAGACCCAGCTGGCCTCTCCATCTGTGCTCTGCTCTGGCTCATCACGGACTCTGTTCCCAGCGCAGGCTGCCTCTGGCATGAAGGAATTTCATTTGAGGCAGCTGACAAGGGCTCCCTTTGAGGGCCAATTTCGGGAGGATGAGGCTGCATTCTCTAGGTTGCTGTCCTCGCCCTGAGTCCTAAGCCCTTGTTAGAGGTGACACTAGCAAACATACAAACAAAAGGTAAACAGGCCCAGCTGTGCTGGCTGTGGGTGGCTGGTGCTGCAGGGAGGGTCACACTGTTGGGCAGCCTGGCATGTTCATGTGTTACTTCCCTGCAGGCTGGAGCACTGTAGGAGCCTGTCTAGGGCCACACTGTAGTAATTAGTCTTGTCCTCAGGCTGGTACCCGGAAGTACTCAATAAGGCTGTGTTTCCAGACTGGTAGCGTGAGAATCAGGCTAAGACCCCTGCAGGCCAGTATTGCTTCGATAGACCAGAGGTTTGAGAACACTGTTTGGTCCTTATTTGCACCAGGACACAGTCCCAAGACCCACCTTGGTGCTGTTTTTAATGCAGGGGTGGTGACAGCCTCAGAATGTAGAGACTCCTGAGTCAGCACAGACTGCACCCAGGACCCTGAGAATCAGAAGAGAGACAGAGGGTGAATGAGGCAGGTCAGTGGAACAAGGGAACAAGGCAGAACCCCAGGCCCTCCCAGTCCCAGCTCCTGATGCCCAGTCTCTACCCACCTGCTCAGTGAGTGAGGAGGGTGAGGGGTCCAGGCAATGGTAGAGACACCCCAGAGCTCTGTTTACCAGCCCACGCAGCTCAGGGCTAACAGCCCCCAGGCTCTTATTCCCTCCTCAACCCCTGGAGAGGCAGGGGATTCAATGCACATATATCCTGCTACCCCTGGCTGTGCCTCCTCACACAGGACACTGAGCTTAGCAGTTCATCCTGAGGTGGAGCTGGCTGGAGGTGGGGAGAGCATGGTCCATCCCTCTCCAGGGCCTCTGGGAGGACACAGATGCTGGGCCCCCAAGCACAAAACAGAGACTGTGAATGAGTTATCTCATTTCCCAGCTGAGAGCTCAGCCTTGAACCCCCTTTCCAGGCTGCTCAAGATGCAGGTTTCTCTCTCCCTACTTGATTTCTCATTAAGCACACAGGGAGAGTGGTGAGTGTTAGGGAGGATCAATTAGCATGTTTGTATGGTTCACTGGACTCACTGAGAAATGAGGGGAAACCCAGGAAGTAGAAGGAGATGTACTAGCTGAGGTGAAAAGAAGAGAATCAGCAGGCTTCAGGGTCTTCAGAACTAAAGGATTAGAGAGGCTCAGGGAAGAGGAAGGAAATGTATGTGTCAACTTCCAAGTAGTAAAGATCTGGAAAAATGTCAATGGCTTTCCGAATAATAACGGCCTTTATAATTAACTGAACAGGGACGGGGAGAAGGCAGGTGGTACAAAAGGGAGAGAGAGAGCCCTGCCTTTAGAAGGGCAGTCTGAATCAGGCATGGAAGCCTCTGCACTTCAGAGAACACTGGAGAAGCCAAGAGGGAGAGTGGGCAAGAACCGAGGGGAGTACAGGCCAGAAGACGTCTTTCTGTCTGTTTGTTTGCCTTTGTTTTTATTCTTAAAGAAAGAGGAGCCTCTCCCAGCTTTGCAGCTGTCCTCCCTGGAGGGCCCCAGGCATGGAGTACGGGAGTTTTTCTATAATGTAAACTCATTAATTCTTTATGTCAGAGATTTCTCTTAGGTTCTTGTCTACCGATGATTCTCCTTCTTATTTATACTCTTCTTATGGATTTACTATTAAAACATACATATGGGTGGCGGGGAGCTTTTAGACATGTAGAATCTCCGCCCTCACTCCAGATCCACTGAATCAGAATCCACAATTTACAAGATTCCCAGATGATTCGTGTGCACATCAAAGTCTGAGAGACACTGGTCTCTCAGACGCATGATCAAGAACACTGTTGTGGTTTTGGATGTGGACTGTCCCACGTGTCTCAATCTGTTCTGCTGGCAACTAACACGTGCAGCAATTAACTTCCTGTTTTTCTATTTTGTGCATCCTAAAGTCAGGAATAATGTGCTTGAGCCTTCCCGTTAAACGTGGCAGGCAAACCCCCCTGCCCCTGCCTCCTCACCTCAGAAAATCCACAGAAATGACCAGGAGTATTTTATTAACAAGATTAATTACATAACATCACTTCTTCATTTGACTAGTAAACATTTGTAAACCTAAGTGCTATAAAATTGCATTAGTACCCAAATCAAAACAATATTAAGCAATCATTCAAATATTTGTATACATTTTAATAAATATTATTCTTTTATGATAAGAGTAGTATATAAAATGCAGAAATATGAGCACAAGGTTTGATCACAATTGTGGAAATATTGAGAACAAAATGAAAGACTGCATTCAAATTCAGAAATATGATTATATTGATTGATTATAGTTATATTGATAATAAAAGTTTGACGTAAAGAATCTTTTCAAAGAACTTGGTGATTTTTAATACCTTTTGCTTTATACAATGCATATGTGTTTCATTAAATGCAACTCAATAGAATAAATTTTAGTAATATACTAATGTAGTGTTTCTTCTCTTTGCATTTAGCCAGCAAAGTACATCATAGAGGATGCCCCTTTCTGGAGGAAATGTGTTTGACCTTAGCCCTTAGATCTGATCCAGCTGTTACTGTTCCTTCTGGATTATGAAATAATTGGATTTTGCTTTTCCTGAACCAGTTCCCCCCCAGATCACCCATGTATTTCCTCCACTTTAGTGCTTAAGCGGGTATGGGAATCAATTCAGACCCTTCCCTTCACCTTTCAGTAGATGGTCTACATCTAGGCTGTTTGAGAGCTGGTGTGTCTGATCATGTGATCCCCCTATCACAAGAGCCAGGGAAGGTTTATGTCTTGGTTCCCCATCAGGGTCTATCAGTGTGCTGAACACCACTGTATACTAGCCAGCAGTAGCACTCAGCCTTATCTTCCAACTGGGCTCCTGAGAGGGTCAGGGCAGCTTTGCCCTCAAATAGTGAGCCTGAGAACTGGGAGGGGGTCCATGAGTGTCTGCTGTTTGTGTTGTAAATCAATGTACTGAAGGCTTGGACAGATTTCTTCTGCCACCAGCAAGGATAGTGACCATTGGTGACCTCTCCAGTGCTAGAGCAACAGGTAAGAATGACTGTCCTTCCTGGGGAAACAGTGAGTGAGGGCTCCTCCTGAGTCACCACAGCTTGAGAATTGGACCCTGAAACCCAAAACATACACATCTAAGGAATAAGGAAAAAAGCAGAGGGATCCCTCCAAAGGCTGATATTTGACATCTATATTAACCTGGGGAATGAGTGAGGAGAAGGAGGAGGTGAGGAGTCCAGGCCGTGGTGCAGAAGTTAGAAGAACTCTCTGCTCCAGAGCTGGGGCTGGACTCTCTGATGGCTTTTTATCTCCTACTGAGCTTGTAGTGTGAAGGGGGTGTGTTTGAGTGTTGCATTGTGCAAATCTGAGCCCTTGGCCACCCCTTTCCACTACTCAGCCCTGACAGTGGCTACACTGTTGGACGGTAGGCCAGGGGTGGTTGTGTGCTGTGGATTTACTCCATGGGAGGAAGGAGTTGCTCAAGATTTTACACGGGCCAGTGAGCAACTATTCAGGGGCCATTAAATTTGAACCACTTGAGTATCCTCAAGTCCTATGAGAAGATCCACAGTGCCCTTTGGTGGCCTTCTTGGGCTAAGGGTGTGTTATCTCTCATTCATTGAACAAATAACTATTAATTTATCTTTTTGACATCACAAATGTATTTCCCAGGCCAAACTACATTCATTACTAGTCTCTTCTTTGCTCATTCCTGTTTTTACTTCTCTCTCTAGTTGCTGAAATCCCACCCCACTGTCTGTAATTTAATTTTAGTGATACATGGTCTTAATTTCTTATCTGAGCGTTTTGAATGACTAGAAGAATTGTTTCATGACCAACTCACTCTATTGAAGTTATTTATTTTGAATCTCACATTGAATAAACAGCTGAACTAAGTCAGAATTATTTTAACAATTTATTTTTGAGAATTTAAAAAAGAAAAGGACCCAAAACTCAGGGTTAAATGTTTTTCTGCCAATTCAGTGAAGACTAAAGTCAGCCATGAGAGTGGTCTACCGAGTCTACGTGACCAAGCCCCTCAAAACTGAGGATACCAAGCTTGGGCGAGCTTTCCTGTTTGGCAGTGTTCCATGCATAGTATCACACCCTGGTGCCAAGAGAAGTTAGCGTTGTCTGTGACTCCACTGGGAGAAGATAACTGGAAGCTTGCTCTTGGAATTCTCCTGGACCTGCCCATGTGCCTCTTCCTTTGACTGATTTTAATCTGTAGCCTTTGCTGTATTAAACCATATCTATGAGCATAAGAGCTTTCAGTGAGTTATGTGAATTCCTCACTGGGAATTATCAAAACTTCAGGGATTTTTGGGACCCCCGAACTTGCAATTGTTATCAGAATTGAGGGTGTTGTTGGATACCCTCAGATTTGTAGGGTCCAAACTCACATTTGTTTGTTTTATCACATAGATGACATCATTCTGAGTCACCTGTAATGAGGCAACTCCAGATCTCTTGGCCTGTTAGGATGCCAAAGGGCCAGCATAAAAGGAAGGGTATCCTGGATACTCAGGCACACCTTCCTCATCCTGTATTCTTCCACTGCTCTTGGAAGTAGAGAAACTGCATCAAATATAAATCTTCCTCCTTTTCTTATAATGGTAAAATATTCATAACATAAAATTTACTCTCTTAACCATTTTTAAATACACAGTTCAGTGGCATAAGGTAAATTTACATTGTTGCACAGCCATCACTATCACCTATCTCCAGAATCTTTTCATCTTTCCAAACTGAAACTCCATATCCATTAAACAGTAACTGCCCATTCTCCCCTCCCCCAAAATTTGGAAAACATGATTCTACTTTCTGTGTTTATGAAATTGACTGCTCTGGGTATCTGTTTTAGGAGAATCATACAATATTTGTCCTTTGTGACTATCTTATTTCACTTAGAAGAATGTCTTCAAGGTTCACCCACATTGTAGCATGTGTCAGAATTTACTATTTTTTAAGGCAGAATAATATTCCATTGTTTGTGTATACTACATTTTGTTTATCCATCCATCTGTTGATGGACATGTGGATTCTTTCTAACTTTTAGCTATTGTGAATAATGGTATGAGCGTGCTTGTACAAATATCTCTTGGAGAGCTTGCTTTCAGTTCTTTTGGGCACTTGGAGGTGAAATTTCTGGATCATATAGTAATTTTGTGTTTGACTTTTTGAGAAACAGCCACAGTGTCTTCCACAGTGGCTACCCCATTTTATGTTCCTTCTGGCAATGCACAAGAGTCCCATTTTCTGCACATCTTTGTCAAGACTTGTTATTTTCTGCTCTTCTAGTAATACCATCCTAATGGTTGTAAAGAGGCATCTCATTGTGGTCTTGATTTACATTTCCCTAATGATTTGTGTTGAGCATCACATCACATGCTTATTGACCATTTGTGTATCTTCTTTGAAGAAATGTCTATTCAAGTCTTTGCTCATGTTTGATTTAGATTTTTGTAGAGAAGTCCAGGCCATGATGCAGATGTTCCCAAGGACCCCCTGACTCCACAGCTGCTGCTGGACTCTCTAGTGACTCTGTTATCTTCTTACATTCCTGAGGGATATTTGTTAATGTGGATCTGTATGCAAATCTAATCTTTTACCAGTCATCAAACCCATACCCAATCCTGAATTTTCAGCTGCAAAAGAAGCTCCACTGCCTAGAGTTGTTGTGGAGTTTGCCCCAAGAGATGAAGCCACTGCTTTAACTTCTCACAGTCCAATGACAAAGGTCTCATGGCCAGGGATCCTGAGAAGACCCACAGCACCCCAAGTGACATTTTCTGAAGAATGTGAAAGGTGATGGGAAATACGTAGGGTAAGTTCTTCTCCTTTCTTCCAACAAATGAATGCTGTTTAATCTTTTTGACATTTTCTGCTGTATTTTCCAGGCCAATCCAATATCAATATCAGCTTATTATTTGCTTACCCCTATTTGTACTTCCTTCTCTAGTTCTTTTAAAAAATATAAACCAATGCCTGAATTTCAATTTTGATGTCATCTCTTTTCAATGGTTTGCTTGAGTATTTTATTTTAATTTTTAATTTTTATTATTTATTTATTTTTTTTTTTTTGAGGAAGACTAGCCCTGGGCTAACATCTGCTGCCAATCCTCCTCTTTTTTTTTTTGCTGAGGAAGGCTGGCCCTGAGTTAACATCCATGCCCATCTTCCTCTGCTTTATATGTGGGATGCCTACCACAGCATGGCTTGTCAAGCAATGCCATGTCCACACCTGGGATCTGAACCGGTGAACCCTGGGCTGCCACAGTGGAATATGCGAACTTAACCGCAGTTCCACCAGGCCGGCCCCTGCTTGAGTATTTTAAATGACAAAATAATTTATAATATTGACCACAAACCTAAGTTGAAGGTATTTATTTTGAACCTCAAGGTGAATGAATGAAAAATTAGCATAAAGTGAGAATTATTTTTTCTATTTTTATTTAGAGAATATTACCTGGAAAATGTAGACACAGGATCACAGATTGAATATGGAAAGTTTTACAGTCAGACCTAAGATCCAATGCAGAATAGATGGTAGTGATTTAAGGAGAAGGAAATGGGATAGTTTTATTTTAAATACTTTTAAAGTTAGAATATAAATAGAAATAGAAATAGAATAGAAATAGAATGGAAATTTTGCAAAGTTCACACATATGTCCCTCACCTGATCTCTCCTAATATTAACATCTTACATAACCACAGGAAATATCAAAATGACCAAAATTACTCAAGAAAAATAGATAAACTGAATAATCCTGTATTTACCAAGGAAACTGAATTTGCAGTTAAAAGTCTTCTGGAAAAGAAAGCTACATGTTGGGATCACATAAGTAAGCATGTCATATTTTAGGAGCTATTGTACTAGATATTTTCTTATTTTCAAATTCCAATTGTTCTTTCCTAGTGTTTAGGAGTATTTGATCCTTGTATATATGGACCTTATATCTTGCGAGTTTGTTAAACTCAGTCATCAGTTTTATGAGCTTATTTGTAGATTCTTTAAGATTTTCTACATAGTTGATTTCTACGTAGACAGTGTTGATAGGTTCAATTTTTCCTTTCTAATTTGGATTCTTTTATTTATTTTTCCTTCTTTATTGCACTGATTAGAACTTCAAGTACAATGAAGAATAGGAGTTGTGAAGAATAGAAGATATGCTTGCTAGTTAATCATCTTAGACAAAATATTAAATCTCTCAGCATTAAGTAAGATATTAACAGTATATTTTTTAATAGATGCCTTTTATCAGGCCCAGGAAGTTTCCATCTATTTCTGGTTTGCTATGACATTTTAAAATGATAAATGAATTTTGAATTAGTTTGCATGTGTTTTCTGTGTCTACTGAGACAATCTTATGATTGTTATTATTTATTCTGTTGATTGTTCATTGTTGTTGCTTATTCATTGACTATTTTCAATTGTTGAACCAGCTTTGCATTCTGGGATAAATCCCACTTGATTCTGAGTATTATCATTTCCACATATTGTTGGATTTGATATGATATTATTTTGTTGAGGATTTTGTGTCTATGTTCACAAGGGATATTAATCTATAGTTTTCTTTCCTTTTCTTCTGAGAGGAAATATTCACGCTTTTCTGAAAGGGTATGTCTACAATAGACATATTTCCTCCTATAAATATTTAGTATGATTTCTTTATGTAATAATCTGGGCCAGGAGATTTCATTTTTGGAAGGCTTTTAACTGGAAATTCAATTTCTTCAATAGATGTAAGGTAATACAGGTTATATTTCTTTTTGAGAGAAATTGTATTCTCAAAGAATTATTCATTTCTTCTATGATATTAAATTTATGGGTATAGAATGGTTTTGTAGTATTTTATTATTATCTCCAGGTACAGTAAGTTTAATGAAATGATTTTAATAATTGAAAAGCCCTGAGCAGGCTGGATTTTTGTCTTACTTCTCCCTCTGTATGATGCTGTGAGAAGTGTCACTGTGCCAGATTGCACAGTAATAGTCAGCCTTGTCTTCAGGATGGATCCCAGAGATGAGCAAAAGCCCTGCATTGGCTGAAGCATCTTTGAATCCAGAGAAATGGCTGGAGACCCTGGGGCTGTGGTGCTTGTCTCAGTCTGAATGAAATCTTAAGAGATACTGGGGAGGGCTCCCTGACTTCTGCTGGAACTAGTATATGGTATAGCTACCAACACTGAAGCCACTGCTCAGGGTGCAGGTGAGTCTGGTTGATGTTCCCAGAGTTTCAGAAAGGGAGGGCAGCTGAGTTAGCACAGGCTGGGGGAGGAAACCTGCAAACACAGACATGTAAAGGTGAAGGGACATCAGTCAACCAGATTTAAGCTGCTGGGACTCTGAGCTGGGGACGTGACAAAACCTGAGGAGCTTCCCCAGGTCTCTGTGGCCTGTCCCTACCTGTGCAGTGACAGAGGAGCAGGAGGAGGAGAGGAGTCCAGGCCATGGTGCACACAGCCCCTGGTCCCCACAGTGAGGCTGGGCTGCCCCAGGCCTCCTTTTCTTCTCCACCCTCTGCCACAGGAGTGGCTGCCCATGCAAATGGGTTTCCAGCCAGTGACTGCCCAGCCCCACCCTGAGCCCTGGGGCTGGAGCTCAGCTCACATCACACGCTGAGGGGGATGGAGGTTGGCTTCACCCCATGGGAGAGCCCTGGGAAGGAGCACCTGCTGGGACAACACAAAGGTCCCTGCTCAGGGGACTCTGCCAGGCCAGAGAGGACACAGCTGCTGAGTCCCGGTCAGTGAGCACAGGGCCCAACCACCAGGCCCAGGCTGCTTTGAGTGAATGGACTTCACTGAGCAGCAGTTTGGGGACCACAGGGCAGCCCCACAGCGCCCCCTGCTGGTCTCAGGGAGACACCCCCCCCCCCCCCCCCCCCACCATGAACCAAAGTCTTGAGAGCCCATTTGGTTCCTGCAGCTCACCAGATCACTGTCTCTATTCACACATCCGTGGTCTGATTCCTGGACACTGTGATTCTGATATGCTGTAGGAGAGTCCTATAAGGTTTTCACTGAAGAGTGTGGCAAAAGATTCAGTAACTTCATTCATTTTGAAATGTTTTTCTTTGATAAAGTGCCTACATTTCTGTTGTCTTTGTATGGTACTAACATGATGCATTACCCGTTAATGTCTGATTTTGCTGTTTATGTCAGAGCCTACTCTGAGTAAGAGTTACAGAATTTATAAACGAGTCATTTTTAAGAGCTAAAATCATTTGTAAAAACTTCTATTGTGGTTTTAACAAATTAAAAATGCACATGTACATCGTTAGAAACTGTCATTGTTAAAGGACACAAAGTGAAGTGGATGCTGACCTGTTGCCACTACCTTGTCCTGGGGGGAAACTACTGTTAATTTGTTTCCAGAAAATGTACATTTACCAGCAAAACAAACAAACAAACAAACAAAAAAACCCAAAAAAGTCCTGGTTCATGGAAGGTGAAAAATTGAACATATATTACAATTTAAGGTTACAGCCTTACATAGAATGTACAGCCTTGTACATTCTAGAAAAGCTAAATGACCCATGTGTGTGTCAAGACAGGTGTTGGCAACAAGGAGACAGTTGAGTTGGTCTGAAGGGCCTGTAGGGGCTGTTTGGAGAAATGGTTTAGAATGGGAATTTTCTAGGGATAAGTACGATGTCATATTCAAGGCAGGGAAATTCAGAAAATGTTTTAACAGTCATGAAATGCTTTCAGAGTTTTGATGCAGATTAGACTGATTTGCAAAAAATGGATAATTTGGCATCATACCATTTACGACTGCATAGTGTAGTTATTTCTTTATGTCATGAAGTAAGCATTATCTTCCTACATATGTAGGTTTTTCATAGTTGTGTCATATATTTCTTATCAGAATTTTGTCTTAGATACCATACAATTTGCTCATATTATAAACAAAATTTTCCACTCCTGCATCAACAAATAAACTGTTGTTTTAATTTACTAGAAAGTTGTGTACCATTTTAATGTTTTTGCAAATATATCAATGCCTGGGCAGTCAAATGCAGAAATCATCACTTCCTCACTATATCCTGTACCCAAATTCGCTTTGGTTGTGAAAATGGTCCACAATTGTCTAGATTCACAGGGTCTTTTAGTAAATAACCTGTGAACAGAAACACCCACTTCCCTCAGACACTCTCTCCTCAAGGCATTCAGAGCAATATTCTCACTCAGCTCATGCAGATCACTCCCTGGCTTAACACACTTCAGTGACTCCTCACTGCCATTTGTAGAAAACCTAACTCCTCAGCTCCCCTAATAACTCCTGAGATGAATTCTTATAATACCTGGCTTTGCTGGCTTTTAAAACCAGTGGAGAATACCCCTAGAAAAACAATCAAACTTCAGAGAAAGAAAAGCCTGCTCTTCAAGGACGCAATCTCAGATCCACCTGTCCCAGAAACCAACACAAAAACACCAGAAAGAAAGATGTATATTCCTTTGGTAGAAGAGACTCACTTGCTAAGCTCTGAGTGCATCTTAAAGAGGCAGAAGGTGGCTGGGCCTACCTCTCCAGGGATTGAGACATTGTTGGCAGCCACAATTGTGACCTAGTGCAATTGTGCTGACACAGACACTGTTAGATGTCATTGGGTTTCTTCCTCTGGCCTTTTAATGTAGGGGTTTGCCCTGCCCATGAGAGCACTAATTTAATCCAACTCAGCCAGGGCAGGCAGCCCAACCTAGGGACTGCCCTACCCACCAGCAAGTCTGCAGAGAACTCGTGTGCCCACATGGGCAGGGTGTGTGGGATCTATGCAGCAGGGCAAGTCAGTCCATCTCAGTAGGGTGTGAGGGGGATGGGCCTGCATTTGAGGGCTGTATAGGCCCACAGGTGGTGGGACATGTCAGCCTCAGCTGACTTGTGTCACTGGCCATCACCAACAGCCACACAGGGGATCTGCCCCACCTTCCAAGACTGAAAATTGTGTACTACCATGCCTGGGGCCAGCGCCATCCATCTGCACTCCTGAGAGAGCTGACAACAGCCTCGCACAGCAGGGAGCGTCATTGAACCCCTGAAGCAACTGTGAGCCCCTAAGCCTAGCAATCAGCTACTCTTGAGGCCTGACTCACTTAACAGCAAAAAAGCAGCTGTGTGCCATTAAACCTTTCAGCTAGCCCTGTGGGGAATTGCCCCACCCAATAAAGGTGAATAAAGTGACCATAGTAGCTGCATGTGGCTGAGCCTTACAACCTGCTGATCCAGGGACCAGCCTAACCTACCCCTCTGCCTGCAGCAAGAGCAACCCAGCCACAAGAGAAGGGCACATGTAGCCCAGACAGGGGACACTCATGGAAAATTTGAGGCAGGTGATGAGAGGGAAAAACATTGCTGGGCCCCATAAGTCATCTCTTACAGGATAGAAGGGAGTGGCATTATATATTCAAAGTTCTGAAAGGAAAAAATCTACAGCCAGGAATACTCTACCTGGCAGGTTATCATTCAGAATGGAAGGAGTAATAAAGAGCTTTTCAGACAAGCAAAAACTAAAGGAGATTGTAACCAAGAAACTAGACTTACAAGAAATGTTAAAGGGACATATTTAAGTAGAAAAGAGAAGACCACAATAGGAATAAGAAAATTGGAAAACAGTCACTTGTAAAGGCGAATATACAGTAAAGTAGCAAATCAACCACCTATAAAGGTAGTATGAAGGTTAAAAGACAAAAGTACTAAAAATATCTATTTCCATGATAAGAGGTTAAGGGATACTCACATGCAGAAAAGAAGATAAATATGATGTCAAAAACAAAATGTTGGGGGAGAGGAGGAATAGTGTAAGGCTTTTAGTAAGAAGTCAAACTTAAGAGACCATCAGTTTAATATAGATCATTATTCACACAGATTATTACATACAAACCTCATGGTAATCACAAACCAGTAACCTATAATAAATACACAAAAAATAAAGAGAAAGGAACCCAAACATAATACTAAAGTCCATAAAAATCACAAGGGAAGAGAACAAGAGAAGAAAGGAAGAGAGAAGAACTACTAAGAACCTAGAAAAAAAGTAACAAATTGGCAAAAAGTACATACTTATCAATACCTGCTTTAAATGTCAATGGACTAAATGCTCCAATAAAAATCATAGGGTGGCTGATTGTATAAAAAACAAGACCCATATATATGTTGCATAGAAGAGACACACTTTAGACCTAAAGACACTCACAAGCTGAAAGTGAAGGGATGGAAAAAGATATTCCATGCCAATGAAAACAAAAAGAAAGCTGAGGTAGAAATACTTATATTAGACAAAATAGATTTCAAAACAAAAACTGTAACAAGAGACAAAGAAGGGCACTACTTGGTAAACAGAGCAATACAGCAAGAAGACATAACACTTGCAAATATCTATGCACCCAGCATACATCTAAATATATAAAGCAATTATATATTTAGAAACATCTAAATATATAAAGCAATTATTAACAAACACAAAAGGAGAAATTGACCATAACACAATAATAGTAGGGGGCTTTAACACATCACTTACACCAATGGATAGATCATCTAAACAGAAGAGAAATAAGGAAAGGTTGGCCTTAAATGACACATTAGACCAGATGGTCTTAGTAGATTTATACAGAACATTCCACCCCAAACCCAAAGAATACACAATCTTTTTAAATGCAGATGGAACATTCTCCAGGGTAGATGACATATTTGGCAACAAAACAAGTCTCAATAAATTTAAGGAGATTGAAATATTATCAAGCATCTTTTCTGACCACAATAGAATGAAACTAGAAATCAACTACAAGAAGAAAACCAGAAGAGACACAAGTATGTGGAGATTAAACAAAATGCTACTGAACAATGTTTGGGCCCATGAAAAAAATCAAAGGAGAAGTCAAAAAATACCTGGAGACAAATGAAAATAAAAATAAGACATGCGCAAATTTGTGGGATACAGCAAAAGCAGTACTAAGAAGGAAATTTACAATGATACAGGCCAACCTCAGGAAACGAGAAAAATCTCAAGTAAACAATCTAACAGTACACCTAGAGGAACTAGAAAAGAAAGAATAAATAAAAGTCCAAATCAATAGAAGGAAGGAAATAATAAAAATTATAGCAGAAATAGAGACTTAAAAATAGAAGAAAAATCAATGAAACTAAGAGATGCTTCTTGGAAAAGACAAAGTTGACAAACCTTTAGCTAGACTCACCAAGAAAACAAGAGAGAAGGCTCAAATAAATGTAATCAGAAATGAAATGGGAGAAATTACAATGGACACTATGGAAATACAAAGGATTATAAGAGAACGCTATGAAAAGCTATTCACCAACAAGTGGGATAATCTAGAAGAAATGGATAAATTCTTAGAATCATACAACCTTCCAAAACTGAATCAAGGAGAATTAGAGAATCTGAATAGATCAATCACTAGTAAGGAGATTGAGACAGTAATTAAAAACCTCTCCAAAAACAAAAGCCCAGGACCAAATGGCTTCCTGGTGTATTCAACCAAACATTCAAAGAAGACTTAATACTTATCCTACTCAAAGTCTTCCAAAAACCAGAAGAGGAGGGTATATTTCCTAACTCATTCTACAAGGCCAACATTATGCTGGTAGCAAAACCAGACAAGGACAACACGAAAAAACAAAACTGCAGGTCAACATCACTGATGAAGGTAGATGCAAAAATCCTCAACAAAACACTAGCAAATCAAATATGACAGTATGTTGAAAGGTATGTTACATGATCATCAAGTGGGATTTATTCCAGGGATGCAGGGATGGTTCAACATATGCAAATAAATCAACACGATACAACACATTAACAAAATGAAGAATAACAATAGCTTGATCATCTCAATAGATGCAGAGAAAGCATTCAACAAGATATAGCATCCATTATGATAAAAACTCTGAATAAAATAGGTATAGAGGGAAATTACCTCAATATAATAAAGGCCATATATGACAAACACACAGCTAACATCACACTCAATAGTGGAAAACTGAAAGCTATCTGTTTAAGAACAGGCACAAGACAAGAATGCCCACTTTTGCCACTCTTAATGCACTATTGGAAATTCCAACCAGAGCACTCAGGCAAGAAAAAGAAATAAAAGGGATCCAAATTGGAAAGGAAGAAGTAAAAGTGTTTCTATATGCAGATGGCATGATTTTATACATAAAAAACCCTAAATAATCCATAAAAAACTAGAAATAATAAACAAATACAGTAAAGTTATAGAGTATAAAATCAACATACAAAAATCAGTTGTGTTTCTACACATTAACAATAAAATAACAGAAAGAGAAATTAAGAATTCAACCATTTAAAATCACAACAAAAAGAATAAAATACGTAGGAACAAATTTAACCAAAGAGGTGAAAAACCTGTACACTGAAAACTATAAAACATTGTTGAAAAAAATAAAAAAGGACACAAAGTGATGGAAAGATATTCTATGCTCACGGATTGAAAGAATTAACATAGTAAAATGTCCACACTTCCTATAGCAATCTACAGATTCAATGCAATCCTTATCAAATTCCCAAGGACTTTTTTCATGGAAATAGAACAAAGAATCCTAAAATGTATAAGGAAAAACAAAAGACCCTGAATAGCCAAAGTAATCCTGAGGAAAAAGAACAAAGCTGGAGGTATCACACTCCCTGACTTCAAAATATACTACAAAGCTATAGTAGTCAAAACAGCATGATACTGCCACAAAAACAGACACACAGATCAATGGAACAGAATTGAGAGCCCAGAAATAAACCACACACCTATGGACAGCTAATTTTCGACAAGGGAGCCAAGGACATACAATGGAGAAAGGAAAGTCTCTTCAATAATTGGCGTTGGGAAAACCGGACAGTCACATGGAAAAGAATGAAAGTAGACCATTATCTTATAGTGTACACAAAAATTAACTCAAAATGGATTAAAGACTTGAATGCAAGACCTGAAACTATAAACTTCTAGAAGAAAACATAGGAAGTATGCTCTTTGAGATTGGTCTTAGTGGTATATTTTTAATACCATGTCTTATGAGACAAGGGAAACAAAAGAAAAAATAAACAAATGGGACTATATCAAACTAAGAAAACTTCTGCACAGCAAAGGAAACCATCAACAAAATGAAAAGACAACCTAACGATTGGAGAAGATATTTGCAAATTATATATCTGATAACTGGCTATTTTCCAAAATATATAAAGAACTCATATGACCCAACAAGAAAAAATCAAATAACCTGATTAAAAAATGGGCAAAGAATCTGAACAGGCATTTTTCCAAAGAAGATATACAGATGGCACAACAGGCAAATGAAATGACATTCAACATCACTAGTGATTAGGGAAATGGAAATCAAAACTACAATGAGATGTCACCTCACACCTGTCAGTATAGCTATAACTGACAAGACAATAAATGACAACAGTTGGAGAGGATGTGGGGAAAAGGGAATTCTCATACACTGCTGGTCGGAATGCAAACTGGTGCAGCCACTATGGAAATCAACATGGAGATTCCTCCAAAAAATTAAGAATAGAACTTCCATGTGATCCAGCTATTCCACTTCTGGGTGTTTATCCAAAGAACATGAAAACACAAATGTGAAAAGATATTTGCACCCCTACGTTCGTTGCACCATTATTCACAATTGCCAAGACTTAGAAACAACCTAAGTGTCTGTCATTGGGTGAATGGATAAATAAGATGTGGCATATATACAAAATGCAATACACTCAGCCATAAAAAAGATGAAATCTTAGCATTTGCAGCAACATGGATGGGTCTTGTGGGTATTATGATAAGCAAAATAAGTCAGATGGAGAAAGTCAAATACCATTTGATTTCACTCACAAGTGGAAGATAAAAACAACAACAATAATAAACACGTAGATACAGAGATTGATTAGTGGTTACCAGTGGGGAAGTGGGGAAGGAAGAAGGTGAAAGAAATAGTAGGGCACATATGTAAGGTGATGGATGGTAATTAGTCTTTGGGTGGTTAGAAAACAAAAAAAGGAATACACACTTCATTGCAGATAGGGATAGAGTTTTTTTACACATTTGTCATTGTGGAAAATTTTGAAATTACAAAATTTGTAGAGAATAGACCAATGAGCTCCTGCCTCCATCCTCCAACCTCAACCCTCATCAGTGTGATTCTTCTTGTTTAATCTCTCACTCCTCTTTACAGCTAATCCTACTTCCTCGCTGAATGATATTAAAACAAATCCCCAACACCATGTCACTCCATTGGGATACTCTTTAGTATATACATAAATTTTAATGTTCCAAAGCTCTTGTGCATTAAAGCAACCAACTGCTGTCTCATCAATTGCTGTGTTTTAATTTCCTGAATGATTAGCTAATTTAATTTTTGTACTGATTGAAAAACTGAAGAAAGCGCAACAGATCCTAGTTTTGCAGCCGTGAGTTTCATGGCATTATATACTTAATCAGAATTAAGTCTAGACTTACACATAAATTCACAGACAATCATTTTTTGGCTTCTTTCATCAACTTCACCCCACGAAGAAGCATCTCTTCTGTGCATACAGAGCTCACAAAACTGTCATAATTTCTTTCGAGAATTTTCGCACTATGGTCTTTTGTGAGATTTTAGGATGAGGGGTTGGATAATAGAATTTCATTGATCATGTGGTTCTCTGTACATTACATTTGTTGACAACTGATTATCTTACAGGCTCTTAGTTAAGTGAGACATTAGTAGACTTTCACCCAACTAACATGTGCTCTGCAGTTTATTTGCTCATGGAGGAAGTCTTCCAATCTCACAATTTCCTCTACCATCTACCTGCTCCCTGTAGTTTCCCTACTTAGTTCCTGGAGGGTCATCATGTACTTCTCCTCTTTCTCTATATGAATCAATGGAATCCAAGGCTGTTGCATTAGTCACCTTCCCCAGCCTTGTAACTAGTACATTATACAGAGAGAGTTAATCAAGCCAACTAGAACTCAAATTTATGACACTCTCCTGCTTTTCAGACTGTGAGGTCAAATTTCTTAACATCTCCTCTGGAACAAACTCAGAACCTCAATCTCAAAATGTCCAGAAATCAGAAATCTTTATATTTACCTCAGATCTGCTCCTTTGCCTGGATTACAACTTTAGGTGACAACACATATTCACTCAACAAATATGCGTTGAGTTTGTCCTTTGTGCCTGCCTGTGTTCTGGACTTTATAGATACAGTGGTAACAACACACACAAAAGATCCGTGTTCCTATGCAGTTTATATACCAGTGAGGAAACACACAGTGAACAGAGTCATTGACCACAATGAAATGTCCTCGCCTGGCTGGCACCACTGCCGGGCCAGTTATTCATCTTTGAAATCTAGAGCCTATTCCCAATGACTGAGAGACCCTCTCCTACATCAGGATGACGACACTGACATTCCCAAGGATCTGTCTACAGTGTCTCCTCATTCTCCAGACTTCCTGCATCCCTCCAGCTAGCTGAGCACAGGTGCCCATCACTGCTCACCAGGCCCATGCAGAATCCCGCAGTCTGGTCTTGATCATATTTTGCCTTCACTTTCTTTCATTCTTTGTATCAATGTCAGAATGATATTTCAAATATATGTACCTGATAAAGCATTTCTCTGATTATAAATCTCCCATAAATACTCTCTCCATCGTGATTAAGTACAATTCTTCAGTATCTCATTTAAGGTGTCCCTGGACCTGCCATCCTCTGATCCCCCATCTCCTACCTCACCTCTCCCATCAGTAGCCTGTAATAAAGCACAAACAGATCCTGGTTGCAAAAAAGATACTTAATCCTGAACCACAGGGTTCCTTTCTTGTTAAACCTTTTGCATCCTCCCTCCACACATTCCTAGTGCTCTTTCTACAAGTGATCATGAGCAATCTCTTATCCAATTGTATGACCTAAAAAAAGTCTCAGCTTAGACCTGTTTGAAGATAACATTCAGCCATTGGGCAAGGCATGTTCAGTCCTGGAAGAATAAATATTGACAGAGCACCACTACATCCACTACAGTCCACCCCTTGCACTGTTTGGACTCACTAGATTTTGACATCAGTTCCCTAAGGAGTTCCTCCAGGAATCTGTTTGGCCTCTTTTCCTGGGGGGAAATTGCAAGTGGTCATCCATGGATGAACCACAGGATCTCAAGCTATAAGGATGCTAATTGTCCTCTTTTTCCACTTCCCATACTGGATTCCCCTCACCTTTGGTAAGCATCTGGTCCAGGTGGCTACCTGGTAGGGTGGATAAGAACTTCATTCCAGAGATGTCTGGGCTCAAACTCCAATTCCTTCAGAGGATATGGGTTATGTTGCTGTAGATGTCCACTTCCTATCAAAATTGGGCAGGGAAGACATGCCAATAAAACCCCTTTAAGTGAAGCTCAAAATTTACTTTGTCTCTTGGATGAAAGCAGCCCTACCACATGCTGATAATCAAAGTCCACTGCTTTTGCCAGTTTGGGACTCTTCTCCACAGCTTTAGGTCTCTTGTTATGAGGAGTGTCTAGTGACCCAGTAGAGCTGAACGTGGAATTTATTGAGACTCTTGCTGGGTCTCTGAATAAGTATTCTCCATCTAGGTGCCACAACTTGCAAATCCACAGAGACCAGCATTGTAGGGAATGAAGACACAAATTCCCCAAGTGGACCACTAACAGTGATGAAAAGAGTGGTCACTCCTACTTGCACCTCATAATATTGGGATCCAGACAGAGTTTCAAATTAAGACAGAGAACTACACAAAAGTCATGAATTAGGTATTTATACATCCACAAATATGATTCACCAAACTTGCAGGTTATCATGTTGGGGTTAGTTCTTCTGCTGCACTTTCATATGACCTGACTTTTAAACCTTAAGCACTGTCATTGGATGTGTGCTGCTCTGATATATTTGTTCTTAGGGCTGCTGTAACAATGTACCACAAACTGGGTGGCTAAAAGCAAGGGAAATGTGTTCTGTTTAAGTTGTGGAGTTAGAATTCTGAAATAAAGACGTTGGCAGGACCATGCTCCCATGAAGACTCTAGGGAAGATCTTTCTTTGCCACTTTCTAGCTTCTGGTGGCTCCTGGAAATCCTTGGCATTCTTCAGATTGTGCACCAATCTCTTTCTCTGTTGTCACATGTCCTTCTTCTCCGTGTGAATATCCGCGTGTCCATCTGGAAATTGATATAAAGGAATATGGGGAAGTGAAGGCTTGAGTGCATCACTGTCCCCTTTCTTTGTAACTCCAACCTAATAGCCATTCCTGTTGAGTAGAAAGCTGGGATGCTGGGCTTCCCTGCCATCCTAGCTTAGGTTCCCCCAGAAACCCTGGTAATAGTGTGCGTACTTAGTCACATGGAAGTTGACTCTTCAAAGGTCAGATGCTCAGTGTCTATCAGGCAGTAGCATTGTAAATTTTATTTTTCCAGCTTTATTGAGATATAATAAACATATAACATTGTGTCAGTTTAAGGTGTGCACTGTAATAATTTGATATTTGTATATATTACAAAGTGATCACCACAATAAGATTAGTTAACGCACCCATTAACTCACATAGCACAATTTATGTATGTGTGTATGGTGAGGACTTTTAGATTCTACTCTGTTAGCAATACTTCCAAATATACAATAGAGTGTGTGAACTATACTCATCATGCTGTACATTACATCCCCAGAACTTATTCATTTTTAATTGGAAGTTTGAACCCTTTTACCACCTCCATCCATTTCCCCCACCCCTTACCCCATGCCCCTACCAACCTCCAGTTAGTTCTCTGGATGAATCTGTTTGTTTGTTTTTAGATTCCACATATAAGTGGCTTCATACAGTATTTGTCTTTCTCTGTCTGATTTATTTCACTTGACCTAAAAACCTCAAGGTCCATCCATGTTATCGAAAATGGCAGGATCTCCTTCTTCTATAGCTGAATAATATTTCTGTATGTGTGTTTGTGTCGCACGTGCAAGTGTGTGTGTACATCTCTCAGTATCTTTCTCCATTCATCCACTCATGGACACTTAGATTGTATACTTGTATACATGTCTTGGCTATTGTAAAAAATGCTGCAAAGAACATGGGGATACAGATTTCTCTGCAAGACAGTGATATCATTTCCTTCGGATATACACTCAGAAGTGGAATTGACTCTTCCAAAAGGTAGTTCTATTTCCTTTTTACTTAATTTTTTGGCTGAGGTAACATTGATTTATAACATTATAACATTTATATATTTATATATTTCTAACATTGTATTTCAGGTGTACATCATATTTTGAATTCTGTGTAGACTACATCGTGTTCAGCACCAAAAGTCTAGTTGCCATCCACTATCTTACATGTGTTCTCCTTCACCACCTTTGCCTTCCCTACTCCCACTCTTCCCCTCTGGTAACCACCAATCTGTTCTCTGTATCTATGTGTTTGCTTTTTATCTTCTACATATAAGTGAAATCACACAGCATTTTTCCTTCTACATCTGACATTTTCCTTAGCATATATCCTCAAGGTCCATCCGTGTTGTCACAAATGGCAACATTTCATTTTTTGTGGCTGAGTAGTATTCCATTGTGTGTGTACATATAAATATGTATATATACATATATGTGTGTGTATGTGTGTGTGTGTATATATATATATATATATATATACGAACAAACATGCATATCTCTATATCTATACATACACACAGGAATATATCCACACAAATATATATCCATATCTTTATCCTCTCATCTGTTGATGGGCACTTAGGTTGTTTCCAATTCTTGGTTATTGTGAATAACGCTGCAATGATCATAGCGGTGCATATATCTTTTTGAATTAGTTTTTTTCGTTTTCTTTGGATAAATACCCAGAAGTGGAATAACTGGATCATATGGTAGTTCTATTTTTAATTTTTTGAGGCATGCCCATACTGTTTTTCAAAGTGGCTGCACCAATTTATATTCAAACCAGCTGTGTATGAGGTTTTCCCTTTCTTCACATCCTCCTCAACACTTGTTATTTATTGTCTTTTTAATAACAGCCATTCTGACAGACATGAAGTGATATTTCATTGTGGTTTTAATTTGTAGTTCCCTAATAATTAGTGATATTGAACATCATTTCATGTGCCTGTTGGCCATCTGTATATCTTCTTTGGAAAAATGTGGGTTCCAATATTTTGAAAAGGTTGTTTGTTTTTTGCTATTAAGTAGTATGAGTTCCTTACATATTTTGGATATTAACTGCTTATCAAATATATGATTTGCAAATACCCTCTCCAATTATTTTATTTTATTTTTTAAATACAACCTATTTCCAATATATATATTTATTTACTTTAAAAAGTTTGGCACCTGACCTAACACCTGTTGCCAGTCTTCTTCTTCTTTTTTTTCTTCTTCTCCTCAAAGCCCCCCAGTACCTAGTTGTATACTCTAGCCATGAGTCCTCCTGGCTCTGCTATGTGGGATGCTGCCTCAGCATGGCCCAATGAGTGGTGCTAGGTCCATGCCCAGGATCCAAATCAGCGAAACCCTGGTCTACTAAAGTGGAGCACATGAACCCAACCACCTGGGCATGGAGCTGGCCCTTCTTCTCCAATTATTAGGTTGTCTTTTCATTTTGTTGATGGTTTCCTTTGCCATGCAGAAGCTTTTTAGTTCGATATAGCCCCATTTTCTTATTTTTTATTTTGTTTCCCTTGCCTGAGGAGACAGATTCAAAAAGATACTGCTAAGACTGATATCAAAGAGTGTACTGCCTATGTTTTCTTCTAGGAGTTTTATATTTTCAAATCTTTAATCCATTTTGAGTTAATTTTTGCGTATGGTGTAAGATGATGGTCTAATTTGATTCTTTTGCATGTGGCTGTTCAGTTTTCCCAACACCATTTATTGAAAAGACTTTCCTTTCTCAATTGTATGTTCTTGGCTCCTTTGTCAAAAATTAGCTCTTCATAAATGTGTAGGTTTATTTCTGGGCTTTCTATTCTCTTCCATTGATCTATGTGTGTGTGTTTATGTCAGTATCATACTGTTTTGATGACTACAGCTTTGTAATATAGCTTGAAATCAGGGAACATGGTACCTCCAACTTCGTTCTTCTTTTTCAAGATTGCTTTGGCTAATCTGGGTCTTTTGTGGTTCCACATGAATTTCAGGAACATTTATTCTTTTTCTGTGAAAAATGCCATTGGGATATTTATAAGGATTGCATTGAATATTTAGGTTATGGTAGTATGGACATTTTAACAGCATTAATTCTTTCAGTCCATGAGCATGAAATATCTTTCCATTTATTTTGATCTTCTTCAATTTATTTCATCAATGTTTTATAGTTTTCAGTGTACAGGTCTTTCACCTCCTAAGTTAAATTTATTCCTAGGTATTTTATTCTTTTTGATGTAATTGTAAATAGGATTTTTTCCTAATTTCTCTTTCTGGTACTTCATTATTAGTGCACAGAAATGGAACAGATTTCTGTATATTGATATTGTATCCTGCAACTTTACTAAATTCAGTTATTAGTTCTAACATTTTTTGTTCATTCTTTGGGGAAATATATATATATATATATATATAGTATAGTATATAATGTATTATATTACTTTATTGTATATAATATTATATTCAATTATATATATTATATATTATTTGACTATATATAAAGATAATCATGTCATCTACCAAAGGTGACAATTTTACATCTTCCTTTCCAATGTGATGCCCTTTTTTTGTTTTCTTGCCTAATTGTTCTGACTAGTACTTCCAGTAGTATTTGAATAAAAGTGGTGTATAAAATGTTGAATAAAAGCAGTGAGAGTGGGTGTCCTTGTCTTGTTCCCAATCTTAAAGGAAAACCTTTCAGTTTTTCACCTTTGAGTATGATGTGAGCTGTAGGGTTGTCATATATGGCTTTTATTGTACAGAGGTACTTTACCTCTAACCCACTTTGGTGAGAGCTTTTATCATAAGTGGGTGTTGAATTTTGTCAAATGTTTTTTGTGCATCAATTGAGATGATCATATAATTTTTATCCTTTTTTGTTCATGGGTTATATCACATTGACTGATTTGCAGATGTTGAACCATCCTTGCACGCTGGGAATAAACCCCACTTGATCATGGTATATGATCCTTTTAATGTATTGTTGATTTTGGATTGCTAACACTGTGTTGATGATTTTTGCATCTATGTTCCTCAGGGATATTGGCTTGTAATTTTCTTTTCTTGGAGCATCCTTGTCTGGTTCTGGTATCAGGGTAATGATGGGCTCATAAAACGAGTTTGGGAGTGTTCCATCTTCTGTTTTTTGGAAGAGTTTGAGAAGGTTTGGTATTAATTCTTCTTTGAATGATTGATGGAATTCACCAGTGAAGCCATCTGGTCCTTGACTTTGGCTTGTTGAGAGGTTTTTGTTTACTGATTCAATTTCCTCAAGTGACCAATCTGTTCAGATTTTCTATTTCTTTGTGATTCAGTCTTGGAAGGTTGTATGTTTTTAGGAATTGAAGCATTTCTTGCAGCTTGTCCTATTTGTTAGTATTCATGGTAGTCTCTTATGATACTTTGTATTTCTGTGATAACATCTCCTGCTTCATTTCCGATTTTATTTTTTTAGTTCTCACTCTTTTTTTCTTGGTGAGTCTAGCTAAAAATTTGTCAATTTTGTTTCTTTTTTCAAAGAAACAAAGCTCTTGGTTTCATTGATCTTTCCAATTGTCTTTTTAAATCTTTATTTCATTTATTTCTGCCCTTGTCTTTTTTATTTCCTTCCTTCTACTAACTTTGGACTTTATTTGTTTTCTTTTTCTAGTTCCTTGAGATGTAAAGTTAGGTCATTTATTTGAGATTTTTCTTGTTTCTTGAGAAAGGCATTTATCACTATGAATTTCTCTCTTAGAACTGCTTTTGCTGCATCTCATAAGTTTTGGTATACTGTATTTTGATTTTCACTTGTCTACAGGTATTTTTTTATCTCTTTGTTGACCCATCTGTTGTTCAGTGGCATGTTGTTTAATCTCTGTATATTTGTAAATTTTCCAGTTTTCTTTTTCTTTTTTAAAGATTTTATTCGTTTCCCTTCCACAACCCCCCCAGTACATAGTTGTACACTCTTAGTTTTGGCTCCTTCCAGTTGTGGCATGTTGGATGCTGCCTCCACATGGCTTGATGAGCAGTGCCATGTCTGCACCCAGGATCTGAACCAGCGAAACCCTGGGCCACTGCAGTGGAGAGCACGAACTTAACCACTCGGCCACGGGGCCAGCCCCTCCAGTTTTCTTCTTGTAACTGATTTCCAGTTGTATAACATTGTGGTCAGAGATAATGCTTGCTATGATTTCAATATTCTTAAATTTTTTAAGACTTTTTTGCCTATTCTGGAGAATATTCCATGTGCACTTGAGAAGAATGTGTTTTTGTTTCTTTTAGATGGAATTTTCTGAATCTATCTAAGTCCATCTAGCCTAACGTGTAATTTGAGGCCAATGTTTCCTTGTACATTTCCTGTCTAGGTGATCTATCCATTGGTGTAAGTGGGTTTTTAAAGTCCCCAATATTGTTGTTTTACTGATTATTTCTCCCTATAGGCCTGTTAATATTTGCTTTATATTCATAGTTGTTCCTATGTTGGGTGCATAAATATTTAGCAATGTTAGAAATGAATAGGATCCAAGATGGCACCGTGAGTAGTCCTCTTTGTCTCTCCCACTTCGAGTCTACAATTATTTGGACACTCATCACTTAACAAAAGATATCCAGAAAGCATCTCAGGACATCTGAGAGACCCACGCGACTATACATTGGAAGGCGGACGGACTTCCCTCCCGGAGGATGTGGAGATAGGTGAAAACTCTCTGACCCCGACCGAACAGCCTAGTACCTGCAAGCCACTTTCTTCCAACGGACGCCCCCAGAAGATCAACACACACCTAGGGCAGGAGCGAGCACACACCAGAGGAGCGACGGTGGAAACAGGTGACCAGAACCCTACCTAAACCCCCCGCAATTACTCCTAAACGCAGAGGGAAACTCTAGAGTTACACACCTGAGCCCGCAGGGAGAGTCTCGCCCTGCCATTGGCGGGGAGATCCCGCCTAGTGTTCACGGTGCCCGGAGGGTCCCAGAGAGAATCACTGAAGGTACGGCGGCCCCCCGGCTGCCACTGCCTGCGTGGTGGGGAAAGGGATTGCCAGAGATCTCAGAGAGGACTGGGGCTGGGTGAAGCTCCAGAGGCCGGCTCCACGTCCCAGAGGGGAAGCTCCAAAGTTCCGCCCGGGCAGCAGACAAAACTCTCTGTCTGCCATTAGTGGAGGGGCCATACCCAGCATTCACAACTCTGGGAAAGTCCCGGAGAGAATCCCAGAGGGCGAGGTGATCCCCAGCTGCCGTTGCCCGCCCCATGGGGTAAGGGATTGCTGGAGATCTTGGAGAGGACTGGGGCTGGGGGGAGCTCCAGAGGCTGGCTCTGCGGCCCGGAGGGGAAGCTCCAGAGTTCCACCAGGGCAGCAGACAAAACTCTCTGTCTGCTATTAGCGGAGGGGCCACGCCCAGCATCCACAACACCTGGAGGGTCCCAGAGAGGAGAATATCAGGCAGGGCAGCAGCTGACCAGCTACCAGTGAAATCAGGATCTCCGGCTATACCCCAGACAGGGCAAAGGGCTCCCCAAGTTCCTGGGGAACAGGACTGGGGCTGGGTGGAGTTCCAGCGACCCAGCTCCGTAGCCTAGGGGGAAACCCTACAGGCTCACAGCAGCCTCAGGGAAAGCCTCTGCACAGCACTAGTAGAGAGCACCCACCCGGCAGCCACAAGGCTGGAAGACCCCGGGACAAAAGTAGCATAGCTAGGTGAGCTAACCACAGATTGTAGAAGATGCCAATAGCTCTGCTGCGACCCATAATGGACAAGTGAGATTTTGTGGGTGCCAACAGTGACGGAGCAGCAAATATAAGTGATCCTACCCCTGGCTGCTGGAAAAGCCCAGAACACTGTTGCAGACCCCAAGGAGGGAGCACGTCTAGGTGGGCTGCAACAGTAGGCACCAGCAGCCTGAAGCCCCCCCGTGACGGCCCCCACGGCAGAAGAGGGAATCCAAAGGACCACTGTGACTACGAGGAGGGGCCCATGCCCAGTTAGCAACTGCAGATAGGATTCCTGGTTGGTGCAGTATAAACAGCAGCTCCCCCACCACACCAGCAGAAACAAGTGGAAGGAGAAACTAAACTCTATCTCTATGCAGAGACACAAATCTACAACATCAAGCAATATGAAAAAATACATTAAATCTCCAGAACAGAAGGAAAATAACAAATACACAGAAAACAATCCCAAAGAAAATGAGATATAGAACCTAAATGACGATGACTTCAAAACAGCCATCATTAAAATACTCAATGAGTTAAGAGAGAATTCAGATAGACAACTCAACGAGTTCAGGAGCTATGTCACAAAAGAGTTTGATACGATAAAGAAGAACCAAACAGAAATACTGGAAATGAAGAACACAATAGAGGAGATTAAGAAAAATCTAGATGCACTGAACAGTAGGGCCGATAATATGGAGGAAAGAATTAGCAATTTGGAAGATGGGAGTATAGAAATGCTGCAGGCAGAGGAGGAGAGAGAAGTAAGACTAAAAAGAAATGAAGAAACTCTCCGAGAATTATCAGACACAATTAGGAGATGCAACGTAAGGATTATAGGTATACCAGAGGGCGAAGAGGAGAAAGGGGCAGAAAGCCTATTCAAAGAAATAATGGCTGAGAACTTCCCAAATCTGGTGAGAGAGATGGATCTTCAGGTGACAGAAGCCAATAGATCTCCAAACTTTATCAATGCAAGAAGACCAACCCCACAGCATATAATAGTGAAGCTAGCAAAAGTCAACGACAAGGAGAAAATACTAAGGACAGCCAGGCAAAAGAAACTAACCTACAAAGGAACCCCCATCAGGCTATCAGCAGATTTCTCAGCAGAAACTTTGCAGGCTAGAAGAGAGTGGAATGATATATTCAAAAATCTGAAGGACAAAAACCTACAGCCGAGAATTCTCTACCCAGCGAAAATATCCTTCAAATACGATGGAGAAATAAAAACTTTCCCAGATAAACAAAAATTAAGGGAGTTCATTGCCACAAAACCTCCTCTTCAGGAAATCCTCAGGAAAACCCTCATTCCTGAAAAATCAAAACAAGGAAAGGGACTACAAAACCAAGAGCAGAGGAGATAAGTAGAAGGACAACAACAGAGAGTAGCAGCTCTTCATCAGAGCAGATTAAACCATAGGACGAGAAACAAAGGAAATTGAAGAAAACTGGAAAACAAGACATAAAATGGTACTGGTAGGCCCCCACATCTCAATAGTCACTCTAAATGTAAATGGATTGAACTCCCCAATCAAAAGACACAGAGTGGCAGGATGGATCAAAGAACAAGACCCAACAATATGCTGCCTCCAGGAAACACACCTCAGCCCCAAAGATAAACACAGACTCAGAGTGAAGGGATGGAGAACAATACTCCAAGCTAATAATGAACAAAAGAAAGCAGGTGTCACTATACTAATATCAGACAAGGTAGACTTCAAAGCAAAACAGATAAAGAAAGACAAAGAGGGACAGTATATAATGATAAAAGGGACTCTCCACCAAGAAGACATAACACTTATAAATATATACGCACCCAACACAGGAGCACCAAAATTTGTAAAGCAACTCTTAATAGAACTAAAAGAAGACATCAACAACAATACAATAATAGTAGGGGACCTCAACACACCATTAACACCAATGGACAGAACATCCAGACAGAAAATCAACAAGGAAATAATAGAATTAAATGAAAAATTAGACCAGATGGACTTAATAGATATATATAGAACACTTCATCCAAAAACAGCAGGTTACACATTCTTCTCAAGTGCACATGGAACATTCTCAAGGATTGACCATGTTTTGGGAAACAAAGCAAACATCAATAAATACAAGAGAGTTGAAACAATATCAAGCATCTTTTCTGATCATAATGCTGTGAAACTACAAATCAACTACAAGAAAAAAGCAGAGAAAGGTGCAAAAATGTGGAGACTAAACAACACGCTTCTGAACAAACAATGGATCATTGAAGAAATTAAAGAAGAAATCAAATTTCATCTGGAGACAAATGAAAATGAGAACACGACATACCAAATCATTTGGGATGCAGCAAAAGCAGTCCTAAGAGGGAAATTCATCGCAATACAGGCTCACCTCACTAAACAAGAAAAAGCTCACATAAGCAACCTCAAACAACACCTAACAGAACTAGAAAAAGAAGAACAAACAAAGCCCAGAGTCAGTAGAAGGAGGGAAATAATAAAAATAAGAGCAGAAATAAATGATATTGAAACAAAAAAGACAATAGAAAGGATCAATGAAACAAAGAGTTGGTTCTTCGAAAAAATTAACAAAATCGACAAACCTTTAGCCAGACTCACCAAGAAAAGAAGAGAGAAATCGCAAATAATAAAATTAGGAATGAGAGAGGAGAAATCACAACAGATACCAATGAAATACAAGGGATCATAAGAGAATACTATGAAAAACTATATGACAACAAATTGAACAACCTGGAAGAAATGGACAAATTCCTAGACTCCTACAATCTCCCCAAACTGAATCAGGAAGAAATGGAGAATCTGAATAGGCCAATCACAAGTAAGGAAATAGAAATGGTAATTAAAAACCTCCCCAAAAATAAGAGTCTAGGACCAGACGGCTTCTCTGGAAAATTCTACCAAACATTCAAAGAAGACTTAATACCTATTCTTCTCAAACTATTCCAGAAAATTGAGGAAGATGGAGTACTCCCTAACACATTCTATGAAGCCAACATCACTCTGATCCCCAAACCTGACAAGGACAACACAAAGAAGGAGAACTACAGGCCGATATCACTGATGAACATAGATGCAAAAATCCTCAACAAAATTGTGGCAAACTGAATACAGCAATACATCAAAAAGGTTATACACCATGATCAAGTGGGATTTATACCAGGGACACAGGGATGGTTCAACATCCGCAAGTCAATCAACATGATACTACATCAACAAAATGAAAAACAAAAACCACATGATCATCTCAATAGATGCAGAGAAAGCATTCGACAAGATCCAACACCCATTTATGATAAAAACCCTCAATAAAATGGGTATAGAAGGAAAGCACCTCAACATAATAAAGGCCATATATGACAGACCCACAGCCAACATCATACTCAATGGACAAAAACTGAAAGCCATCCCTCTGAGGACAGGAACAAGACAAGGGTGCCTACTTTCACCACTCCTATTCAACACAGTACTGGAGGTGTTGGCCAGAGCAATTCGGCAGGAAAAAGAAATAAAAGGAATCCAAATAGGTAATGAAGAAGTAAAACTCTCGCTGTTTGCAGATGACATGATCTTATATATAGAAAACCCCAAAGAATCCATAGAAAAACTATTAGAAATAATCAACAACTACAGCAAAGTAGCAGGGTATAAAATCAACATACATAAATCAGTAGCATTTCTATACACTAACAATGAACTAACAGAAAAAGAACTCAAGAACTCAATCCCATTCACAATCGCAACAAAAAGAATAAAATACCTTGGGATAAACTTAACCAAGGAAGTGAAGGATCTATACAATGAAAACTACAAGACTTTCTTGAAAGAAATTGACGATGACATAAGAGATGGAAAGACATTCCATGCACATGGATTGGAAGAATAAACATAGTTAAAATGTCCATACTACCTAAAGCAATCTACCGATTCAATGCTATCCCAATCAGAATCCCAAGAACATTCTTCACAGAAATTGAACAAAGAATCCTAAAATTCATATGGGGCAACAAAAGACCACGAATTGCTAAAGCAATCCTGAGCAAGAAAAACAAAGCCGGCGGAATCACAATCCCTGATTTCAAAACATACTACAAAGCTACAGTGATCAAAACAGCATGGTACTGGTACAAAAACAGGTCCACAGATCAATGGAACAGAATTGAAAGCCCAGAGATAAAACCACACAACTATGGACAGCTAATCTTCGACAAAGGAGCAGAGGGCCTACAATGGAGAAAAGAAAGTCTCTTCAACAAATGGTGCTGGGAAAACTGGACAGCCACAAGCAAAAGCTTGAAAATTGACCATTCTTTTTCACCACACACCAAAATAAACTCAAAATGGATCAAAGACCTAAAGACTAGGCCTGAAACAATAAGTCTTCTGGAAGAGAATATAGGCAGTACACTCTTTGAAATCAGTTTCAAAAGAATCTTTTCGGACACTATAACTCCTCAGTTGAGGGAAACAATAGAAAGAATAAACAAATGGGACTTCATCAGACTAAAGAGCTTCTTTAAGGCAAGGGAAAACAGGATTGAAACAAAAAAACAGCTCACTAATTGGGAAAAAATATTTACAAGCCACTTATCCGACAAAGGGTTAATCTCCGTAATATACAAAGAACTCACACGGCTTAACAACAAAAAACAAACAACCCGATCAAAAAATGGGCAGAGGACACGAATAGACATTTCTCAAAAGAAGATATGAATATGGCCAATAGACACATGAAAAGATGTTCATCATTGCTAATCATCAGGGAAATGCAAATCAAAACTACACTAAGATATCACCTTACCCCCGTTAGATTGGCAAAAACATCCAAAACCAAGAGCGACAAATGTTGGAGAGGTTGTGGAGAAAAAGGAACCCTCATACACTGTTGGTGGGAATGCAAACTGGTGCAGCCACTATGGAAAACATATGGAGATTTCTCAAAAAGTTAAAAATAGAAATACCCTATGACCCAGCCATCCCATTACTGGGTATCTATCCTAAGAACCTGAAATCAGAAATCCCAAGAGTCCCTTGCACCCCTATGTTCATTGCAGCATTATTTACAATAGCCAAGACGTGGAACCAACCTACATGCCCAGAAACTGATGATTGGATAAAGAAGATGTGGTATATATACACAATGGAATACTACTCAGCCATAAAAAAGGACAAAATTGGCCCATTTGCAGCAACGTGGATGGACCTCGAGGGTATTATGTTAAGCGAAATAAGCCAGTCAGAGAAAGACGAACTCTGTATGACTCCACTCATAGGTGGAAGTTAATATATTGACAAGGAGATCTGATCGGTCGTTACCAGGGAAAAGGGGGGGGGGTGGGGGGAGGGCACAAAGGGGGAAGTGGTGTACCCACAACATGACTAACAAAAATGTACAACTGAAATCTCACAAGGTTGTAATCTATCATAACATTAATTAAAAAAATTAAAAAAAATATTTAGCAATGTTATATCCTCTTGTTGGATTGACTACTTTATCACTGTGTGATATCCTTCTTTGTCTCTTATTACAGTCTTTGTTTTAAAGTCCGTTTTGGCTGATTTATATATAACTACTCCAGCTTCCTTTTGATTTCTATTTGCACAAAATATTTTTTCAATCCCTTCACTTTCAGTCTGTGTGTGTCTTTATGTCTGAAGTGAGTCTCTTCTAGGTAACATATAGATGAGTATTTTTTTTAATCTATTCAGCCATTCCATGTCTTTTGATTGGAGAATTTAGCTCTTTTACATTTAAAGTAATTATTGATAGTTATGTACTTATTTCCACTTTGTTAATTGTTTTATGGCTGTTTTGTAGTTCCTCTGTTCCTTTCTTCTTCTCTTGCTCTTCTCCTTTGCAGTTTGATGACTAGTGTTATGCTTAGATCCCTTTCTCCTTATCTTTCATGTAACTACTATAGGTTTGTACTTTGTAGTTATCATAAGTATTACAATAAGAACTTATATTTATAATAGTCTACTTTAAGGTGGTAACAACTTAAGTTTGAATTTGTTCTAAAGTTCTAAATTGTTACTCTCTTCACCCCACATTTTGTTTTTGATGTCACATTTTACACCTTTTTATCTTGTGTATCCTCTAACTAGTTATAGTAGTTTGAGTTATTTTTTTCTCCTTTTGTCTTTTAACCTTCGTACTAGCTATATAAGTGATTAATTCACTGCCTTTAGTATATATTTACATTTGCCAGTGAGATTTGTACTTTCATAAGTTTTCTTGTTACTAATTAGTGCTTTTATTTTCAACTTAAAGAAGTCTCTTTAACATTTCTTGTAAGGCCAATTTAGTGGTGTTGAACTCCTTTAGCTTTTGCTTGTCTGGAAGTCTTCAAATCTAATACTGCTCCTATTGTGTTGGGCCCATTTATTCGCTAGAATGAGAAAATGAGTTCAAGCTACATGTCCTCTCTTTTAATATACATTTTAAATAGTTTTTAATCAAAATCCTAGATACTGTGGATAGGTAGAGACAGCACAATCTGACCCAGGATCCTGGAACGAGAGTTAGAAGTTGGCAGAAAGAATGAGTTGATGACCATCTGTGCCAAGATGATAGGACAAAAGGTAGAGAAAATGCCCACCCCCCATATCTTTTCACTTTCCCCTAAGGAAACTCTTTGCTCAATGAGTGAGGAGGGTGAAGAGAGGAATCTGGGCCATGCTGGAAAAGGCCAAGAGCTCTGTTTGTTGAGGTCTAATTGTTGATATTAAGATAACCCCTCCCCAAGTCTCTTATCCTATGTCCAGGCAGTATTGAAGGTCAAGTTTCTCTATCAAATTTATTTTTGCTGTATGATTGTCGATCTGACTCTGTGATGTGGTGGAGGATGAAATATGAAGCAAGGATTTTAGACAGAACTGAGTGCTCATGTGGCTTCCAGGGGCCTCAGGTGCAGAAAGTCACACATCAGTGACGACACTGCTTGTCCAAGTGTTCAAGAACCAGTGGAGTATTTTCCTAGCCTGCCTGGCCCAGTCACCCAGCAGCCCCTGCTGGTCTCAGAAGCAACATCCTCCATCCTATTTCACACTACACAGCACTCCCAGAAGGGCAGCCTGGCTTTTGCAGTTGGATCTTTCTGATGTCACTACCCAGGACAGTAGAACCAGAAAGACCCCTCTGTGGTGTTTGGGACTGAGACATTAGTTTTTCCAAGTCACTAATGATATCTGAATCTCTGATAATGATATTTGAATCTCTGATACATTTAAGATATTTTTAGTCAAGTTTTGTAATTTTTTCTCAATATTATATAAAAGAACATTGCCATGGGGCTTCTGTCTCAGAGCCAGAATAAGCCACATGCAGACTTCCAGGGCAGAAAGTGTGACTTCTGCCCAAGTGACCAACACACTGAGACAGGCGTTGTGAGTCTGGTGTCACAGCACCTGCTCCATGTGGAACCAAGGAGAAGGCAGGTCCTGTGCGTAAAATCTTGTAAAGGTCCCCTACCAGAAGCTGGAAGAACAAGACTTCCGGATTTGGTTGAGGCACCACTGAGCTCTGTCTCCTGAGGGTCCACTGTGTGGACTCCGCCCACAAGCTGTGTCTTGTCTTCTGCACAGTCTTCCCAGGAGCCCACTTCCTCCTTGGAAGTGCATTTGGGCTCCTAATGGTCTGTCAGCCCCACCTTGTTCAAGACTCCCTGAGGAAAAAGGAGGCGATGACCTACATTTGAAGCCATCAGTTAGGAAGCCAAAACCAGGAGCTCACAGGGTCACGGGAAGCCTCACGGGTGAAGGCAAGTCCCACATCAGTGAGGACACAGGTCGCCCAACTGCCCTGGAGCCCACTGAGTGGTTGAACATCTGTCTGACCCAACACCTGCCTCTCCTAAGTCTGAGGACACTCCATTGCTGCCCCTGCTGGTGACTGCCCATCCCGCAGCTGCTGTGACATCCCTAAGCACACCACGCAGAGTGTTCGATTTTACAGCAGTCTTCCCCAACGTTACTCCCAAGAGAGTGGAATGAGAAAGGCCTTCTAGGATTACATGGGGACAGTGATGCTCTCACACCTGCACTTCTATTTTCATGAAAAACTATAATTATTTTCAAACTGTCAGTCTCTGTCCATTCCACCCTAGAGCTCCAACCTTGCCTGCTGTGGCAGACACTGACCTCGGTGTGTGAGAGGACAGTGAAAGGGTGCAACAGGAACACACCTATGCTGACACGGCCCTGTGTGCATGTGGGTTGTGCACATGGCTCTGTGTTTTCTTGTGGGTTGTGCACATGGCTCTGTGTGCATGTGGGGTGTGCCCTGGGATATTGGGACAAAGGAGCCTGGACAAAGCTGTGATATGTAAGCTGGGATCTGTGGGATGAGTCAAGTGATCACCCTGGGAAAGACTGGAAGAGCCTTCAAATCAGAGGTCAGGTCATGTACCGAGGTCAGGAAAAGAGGGGAGGCTGGTTGCTGGTGACGCTGGTGGATGGCCACTTGAGGTCGGAGAGATGGACCCTCTAAGCAGGGGAACCCAGCACCTCCAAATGGAATAGAAAAGAAAAATCTCGAAAAATTAATATTCTCTTACTTAAACCTTGAAATCCTTTATTACACATTTTTAAGGTGTATGAATGTGCATCTTCATATAGCCACAAATGCATTCACAATGATGTTGCCTATACATTTGTTAATCATGCAGATGAAGAAATTTTCACTTATTGTATTATTTTTAATACTCCTGAATAGGCCACACAATTGTCAGCTGGAACCCAGTCCCTGTCCTTTCCTTGGCAGTGAATGCTGCTCTGGGAGGTCCCCATGCGCTGGGTGAGCCTGGGGAGCTCAGGGTTTGTGTCTCCTTCCCCACTGGCCTGGGGCCCCGTGTGCGCACTGAGGCTGCTGTCCCACACGGAGCAGTAATAATCAGCCTCGTTCCAGGCTGGAGCCCAGAGATGCTCAGGGGGCCACACTGCCTCACCTGGAGCCAGAGAATCTCTCGGAGACCCCAGAGGCCCAGATGTTATTCCTGCTGGTCAGGAGTGTGGGGACATGGTCTTGGGGTTGCTGCTGCAGCCACGCTGCCCCCTCATGGCCGACATTTTTGCTCTTTCCAGTGCAGGTGAGTGTGGCCGTCTGTCCTGGGGACTTGGTCACTGAGGGCGGCTGAGTCAGCCCTGCCTGGGCCACAGACACTGTAGGGCACAGAGAGGAGTGTGAGGGCAGGATCCCAGCTCACTGTGAAGGAGGGTGGGGGCGTGGGGCAGAGCTGGGGGTGGATCTCCATCCCGAGGGTAAGTCACTCTCACCTGTGTGGGGAGTGAGGAGGTGAGGAGGAGAGGAGCCCAGGGCACGGGAGAGACCCAGACTCTGAGCCCTAGAGCTGTGCTGTGGAGACGGAGCTGCCCTAAGTCTCTCTGGATCTCCTGAAACTTTCATCGGGGGTGGAGTGGATACACTCAAATCAGCCCTTGCTCTCTGTCTGCCTCTGGCCTCCCTGCCCTGGTCCTCACAGGGAGATGGAGGTAGAGGAGGGATGAGCTGACCCAGGGGGTGGAGGCCCTGGCTCTTGATGACCCTGGGTCCTGGAGGTCAGCACAGCCCAGTGAGCACACTGATGGCTGAACCCCTGGAGCCCTGGGTGGCTTCCCAGCTGGGAGGGGCCATCTCAGGATTGTCCCACACTGTCCCACATGCCCTCAGACCCCACCCCACCCGGCCTCTCTGACACACCTGGGCCCTCCGGTTAGAGGAGGACTGTTGTCCCGATGCTCTTCATGAAGCTGCTCCTGGTGTCAGAGAGGGACCTGGGCAGCTGGGATTCTAGACACCGGGGGTGTGGGTTGAGGGATGTCCCCGTCACTACAAAGAGGCCACAGCAGCTTGCCTTTCAGCTGCATCAGCAGAGTATGCACAGAATTTTATTAGATCATCGATTATAAGTCCAAAAATGGAGAATATTTTCTCTTTCAGTTTTTCATGAGAATTAGATCCCAACAATTTAATACACTTATTTTCCTAACACTGTCATCACCAGGAGCTTGGGATCGTGTGAGATCCGTGTTGGCTCCAGCGCAGTCTCTAGGTCCTTCTTGTTTCTGACATGACTGGAGTCAGCCTCCCTCTGTCCCCATCACTGTCTCTCTGGAGAGACTGGGTGCCCTGGAAAAGGAGCTCCTGCCTGTGTGGACATGAGCAGGCAGAGGGTGCATCGATGGGAATGGCTCAGTCTACAGGGGATCAGAGGAACGGACATGCTCAGATCGACAGACCCATGTAGGGGGCTCAGACCCTCAGATGCTGGTGACAGAGGTGACGTCAATCACAGAGGAGTGAAGGTGTGATCAGGGGCCCCAGGGGGGTGGTTTATGTCTCACTTCCTCGTGGGCACACAGCACTGAGTACACTGAGGTCTCTGTCATATGTGTGACAGTAACAATCACCTCGTCCTCAGGCTGGAGCCCACAGATGGTCAAAGAGACCATGTTGCCTGACTTGGAGACAGAGAATCATCTGGAATCTCTCAGGGCCTGGTACTTCCAAGAGTCAGAGTTTTGGGGCAGCACCACTGACAGCTGGAACCAACACACACTATGGGATCCAATGTTGCTGTTCCCGGAGCAGGAGATGGTGACCTCCTGGTCCAGGGTCCCTGACACCGAGGATGGCTGGGTCAGCAAAGACCGTGCCCAGGACCCTGAAATGAGGGACACAGAGTCACAGAGGTGGAGAGTCAGGGCCCTTCCCACACCCCAGGCTGGACACCAAGGGGAAGGAAACGTCCCTGTATCCTCCTAGGGACCCGACCTGACCCCAGAGTCCAGTCACCTGTGAGTGAGTGAGGAGGGTGAGGAGAGGGGTCTGGACCATGACAGAGACACCCCAGAGCTCTCTCTCCCTCCCCCAGATGACACAGGGCTGCCCAATTATCTATCCCTCATCCCTTCCCTCACTCTGATGGGAGCAAGAGCCCTTCATCCAAATTGTTTCCCCTTCTCCTCCCCTCACCTCTCCCAGCCTGTCTGTGAACCAAGATTCAATCCCCTTTGCCTTGGAGTTTATCATTGGATGACATGGAACTGGTAACTTATGATATGGGCTCTTCTGGGACCTTGGGAGGAAGGATCTGCTGGGGCCCAGGGGTCACTGAGCAGAGGGCACCAGCTAAGCAGCCAGGTGCTTGGGTCACAGCTCTCTCTCATCACATGTGGTTCAGACACATGCCCACCGCGCCCCCTGCTGGCCCTGGTGCGCTTTGCACCATGTCAGAATACACTGTCAGCATCCCAACTGCAGGAGGGCAGGGCCTCCCTAAGCATTGCCTTCTCCACAGTCCCCTCCTCACAAAGGGGTGGGACCCTCACCCAGGCCTTCACTGGGCTGCAACCTCCTCCCCACACTGACTCCTCAGTTTCATAGAGAGGCCTCCTCACATGGTGGGCTCACTGATGCCCCTTCAGTTGTTACACAGTGGAGCGCAGGGCCCTGAGAACTGGCCCCAGAGGGACAATTTGTGCTGCTTTCTCACAGCAGAAGGACAAAGGCCCTGAGACCAGCCACGTCTCACTGTTTGGGAAGGTGGAGGCACTCCCCCTCTCTCTGACCCCACTTTCCACTGAGGCAGGTGCAGGCCCCTGGACCCTCCCCCTTCATGCCTCTCATGTCCCCCCTGGTGGGGATGGGGGTCCATCAACAGGAACAAGGCAGGGAGGTATTGAGAAGAGGCTGTTCTTCATCCTCAGAAAGACAGAGGTCGGCTGCTCTGGGACCCACCTCTCAGCACAGCTGTCCAGGATGACGCTGGGGCTGCAGCCCTGGGACCTAAGGGGATGGGGCTCCACGAAGAGGGCAGCGTCCCCAGGGTGAAACTGAGACCCTTGTAGGAGGGAGAGACTGAGGAGTGAAGGGGGCTTAAGGATTGAGACCCCAGGAGACAAGGAAAGCAGACTTTGAGTGACTGAGCCATGGCTGAGTGACAGGAGAAGGGAAGTTTCACACCATCCTCTGGCCCACAGGGACCCTCACATCAGAAGATGACAATGACCACACATTAGAGCGGATGGAGCTGAGGTGATGGGCTACTTTGAGCAGGGGTCATGCTAGAGGTCCGGGGACCTGCACAGCTGCCTCTATTTATCCCCACCAGGCACCTTCTTAAGGAAACATTCAGAAAGGTGTATTTTGCCTACTCTTTTCCTTTTATTTCTTTCTCTCTCCCTTCCACACACACACACACACACACACACACACACAAATATAGGTAGAAATGTGTCGTGAATCAGCCATGATGGGCATTCGTACTGAAGAATTTCGTACCATGAAAGAGACCAACTTTGCTTTAAACTTGGCTACTCTCTCACTTTTGTCCTAAAATTTTTACCTGTTCTGTGTATTTTGTGTATCATCACTTCTCTTCCTATGTATAGTTTTCGTGAAAAAATAATAAACGTGTGTGATTGAGCATCAATTTATTAACTAGAACACAGCTTTAATCTTACTCTTTTTTGTATCTAAAATACTCCATTTACAAAATAATTATGTAATTTTTTACCCAACCTGTTCACTCTAACAGAACTGTACTAGTGAAAATATTGTGATATTTCTTTACTAATTTCTCAGTGAATAATTTAGCCTTTCACAGTGACAATGAACACAAATTTCTCAGTGAATTCATAGAGATAGGAAGTTCACTAAATACATAGTCTCCGTTGCATAGAGAGAAAAAGTAGGTAATATATAGAGATGACTAGAGAAGAATTTACATAATTTGATAACTCAGATAAATATGGCTTTTCAAATGGAATTTCCAATGATTCTATTTCCAAATGTGTGGAGGTATAATTAACAAGTAAATATTGTATTATATTTAAGGTGTGAAATGTGTGATTTAATACATATATACACACACATTTTCAAATGATTACCACAATAAGTTAATTAACACATCCATCACCTTTTTGTATTTGGTGAGAATACTTAAGATCTACTCTCTTAACAAGTTTAAAGTGTTCAACAATGTATTATTAACTATAGTCACCATGCTATATATTAGAGCCTCAGAAATTATTCATCTTTTTTTTTTTGAGGAAGATTATCCCTGAGCTAACATCTGCCGCCAATCCTCCTCTTTTTGCGGAGGAAGATTGGCCCTGAGCTAACATCCGTGCCCATCTTCCTCTACTTTATATGTAGAAGGCCTGCCATAGCACGGCTTGACAAGTGATGCGTAGGTCCGTGCCTGGGATCCGAAACAGCAAACCCTGGGACACTGAAGCGGAGTGCATGAACTTAAATGCTGTGCCACTGGGCCAGCCCCAGCAATTATTCATATTAATACTGAAAATGTATACCATTTGCTACTTTTCATTTAAATAGGAACAAATTTTATGTTCTTTGTCCTAGAAATGTCAGGTGACATCTCAGAAATGGTAGAAATGGGTGGGTTGGTATTTCAAATAAAAAAAAATGTACTGTATTTATTTCCATCACGTCAGCTTTTAGGCCTCTCACTCTGAAATTTTCACTCTCCACTATAGTTGGGGTGCAGGTCTTTTTCCTACATATAGCTCGTTTCCAGAAACAGAGAACAATTATTGTGACACTCTATTCAATTTTTCAAACAAACTATTTACTCTTCAATGATGCACTACAAGATATAAAAACACACTTATATAGAGAACACCAGGTGGGCGCCACAGTGTGGGGCATATGTTCACTCTGAAAATCCTATGATGACCCATCTCAGTGGTTCTGTGCTGATGGACACCTTGTCCTCCATTTTGTCACTCTGTCAGTGGGGAGGTCAGATTTGATGGCAGGTGAACAGTTCTTAGCTTTATACCAAGAGTCCTCCAAGATGGGAAACCAGCACTGCTGCTCTAGAAGTATGTTCACAAGGATTCTGTGAATGTGGTGACAACAAATGGGCTGTCTAACTCTTCTCAGAATATTTGACACTACTTTTCATGTCCCCTTCTCCAATACATTATGCAGAGTTATAAATGCATCTTATAATTTTCTTTTATTCCTCAGTTTATATTTTTGAAACTTCATTCAAATTGGTTGTGTTAAATTGTGTATCCATTTAGAAAAATGTACAATTTCCTAATTCCAATCTTGAACACTCTCCTCCAGAGAATATAAACAGTGAGAACACACCCAGCCCAAAATACCTGAATTCAACACACAGAGGAGCTGGAGCCAAGAATCAGGTGCTGTATTTCCTGGGGAAGAGTGACAGGCAGGGTTCCCACTGTAGGGGAGGATGACAATTCCTCTACCCTCTACGTCCTTCTGGTTAGTCTAAGAATTAAGTTGACATGAGACAGGATAACAGGAGAAAAATCAAAGTACAATAACATGTACACATGAAATAAATGCAGGAAAACCGAGTAACTCACCAAAATGGCCAAAGCCAGCACCTTAAATACCATCTTCAATGAAATAAGATATAGATAAAGAAAACACAAACCAATAAACAAAACAACACAAAAATATCCCTAATAAATATTTACACAAAAGTCCAACCTCCCCCCAAAAAAACATACCAGCAAACCAAATTCAACTGTACCTTAAAAAATTTATACATTATGAACAAGTAAGATATTTGCTAGAATGCAAGGATGGTTTAACATAAGAAAATCAATCAGTGTAATATAGTACATTAACAGTATGAAGGACAAAAAACACATGATCCTCTCAATTGATGTATAAGAAGCATTCAACAAGTTTCAACACTCTTTCATGATAAAAACAAGACCAAAAAATTCAACCAACTCAAAATAGAAGGGCCCTACCTCAAGATAATAAAGGTCATATATGGCAGAATCACAGCTAACATTGTACCAGATGATGAAAAGCTGAAAGTTTTTCCTCTAAGATCAGAAAGAACACAAGGATGCCCACTCTCACCACTTCTACTGACTATACCACTGGAAGTCCTGGCTAGAGCAATTAGGCAAGAAGAAGAAATAAAAGACATCCAAATCAGAAAGGAACAGTTAAAACTGTCTCTGCAGATGATAGGATATTATATATAGATAACTCTAAAGACTCCACCAAAACCTGTTAGAATAAACAAACAAATTTAGAACATTTTCAGAATACAAAAACAAAATACAAAAGTCAGTTGTGCTTCCACACACTAACAACACACTACCTGCAAAAGAAATTTGGAAAACAATCCCATTTACAATGACATCAAAATGAATAAAATGCTTAGAAATAAATTTAACCAAGGAACTGAAACATCTGCACAGTGACAACTAAAGAACATTGATGAAATAAATTGAAAAAGACACAAATCAACAGAAAGATATCCAATGTCCATTGGAAAAATTAGTATTGGTAAAACATCTATACTACCTAAGGTGTTATATAGACTCAGTGCAATTACTTTCAAAATCCAAATGCTATCTGATACAGAAAGAAAAATATTTGACCATAAACTTTACATGGAACCACGAAATACCTCAAACAGAAAAAAACAATGTTGAGAAAGAACAAAGCTGGAGGTCTCATAATTCCTGATTTCAAAACATATTGCAAAGCTACAATAGTCAATGAAGTATTACACTGGAAGAAAGACAGACATCTATACAAATGAAACAGAATAGAGAGCCCAGAAATAAAGTCACGCATAGATGGTCAACTGATCTTCAACAAGGTTGCCAAGAATACACAATGGAGAAACGATAGCTCTCCAAAAAAGGTTTGCAGAAAACTGAATATGCATATTCAAAAGAATAAAACTGAGGAGTCTGATCTAACACCATACACAGAAATGATTTCCAAGTGGATTAGAATTAAACATAATAGTGGAGACTGTAAAAGTGTTAGAAGAAAACAGAATAAAAGGATAATGACATTGGTGTTGGCAATGATTTCTTGGGCATGACATCAAATCACAGGACACAAAAACAAAAATTAGAAAAGGGAGGTCACAATTATCTGAAAATATACACAGCAAAGGAAACAGCAAGTGAAAAGACAACTTATAGAATGGGAAAAGAATATTTGTAAGCTATATATCTGATATGAGGTTATTATAAAAAATACATAAAAGAACACCTATGACATAACAGAAAAAGTCAAATAACCTGATTGAAAAATGGGTAAATGTTTGATGTAAAGTGATGCAGCCACTGTGGAAAATAGTACAGGGTTTCCTCAAAAACCAAAAGTACAACTACTATATGATGCCGCTCTCCCACTTCTGGGTACTTATCTAAAAAATTGAAATCAGGATCACAAAGAGAAAATTTCACTCCTGTGTTCATTGCAGCATTACGCACAATATTCATGAGGTAGAAACAATGTAAATGTCCTCTGACAAATGAAACAGTAAGGAAAAAATAATATATACATGCAATGGAATATAATTCAGTGAGGAACCAAAAAAACAAAAAGGAAATCCTGCCATATGCTACAACATGAATGAACCTCAAGGGGCATTATGCTAAGTGAAATAAGCCAGACACAGAAGGACAAATACTGTAATACGGCACGGTTCCAGTTATACGAGATTTCTAAAATAGTCAAACTCATCCAAATGCTGCAGGAGCAGCAACGGTACTCATGTCTTAGCCCTTGCCCTTTCTCCAGCAGTGGCAAATGGCACCTGAGACCTGAGGCTTCAGGAGCCACAGCAGAACCCACGACCCAGCCCCCAGTGGTGGCACTCCTGACACACACTCTACCAGCAGCAGGGAATGTCTACAAGACCCTGGTCACCCAGCAGTGACAGTGACACCTGTGAACCTACTGCTCCTGGCAGCAATGCTGCCATAAAACCTGGGAGCAGCAGCACAAGTGAAGCACAGGGCAGCCTCACCCAAGCCCAGGGAGAGCCAGTGGGAAAATATGACACTCAGGAGACTCCAAATGCAGAGGAAGTGTTTGCAGGCTGGTCACCCTGATGGTGACACCTGAGAATGCAGGAACATCATAAACATCAAGGCACCAACAACCTTGGAATCACAAGCAGCACAGGGACGGTACTGACAATGCCTCTGCAGTGGCAGTGGATGGTGAAGTGTGCAGGCTCTCAAAAACATGCAGAAGCAGCCTAGAATCAAAGTACCCAAAGTCTTACCCAAATAAGAAAGGTGTTTACTGCCACAAATGCACTGGCAGAGAATCAACTCATCAAGCACCATGAAGAACTACAGTAACAAGGCAGAATAAAAAGGAAATGAGAAGTCTCTAGAAATCAAACTGGAAGTCATGGAAGACTGCCATCTGACTGACAGGGAACTCAAATAGCTGTCATGAAGACACTCAATGAGCTAGAAGAAAACTCAGACAATTCAATGAGCTCAGAAATAAAATTAATGAAGAGAAGGAGTACATCATCAAAGAGACTCAAACTTTCAAGAAACAAACAAACAGAAATTCAGGAGAAGAACATGATAAATGAGATGAAAAATAAAGTAGAAAGCACTGGAAATACAGCAGCCCATATCAAAGAGAGAAGTAGCAAACTCAAAGATAGAGACGTAGAAATGATTCAGGTAGAAGAGGAGAGAGAACTAACATTTTTTAAAAAATAAAGAAATTCTATGAGGAATATATGAGTCAATTAGGAAAAGCAACATAAGGATAACAGGTATCCCAGAAGGAGAAGAGAATGAGAAAGGAGCAGAGAGCTTAGTCAAAGAAACAATAGCTGAGAATTTCCCAATCCTGAGGAAAGAACTGGATATACCAGTACATGAAAGAAATAGAACTCCTAATTATCTCAATGCAAAAAGACCTCTCCAAGGCATGTAACATTAAAACTGTCAAAAGTCAATGATGAGAAAGAATATTGAGGGTGGCCAGAGAGATGAAAATAATTTACAAAGGGAACCCCCATGAAGCTATCAACAAATTCTTCAGCAGAAACTCTACAGGCTAGGAGAGAGTGGAATGATATATTCAAAATATTGAAAGACAAACACTATCAGCCAAAAATACTCTATCCAGCAAAGTTCTCCTTCAGATATAAAGGAGAAACAAAGGCTTTCACAAACAAATCTGAGAGAGTTTATCACCAGTAGACCTCCCTTACAAGAAAAGTTCAAAGGAGCATCGTACCTGAAACTAAAAGGAAAAGGTTGACAAGATTTCAGCTTGGTGATAAAGACACAGACAGAATCAGAAAATTGCAACTCTATATCATACTAAGTAAACAGTTATACCATAAAGGCTAAATGGGAAAAAAAACACATCAAAAATAACTATAACCACTTTAATATAACAAACTCACCACACATAAAGGATAATTTGTGACAATAAAAACATAGAACAGGATGAAGAAAAGGATAGTATCTTCATAGGCTAATGGAGATAAAGTGCTATCAGGAGAAAAAGGACCTCTCATCTAGGAGATCTTTTATACAAACCTTATGTTAACCACAAAACTGGAAAATCAGAGCAGAGTCATAAATCATAAATAAAAAGGAAAATGAGAAAAACATCACAAAAACCCAGCAGACTGAAACTGCAGACAGAATTACAAGGAAAAAGAAACAAGGAAACACAGAACAACCAGATAACAATAGATAAAATAGCAGTATTAAACCCTCGCATATCAATAATCACTCTAAATGGGAATAGATTGAATTCATCAATCAAAAGACACAGAGTGGCTGGATAGATTAAAAGACAAGACCCAATAATATGCTGCCTCCAAGAGAGCTAAGTCAGGTCTAAAGACACACAAAGGCTCAGAATGAATGGATGGAAGATAATACTCCAAGCAAATAGCAACTGAAAGACAGTAGGTGTCACCACACTTATATTAGACGAAATAGACTTCAAGCCAAAAAAGATAGCAAGAGACAAAGGTGAGCATTCTATAATGATAAAAGGGACATTCCACCCAGAAGACATGACATATTCATATGTATGCATCAAACATAGGAGCACCAAACGATATAAAGGAACTATTAGCAGAAGTAAAGAGAGAAATTGACAGCAACAGAATAATAGTAGGGAACTTTAACACCCTACTTACAATAATGGATAGATCATCCAGACAGAAAGTCAACAAGGAAACATTGGCATTAAAGCAAACACTAGACCAGATGGACTTTCTCTCTCTCTATATATAATATTCTACTGTAAAGTACCAGCATAGATATTCTAAACATTCTTCTCAAGTGCACATGGAACATTCTCAAAGATAGACCATATGTTGGAAAAGAAAATAAGCATCAATAAATTTAAGAAGATTGAAATCATATCAAGCATCTTTTCTGACCACAGTGGTGTGAAATTAGAAATCAACTAGGAGAAGAAAACTAGAAAACTCACAAATACATGGAGACTAAACTACATGCTACTGAACAACTATTGGATCAATGAAGAAATCAAAGGAGAAATAAAAAAAACACCCGGAGACAAATGAAATTGAAAACACAACATACGAAAACTTACAGGATGCAGTAAAAGCAGTATGGAGAAAAAACAGGAAAAATCTCAAATAAATAATCTAACTCTACCTAAAAGAAGTAGGAGAAAAAAGACAAATAAGCCCAAAGTCAGCAGAAGGAAGGAAATAATAAAAATCAGATCAGACATAAATGAAATATAGACTAAAAAAAGAAAAGAAAGGATCCATGAAAATAAGAGCTGCTTCTTCAAAAAGAAAAACAAAATTGACAAACCCTTAGCAAGACTCACAAATAAAAAAAGAATGTTCAAATAAAATGAGAAATGAAAGAAGAGAAATTACAACAGATACTACAGAAATAGAAAAGATTATTTGAAAATACTAAGAAAAGCCATATGCCAAAATATTGAATAACCCAGAAGAATAAGATAAATTCTTAGAATCATATAACCTCCTGCAGCTGAATCAAGAAGAAATAAAGAGCCTGAATAGATCAGTCACTAGTAAGAAAGCTAAAACAGTAAGACACACCTCCCAGAAAACAAAAGTCCAGGACCAAATGGCTTCTCTGGTGAATTCTACCAAACTTTCAAAGACTTAATATTTATCCTTATGAAATTCTTCCAAAAAGTTGAAGAGGATGGGACACTCCCTAACTCAGTTTATGAGGCCAACATTACCCTAAAACTAAAGCCAGATAAGGACAATGCGAAAAAGGAAAGTTACAGACTGATATTGCTGATGAACACAGACGCAAAAATCCCTAACAAAATATTAGCAAATCAAATACAACAATACATTAAAAGAATCGTACACCATGATGAATTGGGATTTATTCCAGGGATGCAGGGATGGTTCAACATCATCCACAAAACAATCAATGTGAGACACCACATTAACAAAATGAAGAATAAAAAACTCATGAACATCTCAATAGATGCAGAGAAAGCACTTGTCAAGATCCAATATCCAATTATGATAATGACTCTCAATAAAGTAGGAATAGAAGGAAAGTACCTGAATGTAAAAAAGGCCATATACCACAAACCCTCAGCCAACATCACACTCAATGGTGAAAAAGTGAAAGCTATTCCTCTAAAGACAGGAATGAGACAAGGATGTACACTCTCACCATTATATTCCACATAGTATTAGAAGTCCTAGCCAGAGAATTTAGGCAATAAAAAGAAATAAAAAGGATCTGAATTGGAAAGGAAGAAGTTAAACTGTCACTAGTTTTGGATGGCATGATTTTCTATGTAGAAAACCCTAAAGAATTAACCAAAAACTACTAGAAATAATTAATGAATACAGTAAAGTTTCAGGGTACAAAATCAACATATGAAAATCAGTTGTATTTCTATACACTAACAAGGAACTAGCAGAGAGAGAAATCAAAAATAAAAATCCATTTACAGTCTCAAAAAAGTGAATAAAATACCTACGAATAAATTTAACCAAGGAGGTCAAAGACCCATACACTGAAAAATATGACACTATTGAAAGAAATTGAAGAAGACATAAAGAAATGGAAAGCTATTCCACGTACATGTACTGGAAGAATAAACATAGTTCAAATGTCTTTATTACATAAAGCAATCTGCAGAATCAATGCACTGTGAATGAGAATCTCAACAACATTTTTCATGGAAATACAATGATGAATCCTAAAATTTATATGGAACAACACAAAACTCTGAATAGCCAAAGGAATCCTGAGAGAAAAGAACAAAGCTGGAGGTATCACACTTCCTGAATTCAAAATAGACTACAAAGCTACAGTAATCAAAACAGCATGGTAGTGGCAGAAAAACAGACACTCAGATCAATGGAACAGAATTGAGAGCCCAGAAATAAACCACGCATCCATGGGCAGCTAATTTCCGACAAAGGAACCAAGAACGTACAAGAGAGAAAGGAAAGTCTTCAAAAAATGGTGTTGTGAAAATTGGACAGTCACATGGAAAAGAATGAAAGTAGACCATTATCTTACACCATACACAAAAATTAACTCAAAATGGATTAAAGACTTGAATGTAAGATCTGAAATCATAAAAGTCCTAGAAGAAAACACAAGCAATATACTCTTAAATGTCAGCTTTAGTATCTTTTTGAATATCATGCACCCTTAGGCAAGAGTAACAAAAGGAAAAATAAACACATGGGACTACATCAAACTAAAAAGCTTCTGCATAGCAAAGGAAACCATCAACAAAATGCAAAGACAAACTAAGTTAGGAGAAGATGTTTGCATTAATATTTGGATTAGTATCCAAAATACATAAAGAATTCATACAACTCAACATCAACAGTAAAACCCAATTAAATAATGGGCAGAAGATCTGAACAGACATTTTTCCAAAGAAGATATACAGATGAACAACAGGCACTTGAAAAGATTAGGGAAATGCAAATCAAAGCTACAGTGAGATACCCCCTCACACCCAAGCAGAATGGCTATTCAAACAGACAAGAAATAGCAAGTGTGTTTTAGGACGTGGAGAAAGGAGAACCTCATATACTGCTGGTGGGATGTTAACTGTTGTAGCCACTTTGGAAAACAGGATGGAGATGCCTCAAAAACTAATACTTGAACTACCATATGAAAGAAAGAAAGATGGAATCCTTTCTCCCCCAATCCTAACTCCCTATGGCTTTTCATCCCAGATAGCCAATTTCTTTGCAAACTTATTAAGACTTAAAAGAAATTACACTGTTTAAATCTCCACGATAAACTTCCTGGGAGGCATAATGGATCTAGAAAGGAGATCCTCTCTGCCCCAAATGATCGCAGGAAAGCGGGAAGGAGCATTTTGAGGACAAGCTGGCACAAAAAGCACGGCTCTCCACTCCTAATCATCTGTTTTCATTATGGTAAAATATGTATAACCCAAAATTTACCGTTCCGACCGTCTTTAAGTGTGCACGCAGCGGCATTAAGTCCATCCGCAATGCTGTGCAGCCATGACCACTACCCTTTTCCAGAACATTCCCCATCTCATACAAACCCTGTTCCCATTGAACATGAACGCCCAGCCCCCCCCTCAGGCCCTGGGACCCTCGGGTCCGCTCTCTGACCGTTGATCCGCCTGCTCCAGCTTCTCACGTCAGTGACATCCGCCCTTCAGTTCCACCCTCTCAACCACCACATCTATGGTTTGTAGTTTTCTCTCAAAACTGCCCCAAATGACACCGACAGGAAATGCAACTGCAAAACAGTGATTTTCCGTGATCGCTATCACATCAATCGATGATAAAGCCGTTGACAAACTACTTTCTGCAGTTTTTGAAATTTCAATATTACCCAAAAGACCTAAATGACGAGGCTGTTTAGAGTTGAAATCCTGCACAATTCGCCCAATTTTACCCTCGTGCTTCCCAAAGCCTCAAGTTAAATGAGCCAAACCCACTGACTCCGGGCTCAGGAGCCACTCGGACGCCCTGAGCCCCGCCCTGTGCCCCCTCGGCCGGACCTGGAGCCCTCGGTCCCTGAGGACAAACCTGCACATCCTCCTCAGGGGGCACGCGGGGCGGCCACACCTTCCAGTCAGTCAGCGCGTTCAGGACGAGGAGCGCGAGCGGAGTCTGGTCCCTGCTCAGCGCCCGCGACTGTCACCTGCCACACACGACCGGGGTCGGCGCCCTCACCGGGGTCCAGGCTCTGAGGGGCCGCTGCCGCCAACGTCCCCGCTGCCAAGTCCGCTGACGCCCAACTGCCGCCGCCGCCGCCGGCTCTGAGGGCCCTGGGGGAGGGGCTGGCCGCTGCGGCCCCGCCTCCAAGCGCCGACCACGCCCCTGACACGCCCACCGCGGACTTCCGGCTGGCGGGGGAATCCGCTTCTCACCTCAGGGCCAGTTCCTTTAGCGCCCTCTCTGGTCGCGGTGAGTAATGCAGGAGGGCTGTGCAGGGCTGCGTGATGGACATCCAAAATGCCGCCAACCACGCCTACCGTGTGCTCTTGATCTGCGTCTATCCTTCTACCAAAACCATTCAGCTCTGAACGCTCTAACTTTGACTTTTACAAGCTTGTGGCCTTATTTCTCCCACTTTATTCTCTTATTTAAGTGTTTTAGCTATGCGTGCTCCTTAGCTTTTCCATACACATTTTGGCATAATTTTTTCTGTATCTACAAAATGTCTTGTTGAGATTTTGATGGGAATTATATTAAATACATATATCAATTTAAAAGAAAATTGACTTCTTTACAATACTAAATTTTCCGACTCACGAATGTACTGCATCTCTCCATTTATTTAGATCGACTTTTTTTGATTAATTTCATCTGCATTTGAAAGTTCTCAGAATCCAAGATCTGTACAAGACTTCTACAAATTTTTTGTGTATTTCTTAGAATTACACTTAAGTTTTTCATCTTTGAAGAATAGTAACTGATTATATACTTTAAATTTCTGCCAATGCTGTCATTGCTAGTATACTGAAATACAAATGATTTTTGTATACTAATTTTGTGGCCTCCAAATTTGGTGAAGCCACTTATTACTTATAGAAATTTTCATTTGTAGATTCCGTGGAAATTTCTATGGAAACAGTCATGTCCTTTGCAAAAAAGGCATGGTTGCATTTCTTCTTTTTCTATATGTATGTCTTTTCTTTCCTTGTCTCATTGCACTCACTGGAACTTCCAGTATGATATTAAATAAGAGTAGTGAGGATGGGCCTCCTTGCCTTGTTCTCAGTGATAGCAGGAAAGTGTTAAATATTTCCTTCTTAGGGATACTGATAGCTGTAGGTTTTTGTGGATCAATTTTATCAGGGTGAGGCTGTTCTTTATGCCTAACATACTGAGATTTTTTTAATCATGTGTTAAATTTTGTCAAATTGTTTTATATATTGATTGATATGATCATGTGATTTTTCTTCTTTAATCTTTTCATATGGTTAATTACGTTGATTGATTTTTCATATTGAGCTAGGCTTGCATCCCTGCAGTAATACACAGTTGGACATGCTATATAATTCATTTTATATATTGCAAAATATAATTTGATAATATATTAGGGAATTTTATGTCTATAATTGTGAGGGATATTGGTCTATATATTTTTGTGCATTTTAAATTAATATGTCTTCTATGTTGTTGGATTTAGTGTCTATGAATGTTGCTTGGATCTTATCAGTTCATCACGTTGAGTTCTCTTATATTCTTGCTGACTTTCTGTTGAGTTTTTTATCAGATGTTAAGAAGGCTTTATTGAAGTCATAAGGTGTATTTGTGGATCTACTTCTCCTTTCACTGATATCAGTTTTGCTTCACATATTTTGCATCTCCTTGCTGAGACTTTCAATTATTCCATTTATTTCAAGTTTATTCATATGTGTTTAATTTATTTTGCTAATAGTTGCTTTTAATCATTGTCAGATAGGTAATTCTAACATTTTTGTCATGTCTGTGTTGGCATCTATTGTTTGTCTTTCTTCACTGTGTGATGTTTTCCTGATTCTTAGTATGAAGAATTATTTTCAATTGAAAGCTGAACATTTTGGGGATTGTATTATGAGACTTTGGGTAGTATTTAAACTTTTTGTCTTAGCTGGCTTTCTGTTACATCACTCCAGCAGGGGAGAAGAGGTGAGCAACACTTCATTCCTTCCAGGTGTGGGGAAATGTTCAGACTCCCCATTGCAGGTGGAGATCTTTTCCCTGCTGGGAGGGGGTAGGAGTGCAGACTTCCCACCAAGCCTCCACAGATACTCCCTGGATGGGAGAGGTAGGAGTGTCTCCTTATTGATGCAAATATGCCTACACTGACTCCAGGAGGGCAGGCCAGCTCATTACCACATGGTAGTGATAAAGGTCCCCACTCTGCTCTTGGCCTGCTCTGTGTCTACCTCTGTGGGTATGTGGAGGAGCACCCACCCCTTCACTGCTGGGTGGAGAGTGGAAATCCAGCACCCACAAGCTCTCTACTGATGCCACAGGGAGAGGGCTGCGTTACCACCTGACATTCCTCCCATTGAAACCTGGGGTCTAGGTACCTCCCTCTACCCAGAGCTGACTCTAGTGCTCCTTGTCACTGACCAATATCTTGGAAATGACATTGTGTCATGCTTAAAGTTTTGTTTGAAATGACCATGAGACTCTGTCTGGTCACTCAGGTCACTCCCCTGTGGAACCCTCATCTGAATGCCCTAGGACTGCCCTGCTGCGAGGAAGCCCAGGTCACTTGGGGAGGTCTCACGTAGGTCCTCTAGCCAAATTCAGCATCAACTACACACATGGGAGTGAAGTCACCTCCCCTGGATTCCAACCCCTAGTTTTCCAGTCAGGCCCAGCCAGGGGGTCTTCTCTGCTGAGGCCCCAACATCATAGAGTAAAAAGAAGCCATCCCCACTATGTCTTGTCTGAATTCCTATCTTGTGTCCATGAGCAAAATTAAGTGGTGTTTTTATGCCAATATTTTGGGGAAATTTAAAAATTTTATCCTTGTTGATTTGTTTTGTACAGTAATAGCAATAAGAATAATGCTCTCATAGAAAACTCAAAATGTACAAAAGTGTGTGTATTAAAATCTGAGTTTCCTCCTTCCTTCCTGACAGCCTTCCAGCTTCTGCCACTAGAAGAAACATGGTTAAATTTCCAATTTACTTCTGGATTTATTAATTGAACAATCATTAGCACCGACTCTGTAACAGGCATTTTTCTAAGGACTTCACAACACTGCATTTTATAATGATTTCTTAGAGATGACACCAAATGCGCAGACAACAAAATATATTTGCAAACTGGATTCACGATGTTTTTGTAAAATGTGCATCAAAGACACTATCAACAGATTAAAAGGAAATCCACAAAATGTGAGAAAATATTTGCAAGTCATATACTTAATAAGGGATTATTATCCAGAAAATGTATGGAACCCTTAAAACTCAACAACAAAAAACACAGACAACCCAATTCAAAATTAGGCAAAGGATTTGAATACAAATTTCTCCAGTATAGATATTCAAATCACCACTCTCTTGCATGGATGGTTTAAAGAGCATTAGTGCTCAGCAGGGGCGGCTCCTAATCATGCTCTGTCCACTGTTAGTTGGCCGGTCATAGACAACCACAAAGTAAAACAAACACATGGCATAGAAAAGGAAGATTGTGAGGAAAATGTATGATTGATAGTGGTTGTTTTAAAATGTGTGTATTTCAGTATTTTCTAGTCTTCAATAATTGATTATTTTTATAACAAAAGATTAGTGAATACATAAAATTAAATGTTATGTCTGATATTGAATCCAGTTCCGTAATAATAGTTTGTGAATAATCAAGGGCAAATTCCTAATCAGCACATGATGAATGAAGTGGAAACGTATGTGGATCCTTGGAGACAGTCTTGGAAGACAATTCCGTTGGGCTTCAAAAAAGACAGAAAGGGACAGACTCTGTCATGGACTCATAGCATGTGTTTTAGTATTCACACGTTTGTAGATTGGTTATTTTATGTTGCTTTACTATGTCATCACCTAGAGTACCAAGGGCTCTATTCTCATTTCTTTCTTGTACCTCTCCTTGCCCTTTCTTCTTCCAACAAGTAGATGGTACAACAGCAGCTCAATCCGTGCCTGTGAACCAACCACATCCATAAACACTGGTCCTTGGTCTATGTCAAGTTCCCTGAGTAATTGATGAGCAGCGCCACCATTGAACTTACAGTTATTCTGTGTCTTTCTAGCTCCCCAAAAAGATCTTGTGGAGAATGTTCATCAATACAGGGCAGATGGGAGGTCCCATGCATTACCAAGCTAAGAGAGACTTTCTTTGCCTAAGGTAGAATTGTGATTTTCTTGGTTCCTTTCTTTTTCAATCAATTTCTGATATACACACCTAATCATACACATTACACAGTCCCTAATTTTGACTGCCTAAGAGTGTTTAGTCAAGGGGTTGAGGAGGAGGATCTTACAATTGACACCTGACTCAAGAATGGATACAAAATTGGTGGTATCAGATTAAAAATGTACATTACTGAGCCTTTTCTACAGTAGGGATTTTTCCTCTTCAGATTAAGAATTTTGTAACTGTCAACCAAAATGGCCCTGACAGGTACATTCTCCAAGACGAACTCCTGCCTTTTCCACAGGTGTTGTCTCCTCTAGCTTTTGTGGGCCTTGACATGACCACACTTTCCTATCTTATTTTTCAGTCACCAAGGCAGCAGAAAAGATATCTGTGAAAACAGTGCACAGAGAATCTGTTTCTCAGACTGTTTACTTTTTGTAATTGCAGGTGGCATCAAGAAAAAGACAAAATGGTATATACTGTAGATTCACTCTGATGAAAATGGTATATATTGTAAATTCACTGTCTGATGAAAAAATGTAAGAATTGTGGTGCTTACTTGCTGGCTTTTGTCTGGAGTGCCGCCCTGGCCCCAGCCACCTGTTGGGAATGATGCTTGCAGTTTTAGTCAAATAAGTTGATTTTCCAAGTAACAAAATTCCACCATGTTTCTACAATCCCTGGAGTATTCTTGTAGGGACAGAGGGATGGAGTGTCTGGGTGATCCTCTGTGACAGTCCTGGGGCTAGGTCACAGGCTATGGCTATGGAGGAGTTCCCAAGAGGAGATGGGACTTTCCTCTGCCATTGCAGGGTCTAGAGGAGGATGAGGAGATTGTAGAGAGTTCGTTGTAGAGATTTGTTGAGGAAGGAGCGAGCAGGGAAGGTGCACCCTCAGTGCTGGGGCAGCCACAGCTGATTCTCAGTCAGGCCTTTACACAGGCTGCACAGGGGCAACTCAGGTCAATAGTCAGCGGGATATTGGGGTCACACTCTTAATTCATTAATCCACCAAAGCAGCAGCTCAGACAGCCACTTTCCCAGTTAGTTTACGTTAACTGCTCATCCAGGGTTGGTCAGTTGACTGAAAGCTAGTTCTTGTCAGAACCGTCATGTGACAGTTGCCGTGGAATGTCTGGGCTTCTGAGGCAGTCAGAGAGCGAAACACATACTGGTCACTCAGGGTGGTCCCCTAACCATCAGGAAGGCTCACCAGGAGGCAGGTGACAGTGTGCGCATGCTGGGGAAGGATGAACACAAGTTTGAACATCCCATTTCCTTCTGAGGGGCTTCAATCCAGGTAAATTGCTTCACATTTGGATAAGGGATTGAAATGTGGAGGCAAGAGGCTGGATCATGGATTTAGCCCCCACCAACTTTTCTTTTGGTTTGGACACATCATCCAGGGCATCAACTTTTTCCCCACAGAAACCTGTCATCAGGTTGTTTTCAGGAAGAGAATGATGGAGGATCTTGATTCAGGCATCTGGGGTGTGATCTACTGGTCTCAGGTTTTCCGATTTCTGTACCCAGGGAACCAACTACATTCCTGCCTCAGATCTCTCATTCATCAGTGTTGTGACTCCGGACAGGTCACTTAACCACTCTAAATTTAATTGCCTTCAACTGCAAGAGGTGTGCTGTGTCCCCTGTTCTGCACCCCGCATAGGGTTACAATGGGGATCACAGGAGATGAAAACAGACATTCTCCATGAACTGTGGGCATCCCTCCCATGTAAAGGTTGGAGAATAAGCTTCCATCCTCCCCTGTTTCTGCAGCCATCCCCTCTCTGTAGTCAACCACCAGCAACATGTAGCTTATTCTTCAGACATTTAATAACTGAAGTCTTATTGAGCATTTGTGATGAATCAGTACTTGGTCTTAAAGCTTTACTTGTTTGTAATAATGATAGCCCTATAATATAATAGTAATAAATGGGCCCTTCAAGTTTTCATATGACAGCACAGAGAACTGAGACACAGAGCAGTTATGTAACTTTCCCAGGGTCATGTGACATCTAAGTGGGATTTGAACCCAGGTCATCAGGCACCTGCACCCATGCTCTCTGTCACTGTGCTCTGCTGCTTGTGTTGTCTCATCTAAATCAAAGTATTTTCCCACACAATCCAAGTGTTTTCAGTGAACATTAAACTGCGTGCTTTTCTGGAAGCACAACTTTAATGCAAAGTAGTTCTGTTGGGCAGCCTGTGAATAATGGTATCAAAAGTTTGAACTGAGAATACCTTATTCTTGACTTTCCTGTGGTCTTCTGCCAGCAGTATGTCAAAAGCTCTCTCTAGTGTGATTGCGTATCCCAGGATCTAACCTTATGGATACAAAGAGAAAATTGTACTTTGTTTAAGGAGAGATACAGCCCAATTCCAGCAGTGGGTCAGAACAATGGGCATCTTGTCACATGCCAGTGTGCACCACACACAGGACTCCATTGAAGGTGCTGTGGAAATTCAATGTGTAAGTTAATTTAAGGATAATCATCATAATTTTTCCATGTCCCTTTTTCAAGACAATACTTTAAAAATCCTAAGCCATGTCTTTCTTCATTTACATAGGAAAAGTTTAACTTACCAAGTCAATCAGTAGTGTTTCAACTACAGGAGTAAAGATGCATTTATTGTCCAAATTTGGCTCACGTTTAACAATGAACCATGTGTTGAACTAATATTTATATATCAGCTGCTCACTTAGCATTAGCCAAAATAGATCTCTCATGGAAATACTGCTGCCATATTATTCTTTAATTAGTAGACTTTACTATTTAAAACAGTTCTATATTAATAACAACAACAAAAATTGAGCAGATAATAAAGTTTTCATATCCTTCCGCCCACCTGCCAGTTCCTACTGTCATTAAAATCTTGCATTAATGTGGCGCATGGAACAATTAATGAACCAGTATTTACACATTGCTGTTAACTCAATTCCTTAGTTTACGTTAGGATTTATTCTTTTGCTGTACATTTGCACATTCTACATTCAAATATATCCTGTCTTATGTCACCATTACACTGTCATGGAGGCTGATTTAACTATCCTAACAATACCCTGTGCTTCACCTATCTTCCATAATTGATTAGGACAAAGACTTAGCCAATAATTACAACGGAATGTTTTAACCCAGAATTGAATCCAGTCACCTAAGAAAATATTGCGTGTAATCAAATGAAAAATCATATAGAAAAGAGGATAATTGCAGTGGTAAATATATGTACCTTTGGAGGGTGAAATTGTTTTGGGAGGTGACAATAAGATAGCACCAGCTCCGCAGGATTTCACAATAGGTGAGAGGAGTAATGGAAATGTGTAACCGAATCACTGCATGTAGTTTAGGATCATTTGTGACTATTTCACATTGCATTAGGCTGCTTTTTTCTACAAAGCCAAATACTTTTTTCTCATTTATTTTCTGCTCTTTTCATTTCTCTCTCCTTCTTCCACTAAGCAAGACTGGCCAATCTCAGTTCAGTCTATGCTTTTTAAAGAATCACATCTGTACACTCCAGCCACTTCTCTAAATAAAGCAAAGCTCCAAGAGTATTTCATGAGCAACACCACCGCTGAGGGACTGTTATTCTCTGAGCCTCCTGAACATCCTAAGACAACAAACGGAGGAGCTTCCTACTGGCAGGGCAGACAAACAGGCTCCATCAAGGCCAAAGTAAGGTTGTCTCTCATAGAAATATTGTCTTCTTGAATTTTTAGAAATTAGTTTCAAATTTGAAAATACGACAATATACATTAATTATGCTAGAATACATATCTTGGGAGAATAGAAGGGTAGAAGGTTATAAAACTCAATATTTACATTCCCCCAAAAATCCATATGCCAAAGCCCTAAACTCACATGTAAATGTATTAAGAGGTGAGTCTTTTGGAGGGAACCTTGGATGAGGTTATGAAGGTGGAGCCCTCATGGTGAGTTAAGATCCTCATAAGAAGAGCAAGAGAATAGAACTTCCCTTCTCCTTACTGTGTGAGAAAACAGATACAAGGGGGTGGTGTACAGGCCATGAAGAGGCCCTCCCCACACACCGAGTGCACGGGCACCTTGTTCTTTCCCATCCTCCTCTCCAGAACTATGAAGAATAAATGTCTGTTATTTAAGCCACCCCGTCCATGGTGTTTTGTTACAGCAGTCTGAACTGACGAACACAAACTCTTACAAACAGATGAGGGTTCAAGGGGGCATTTAAAAATGGCTGCATCACTGAACCATCCCTTATTGCCTAGTGGTTAACGTTCCCTGCCCACCTCTTCAGCAGCCTGGGTTCACTTCCTGGTCACGGAACCACACCACCTGTCTGCCGGTTGCCGTGCTTTGAGGGCGGTTCACATAGAAGAACTAGAATGACTTGCAACTATGATATACAACTATGAACTGGGGCTTTGGGGAGGAAGGAAAAGAAACGGCAGAATCAAGTTATAAACTGTGTGGAAGGGGGACTTATCCTTAGTAGCAATTTCTCTTTGGATTAAGAATTTTGTAATTGTAGACCAAAATGGACTTGAGAATTACAGCCCATAGGAAAAGCTAGTATTTTTCCATGTGTCCTATATGCTTCTGGTGCCCGTGGCTTGACTACTGCTTTCTTTCTGGTATTCTACACTCACTAAGAAGACACAAGATCTGATAAAACCTACAGAGTATGATCTGACCCTCAGTGTTTTCTTTTCTCTAATTGTAGGTGACCTCAATAACACGTGAAAATGGTCTGCATTCTGGAACACTCACATGCTGAGGAAAAAATTCAGATGAACAGAAAGGTGGGGCTTTCTTGCTGGCCTTAGTCTGGAGAGCCTCCATGATTCCAGCTTCCTGCTGGGAATGAGGATGGGGCGTGTGATGTAGGAACTGTTTTCCCAGGTAAAGAACTATGGCAACATTCTGCAGTCCCTGGAACAGCTGTGTTCCCTTCAGGGGTGTGGATTTGTGTGCATGGGGCCTTAAGGGTGCCTATGTGTGAGTCTGTGGGATGTTGTGAATGTGTCAGGAGTGCATATGACAGAGGTGAAGTTCTCATAGATACGTCCTAGTTACACAGCACAATTGTAAGTGCCACCGTCCTCAAAGAAAACCCCATAGCCACTGTATGATTTACATACCTTGACTTGCTCATCACTCACCACAGCCATATCTGTGGGTGTGTTTGCTGTTCCCACTCCTCAGAAAATGAGGTGCAGTGATGAGTGACCCAAGCTCTTGAGCTCCTGTGTGAAAGGGTCTAAGTGTGAATGCAGGGCTGTGGCCCCAATGTTGAAGCTCTGAACTACTGTATAGCTTTCATCACTCCACAATTGGATCATTAGTCCCAGTGCAAGGGTGTCCCAGCATCCATCCATGTTCCTGAATCACCTGGGCATACAGAGGTCTCAATCACTGTCCTTCATTATAAGGTAGCCTCTGTGGTCACATCACACAGATCATATATTGGTGCACATTACCACAAATGTTGGCATAGTAATTAGCAGGAAAAGCATGGAGAAAGCCCACATGCTTCTGGTCAGCCACAGATTCTGAGAGATCCAGACACCATGTAGAACAACCTCACCAACTTTTGTTGGTGTGGGGTCATTCCGCAGCATCTAGGCCAGAATAGATAAGAATATAGGTGATATTTCAATGGTATTTGATAAGATTATAAAAATCTGGCTAAGAAGTGTTCAAATTCTGTGAGCTATCACCCCTGGGAAGATTGACACATGAGAATAACAATACTACCTGGTTATTACCCTGGTGCCCGTCACTCATTGTAACTCTCTTGTATAGCTCGGTCAGAGAGCATCACTGCTCACCCAGCCCTCCTCTCTGTAATGAACTTGCCCACTCCTGGCTGGCTAGTGTGAACCTGGCTGGCTGCTGACCAATGTACACACACATATAGTTAGAGAAGCAAGACTGGAAGTGAAAATATCACATGCATGATAATGTTTAGTTGAAATGGTAGGACATCCATATTTTCAAAATTTCTAAAATTGATTATCTTTATGGCAAATATTTAGTGACTAAATAAAAGAAAAATTTTCCTGGAATTAGATCAGTCTCCCAGTGTAAGGTTGCTTTTCATCAATTGGAAAATCTCATACGACGGAGGGGAGATGCAGCATACATGGCTCCATGGAGGCTGAGATGGTTTGGAGGAAGTCAAGAAGCCAGTGGCAGTTAGCTGGATTGAAACATGGGAAAGAAGAGTGATGGGAATTCGTTTAATCATAGCATGTATTTAATTCCATTTGTAAGTGGAACACTGCACGTTGGTTTAAGCTGTCTTTAGCTCCAAAGCTGAGGATTCTGTGTCTCATTCTTCTCCTTTTCCTCTTCTCTTCTATGCTTCTCCTGCCAAAGAGGATGACCTAGCAGCAGCTTATTCTATGCTTGTTAATCAACCACATCCATACACTCTAGTTCTGTATCCATATCAAGCAGGGGTCCCTGAGTAATTCCTGAGCAACACCACCAATGACTGACAGTTAATCTGTGTCCTCCTCACTCCCCATGAGGGCCTTTTGGAGGAGCTTTCTCATGAGAGGTGGAGACCCGATCTAATGCCAAGGTAAGGCTGCCCATCTTTGTCTGAAATAGATATGGTGGCTTGTTAGTTTATTTCTCTTTCAATTGAACTCTTGTATGAATATCTGACAATGTACATGATAGAAGATACACACAGTTTCGTTGTTGGGGGTGAGTTGTCAACTGTGACTCTTTTATCAACTGATGCCTGATTCAAGAGGACATTCACAAATAAGATCACCAGCTGACAAACTGAGTGGTAGGGACTTGTCCTCAGCACAAATTTTCTTCCTGGGATTAAGAAATTTGCAATTGAAAACCAATAAATGGTAAATCATCCTGGAAAAGCCCATGCTTTTTTCACTGGTGTGTTCCACACTTGCTTTGGGATCTTTGACTAATGATGATTTCCCATCAGTTTTCTAGTCACCAAGAGGACAATTCCCATTGAGTGGAATCCTGGCATTGACCAGGTCAAAGAGAGAGTCCTGTTGGGGGTTTTTACATAAATTGATATTTATATATTGCAAATGCTTAAAAATATTTTATATGAGGTAAAATAAATATATATAGAAGCACCAAAATATGAGAGAACTTAATAAATGATTATAAGGCAGTCCCCTTAGTGACCACCACCAAGATCATTCCTTCTTCATCTAACGCTCAGTTAGTCTCAGCTGTACAAATCACTGCAAATTTACTACTGCATATGTCCTTGTGTTAATGTCCTTCTAGGCATTTCATCATGTGAATTTTATCAATTCTTCTGGAAGGAATCGTGAGAATAATATTATTTATTGTATAACATAAAGTATGACTTTGGAAGGTTATTGCTTGGTAAAGTGTAACTTTATGTTTTTATTCATGCATCATTATCACTTTTATTACATTTAATATGTAATAATTAATTTAAAAGAAAATGCTTTCTATTATTTTTAACTGCACACCACCCTGGTTTCTTGTACAAGGGATCCAACGTTTTGATCTTGCACTGAACCTACAGAGTTTCTATTCAGCTGTGCAGATGTTTAAAAACTCCCCAGCCCTCCCAGATGACAGCACCAGTGAGGGGACATTCAGGAAGAGGGGCCAGGAGAGGAAGCTTGTGTCAGCCTCACAGAGGCCTCAGAGTGACCTCAGCAACTGAGAGGGGCCAAGCCCTGCTGTGACCTGACCTTGTGAGGGGTTCCAGTGAGGCTAATTCTGCCAAGTGCTACATGGGCCTGTGAACAGTGGGCACACCATGGCAGGGCCCATCCAACAGTGGGAGGACCCCCTGCCTGCACCAACTTCCCTCTTGGTAGTTGTGGAACTTAGGATGGAGGGCAGGGGAGAGGTGGCAACTGCAGAATGTGGCATTTAAACTTGAAATGCCTGTGGAATCCAGCATTTGTAGATTAATCTGACCAACTTCTTTAAAAATCTATTTCAAGCATGGATAAAAGATCGAAATAAAAATTAAATGGTGCTCATTCAAGTTGAAGAAAGTAATAATTTTGCATACTTAGTTTTGTGGCATATGCAGTCCACACCTAATACACCAGTGTTTCTAGTTGCGCTCCTTGCCACCATGGGGTCCTGTGGGAGGCAGGGTATGCCAGGCCAGTGGGGTGCCAGGGGACATTTTTTAAATAATATATTAATCAACAAAAGTTGTATAGTCTAGAAGGATGTAAAATGAACATTTAACTCTCCTCTACCCTACAGATATCTATATCTTCTGTAGACATTTACTTGGGCACTATTCCATAAATTCTCAATGTACCTTCAGGAATTTCTCTATATGTCGTTAAGAAATAACCCACCTCAGTATTTTATGATAGAGTTGTTCCCATGGCTCTGTTCACTTAGCAAGGCATCTTGCACAGTTTCCCAAGTCCCTGCATTTGGGAGATTCTCGCTGGGGTGTTTACTTTTCAGTTGAGCCAAAACTGGAAAACAAATCCAAATGCCCATCAACTGATGAGAAAAATAACAAGATGCGGTACCTCAAAGGAGAGGAGCTGAATATTGATAAATGCTGCAACATGGGTGAATCTCAAAAACATGGTTTGCAAAATGCCAGACACAAAAAACTACACAATGATGATTCAGTTTATATTAAATATCCTTAAAAGTCAAATTTACAGGAACAGAAATGAGTTAGTGGTTGCCTGGAGCTGGATGTGGGACATGAATTGACTGCAAACTGGTGCTGTCAAACTAGTTGGGCTGATGGAAATGTTCTAATATTGGATTATGGTGATATGTGATTTGTTAATCTATGAAAACTCAGCTAAAGTAAGTGAGATTTATATCATTAAAATATACCTCAGGAAATAACTAGCAATGTGTGCAGGGTTGGGAAGTATGTGAAATAAATTTGGCAAAACATTGATTGAGTTGAAGACGGGTGATGGGTATGTAGATTCATTACTCAATTTCTCCTATTTAGTGTATATTTGAAATTTCCCATAATAATAATAAAAAGGCTCCACTGAGTGTGGTGTAGGATGACGGAAATGCTGGGGTGTTGTGAGCTCTGAGTTTGTCCCTTGGCAGGAAGCACCTGCTGTAACTCTAACTCAGGCCTCTGAGCGTGGGTGTAGGGTCCATTAAACCTGAATTTGCTGCAGGCCTTGCTCACCTGGAACAGACCGACAGCGCCCCCTGGTGACACCCTCGAGAGAATATTAACAAAGATGGGAATTATTCAGAACAAAAGGTCCTGTTTCTTTCAGTACGTAAATATTTTAAAAATATTTTCATTATTCCACTTTATTTGGCACATAACACCATATTCATTGCTTGTCTGTCTTTGCTAATCCTTGTCGGTACTTTTTTCTCCAGTTGTACTAAATATCCTCCCCAATACCTGAAATTCAATCTAAGTGTCACCTATTCCTGAGCCCATCTAGGGAGGTCTTTATTCATGTACTGCAATTTTAGTTCTGGAACTTCCCTTTGGTTTGTATTTATAACTTATGTTTAATTTCCAAGATTCTAGCCTTTTTCCTTTGTTTCTGCAGTGCCCATCATTGTCCCTCAAGGTGGTTTTTTTTTTTGAGGAAGATTAGCACTGAGCTAACTACTGCCAATCCTCCTCTTTTTGCCGAGGAAGAATGACCCTGAGCTAACATCCGTGCCCATCTTCCTTTACTTTATACGTGGGACGCCTACCACAGCACGGCTTTTGCCAAGTGGTGCCATGTCCGCACCCGGCATCGGAACCGGAACCCCGGGGCCGCCGAGAAGCAGAAGTGCACGCTTAACCACTCTGCCATCGGGCCTGACCCTGAGGAAGCGTTCTTAAGGGTACAGTGAGTCACCCCCTGGCCCCATCACACCATGGAGAACTGCCTTGATAACTGAGTGTGACAGGTGTGAGAAGAGCAGTTACAGGGGTCTGCGTCCACCCAAAGGCAGTCACGTGCTCTAGACTGTAATCCAAGGCTTCTTGGCTCCCAAGGGGCTGGAACCCTGGGTTCTGCTTGTCTGGAGAGGAAACTGCATTTCTACTCTGCTTGTGTGGGGTGCTGAGGCATGGGAGGTTGGGGTCCTGGGGAGGGGAGGTGGCCAGCAGCAGGGGCAGATATGTCGCCTGGGGCAGGATCAGGCCACCTCAGCACAGGCCAGCGCCTGGGGAATGACCATGAGTCTGACTGAGAGCCCGGGGATGAAGTCCCTCTTCATCCACTGCATGGAGTAGTGGGGCAGCCAGGCCAGGACGGGCAGCCTCCTCTCCACAGCCGCAGGGGGGCAGCAGCGGGTCTGTGGGGCCATGCAGGCACCTGAGGGTCTGGCCTGACCCAGCACCTTCACAGAAGGAGGCAGCCTGGGGTGGGCGTGTGGGGACACAGACCAGCAGTCAAGGTCAGGACTCCAGAGACCCCAGCAATAGGCGGGGGTCCAGGGCATCAGGAGAGGCACAATCTCTCTCCCCTCCAGGGGTCTGAGCCTCCCCAACTTGCTGGTCTGAGAGGAAGCCAACAAGCTGTGCAGAGGGGCCTCAGCAAAGGCGGAGCACCCCCACGCCCTGCTCACTGCGCTCCCTGATCCCCTGCCCAAAGGCGAGGTGCCTGCTCTGCCTCCATCGACGTCCACCAGGAAAAATATGAGCAAAGTTCTCAGTGAGAAGCCTAAGCACAAATCTGACTCAAGATTTCTCCCTGGAAAATTAGTTTTTTGTTTTTTTTCCTCCCCCGGGAATTTAACCAGGAGCAGTGGAGAGAGAAGCAAGGGCAGGGGGCACCCTCTTCTGATTGGCAGGGTGGGGATGGGGGACTGGTAGGGGCGCCGAGGGTGCTGAGATTTTCCAAGGGCCCACCATGGCAGCCTCCACCCACAAAGGACACCGCAGCGCTGCACGAAGGGCGGTCACTCATCCTGAGGCCGCCGACCCCCACCTGCGGCATCTGCGTCCCTAGAGGGGCCCCAGGGTTTTATTTGGTCCTGGAGGACTTTAGAGGCTCCTTGATTAATTCAGGTGCACAGCATCCTCTAGGATCCCAGCTCCCCGTGTTCAGAGCTGGCCCAGGACCACCCCTCACCCCAGACCCCTGCGACACTGCTCTGGGCAGAATCCTGCTCCCAGCCCGCTGAAGGCGCTTGACCTGAAGGCTGGGTGTCAGCAAGGCTGAGGGGGCAGCGGGGACCTGCTGGAGACATGGCGGGGTGGGGAATGGAGGTCCGAGAAGCGGGAGGCGCCGCCCCTGAGATGCCACACCGCAACCCCCCGTCCGCGCTGCCTGCCCCCCACCCCTGGGCCCCGCACGCCGCCCCCTGGGCACTCACCTGGCGCCGTCTCAGCTGGGGGCCTCCGGACACGACCACAGCGAGTCCTCAGGCGTCTGAGAATCAGAGGAGCTAGGCGCGGGGTCTAGACTGCAGCGCTCAGGGGCGGGGCTTGCGGGGCACGGTCCCGGCCCCTCTCTCTCTCTCCGTCTGTCCTGGGCTCCGCCGCCTGTCCCGTCCTGGGGCTCCGCCGCCTGCCCTTGGCTCCGCCTGTCCTGGGCTCCGCCGTCTGTCCCATCCTGGGCTTCGCCTTCGTTCCACCCTACCCCTGGGCTCCGCCGCCTGCCCTTGGGTCCCCCTGTCCTGGGCTCTCCTGCGCGCCACAAATGTGCCGCTGAACCTCGGTGAGGGCGTCCTGCGGACCCGCTGCTGCCTTGGGCGCCGCCCTCCCTGGCCGCCTGCTGTCGCCCCCGGAAGCCCCCACTCGCCCCTCCCCACCAGCGGTCAGCTCAGTGCTGACCCAGGAGGCCTTCAGCCCCCACTGCCCTTCCTCCCAGTCTCCCCTCTGCTGCCCCCAGATGCTTCCTGGCCGGCTCCTGGGAGAGGAGTGCAGGGGAAGGACGTTCTCAAACGCTTTCTCCCTCACCATGGTTGGAAGGCTGGCCAAGGCCGCCGCAGGAGGGACATGTGATGGCTCCTGCCTCCTCAGTCAGCAGCATCTTGACTGGGTCTGGCTAGAACCTTCCACAGCACCTGCAGACTGTGATTGCTGGGTGACTATAACTCATGATTTATGAGGCCAGCCTGAAAGATTCAGTATAAGCACTCAGAAAATGCAATAAAACGTTTTGAAATTGTCCTGTCACTTACATTACATTGATTTACTTTCATTTATGTTCTTTTCATTGATTTACTTTCATTAGGTATTTGTGAGAGGCAATTATGTTCTGGTTAAAATGGCCTTTGGCATCAACTACAGATTAATGAAGACCTAGTTTTGTCATTACTGCTGGGATAACCCTGAGCACCTTGTTTCATCTCTCTAGCCTAGATTTCCAGCTCAGTAAGTTGGAGGAAAAGGTAATTATTCTGACCACAAAGCTGGTAGTGAAGTTAGATGGTTAGACAGTCTATCCACTATTTAGGGCTGCTTTTTGCACACAACAGGCCCTCAGTAAGGATTAGATGACATTTTCACAGGAATTTATGAAAAATCAATAAATAAGTTATAGTGGAAATCTGATTCAAGCTTCTACTTCTTCCTAACCACTGAGAAACTGGGAATCCCAAATGAAACCTCATTTATGTGCTCCCAGAATTTCCACTTCCCTCAAAAGTAAAGCTCATGGTCCTTATGAGAGCTGCCAGCCCTTCCTGCTCTAACGACCCCTCCGCTCCTCACACAGATCAGGGCTGGGCAACTGGGGCACAGAAGACACAGTATGGGAGGAGACAGTGCCGTTCCGGATGTCACAGACGGCGGGATCTGCTGACTTCTATCTGTTCTTGCCCCCGACAGGATTCCTCTGGGAGACAGTGGGTGTGTGAGGCCTCATCAGTATCTGCACACACGCCCAAACTCCGCTCACCTCTCCTTTCAAAGAGGCTCCTTCAGTGCTGTCTCCACCGTGTCCAAGGCCCTGTGTGCAGCTGATAACAGGGAGCCCTGGTGTCTCCCTCAGCTTCCCCTCAGTCCACCCCTGACTCAGGCTGACGTGAGAGCTCAGTGGTGGTTCAGGGGACCTGGAGCTGGCGGTAGCACTGACCATTCTCATTGCTGTTCTGTGTCCAGATCTGCATTCACTGCTCTGGCTTCCTTCATCCCGTGTCCTCTTTCTTACAGGTTGGTGAGGGGGGGGCATGATGGCACCTGTCCAGGCAATGACAGTGGCACACAGAGCAATTCAGCAGCATGAGCATGATGTATAGCCTCTATCTGAAAGAGCCTGGTTTTCAATCCAGTTTTGTTTGTTTGTTTTTCCAAATCTCAGACAAGATCTTTTTCAACTCCCCTCCAGTGATGGGTGAGTTTTGGGAATTGGGGTAAGATGAGTGAGACTCAGAACTTGCCCCCTGGGAGGGACCAGGGAGGAAGCAGCTGCTAGGTCCTTTCTTATCCCTGTGAGCAGGAGACTCCGCCCAGCCCAGACAGGACAGGGCTGCAGGGTCCCCATCAGCACAGGAGGCACCAATGCCCCAGCCCTGTGCACCCACAGTGCAGACCCTGGGGAGAACCACAGCGCCTCTTTCTGCTCCCGAGTCAGACTTCAGCTCTGGTGGAGATAATGTCAGGGGCACTGGCCTGAGACCTGGTCACTGTCACCACAAACATCCATGGGCCATGCACCCTACTGTGAGCCAAGATACTGGTATAAATTGACTGTTCAATTACTTAGAAAACAAAGCAAATACTTCCCCAAATCAGTAAATTATAAAAATCGACCATATAGTTTATGTACCAAGGTTTTGATAAGTTTTAAATTACACTAATAAAAAGGTAAATGTCTGTCATAGTTAATTGAGTGATTCCCCAAATCACAGGAGGTGGAAAGTGTGAGAAGTGGATATCAGGGGAGCATCAACTATCTCGCTGACATCCTTAAACCTGAACTTTCCCATATGCTTCTTTTCCTTCATCTTCACTGTGTAATGACGATAAGCATCTGGCGTATGGAGCAGAAGAACAATGTGCTATGGGCCTAGCTTATGCATATTCATGAAGAAATGTTAAATATTAATCTGTTCTCCATCATCACATTAGTGGATGAGAGTAGGCCTGTCAATGCTGTTTGAATAAAGAGTCTCAAAGGTCGTGGTGGCGTCTCCGAGTCTCACTGTCGGTTGATGTATTTTGGAGCTGAGCCTCCCCCCATCATCACAGGCAGAGAGGGTGAGGGGAAGGAAAGTCTTGGAGGAGTCACCCTAGAAGGATGGACACAGCCTGGGAGAGCACCAGACAACTTGTTAGAAAATTCTATGTGACAGGATCTTCTTCAGGCTAAGGTGAAATGACACAAAAGAAAAGCTAGAAATTCAGGAACAAACGAAGAGCAAAAGACTAAAAAAGACTGAAAGTCATTACAAACTCACTCAAAAAAAATGGAAAACCTCAATATTCCTATTTCAGAAAATTTGAATAAGGCAGCAAAAACATTCACACCCAGGAATTTGTGAGAACAGAAATTTTTCCTAAGATTGGGTTTGTTGAATCATGTGCTTTGTATGTCTGACCCCATGGCCCTCGGCTGTTCAGTGGTCAGGACTGAGATGGTGTCTCTTATATGAACAGCCAACCCTGGGTCCAGAGGAGATGAGATCTAGGGGGCCAGACAGAGGTGTAACTGGATCCCTGAGTAACATGTGCAGGACTTCCATCCTTGTCGTCACACCTCATCCACACCCACTAAGTGTGGGCAGATACTATTGCTTCTGAAAACAAATCGCTGATGTTTGTACTGGGAGACCAGTATGACAGGGAGTCATTTCATTGAGCCCATACTCTGCTGTTAGAGGAAGAGTCAGAAGAAGACACAACCTGAGCTGGTGTGCATCACAGGCAGGGACAGAAGAGGGATGCGTCAGACAGGAGTGGAGAGCAGCTCATCGTCTCACTTCACCATGGAGCAGTAGTTCTTGGAGCCGTGGAGGTTAAAGCCAGCTGTGTGACAGTGATGATCAGCCTTGTCCTCAGACTGCAGCCCAGAGGTGCTAAAGGAGGCCCAGTTGAGAAACCCTGAGACAGAATCAGGCTGGGACCCATGAAGGTCAATCAATGTCGTCCTAGCTCCCAAACTCAGTGTTCTCCCTAGGAGCGCTCACTATGGTGACCCCCAATGTTTCTGTGCTTCCTGTGCAGGAGAAGGTAGATTCTAGATCTGATCCTTCTCAACAGCTGCATGGGGTGAAGTCACTTCAATCAAATGTTGGGGAGTTTCTGCTCCCTGACGCTCCACAGCCCTACACCCACACTCTGGGTTGTTGAAAAGCTCCAGTTGGGTAGGAGAGGAGAGGAGGACACAAGTTAGTGCCTGTGGACCAGGAACCCACCCATGGAGATCCCCATGGTCCTGAGCAGTGTCAACTGTAGGAGAGTCACCTCCATGACACCCACTTCAATCCACTTCCCTGGACCAGGCTCAGTGTGTACCCAGCACTTCAGGCCCCCAATATTCTGTCACCAAACCCCACAAACTGACTTGACAAGTGAAGGTCCAGGTACAGGAACATGTGCCAGGCCAGGTCTAGCCTGCAGTTCCTCCCCGTCCTGTGTCCTCACACAGCGTCGCGCATCTTAGTGCCTCCTCCCTGGGACACACCGAGCCTCAGCCAGCCCTGAGCACAGGAGCCTGGGAGGGATGGGAAGGTCTAGGTTCTGACCCCTCCTACAGCAGAGTCCACGTTGTGGAGGACTGTCCATCTGCTGGAGCATCCCGGGCTCTGATGAAGAAAGCTGGGCGAGGTTTATTTATCTTATTAAAGAGAAAAAAGCCATCTCAACAGGCTCTGATTTATAAAACTTGGATTACCAAGCAAATTTTCTGTCTTATCATGAGTTTCCAGTTGCTTTATTTTTCCAGAGTATACAGAAATGTTGAATAGGAAACAGGGAGCGAGGACATTGTGATCCAGAAGGTACTTCCCAGAACAATTAGTGAATATGCAATTTATTTTAAATTGGGAAACAGTCTCAAATGATCCTGAAAGAGACTATGACCAAATTAATATCAATTCCTAGTAAAAGCCACATAAAAATTCAAGCAAACAAATACATTTATAATATGGTAATACACATTCTCTCACACACGTATAATGAAATCCTAAGGGCAGCATCTTAGTCAATGGAGTGGTAAAGGGGAGCATTTCCAAAAAGAGCTACAATAGGTAAGGGTGACTTGTACCTCCATTAATATTCCCCAGTATTCTTCAAGCATTAGAAAATGCAACTGAAGGAGTGATATTAATGGTTAGGGCATAGCATTCATGAGAATAAACAAGTAGATATTCTTAATGATCCACATGAATGTTATGGCCTGAGATACTCTGGTCCTGATGCAGAAGTGACAGTAGAGATCTCCCCAATGAGTGACTATTCACTAACACTCACTAGTACTGGTAACAGTCAGTGACAGAGGCACGTGGGTGGAACAGGGGGAGCTGAGGGGAGGTCCTGGCCCACCCGCCCAGCGGTGAAGAGCACCTTGTGAGGTGTTAGGTTGTCACCCGAGGTTGGAGGTAATAATCTGCCTCCCACTCAGGCTGCATCCTAAGTAACATCAGTCACCACATTTATGGGGCTTCTGTCTCAGCCAGAATAACCCACATGTAGAGCCTTCCTGTGCAGAAACTGGGGACCTTCTTCCCAAGTCACCAACACACTGAGACAGAGGTTGTGAGTCTGGAGTCACAGCACCTGCTCCATGTGGAACTGAGGAGAAAGCAGGTGTTGTGTGATCCCAGGGTCTCTATTCCCTAGAATCTGACAAAGGACCCCTACCAGAAGCTGGAAGGATGAGACTCCAGGGCTTGGTGGAGGCACCACTGAGCTCTGTCTCCTGAGGGCCCCTGTGTGGACTCCGCCCACAAGCTGTGTCTTACCTTCTGCACAGTCTTCCCAGGAGCCCACTTCCTCCTTGCAAGTGCACTTGGGCTCCTCATTGTCTGTCCGCCACACCCTGTCCCAGACTCCCTGAAGGAAAAGGAGGCGATGACCTACATTTGAAGCCAGCAGTTAGGAAGCCCGAACCAGGAGCACCACAGGGTGACGGGAGGCCTCACAGGTGAAGGAAGTTCTCACACCGGGAGGGACACAGTTTGCCCAGCTCCCTGGAGCCCACTGAGTGGTTGAAAGCCTGTCTGGCCCAACACCAAGTTTGAGGACACTCCATTGCTCCCCCTGCTGGTGACAGCGCCCATCTTACAGCAGCTGTGGTATCCCTAACACCCCATGCAGAGCATTTGTTTTCACAGCAGTCTTGCCCGATGTTAGTCCCAATAGAGTGGAATGAGAAAAGCTTTTCTAGGATCACCATGGGGACAGTGATGCTCTCACACTTGGACTTCTGTTTTGATGAAAAACTATCATTAGTTTCAAACTGTCGATCTCTGTCCACTCTATCCTAGAGCTCCAACCTTGCCTGCTGTGGCAGACACTGACCTCGGTGTGTCATAGGACAGTGAAAGGGTGCAACAGCAACACACCTATGCTGACACGGCCCTGTGTGCATGTGGGGTGCACAAGGGTGTGTTGGGACAAAGGTGCCTGGATGAAGCTGTGATATGTAAGCTGCCATCTGTTGGATGAGTCAAGTGATCGCCCTGGGAGAGACGGGGAAGAGCCCTCAAGTCAGAGGTCAGGGCATGTGCCAATGACAGAAAAAGTGGGGATGCTGACTGCTAGTGACCCTGGTGAATGGCCTCTCGAGGTCAGAGAGATGGACCCTCTGAGCAGGTGAGCCCAGCACCTCCAAGTGGAATAGAAAGTAAAAATCCTGGAAAATAAATATTCTCTTACTTAAACCTTGAAATCCTTAGTTACACAGTTTTCAATGCGTGTGAATGTACATATTCACATAGACACAAATGCATTCACAATGATGTTGCCTGAATATATTTGTTAATCCTTTAGATCCAGGTTTTCTCACTTACATTATTTTTAATACTCCTAAAGAGTCCACACTATCGTCAGCTGGAGCGCAGCCCCTGTCCTTTCCTGGGCAGTGAATGCTGCTCTGTGAGGGCCCCGTGTGCTGGGTGAGCCTGGGGAGCTCAGGGCTTGTGTCTCCTTCCCCACTGGCCTGGGGCCCCGTGTGATCACTGAGGCTGCTGTCCCACGCTGAGCAGTAATAATCACTGAAATCACTTCAGTGGGGAGGTCAAATTTCATAGCAGATGAAAAATTTTCAGCTTCACTCCTAGAGTCCTACAAGAGGGGAAACGTGAGCTCCTGCTCTAGCAGCATGTTCATATGGATTTTGTGAATGCTGTCACAACAAACGGGCTAGTTAACTTTTCTCAAAGTATTTGACATTATTTTTCATTTCCCCTTCTCCAATATGTTATGAAGAATTATAAATACACCTTATAATGTTTATTCATCAATTTATCTCTTTAGAACTTTTCCTCATTTAGAAAACGTACACTTTTTAAATTCCAATCTTGAACACTCTCACCTAGAAAATATAAACAGTGGGGACACACCCAGACTGCTTTCATCACATCAGGAGAATCTTGAACCATCGCAGCAATAGACAGTACAGAACAACCAGAGTGTGGGGATGAGAGTAGGAATAAGATTATGAAGCCATTTCCTGCTGGTCAAACGTCTGCTAATTATCCTTCCTAGAGATAGAGTCTCTTGAGAGAGGAAATGACAGCATGAACATTTCCAGTTTTCAGTGAAAACCTAGCGTGGAGATGGAGTTAAGACAGGAAGACCCAGAGGGAGGGATCTGAATTCCCCGGGGACTCAGGAGAAGAGGAGAGATCAGGAGGGATGCGCGTGAGGGATGCTGTCAGTGATGGTCTGTAGAAGTTGTGACCAAATTGGTGTGTGGGCTGGTTCAGAGAGAGGAAAATGTGTCTGTGACCAGGGTGAGTATTAATACACTGGCTGTAGATACGTCACTAGTAACACAGGACACAGTCTGTGAAGTAAGATGAAGACGTTGACGTGTGGATGGATGTGGTTACACCGCTCAGCACTTAGCTTGTTCTCAGCAGAAGCAGCACTTACTCTTGCTCATTCCCTGCAGACCCCGTGGGACGTGCCCTTGGGTTCTGTGACCTCATCATCTGTGTGATCCTGGGATGCCCTGTGCTGGCTCAGGTAACAGGCGCATCCTGCACGTTTCTCCTTCCTCTGTTCATGGATAAATCTGGCTGCGGAGGAGTCTCCTGTCCAGAGGCCTCCACAGGAGCTTCTCACTGAAAAGAGGCTCAGAGCCAAGGTCTTTGGGTCTGGGGGTTGTTGTCTCACTTCCTTGTTGTCTGAGACACTGTGAGTAACCAGAGCTGCTCCCACTGCTATCAGCTGTAGCACAGTAATAGTCAGCCTCGTCCTCAGCCTTGAGCCCAGAGATGAGCAGAAGCCCTGCATTGGCCGAGGTGTCTCTGGATCCAGAGAAGCGGCTGGGGACCCCGGAGCCCTGGTGCTTAACTGAGTCTGAGTAGAAACTCAGGAGATACCGGGGAGGGCTCCCTGGCTTCTGCTGGCACCAGAATATGAGAGAGCTGTCAACACTGATGTCACTGCTCAGGGTGCAGGTGAGTCTGGCTGATGCTCCAGGAGATGCAGAGAAGAAGGGAGGCTGGGTCAGCACAGGCTGGGAGAGGGAACCTGCAGACACAGACATATGTGGGGGCTGGGGCAGGGGCCAGAGTTGGGCTGCTTGAGATTCTGAGCCAGAGAGGCTGACACAGACTGTGGGCTGCTGTGGGTCCCTGAGGCCTGTCCCTACCTGTGCAGTGAGAGAGGAGCACGAGGAGGAGAGGAGTACAGGACATGGTGCACAAATCTCCTGGTCTCCACAGTGAGGCTGGGCTGCCCCAGGCCTCCTTTTCTTCTCCAGCCTCTGCCACAGGAGGGGTTGTCCATGCAAATAGGTTCCATCCAGTGACTGCCCAGCCCCTCCCTGAGCCCTGGTGCTGGAGCTCAGCTCACATCACACACTGAGAAGGATGGAGGTCGGCTTCACCCCTTGGGAGAGCCCTGGGAGGAAGCACCTGCTGAGACAACACAAAGGGCCCTGCTCAGGGGACTCTGCCAGGCCAGAGAGGACACAGCTGCTGAGTCCCCATCAGTGAGCACAGGGCCCAGCCCCCAGGCCCAGGCTCCTTTGAGTGAATAGACCTCACAGAGCAGCTGTGTAGGGACCACAGGGCAGTCCCACAGTGACCCCTGCTGGTCACAGGGCACACCCCTTCCCATGGCCTAAAGCTCTGAGAGCCCATCTGGTTCTGCAGGTCAACAGGTCACTGCCCCTGTTCACACATCCATGGTCTGATTCCTGGAAAATGGGATTCCAATACACTGTGCATGATTACTGTGGTTATCTTATTCCCAGAAGGAGTCTCTCTCTATGGAAGATTCAAAAACGTACAGAAATGAGAATTTAAGCTGTTAGTGCCCCCAGAGAATATGCTGTAAATATCACAGGCCTTTATTTGCACATGCTTTGAAATATGCATACATTTTTAGTGTTCCATCTCGTGTAATAAAGCAATGATTCCAATGACTCTCACATAGATTCCTTGGTGTTTTAATGTCCAACATTTTAGCCAATTTACTTGTTGAGCTAAGTGACAAATCAACGAAGCACAATGAATCCTAATATTTGAGCTGTGCAGCTCCCCTCATGCCATCTCGTATTAGAGTAAAGTCCAACCCGGCAGAGAAAGTCTCAGACCCTTATTTGTTGGCTTCCGTCATCCATTTCTCGCTGTTCAGAATCATTTCCTCTAGGGACACAGAGCTTACAAACCCATCATTCTTTCTTCACAAATTTTCCCACTAGGGTCCTGTGCAGGATTTGGGGTCAAAAATTTTAATATTAGAATGCCCTTGATCTTGTGCTGGATCGTGAGCTCTATATTTAGCACCATGTTGGCAAATGGCTATCTTACATGTTGTTAAGTGAAATCTTGTCCAACATTCACCCAGCTCGCCCATACTCTTCAGTTTGTTTGTTCACAAAGCTTGTCACCTGTGCTCGGAATTTGTGCCCCATTCACCTGCTCCCCGTGGTTTCTTTCACTCAGTCCCTGCAGGCCCATCGCATCCTTCTCCTCTTTCCTCCACATGAATCCGCGGAATCCAGTCCATCTCCCTGGTCACCTTCCCCAGGGTCAAGGGCGAGTTTCTCTTCTGTTCTATAGACAATAAGATCACCTTTATTACTTAATGTCTCCTCTTGAATAGACTCAGAACTCCAGACTCAAATTGTCTAGAAAGCAGAATCACTGTCTTTGCCTCAGATCTGCTCTTCACCAAGGTGTGCGATTCAGGGGAATTCAAATATTCTTTCAATGATCATGAGCTGAGTTTGTCCTTTTGCCACACTTTCCTGGGCTCTGTAGATACTACAGTGACAAAACAGGGGGAAAGTCCTATTCACATGGAGCTTAGATCCCAGCAGGAGAAACACGCAGTGCACAGACTCACAGAATTCCTCTGGGCACCTGGAGCCTGCTCCTGCTGGCTGAGAGCCCCTCCCCTCCCTCAGGACGTGGACACTGAGATTCTCGGTGCTCTGTCTGCAGCCTCTCCTCAACTGCACACGGCTCTGCCTCATTCCAGGTGCCACGTGCAGGAGCCCAGCCCTGCTCCCCAGGCCTTGCAGAGTCCCTCAGTGTGGCCTCATCCCACAGTTTGCCCACTCTATTCCATTCTTTACTCTGTATTTAGAGCGATATTTCAAGCACATGTATTTGATAAAGGTACCTCCCTGCTTACATGTTTCCCACAGTTTCTCTCGCCATCAACATTATGTAAAGCTGTCGAGTGTCACATTCAAATTCTGTGTGTTTGTGGCCATCATTTCCCCCCGCTCCTGCCTCACCTCTCCCTTGGAGCCTGTACAAAAGCACAAGCTGGTCTCCTTTGCTAAGAGGATACTTAACCCTGAACCCCAGTGCCCACTTCTCTTTGAGCACTTCTGGTCCTCCTGTCCCACCGCTGTCCCCTTCCTTCAGGACCAGGCTCACACAACACCTGCTGGAGAAACTGACCACGCTGAGATGAACGAATACTTGTTTTTCTTATAATAATTTACTAGTAAATCTCCAAACTTAAATTTAACCTACAGCGTGCATGTTCTATTAAATAAAATTTGAGGATAGAAATACTGAACAAGGACACAATTATGATTCTTATCAACATTTTTTTCTGATGAGCTGACCCTGTTTACATTCCCCAAAGTAATGCATGCATATCGTGTTATTACTTTTTACTTAAATGTTTCATATTTCCAATTTGGTTTGTGAAATATTGCCCTTGGACTGAGTCGGACATCTAGGATAAACAGTTGTAAGTAGACATTTTGTAGTTTTTAGATTCAAGAACATCTTTGCTATGACGATCTGTAAAAATGTGACACATTAGAGAGCCTGGAGGACTATTCCTCATGATCATTACATTTGAAAACTGTGACAGACAAGGGCTTCCCTGCATGTGAGGCAGCTTGCAGTCTAGAATGTTCTCTGCAGGACCAACGACGCCACACCCACAGCAATTCTAAGACATCGCTTCTTTGACACGTGATGTTTGTTTTACCCCAGTTTCAAATGGAGAATCTCTAATATAAAACCACTTAAAATAATTATTTTTCATTATTTATTCACTTTTCCTGTCTCAGGTCAGGGAATGGGACTTCCCTTTGATTCCTTGTTTCCTGATTGTTTTAAAATCAGAAAGTTTTGAATTTTTGTCAAACTATTTTCTGTTGAAATAATCAGTGTTTTTTTCTTTAATGGATCACAATCCTGTGGTCTGGAAATAGTGAACACTGACCACTGCCTCCTCCCATGTGTAAAACTCAATTTGATTCGAATCATAAGTCATAAATATAAAAGCTAAAATCATAAAAATTCTAATAACAAATATAGTAACATCCTCATGTCCTTGGAATAGACAAAGTCTTCTTAGATTGATCACAAAAATTACTAGCCATAAGAGAACAAAATGACAAAGAAATCACCTAAGCTTTTAAAATATTGCTTAAAAGGAGAGTGACATCAGCAAGATGATGGAATAGGAGGTCCTCCACTCATGTCCCCACTCAGCAACCATTATTTGGCAGCCATCCATGGACAAAAGTGCCTTTGTGGGAACTTCTGGATCCAGGTAGGAGACTGTGAAATCCTGGCGGAACCCAAGGCTGAGGAGTGGTGTCTGAGAAGGCAGGCCCGTGCTCAGGGGGTCCTGGCAACAGGCCCAGAACAACAGCATCCCCCTGGGAACATCACAAATCTTTTCCCTTTTTTTTTTTTTTTTTTTTGGCCTTCTTCCTTCCACCCGCACCACTTGGCCAGAGACCCAGCAGAAGTCACTCCCACCCATGCCTCAGTTAGCAGCCCTGACAACCGTGTCCCTGGCTGTGAACCCTGAAGCAGCCCATGATCCAGTTCCAGCCCCTCTTAGCCACAGTCCAGGAGCAGTCCTGCCCATCCAGGAACCGGACAAGAGACACGCTCATCAGTGCCCCTGGAGGCGGGCCTGCTGACCTCAGTCTGACTGGGAATCTTGAGGCAGCCCTGTGCCCTGGCCGCAGCCCTGTGCAGACTCGTCTGTGGGCACTCCTGCCTGCCCAGGAAATAGGCTGGGTACATGCCCATCCAAGCCCCAAGAAGCAGGCCTTGAGACTGTCACCAGCTGTGGACCCTGAAGCAGACTTCTGTCTCAGTACAGCCCTTATCAGATCTGGCCCAGGGCCAACCCTGCCCAACAAGGACACTGTCCAGTGCCCAGGAGGGAACCACATCTGTCCATCCACCATTTTCTCTTTATTCTATGGTAAAGTGTTGCCCAAGTCCTCCTAATCACTGCACTGAGGTGCATCCATCACACTTTGGTTTCTAGGAGAGTCTTCTTGATTTCTCCTACTAGACTCTGCTTGCCTGGGACATGACCCCATCCTAACACCTGCTTCCCAGCACAGCCTTCCAGCCCCCACAGGGGATGACTGGTATCAGGATGTGTGGACCACCTGCCTGGACCCTGCTCTGTGGGAGAACAGACCCCGTTCCCTGAGGCCTGATGTCCCATCTGGAGCCAAGTCTTGGTCTCTTCAATCTGTCCTGTCTTCTTGGCCAATTTTCTTCCTCAAGAAAATGAGAAGAGACGCCAAGTAGGCATTATCAATCCTTTTTGCATAAAATAACCCTCTAGAAGCATTTAAACATGAATCCTATTACAGAATCCCACTAATGAGGTTCAGATTAAGTAATCTAGTAGAAAGTCTCATTTTAGGCTTTTAAAAAGTAGAAAGTTTCTAATATGGGGGCAGCGTTGAGAACAAAGGGACTAAGTTCATCCTTCATGTACTTTCCCCTAAAAGACATGCTGAAATTCAACAGGCACAGGTGAAGTTTTCATCAAATGTAAGATGAGAGTAAAGTAGAGATGTGCATTGCTAGAATTTGTAATGAGAAGTCCCATTTGTCAGAGCTGATCATATCTCTTGAAAATGTGAGCTTCAAATAATCCTGTCTCAACTACATGGGGCCATCACGTTGTCTCCATTGATTGACTCACCCACCACCCACACTGCTCCCAAGAGCCCAGCCTCAGTTCCTCTTTTTCCAAACCCCATCCTTCAATACCTCCTTCCTCCAATACACGGAGAATCTGAATTTTCTTCTCTATCCCACCTGCTCCACCCATTAACGAGACTCATAGTCTGACATTTGTATGGTCCACAGTTCCTACCTAGTCCCTACCTACATCCAAACCTCCTCCTCCTTCATTTTCTATGCAGCACCTGGGCCTCATAAACAAATCAGATTCTGTTGATCCCCTGACAATCCCTCTAATGCTCCCATCTCCACCCCACCAAGCTCACCCCTCCTCACTCTCCCAGGACATCTATCCTGTACAGTGTCTTTTGCTTGTTTGTACTCTCTCTTCCCCCAGACAGTGGCACCACCCTGAGCATGGAGACCCTTCCTGTCTTGTCCAACTACTGTCCTGAGCCCATAAACCCAAGTCTGACCCATAGTAAGTGTTCAGTAAGTGGTGTGGATGCACATAATCTGGAGAGTCCACTAGCCTGAGTCAAACACAGCTGGACCTTCTTTCCCTGGTTCTGCCCGCCTCCATGATATGGACTGAAGTGTGTCCCTCAAAACCCTATGCTGAGACCCTAACCCTGTTGTGATTGTCTTTGGAGATAAAACATTGAAAGAGGTAATTAAGGTAAATGAGGTCACAACGGTGGTGCCCTAAAAGTAGGGCTGGTGTGTTTATAAGAAGAGAAAGAAAATCAGGGGTGAGTGCACAGAGAAGAGTCCCTGTGAGGACACAGTGAGAAGGCAGCCATCTGCAAGCTAAGGAGAAACCGAACCTGCAAGCACCTTGATCTTGGACTTCCAGCCGTCAGAACTGTGAGGAAACACATGCCTGTTGGTTAAGCCACCCCATGTGTGTGTTATGCTATGGCAGCACTGGCAGACTCACACACCCCTGGTGGAGTCTGTCCCCAGGGCAGCCTGGCCCCGTGTCCAGCAATGTCTGCTCTACTTTAGGAAAACAGACAATGGATTGAAACCAATGACAAGCAGTGGGGGCAGAAGTTGAGAGGATGAGGACACATCTTCAAGACAAAGTTTCCTGAATCGAGTATCAGAACTGCTTTTGGCCAAGCAAAGGAAGCAGCTGACGTGGCCAAGTAGTGGGGGTTGCACAGAGAAGCACCATCGCTGAGGGGACAGCAGGTTTTTATCTCACTTCCCCGCTGGCCTGCAGCACTGTGTCACTACTCAGGCTGCTGTCATAGATACCACAGTAATAATCAGCCTCGTCCTCAGCCTGGAGCCCAGTGATGGTCAGGGTGGCTGTGTTGCCAGACTTGGAGCCAGAGAATCGATCTGGGACCCCTGAGGGTCGTTTGTTAGTACCATAGATGATGGTTTTGGGGGCTGTTCCTGGGATCTGTTGATACCAGTCCACATAAACACCTATGTTGGAGATGCTTCCAGTGCAGGAGATGGTGACTGTCTGGCCCAGGGTCCCAGACACTGAGGCGGGCTGAGTCACAGACTGGGCCCAGGATCCTGGAAGTGAGAGAGACACAGACATGGTGATTCCAGGGACTAGAGGCAAGGGGAGAAAGCTGGGTCCCACACATCTTCCCAAGGCCCCTTCCCTTGTCCCCATATCTAGTCACCTGTGCAGAGAGCGATGAGGGTGAGGAGGAGAGGGGACCAGGCCATGGTGGAGATCTGTCACCGAGTCCTGCCTTCTGTGGCCCCACAGCCGAAGCAGAGCTTCCCCCAAATCTCTCCCACCCCTTCTTCATACTCTGAGAGAGGGAGGGCCCACACATGCAAATCAGAGCCCCCGCTTTCTGATCTCTCACTTGGCCTTGGGTCAGGTGCCACTGCCTAAGGGTGGCCCTGGGGTGGAGTGTTCACAGCTGTGAGCCCTGAGCAGAGGGCACCAGGCAGTGCCAGGTGGCTGGTCCCAGCTGTGATCAGCCCCAGAAAAGTCACGAATGAGCACTGAGCGCCCCCTGGTGTCCAGGCCCAGACTGACTGTTGTGTTTCAGGGTGACCCAAGCCCATCAGACAGTTCCCACATCCCCACTGCTCTGTTCACTGTCCCCCTGCGTTATGGTCAGGTCAGGTGGCCCCTTGTGTAGCCTCCACATCCCCTCAGGGCAGTCTCTACTCAGACTCTTCAGGAGTGAGTCTGTCCACAACTCCTTTAGCTGTTCAGTGCTGAGGACTGAGGGGGTGTCTCTTATCAAACTCCTCTTAGATCAGGATCAAGTGCAGAGCAGTGACTGGCCCAATGGAGGCAGGTCCCCTTCTGTGCAGGACACAGATTCTTTCCTCGTATGTTATCCCTCCCTGTTAGAGATTTAGTAGTGTGTCTCCAACACTCAAAGACTTTGCTCCAAAGGTCCTATTCCTGGTGGAATGTAAGTACTTTGGTATTTGCTATGCTCTTTGGCCAATCATTACCATTTACTGGTCTCCTCACTAAAGTATGAGTTGAATAAAATATATTACATGGTTAATTCTATACTTGTATGCGAGTCAGGTGTTCACTTTTCTGAGTCGGGCTGACTCTGATCCCAGCTCCAGGACACAGAAGAGAAGGTAACTGGAACAGAACTCCTGAGACCTGGGCCCTGTGAGATGGAGAATCTCAATATGAGCCCTCACTGACACGAGGAGTCACTCTATTGGGGAACGGGACAGAAGGGATCTGGACTGGAGTGTGGTCTAGACATCCATGAGCTGGGCCTCTGGGACTGCTCCTAACCTGAGAGAGGAGGCAGATACAGGGAAGGAGCCCAGGTGATGACAGGCAGTGGCCACTAGTGTTGGTTCTTGAGATATAATTGCCCTTCTCACTCCCTCTGGGAAGAGGATGTCTCCTGAGGGAGTTTTACTACTTTCTCCCTCTCCAGAATCTATTGAATTTCACACTGTGGCCTCACTGATTGGAGTGGGTGTTATTTCTCTTGATACTCATCCTTTGCAGAACATTAGAAAGATCAGGGCACCAGAAGTAGAGTGTTATGAGACAGGTGCCCCTGGCCTGTGTCCCCTGCCCAGCTCCCAGTGTCCACAGTAGAAGATCCAACATGAACGAATGACGAGGGTGGAGAGCAGAGTGACGCACATGCTGCAACCACGTAGGGAAAACTTCTGTCCTTTCCTCTCCTCTCAGACCCCAAATCTCCCAGTCCTGTGGTGAGCATGTGATTTTCCCCAGCTCCAGCCCCAGCCCCAGGGACAGGCCTTTCATTTTCCATACGAATCACACAATCCCCTCCCTACTCACCATGATGGAGTCAGGGAGATGGTGTGCGTGATCTAGTCCAGTCCTTGTGAAGTCTGAGTTTCCTGTTCAATGGATGAGGGAGGGCGATCTCTCTCATTCAGGAGAGTTTATTGTATGGATGTGATGCCTGGGACCTCAGGGACATTTTTGACCCTTGTGCGAAATCAGCCTGGGGACATATGAGATCATGGAGATTGGACAACTCAGATAAATCTCAGAGAAGGAGTGAAGTCCATTGACATTACACAGTTGACAACTACAACGTTCCTGTCACCAGTGAACAAGGCAGGAGGGCTGTTGTCTATATTTCCATCACAAGGATGAGCTCAGGACCTCAACCCCACACCTGTGTCCATAGACCTTCATCCGGGAGTTACAGCTCACTCACATTCCAAGCAATTCCCAAGGATCAGCATCCAAACCTCTTTCCTACATCCCCTCCCTCACCTCCAAAAAACATGGGGAGTCTGAGGAACCTTCTCCATCTCACCTGCTCCAGCCCTCATCCGGGACTCTAGTCTGATCTTTGTACCAAATCCACAAACCCCACCAGGCTCCTGCTTTCACTCTCGCCTCCTCCTCACCTATCTTCTCTGAACAGCTGGACTTCATAAACTTAATCAGATTCCTTATCTTTTGGGTCAAATCCTCTAAGGGCTCCTGTCCCCCATCCAAGCCCAGCCTATAATGGCTGTTCAGTGAATACTGCAGATGGATGGACCCCTGAATACTGGGCTATCCTGAGTCAGAGGCCCCTGGACTCTGTGTGTGTCCCAGGTTTTTCTATCTCTCAGCATGGACTCTGTCCCCAAGGCAGCCCATTCCTGAAATTCAGAAATATCTGATAAATGTGACAGAATCAGATAATGTTTTGCTGTCAAGGACAGATTCTGGAGCACAAATTGGGAGGATGGGGCTATATGTTATAGACCATGTTTTCTGTAGTGGGTAAGAGAATCTTCTCTTTGTCTATCACAAAGAAACAAGGTTACAGAAGAGCTGCACTTCAGTGAGGACACTGTTTGCCCAAGTATGAAAGAGCCGGTAAAGCATTCTCTGTGCCTGCCTTGCCCAGAACACTGCCCTCTCAGGACCCGTCCAACAGCACCCCTGCTGGTCTCAGATCGAGGGGCCACGAGCTCCTCTGGCTTCACTCAGCTTTCCTGGAGGGCATCCTGATTTTGCAGATGAATCTCTGTGATGTCACTACCCAGAATAATTCAATGAGTAGGTCTCTTCATGGAGATAGAGGCTGAGACATTAATTGTCTCCAGATAACTAAGGACCTCCAGGCTGCTACATACAGGATGTGTTGCACAGTCCCTATGCTGCCCGATATTTCAGAATTAACTGACATTTAACTTTGCTTCTGACAGTGCCTGGGGTGTCTATTAGTGTAGGACCTTCATAAAGCAAATTCAAGACCTAAAATCCTACAGTGAACCATGTTGGTTCATGAGGACCAAAAATCTATATGGGATACCCCGGCAGGCTGACTTATGTTGTTGTCACTGCTATTGTTGCTGCTGTTGTTGTGAGGGACTCCGTGTAGCCTCCTCACCCCCACTGCACAAGTACTGCTGGTTGATGTCTCCCTTGGCCACTAGAATACAGCGCCACCAGGGAAATTGTGTCCTCCCTCCTGCTGACCTCTCTGGGCTCATTTTCCCTTTATTGCTATTCTGGAGATTTATTCTTTTGTCTTCTAAATCTAGGATATATTTATGGTTGTTTTTACTATTTTAGTCCAGTTTTATCATTATTTTCAGTCAGAAGATGGGTGAGTAAAACATTACTATGAACATCTGTCTTTTTTTGAGATTCATCCTCCTTCCTTGACTAGGTGGCATACACGATGTGTCACCCAACCCATACTGGGCCCTGATCAGGTTTATTTGGTAACCGCTCCATATTCCGACATTGAAGAAAGAACAGGGCTCTCTGGAGATTTTCCTGTAATATCAGGGCTCTCTGTGATAATGAGGGTTGGGGCATAGACTCTAGATCCCAAAAAACTAAGGTGCCTTCAAATATCCTCTCGCCACCCAAAAAATAAACAAAAAATAACTATAGCTGCAAAACAATTAAGATTCACTGGATTAAACTGGGGAAAGTGAGGAGGTGGTGGGTCTGAGAGCCAGGTCCTTAATGGGAAGAGTCCTCTCCTGCACCTGGGATCCAGGAGTTCCTCGAGGAGGTGATCTGAGGAGAAGAAGAGAAACCCGCTTTGTGAAGGTTTCAGAGCTCAGGGCATGATCAGCAAAGCCAGGGTCAGGCTCAAGGGACATGTAGGGGACTGAGCAGAGGAGGCCCTGGGTCTCCTGGGTCACGCTGGCTGAACTTCTCTTCTCCCACGTCATCCTAGCCAGCATGAGGCAGGGGCGTGTGATTGTAAGTTCCGGTGACAAAGTGATTTTCTCACATTGGAAAACCAGTAGTTAAATGGGTTGTTTTCATTGCATTCATAAATTTAGAGGGACTCAAAAGCATCAGTCTCTCTGGTTTTAGTAGCACAAGTGACAGCAGAAGCCAAAACCTGGGCTGGTGTTGGCCACAGGCGGGGACAGAGGAGAGTTAGGTGAGACTGGGGAGTGGAGGGCAGATGCTTATCTCACTCCCCATAGACTTGGAGTGGCATGGAGCTTGTATGCAGCTGTTTGACAGTGACAATCAGCCTCATTGTCAGTCAGGCTGCTTAAGGAGCTAATGTTGACAGACCTGGATAAGGAGATTGGTCTGGACACCCTGAAGGCCCATCACTGCTGTCTAGGTCACAAGCTTAGGGACTCTGCCTGGAAGTCCTTGGTTTTGGGGTTTCCATGACAACCTACAACGTTTGTGTTATTACAGAAGATGGTTTGGGTCCTTCTAGAAAGCTTCACAGGATGGATTTACTTCATGCACATACTGGGGAGTTTCTGGTCTCTCATGTTCCACTGACTCTCTCCTACACATTGTCTAGCTGGAAAGGTCCACTGACATATAAGAGGAGACAAAAACTCACATCTGTACCTGTGGGCTCAGGAACACCCACTCACAGGAGTTCACATGAGGCCTGAGTAAGATCAGCCGTAGGAAAGTCACATCCACAGGACCTACTTCACCTGCCTTCCCTGGAGCAGGCTCAGCATTTTCCTCCCCTTCTCCCTGATATCACAACTGTAGGTCTAGACACCCAGCAAGTGTGCCCGGCCAGCTCTGTGCCTGGAATTCCTTCTGGGATGTTTCTCACAACAACATCTCACCACTTAGTGTCTTGTCCCTGAACACAGTGAGCCTCAGCCAGATCTGAGCACACGAGCCTGGGAGGGAGGGAAGGTCTCCGCTCTGACCCCTCACAGAGCAGAGTCCCTGCTGTGGAGGACTGTGCACCTGCTGGATGGACGCTGGGTTCCCACAAAGAAAAAATCTAGAAGAGGCTGATTTGCCAGCTTTCAAGACAAAAACCCCAGCTAAAAATACTCTGATTTCATCACATATGGGTTGCAAGGTGAAGATTCAGGGTCATCATGAAATTTTTATTTTATTTGGTTTGGTTTCCATTTTGGTGTTTGTTTTCCTGAGTCTTCAGAAATATTGACTGGAAAACTTGGAGGACAGCCAATGTGAACCAGAACCTACTTTGAGGTTTAGTTAGTGTGTATACAAGTTACTTTTAAATTGCAGAAGTACTTATTCCAAGTTCCTGAGCAGGCTGAGGTTTTTGTCCCATTTCCCTCTCTGCCTATGTCACTGTGAGAAGCCTCACGGTGCCAGAATGCACAGTAATAGTCAGCTGCGTCCCCAGGCTGGAGCCCAGAGGTGAGCAAAAACCTGCATTGGCTGAGGCATCTCTGGATCCAGAGAAGCGGCTGGGGACCATGGAGCCCTGGTCCTTATCTGAGTCTGAGTAGTAGTACAGGAGATGCCAGGGAGGGTTCCCTGGCTTCTGCTGGTACCAGTATATCCAGTAGCCATCAACACCAAAGCCACTGCTCAGGGTGCAGGTGAGTCTGGCCGTTGTTCCCAGAGATGCAGAGAGGGAGGACGGCTGAGTCAGCACAGGCTGGGAGAGGGAACCTGAAGACATAGTCAGACATGGGTGCTGGGCAGGGACCAGGGTAAACTTTCTCAGCATTATGAGCAGAAGGAAGTGAAATTTGGGGATACCTGTATATCTGAGGACTCTCCTTACCTGTGCAGTGAGAGAGGAGCACAAGGAGAAGAGGAGCCCAGGCCATGGTACACATAGCCCCCTGGTCCCCACAGTGGGGCTGGGCTGCCCCCGGCGTCCTTTTCTTCTCCACCCTCTGCCACAGGTGGGGCTGTCCATGCAAATGGGTTCCATCCAGTGACTGCCCAGCCCCTCCCTGAGCCCTGGTGCTGGAGCTCAGCTCACACCACACACTGAGAAGGGTGGTGGTTGGTTTTACCCCTTGGGAGAGCCCTGGGAGGAAGCACCTGCTGAGACAACACAAAGGTCCCTGCTCAGGGGACTCTGCCAGGCCAGAGAGGACACAGCTGCTGAGTCTCCTTCAGTGAGCACAGGGCCCAGCCCCCAGGACCTGGCTCCTTTGAGTGAATGGTCCTCACTGAGCAGCTGTGCCCTGTAGGGACCACAGGGCAGTCCCACAGCACCCCGTCCTGGTCACAGGGCACACCCCTCACCATGGCCCAAAGCTCTGAGAGCCCAGATTGTTTCTGCAGCTCCACAGGTCAATGTGTCTATTCATGCAGCTGTGGTCTCATTCCTCAATAATGGGATTCTGACACACTGTGTTTGATTACTATAGTGTCTCACTCCCAGGAGTCCCTGTCTATGGAAGAAGCAAAAATTTACAGAAATGACAATTTAAGGTCAAGAAATGACAAATTAAGGTGTTAGTGGCTCCAGAGAATATGCTACAAATATCTTATTCCTCTATTTGTACATGATTTGGAATATGCATGCATTTTTAGTGTCCCATCTCTTGTGTAATAAAATAATGGATTCCAAATACTCTCACAAAAATTTATTTGTGCTTTAATCTCCCACTTTTTAGCTAATTTACCTGTTGTACTAATTGACAAATCAAAGAAGTGCAATGAATTCTAAGATCCGCAGCTGTGAAGCTCCCATCATGCCGTATTGTTTTAAAATAGAGTCAAACTGGCAGATAAATTATTAGACCCTCATTTGTTGGCTTCCTTCCATTTCTCCCTGTTCGGAATCACCTCTTCTGTGGACTTGGAGCTTACAAAAGATATTCTTTTTTCACAAGTTTTGCTACTACTGTCCTTTGTAGGATTTGGGGTCAAAACTTTGAATATTAGAATTTAACATCTTGTTGACAAATGGCTATCTTATATATTCTTGAGTGAAATGTTATCCAACTTTCACCCAGCTCACCCAGACTCTGCAGGTTATTTGCTCATGGAGCTTGTCTCCTGTGCCCAGAATTTCTTCCACCATCCACCTGCTCCCTGTGGTTTCTTTATGCAGTCCCTGGAGGCTCATCGCATCCTTCTACACTTTTTCTTCATTACCCCATGAAATCCAGTTCATCTTAATAGTCATCTTCCCCAGGACTCAAACACTTTGTCTCCTATTCTATAGACTATAAGATCAACATTATTACTTAGCATCTCTTCTGGAATCAACCCAGAGCCCAAACTCAAAATGTCCAGAAAGTAGAAATCATTCTGTTTGCGTCAGATCTGCTCCTCTTCCAGGGCTTCCAATCCAGGAGAACTCAAGTATCCATTCCAGAAGCATGAGTTGAGTTTGTTCCTTGTGCCAGGCAGTTTTCTGGGCTCTGTAGACACAGTAGTGACAAAACAGGGGAAAAAATTCTGTTCACGTAGAGCTTAGATTCTGGTATGGGAAACACAGTGAACAAAGTCACAGAGGAACGTCATCACATAGCTGACACCACCCTGGACAGTTATCACCCTGGGAATCTGGAGCCAACTCTTGACCACTGAGAGCCCCTCATCTCCCACAGGACGTTGACACTGAACTCCTGAATGCTGTGTCCACAGCCTCCTTGATCTTCACGGCTCCCTTCCCCAATCCATGTGCCCGAGTGCAGGTGCCCATCCCTGCTCACCTGGCCACACAGAGTCCCTCAGTGTGGTCTTGTCCACCATTTTGTCCACTATATTTTATTCTTCACATTATATTCAGAGGAATATTTCAAACACATGTATCTGGCAAAGGCACCTCACTGCTTAAAAATATTCCATAGATTCTCTTCCCATCAAGATTAAGTAAATATATTTAGTTCCACATTCAAGATTTCTCTGGGCATGACCATCATTTCTTCCCCCACGTCCTGCCTCACCTTTCCTCCCCTGCAGCCTCTACACAAACACAAGCATGTCTTCTTTACAAAGAGGATACTTAACCCTGGACTACAGTGTCCCTTTCTCTTTGGGTCCTTATTGTCCTCCAGTCCCACCCTTGTGCCTCTTCCTTCAGGACCAGACTCACATATCACCTCCTGGAGAAATTTTAACCACACTGAGATGAGTGAATATTTGTTTTCATTATAATAATTTGCAAAGATTATTATCAAACCTAAAATTTTAACCACCTGTGTGCATATTTCCTTAACTAGAATTTAAAGATGAAAATAGTGCACAAAGAACATATTTATGATTCTTATCATCATTTTTTTCCTGATTAGTTAAACCTATTTACACTCCCTAAAGCAGTGGCTGTACATTATGTGATTACTGTTTCATTAAACATTCAATCTTCCCAACTTGGCTTGAGAAAAGCATCATCCTTGGACCAATCCAAACATCCAGGATAAATAGAGATTCTGTAGCATTTGAAATCAAGAATGTCTTTAATTATGACACCCTGTGAAATGAGAGCCTGGAGGACTATTTCTAATGATTATTTAATTTGAAATCTGTGATAGACTTGGTCGACCCTGCACGTAGGTGAAGTCTTATAATCTCTATGTCCCTTGCAGCACCAAGGACACTAAAATCAAAACAATTTCCACGATACTACTTTCCTGGACACATCATTTTTGTTTTATCTCTGTTTGTAATGGAGCATTTCTAATATGAAACCATTAAGAATGATTTAGTATTAAGATTTAGTTTTTAGTTTATTTACTGTCTAATCACAGGGTAAGAAATGTCCCTTTTATTCCCAATTTACTGAGAAATTGTTTTAAAATCACAAAGAGTTGGATTATTGATCAGAAGCTTTTTCTCTGGAGGTAACCATTGTTTTTCCTTTAATAAATCACAGAATAATAGAATAGAAATAATGAACATTGACCATTGTCCCATCCCATACATAGAACTTAATATGATTTGAATCCTAAATCCTAAGTCCTAAATACCAAAGCTACTATCAGAAACCTTCTGGAAAAATTATAAATTAACATCTTCATGTTACTAGAACAGACAAAGTCTTCTTAGAGAGGACACAAACATTACCAATCATTACAGAAAATATAACAAATTAAATAACTACATAAAAATTTTTAAAATTGCATAACAGGTATGTGATATCAACAAGATGATGGAATAGGAGCTCCTCCCACTCATAATCCTCCTCAGCAATGATAATTTGAAAGCCAGCCATGATCAAATCTGCCTTTGTGAGAGCTTTGGGATCCAGGTAAGAGATTCTGAAAACTTTGTGATACCCAAGACCGAGGAGAGGTATTTTGAGAAGGCAGGTCCCCATCCAGGTGGCAAGCTCACTGACCATGGACCTAGATAAAGACAGAAAAACAGCACCAAACACTGTTAATATGGCTTCAGCTTCTTTTTGCCTTCCTCTAACCACCTACACCACCTATGAAGTAACCTAGCAGGAGTCACTCCTCAGATAATAGGCCTGTCAAAATCAGATCTGGCCACAGATAATGAAGCAGCCTGTGACACAACTCCAACACCTCTTAGATGTGATCTGAAAGGAGTCCTGCCCTTGCTGGCATGGGACAAGAGACATGCCCATCTGTACATCTAGAGGCAAGTCTGTGGACCTCGGTCTGACTGTGAATCCTGAAGTAGCTCTGTGACTTGGCTCCCTCTAGGCTCAGGGTGGTCCAGGGCCAATCCTGGCCTCCCAGGGACCCATGAATGACCCACAGGGAGACCTCTCAGGGACCCACTGGGAACCATACCTATCCGTGCACTTGGTAGCATTTCCACTGTCTGTAGACCCAACTGCAGACTGTGAGAAGACTGTTGTCTCGGTGCCTGTACTACTGACCAAGGTCCTGGAGGCAGACCTGTCTACTCAGAGACAAGACAGGATCCACACCCACCAGAGCCCCTGGTAACCATGCACCCCATTGCAGACCCAGCAGCAGCCACATGACTCAGCCCCAAACCTCGTTATCTGCAATCACACAGGCAATGACATCAGCCTGGGGACTCAGCAAGAGAAGGTCTTGACCTGCCAATATCAGTCTGTAAAGTCTCTAAAGACTGAAAAGGTGTCTGCTCCTTCAAATGTACAGACACCAAAGCGAGGGTGCACAAATATTGAAGAATAGGGCAAATATGACAGAAGGAAAGGAAGCTAATAAACACTCAGTAACTGACTCCAAAGCAATGGAGATCTATGAATTGCCTGACAATGCATTAAATAGACATCTTACAGAAGCTCAATGAGATGCAAGAGAACTCAAACAGATAAACAAAATCGGGAAAACAAATCATGAAAAAAATGAGTTTAATTTTAAAATAGACACTATAAAGAAGAACCAAATAAAAATCCTGGAGGTGAAGAATACAATGATAGAACTGAAAAATTCAATAGAGATTTTCTACAATAGATTTTATCATAATAAGAAAATTCCCACAAACACACACATGCACAATTGGATTCCCAGGAGAAGAAGGAGAGAAAGGGGCATTGTTCAAAGAAATAATATTTGAAAACTTCCCAAATTTTGGAAGGGATATGGGCATCCAGTCACATGGAGCTCAAAGGACACTGTATAAGGTAAAGCAAAGAATATTACTATGAAACATATTATAATAAAATTGTCCAGTTCAAAGACAAAGAATTTTATAAGCAACAGGAGAAAAGTGACTCGTGACATGTATTATAACAGCATAAGGCTATTAGCGGGTTTCCCGGGTGAACCTTTGCAAGTCAGGATGTAATGGGAAGACACTCAAAGAACTGAAAGAAAACAAAAACTGAACAAACACTCTGCCAACCAAGAATGCTATACCCAACAAAGCTGTCCTTCAGAAATGAAGGAGAGATAAAGATATTCCCAGACAAACAAAAGATGGGGGATTTTATCAGGACTAGACCTACCTTGCAAGAAATGCTAAATGGAGTTCTTCACATTCAAATGAAAGGACACTAAGCAACAAGATGAAAACCTGTGAAAGTATAAAGCTGACTTGTAAAGATAAATATATATTCAAATTCAGAATACTCTAACACTGTATTGTGGTGTATAAATTATTTTAACTCTAGTATAAAAGTTAAAAGACAAAAAGATTAAAACTAACAATAGCTACAAAAATTTTTAATGGATATACAATATAAGAAGAAGTAAAGTGTAACATCAATAGCTTAAAATGTGATGGGGAAAGTAAAAGTCTTGAGTTTATTTATGTGATTGAAGTTAAGTTGTTATCAGCTTAAAATAGACTGTATTTCTATAACATGTTTTATGTAGGCCTCTTGGTAACCACAACCATCACTAGTTGATAAACAAAAGATAAAGCGAAATGAATCAAAGCATATCACTACAAAAAAATCAACAAATCAAAATGGAAGACAGCAAGAGAGGAAGAAGGAAGAAAGGAACTACAAAGCAATGAGAAAACAGCAAGTTGACAATAGTAAGTCGTTACCTATTCATAATTACTTTAACATAAATCAATTAAATTCTGTAATTAAAAAAAACAGCATGTCTAAATGGATTTAAAAAACAGTTCCAGCAATATGCTGTCACAAGAGACTTACTTCAGCTTTAGGGACAAATATAGGCAGAGATCAAAGGGATGGAAAAAGATATTTAATGCAAAGAGTAACAAAAAGAGAAGAGAGGTGGCTATAGTTATATCAGAAACAACAGATTTTCAGCCAAAATATGCGACAAGAGTTGAAGAAGGTCACCATAGGGGCCAGCCCGGTGACATAATTGTTAAGTTCGCATGCTCCGCTTCAGCAGCCTGGGGTTTGCAGATTCAGATCCCGGGCACAGACCTACACACCTGTCACCAAGACATGCTGTGGCAACATGGCACATAAAATGAGTAAGATTGGCACAGATGTTAGCTTAACAACAATCCTCCTCAAGCAAAAAGAGGAAGATTAGCAACAGATGTTAGCTCAGGGCCAAGTTTCCTCACACATACACACACACACAAAGAAGGTCGCTATATAATGATAAAAGGGTCAATTCATCAAGAGGATATAACAATTTTAAATATATATATTCACCCAACATCAGAGCACCTAAATACATAAAGCACATATCAACATAAATGAAAGGAGAAATTAGCAATATGATAACAGTAAGGGACTTCAATATTCTACTTTCAGCAATGGTTGGGTCATTCAGACAGAAAATCAATAAAGAAACAGTGGACTTAAACAACTCGTAGACTAAATGGACCTAACAGAATGTTTCCTCCAATAGCAGCAGAATGCACATTGTTCTCAAGTGCACATGAAACATTCTCCTGGATAAATCATATGTTGAACCACAAAACAGGCTTTAAAAATTTTTTTAGTATTGAAATCATACCAAGTATCTTTCCCATACCACAATGGTATGAAACTAGAAATCAATAACAGGAAGAAAATTGGAAAATTTACAATTATGTGATAATTAAATAGCACATTCCTGGATAATCAATTGGTCAAAGAAGAAATCAAGATAGAAATACAAAAATTATCTGGAGACAAATGAAAATGGAAACACAACATACCAAAATGTATGGGATCACCAAGAGCAGTTCTAAGCGGGAAGTTCATAACAATAAATACCTAAATTAAGGAAAAAGAAAACTCTCAAATAAACAATCTAACTGTACGTCTCAAGGAACTGGAAAAAGAAGAACTTAGCCCAAAGTTGGCAGGAGGAAGAAAAAATAAAGATTAAAGCAAAAGTAAATGAAATAGATACTAGAAAAAATAAAAAAAGATCAATGAAAATAAGAGTTTGTTTTTTGGAAAAGAAAAACAAAAATTAAGATAAACTAACCAATAAAAACAGAGTATGGACTCAAATAAATAAAATTATAAATGAACGAGGAGACATTACAACTGATACTGCAGACATTCAAAAGACCATAACAGAATACTATGAACAATTATATGCCAACAAGTTGGACAACCTAAAGAAATAGACTAATTCCTAGAAACATACAACCTACCAAGACTGAAGCACAAATAAATGGAAAATCTTAACAGGCCAATAATGGGTAAGGAGATTGAATCAGTAATCAAAAACCTCACAACAAAGAAAAACCCACCACCAGATGGCCTGGTGAATTCTAACAAATATTTAAAGAAAAATTAATGTTATCTTTTTAAAATTCTTCCAAGAAATTGGAGTATGACATCAATAACTTCCTAACTCATCTTATGAGAGCAGCATTACCCAATAGCAAAGACAGACAAGGACACTATTAGGAAGAAAATTAAACGCTAATATCCCCAATGAACGTAGATGCAAAGATCCTCGATAAATTACTATCAAAACTACTTCAACAGCACATTAAAAGTGGGATGGTCAAGTAGGATTTGTCCCTGGGATGCAAGGATGATTCAATTTAAACAAATCAATAAATGTAAGGGAAGACACAGACAGCAGCTGAGTCACCACAGGCTGGGAGAGGGACTCAATAAACAATTACAGATCAAGTTGGGAGGCAAATGATGAGCTACTGGAGAAAAGAGAAAAGAAATGGGAACTAGCATAACACCTCTGCAGATTTTGGCCTTGCCACCTTCCATAATTGTGTCAGCCAATTCCTTATAATATAATTTAATATAATATAATAATTATATATATTAAAATCTCCTATTGTCTCAATTTCTCTGGAGATAACTGAATGATGCATATACCATTCATTTGCAATCATGACCAGCCATGAGATTAGGCTAGCAAACAGTACAAAGGATATGGATCTAGAGGCACAAAGGTTCCCTCTTCTCCCTCCAGCCCAGGTTTCTTCCCGTGACTCTCAGAGCAGACTCACTCCCTAGTTTTCTGTTTCTCCATGAAGAGCCACCTTTAGAAGGGAGTCTTAGTGGCCTGAAGGAAACAATGAGGCAAAAGTCCAGGGAAGCTCAAGGATGTCATGTTGATAGAAATTGATGCCACAGTTGGTCTCATACCCGTGAGGGTCAAATACCTCCCATCACAATTTTGAGTTTTTGCACTGAGGGCTGATGGTTCCAGGCAGCAACGTGGTAATAATCCACACCAGTGCTTACAGTGCAGGGAGATTAACCTTCTGACCAAGACCCCATTAAATCAGGACAGTTGAGTCATTTAATCATACCCAAGACCTTAGAAATGGGGGTGCTGCCAAATGGAGTAGTGAAGATGGGTTCACAGCTCATGCAGTGCCTGGGAACCAGAAAGGAAAGGGTGGTCATGAGTGCCCCAAAGGCCCCTTCACCCTGACCCCAGCAGAAGGCATCTACTCATGTAGACCCAACAGAAAGAAAGAATTGAGCTCAGGACACAGTAAAGTTGCCAAAGAGCTTTGTCTGCTGGGGTTCCATTTCAGGACCTCTGCTGCACCATCTGGTTCCTCTTATTCCCTGGGGGCAGAGTTACTTTTGGGTAGAAATAGCCTTTCCCCCTCACTGTCTCCACCCCTTCTCTGGACCTACATCTGGGCCATGACACCATAAGAGATGAAGGGCTATGACTAGAATCAGATTAAATTGTGTGAGGGAATCAGACCCAGGCAATTGTTGGGCAATAACACGGGATTCACAAGCAAATGAATATTTCATATCAGTGATGAATTCATTTCCCAATATCCTAGAGAAAGTTGAGTGATTCCCTACTTGGCCCGGATCTTCTATGCTTTCCTCTCAGAACCAGCTCCAGGATGTTCCCACTGTCCTCAGGGTGACATCACCCTGGCTCTCTCATACCTCTGAGGACTCTTGGCAGAGAGCCCCTGTTACTGCAGATGGTCTTTTCCTGTAAATACCCAGTGAGCACTGGAGGCCTGTCTCTACCATATACCTTTGGGAGAGATGCTTCAATTCTCTCCAGGCCACTAAAGACCACGTCACCTAAATCCAAGACTCAAAGCTGAATCCTTCCGATAATGATGTCTTGGCAGCATTTCAGATCATTGATCTTATACAAGCACATGCTTAGTTTAAAATCTCATAAAATACACAAGGACACAGAATTAAGGAACAAAAATTCCTCTTCACATCTTCTAATTCTTTGGAACTCTCCAAAATTATTTTCCCTTCCCAGAGATAATTACAAAACTGAGTTTTACATATTTGGCCAGAAAACTAAGATTTCAGTGCTTGTCTTTCATCTGTCGAAGTTCCCAACAGATATTTGATATTCATTTTTGATGTTTCCCTTTTCCTGACCCCCAACACACACACTCAGTCTCCAAGTCTTGCTATTTACACCTCCATGTTGGATATAAAATTTCTCCATTTCCTCCTTTTTCATTGTCATAAAATATAGAAAAAGTCACCACCATCTCCCCTGTGAATTTTTGCCTCCGTCACTTAGCTGGTCTCCTTGTCCCAGATATTGCCTCAACTTACCCTTCAACCCATTCGCCATTGTGCAGCTGGAGAGCTCATTCTAAACACCAGATGAGAACTCTTCAGTGACTCCACATGGCCTCTACAGTCAAGTACAAACTCCTCAGGTTGTCTCATCTTAATGATCTGCCCACATCCTTCCTTTATATCATCTAGCTCATCTTAAGTTACTTCCCCTCACCCTGTCCCCCCTAAGATCTGACACACGTAGGCCAAATGCAAGTTCTCGTAACTACTTGGATGAACAACTTTTCTTCTCTTCTATTCTTTGAAAATGCTGTTACATTGTTTCCTCATCTTTCCTCCTAGCTCATTTCTATTAATTCTAAAGATATTAGATTAGATCTCATCATTGGTACGAGGCTTCTCGTGCCCCAAATCCTTTCAAGCACAAACTCTCTCTGGGGATTTAACTCAGTATGTGCACCCTTTAATTCTCCTCATACAGCTGTGTTCAGGGACTGGTAGAAACAGGTGGAGATGAGGCTCTAGAGGCATGAATGAGGAGACTTGTAGCCTCAGAACTAGAGAAAGAATTGTCTTGGGCCCTCCCGGTGTCAGTGCTGGGATGACAGGAAGGGTCCAGCTCCACTGTAAAGGAGCATTGTCCACAGAACTGAACTCTTGATCATTACATGGAATTGAAAGATTGTTAGGAAGAAGGTAGTAAATGAATAGTCCTTTAGCTTATCATGAAACAGATCTGAAAAGACTTAGAATTCTGTTGCATATAAATATTTGTTGAATTAATAATTCTAATAATTCTTAATTGGATTTACTGAGTTTTGTAAGTAGTCCCAACTTAAAAGATAACCTTTGATTGAAATATCTAAATGTCCACCAGGAACCCAGCTGATTTCTCACAGGTCCACTGCACCCTGATGCTCTAGGTAGTAAATAGGAAGGAAGAAGCTCACAGGTTTTTATCTCATATCACCATGGGCCTCCAACACAATGTAGGCAGCAAGGTTGCTGTCTTTTGTTGACGAGTAATAATCAGTCTTACCCCCAGGATGGAGCCCAGTGATATTTTGGAGGCCAAGTTGCCAACCTGGAGCCAGAGAATTTCTATGAGACTCCAAAGGGTCAGTTGTTATCCCTGTGGAATCGCAGAAGTTTGAGGACATGGCCTGGGTGTTGCTGCAGCCATGCAGCCATGCTACTTCCTTGTTGCCAACACTGTTGCTGTTTCTGGTGCAGGTGAGTATGGCCATCTGTCCCAAGGATGTGGTCACTAAGGATGGCTGAGTCCGCACCACCTGGACCCAGAATCTGGAGGAGGAGAGACAGGGAGAACAGTGAGCTGAGTGTGTGAGGATGGGATACAGAGGCAGGGTGAGGCTTCCCACAGAGTCTTTTACCTGGAACAGGCCGCCCTCACATGTGCAGAACGAGGAGCCAATGAGCAGAGGGGCCCCGGGTACCATGCAGGTGCTCAAGAGCTCCCCTCCCGAGACCCAGCTGGGACATTGGGGTCCCCTATGTCTCTTTCATTCTCTACAAGTCCCAACAGGGATGGAGTGCCTACATTCAAATGGGTATGGGTCCCTGACTAGCTGTAACACCCCTCAGCTCTAGGTAATGTCTCTGTTGCCTGGAGGAAGGGGAGAATTTCACCTGCACAGGCCCCAGGTGCTGAGAGAGCCTGGCCCTTCATGGCCATGGGTCCCTGAGGTTCTGACAGGTGCAGTCTCATCACAGCACAGCTCAGTGAACTCACTGTTTGCTCTTTTCCCTCTGGCCTGTGGAAGTTTCCCAGGTGGGAGGGCCAGGCATGCTCACCTCTGAGATAGCCCCACAGTGCCCCCTGCTAGCCACATATTCCTGCCACCACCAGACCACAGACCTGACACAGCTGAGGGTCCCACAGTTGTGCATTTGATGGTGCTGTCAGCTCATCAGATCCTGATGCTAGAGGAGGTGATGGGGAATCAAGGGGCTGTTGTCAGAGCAGAGAGGAAATAATGTGATTATAGCAGCACCTTCAGTCAGTCAGCAAGCAAGCACATTTTCTAGTTTATGATTTATTTTTTTAAAAACATGAATTTTTTTTACCAGAGCCAAGCTGCACATAGTAGACTTCTTCAAACCAATGAGCAGTCAGCAAGTCATCGCCATTGCTCAGGGAGACAAGTTCAATTTATTTCATTTTTTGAAACGTTTCCCTTTGTTTCCCATCCTCAATACCATCCTTCTCACCCTCAATTATGACAAAATTTGAAGACAATCCCTATCCTTTCTGCCTCAATGAATTTATCTATTCTGAATATTTCCTATAAATACAGTCATGCAATATGTGCCCTTTTGTATCTGGTTCCTTTCATTTCCATACATTTCCATGAGGTAGCATGTATGAGTATTTCATGCCTTTTTATGGCTGAATAATAAACCCTGGTATGGAAGGTGGATCTACTTTATTTCCATGTTCATTGTATAAAGATTTAAAACAATATTTCCTTGCCTAGTCTGAGTTAAACATTGTATTGCAGACTCTGGTTGGGGCTTCTGTAGCATGCGGTACACTCTCTGATTTGATGTTGTTTAGAGTATTATTCAACCATCAAAACAGTCTCTTAAGTTCTGCAGTGCTGTTTTATACAACAGAGGGGAACCAGAAACACAGAGCAATAATACATCTAGGCCTATGTCTGGCTGCTTGGGGTAAACAGGATTCCAAGACAAGGGTTTCCTAAGAGTTAAAAATGGGCTATTCACCTGAGTGACCTCAATCAAGAACAACTTTGTCCTCCAGGCAGAGGACATTGGGTAGTGTCTGGAGGCATCTTTGTTGTCAAAACTGGGGGACGTGCTCATGGCATCTAGTGGGGAAAGGCCAGGGATGCTGCTGAAGTTCTTACAACACACACGACAGACTCCACCACAAAGTATCAGTAGTGTCGATGTTCTGAACCCCTTTTTTTAAACTACATCTACTCCATGGCTTGATTATAAAGGTATTAGGAAATCAAGATGGGGAAGGCAAAATTTGTATTTTGAAAAGAAAATAGAAGAAGTCGTGAACAGACAATTCCAACTCTAGCATTCCAGCAGGAGACAGAAAAGAACAACCCTCCTGGTGGAGGCAGGTGGAGGGCAGATTCAGGACAGGGAGGCTCTAGGGAGTTTTGGTCTCACTTCCCCATGGGTCTGAATCACTGTGTCTTTGTTGCTGTCTTAACCAGACTGAGCAATAGTCGGTCTCATCCTCAGGCTGCAGCCCAGAGGTGGTGAGGTAGGCAGTATTGGAGGAGCTGTCGACAGAGCTAGAGAATCAATCGGGAACCCCAGAGGGTCTTTGGTGGTCCTTGTAGATCACAGTGGTGGGGGAACTGCCTGGGTGGTGCTGGTACTAGTAGGCATAATGGTCATCAATGTTGCCGCTGCTGCAGGTGCAAGAGATGGTGACCTTCTGCCCTGGAGACTCCAAGGGAGTGGAACTGAGTCAGCACAACCTTGGCCCAAGAACTTGCAAGGAGGGAGTGACACAGAGATCAGTGAGGACAGAAATGACCCAATTCCAAGGGAGGAAGGAGAGGGCATCATCCCAGGTGACATTCAGGTGTCTTCCCAGAATTCCCTGCAGATAGCCACCTATGCAGCGAGTGCAGGGGATGAAGCGGAGTGGAGCCCAGATCATGGTGGAGATGCCCCCAGGCTCTGCCTCCTGAGCCCCACTGCTGGGCCTGAACCAACCAAACCTTTTTGTCTGTCACCCTGATCCTGAGGGCAGGAGGTCGCCATGAAAATATTCCCCTTTTTGGAGACTGTGCTTGCCCCTCCTCAGACTTAGGCCTGGGCTCAGCCAAGTAAAGAGAAACTACAGGATACAGAAAGCATTCCACCCCTGGGAGGGCAAAGGAACATCTGTGGGGCATGGGGAGTGCTCACAGCTGAGCAGCTAGCCGGAGAGTCTGAGCAGCTTTACAGAACACAGCACCCTCTGGTGGATGCAAGAGACGTGGTGACCCTGGACAGGTACTGGTGCTCAGGGCTCTGCCCTCTGCAGGCCACACCCGTCACAATCGCAGCCCCATATCTAAGGTTCTCTGCGCAGCATCCCATGCTCACTATGCATGTGAACATTCATATCTATCCACATGGATCGAGACATTTTGAGTTACTTTGTGTTATTGGAGGTCATGAATATCACAGGAAGGATGGGCTCTATTTGGAAGGAAGTGGAGAAGAGGGCTCTGCCTGCTGCAGATGGACCCACATGGAGCAGATCTGTGAGCTCGTCACTAAAAGGCCCAGTTGTTCAGGCAGGAAGAGGAAGGAACCCTTTGATCAGGACAAGATTTCACCATTATAAGACACCATAAGAACAGAAAGACTCTGAGGAGGCAGGGAAATGTCTGCTGGGTGTGAATCAGAGAGCAATTTAATCAGAGCCCTTACTCAACAAATGCCATGAAGTTTTGAAATAAGACAGGAGAATAGAAAGTCAACAGGAGAACTTGAATTTAAAAGAGGTTTGGGGAGACAACCTACAAGGCTTGTAACCAATTAGATGGTTGCGTAGGGAAGAAGGAAGAGTCTGTATAAATATCAGGTCTCTCATTTTGTGGATCATTTGGGTGTTACTGCTCTTGATTCTTGTAGGAGAAATGGGACAGAACTTATTAGGGGGCTCTGATAAGAGCTTGCTTTCCTCTTGCAGAGTAAGAGGTAAGAGGGAATGAAGCAGGTGGGAACATGAGGGTGAAGCTCTGCAGTCCCTTAGCAAAGGGAAGCACCAGTGCTGTGACCAACATCAATGCATCCATTATTAATACACTGCACATGTTTGGGAACGCATGTAATTGATAACGACTCAATAAATAAATCAGAAGTGAATATGAAAGATGCTGAAAGAGTAAAGTGTTGCCTGAGAAACTCTCCAACTATGGAATTTAAGGAAGGTTTCTCAGGACAAGCATTCTTCAAATGGAGTCATGAAGAATGAGCATGGGCATGGATCCTGAGAGAGAAAAGGAGTGAGCAGTGTCCCGCATGAAGAAATGGTACCTGATGATGTTCAAATACACTAAAAGCTACAGTGTGTCACCATATTAAGAACATCCTTGATATGAGATGTCATTGCAGAAAGGAGCAGGGAGGCTGCTGCAGAGCATTGCAGGTGTAAGAGAGGACAAGAGGTTATGAGGAAGTTTGGAGGAAAATGCCAGAAGGGGAATCAGGAGGATAATATTAATTTAAAAGATGTGGGAGTTAGAATATACAGGAGAGTTAACCAACAAGATTTCTTGTGTGAGGAAGAAGTAAGAGTAGTCACAAATTTAAGGATTCTGTTTCTGATAACTAGCAGGGTTAAGTCATTTAATTTATTAGGTTATTAGATATTTGGTTTCACTCTCTATTTTTCAAAAATCTCGTAGCTTAGGAGAGTGATGTCAGCATCATGGTGGAGTGAGCTCTTCCCTTAGTCTCTCTCCCCTAAGATACAACAAAAAGGACGTTAATAAATCAACAGAGGACATCCTCACAACACAATAGACATCTGAGAGACCCATGCAGCCATACAGCTGAAGACGGGGATGCTTGAACCCCTGGGAGGCAGTGGAAGGGGGTAAGCAGATCTCCTTTCCCTCCACAGTGGCAGTGGTCTAGGGTGCAGGACCTCACATGGCAGCTGGCACATGACTCTAAGAGGAGAAGGGGGAAGGGGCAGACTTCTGTGGGAACACTTTTGCTCTCAGAGTTGCCTCCTAGCCCATGGAAACCCTCCACACTGATGTGATTAAGCAACCATGGGGGCGCCCTCACCAAGCCAAGCAGCCCAGGCAGGCAGCCAGTGAGTAAAGAGTGCAAGAATGGATGGGAAAGAAGGAACCCCCTACCCCATCCCACCTGGCACATCAGCTCAGCTAGTCAGCCAGGGTAGGGGATCCCTGCCAGAGTGCCTGCAACTATGTGTGTAAAGAAGTGGCAGCTAGAGTCAGAGATCCCTATTTGCACAGCTTCCAGTGGATGGACACAACTGCCAGAGGTTGCAGCAGGCTCAGAAAACACAGCTCCTGCCCCACCTCCGCATGGTGGCAGGAGGGATCTGTGACCAGGTACTATCACTATGTGATGGCAAAAGTCCAGTCCATCAAAGAGCATGAAGAAATATATTATCACTCCAGACCAGAAGGAAAATGGCAAGTCCCCAGAAACCAGTCGTGAAGTCACAGAAATTTACCATCTCAATGTCAGAGAATTCAAAATAGTGATCATAAAGAAACTCAACGAGTTATAAGAAAACTCCAAAAGACAGTTCAGTGAATTCATGAATAAAATTAATGAGCAGAAGGAATTCTTCACAAAACAGATTAAAACTATTAAAAGAGAAAACCAATCAGAAAGTTCAGAGATGAAAAACACAATGAATGACATAATAAAAAATAATCTGGAATCCTTAAAAAGCAGAGCTGACATTATGGAGGACAGAATTAGTATTCAGAGGACAGAATATAGAAATACTTCATGTGGAGGAGGAGAGAGAGCTAAGACTAAAAAGAAATGGTGAAATTCTCTGAGAAATATCCAACTCAATTAGGAAATGCAACATAAGGATTATAGATATTCAAGAAGAGGAAGAGAAGATGAAAGGGGCAGAGAGCTTGTTCAAAGAAATAATAGGTGAGAATTTCCCAGACCTGGGGAAGGAGCTAGAATTACATGTAAATGAAACTAATAGAACTCCTAATTACATCAATATAAAAAGACCTTCTCCAAGGCATATATTAGTAGAACTGGCAAAAGTCATTGATGAAGAAAAAATATTAAGGGCAGCAAGGAAGAAGAAAATAACCTATAAAGAAACCCTTATCAGGCTTTCAGCAGATTTCTCAGCAGAAACCTTACAGGCTAGGATAGAGTGGAATGATATATTCAAAATACTTAAAGACAAAAACTTTCAGCCAAGAATACTCTATCCAGCAAAACTATCCTTCAGATACGATGGAGAAATAAAAGCTTTCTCAGACAAACAAAAGCTGAGGGAGTTGATCCCACAGGAACCCCCCTACAAGAAATGATCAAGAAGGCCCTCATTTCTGAAAAAAAAAAGAAAAGAGTTACAAAGCCTTGAGCAAGGAGATAAATAGACAAAACCAGAAAATTACACCTCTCTATCAGAACAGGCTAGCAAAAATTTGATTATAACATTAAATATAAAGGGAAGGAAAGCACCAAAAGTAGCTATAATCACTTCATTTTAATCACAAACTCACTACACAAAATGTAGTAAGTTGTGACAACAATAACAGGCAACAGGGAAGAGGCAATGGATGGAATCTGCATAGACTAAGGAGATCAGAGGCTATCAGAAAATGGACTATCTCATCTACAAGATATTTTATACAAACCTCATGGTAACCACTAAACAAAAAATCAGAACAGAGGCACAGAGGATAAAGAGAAAACCATCACAGAGAATCACCAAACTGAATTGGCAGTTGCAAACATACAGGACTGGAAACAAGGAAAATGCAGAACTGGAAAACAAGTGATAAAATGGCAGTATTAAACTCTCATATATCAATAGTGACTCTAAATGTAAATGGGCTGAATTCTCCAATCAAACCACAGCATGGCTGGACGGAATCAAAAAAAGACCAAACAATATTCTGTCTCCAGAAACCATATCTCAGCTCTAAAGACAAACGTATGTTCAAAGTGAAGGGATGGAAGACAATACTCCAAGCTAACAGCAAACAAAAGAAAGCAAGTGTTGCATACTTATATCACACAAAGGAGACTTCAAGATAAAAAGAGGCAATGAGAGACAAAGAGGGGCTGTATGCAATGATGAAAGGGACACTCCACCAAGAGAACATACACTTATTCATATCTATGCACCTAACACAGGAGCACCAAAGTACATAAAGCAACTATTAACAGACATAAAAGGAGAAATTAACAGCAACACAATAACAGTATGGGACCTCAACACTCCACATACATCAATGATCATAATGCTGTGAAACCAAAAGTCAACTACAAGGAAAAAGCTAGTAAAGTGACAAATATGTGGAGACTAAACAACATGCTACTGAACAACCATTGGATCAATGAGGAAATTAAAGGAGAAATCAAAAAATATATGGAGACAAATAAAAATGAAAATATATCATCCAATTCATATGGGTTGCTGCAAAAGTGTTCCTAAGAGGGAAATTCACAGCAATACAAGCTCACCTTAACAAACAAGAAAAATCTCAAATAAGTAATCTTAAACGATACATAACAGAACTGGAGAAAGAAGAACAAAGCCCAAAGTCAGCAGAATAATAAATATTAGAAAATATCATATTAATTATAAATATTAATTATAACATTTATATTATATTTATTTATATATTATATATGTTTATAACTTATATACATTTTATAATTTATATAATTTATAATTATATAATTTATATATAATAAAATATATATTTTTATAATATTCAATTATAAAATATATTAAATATTAGGAAATAATAAAAATTAGAGTAGAAATAAATGAGATAGAAACAGAAAACAGAAACAAACAAACAAAAAAACAGTAGAAAGGAGCAATGAAACTAAGAGGTGGCTCTCTGAGAAGATAAACAAAACTGACAAACCTTTAGCCAGACTCACTAAGAAAAAAGAGAGAAAGCTCAAATAAAATTAGAAATGAAAGAGGACAAACTACAATGGAGGCACAGAAATACAAAGGATATAAGAGAATACTATGAAAAACTATATGCCAAAAAATTGGATAATCTAGAAGAAATGGATAAATTCTTAGACTCATACAATCTCCCAAACCTGAAACAAGGAGCAACAGAGAATCTGAATAGACTGATCATAAGTAAAGAGATTGAAACAGTAATCAAAAACCTCCCAAAAAGCAAAAGCCGGGACCAGATGGCTTCTCTGGAGAATTCTACTAAACATTCAAGGAAGATTTAATACCAGTCCTTCTCAAACTATTCTGAAGAATTGAAAAAGATGGAATACTTCCTAATTCATTCTATGAGGCAAACATCACTCTGACCCCAAAGCCAGACAAGAATAACAAAAAGAAGGAAAATTATGGGCTAATATTGTTGATGGACATAGATGAAAAATTCTCAACAAAATACTGACAAACCAAATACAGCAATACATTAAATGGATCATACACCATGACCAAGTAGGATTTATACCAGGGACACAGGAATGGTTCAACATCCACAAATCAATCAATGTGATATTTCACATTAACAAAATAAAGAATGAAAACCACGTGATCATCTCAATAGAGGGAGAGAAAGCATTTGACAAGGTCCATCATCCATTTATGATAAACACCCTCAAAAAAATGAGTGTAGAAGGAAAGTATCTCAACATAATAAACATCATATATGAAAAACCTACAGCCAATATCGTACTCAATGGTGAAAAACTGAAAGCCATCCCTCTCAGAACAGGAACAAAATGAGAGTGCCCACTCTTGCCACTCATATTCAACATAGTCCTGGAGATTTTGGCCAGAGCAATTACACAAGAAAAAGAAATAAAAGGGATCCAAATTGGCAGAGAAGAAGTGAAATGCTCAGTGTTTACAGATGATATGATTCTACACATAGAAAACCCTAAAGAATCCATCAGAAAACTATCAAAAATAATCAACTACAGCAAAGTTGCAGGGTACAAAATCAACTGACAAAAATCAGTTGCATTTCTATATGCTAAGAATGAACTAACAGAAAGAGAACTCAAGAATACATTCCATTTACAATCACAAAAAAAATAATAACATATCTAGGAATAAAATTAACCCAGGAGGTGAAAAACCTAAAAAATGAAAAGTATAAGACATTATTAAAAGAAATCAAAAATAGACATAAAAAAATTGAAAGACATTCTATGTTCATGGATTGGAGGAGAAAACATAGTTAAAATGCCCATATTATCTAAAGCAACCTACATATTCAAAGTAATGCCAATCAGAATCCCAAAGACATTTCCAAGATATAGAATAAAGAATCCTAAAATTTATATGGAACAATGAAAGACCCTGAATAGCCAAAGGAATCCTGAGAAAAAAGAACAAAGATAGAGGTATCACACCCCCTGAATACATATTATACTACAAAGCTATAGTAATCAGAACAGCATGGCAGAAAAACAGACACATAGATCAATGGAACAGAATTGAAAGCTAAGAAATAAAGCTACACATCTATGGACAGCTAATCTTCAACAAAGGAGTCAAAAATATACGATGGAGGAAAGAAAGTTTCTTCAATAAATGGTGCTGGGAAAACTAGACAGCCACATGCAAAGGAATGAAGTAGACCATCATCTTACACCACACATAAAAACTAACTCAGAATGGATTAAAGACTTGAATGTAAGCCCTGCAACCATAAAATTCCTAGAAGAAAATATAGGCAGTATACTCTTTGACTTTGGTCTTATCAGTATCTTTTCAAATACCACGTCTACTCAGGCAAGGGAAACAAATGAAAAAGTAAAAATAAGGGACTACATCAGACTCAAAAGCTTCTGCAAGGCAAAGGAAACTATCAACAAAACAAAAAAATAACCCATCAACTGGGAGAAAATATTTACAAATCACATATCCCATAAGGGGACAATTTCCAAAATATATAACTCAACAACAAAAAAAATGAACAACCCTATGAAAAAATGGACAGAGATGGGTGCCAGCCACAAGGTTTAGTGGTTGAGCTTGGCATGCTCTGCTTCAGCGGCCCAGGTTCGCAATTCAGATCCCAGTCATGGACCTACACCAACTCGTCAGCTATGCTGTGGCAGTGACCCATATACAAAATAGAGAAAGATTGCCAACAGATGATAGCTCAAGGCAAGTCTTCTTCAGCAAAAAAAGAGAAGGAAAACAAGAAATGGCAGAGGATATGAACCGACATTTTTTCAAAGATATACAGAGGGCCAACAGCACATGAAAACATGTTTAACATCACTAATTATTAGGGGAATGCAAATCAAAACCGCAATGATATATCACCTCACACTTCTCAGAATGGCTATAATTAACAAGACAAGAAATGCGAAATGTTGGAGAGGATGTAGAGAAATGGGAACCCTCATACACTGCTAGTGGGAATGCAAACTGGGTGCAGCCACTATGGAAAACATTATGGAGATTTCTCAAAAAATTAAAAATAGAAATACCATATGATCCAGTTATTCCACTACTGGGTATCTATCCAAAGAACATGAAATCAATAATTCAAAAAGATATATGCATCTCTGTGTTCACCACAACATCATTCACAATAGCCATGACATGGAAGCAAACCAAGTATCCATCAACAGATGAATGGATAAAGAAGATGTGGTATATACATACATATACATATACATATATATATGTGTATATGTGGCATATGTGAAGATGTGGTGTATATATATATATGTATATATGTATATATATGTATATATGTATATATATATGAAGAACTGATCAGTGGTTACCAGAGGGGACGGAGTGGGGACAAGGCTGAAAGGGGTGACTGGGCACATATGTATGATGAAGGATGAAAACTGGACTGTTGGTGTTGAAAATGAGGCAGTCTATACAGAAACTGAAATATACTGATGAACACCTGAAATTTACATGATGCTGTAAGCCAATATGACTTCAATAAAATAATTTTTTAAAAACATATATTTTCTTAGCTAATTTCAATACATGAAACAGTATTATTAACTATACTCACCTGCTACATGTTAGATCTCCAGAACTTATTCATTCTTCGTGACTGTGTTAAATTAATTAAACAAGGAGGGCACTAGACTGAGTTGGCCCTAACGCCATGGCAGCCTATGTAAGCAAACCAAAATCTAAGCCTGCAAATGCCTCAAGGTTGTGAAATCAAAATGCTAAGGACAATTGATCACAAAAGTCAACTAGGCTTTAAGCTATAGCCAATCCATGACGTCCTTACTCTGATTCTGCTTATCAGTACAGAAGTCTCTCCTGGAGCACCTGTCAGTGGAGCACTTCTAACTACTTCCAGTTTGGCACTGCCCAATTTGAATTGCTTTCTGCTCAAATAAACACTTGAAATTTTCAGTATGCCTCAGTTTATCTTTTAACAACTGAAACTTTGTACACTTTGACTAATATCTTCCCATTTTCCCCACCTCCCAGCCCCTTGTAACCACCACTCTGTTCTCTAGTTCTATGAGTTCAATTTTTTAGATTCCACATAAAGTGAAATCATGCAGTATTTTCTCTTGCTGTCTGACTTATTTTACTTAGCATAATGTCCTCCAGGGTGATTCATGTTGCCGCAAATGACAGAATTTCCTTCTTCTTTAAGGCTGAATGCTATTCCATTATATATACCACAATTTCCTTATCCATTCATCCATCAGTGGGCATTTGGATTATTTCCATGGCCTAGCTATTGTGAAAAATGCTGTGATGAACATGGGAGTGCAGATTTCTCCTCAAGATACTGATTTAATTTCCTTTGGATGTATATTCAGAATTGGGAGTGCTGGATCATAGCGTACTTCTATTTTTTACTTTTTGAGGACAATCCATACTGTTTTCCATAGTGGCTGTACCAATTTACATTCCACCAAGAGTTCACAATGGTTCCCTTTTCTCCACATCCTTGCCAACACTTGCTATCTTTTGTCTTTTTGTTTTGTTTTGTTTTTTGTTTTTCTTGAGGAAGATTAGCCCTGAGCTAACATCTGCTTCCAATCCTCCTCTTTTTGCTGAGGAAGACTGGCGCTGAGCTAACATCCGTCCCCATCTTCCTCTACTTTATATGTGGCACACGTACCACAGCATGGCTTGCCAAGTGGTGCCATGTCCGCACCCAGGATCCGAACCAGCGAACCCCGGACCGCCAAAGTGGAATGTGCAAACTTAACCACTGCGCCACCAGGCTGGCCCCCTTTTGTCTTTTTGATAATAGCCATTCTAACAGATGTAACAGATCTCATTGTGGATTTGACTTTCATTTTCCTGATGATGGGCAACGTTGAGCACCGTTTCATATACCTGTTTGCCGTTTGTACATCTTCTTTGTAAAAATATCTATTCAAGTCCTTTGCCCACTTTTTAAGCTTTTGCTCATGGGTTGTTGGAGTTCTTTACATATTTTTGATATTAGCCTTTTATCATATGTATAGTTTGCAAATATTTTCTCCCATCTTGTAAGTTCTCTCTTCATTCTGTTTGTTGTTTCTTTTGCTGTGCAAATGCTTTTCAGTTTGTTGCAATTTCGCTTTTCTATTTTTGTTTTTGTTGCCTGTGCTTTGGGGTTAATATACAAAAAAATCATTGCTCAGACCAGTGTCAAGATTTTTCCCTACGTTTTCTTCTAGTACTTTACAGTTTCAGGTCTATGTTTGAGTCTTTAATCCATTTTGAGTTGATTCTTGTACTTGTTGTGAGATAAGGAGCAAATTTCATTCTTTCTCATGTGGACATCAAATTTAACAACAATATTTATTGAAGAAACTATCCTTTCCCATCATGTGTTCTTGGCACCCTGTAGAAGATCAGTTGACTATAATTGTGTGAGTTTATTTCTGAGTTCTCTATTCTGTTCCATTGGTCTATATGTCTGTTTTATGCCAATATTATAGTGTTTTGACTACTGTAGCTTCATAAAATATTGAAATCAGGAAGTGTGATGCTTCCACTTTGTTATTCTCGTTCAAGATTGCTTTGGCTATATGATATTTCTTGTGGTTGCATATGAATTTTAGGATTGTTTTGTTATTACTGTGGAAAATGCCATTGGAATTTTGATAGAAATTTCGTTGAATCTATAGACTGTTTTTGGTAGTATGGACATTTTAACCATATTAATTCTTCTGATCCATGAACATGGGATATCTTTCCATTTATTTCTTTTTCAATTTCTTTCATCAGTGTCTTGTACTTTACAGTGTGTAGAACTATCATCTCCTTGGTTAAATTTATTCCTAAGTATTTTCTTCTTTTTTTTTTTTTTTTTTTGAGGAAGATCAGCCCTGAGCTAACATCTGCTGCCAATCCTCCTCTTTTTGCTGAGGAAGAGTGGCCCTGAGCTAACACCCTTGCCAATCTTCCTCCATTTTATATATGGGTTGCCTGCCTGATAAGTGGTGCATAGGTCTGCACCTGGGATCTGAACTGGCAAACCCTGGGCTGCCGAAGTGGAGCATGCAAACTTAACCACTATGCCACTGGGCCAGCCCCTATTTTATTCTTTTTGATGCTGTTGTAAATGTGGTTGTTTTCATAATTTTTTGTCAGAAAGTTTGTTGCTAGTATATAGAAACATCATTGATTTTTGTATGCGGATTTTGTATCCTGAAACTTTACTGAATTCATTTATTAGTTCTAACAGTCATTCGTGGAGTCTGTTAAAATTTTCTACCTATAGGATCAAGGCATCTGCAACAGAGATAATTTTACTTCTCTCTTTTTCCAATTTGTGCTCCTTCTGTTTCTTTTTATTGCCTAGTTGCTCTGGCTAGGAGTTCCAGTACTATGTCAAATAGAAGATGTGTGAGTCAGCATCCTTGCCTTGTTCTTGATCTTAGAGGTAAAACTTTCATTTTTTTCATTGTTCAGTATGATGCCTTGTCATATATGGCCTTTATTGTGTTGAAGTAAGTTACTTCCATATCTTTTTTTATCATGAAAGGATGTTGAATTTTGTCAAGTGTTTTTCTGCATCTATTGAGAGGATCATATGAATTTCATCTTCCATTCTGTTAATGTGGTGTATCATATTATTGATTTGCATTTGTTGAACCATCCTTTCTTCCAAGTGATAAATCCCACTTGAGCATAGTGAATGATCCTTTTAATATGTTGTTGAATTTGGTTTGTTAATATTTTGTTAAGGATTTTAGCATCTGTGTTCATCAAGGATATTGGCTTATAATTTGCTTTTCTTGAGTGTCCTTGTCTGGCTTTGGTATGAGGGTGATGCTGGCCTTGTAAAGAAGTTCGGGAGTGTTTCTTCCTCTTCAATTTTTTGGATGATTTTGAGAAGGATTGGCATTCATTCTTATTTAATGTTTGGTAGAATTACCACTTATTTCAAATAACTTGTTTTTGAGCTCACTGATTCTTTCTTCCACATGATTGAGTCTAATTTTAATGCTCTCTGTTGAATTTTTCAGTTTGATCATTGAATTCTTCAGCTCCAGGATTTCTGTTTGGCTCTATTTTTATGGTTTCTATTTCATTGCCAAACTTATTTTGTTCATGCATTGTTTTCCTGATTTTGTTTAGTTGTATATTTTTGTTCTTCTGTAACTCATTAAGCTTCTTTAAGATGATTATTTTGAATTCTCAGCCAAGCTGTTCATGGTTTTCCACTTCTTTAGGGATGGTTACTGGAGCTTTTTTCATTTCCTTTGGTGGTGTCATGTTTGCCTGATCCTTTGTGATCCATGTAGCCTTGCATTCTTGCCTGTACACTTGAAACAGGAGGTCTCTTCCAGTCTTTACAGTCTGGTTTTTGCAGTTAAAGGCCTTTTCTGCCAGGTCCTTGAACTGATGAAACTATCTCCAAGATTACAGTCAAGCAGGGATAAAGCCTAAATTCGTAGCTGTTGCCAAGCCCACACTTGGGGCCATGATTGGCAGGCCTATTATCAGAGGTGCAGTTAGGTGTGCTTTACACCATGTCCCTGATCATGCTCCCTTTGGATCACTCTGCTGGTCCATGGTTGGGCAGGACTGCCTCTGGACCAGAGTAGGGCTAGAGCTGGGCCATGGGACTGCTTCCAGAACTTCAGTTGAGACCAAGGTTTGTGAGCCTATTACCAGGGGTTCCTACAGGTATGACTTCTGCCAGGTCCATTGGGTGGGCTCCTGGATAGGCAAAACTGCCTTAGATCCATTAGAGCAGGGCTGAGCCAGGTTCTGGGACTGCTTCAGGGACCATACTCAGGGCCAAGGTCAGTGGGCCTCTTACCAGGGGCACCTACAGAGACAGCTCCTCCTAGGTCACCTGGTAGAAGGGGCTGGTGGCAGGACAGCAGAGAAGAGGGGCTGGAGCTGAGTCCACAAGGGAATGAGGCTGCTTCCAGTCTTCATCTGGGACCACAGTCAATGGACCTGCCACTGGTGCATGGGTCTGCTTTATCAAATTAGCCCTCCTTGGTCTTAGGCTCCACTGGGGTATTGAAACCTCCTACCTAGATCCCAAAGCCCTGACAAAGGCACTTTTGTCTCTGGGTGGCTGCCAAATACTTTTTTCTATGGGGTAACATGGAGTGGAGACCTCCTATTCTGCCATCTTGATAATGTCACTCTCTTTTTTATCAAAATTTAGAATGCAAAATTCTGGGAAACTGAGACAATGTCCACCAAGAAAATTTGAAGTACTTGCCGTATCTCTTTAAAAATCCATGCTCAAAAAAATAAGAAAGAAAGAAAAAGGACAAATGAAACCACACACAACTCACATGCCCAATAAAAAAATGTTCAAACTTCACATTATATATAAGTGAAAATGCATAAATATATAAACACACAAACTGCCCAGTGCCAGCAGCCTCTCTCACATGCTTCGATCATCAGCCACACTTTAAGGAGAAAGCAAGGTCAGTCAAGAAATCTTTGTGGAGGTTAGGAGAGGAAAGCTGGCAGTGGGCCTAATATTAATCAAAAACCACTGCTAGAAAAAGAAAGTCCCTGAAGTGTGAAGATACAGACAAAGAATGCAGGGAGGCCAGGTTCCTGACTACAATGAAGGGACATCAAAAAAACTTTTAGGAAAGGGAGTGCTCTGGGGGAAAAGATAATTAAAAAGAAGGCTGGAGAGCTCTGTGGGAAACTCCTGTGAAGAGAAGAACAAGCAAGGGGGAGAAATTTAGAGCTCTCCCTAGTACAAGAAAATTAAAAAGACAAGAGAGAAACAACCCCTCTTCCCATTACAACAAAAGCAACAGGTTATGCGGTAGAGGATAGAAAAATGGTAAACCTACCGGCATGTCAAAAATTTTTTTTTAAACGACAGAATTGGAAAACCACTTACTTATTCAATGAAAATGGACAATGTCTAATATATGGAAAATATAGAAAAATATTTTAAAATTCTGAGATAACTTCCATTTTTAAAAAAAGCTAGACGAAATGCATACTTTCCTTAAAAAATGCAAAAATTGCTTCCATTAAAGATGAAACATTTAAAAACCAATTTCCTTAGAAAAATAGAGACTGTTATCATGGAACTACTCCACAGAAAGACATGAGGCCCAGGTAGTTTAATAGGAAACTTCTAATGAATCTTCAAAGATCAGATGATTCCAATTTGTTTGCTTCATAATTCTTTCTCAAACATTGAAAAAGAGGGAAAATTTTCTAGTTCTCATAGAAAGCAGGTATAACACTGATACTTAAACCTGACAAAGAAATACAAAAAGAAGATAATTACAGACCAATATCATTAAATATTGATATAAAATTTCTAAATAAAATATTAACAAATAGAATTCAATACCAGATTAATAAATTTACATACCATTACCAAGTAGGATTTATTCCAGAAACGCAAGTTTGGATCAATATCAAAAATTCTTTTAATGTAATACACCAAATTAGATCAAAAGATAAGATCATATTGTCTCAGCAGATTCTGAAAGAGCCTCTCCCCAAATTTAACTATTCCTAATAAAAACCAGTTAAATAGAAACAGACAGATACATTTTTAATATGGTAATATGCGCTCTCACACACATATAATTTAGTCCTAATGTCAGAATCTCACTTAATGGGGGGCATTTCCACTAAGATTAGGAAAAGGGAAAGTTTTCCACTGCTTCCACGGTTATTCAACATTGTTCTGTAACTATTAGAAAACGCAATTAAAAAAAAGAGTAATCAATGGTTAGGTCTAAGCTTTGATGGGACCACATGAGCAGACATTGCTAAAGACCCAAATGCCTGAGATCCTCAGGTGCTGGTGGCAAAAGTGACAGGAGAAATGTCCCTAATGACCTAGTGTTGGTCACATGTTGCAATAGGGGAACAAATGGCTTGGCAAAGGATGCAGAGCAGATGCCTTTGCCCACTTCCCTAGAACCAAGAGCACAGTGTAACCTCTGTGTTTATAATTCCAAGTCTGTAGTAATAACTAGTCTCCCCCTCAGGTTGTAGTCCAGGAAATAACAATCATCACATTTATAGTGCTTTAGGATGAGAGCTGTTGATGCAAGACTGTATCAAAATTACCCACATTTTTAAGACTTCCCTTGCAGAAGGTGGTGAACTTCTGATCAAGTGACCAATACATTGAGACAGAGGGTTTTGAGTCTGGCATCATGACACACCAGCTCTTTGCTGACCAGAGAAGAAAGGCAGGTCCTATGTGACCCCAGGAATCCTTTCACATAAACCCTTGGCAAATGCCCCATTCATAAAAGACTGAGGGAAAAAGCTCCAAGGCATGTTGGAGATGCCTCAGAGCTCTGTCTCTAGAAGCTCCTCTATGGGAATTATGCCCACAAGCTGTGTCTTATCCCCTAGCCAGACTTTCCTAGGAGCAGACTTACTATCCACATACATTCTGAGCCCTCACTGTCTATCAGCACTTCTAGACCAGATTTGAGCAAAGACCCTACAGAAAAAGGAGGTGACTCAAATCTGAAAAAATAGGAGCCAGACCCAAGAGCTCATGGGTTGATACGAGGGCATCACAGGTGGAGGAAAGCCACACACCAATGAGGACACAGTTTGCCCAAATCCCCTAGAGCCGGCTGAGCGGTTTGACAGCTGTCTGGCACAACACCTGCACACTCCAGACATCACTTAGTGCCCTCTGATGGCTACAGGGGCCACATCCTCCAGTCACTGTGATAACACTGAGACCATGGGGCAGTGTTCTCTTTGTACTGTAATTTTTCCTGCTGTCACTACCTAAGACAATAGAGTGAGAAGAGACCTCAGTTGGCCCACCATTGGAACAGTATTCTCTCACACCTGGATTTTCATCTCGATGGAAAACTCATTTTTTTCAAAATGTCAATCTCTGTCAATTGTACCCCTCCAGCTCCAACTTTGCCTGCTGATCTAGATACTGCACATGCTATGTGAAAATACAGTTGAAGGATACAATAGGGACCCACCTATGGGGAAATTGCACTGTGTGCATGTTGAAGGGTAGAGGGAAATTGGGCCAAAGAAGCCTCAAAAAAAGCAGGATGTATAAGTTTGGATCTGTAGGCTGACTCAAGAGATCTCTATGGCAGAGAGGAAGAAAGAGCCTCGGAGTCAAAGGACAAAGCATGTGAAGGCCAAAAAAAGAGAGACTGTTGGTTGTTGGTGATGCTGGTGAATGGCCACCCAAGGTCAGAGACATGAACCCTCTAAGCAAGTGAATCCAGCATCTCCAATTGGAATAGAAAAGAAAAATCTGGAAATATATATCTTCTCTTAGTTAAATCTTGTAGACCTTCTTATCAATTTTTAATGCATGTGAATGTACATTTCTTTAAATTGCCACAAATGTATTCACAATGATGTTACCTATATAAATTTGCCAGTTGTGTAGGTCCTTTACTGGGCCAGAGAAATGGTGCTCTGTGAGGGCCCCATGTGCTGGATGAGGAGCTCAGGGTTTGTGTCTCCTTCCCCACTGGCCCAGAGTACTGTGTGAGCACTGAGGCTGCTGTCCCACGCTGAGCAGCAATAATCGGCCTCATCCTCAGGCTGGAGCCCAGAGATGGCCAGGGAGGCCATGCTGCCTGACCTGGACCCAGAGAATCAGTCTGAGATCCATATATAAAAATATATATATGTTATATTATATATGATATAATAATGATGCACTTAGAGATCCAAAGAAAGAAAATTCTGAACCACAGAAAATCACAGAACCAAGCTGCTAGTTTTAAAATCAGTAAAAGCTGTAGCCGCCCCTGACACAGGAAGGGTTAATAATCACTGGAAAAAGCTTGCCAACAAACTGTGACCCAGAGGTGAGAAGGCCGGTTAGCCAATGACGGGTAAGACCTCCAGGGGGAGGCAACCTAAGACAGGCATCGGCCGCCCGGGGGCACAGATGGAGAAACGATATCGATATCGGGAGCAGGAGGGACCATTGCCTAAGAGACCTTGCCTGCTCTGAGATAAAAATATACGAGCACAGCAATAACATGATAATATCAAAACAGATGCCGAGGGAGGGCTCCTTGAGAAATCACTAAGAATTCTTTGCATTCGCTAATTATTTCATCCAGAACACCTGTGTATGTCTAACAGGTGTAAGCTATGTATATATTGAAACGCTGGTTACAATAAACTCAGAGTGGCCATCAGCCCTCTCTGCATCTATCCTGATGTGTACATTGGATTGTGACACCAACATATCAAGAAAAATCTAGTAGGTCTCCCAGGCTTCCGCTGAATAATTCACAGATTATCACCTGTGACTCCATTGATGCCCCTCCTCAAGATGACGCAGCTGCAAAGTCCTCAACGGTGAGAAAAAGTCTCCACTCTTAGGCTTGTGGTTCATCCACCTGAGAGCAGCCAAGAGCTGACTGTCCCTACTTAGCCCCACAGCACCCTCTGCTGATTCAAGTCAAACTCCCTCTCTTCAAAGACCCATAGTCCTGTGGCTTTCTGGGTTTCCTCTTGTTTTAACTGGGTTACAGAGTTTGCAATGCACAATATTTTCATGACTCCAATGTGCCAGGCACTATCCTAGACCTTAATAGTATGATGATTAGCACAGCTGCTTACTATGTGACTCATTATATTTGGGTCTCCCAGAGGAGGTGGAACTTGTTCTAGTTCTAAAAGAATATCAGAAAGGACATTGTAAGAAGAGGAAATAGAAGGCATAAAACCTCTGCAGCATTCAAGATCAAGGGACATCCAGAAGGTGACAGAAGTCTGCTATGTGTGCTGACTGCAGAAGGTGGTGAGGTGGGGAAAGGCTGGGCAGATAGGATAGGAACAAGTGACAGGTGGAAGGGGGAAATGGGGGTGTGTTATACGCCACACTTGGGATTTGGGGCTTCATTTACTTGACAGACATTGAAGATTTTAAATATGGCAGTGACATTCTCAGCTTTCAGTATTCAAAAAAATTTTTAAATAACGTAAATTAGAGAAAGCTAGCAAGAGGAGAGTATGGCTGTGTGAAAATATCCATCGTGTGGAAGTCAAGAGGAGATGAGTTTGAAACGTGAGTAGGAGTAGAGTCTACCAGACTAGTGGGCACGTGGATCCGGCAGGTGAGAAAAAAGAAAAGTTAATTAAGTGTGAAGGTGGGTTTGGGTGGCTATGTCAATGGTTCTAAATCAGAATGATTTTGTCCCCCAGGGATTTTGACAATGACTAGAGACATTTTTGGTTGTCACACTGTGGGAGCATCAGGGAGAGGTTGCTAGTGGCATCTAGTGGGTAGTAGCTAGGGATTCTGCTAAACATCCTACAATGCACAGGACAGCATGCACACAAAGAATCATCTGGCCCAAATGTCACTAGCACCGATGCTGAGAAGTCATGACTGACACAGGAAATATTTTAGACAGAGCAAAACATAGTAACATCAGTGATTAGTCTGATTTTATTTTTGTTGATTTATAGAACATGGTGGAATATGGCAGAAATATGATGGTGAAATTCAGGGAAAGACTAGGGCTGCAGGGACTCCATTTTCTCCTCCTGCGGTAAAGGTATGAAAATAGTCCACCTCATAGGTTTCTTAGCATTAATCCATTTATTCAATAAACAATTATTTAAGGAAACTATAGTATATGCCAGTGATAGGACAGGTAACAGACAGAAAGCCCTTGTGACTGCAGCAGGGAGATGAGGACTCAGGAAGTAAATGGAACCATCCCCAAAGACTAACCCAGACCCATATGCATGAAAAAACAGTTTTCAAAGCAACTCTTCTATATAGATCTCCCAGAGAAGGCAGGAGAACTTGCTCCTCCTATGGAGGGCACAAAAGTTAATTTACTAATTCATCCGGACTAGTCAACATCCAGGAATCCACAAGTCTCTGAGGTCTCTCATGCCCAGACTCCTTCCTCCTTCCTCTTCCCTCATTCCTGAGTCTGAGACGAGAGTATGTGAGTGCACAGGTGCAAGAACTAGAGAGGCTGAAGCCACATAGCCTGGAGGAGCAAACACTTCAGAAGGCAGGGATGCTGTGCCTTGAGCCTCCACTCTGCTCAAAGGATAACATGGGAGCTCAGAGGGTCAAAACTCCAGGCCTTTAGGTGGAATACAATGTGATGCCAAGCAGAAACTCCTTATTCCAGAAATGAAAATGACCCAAAGGAAACCTGTTGCTTGGTGGGTTAATTTAACTTGTAAAGGAAAATTATGAATATGTACCATCTTGTTGGAGCTTACCAAGTCCTTCCCCTCTTATGGAATTCCTCATGCTGCATGAGGGTTTTGAACCTCAAATTCATAGGAATCTCTAAAAAGTGATGTTTTCTTGCCTTATTCTAAGGCCAAACAACAAAAGTCAGTCGTGTTGTTACTAACACAACTACACTAACAATGAATTATCTGAAAAAGAAATAAAGACAGCAATCTCATTTACAATACAATCCAAAAGAACAAAATATTTAGGCATAAATTTAACCAAGCAAGTGAAAGATTTGTACACTGAAAAGTATAGAATCTTGAAGAAATGAACTGAAGAAGATGTAAATAAATTGGAAGATATCTGATGTTCATGGATTGGAAGAATTAGTATTGTTAAAATGTCCATACTACCCAAAACAATCTACAGGTTCAACGCAATCTCTATTGAAATTCCAATGATGTTTTTTCACAGAAATATAAAAAACAATTCTACCACAAATAGACAAAGCAATCTTTAGAAAGAAGAACTTAGCTGGAGGCATCACACTTCCCGATTTCAAACTGTATTATAAAGCTAGAATAATTAAAACAGTACTATACAAGCATAAGAACAGCCACATAGACCAATGGAATAAAATCAAGATCCCAGAAATAAACTCATGGACAAAGTCAACTAATCTTTGACAAGGATGCCAAGAACACATATTGAGAAAGGATGGTCTCTGCAATGAATGGTGTTGTGAAAACTGGATATCCACATGCAAAAGAATGGAACTGGATCCCTATCTTACACCACTCACAAAAATTAGCTCAAAGTGGATTATTAAAGACTTGAGCATAAGACCTAAAATCATAAACTTTTAAAAGAAAATGTAGGCAATAAGTTCCTTGATATTGTATTTGGCAACGATTTTTTGCACATGATACCAAAAGGCCAGGCAATGAAAGAGAAAATAAATAAGTGGCATTACATCAAACCAAAAAGCTTCTGCACATCAAAGAGAAAAATCCAACAAAATGAGAAGGCAATCTACAGAATGGGAGAAAATATTTCCAAATCATTGTCTAGTAAGGGATTAATATCTAAAATAGTCAAAGCACTCTTGCAACTCAAAAGCAAAAGCAAAAAAACATTTGATTAAAAAATGGGCAAAGGATCTGAATAGACATTTTTCCAAAGAAAGCATACAAACGACCAAAAGCACTTGAAAAAATGCTAAAAATCACTAATCATCAGGGAAATGCAAATCAAAACCAAAATAATATATCACCTTATCTCTGTTAGGATGGCTCTTACCAAAAAGACAAGCAATAACAAGTGTTGGTGAGGGTGTGGAGAAAAGGGAACCCTTGTGCGCTGTTGGTGAGAATGTAAATTGATACAGCCACTATGGAACACAGTATGGAGGTTGCTCAAAAAACTAAAAATAAAACTACTGTATGATCCAGCAATCCCACATCTGAGTATATATTTGGAAGAAACAAAATCAGGATGCTGAAGAGTTATCTGCACTCCCACGTTCATACAATATTATTCACAATAACCAGAATACAGAAACAATCTAAATGTCCAATGAAGGATGAATGGATAAAGAAAATATGGCATATGCATACACATACACACACAAAGAAATATTATTCAGTCTTTAAAAAGAAGGAAATCCTGCCATTTGTAACAGCACGGATAAGTCTGGAGGACATTATGCTAAGCGAAATAAGCCAGACACAGAAAGACAAATATTGCATGATCTCACTTATAGGTAGAATCTAAAAAAGTCAAACTTTTAGAAGTAGAGAGTAGAAGTATGGTTATCAGAGGCTAGAGTGTGGGGAAAATGGTGAATGTTGGTTAAAGGTTACAAAGTTTCAGTTCTGCAAAATGAATAAATTCTGGTGTCTACTGTACAGAATGGTGACTGTAGTTAATAATACTGTATTATATACTTTAAATGTGTTAAGAGAGTAGATCTTAATTGTTCTCTCAAAAAGAAGTAACCATGTGGGTAATGTTAATTAGCTTGTTTGTGGTAATCATTGCACAATGTGTATATATATACCAATATATCCTCTGTTCACCTTAATTATATACAATTTTTAGTTTTCAATTATACCTCAGTAAAGCTAAAAATAACTTGAGACAAATGAAAACAAAATCAAAATATACCAACTTATGGGATGCAAAGAAAGCTGTACTAAGGGTGAAATTCATAACTTTAAAGCTTTACATTTAAAAAGAAGAAAGAACTCAAATCCAATAACTAATTTTACACCTTAAGGAACCTGAAAAATAAGAAACTAATCCCAAAGCTATCAGAAGGAAGGAAATAATAAAGATTAGGGCAGAGAAAAACAAAACAATGAAAAGAAAAAGCAGAGAAAATTAACTAAAGCAAGAGTTATTTCTTCAGAAAGATTAACAAAATTGACAAACTATTAGCTAGATTCACTCAGAAGAAAAGAGATAAGGCCCAAATTACTTAAATCAGAAATGAATTTGAGAGGATGGAGTCAGGATGGCGGTGTAGGTGGACTCTGAACTCACCTCCTCCTACAGACACAACCAATTTACAATCACACTGGGAACAGTTACCCCTTAAAGAGAACTGAAAACTGAATAAAAAGAACCCCCACAACAAGGGACAGTCCTGACTGAAGTGGAAGAGGAAAAATTCCTTTCTGGAGAGAAAAAAATCCACCTTCGTGAGTCATGGCAGTTCACAGCTGGCCGGGAGCAATCATAAGGTACACAGCCTTCCCTGGAGGAGCAGGGGAGCTGAGATGTAGAGCATTACTGCTATAAGCATCCTTTGGACTCGGCACAACCAAAACATCTGTCTTTGCTGGCTGTTAACAAGAATGGGGAATATCCCCCAGAAAAGCTATCAGACACGAGCAGCAAAAAAAAAAAAAAGCCAGCTCTTAAAGGGCCCAGGGACAAATTCACCTGTTTCAGAAAGCAAACTAAAATCACCAGAAAGAAAGATGCACAGTCCTTTGGTGAAAAGAGACTCACCTGATAGGCTCTGGGTGCATCTTGGTGAGAGATGAGACCTCTCCAGGGACTGAGACATTAGTGGCAGCCATTACAGTGACCTAGTACAGGCATGCTGACACAGATGCTGGCAGATGCAATTTGAGTTCTCCTCCTGGCCTATTAGCCCAGGTTCAGCTCCACCCACTAGAGCACCAATCTAATATAGGTCAGCCAGGGCAGGCAGCCTGCCTTAGGGACAGGCCTCACCCAACAGCAAGCCCTCAAGCAACCTGTGGGTATACAGAGTCTGGGTGCCTGGATCCTCTGCAGCTGGGTGAGTGGGTCCACTTCTGCAGGGCAGGGCATGCATGAGGAGTAGGTGGAGTGTGTGGGGTATTGGTAGTATGTGTGGGACCTCTGCAGTGGGGTGACTGGGTCTGCTTCAGGGGATTTGGATGTGCCCATGGGGCAGGACTGTGTTGACAGTGTGTGTAGCCCTGTGGGCAGTGGGACTTGTCAGCTGCAGAAGACTTGTACTTCTCAAACAGCCATATAGGAGATCAGCCCCACCTTTGAAAGCCTGAAACAATTGAGTCCTCCCTTACCTGCAGCCAGCCCCACTCAGCTGCAATCCTGAGAGAGCTTACAACAGCATTGAAGGCTGGAAGCCTACAACAATTGTAAGCCCTGGTAAGCCACGCTGTGGACCCACTCACTTAACAGAAAAACTGCAATGGGCATTTATTAGTAGACCTTGAAGCCAACTGTGCTGGGGCTCCTCAAACCTGAAAAAGTGACTGAAGGGTCCACAGCAGCCACACACAGCTGAGAATTAAAACCAGCTGGCCAGGGAAACAGCCTAGCCTCCATAGGCACCTGAAGCAAGAGAAACTCTGCCACAACAGAAGAACACATGTAGCCCACAAACAGGTCACTCCAGGAATATTTGAAACTGGTGACAGGAGGGAAGTACATTGCTGGACCTCACAAGTCATCTCTTACATAAGGCCACCTCTCCAAGATCAGAAGATGTAGTTGACCCATCTGATACGTAGATATAAGCACAGAGAAAGAAGCAAAATGAGGAGGCAAAGGAATACATTCTAAGTAAGGGAACAGGACAAAAGTAAACTAAATGAAACAGAAATAAATAATCTACCCAACAAAGAGTTCAAACAAAAACTCATAAGGATGCTCACTGATCTTGGGAGAAGAATGTATGAACTCAGTGAGAACGTCAACAAAGAATTCGAAAATGTAAAAAAGAACAAATCAGAAATGAAGAATACAATACTGGAAATGAAAAATTCACTAGAGGGACTCAATAGCAGAGTAGATGATACAGAAGAACGGATCAGAGAGCTGCACTAAAGACTAGAGGAAATCACCCAAGCTGAACAGAGAAAAGAAACGACAATTAAAAAGAACAATAACAGTCTAAGGAACCTCTCTGAAACAACATCAAGCACACTAACATTCGTATCATAGGTGTCCCAGAAGGAGAAGAGAGAGACAAAGGGGCAGAGAATCTATTTGAATAAATAATACCTGAAAACTTTCCTAACCTAAGGAAGGAAACAGACATCCAGTTACAGGAAGCACAGAGGACACCAAACAAGATAAACCCAAATACTCTACCTGACAACTTTATCATTCAGAATGGAAGGAGAGATAAAGAGTTTCCAAGAAAAGCAAAAATTAAAGGAGTTTATGACCAAGATACAAGTTTTGCAAGAAATGCTAAAAAGACTTATTTAAGTGGAAAGAGAAGACCACAAATAGGAATAAGAAAATTATCTCCAAAAAAAGGCAATAAAATCACTGGTAAAGGCAAAAATACAGTAAAGATGGCAGATCAACCATCTATGAAGATAATATGAATATTAAAAGACGAAAGTACTAAAATTACCTATTTTAATGATAAGATGGGAACAGACACACACCCACAAAAAACGAGGTTAGATATCATATCGAAAACATAAAATGTGGGAGGACAGGAGTAAATGAGTAGAGCTTTTAGAAAGAGGTCAAACTAAAGAGACCATCAACTTAATATAGATTGCTATTTATGTAAGTTATTATATAGGAACCTTATGGTAATCACAAACCAGAAACCTATAATAAATACACAAAAAATAAAGAGAAAGGAACCTGAACATAATACTAAAGAAAGCTACGAGACCACAAGGGAAGAGAGCAAGAGAAGAAGAAAGGAACAGAGAAGAACTACTAAAATACCCAGAGAAAAGTAACAAAATGGCAATAAGTACATGCTTATCAATAACTACTTTAAATGTCAACAGACTAAATGATCCAATCAAAAGGAACAAGGTGGCTGATTGGATTTAAAAAAAAGGAAGACCCATATATATGCTGCATAAAAGAGACACACTTCAGACCTAAAGACACTCACAAACTGAGAGTGAAAGGATGGAAAAAGATACTCCATGAAAATGGCAATGAAAAGAAAGCTGGGGTAGCAATAATTGTATCAGACAAAATAGACTTTAAAACAAAAACTGTAACAAGAGACAAAGACAGGCACTACATAATAAGAAAGGAAACAATCCAACAAAAGGATATAACACTTGTAAATATCTATGCACACAACATAGGAGCACCTAAATATATAAAGCAATTATTAACCGACATAAAAGGAAAAATAGAAAGTAATACAATAATAGTAGGGGACTTTAACACTCCTCTTACACCAATGGGTAGATCATCCAAAGAGAAGAGCAATAAGGAAACATTGGCTTTAATGACACATTAGACCAGATGGACTTAGTAGATATATACAGAAATTCCCTCCAAAAATAGCAGAATAGACATTCTTTTCAAATGCACATGGAACATTCTCTAGGATTGATGACATATTAGGCCACAAAACTAGTCTCAGTAAATTTAAGGAGATTTAAATAATACCAAGCATCTTTTCTGACCGTAAAGGTATGAAACTAGAAATCAACTACAAGACGAAAATCAGAAAAGCCACAAATATGTGGAGATCAAACAAAATGCTACTGAACGATTGAGTCAGTGAAGAAACCAAAGGAAAAATCAAAAAATACCTGGAGACAAATGAAAGTGAAAATACAACATGCCAAAATTTATGGGATACAGTAAACTTGGTTCTAAGAGGGAAGTTTATAGCAATACAGGCCTACCTCCACAAACAAAAAAAATCTCAAATAAACAATCTAACAATGCACCTAAAGAAACTGGAAAAAGAAGAACCAGCAAAGGCCCAAATCAGTAAGGGAAGGAAATAATAAAAATCAGAGCAGAAATAAATTAAATAGAGACTAAGAAAACAACAGAAAAAAATCAATTAAACCAAGAGCTGGTTCTTTGAAAAGATAAACAAAACTAACAAAACTTTTGATAGACTAACCAAGAAAAAAAAGAGAAGGCTCAAATAAATAAGATCAGAAATGAAAGAGGAGAAATTACAGCAGACACCTCAGAAGTACAAAAGATTATAAGAGAGTACTATGAAAAGCTACATGCCCACAAATTGGATAATCTAGAAGAAATGGATAAATTCTTAGAATCATACAACCTTCCAAAACTGAATCAAGAAGAAATAGGTAATTTGAAAAGACCAGTAAGAAGATCAAACCAGTAATCAAAAAGCTCCCAAAAAATCAGAGTCCAGGACCAGACAGCTTCCCTGGTGAATTCTACCAAACATTCAAAGAAAATTTAATACCTATCCTTCCCAAAGTCTTCCAAAAAATTGAAGAGAAGGGGAAGCTTCCCAAATCACCACGATCAAATGGGATTTATTCCAGAGATGCAGGGATGGTTCACAACATTCTCTTATAATCCTTTGAATTTCTGAAAAATCAGTGGCAATGTTCTCAAATTCATTTCTTTCTCTTTTTTTTGCCAGCCCCCTTGATTTATTTTTTTATTTTTTGTTGTGGTGTCATTGGTTTATAACATTATATAAATTTCAGGTGTACATCATTATATTTTGATTCCTGTGTAGATTACATCATGTTTTTAGAGTCTAGAGTTCAAAGACTCTGTGAACACACCACTTTCCACCTCCAATTCTCATCCCATTTCTTGTCTCTCACCCCTCACTCTCACACTTCACTTAGGTCAACACTGACTGCTAGAGGTCCGGGGTCTCAGAGCTTCAGAGAAGAGGTTTAAAGATCACCATGCCCAAGAGCTGGTTCTGATAGCGTGCCCCACCTCCTCAAGGCTGATCATTAACCCAGAACTTATATAATGAAAGGGCCATCCCAGGGCTGAAGCAGGCACCTCCTGTAGCCATGGCCAGCACGTTAAGCCCCAGCACCATGACTGGAACCCCAGAGCCACCTGCGATGTCACAGCTCATCCAAAACCCTGCTGACCTCTCTGTCATTGTCATCTATTTCGTGGTGGTGATGGCTGTTGGGCTGTGGGTATGTAGGAGACCAATGGGGTGTTTAGGGTGGGCACATGACTTGGGAATAAAACATCTGAGGGAGGGAAAGATGTGGTGTGACGAAGCTGAGAGAGCATCAACAGCTGTCACAGATTTCATTGTCCCTTTCACAGAATCATTTTCTTTTGTGTGACGTAAACAAAGCTTACACTGAGTTAATTTATTCTCCTAACAACTCCATCATTTGAACAGAGCGAGCAGTGGGAACTTCAGACTTAAACAGTTCGGGATCACCAGCACCGGGCATAATGAATAAAGGTGTTATTTTTATTATCTTACCTCTTTTATTTTCCTTTGTCATTTGTTCACTTTCTAATTTAGTTGAGTTGGATACTTAATTCATTTACATTTACTCTTTTTAGTAATGGGTGTGAGGCTTCAAATTTTCTTCTAAAAACAACATTAATGATTCGTCACATTGTTTTCATAAATGAAAATAAAGAGAAACTAAGACAGAGGTTGAGGAATATTATTTCTTAAAATCCCTGTGCTTCTATGAAACTATGATTTTTGAAGTCCTTTAGAAATTGATGCTATATCACCATTTCCAGGAAAACGTTTTGCCCTGTAGGGCTGCTGGATGAGGTCACTTCCCTCAGCACCTGGCAGAGCCTCTGGAGCATCTTGGGTGCATCTGCTGCGGCTTGACCCTCATATGTCTTCTCTTCTGCTCAGGCGATGCTGAGGACCAACCGGAACACTATTGGAGGCTTCTTCCTGGCTGGGCGAGAAATGGTCTGGTGGACGGTGAGTGGGTCAGAGTTTCCTGAAGATAAATTTCATGGGTGTGTGTGTTTAAGAATAAAGAAAGAAAACATTGGGAATGCTGAGAATTTTTGATGTGCATTGGTTAACTTACCTGCTGGTGTCTCTTTTCCTAAATCCCTGACCTCAGGTCTCTGCCCTGTAGTTTCAATAAATTATAGTGTGTCACTGACTATAAAAGCACGTGTAGTGTGGCACTTAAGGAAACACAGTCCAGCTCTGCTTCATGTTCTTTTTCCTCGGTCCTCATCAAGAATCTTCTGCCTTGGCTCCTTAAGATCCCCCAGCACATTCCTTCCTTGCTCCCAATCCAAAGCTAGTGCTGCTCCTCTTATCTGGATGAGCCTTCCCCTCTCTGCTCTCCTCCTTCAAAACTCAACTCAAGCCCTGCTTCATCTGCACTCCCACCTGAATGTCTAGTCCTCTGCTCTATGCAGTTATGATAGCGGATATGTGTTCCTTGTGGTGATGTGAATGCTGATGACTCTTTGATTCTTGCCCAGTTGGTGTCTTTCTTGCTGGGCTTTAATGCCTGGCCTCCTTGACCAGAGTCATATTGCTGCATAGAACTTCTTCTCTGAACCCATAGTGTCAGCAGTGGGTTGGGTATACAGTGGGTGCTCAGTACATGGTTCCTTCACAGATTTTCTGACTAAATAGTAGGAAGGAAAGTAGAGATCGGGAAATGACCTGGCTAAGGTGATTGAAGCAGACCAACTGCAAGCTCATAATGGATTTTCACTTGGAATGTCCAACCCAACATTGCCTTCTTAGGACTGTTTTTGTGAAACATGCAAGGCTCAATCAATCCTATAGCCACAAATGAAATCAATCCCATCCCCTGGCCCCAAACACCTGGATAGAAAAGGTGATTTTACAGAGGGCTGAAAAGGTGGGAAAAGAAGAAGAGGCACTGCAGGGGTTTCACACCCCAGTGCTGTTCTGTGAGGACTAGTGCTCATCCATGCCCGCTCAAGGGATCTCGCTTGATCTTTGACTTAAGAACAGTAGACAATGTGATCGAGAGGGAGGTGGCTGAGAAGAGGCTCCTCAGGGCCAGAAGGATGAAGAGGAGCTCCCTTCTACCCAACTTTGGGATCCTTGAGGCTGGTTGAAGGGGCCAACAGAGGGTCTGGAAGTTCTTGGCCAAGGACAGGTTCAACCCAGAGCATTCAAATAGGTAGATTAACGTTCTTCTAAGCCAGGAATGAGAAAGCTTTTCCATAAAGAGCCAGACTATAAGTATTTTAGAGTTTATGGGCCATAAAGTTTGTTGCAACCACACAACTCTGCCGTTGTAGCATAGAAGCAGCCACGGTCAATACGTAAAACCAACAAGAATGGCCGTGCTCCAATAAAACTATTTATAGACACTGAAATTTGAATTTCACATCATTTCACATTTCACAAAATATTGTTCTTCTTAAGATTTTTTTAACCATTCAAAAATATAAAAGACATTAGCTTACCAACCATACAAACACTGGCAACTGGTTGGATTCCGCCCATAGGCTGTAGTTTGCTGGTACATGCCCTAAGGAGTAGTGACAGAAAATCCCAACATTTATCTGTTTTCAAGAAGTCTGATTTGGGTCTTTTAACTCTGATCCTAGTCTGTCCTCTTGGATTCCAGATGGGTGCCTCTCTCTTCGCCAGTAACATCGGCAGTGGCCAAATTGTGGGGCTGGCTGGGACAGGAGCAGCTTCAGGAATCGCCACTGCAGCATTTGAATGGAATGTAAGTGACATCATAGGCTTTTTCCTTTAAATCAAACTTATATCCAGGTACGTTTTTCTGGGAGTCTGTATAGGATAACTCCTCTTTGGTTCAATTTCTATTTTTCCCTCTCCTAACCCACTCCTCGTTTGAACTTCAGGGCCTTCCCTGTGGCCGCAGTCTGCCTGGGCCAATCCAGTCACATTATTACCCACCTCTGAGATTTTGCTCAAGCAGTTTTCCCATCAGGAAGTTCATTTCCGTACAATTCAATCTCCACTTTCATTTGACATCCTTGATTATTTTAGCTCTCACTTGTATCTCTCCTCCTTGAGTTATTACACTGTGCGTCCAGCTCTGAATTAGGTGCAGGGAATAAAAGATGTAAAAGCAATGGTCTCTTCTTTTGAAAAGCTTACATCCCAGGGGGAGAGACAGATATGTATTCACTACCAAGGAGAAAGTACAGAGAGAAACATGCATGGATCATCGCGAGATCTCACAGGAGAGACATCCAGCCTAGATGACGAGTGGGGCTCGGCATGTGTCAAGGGGGCTTCCTGGTGCTGATGCCAGATAGAAGGATAGAAACTGACCAAGAGGAGCCTGATCAAGGAAGTGACAGCAGAATAAGGAGTGATTGGTTTAGAGATAGTAAGTAGAATCTACAAGACTTTGTGAATGGGTTCCTAATTGTTTTATTGCCATTTCACCAGTAGAAGCTATGTCCCCTTAATTAGACTCTAAATTCTTTAAAGACAGGTATGATGTCCTCTCGTGTCACTCACACTGCCCCACCATCTAGCACTTGGCTGAACAGGTGGTGAACGTGCCATAAATATTTCTTGACTTGCCTGAGTTTTTTCTCTTCTTTTCTCTTATCCTTTCTCGTGTTCCCATGTCCATGTATATGCATATCAGTCAGAGGGAGATGCTTGTATGGAAGACAATTGTATCCTAGTGAAAATGTAGGCAGACCATCCCCGGATGGACTCAGAATGTGACCTGAGTCATTACAAATGCCTGCAACTCTTCTTTGTTGAAGATTTTGCCCCTAGTTTTACTTTAATATATCAGGGACTCCAGAATGGACCCAGCCCCCGGATATGCCCTATGGCCTTAGTTTTGCATTGATAGTGTCATGGACTCCAGAATGGAACCAGCCTCTGGAACCACGGACAAAATGCCCTTTGGCCCTAGTGGGTGTGATTACCAGGCTGCCGAGAGCCAGGCTGCTCCTCTTTTCACCTGTGAACTTGGGCTTCCTTAATCTCTATGAGGTTCAAGTTCCCCCTCCATAAGATAAGAATCACTATGCTTATCATGTCTGCCTCACCTGTGACAGCAGCACAGATGATATATGTGAAGTCTCTTTGTAAACATTGCATATCAATGCAAGATTATATGATTATCATTATCATATGTGGCAAGACTTGGGGGGCACTGATAGTAGTCTTCTATCTCCAAATTTCTTGTTTATCGCTTTGTCACTCTGTATACAATTCCTGCCGTTCAGGGATAATTCCTTTTGGCAAAGACTGTGTGACCTTCCAGTGGTCCAGCTGGGCTCAGATCTCTTCTGTCCATTTTTCACCACACATCTTTTGTCACATCTAAGCCCCAGGAAACCGTGGCCTCTGAATCATGGAAACAAGACAGGAATCCACAGCTGTCTCAGCATCCTAATTGGTTGAGTGGGACAGAATTCAAGCAAACATATTTTATTTTCAGACTCAGATGTCATGAGGTGATAAGGCCCACAAGCCAAGCCTGTTTCACTTTATACTCTTTTCTCGGTTTCTCCTAGGCCTCACTGCTGTTACTGGCTCTAGGGTGGTTCTTTGTCCCCATATACATCAAGGCAGAGGTAAGTATCTGCAGATGTTCTCAACACACCTGTCAGGCATTCATTTATTTACTCATTCTTTCTGCCCAATCCTGAAACCTGGGTAACAGCATTTGTCGCAGAATTTCTGGGCTTACATTTACAGAAATACACAAAGTGCAGCCAGATTGCTCTTGAAAATGGCTGCAATCAGCTGTCCTCCTGCAGGTCACTATTGTGAGGGTTCCCATTTTCCCACATCCTCACCAACACATCGTATTCTCCTTCATTCTACTCTTGGCCATTCCGACATTTGTAAAGTGGTTTCATTTTTTAAGTAGGGGTAGGATACACCACAGCTATGGCGGCCCCTCTTCAACCTGGGTGCTGCCAACTGACTGGTTGTCAACCGACTGTTCTGCCTCTCTGAGCCTAGCTCCTACATTTATTCCTTCTGCTGCTGGCGCTCTGACCATGGGGTGCTATATCTTGGGAGAACTCCTGGGATGAGGGTGCTCACAGGCCCAGCCTTCTGGCTAGTACCTCTGCAGGTCGCCATATAATTCTCCTTTGCTCGTCCTGGGTCCCGTCTAGTTCTAGGCTTAAACAAGCTCTGTTGAAGGATGCTGTACTTAGTGCAAGCACCTCGACACAGAACTTATGCATGTGTTCTTGGATGTGGCTTCCATCTTTGAGGGGGTTCCACACAGTTTCTGAGCCACCAAGAGTTCCTCTTCTTGTTTTTGATAATATCATATGAATAATTATTTAACATTCTTTTATACGGGCGGAGATTAAATCATGAACTCCATCTGCTAGGAAGAAACCAGAAAGCTGCACTTTTTATGCTACATATCACATAGTTGACCTCCTATTTTTCTGTAAGTAGGGAATTAGTGCCACGTTCTTCCTTTTAATAAAGATAATCCTATAAATACATACCCAAACGCATATTTGCAATTTATTTGATTATCAACTTATTATGTAACCACAACTGTGGTTCATTATTTACAAGTAATATTTTTTTACTAGACTGCAATATTATTGGTGAAAATAATAACAATTATTTGCTGAGTGTTTGCCATGCATTTAGTGTTGTTGTAGGCGTTTTACATCTACCTTCATATTAAACCCCATTTCACAGATGAGAAAAATGGAGGTTCGGAGAGATTGCCCTTTGCCAAAGGTCACACTTCTAGTAGATGTTGACTCTGTGAACAAATCCCAAAAATTCTGATTCCAACACCTGTGTTCATTCCAACCTTTCTGCTCTCCCAAGAGACTGTGCCTTTCTCATCTCTGTGTTTCCAAGGTGCCACGTACAGTCACCTGCCCACAGGTGCTTAGTAAATGTTGAATAATCTGAATGTGCTGGGCTCTGAAAGTGGATCCCTGTTGCCGTCTGTCTCTGCAGATGATGACCATGCCGGAGTATCTGAAGAAGCGGTTTGGTGGGGAGCGGCTCCAGATCTACCTCTCTGTCCTCTCCCTCTTCATCATTGTCGTCTTGAGAATCTCAGTGAGTTCAGTGCTCCTGGCATTTTAGCTTCATGAGATTGCTTGGATGGGGCTAGAGCGCTAAGAGCAGAGAACTGGGTGTGTAGATATTGACAGTCTTTATGTGTCAAGCCATATGGATGTCTTGAACTACCTGGGCTGTCTCTACCGAGTTTTTATGGAAAAAAGGAGCATCAGAGACCATGCATCTCTAGAGTAGAAGAATTACAAGTCATAAGGGGTTCAAGAGTATAAACCTACACTTTCATTAAAGAAATGAAAAAAATGGATGTACAGAAAGAACAAAATGTCTCACTCAAGTAACACAGCTATTTGTAGTAGAAAAGTCGAGAATTCTCTAGTCTCCTGCCTTTCCACTGCACAGTAACCACCAGTCTAGGGTTATATCTTCATTTTCAGCTTGATTTTCTGACATGTGAGACAGGAGGAAAGTGCTTTGTATGATTATACTGACTTGTCTTTATTTCATCTAAGACCACTCCTATAAAACAGATGTTGCAGGTAAGTGTTAAAAGAATTCTAAAGCCTTTTAAAAGTTAAATTCCTTGGAGCTAATCATTGAGAAAAGAAGAAACGGATTTGAAGATTCAGCAGCATGTGTAGAAAACAAAGAAAGAGGGACTCACTTACTCCTCACGTATTGGTGACTAATGAAATAATCTCCCACAAGTTTATGGCCCAGGCAGTTCATGAGAGAAAATTAACCCTCATTATTGCTCTTCTGTTGAGCTGAGTTGTTGCTGGAAGTAAACCAGCTGCTTAGATTAGATGACATGAGCCTTCCTAACGCAACGTGAGCATTTCCCAGCACTCAGTGTATTTTGTTGAGCTCCGTGCTGGTGGTAATAAAGATTCCAATGTGCTAGATGTTCACCATATGGTTAAAGATATAAGAATTTTAAAAATAAAAACATTTAACATTTTATGACAACATATGCAAATATATATATTAAAATGCAGACTTTAATAGAGTGTGTGGACAAGTACGGGAGACATGCTATCGACACGCAGGAAATGAGGTGGTCCCAGCTGAGTGGAATTATTGGAGATTCTCCCCATTGCCGGGGGCGGGAGGAGGAGGGCAGGTGTAGCCTGCAGGTGTCCGGGGCTTAGCACGTGCATGTTCCATAAGTGGGCAGGACTCCGTGATCTTTTAGTTCTCTTCTGGCTCTGACATCTAGAGATCTATGGTCCTAAAGAGCATAAACAGGGAACAGGAGGAGAATGATAGTGGCCAAAGGGCCCCCTAGGGATGGAGCCTCCAGGAGTGGAAGGTTCCTGGTAGTGGGGAGGGGATGGAATGTTGGAGAGCTGAATGGAGGACCCAGAGCATGTGTGTGACTGTGCAGGGTGTGAGGTCAGCTGGAAACATACAGAGGTAGGAGTCCATTTTTACCTACAAAGTTATGATTTAAGTGATAATACAGACGGTCTCCAACTTACAATGATTCAACTTAAGATTTTTAAAGTTTACGATGGTGCAAAAGTGATATGCATTCAGTAGAAATTATACTTTGAATTTTGAATTTTGACCTTTTCCTGAACTAGCAATACACAGTGGGATAATTTCTTGTGATGCTGGGCAGTGGCAGCGAACCACAGCTCCCAGTCAGTCACATGATTGCGAGGGCAAACTACCAATACACTTACAATTATTCTGTACCCATACAACCATTCTGTTGTTCACTTTCAATACACTGTTCAATAAATCACCTGAGATATTCAACACTTAATTATAAAATAAACATTGTGTTAGATATTTTGCCCAACAGTAGGCTAAAGTAAGTGTTCTGAGCACGTTTATGGTAGGCTAGGCTAAACTATGATGTTTGGTAGGTTAGGTATATTGAATGCATTTTCAACTTACAGTATTTTCAACTTATGATGGGTTTATCATGATGTAACGCCATCGTAAGTCAAGGAAGATCTGTAATAATTAATCTTGGGCACGACCTTTTGTGTACTACTACACTCTGATAACAGATTCTGTCCTGGTTACTTATTAAATAGATCATTATGAGGAGTTGGACAGAACAGCTTTCACAGACCTCCCCTGCCCCAGGTTTGAGAAAATTCACCTTGTTCACTGGTTCTCAACCTCTGATAATACACATACAGACATGCACCAAATAATGACGTTTTGGTCAAAGATGGACCACATATGACGGTGGTCTCATAAGATTAGTACCAATAGCCTAGGTGTGTAGTAGGCTTCACCATCTAGGTTTGTGTAAGTACACTTTACGATATTCGCACGAGGACGAAATCACCTAACAATGCATTTCTCAGAACATATCCCCATTGTTAAGTGTCATGTGATTGTATTGAGAATCATTGCAGACATGACATACATTTACCCCTAAATGTTTCAGTCTGTGTGCCTTAAAGACATCGAAAACCACACTGCAAATTTTAAAATCAGGAAATTAACTTTGATACAAACTATTATGTAATTTACAGACCTTGTTCGGATATTGACTGTTGTCCTAATAATGTCCTTTAATAGCAAAAGAAAATCCTGGATCATACAGTGCCTCTTTTTAATGAGAAATATTTTATAGTCATTGTAAATGTAATTAATTCCATTGAATTGTACACATTAAAATGGCAAATTTTATTTGTACATATTTTACCACAATAAAAAATCATTGGCAATATAACCTACTTACATATAATTTCAAAACCATCAATTTAATGCTTTAATTGTACGATATAAGAGAAACAAAAGTCAAGGAATTCATAATATGATAATGTGTGTTTTAACAAGTAAATGATTAGGCATTAATACACAAGTCCTAATACTGTGGTTAAATACTTACCTTCCCCCTCCATGAGGATCAGTATGAATCTGACAACTATAAATGCAGACAGACACAGATATGTTTTATGGCAACTCAAATAGAGTAAGTGGCATCACAGTAGGTGATATCTTTTCTGAAATGGCAACAATTTTTTTGTTAATATCCAATTTTGTAAAAAGTACAATCTTCTTACAATTTACACGGTTGTTGCATTCCTTGAAAACCCAGCGACAACAAAGTTGCAGACAGTACTTTGTGTTTGTAACTCAGAGTTAGTTTCTAGGCTCAGATAATCAAGAACAGGCTTTTCACTAACACGAATGTCTGGTGAGATGACAAAACAATAGGTTTTATTTCAAATCTTAGGGGGAAAAAGCAATCATCTCCGGCGACACCATTTCCAAACTCCAGTTCTACAAAGAAATCTACCTCTAATTCTTCTGATTCTGAATCCTGCCACCTTATCCCTCTTCCTCACCTCACTCATGCTTTCCTTTCCCTTAGATTCCATGATTATCCTCATAATCACCCTTCAGCACATAGACGCCATTCTTTGTCTATCTCCCCTTTCACTGAACTCCCTTTGCAAAACTCCAACCTTGGTTGAATCCAGCTTCCAACTTACTCTGTGCTACACCTGGGGATTTTACTTCTGTGTTTCTAACATGCTTATAGGCTATTTTTCAGACAATTTTTGTGGGTTGTTTTGTTTGTTTGTTTGTTTGTTTTTTTATGTGGAGCCTGGGAGGATCAGAGTTGAAGGGGCAGATTCAAGTGGGACTACTACAAGTTTGTGTTCAAGTAAGGTCAGGGCAGCTGGGAGCACACTTTGGGGGTACAAGTGTTCAGGCAGAGCTAGGTAGATTTGAGAGCCCTCTGCCAGGCTCTAAACCCCAACCAACAATCCTTTCGCCTGTTTCTTATAATTTTTACCCTTGTCGTCTTGGTGACTATTCTAAACTATCCACAACTTCTTTACCTCCTGGACCTCTGCCTCTTATCAGAAAACCTCACCTCCTACTTTATACAGAAAATCTAGCCATGAACCACACATCCCTCCACCCACCCAAAAAAATCTACTTTTGCCTCATTTTTTCCTTCTTCCCCCAGCTCTGAGGATGAAGAGTCTTCCTTTTCATCAAAGGTCAACCACTCAACCTGTCCTACTCTTGATCCCATCTCTTCTCAATGTCTCTGGCTACTTGCTTCATAATTACTCCCCACCATCATCTGTTACTTCTTGCTTTCTACTACCCCCAAACGTGATCAAGTATCTTCCTTCATAACAATAACCATTGCTTTACTCTGTCTACCTACTGCTCTATTTTTTTTTTATTGTTCTCTCTCTGCTGACAGTCATGAAAGAGCAATCTTGTGTAGATATTGCTCACTTTCTGTTCACTCACTCACCATTCCTCTGTATGATCAGTCCAATAACTGATCCTCTGGGGATGAGATCTGGCTTCCAAGGACTTCATAACTGGATAGCAGGGATGACATATGAAACTATAGTAATCAATGAAGAGCTCAGCAATGTAGTGCAGACTCAATGCTGGGGAAAATTTAGCAGGAAGTACCTCACTCCCCACTGAAGAGTCTACAGCCAGAGTTCTTGGACACAGGCTCAGTCGGACGGAGGGTTTGGATGGAGGGACAATCTAGATGTGGAAACTACAGGTGCAAAGACCCAGAGTTAGAACTGACATGGCATTTTGAAACGTTAAGTCAAAACTGTTGTGTGGACTAAAGCATGTTGTAAGTGTTGATGTGGTTGTGTTGTCCTCCCATGATTGGACCTGTAGATGCTTTCTTTCTTCACAAGTCTTGGACCTCAGCGTAGGGTTGAAAGCCAGGGTCCTAGGCAGCAGCTGGTAGAAATTCACCTAGTCCGTCATCCTTTGTCAATATTAGAATTCTAACTCTACATAACTATACAAAGGGATCCTAAAATTGATTTGGCCCAAACACTTCTTTTTACAGCTGATCAAGTTGGAACCCAGTGAGGAGAAATTATTTATCTGAGCTTACACCATGAATTAGTGTCAAAGCCAGCACACAGCCCAGTTTTCCTATCCATCAGTATGGAATCTTTATTTTTGTGTGGGTAGTAGTATATGCAACATAAAAGTGCCCAAAACATAAATGAATAGGTCAATCGCTTATCACAAAATTAATGCCCATATAATCAAGAAGTCCCTCTGATGATTCATTATAAACACTACTCCCTCCTTCCCTTAAAAACAGCTACCACCCTAATTTCTAACACTTCAATTTAGTTTTGCCTCTTGAATTTTACATAATTGTGACCAAGCAGTATGTATTCTTTTGTTTCTGGCCTCTTTTTGATCAACATTATATTTGTAAGATTCATTCATATTTTTGATGAAGTTACTCATTTTCATTGTTAGAAAGTATTGCATTGTATGAGTATACCAACTTTATTTATTCTACTGTTGATGAACAAACGTGGTTTCTACTTTTTAGCTATTATGAATAGTGCTGCTGTGAACATTTGGTGTGTGTCTCTTAGTGCCCTTGAACATGCATTTCTGTGTGCTCCAGGAGTCTAATTGCTTGGTCATATGGTAAACATCTATTTGACATTAGTGGATAATCCAAAACATGTTTTCAAAGCATTTAAATTTACATTCTCACCAGCAGCATTAAAGGTCATATTGCTTAATCTACCTGTCAACATTTGTGTTGTCTGCATACTTTCAAATTTTAGGCATTCTATAAGCTTGTGTTGATGTCTCATCACAGCTTTAATTTGCATTTCCTTCTATTTCCAATGAGATGGAGCATCGTTACAAGAAGCTCAGGTGTTTATTGACCATTTGGCTATATTCTTTAGAAACGCCTATTCAGTTTCATGTTCATTTTTAAATCGAGTTGTCTTGTCTCTTTCTTATTCTTTTGTAAGAGTGTTGGCCCTTAGTGGGTTATATCTTCTCCAAATACGTGGCTTGTCTTAGGGTAAACAGAAGTTCCTAATTTTGATGTAATCAACTTTAGCAATCTTTTCTTTTTGGTTGATGCCTTTTGTGTAAGAAATCTTTCCCTATCCCAAGGGTAAGAAGAAATTCTACTATAATAACCTCTGTTCTTTGTTCTTCCTTCTTCTCCCCTCTCCTGTCTTCCCCCTTCTCTCTCCTCTCCTCCTCTCTTCTTTTTCTCTTTCTCCTCCTCTTCCTTCTTCTTCTCCCCCTCTCTCCCTTTCTCTCTCTCACATTTTTAAATGATTTGAGATTGTTACATATATCAATGCCCTTTATCCCCAAATAATTCCATATAAATTTCCCCTAGATTTAACATTCATTGATGATTCTAGAATCATTGGCGGTTCTATTCAATGATTTTTACCTCACCCAATCTTTACTATGACAGTTGCAAAATGATGGTTTTCCAATTCTAGCACTCCCTTTATATTCCTATTCTTAGAAAGAGGAATAGTCTCTTTCAAAACCACAGTAAAATCATCAACTTCACTAAATGTAACATTGATACAATAGTTTTATTGTCTACTATTTAAATTCCAATTTTTTCCATTGACATAGTAATGTTCTTTTTAGCATCTTCACTTTTCCAGTAGAGAATGCAGTCTCGGGTCTGGTATTACATTTAGTTGTCAAGTGTCCTTAGCTTCCTTTATTCTGGAACAAACCCATAGCCTTTTTTTATCTTTGATGACACTGATATTTTTGAAGAATAGAGGTCCTCCTCCATCATTCTTAATATAGAAATCTTAATTTTGGATTTGTCTAATATTTCCTGATGGTTGGATTCAGGTTTTGCATTCTTGGCTGGGATACTATGTAAGTGATACTGTGTCCTACTCAAGATATCCTATCTGGAGACATTCAATGTCCATCTGTTCCTCAGTGGTGATGTTGATTTTGACCACCTGGTCAAAGTTTTCCCAAATTTCTCCACTGTATAATTATGTGTTTATTCCCCCCTGGAACTAATAAGCAGTCTGTGATGAAATACTTCAAACCATGCAAATATCCTATTCCTCTTTAAAATTTACCACTATACTTAGCATTCATAGATGATTCTTACCTGATCCAATCCTTACTATAATGGCTGCCAAATAATGACTTTCCAACTCAACACTCCCTCCATAGTTACCAGTCAGCATTCAGCATGTTTCTAAAGGCAAGAGCCTTTCCTTCTCCTCTATCTACCTACCTATCTACCTATCTATCTATTTATCTATTATTGACATGGACTCATAAATTCATATTTATCACTGGTTTACAAATGGTTATTGTATGTAATCATATTGATGCTCATATTACACCAGATTGGGCTGGCAGAAACTCCTCAAACTGTTTCCTATGTAAAGAATGTGACATGCCGTCATCATTTTCTTGAGCAATTCCTTAAACTCTAGCATAACGAAATGTTCCAGACTCATGTTGTACCAACCCTGCTCTTGCCCTGGAATCATCTATTTTGGCGGTGGGGGGGGGGGGATTTTAGAGACCAAAATCTGGGTGATAAGTGTGTTCATCGAGTTGTCTTTGTTTCTTAGCTCCTTGAGCAAACAGAACTAGGAAATATATACATATATGCACACACATACATGCACACATACATATATGCATGTGTATATAATTGTAGGAAAATTAAAATGAACAAGTAATTGTGAAAATCTTCATCAGCAAACAAGAATATTGATTTTAAGAATACATGGAAAAAATGCTCCACCATAGCCAAGAGTGTTCCTATAAGCAATTACTCAGCCTCTTTAAGCCTCTTGGTACAGGAAAAGGTCTCAGGCATGCTGCCTCAACTCAGCAATGAACTAACCACCATCACGATATAGAAGAGAGAGTGAAATTGCTGTTTGAGGCTCTATGGAAGATATTGCTGTGAGGACATCTAAGTGGAATCTTGAAGGATGAGTGGAGGATTACCAGGAAAAGAAGTTGGGGAGGGGTTAACATTGGAGCAGAGAAAATAGAGGCCTGAAGTACATGTTTCTTTTCCATCCTGACTGTTCCCTTTTTAGTCAGACATGTTTTCTGGAGCCATATTCATCAAATTGGCCTTGGGACTGGACCTTTATCTGGCCATCTTCATCCTCTTGGTTGTCACTGCTATTTACACAATCACTGGTGAGTCCATTGCATGTCTAGCTCAGTCATGCTATCTTCTGCTGATCTCACCCCAATCTGCAGTTAGCAACTTCCGAGTTAGCCCTGTCACCACCAAGGTAAGGGTAGCCTTTTATTGCCACTATGAGAGTCACGCACAGGCCCAGAAATACAACTAAAGTGAAGAATCTCCAGAATTAGGTGTAAGCACCTTGATTGAGGATAACAATATGGTGGATGGAATAGGAAAATGGTGGTTTGGCTCAGCTATGTGTTCAGCACCCAGATTGGCATTTGGAATCCAGCATATCATATACATGGAAGGTCAAGATGAAAGAGCAGCTCAGACATGAGAATACACCAAATAAATACATGATGCCAGGGCATGGTAGTGGGCTATGGCAGAATCAGGAAAGAAGAACTGGAGCAGTGAGTTGGTTTTGGGGAAAGGGTATGTGGTAATAGTTCAAGCAGGCTTTCATAAACCACGTACATTGATATAGTATCTCATGCGTACTAACTTATGAAAAATTAATTGTGAAAAATTAAACTATACCAGCTCAGTTGGAAAAATAAAGAAAATAACAGCTGGAACAATCAAGACAGTTCTGGAGCCATTTTCAAACACCGAGCATGTGTTTCAGAGTAAGTGAGAGAGGAGGGCATGAATCTTCTGTTTTCAGGATCAGTCTTGTCTCCCCAAGACACTGTCACAAAAGAAATATCTTATTGACTAAGAGTCTAATGAGTCTAGAGTTGAAAGAGAAGTTGTTTTTTGTCAAAAATTGCAGCAAAACACAAGTCAAAAACTCTAGCTGGTATTCATCTAATGAAACCGATATCTAGGTTCCAACACTCGAGCAAAAATGGCTTTGCTCAATTTTTTGAAAGCAAGAAGATTGGGCTAAGTGAAGTGAATTGAGGGATTGTTGAAGGAAATTTTCACAATATTAAAACTTTGCCTTTTCCCTTATTTAATACTCAAAAACTTACACAAAGATGGAACTCCACAATAATTCATAGAAACTTTGAGTCAAGGCAAGGCAAGGGAGACAGGAGGATCAATGAGAGACATAATGACTGAGGAGATAAGGATGCCCAGAGGAGCTTGTGGTCCAATCAGCTTTTGATATGTTTTCAGCTGAGTCGTTTCTAGGGTTTGGGTGGAAGATAACCAGAGGTGAAAGCAAATGGATGAGCACACATGGATAAAATGTCCTGGTTCTTTTCTTTCTCTTCACAGGCGGCTTGGCCTCGGTTATTTACACAGACACCCTCCAGACCATCATCATGCTGATAGGTTCTTTTATTCTCATGGGGTTTGGTAAGTTAGAACAGCGTGAGTGGTGCCCTGGGACCAGAAATCATGGGACTTGTGTCTGCTCCGTTTGCTCTTTACTGCTGCCTCCCAGTTCTATCTGGTCACATTTTCCAATCATTTACCTGATTCACATCAGTGAAATGCCTTCCTGACTTCTTTTCTGCTGTGCTATCTCAGCATAAGGAAATGAGGGAGAAGAACTTTACTTCCTTTAAAAAATTATTGCTCAGATAAGTTATCTGTTTAATTTTAACATCTTTGTGTTCATAATGAACAAAAGGAGTATCATTTCATTGATAATTTTTCAAAAATATTGGTACATTGGATTCAATGCACAGAAACCCTTCACTTATATAGAATCTTCATAAAATGAAGGATTAAATATTAGGGAAACTTTAGATAACTAAATATTAACTTCATTATGACTGTTTCTGATGGAAATTATTGAAGTACATTACTTACTCTATTGTTAGAATACACAAACACAGATTTGATTTTCCTTTATGATTCTTGCTTATTAGTATCATCAGTCAGTTCATTCTCTTGAGTAAGTTGTACCAGCAAGCAGTATTGATGAATCTAATTTACAGTTTGTTGATTTTTGTTTTCTTTTATTGTGGTATTTGTTCATCTTTGCATAGGAAATCCATGCACACAGTAAAAAGGATATAGGGTGAAAATAGATGTCTTTTCATCCCTCCCATGTCTTGCAGCCACCATGTTCCACCCACTCAAGCTGCACCGTATACAACAATTCTGAATATGCATGACCTAAATCACAGAGCTTGAAGATACATGAGGCAAAAACTGATAGAACTGCAAAGACAACAAATTCACGATGATAGTTGGTGATTTTGACACAATATGGATGCCATTAGCCACATATGGCTATTTAAATTTAAATTAATTCAAATTAAAAATTCAGTTTCTCATTTGCCTAAACATATTTCAAGTGCTATCAATATATGGCTAGTGGTTGCCATATTGGACAGGACGGATATAGAACAATTCCATCATTGCGGAAAGTTCTATTGCACAGTGCTGCTCCAGAGGCAACTCCTAGTACCAACTCCTTGTGAACTTTCTGTTTAGTTAGCCAGAACTTCTGTGCTATTCTTCTTCATGGTTCTTTGGTTTCTGGCCTCAGTGATGCATTCTCTGGCATCAGCCTCTCTAAATGCCACTTCTCCCATCCTTAGGAAAGGACTCTCATCTCCTAGGTCCCCATGTATTTTTGTCACAAATCATATTCCCCTTATCAGAACAATTTCCTTTTATCATCTGTATCCTCCACTAGATTGAGTTCCTGCTTTGCATATTCATTTTGCACATAATACCAGCACCATGTTTGGCACATACAAAAATGTGGGTGTTCAATAAATTAATGTCAACTTCAACTCTACAAATACATGATGCTCTGATGATTTTGCATCATTTGAACTTATACTAAGTGGCCCCATGTGCCTGGGTTCATCTTTCTAGGGTTTCCACCCATTATGGCTCTTTTCTATACCTGACTAGCCTTTCCAGACCCCCAGTGGGCTGATTCTCACCATTTCCCCTCACCACACATATTATTCTGTCCTCAGTTTCTGCTTCTCATCTTCCCATTTTTTTTATTGTAACTTAAGTAGAATACAGTATTGCACCAGACAACCACACTGTGCATAAGGTCATACTAGCCAGGCTCTGTGTCAAGAAGAGAAGTCATTGCTTCTTGGCCCTTTGAGAGGAGTTGGGGTTTCCTGATGGCTAATTCTGTTAGGATCACTCTGTTGGCCCTTGTCCAGGTTTATGTCTGCTCTAGATGGTTGATATTGATGGTCAGACATCATCTCCTAGGTCCCCATGTATTTTTGTCACAAATCATATTCCCCTTATCAGAACAATTTCCTTTTATCATCTGTATCCTCCACTAGATTGAGTTCCTGCTTTGCATATTCATTTTGCACATAATACCAGCACCATGTTTGGCACATGTGATCAAAATAACAGTCTTATTTTTACCATATGGCTAGACACTAAATCAAAATTTTCAAGAGCACTATAAGAAAAAAAGCTAAAGGGTGATATGCTTTATGTGCTTTGTGAAAGTAAATCTGATATCATAGCCAATGCCATTGGAAGTACTGGAAAGACATGGATCCTGGGAGAAGGACCCTGAGGGTTTGACCAGGCTGATTGGAGGTGCTTGGGTACCTCCACCACAAAGGAATAATTATGAACACCGGGTGTTTTAGATGTCTGCAAAACATTTCATTTTATCCACTGGCTTTTCAGCATTTGCCGAAGTTGGAGGATACCAGAGTTTTGCAGAGAAGTACATGAATGCCATCCCGTCCGCAGTCGAGGGGGACAACCTGACAATCAGTCCCACGTGCTATACTCCTAAAGCAGACTCCTTCCACATTTTCCGAGATGCTGTCACTGGGGATATTCCATGGCCAGGAACCGTACTTGGAATGAACCTCGTAGCTGCGTGGTACTGGTGCTCAGATCAGGTGAAGTGTGTTTGTGGCATGTGGCTATGCTTATCCTGTTCTTTTTCTTCTCATAGAAAAGCATATATACACATATACACACGTATCATTTAAAAAGTCAAATACTTCTACAAGACTTGTTATGAAAAACAGCTGTCTGCTTTCTGGCTCTCCACCTTATTTCACTTTCAGCTCTTTCAGTTAACTATTTTGGTGTGTATTTCTATTCTCTAAATCCTTGTACTCAAAATGTGGTCTGTGAACCATCAGCATGGATATCACTTGGAGCTCATTAGAAATAAACACTATCAGATTCTACCCCGACCCAATGAATCACAGTTTGCTTATAGATTTGATCCCCAGGTGATCCAAACAAATACTTGTATTCTCCCTTTTGGGTTTTCCAGATTTAGGATTTTTCTATTGGCTTTCCACAATGAGAAATGAGGGTTTAGCTCTTTCAACTTTCCACCCTCAATTCTACAGAAGCACATCTCCTGCTTCCTAGCCTCCCAATAGATCTAATTTACAATTTTGATGAGATCGGCTTTTTTTTTTTTTTGAGGAAGATTGGCCCTGAGATAACGTCTGTGCTCATCTTCCTCTGTTTTATATGTGGGATGCCTGCCACAGCATAGCTTAATAAGCAGTGTATAGGTCCACGCCTGGGATCCAAACCAGCAACCCCCGGGCCACTGAAGAGGACCACACAAACAACTGCTATACCACCGGCCAGCCCTGAGATCAGGTTTTGATGCTACCATTTTTGTGACTACATAAATGTGATTCACGGCTAAGCCACATGATATTCTTTGATTGATTTTTCTTTAGCTTTTTCTTTTCTCTCAAATTAATAATTCTTAATTTTTTTGCTTTAAATTTTCTTTGTAATTATTACTCATCAAATGCCAAACCCTCTGCAAATTGCCTATGTCTCTTCTCAATACTTGCAAATACATCAAGTATTCTACCAACTCTTTTCCTCATTTCTTCTCAGAACCTTTGGCCTCTCACAATATGTCAGGTTGCCCTGTATGCTTGGTGCCCACCCTCATCCAGGACCCCCTTCATTACCATATTTGGGATTCCCTTTGCCTCATTCTTGGGTTATATCTCTTATTTCCAGTATCCCACAGCACCTTCTTTCTTGGTTTACTCCTTCTTTCAGGACAATTGAATTTTCCAGGAAGTTCTTAAGAAGATAGAAGATAAATTTATTGCGAATTTGCATGTTTGAAAATGGCTTCACTCCAACTTTTCCTAAACTGATCCTTTGGCTATGTACACATTTCTAGGTTGGAAATAATTTTCCCAAAGCCATAGATTCATTGTCTTCTGACTTCCACTATTAATGTTGAGAAACCTGAAGTTATTCTTAATTCTTTGGATGTGACCTGTCTTTCCTCTCTAGAAGCTTGTCTTTCTTTTGTCCTCAGTGTTCTGAAATTTCACCACAATGTACAATTGTGTGTGGATCTATTTTTGTCCATTGTTATGAGCCTCTGTGAACCTGTTTAATCCAATGATGGATGTCTTGAACGATTTGAGGGGCTACTTTCTTTGATTTCTTCCATTTTTTTTTCCTTTGGGGACCTGCTATTTTGAATTGATGGTCTTCCTCAGCTGGTTCTCTAGTGTTTCTATCTTTTCTTCTCATCTTCCATCTCTTGGTCTTTTGTTCCACCTTCTGGGAGCCTTCCTTGACTTTATCCTTCAGTTTTTCTGCCTTTGTAGCTATAACTTCCAAGATCTTTTTTTTTCTGGATCTTCCTTTATATAGTGTTTGAGTTTGTTTTTGTTTTGTTTTATGATGCTTTTTTTCTCCCTAAATAGTTTCCATCAACCCAAACTTATAATTTCAAAATTTTAACCCATCTTGACTCAATGGTCACTTATGATGTTAATGTGGGATCCAGTTTTCCTCTTCTCTGCATAATAAATTGATTTTTTCAACATATCTACCAAAGAATGCATCCTTTCATCATTGATTTGTGGAACTATCTTTATTATTTATAGTTTGCCTCTGACTACCTGACTTGCCTTGTGTAAGTGGCCCCACATTAACCCTTAGATCTGATGGCAGAACCTGCTTGTCTGCTGACAGAACTCCCCTCCTCACCTGTGATTTATATTGTCCCTCCAACTGTCTGCTTCTATCCCTCTGTCTAAAAATGTCACCTGCTCCCCCAGCACTGAATGACACTGCTGCTATCCCTCATAGATTTGTCCCTCCAAAGAGAATTAAGCAGAAAAAGCCATCCCTATTTTCTGACAGTCTTTCAGAAGAAAAATATTAGGAAGCTATAGCATTATGGGTAGAAATCCTGCTTTGCTAGAAAATTCTTAGTCAAGAAATTGCACAACTTAATAGAAATTATGAAATTGTATGCATTCATTTTCCCAGGACCATCATATTTGATTCATAGCTCAATGAGGTCCTCAGAATATTCTGAAGAAATCTAGAGATGAATGTGTCAGAGTTCTATTTTGATGGCTGCCTGACTATGGTGTTTCCATGGCAGTGGGCCTGATTTCCCAGGGGTCAATTGCCCCACAACAATAGAGAGATACTGATGAGTATGTGGCTTATTCAGTGCCTACAATATTAAAAATGTAACTTAAACACACAACTTGTGGCAAAGATCAGTAGTGACAGCTTTGTACCTGGAGGAGCACATGGCCGTTGCTGCAATGCAGCCTGGGAGCTGTAAACATATTTTAACAGTAGTGATGAGTATTGACTTCTATGTACCAAGAATCTTACAAACATTAAACTTGATATTCAGAATCTCCTACAAGGGATAACCCTATATAGAGATGAGAAAATTGAGACTCACAGAAGTCAAATACTCACGTGAGAGGAGCGGGGACTTGAGTCCTGATTTTATCCTGAAGCCCATTATTTCCCACTAGCCGTGACCCCATTTCTTATTGTAACCTTAATCCCTGAAAAGAGGCACTCCCCTTCTTTGAAGTCATCCTCTGGTTGTTTCACGACTGTGTTGTGTTTTCTCGGCAGGTTATTGTACAGCGCTGCCTATCAGGCAAGAACATGTCTCACGTGAAGGCCTCCTGCATCATGTGTGGTTACCTGAAGCTGCTGCCCATGTTCCTCATGGTGATGCCAGGGATGATCAGCCGCATTCTGTACACAGGCAAGTCCTGAAGCCACTGATAAACCCTCTTTTCTTTTTATGCTTGAATTCTGAGAAGTGATTTTAAGATGTATTAAAACTTTGACAAACTAGAGAACATATGGAAGTAAAAACAGAATTCCAGGTGGAGAGAACAGCTTGTGCAAGGGGTCAGAAACAGGAAAATTTGGAATATTTGACACTCTGTTCCTTTATCTCTTTTATACTATGTGCCTGTCACCTTGTAGGCATTTGAGTCTGTGAGTCCTATTTTCATGAGTGGCTTAGATTTAAGCAAGTCTAGACAATAATTCAGAAGGGCACTGGAGGGTGAGGTAGAACTTTTAGAAAATATGAGTTAGGTGAGGTGGTGGTTGTTTGGTGACCTCTCTGACTGAGAAGGTCTTTGAGATGCGCTGTCACTTCTTGGTCCCTATGAGACCGTTGAAGAATTGCACCAACCTCACTGCTTTGGAACTGAGTTGTTTGGGGCAATTGAATTTCTGAGTCAGCTGAAAGTAACTACTAACGTTGAAAATCTTCCAAAAATACCAACTTTCTTCCTTTCTTTCTTTATTATGATGAATGAAGGAAATATAACCAAATATTTTCCTTCATTGGCTAATGGTGGCCTCTGGTTTTTATTGGGGCAATCCATCAGATAACACTGAATCTACTTCATGTTTTCTCAACTAAGAATCAGTTTAATTGGCTGAAATCTTGTTAAGATGAACATCAAGTGACCAACCTCACTTCTTATTGCAACATTGTAGTATTGTTGATAGCAGTAAAGAATGTATAGATATCCAACAATAGGGAATGACTAAAGAAATTATTGTTTACCCTCTTTATGGAAAATTGCACACAGGAGACCGAAGATTCTCAAAACTTGGGAAAATGCTGAAGTTATTATGTTAAATGTAAAAATAACACTACAAAATATTATCTTAATAGTTACCACAGTTATGCAAAAAAGACATTTCCCTGTAGAAAAGGATTAGAAAGGAATGAAAAAAACTAAAGGAAGCTAATGTGCTAATGTGTTAGTATTCTGGGTGATTTTTTTATCAGTTTTTTCTGTCTGTTCTCATAATCTTATTTAAGCAAAATAATCACCAAAGTATTGTGCAACTGCCGCAATGAAGTGAGACATCATCTCACAGGGGCAATCACCCCAGTGACCATCACAAGTGACATCTCTTCTTAGATGTAGGTGGAAAACACTGGGCTACATGTGACTGGACACAGAACTGACTTGCTGGGTAGGGGTGATATTTTATCTCTGGAGTTCTGTGCTCCTGGGAAGATTTATGCTTGTGCAGCTTTTCTGGAAGATGGAATCAGCTCCCTCTGTTTGCCCCAGTGCTCTAGCTGGACCACGTCCCAAGGAAGAACCCTGCCCCTTAGGTCAGTGCAAGAGGGATCACAGGTGTGAGACTTATGAAGTCATATTCTGAGAAAAGAGGGAGCAGATTCATGATATGGAGTTCAAAATCGAATCTTCAATTTCCAGGCAAACGTCTTTCCTTCCATCCATGACCTTACAACTTGTTTCTTTGTCCAATGGTTGTGTATTTTACCTGTTGGGCCCCACTCACTGAACCTACTTATCTGAATCCCTCCTCAGACAGGGTAGCCTGTGTTGTACCTTCTGAATGTGTCAAACACTGTGGTGTTGAAGTCGGCTGCACTAACTATGCCTACCCAATACTGGTGATGGAACTGATGCCTAACGGTAAGAAAATGTCCATGCTCAGATGAGTGGAGAGAGAAAATAATAGCAGAATATTATTCAGCCTTAAAAAATAAGGAAATTCTGTCATTTGTGATAAAATAGATAAACTTGGAGGACATTATGCTAAGTGAAATAAGCCAGATACAGAATGACAAACACTGCATGATGTCACTTATATGTGGAATCTAAAGAACTTGAACTCATAGAAGCAGAGAGTAGAACGGTGGTTGCCAGGGGTTGGGAGTAGGGGAAATGGGGAGTTGTTGGTCAACGGGTACAAACTTTCAGTTATAAAATGAATAAGTTCCGGAGACCTAATGTACAGCATGGAGACTATAGTTAATAATAATATACTGTATACTTGAAATTTCCTGAGAGAATAGACCTCAAGTATTCTCACCACAAAACAAGAAAACAGTAACTATGTGAGGTGATGAATATGTTAATTAGCTTGATTTTGGTAATCATTTCACAGTATATATATATATATATCAAAACATCACACTGTATACTTTAAATATATATAATTTTTAATTGCCATTCATATCTCAATAAAACTGGAAAAAAAGTTCGTGCTAGGACTGCTTCAGAGGCCTGATCTATACATGGGCCATGAGGAAGGGATATGGTGTAATCCTTAATAATTCTTACTTCTATTAATTCAATTGCATTCATCAGATATTTCTTGAGAACCTTCCATAAGCTCGCAGCCCTGTACTTGGCCTGGGGAATACAGAGATGAGCCAGATATAATTTCTATTAGAAGAATCCTCCTGTAGGTTCAAGACTGCCTTCCAGGCCAATCGAGAACATTCAAATGATCTATTTGTCAATAGAAGAATTGCATAGCTATAGACTTATAAACTCAGAGGACTGGAGATTAACTATTTATCCCTCTTTCCTTAGACCAGTGATACCCAAACAATAGACCTCAATCTATTTAATTTACAACTATTTATTGACTGTCTACTATGCGCCAAACACTGCTCTGTTGCTCAGAAAACATCAGTGAAGTAGGCACAAAATCCCCTATCCCTTGGAACTCACATTCTAGTTTCATGAGATAGAAAATAAACCACATAGATACTTAATAAGTAAATGAGACAAGACATTAGATGGTGATGTTTGCTGTGGTGAACAGAAAGAGAGCCAAGTTTAGGGGTCAGGAGTGACCAGGTGATCTTGTACCTTAGGTCCATCAAAGGTTAGCTAACACTTCTAAGACCTTTCTCCTCCCTGACCCACATGAACTTTGTCAGAAGGAAGGGAGCACGACCCACAAGTGATATCACCCATCCACCCCATTCGACACTTTGTCCTAGGAGGTTTAAGGGCATTACTAATGGGAAGAGGGAACTGGAGGATGAAGTGGCCATGAGGTCTCAAAACCCTCAGCTCTGCCCACCAAAGACCTCTTCAGCAGTACCACCTACTAGGCTTCTTCCTCTCCAGTTCTCTAAGTCTTCAGGAAACCAAAGAAAGGTGAGAAGGCACAGTTTCCTTTCTATCAATATTAGGTTCCAGCAGATGATCTCTAAATTCCTATTTAGAACTAAAATTCTATGCTAGATTATTCTTAAATTAATCTCAAATCGAATATGCAGGAAATGCCATACGATGATGTGTGTTAATAGGCACATCAGTTAGTAAATGTTCCAGGTAACACTTTTATCTTTGAACCACTCTCTGGTTTGACCTAGCCCTTGTAGATCCTGGTGTCAAATTTCTAACCACTTCTTGTACCCTCTTCCGGCCCCAGGACTGCGAGGCCTGATGCTGTCAGCGATGTTAGCCTCTCTCATAAGCTCTCTGACCTCCATCTTCAACAGCGCCAGCACCCTCTTCACCATGGACCTCTACACCAAGATGCGGAAGCAGGCATCGGAGAGAGAGCTCCTTATAGCTGGAAGGTGAGAGACCTGGTTTCTGTGTAGAATTTCTCCGGAAAAGTACAGATATAGAAGTGACCTAGAGCCTCTTCATCTTTGGCTTTAGTGAAACTAATCATCAAGTTCTAGAGTGGAGGAAGGAACATTAGAGGACGTTTAATCCAACTTGGTCTCTTTCCACATGCAAAACTTGGGGCCATACCTTTAAATGAAATAGTTGCTTTTTCGGGCTTTTGAATGATTGTCTCCTATTTTTCCCTCTCTTCACATGCTCTCCCAGACACATCTTCATGAAACTCCCTCAGTGTTTTTCATTACTTATAAACTTCCCACCTACTCTGATAGGTTAATGCATTGTCTCTAGAAGTTTCTGTGTATATCACAGGAAGGAAGCAACAGATTAATCCATCCACACGCTATTACAGAGGAGTTTATCAACTACATTCATTAAGAAATGGGGTGTCAAGAGAAACTGACAACTTATTTAAAAGGTTGTGCCTTGTTGAAGATAGTAACAATTGCTTTAGTAAATTAACCACTTGGGGGGAAAATTCCAAGGGCTTACTTGGTCCAGATCTTGACTCTGGACAATGCTATTGGAGAGGTAGAAAAATCTGTGTTTCTGTAGTGGAGATAGTGTTGGACTAGAATTCAGAAGGCCCAAGACACAGTAGTCCACTAGTGGGTATATGATCTTGGGCATGAGTCCCCTTTGTCCCAATGATAACCTAATGAGTTTTTTTCTCTCCCTTTTATTAAATGTCTACTATCTCCCAGAATACAAATATGAAAAAAAGACATATATGTGAAAAATAATTTCCTGCCTCATGCTATTTATGCCTTCATGGGGAAAATAGACAGTTAATAAATATATTCTATATCAGATGACAAAAAGTGCCAGGAAGAAAATTAAAGGAGGATTAAAGGATGGGGGCTACTTAAGACAGGTGCTCAGGGAGTCCTCTCTGAGGAGGTGGCACTTCAGCAGAGCCCTGAGGGAAGTACGGGAGCGAGCCCCTGGCTCTGTGGGGATGAAGAGGAAGTGCTGCATTCCTCCTGCAGTCACATGCGTGGCGTGTTTGAAGACAACAAGAGGTGGGGCCGGTACCTGAGGAGCAAGTGGGAGATGATAAGAAACATGGTCAGAAAGATAGCTGGAGGTTAAATCATTTAGGGCCATTTAAGCAGCAACAAGACTTTGGATTTTATTCCACACGTGAAAGAAAAGAATTGAAGATAAGAGAGCAAGTAAGGTACTTTCCAGTGACCTGCTTTCCAATGATGATAACAACAAGGAGAGTGGATGTTATTTCTTGAATCTTTACTGTGTCCTAGGTATTGTGCTAAGACTTTCCACAGCTTATCACATTTAGTTATTGCAAGATTGCAGAGGTTTTGTAAGGCTTAAATGAGATACTTGTTCCTCGGTCTCCTGCCCAAATGCTTGTCCCCCTCTTTTTCCAACCCTCACCTCTCTGTTTCAGATGAACACAGAGAAGCAATGACCTTTTACAGACAGCCCAATAAATTATGTTTGTTTATTCACACCAGAAGTACAGAATATTGTGGAGTTTATATAAGTGAATCAGCCATGCTCCCTGGACTCCAGGAAACTCTAATAGGTTTTTACCACCTACCAATATTTTAACTAATTCTTTCTACCTGCCAAAGTATTCAAGTAGCAAAATGCACAAATTAGCATTTCTGGTCAATTCACTCAACATTCTGGGATAGAGGATATTTTCATTCTAATCTATGCAAACTGACAGTTTCTCTCAAGCCAGGAAAAAAGATCAAAATAAGAGTCTGCTTTCTCTATCATACAAATAATTACTTATTAAAAGAAATAGTGTGATGTTTTTTCTAACTGATATATTGCATAAATTGCACTAGAGAATTATTAATCAATTGCTGACATTTGAACTGTTTTTATGAGTGGATATTTCATCCTGTAGTTGAAGCTATTATGACTAATTATAGACAAGAAATTGCTTGCTTGGAATTTTACTGACAGATCATCATCAAGTATGGCATGGCTTCGTGTGTGGTCAAAGAGCTTGATTTTATTTGGAAAATCAATGAATGGCCACAAGAATGGATTCAAGAACTAAAGCACAATGGAAGTACTAATACGTCTTTTGTTTAACATTTATTTTGTTTTCTTCCCAGGCTATTTATGATTCTATTAACTGTCGTCAGCATTGTGTGGGTCCCATTAGTAGAGGTAGCTCAAAATGGACAACTGGTCCATTACATAGAGTCAATTTCCAGCTACGTTGGACCTCCAATTGCAGCTGTCTTCCTGCTTGCCATCTTTTGTAAAAGAGTGAATGAACAAGTAAGTGAAATTGGGAAACTTTTTCCCTGCTGGAATGAGAAAAAAACTATTTCTATCACTGGTAAAATGCATTCTTTTTACCTTATTTATACAACTCCAAGTCCATCTCAATTTCACTTGTGGTCAGCCACAATTCCCGATTCTCACTAAAGTGTGTAAATACATAGTATACACTTAGTATAGTATACTTACATAGTATACTACAGTCTTTATATTTCTTACAAAATGTTATATACATACATGGCATGGTGCTGAGGAACACATGTTTTGAAGTAAGGCTGCCAGGGTCCAATCCTGGCTCTACCACTTAATAGCATTGTGATCTTAAGCAAACCATTTCACTCTGTAAAATGAAGATAGTCACAATGCCAACCTTATATGATTGCGGTGAGAATTAAAAGAGAAAATATGTGAAGTGCTTAGGAGAAAACCTACCATTAGTAAGGCTTCAAAATGTGTTAATTTCTATTATGATATATATAATTGATTGACTATTATGGACCATGTACATTTAATCCCTTAATTGTTCCCAGGTGTTAGCCTTATTATTACAATTTCCAGATGAGGAACAGATGCAGAGAGGTTAACATCTATGTGTCTTCCACATGCTACTTAATATTAGTAAATGGGATCTTCAAATTCAGATTCAGGTCATCCCCCATCCAGAGGTCATACTCTTAATCTCTCTGCAATACCATTTCCCTTAAACATAACAGCTCAATTGGGTGAACAGGGGACACATGTTTCCACTGCCACCAACTTCTCAGAGAGGGTAAATGCTTTTAATTGTCAAAAGCTTAATAAATTACAATTATCTAACATTAACTCTGCGAATTGTGTAACATAAGTCATAGTTCTGCTTATTCTACAACATAACGTTTTTAAATCTATATATAAAATATGAGTCAAGGTAAACTTAGGCTTAGGTCAGAGTAGACAATAGTGTCCTGGAGTTGGAGAATCAACAACACAATGATATTTCAGGACCATAGAAAGCAATATCCCACTAGCAAATCCACGTGTTTGCAACTTTTCCCTGCTTTGGTGACCTTGTGCTCAAGGTCAGCCATTTTTTGGTTCTTAGTAGAGAAAAGGAAGTAGGATGATCATCATGACCTATTTGAATGAGCTTCTCTTGTTTTCTAAATACTCTGATTTTGTTCTTGTTTCTTTTGCAGGGAGCCTTCTGGGGTCTAATGGTTGGACTTGTGCTCGGCCTCATTCGTATGATTGCAGAATTTGTCTACGGAACAGGGAGTTGTTTGGCTGCCAGTGGCTGTCCGGACATCATCTGTGGAGTGCACTACCTATACTTTGCCATGATTCTCTTCTTTGTTACCACGCTGGTCGCCCTGGGAATTTCCCTGTTAACAAAACCCATTCCTGATGTACATGTGAGTAACTGGTAATATATGATACTTGAGATTATCATCCAGTCATTCAACTAAGCGATTTGCACCTAGAATGTGCAGAGAACCAGTGAATTAAGAAATATTTGATTAGGAAATGGGCTTCATCCTCAAAAAACTGCACAATGCATTTCAGAGGTAAATCTACACCTTTGTTATAGGATACCAGGAAGAGAGTAATTAGAATTGCCTAAGACTGGGAGAGACTTCACAGTGGAGCTATTATTTGGGCTGAAACTGTTTGGGGAAGAGTAGAATTTCACTTACAGCACAAACACTGACACAGACACAAAAAAAATCAGCACATGATACCAGAGGGCAGGAAGAAGAAAAATAGAACAACGAGATGCATTTTTTGCTTTTCAAATTGGCAAAAGGGTTTAATATGAATATGTTCAATGCTGCTGAGCATGTTGAGAAATGCCCACCCTCCTGAGCTGCTGGTGAGGGTGTGAATTTTATAATTTGGAGGAGGGCAGTCGGGCAGTATTTATCATTTTTAAAATTCTCATACCCTATGAATCAACAATCCATTTCTAGGAGCTTATTACATAGAAATACTTGTACAAGTAGGAAAAATATATGTATAAAGATTTTCTCTGCAAGAGATTTCTAATAGAAAAAAGTGGAAACAAGCCAAATTTCCATCGCTAGTGGAATAAGTACACAATAATGCTGCCTTGAATATTACACAGCTATTCGAGAACCTGAGGAGCCCAATTTGCTTTTTCAAATGTCCATGATATGGTTAAGTGGGAAAAATCACTTGCAGAATTAAATAGTGTTGTATAATATCACTTTTTTAAAATAAAATACATTTAAGTATGTACATGTTTGTCTAAGCAAAGAAAGAAAGTCTTAAAGTATATATACCAGAAACGTTCAATAAGAGGTATCTCTAGGACAGGCAGTATAGAGGACCAGCAAATATTAGTCATTTCTTAAATTTAAATATTGCTTCTATACTGATATTGGTTGAATTTATGACTAACATGTATAACTTATTTATTTTGCATTTATCACTCATAATCTTTGAAGCAATGCTTATTTGCACATATCCTTGAGGAGCGGCAAATAGATAATATGTGGATGGGAAAAGCTGAAGCACCGAGTGGTTCAAATTACTTTACCAAAGACAAGTCACCAGAATTCATAACTAAATATTTATGCTGAATATTGAGAGTTGAATGAAAGAACACTGGAAGACATATCACAGTTCTCAAAGAAATATATATCAACTTTAAACTCTTTCATGCCAATAGAAATAACCGTAATTTATTATTAATTTTTAGCAAAAGAATTTGTTTGAAGGACCAGTGAGACCATTTAGCTAGTTTATGTTTATGTTTTATTAATATACTGTGACGTTTGATTTTTCAAATAGACTGATAAAAACCAATAGCCATTTCAGAGAAAGCCATGAATAGTGTTGTGGACCTAATCTAACAGTGCAGTAAAGAAAAATCTCAGGAAGATAGGCCTTTGGCAAAACTACAAAGTGCCTGGTCCAAGTTAGAACAGAAATTCAAGGAGCTCCAATAAGAGATTTTTAATAAAAGAAATGGATTTACTATAAAAAAAAATGCTATAATTAAGAATGTTATGCAGGGGCCGGCCCCATGGCTGAGTGGTTAAGTTCATGCGTTCCGCTTCAGCAGCCCAGGGTTTCACCGGTTCAGATCCTGGGCGCGGACATGGCACCACTCATCAAGCCACGCTGAGGCAGCGTCCCACATGCCACAACTGGAAGGACAACTATGTACTGGGGGGGCTTTGGAGAGAAAAAGGAAAAATAAAAAAATCTTAAAAAAAAAAGAATGTTGTGCAGCTACAATTAGGAATCTTGTTATGTCACCATCAAATAAGAAAGCCAATTACAAATTCTAGTAAATGTAAACAAGAAGATTCTTCTCTGGGCTAAATATGAGGCCAGTTAAAATGAAGCATGGCTTTTATCGTATGATGGATTGTAATTTTAAAAGCCCATTTGACATTTCGAACAATTTCGTTAGAATGATCTAGAGCTGGTATTTATTTGTTGTGTCCAATCACATGTCTTGGATCTATGGCACACAAAAAAGTCACATAATAGCATAAATGCTACTTAATTTCAAATTTTAAATCAACATACAAACTAAGCATGGAAATCTTAATTATATTTACAGAAAACAATTAAAATTCTATAAAGCTTAACAGTTTTAAAATAACGGTAGAGTTGACAGAGTTTGGAGGCAGTGACGTGTAAGGGTACAAATGCTGTCAGAACTCAATAGTACATAGATACTACCTAAACATGATGAATCCAGAAACGGAGCTTAAGAAGATACTTGAAAAGTTATAAAAGTAACCACTAGGTAAACTGTAAGTAATAATGATCTAGCAAATAGCAATTGAATGATAAGGACAATGAGGGAAGCTGGGGTATGGTGTAAGTTAGACAAATCTTCAACTATTAAGAAATTATAAATCCAGAAGTAGGAGTTTTAAACGTATTGTTTAAGACTTTTCAATATCTACCAGAAGAATTAAAAACAGAAATAATTAAAAACGATTGGTGTGTTCAGGTGAGTGGGTGTGGCAGGGGAACTTTTGACTGTGATGTATATTCTTCTGGGCTGTTGATTGTTTTGCGATGTACAGTAAACAAATACACCACTGTAGTGTGGTAAACATTTCCCCATCACTAACAGACTTGTCTGTGGTCTCTGGGCAGCTGCATCGCCTGTGCTGGGCTCTTCGGAACAGTACAGAGGAACGAATTGATTTAGATGCAGGGGAGAAAAGATACGAAGAATCTGATGATGGTGATGATGAAGGTACTACCTGGTCTACGTTTGGTTTTCATGCAGAAGCTCTGTACCTGCATTGGTTTAGGGTTTGTTTGTTTGTCTTTTAATATCACTAAATTCAGTTTCTAAAAAAGCTGTTAGATTTATGGCAAACTGAAACTTTAAAATCTTACTTTCCCAACAACCAAGACAATCTGTTACACATGAAATCTGCCCATTCATCTGCCTGTCCGTCAGTCTGTCTGTCCATCCATCATCCATCCACGGGTCTGTGTGCCAGCTCTGAGGTGCAAATCAATTCTAGTCTCTCCTGTTCCCAGTTACGTACTAAATGTTCAACAAATTCATCTTGATTGATTAAGCATCTTCACACCTTCTTCTCCAGACTTATTTCTCACTATTCCCTCCAATACACCCTCCATTCCAGCCAGGCAGACTTCTTCACTTTTCCCCCATATATACGAAGCCCTGTAGAATAGTTCTACCTCCTCTCCAAGAGAAAAAAATGCCTGTTCTTTAAAACTAGGTTCTAATCTCATTTCATTCATGAAAATTTCTCCAGCATCCATCCCCATGGCTCTTTATTTACCTGATGTTTTTAAAACCAATGACAAAATTTAACACTTCAGGGTATGTTGTCTTGAACTGTACGCTAATTGTTTGGTTTGGTTTGGGTTCTTCAAATTGAAGGAACGCTCAAGCCTTCTACTTCTTTTAGGTTTTTACATCAGTGTTCCTGGGTAAGACTGGCCTATAATTTTCCTTTTTGGTACTTAGTCTTTGTCTGGTTTTGGTATTAAGACCATAGCGTTCTCATAGAATGAATTGGAAAGTAGCTGTTTTTCCATTTTATGGAAATATTTCAATAAGATTGGAATGATATCTCCATTAAAGTTTTGATATTTTGTGAGTAATACCATTAGAGCCTAGTGAATCTGTGTGTTTATGTGTCTGTGTGTGTGTGTGTGTGTATGTGTGTGTAAGTGGCGGAGAGAGACGAAGAGAAACAGAGAAGGTCTCTGATTAAATTTATATGATGGCTATTGAATGAATTAGAGTTCCTATTTCTTCACTAATCAGTTTTGGAAAATTATATATTTCTAGGATTGTGTCCATTTAGTACACATTTTAAATACATTGACATAAAATTATTAATAATATCTTATTGTCTCTTCCGTCTCTACTGCCTCTGTAGTTCTGTCTTCATTTTAATTAGTAATATAATTTTTTGTGATTTCTCTTTTTTCTTAATAAATCTTACAAAAGAGTTGTCTATTTTACTTTTCTCAAAGAATCAACTTTTGGCTTTGTTATTTCTCTCTATTATCATCCTTCTTTCTATTTCATTACTTTCTGTTCTCATTTGTACACCCTCCCATTTATGCTATTTGGGTTTGTTTTGTTGTTAGTTTTTGTAACTTAAGTTGGGTATTACTTCATTAATTTTCAGCCTCTCTTCTTTTCTAACATAAATAACTGAGACTATATATTTCCCTCAAAGATGTTGCATCTCACAACTAAGTTGTAGAATTTTCATTACCATTTATTTCTAAGCTTAGTATTACCTTCATTATGGTTTTCATAGACATAGTTTAGAAGTATTATATTTAGAAGTACATATACTATGAAGTTTAGAAGTGTGTTTTAAGTTTTCTGATGCTGCAACAAATAGCCTTGTAATTAAGTCTTTTGAGGTGGTTTTTTTTAAGTGAGGAAGATTGGCCCTGAGCTAACATCTGTTGCCAATCTTCCTCTTTTTGCTGGAGGAAGATTGTCACTGAGCTAACATCTGTGCCAATCTTCCTCTATTTTGTATGCGGGATGCAGCCACAGCGTGGCTTGATGACCGATATGTAGGTCCATGCCTGGGATCCAAACCCACAAGCTCCGGGCCGCCAAAGCACAGCACGTGAACTTAACCACTATGTGACCAGGCCAGCCCCAAGTCTTTTATATTTTTGCCAGGATACCTTTGGGATAGAGTTTAAGAAGTTTTATTTTGGGGTTAAAGGGTTAATGCCTACATAATATCCTCTCCATGGGAATTGAATCATGCTTTTCTAGCAACAATGTGTGAGAGTGTCTGTTTCCACACAGACTCACTAATATAATATATTGTGAGACTTTTGAGTTTTTTATCACTGATAGGTGAGTAGTGGTATTTCAGTGTAGTTTTAAATTAATTTAAATTTCTCTTTTTTAGTAAGCTTAAGAACCATCTGTCTTATCAATTTCCCTAGTATGTTTTCATGGGGTGGTTGGTGTCTTAGAAACCCGTTATATAGTAAGGATATTAAACCCTTTGTGATGTAAGATGAAAATGTTTTTCCCCAATTTTTCATTTGTTTTTCCTTTGTTTATTGGACTTCATGCCATGCAAAAATTTTCCATTTTTATACAATCAAATCTATCTATATTTTCTCAAGGATTCTGCTAACAGAAGTGATTGTAGTCTTTCTCGCAGTCGTCTGTACTACATTAACAGGGGTTTTATTTCCCATGTTTTGTGATCATTCGTTTAGCTTTCTTTGTTTCAGATAATCCTGAGGAAACTCGTGGATGTCTCAGGAAGTCTTATGACGTATTCTGTGGTTGGGAGAAGCAAGGCCCCAAGCTGAGCAAAGAAGAGAAAGAAGCCCAGAGGAAGAAGCTGACAGACACGTCCGAGAAGCCCTTGTGGAGGAGTGTCGTGAATGTCAACGCCATCCTCCTCCTGGCAGTGCTAGTCTTTGCCTTCGGCTATTTTGCCTGAACTCTATCTGAGCCACTAGAATGTCTACTAAGCAAAGGATACTGTTATTGACTTTTCACTTTCATAGTTTATTGTATTGCAAAAGGGAGAGAAGCAGTTGGTAATTTTATCTAATGGAGGACTATACAGTTGATTTTTAGCTTTTGTTGTTCTTTTGTGTCAATAAAAAAAGAAAAAGAGTTGATAATTTAGAAAGCCAGTGAGTTGATATATGTGTGTATAAACTAGGAGCTTGGGTCTAAATTCTTTTTTTTAAAATATAGCTCACCAAGCGGGTTATCCTACCTTATATGCCTCTCCCAACTCTGCCTCGCACAGCAATCGCCTCATCTGCAAAGCAGTGACCTCCTCCTGTTTTTTTCTTACTAATCTCAGAGATTTGGAAAATACAACTATTTTCTAATAGTTGAGGGGAAGTGAGCTAAAATGCCTGTTGTAAATGCTTTTACAAATCTTTACTGGAAATTATTACCTTATGTCTTAAATAAAGCCATCCCTACTAAATGCTAGCATGTCAAGCCATTGATTTTTTAAACCTCTTTATTAAAATATAATTCACATACTGTAAAACATGTCTGTTTAAAGTATATAATTCAGTGTATTTTATAATATTCAGAGGTGTACAACAATTACCACAACCTAATTTGAGATGTTAGCATTAACTTGTTTATTGGCATTTTTATTTGAATATACTCATTTCTCTGTATTTATCTCTATTTTATTTTGACATTCTAAATGACAATTATCTGTATGTGGAATTATACATAGGTTTAAAAAACATCTTTTTAGAAGTAAATCAACTAATTAAATTGTTTTTAATAAATTACATAAGAAACACTTATCTATCATATTTGTTATGAAAATTCAAACAATGCTTTGGTCTGTAAAATTAAATATAATACTCTGCACTGACAATTCATCGCTCCCATCTATTCCCACTCTTTCCAAAGGAATAACTGTTAACAGTTTAAAGCATGTGTTAAAGCAATTTTTCTACTAATTTATATACATATATGAACTTACACATATTTTCACATAATGCAATCTTAGTTTATGTATTGTTCTGTAACTGGCTTTTTCATATAAAATTGATATTGGAGATCTTTGCCTATTAGGACATATAGATATCCCTCATTCTTTTTAATAGTTGCTCATTATTCCATAAAATCATTTACCATAATTTGACTATTTTTCTACTGTGGAACATTCTGTGAGTTTCAATTATTTTCTATGATCAACAATACTTAACTGACATATCTGTATATTCATCTTTTTGCTAATTAGTTTTATTTTCTTTAATGATTGATTCCTACAAATAGACTACTGTTAATAAGTATGAACATTTAATATATTGATAAAAATTAAAAATTTGTGTTCCAAAAAGGTTTCACCAATTTACATTCTCACCATCACTGTATGAAAGTTCCTGTTTATTCACATCCTTGATTATAGAGTATATCATCATTCTTAATTAATGTTTGTCAGTTTGATGACTGAAAAATAATTTCATTTTTTAAATTTGTGTTTCCGCGTTTATTAACAAGATTGTATGTACTTACATATATTCAATAGCTATTCATATTTTTTCTTCTGTGAATTTCTTGATATATTTTACCAATTTTCTAATTTATTTATAGATATTCTTTAGATAGTCTATTATTTATTATTTGCAAATATTTTTTCTTGAAGTCTGTGTCTCGCCTTTTAGCATTTTATGCTGCCTGTTGCACAGAAGCTTTAATTTTTATTTAGTCAAATTGTTTCATATATTCCTTATAGTTTCTGAGTTTTGTGATTTACTTTCAATAGTTTGTCCTTTGAGGGTTTTGTTGTCATTATTTTGTTCTGTCTTGTCTTAAAGAATGTGCTCAAATCCTACATTATTTAGCAATTTATTTTTCTCTTGTTATAGCACACGGTGGGCATCATTAAGCCCAACTAATGTAGATCACATGAATTCATTTTAATTTCTGACTAATAACTTATAATATTAGATATATTTGATTTCCTTAACGATTCCCCTTTAGATAGATATTCAGATTGTTTAAATATTTTGCCACCACAAATAATGCTGCAATAGTCATCTTTATATCTAGATCCCCACTAATGGTTCTATTTCTATAAGATAGAATCCTCAAAGTGGTATCACCAAGTCATGGATGCATTTATCTATATTTTTAGTAGATACAGACAGATAACTTTCCAAAAAGTTGGAGCAATTCACATTCCCGCCAACAATAGAGAATAAATAGGTCTGTTCCCCTTCAGGCTCAGTACCACTAAAAGTTGTTACTTTTTCAAAAATTACTAATCTGATTGGTTAAAAATCTTATAGGAGCTCTAATTAATCATCTATTTTAACTTCACTGAGTTGCCTGTTTATAACTTTTTTCTACTTTTCTATCTGGTGGTTTATGATGGGAAACAATTTTAAGCAAAGCAGGAAATCACAAAAGGTAAAAATACATATTTAACTGAATAAACTATTGGCATTTTTAATATCAAAACGGAAGTTAAAATATGGAGCCAAAAAGATATTGCAACACAATTAAAAGAGAGAGCTCCCCTAAATAAATTAGAAAAGGATGAGCAAGGCTGATTGTTGCACTGGATCTGGAAGGGAAGGAACAGACTTGGGTTTTCTAGATGCGATGTAACTCTTGTAATCTACAATGTAATCTGGCATGGCCAATAAGCACACGTCCCAGGAAGCTATCCTCACAAGTTACTCCAAGAGATTTCTTCCTTTGATGCCTGACGTCATTTACCCCTGCCTTAAACGCAGCACTTTAATGTAAAACCATTAAGAATTATTTAAGTTTTTGAAATTTTTCTTATTAGGTTAAGGAAGTTTCTTTTAATTCCTAATTTACTAAGAGGCTCTTTTAAAATTACAAACAGGTGTTGAACTTTATCAAAAATTTTATTGAGTTAATAATGGGGTTTTTTTCTTTAAATGAATCACTGATTTCTGTCTAGAAGTGAACATTGACCCCTGCCTCATACTATATGCAAAACGTAATTTGATTTGAACTACAGTCCTCAATATAAAAGCTAAAACCATAAGGATTCTAGACAAATTATGAAGGAATAACTTCGAGTCCTTGGAATAGACCATGTCTATCTAGAGAGGATGCAAAAAATACTAATCACAAGAGAAAAAATGATGCATTGGATAACATCAAAATTGAAAACTTCTTTTTTCCAGCCTTATTGAGATATAAATGACATATAACATTATGTAAGTTGAAGGTGTATGTTATGATTTGATACATGTATACATTAAGAAACATTTACCATAGTAGCATTAGTTAACAAATCCTTCACCTCACATTATTACCATTTGTTCTTGTGGTGGTGGTGAGAAAATAAAACTCTATTCTCACAGCAAATTTCAAAGTATACGATACAGTATTGTTAACTGTATCACCATGCTGTATATTAGTTCACCAGAACTTATTCATTTTATAACTGGAAGCTTGTATCCTTTGACAAACATATCCCTATTCCCCCACTCGACACCATTGCCAACCACCTTCTGTTTCTATGAGTTTGATTTTTTAGATTCCATATATGATATCAGATGGTATTTGTCCTTCTCCATCTTACTTTTTTCACTTAGCACAATGCCCTCAAGGTCCATCCATGTTGTTACAAATGACAGGATTTCCTTCTCTTTTCTGGCTGAATAATATTCCATTGTGTGTACATATATATATGTATAATCATTTTCTTTATGCATCCATCCATCAATGGACACAAAGTTTGTTTCTGCGTTTTGGCTGTTGTGAATAATGCTGCAATGAACATGAGAGTGCAGATATCTCTTCAAGATAGTGATTTCATCTTCTTCAAACATATACCCATAAGTTGGATTGCTGGATCATATGGTAGGTCTATTTTTAATTTTTGGAGGAACCTCCATACTGGTTTCCATAGTGGCTATACTGATTTACAACCCCACCAACAGTGCACAAGTGTTCTCTTTTCTCCACGTCTTTGCCAGCCTTTGTTATCTCTCGTCATTTGATATTAGTCATTCTAACAGGTGTGAGGCAATATCTCATTGTGGTTTTGAATTGTATTTCCCTGATTAGTGATGGTGAGCACCTTTTCATGTACCTGTTGGCCATCTGCATGTCTTCTTTGAAAAAATGTCTATTCAAATTGTTTGCTATTTTTTAACTGTTTTGGTTTTCACTATTCAGTTGTACAAGCTCCTTATATTTGTAATATTAACTCATTATCAGATATATGGTTTGCAAATATTTTCTCCCATTCCATAGGGTTGACTTTTCATTTTATCAATTGTTTCTTTTGCTATGCAGAAGATTTTTAGTTTGATGTAGTCCCACATGTTGGTTTTTGCTTTTGTTGCTTGTGCTTTAGGTGTCATCGCCAAAAAAATCATTGTGAAGACCAAGGTCTGAGAGCTTTCTCCTCATTTTCTTCCAGGAATTTTATGGTTTTAGGTCTTACATTTAAGTCCTTAACACATTTATAGTTAATTTTTATGAGTGGTGTAAGATAGGTGTCCAGTTTCATTCTTTTACATGTGGATATCCAGTTTTCCCAGCACCATTTATTGAAAAGACTATCCCCATTGAGTGCCCTTGGTGTCCTTATCAAATATTAGTTGACCATATATGCATGAGCTTATTTCTGGTCTCTCTATCCATTCCATTGGTCTGTGTGTCTGTTTTTATACCAGTACCATACTGCTTTGATTACTATAGCTCTGTAATATAGCTTCAAATTTGGAAGTGTGAGGCCTCCAGCTTTATTCTTCTTGCTTAATATCGCTTTGGCTATTCAGGGTCTTTTGTGGTTCCACATGAATTTTAGCACTGTTTTTTCTATTTGTGTGAAAAATGCCATTGGAATTTTGATAGCGATTGTAGTGAATCTATAGATGGCTTTGGGTAGGATGGACATTTAACCATAATAATTCCTGATCCTTGAACATGGTATATCTTTCTATTTATTTGTGTCTTCTTCAATTTCTTTCATCACAGTCTTATAGTTTTCAGTGTACAGATCTTTCACCTCCTTAGTTAAATTTATCCCTAAGTATTTGATTATTTTTGATGCTATTGTAAACAGTATTTTTTCCTTATTTTTTTTCAGATAGTCCAGTTAATGTGTACAAATTCAACTGATTTTTGTATCTTGATTTTCTATCCTTAAACTTTAATAAATTCATTTATCAGGTATAACGTTTTTTTGATGGAATCTTTTGGATTTTCTTTTGGAAAAGATCATGTTATCATCAAACAGAGATATTTTTACTTCTCCTTTCCAATTTAGATGACTTTTATTTCTTTTCCTTGACTAACTGCTCTGGCTAGGACTCCCAGTACTATGTTAAATAGAGTGGAGAGAGTAGGTACTCTTGTCTTGTCCCTGATGTTAGAGGAAAAACTTTCAAACTTTCACCATTGAGTATGATGTTAGCTACGGGCTTGTCATATATGGCCCTTTATACTCAATTTATTGAGAAATTTTACGATGAAAAGATGTTGAATTTTGTCAAATGCTTTTTCTCCATATATTGAGTCAATCACATGATTTCCTTTCATTCTATTAACATGATGTATCGCATTTATCGGTTTGCATATGTTGAACCATTCTTGCATCCTAGGTATAAATCCCACTTAATCATGGCATACAATCCTTTTGATGAGCTATTGAATTCAGTTTGCAAGTATTTTGTTGAGAATTTTTGCATCCATATTCATCAGGGATATTGGCCTGCAGTTTTCTCTTCTTGTAGTATCCTTATGTGGCTTTAGTATCAGGGTAATGCTGGCTTTATAAAATCATTTTGGGAGTGGTCCTTCCTCTTCAACTTTTCGTAAGAGTTTGAGAAATTGTCATTAATACTTCTTTAAATGTTTGGTAGAACTCACACATGAAGCCATCTAGTTCTGGGCTTTTCTCTGTTAGGAGGTTTTTGATTACTGATTCAATATCCTTACTTATTATTGTTCAATCTCCTTACGTTACCAATAACAAGGAAATATGATTCAGACTTAGCAGATGGTATGTTTCTAGAAATTTTTCCATTTCTTCTAGGTTGTCCGATTTGTTGGCATATAATTGTTCATTATAGTCTCGTATGATCCTTTGTATTCCTGCAGCAACAGTTGTAATGTCTCATGTTTCAGTTATCATTTTATTTATTTGAGTCTTCTCTTTTTTTCTTGGTAAGTCTAGCTAGAGGTTTGTCAATTTTATCTTTTTAAAAAAACTAACACTGAATTTTGTTGAACTTTTGTATTCTCTATTTCATTTATTTCTGCTCTGATCTTTGTTATTGCCTTCCTTCTCCTAAAATTTGGGCTTACTTTGTTCTTGTTTTTCTAGTTCCTTGAGGTGTAAATTTAGGTTGTTTATTTGAGACATTTCTTTCTTTTCTTTTTTTGGCTGAGGAAGATTCTCCCTGACCTTACATCTCTGTTCTCCTCTATTTTGCACGTGGGATGCCACCACAGCATGGCCATTGATAAGTGCTGTAGGTCCACACCCAAGAACCGAACCCGGGCCACCAAAGCAGAACACACCAAACTTAACCACTAGGCCATGGGGCCAGCCCATTTTTTTTCTTAATATAGGCATTTATTGTTATAAACTTCCCTCTTAGCACTACTTTTGTTGCATTCCACAAGTTGTGGTATGTTGTATTTCCATTTTCATTTGTTTCAAGATTTTTTTTATTTATCTTTTAATATCCAATCTGACCCATTGGTTGTTCAGGAGTGTGTGGTTTAATTTCCACATATTTGTTAATTTTCCAATTTTCTTCCTGTTACTGGTTTCTACTTTCAAAGAATTATTGTTGGAAAAGATATTTGGTATAATTTCAATATTTTTAAATTTGCTAAAACTTGTTCTGTGACCTTACATAAGGTCTATCCTAGAGAATGTTTCACGCGCACTTGAGAAGAGTGTGTATTCTGTTGCTGTTGGATGGAATGTTCTCTACATGTCTGTTAAGTCCATTTGATCTAAAGTGTAATTAAAGTTCAATATTTCCTTATTGATTTCTGGTCTAGATGACCTATCCATTGTTGAAAGTGAGATTGAAATCTTCTACTATTATTGTATTGTTATCTGTCTCTCCTTTTAGATCCGTCAGCATTTCCTTAATATACTTAGGTGCTCTGATGTTGGGTGCATATATATTTACAACTGTTATGTCCTCTTGATGAATTGACCCCTTTATCATTATTTATCATGTTATATATAATATGTATATAATCATTATTATCATTATTATATAATGACTTTATTTGTCTCTTGTTACAGGTTATGATTTAAAGTCTATTTGTCTGATATAAGTATAGCTACCCCTGCCCTCTTTTGGTTCCCATTACATGGAATATGTATTACATGGAATATGTTTTTCCCTCCCTTCACTTTGAGCCTATGTGTGTCCTTGAAGCTGAAGTGAGTCTCTCGTAGGCAGCATATAGTAGGATTTTGTCTTTTTATCCATTCAGCCACTCTGTGCCTTTTGATTGGAGAATTTAATCAATTTATGTTAAAAGTAAAAACCACAGGCTAAGTGGCAGCTGCAAGCGTCCTGGCTGCTGGTGTACTTTACTGTGGCCTCTGGGTCTTGCCACAGTCACGATAGAGAGGAAGCCAGTGTCGGGAGTCATGTTGGGGGCGTAAAGGTGCACAGCTGGAGGGGCTAGCTGCAGGTGAGCCCAGTGGTGTAGGCCAGTGACAGGATACAGGGCCAGGCCCACAATAAGCTGTGGGGGCCCTGGCTGTCAAATGCACTTGTGTGGCTGCAGGAACTTGCCAGGTTCACACATGGCCATAGAGGCAGGTGATAAGCATCAGGCCAGCAGCATACAAGTACATAGCTGGATGGGCTAGCCCCAGGCACACACACACTGGTGTGGATCAGCTATGGAGATCTAGGCTGGTATCCTGCATTCATGCACAGCCACAGAAAACTAAGCTTGCTACCAGTGTGGTTCCCGGGCCCTGGCGGGAGTCAGAGGGAGCTGGAAGTGACTCAAGTGGCTGACATTAGCAAACACGAACACATGTGGCACAAAAAACAGTGAAATATGCAGGGGTTCCAAGGCAGCTGTGCTGGCTGTTGGTTTCTTCAGTGAGGAAATTTTCTGGGGTCCTCTGCAGAGCAGGTCACTGGGAACCATGGCTACTCCCACAGCATTGCTAAAAGTGGTAGTCTCTGCTTTTTTCTCTTGTTCCTAGCCATCAGGTCTAAGCTTTGCTGGTCTCTAAATGTGGTGAAACTGAAGGAGTTCCTTCATGCAATGCCCCAAAGGCTAGGGAAGCTGGTTACTCTCCCAGCTCTCCCTTTCTGGGGGAGGGAACTCTTTCCAGCTGGAGAGTTTCCTCTTGTCACCGAGCAATGCCAGCTTTTGGGGGTGGGATGGTGCAGGCAAGGTGAACCTGTTCTTCCTTCCCTTGGTGTGCAGTTATTCTCAGGGTTTTCCTTTCTGTTCATTGTGTTGCTGAAGTTTCTTAAGCAGACTCCAGAGCTCTCCCAGAGCTGTTTTCGTTCATGGATAGCTGTCTAACTGTGGATCTTTGTGAGGGACTAGAAGCTGGGGTCTCCTAAGCCACCATCTTCATGATGTCACTCTTTTTCCCTCCTCTGTTCACTTTTCTTCATTCTTTTTTCTTTCTGTTCCTCAGACTTCACAATTTTAATTGTCTTATATTCAAGTTCACTGATTCTTTCTTCTGCCCCCTCAAATATGATGTTGACCCTCTCTCGTGAATTTTTCATCTTGGCTTTCATGCTTTTCAGCTCCAGAATTTCCATCTGGTTCCTTTTTAGAATTCCTATCTCCTAATTGATAGTCCCTGACTTTCTTTAGTTTTTTTGTCCATGTTTTCCTTTAGCTCATTAAGCATGTTTAAGGCAGTTGTTTTAAAGCTTTCATCTATAATTCCAACATATGGACTTCCTCACGATGGTTTCTGTCCATTTATTTTTTTTCTTTGAATAGGCTATATGTTCCTGTTTCTTTGTATGTCTTGTGATTTTTTTTACAAAAACTAGACATTTGACTATTATGTGGTAACTCTAGAAATAAAATTCTCTCCTTTCCCTGAGGTTTGCTCTTTTATTGGTTGTTGAAAGGTATAGAAGTCCATTTTTTTAATTGATTTTCCCAAACTATTATTGCAAAGACCATATTCCTTGTCAAAGTAGTCACAGAAGTCTCTGCTCCTTAGCTTTTGTTCAGCTACTGTTTTGAAAGAGATTTCCTCAAATGCCCAGAACTCTCCCAATTTTTGAAAATTGACTATGTTCAGGGGCCCACCTTCAATGCTTAGCTAGGCTTTCACTGAGCCTAGGGATCAGACCAAGGTGAAAGCTTAGGGTCTTCTCAGTTCTTTTCTTTTGTGTGTGTATGTGAGGAAGATTGGCCCTGAGCTACCATCTGTTGCCAATATTCCTCTTTTTGCTTGAGGAAGATTGCCACTGAGATAACATCTGTGCCAATCTTCCTCTATTTAGTATGTGGGATGCTGCCAAAGTGTGGCCTGGCAAGTGGTGCTAGGTCTGCGCCCAGGATCTGAACTTGCAAACTCTGGGCCACCGAAGTGGAGTGCTCAAACTTAACCACTACGCCACTGGGCCAGCCCATTCTCAGTTCTTTTCTGAGCATACGTCTTGCCCTGATCATGCACTTGGCTTTTGTGTAGGCACAGGAGAAGAGAACAAAGCTTGAAAGGAAGAAAAGTATTATACTCACAGGTCCCAGAGAGGAGGTCACTGCATGCAACGTGGGGCCACTAGGGAAGCACCAATGTTGGTCGAGAGGCAGAAAAGAGCAAGGAGAAGGACTTGGCCAGACTTGAGTGGGGTTTCTGTAGGAAAGGGAAGGCAGGACAGAGTAAACAGCTTAGAATTGGCTAGTTTGAGTAATTCCAGCAGGCTTTGGGCTATTGAGGTGGTCTCCAGTTGCCTAGTACCTGGTCCTGGGAGGATTCAGGGCAGGGGAGAAATTGCCTTGGTGTGTGAGAGTTAGATAAGGAGGTGGTTGGGGCTGTAGACTTGGGATTGATTGGTTTGCATATGAGAGATGTGCTCCCAGCCAAGCCTTTTGCTATCTCTAAGAAAGGGCTAGCCCTGGGAAGGGCAGTGCCTCTGTCTTTAAGACCCCCAAATGCCAGAGCATCAAGAATACAGAAAATAAGAAAAAATAGTTAATATAATTGGCCCTGTGATTAATGGATATCAAACAGACAAATGCAGAATCTAGGAAAACACAGAACAGGATCTAATTCCCTTACAGACTGTATCAGTTTGCTAGGGCTATCATAACAAAGTACCACAAACTGGCTAGATTAAACAGCAGAAATTTATTTTCTCAGTTCTAGAGGCTAGAAGTCCAATGTCAAGGTATCAGCAGGGTCGCTTTCTTCTGAGGTCTATCTCCTTGGCTTGTAGATAGCCGTCTTCTCCGTGTCTTATGGTCTTCCCTCTGCGTGTGTCTGTGTTCTAATCTCCTCTCATAAGGACAGGAAGCATATTGGAATAGGGCCAACTTTACTAATCTCATATTAATTTAATTAATTCTTTAAAAACCCTGTGTTCAAATACAGTCGCATTCTGAGGTACAGAGGATTAGACTTCAACAAACGAATGAGTGGGGGAGGAGGACACAATTAAGCCCATAACATAGATAAAGCTAATTATGCATCTTGTGGATTTCCAAGTCACAAGTTCTTGTGGGAAAAATAATCTGAAGTGGATATCATGCAGCAAAAGGACATGGAATTACAAAAAGAACATACACAACCTGTGGGTGAGGGAAGGCAGAAGGGGCAGGACCTTTGGGTGGTCTGAACCACAGAGTTTTTCAACAATGAATCAGTGAGAAGTCATTTGACTCAGGCACCTTGACTCCTAGACCACGGTGTATCAAAAAATACAAGCAAAGCACAAACATTCTGATTTCCATTTTTGCTAATCTGAAATATCTGTTGTTTAGTTGGAGGATTTGGCCTTTGAGTGTGATCTAGGAGAGCAGGTCCATTCAAGGACCATCTTCTCTCATGCTGGGGGTGAAGTAGAATCAGAAACCATGATTATCCATGTCCTAATAGTCTTGGGAGAGCCCTCATGAAAGAGCAGAAGCTGTCTTGACAGAAAAGATAGGTTCTTATCACTATTTGGTCAGGAGGAGATGTCCACTAGGAGTATAGGCTCTAGAGACAGACCCACCTCAAGCAAAGCAATCAACTTCCCTGAACCTTCATTCTTCATCTGAAAACATATAGGGACACTTAATTCATATAATCAAATGTTATAAATTTATAACATTTATTAATATAAATAAGTGCTCAATAGATGCTAGTCTCCTCACTTGTCTACACTCCTCCCCATTCCGGGGTCTTTGGAATTGTGGGAGAAACATGTATCACTGTTGGAAGCCTGCCCTGGGAAATTCTGTAGCAGGGAGGAGGGACTGTCAACCTCTGGCCATGACCACCAAGGTCCTCATGTTGGGTCCCTGAATCTCTGACCCTTGGTTTCCTCCAAATACAATGCAGGCTTCATGGAACTGTTGTAAAGATTAAGTGAGGTCATTCGATGTGGCCTAAAGGGCCTGGACCGTAGAAAATTCCCACTAAATGTTAGTGCTCTCTCCCCTCAACACCATGTCTGCAGAAAATGCCTACCTGTGAGACTGACTTTGAGGGCCATGTATATGGTACATGATGAGTACAAAATATAAAATAAAATAAAAGTTAAACTAGTAAATTGTCAGCCTTGGACATCTACGGGGGATGTCAGACTTAAGTAGATGGGCCCTAAAAGTCAAAGGGGGGTGGGGGGATTTTTCATTGTAATGTGCCTTGGCCATCCCTACCTGCCTTTGATTTCAGAAAAGACTTTTTGTCCTAAGACAGCACTAAAAATCTCAAAAGAGCACCTGGGAAAGAGATTCCTCCAGGTCTGCTTGCTTTGGTGATGAAATGAAGACCCTTTGGAATTTAACTCTACATAGTTGTTTTCAAAGTGTGCTTCCCAGACCAGCAGCACCAAAATCATCTGGGAACTTGTCAGAAATGCAAATTCTCAGGCCCTACTCCAGATCTACTGGTTCAGAAACTCTAGGGGTGGGGCCCAGCAACCCGTGTTTTAACCAGCTCTCCAGGGAATTCTGATACAAGCCATGGTTTGAGAACCACTGCTCTAAGGCCTTGGTCTGATTCTGAAATGCACGTGTATGTGCTGCAGGCACTCGTGTGTAAAGAAGGGTCCTTTATCAGGTGGGCATTTAATACCAGTTTTCAAAGCATGGGGTGAATTTTATCGATTTACCTGTTCTTTGAGTTGCTCTTAGGATGACAAAAGCTGGCTGAGTCAGGGATGCAATGTGGAGCTCTGAGACTGAACAACACTCACCTGAATCCCCCAGAGCCAGTCAAACAAGGCTGCCCTATTAGCCTCACCCACATCTCCCTAGTTCCTTCCCCACTAATCCATCAAGGTAATGGTACCTCATTCAAACAACTTCATTCACTGGAATCCAAGTTGAAGGTTAAAAGGAGTTTTCTTGGGGCTGGGTTGAAGGTAATGTTAAGAAGCCTCTCTCTTCCAACTAAGCACCCATATGTTTTCTCCCAAGGTTTGCTTTGTGAAGCAGGACAAGCTGTAGTGGATCTTTTAGGAGATGGTGATTTCAGAAGGGTGGGCTCCAAACGTTAAAAAAACAATTTTTAAATTGTTAAAATTGTAGATTCTAGTCTTAATTGTCCTGACTCCTGCTTCCCAATCCATATCTTGTACCGACTAAAGCTCAACGCAGACACATTCAGTATTTCTCTAGAATCTCTAGAGAATAGGAAATCAGGATGTCACAGTTTGTAAATGTTTTCATTCTTATCAGAGTAGTATATTTTAATTTATGGGACTAAATGCAGCTTAGTATAACATCTGTATGGCATCCTTCTTGTGTGTATCTCCCATCCCCTTTTCAAAGTGCCCTTGTCACACCCAGAGGAGGTAGGTAGATGCTATAAGCACCAAGGTCCCCAATTTTCCAAAGATAAAAACACAGAGCTGAAACAAAATAATTCACCACAATATACACAGTGAATCATCGGCAAAGCCAGAAAGAGAATCTAGGACAATCTAGGTACGCTAAGCCCGCTCCATCCACTGGCTTTCAATTTGTCTCCTTTTATCCTTTCGAAGCTGAAATATATCAAAAACTCCACACAAAACTGAGAACTCTCAGTAGTGCTAGCCATGTGGAACTCTCCACTTTTCCCTCTTCTCTGCCTAGCTTAAGGGGAATATGAGGGCACATCAAATAGTTTCCTTTCCTTTCATAAGAACAAGCCATCCTTTTACCTGTCGAACCATGTTTATACCCAGGAACCACACTCAGCTCCACAGAATCTCAGATCCCAGCTTTGTTCTAAACTAGCCTGAAATCAGTAAACACTTAACATCGTGACTTCAATAGGATTATATTACAATATAATTAATATCTCATAGGTGAAATTAAGAGAATTAAATTAAATTCATTAATTAAATTTAAATTAAATTTTTAAAATTTCCCCCTAGGAAACAAACAGATTCAATAAGAAATAAAAGCACTGAGCACTATCACCTGGAACAGAGACCACCTACCCTAACCTTGGCCAATGGATGAGCACCAATTAAGACATTTAAAAGAGGAAGGCTGTGGTCACATGCACTCAAGGGAAGAAGGATCTCAGGCTAATTGTTTCAATGTTTCAGGAGAGTGCACTGCTTTGAGATGACAGATGCCCCAAAGAGTCACATTTGCTCGACTATGTGAGACAGAGTCAGCTTCTAAGCTCGTAGGTCAACATCAGCACCATGAGGAAGAGCAGCCTCTTGAAAATGCACTCCAATTCATTATAGTTGCCAGAGTGTACACTTTGTGCAGCCACAAGGAAAGGTTAACTAAAAATAAATCAAGCGTTTATAAATAAATGCCCATATCATTCATTCACTCCACAAACACTGTTGGGTGGCTAAGACATTCCAGGCACAGCAAATACCAAAATGAGTGAAGTTCCAAACTTGAAGAACTCACAATGGACATTTTTAAGAAGACCATAAAATCTCCTTGATTCAAGATTATCTGCTTTTTCCACCGGCCCGAGGCTGATGCCTTGGTCCATCCCCTTGGGGTAAGTACTGCCATCCCCAGGCTACTCCTTTAAAAACCAAACACCCAAGACAGGGACCCCAACAGGCCCCCATCTTCAACTTCAATGCCTTCAACAGTTTACCACATTGATTTTTCTTGTGCCAGGAAAAACTTGACAGGGATATGATCGGGGGTGGGGAGAGGGCATTTTAAAGAAAAGAAAAGATGAGGGGAAGGTCAGATAGGGACAGGACCAGGAACAAGGGAGACCAAACTCTTAAAATAATACTCAAGGATCACAAACAATGTTGACACACTGAATCTACCTGAGACAAACTTGCATCAGACATCACAGGGCTTCCATTTCTTAGTCTGCCTTTACCTAGGTAGGACTGAGTGGACTTTCCTTCTGCAGCTCTAATCTGTACAACTGACTGTATCACACTGGCCTAAAATACATAAGTTGACAGCAAGTTAATGATTCTTCTCCGGCAAGCCTGTAATTACGCATGTACAGATTTATCAACTGGGCAAAATTTACAACTGGCTGGTTTCCCTTCAACACCATCCAATGGGGCTAAAGTGAGGCAGAGTAAAGAGTCTGGCCTTCATGAGCACAGTCTGCAGCAGAAGGCAGGACTTAGGCAAAATATGCATGGCAGAAGACGGCCACAGTCAGCAGGATGATGCCATTGATATTCATTATTGTCCGCCACAGAGGCTTCTCGGAGGTGTCTGTCATCTTCAGCTTCATGGCTTCCTCTTCTTCCTTTGTCATCTTGGGGCCTTTCTGCTGATCCAGACCACAAAACAGGTCATAGGCCCTCCTGAAGCATCCTTTTTTCTCCTCAGGAACTTCTGTGACAGGGGAAAGGCATAAAAGAATTGTCGGATACAGAGGCAAAAGGGACTAGAAAAGGTTTCCAGTGAGTACACATTTTCCAATTTTCTCATTTCAGGAATGGAAATAGTTCAAAATGTTTGAGCAAACTTAATTAATTACAAGATGATGTTACTAGATGGATTCTACGTTCTTATGATCAGCTAGCTTAAGTTTTCTATCAGGACCAATGCAAATGCATTTTGATATAGAAAAGTTAGAATCAAACAGGAAATAATAGTTTATGAGAGATAAATATTAACAAGGGGATGGGGAACTGGTATATATGAAAGACCTGGAAAACCCACCTCTAAAGCACATAAACTCATGTCTGTTTGTTACATCACTGGAAAGCAACAAAACTGGCATGACTCAGGAGAGCATTGGCTGCACCTGGAAATTCGAAGGCTTCAAAACAGATCTAGACATGTGGTAAAGATTGGTCTGAACAGTCAGAACAGGGCAGCAGTGATCAACACTTCTAGGGCTTAAGATCTCACATTGCATATCAACACTGCTGAATCAAACCATCTAACTTGCCATGCCATTCGAAGTGGATGCCCACCTAGGGAACTAATTCTCTCCTCTGAGCCCAGGTGTGGCATCAGAGATAGCCAGATCTGGGTTAGAATCTCAGGTCTGTAACTCGCTAGATAGGAAATCAAGGCCTCTGTGGTTTTCAGTACCATGGTCAGGGACCACTGCTCTCCACTCTGCCATCTTTAAGAATCACAGAATTTTAGAACTGAAAAGAACCGTAGTGGTCAAGCCCATATATGTATCAGAACTGGAACAAAAACCAAGTTTTATGGGCTTGTTAATTCACCTCTTATCTTCCGTATCTGTGATTAGAGAAATAATGTCTTCTTCCTTATAAGAAGGAAAGAGAGAGTACCCAGTACATAGTAGATGTCAAGAAATATTAGTCTCCTTCTGTTTTCTCTTTCCTCTCACACAAATGAGAAAGAGAGACAAACCTCCTTGTTTCCATCCACTTTGGTCCACTAAACCAAGACAGAAGAATGGGGAAGGAGTAGCAGGAGCTGGGCTCACCGACCAGCCCAAGTGTGAAACGCACAGTTATCTGGATCAATAAAAAGCTAGGTGGCCTTGAGAAAGTCTCTATGTCTCATTTTCCTCAACTGTAAAGTTGGAAAAATTATAGTTGCATTATCTGCCTTAATAGTAATGTGGTACCAAGATGAATCGCTAGAATAGAGTAAGGTATTCATAGTTAAAATATGTTATGATCATATTATTATCAATTATGATGATGATGGTGGTGACAATAATGATATGGGGATCATGACGCAGCTGCAACTTTCCTTCTGCTGCTGATTCTCAGGGAATGGTGAGACCCATTGTCTACAAAAGCCCTCAAGAGATTTCAGTTTATAATACTTTAAGGGCAGGGTGTTCAGTCTGATTTCACCAGGAGTTCAACAAGATTCAAGTGCTGCCATGAACCTCAGAAGTCACTAAGCTAATTCTCTAGCCCATGTGGGAGTCCCCTATATGGCATCCTTAATAGATGCACACCTGATGCTCACCCCTTCCCAGACCAACTCCATTAGAAAACTCTTCCTTAGTAGCAATCACGATGGTGATAATTATAGACAATTCTTATGGTGGAGCATTATCTCGTTCAATGTTTCCAACGGTGCTATAAGGTATGGGCTATCATTTAGAATACTTTTACATAAGGAACCTAAGCTTCAGAAAAATGGAATCACTTGCCCAGGATAGTAAGTAGAGAAGTCAGGATTCAATCTAAGTTCTTCCTAAATCCAAGTCCTACACTCTGCCCTATCCTGCCTCCTTACTTTGAGTTAAAACTGAATGAGTTCTTTCCATCCATCAGTCTTAAGTCTGCCCTCTGGTATGGGACTAATCTCTTCTCCCATATTAAAACATTCAAAATACACCTTACCCATGTCCCTTTTAAATCTATGATATGCTCACTCAATGTGGAGATATTTTTGGAGGTTGGAAAAGTAGGGGGCATGTGCACTCCTGCCTGCTCCAAGAAAGCAGGAAGGGACTGCCTTTTTCAACACCATGGTCAGCTGCCTATGGCTCCAGGTTCCTTCCAGTACATGCAGAGTCACAAGTTTCAGAACTGAAAGGTCTTTAGAGATCAAGAGCAGATTGTATCAGGGCTGGAATCATAGGTAAAGCCTCTGCCACCCTGGGCCTCAATTTATGTCTGTAAAATGAGGTGCTAAAACCAAGTGATCTCTAGGGCCCTTCCCAGAGCTCAGATTCTATGATGCTTCTGATGGCCAGATTGAGCACTTGTTCTGCTGCATCTATGCTCACCTTCAGATGGAGTGATGAGACCTCCAGCACCAGGTAAAGCACCTATGACCTTGAGCTCCCACATGTCTGCACACCACACATCTCCACAACCATCCTCCATGTGTGCAGCCCTCCCACATAGGGAGGAAACGTTTCAACACAGAAGCGAGGAAAGAATTTCTCCATGATCAGGGTAAGTCTCTGAGCATTGACTAAGCACGATCTTACTGGACTTCCAGAGAAATTTGATTTTCTAAATCTGAGGTAGTAAGCCAGAAGACACAAGACCCCAAGAACCTCGATCCCATCTCCCTGATGTCACTAGAAGTGACCATAGCTTTGGTTCCATCTGCCTTCAGTTCACAGAGTATGTTGGAGGAGCTCTGACTCTTCCCTCATCCCTGGCCATGCCCCAAATCACTTCAGGGTGACAAATACCTCATCCACACTCACTCATTGAGCATTGTAAACTATTGGGGGGGGGGGGTTGGGATGATTCCATACCTCCCTCCTCCCCTTGACCAGGCCTCAGAGTGATCTTCCCAAAACCCATTTATCCATCTCATCCCCAGCCGCCCCTCACTGCCCTCTAGGAGAAAGATCTGAGCTTTGATGAAGGCATTTAGTGAAGATGTCAGTAAAATCTTCTGGCTGTTGTAGGAGTAATATTTTAGGGCTTGGAAATAGGCTCTTGGTCATAAATCACCTATTTCAATGCTCTCCTCCAAGGTGTCTTGGATATTCTCTTCTCCTGCATCCAGGTCAATACGTTCCTCTTTGCTGTTGCGCAGGCTCCAACACAGGCGGTAGAGCTGTGAAGAAGGCAGAACAGGTTAGCAGAAATATCCAAATGGTGTCTTGGGCCAATGAGTTGGGAAGACATAGAGATATACATCAAGAAAGGAAAAGGAATGTGGCCTCCCAGTATCAACAAGAACATAGATAATAGTTTCCATCTACAGCATTATTTCTAAATATGTGGAGAACTTAGATGTAAATCATACACATGTATACACTAGTCAGGGGCTAAGAGACTGCCTTAAATATAGAAACATTTGTTGAATGAATGAACAAACGAATTTATTCCTTTTAGCACTGGTGCTGGGAAACAAGATTAGACACCCATTTGTTCACACCAAAAATCTGTGAGATCAGTTTTTTGCACAATATGTTTGTCATATTATGAGGAGAGAATCTGTAGAATCATGAGTCTTTAGAATAGGGAAGAGCTGGAGGCATAGTTTCTATTGATTTGAAACCAGAAACTTGAAGAAGTCTGTAAATTGATGCAAGGTGTTTGTCCCAACCATGCTCCTTTCAGTGACTACCTTGCTTTCTCTACTTCAAGAGGAAATATGGGGTTAGATGCATTTGGGGCTGCAATATTTTCAAAGACTGAGACATAGAGAAGCAACTGATACAACATATAGAAAGCCAGTGACAGATTCGGCCAATAAACATCATGGTGGTCCTCCTGCTATAAAAAGTAGTCTTTCTTTGACATTAAGGTTGGTCACAGCTTTGAAAATTTGGCAATAAGGTTAAAAGTCTCTTAGGCATTCCATATTTGTATATGTGTGAGTACAGAGTTATCAAAAACTTCTCTCTTTCTCTATGGACAAGTATAACCTTGGGTTAATCTCTAGCTCTGTTCTTAGAAATCTAAAAAAGATAGAATGCCCACTGTGTTGGGTTACCAGACTATATTGCTCATGGAAAAGAATGGCCCACAATTGGTCATCTTCATCTGCACTAGGAGGGCTATGAATAAACTCTAAACCAAAGGTGATGTCTAGAGCTAAAGAAGAATATATGCCATTCTTGAAGTCTTGAATCAACTGGACTTTAATATTGTTTGAAACATCTTGAATTCTATGGACAACTGTTTGGTGGCTTAATTGGAAAATATATATATAAAGGGTAAATCATACTTCAGATTTCCCCAAGTGTGGTGATTTTTTGTAACTAAGTATGTCCCTTGCTGGGACCGCTGGAAGCTCTGACCATGGGGCTGTTATAAGAAATAGAAGTTCCTATTTGGGACATGAGCATCTAAGCCATGTGCCCACCCGTGTGATCTCCTTCCCTCGCACCTGAGCTGTCACTTGGGGATCAGGATCCAGAGAACAGCCCCTGGACTGAAACGTGGACTGCTGTGAGGACTCTTGCTGAAGAAACATGCTTGATGCTATCCTGCTGACACACCGTACTTCCTGTCCCATATCCTTCTACAATGGCAATTGTGGACAGTTTTAGTCCTATGAGTGTGAGATGTCTAACTGAGCCAAGGCCAACCAAGATGGGTGTTTCAGCAAGAACACGAAACAAAGGCAGAACAGGCTTCCCAAATAGATACTCACATGCACATCTGGAATGGGCTTGGTGAAGAGGGAGACGACCACAATGGTGATGACAGAAATGGCAAAGAGGATGATGGCAAAGTACAAGTAGTGCACACCACAGATAATTGTGGGGCAGTTGCTGGGCTCCGTGCAGCTCCCAGTTCCATAGGCAAATTCAGTAATCATACGGGCCAACCCAACCAGAAATCCTAAGATTAGTCCCCAAAAGGCTCCCTGTGAAAGAAAACTCTGGGTTAACTGATGCCGAACATGCAAAACAGCTGAGCATTCCTGGGGGGACAGAGGCAAAGGAATACATATAAGAGCAATAACAGCTCCAGGCCATCTGAAGCCAGACACTGGAGTTCAGAATGTGGGGAGGAGCGTTACATCAGGCCTTCAGTGGATGTGTTCATCATATTGCAGTGATACGACTTTCCCTGGGTCATAAAACAAGGACTCATAATACAATGGGGTAAAGTGTCTAATAACCGGTACAGAATGTCAACCCAAAGCCTCAATTCCAAAAATTCCCTTTAACTTTAAAAACATTTTCTTCTGCTTTATCTCCCCAAATCCCCCCTGGTACATAGTTGTATATGTTAGTTGCAGGTCCTTCTAGTTGTGGCATGTAGGACACCGCCTCAACATGGCCTGACGAGCGGTGCCATGTCCGCGCCCAGGATCCGAACCGTCAAAACCCTGGGCCGCCGCAGCAAAGCGCGTGAAATTAACCACTCGGCCATGGGGCCAGCCCCTAAAAACAATTTTAATCTCTCTCTACCTGCAAGTACTATCACCATCAGTCTCCAGATGTAGGTACATTCAAGTGTAAAGTAATTACTTGTGAAGGAAATTGTATTCCTTGAAGACATGGGAAAAAATTGGGGATGAAAGAGCAAGAAATGAACTTTTCCATCAAAATATAAATAATACTTCCTTCTTTAACTCTTTTATACATCCAAAGTCATTGTTTTCGAGAACAGAAAATTATACTACGTTTTTAAATTAAATTTTGGGTTTGCATATTAGAAATATGGAAAGCCTCTAAAAGACTAGAAATGCAATTCCAAAACAAAGCAAAACAAAAAGACTAGAAATATTGAGGGACAATTTTTCAGCTTTTTAAAAACCCTTTCTTCCTTTATTTCATTCATTCTTTCTTTTTTTTTGCTCAGTCCTCACCTGGAGGACCAGGTTTGAGTCTAGAGGCCACAGTTTAAGAGGACAAAGTAGAGTGAGCATTCATGTCAAGTGTTGATCTGAATAGCCCCTCTGCTAGCCACCAGTGCCTCTACACTTTATATTCCAGGTGTGCTAAATCACCAGCTATTCTTTAAACACGTCATGTAGGTTCACGTCCCATGTCTTTGTGCAGGTAATTTTCCCTATCTGGAAGAACACAGGCTCTTCCCTTTCTGGTAACTTTGTTCTAGCTTAAATGTCCCCTCTCTTCCTTCCCAGACAAAACTGGGTGGGCGCATCCTCCTTGGTGTGGCTGCAGCACTGTGGACACACCTCCACACCAGCACTGACCACAGTGCTGTGTAGTCACTCATTCATTACTCTGTCTCCCCATTGGAGTTGGGAGCCTGCCCAGGAAGGAACCAGGATTCATTCTCGTTGTGTTGCTAGTGCCTGGGCCCAAGTCTGGCATCTGGAAGTGTCTGCTAGATAAATAAAAGAATAAGGAAAAAGAAAAAACTGTTCCCCATTCATCCCCTATACATGTCTTAAGTCAAAAAAATATTTCTTGACTTTAGTTTGTATGAATAGTCTTGATAAAACTTGCTAGAGTTTTCTTTCTCTTTTGGCAATTAGCCTCTTCTTATTACTGTAGACTTTATTCCCAAGAAGCTCTTGAAAAATCTGGGAACCTTTGACATTTTCCTCAAGACTTAGAGTCACCCCTCAGCAAACACAATGCCTGACCAGTCCTGAGAATCACCTTGCAATCTCTAAATGCTATACTCCAGAGACTCAAGGCCAGGGTTTCTCACCCTCAGCACTGTGACAATTGGGCTGGATAATTCTTCGTGGGGAGGGAAGGCACTGTCCTGTACATTGTAGAATGTTTGTAGCATCCCTGGCCTCCACCCACTACATACCAATGGCATCCCCTGAGTCATAACACTCAGAAATGTTCCCAGACATTGCCAAATATCCCCTGGGGGAGCTCAAAATCACCCCCAGTGGAGAATCTTCCCAGCCTATCCAGCTCTTAGCCTTATATTTTGAAGGCCCTGGTCCACTGCTGGATTGAATATGCTGATATCCCACTGCAATATCCAACTGGGTTTCTAGCCACACTTTCCTAACTTGTATTTCAGAAATCTCCCAGTGAGCCAGCTTCTGCCAATCCCTACTGAAACATATCCCAAGATGTGTCCTCATTTCTCTAACCAGTTGAGACCACTTTCAGGCTCAATTATGACCTCTCAAGGGCATTTATCTATGCGCCTGGTTTTTGTCACCAGCAAATCTGGACTATCTTCCTAATAGCAAATGGCAAATGAAGAGGGGCACACGTGTTGATTTATGTACCTCAAAGCTGGGTCACTCTAGTGATGTATTTCACTGGTATATGTTTGTTTCAGACCTTTTGGGAGAAAAGAGTTGTTTCCAAACAAAAAAAGTCATGATTTATATTGTTTCAGACAATCAGCTAAATAGTCAACACCCCTGCTCTTTCCCAACCCTCCCCAATCACACAGATGGTCGGATACAGAGACCGCTGAGCAACACCCCAATCAGAAAGTATATCCAAAGATTTTTTTTTTCATGGTGCTTCAAAATCTATGATGTCAGCCCACCAATGACCCAAATTATTTAGCCTAGTTTTCAAAGGGACCATTCCTCAACTAACTTTAGCCTGCCTTTCCAGTTGTGTCTTCCATTATACACACACACACAAACTTCCTCTCAAGCCAGGAGAGATTCCTCATCCTCACCCTTATCCTTCCACTTCCACGTCTGAGTTCTGGACAGTGCTAGTCTCTCTGCCTTGAACGCCCTCTCTTCCCTCTCAGTTTCATCCCATGCTGATGTAGCCTTTCTGGGAATCCCTCCCTACTTAGATTTTGTGCCTCATTTTACCCCTCAATTGTTATCTACCTTACATTGTTTTATACATAAACTGCTTGAGCACCAGGACTTGGTCCTTCAGTGGGCCCTGAAAAGTGCTGGCTGGAAAGTCTTGCTCACTGCAGAACTGCTGGAAGCAGTCTGTGCTAGGACTTCTTCCAGAGCTGCTCACCCAGGGGCTACAAACGTTCCAGAGAGTGCCATGCAATCGGGTCAAAATCACCAAGTTTGGATGGAAAAATGTACATCATTAGTTTGGAACCTGCAGCAAGGAGGAGAGTCTGACAGAATGTGAACTCAGGAGAGTCCCATAGTCCCCAGAGGCTTTCCAATACAAACCCTCTGTGACACACCCATTCCTGCTTAAGAAGTCTGGGAAATAGAATCCTTTCCATAGAGAATACGTAAACCCACATGGGAACGTCTGTGCCAGAATGGCTTTTCTGGACATGCCAGAATGATACCTACTGACTCAGTGGTTCTCTTCCAGAAAATAGCAAGGAGGAATACAGCTGCGATGGGTGGTCCCAAGTAACTGGTGATGGACTGGATGTAATCGAAGAGCTGCCCACTTTGTGCTGACTGCACAATGGGCACCCAGGCGATGCTGACGCCAATCAGCACCAGGATGAACAACCTGAAATCAAAACCCCCAAAACAGAGTGTCAATAAACGCCTTTACTTGAATAAATATATTTCACTAGGTATCATATATATATATAACTATCAAATATATATACACACATAAATGTATATATTTTAAGATATAATATACATATATAAATTTTACATGTGTGTGTATATATATTATATACATATAATATGACCACAGCATGGAAAAATAATGAGCAAATTCATCTTGAGGCTTTTTTCTTCTGCGTTCTGTCTCTTCAGGAAAATCATCTATGCTTATGAGTAAGTGAAATGCCCTTGACTTTCAATAGCAGTGTGGACCCAGTCACTAGCATAAGAGAATCCCACTCTGAGAGGCAGGAGAGTTTAGGAACAAGGGTATGAGCTTTGGAGTCAGACAGTCCTGGATTCAAATTCTTATTCTCTCCATGTGACACTGGACACGTTGCTTAACCTCTCTGAGTCTCAGTTTCTCCATCTGTAAACTTGGAATAATACGACCAACCTTGCAAAGTTGGAGTAAAGATTAGTGAGAGTAAAACACTTAGCAAACAGTAAACACTCAATAAATACTAAAGACTATAATTATTATTTTCTCCTCTTTCTTCTTCTTCATAATAAAGTTAAAAACACAAGCCAAGAAGAGTTTCTAAAGGAACGGTCTAAATAGAAAGGCACACTACCAGGTGTTTTCAGCTCTCCTCCTTTTGAGTTTCACTTCAAGTCCTGAAAAGATTGCAAGGTTCCCTTACAAGCTCTTCTTACTTATCCTTTTGATTTAATTAGAAAGAAGGCTGTGTTTCCCTTACCTCACTGACCTGAATTTAAGGCAAATGAGTCTTAAACTAACCCTCACAAAGCAGTGTTTTCACCCACATATTTCTCCTTCTGGAATGCCCTTCCCATTTCCCCATTGACCCAAATCCTACCCATCATTTTGGACTCAGCTCAGGGTCTCCCTCCCAGAGGAACCTTCCCAACTACCACATGCCACACTTACCTCTCCCTTCTCTGAGCCCCTGACTGCTCTTACAGTCCCCACAGCAAAGGATAGAATTTTTTCATGTAACTGTAGCTTATCCAGGGCAAGGACAAGCCAAGGGCAGCAATCGTGGGATGCACAAAAATGTGAGCCCCAACATAATCTCAGGGCCAAGGAGTCCAGCCCTGAGCCAAGCAACAAAATGGGTCTCTTCTTATGTTGCATCCTGAGCCTTACAAATAACAGAAAAAGCCAATAAACTCCTTTCAAAGGAAAAACCAGTCAGGGTAACAGTGCTGCTTCCTGTGAGGCAGAGGTGTAGGGTCTGGCCTGATCAGACTTCCTCTGGGTGCCAGGAGTCTTGTCACCTGAGAGTGGTCTGTCACTTTTCTTCCACTTCCTTTGCCCTAACTTGCTGATAAGACCTATGAGGTGGCAGCCCATACCCCTCCTGCACTCAGTGGGAACCCTTCCCTTGACTGACATCCCAGGGACGTGTCCTACCTGCCGTGAGGAGGTCGGCCTGCCTTGGTCCTATGGAGAGACACAGCAGAGCTTCTGCCAGTCCTCTGTCCAGAGCATCTGCTCCATGGATAACTGTGATCACGAGCACTCCTGACACATGTGTCAATGCTTACTGCTTTCAGGACCCTGTTGTGTCAATTAACCCACTTGACAACAACAAATGTGCACATAGCCTGGTGTTTTAGACTTTACAGAGCATGCTCACAAGCACAATATCGCCTGACCCTCATAACGGTCCTGCAAAATGTTGCAGCAAAGGGTCAAGGCATTGGAGGCACCTGGGCCTCAAAGATGGCCAGTGTGGAGAGCCACAGTGTGGAAGCTGAGGAGGACAGCATGGGGTAGTGTAAAGGGCCTTGGACAAGGACTCAGTTGGCCATGAGTTCCAGTCTTGGCCCTGCCGCTGTCCAGGTTGCCTGGATTTAGGCAGGACAAGCCTCATTTTGCTCATTGATAAACTGAGAGTTAGATTCGATGATCTCTGATGTCACTTCTTTCTCCAGAGGGGCATTGTTTGATGATCTCCAAATGAAAGTTAAATGCCACTCAAGGGCAAACATAACCAGCTACAAAGATAACTCTCATTCTATGCAGACATCTACCAATCTTCCCTCGCTTGAGGGGTAACACAGATGGAACCTCTCTGATCATTCAAGCTTTCTTAGTACGTGGTATGAGAATGCTGCATTTACCTTCCTACAAGCATGAGCTCTTTCTCAGATGCTCTCTTCCGGATCTTGGTGTAGATGTCCATGGTGAAGAGGGTGCTAGCACTGTTGAAGATGGAGGTCAGGGAGCTCATGAGGGAGGCCAACATGACTGATAGCATCAGGCCTCGCAATCCTGGAAGAGAAGGAGGTTCTGAGTGGCACACACAGCGCCTCAGCTCTTTTGTGCTCAGAAAGCGTGAGGCCTCAAAGTTTGTCTGCCTTCTGAAATCATGCCATGTTCTCTGATTTATCTCTCCAGAAAAAGTAGAAGTTTTAAAAAATGGACTATGGCTTCAAATTATATTGTAAGCCCATAGCAGTCAACAAAGAGCTAGAATACAATATATATAAGGTAAATACTTTGATAATGATCATGGTAGTAGTGGTGGTAGTGATGGTGCATGTGTGTTTCCATATGAGGGGACTTTTATGAAAAAACAGCCCATAAAATGGGAGAAAATATTTGCAAATCATACATCTAATAAGAGTCTAGTATACAGAATACATACGTAAAGAACTCCTACTACTCAATAATAAAAAGACAAATAACCCAATTAAAATGGGCAAAGGATCTAAATAGACACTTCTTCAAAGAAGATAAATAAATGGCTAATAATCACATGAAAAGATCTTCAATATCAGGGAAATTCAAATCAAAACCACAATGAGATACCACTAGGGGCTGGCCTGGTGGCATAGTGGTTAGGTTCACATGCTTCACTTCAGGGGCCCAGGGTTCACAGGTTCAGACCCCAGGCATGGATCTAGCACCGCTCATCAGGCCACACTGTGGTGGCATCTCACATAAAATAAAGGAAAATTGGCACAGATGTTAGCTCAGGGCCAATCTTCCTCACCAAAAAAAAAAAACACACACACACAACGAGATACTACTTTGCACCCTCTCGAGTGGCTATAATTGAAAAAAAAAAAAGACAGATAATAACAAGTGTGGGTGGAGATGTGAAGACATAGGAACCCTCATACATTGCTGGCAGTAATGTAAAATGATACAGCTACTGTGTAAAATAGTCTGGCAGGTCCTCAAATAGTTCAACATAGAGTTACTATATGACCCATCAATTTTACTCCTAGATATGTACCTAAAAGAAATGAAAACATATGTCCACAGAAACATTTGTACATGAATGTTTGCAGCAGTATTATTTATAATAGCTAAAAAATCGAAAAAAAACAAATGTCCATCAACTGATGAATGGGTAAACAAAATGTGGTATGTCCATTCAATGGAATGTCATTCATCAATAAAAAGGAACAAAGTACTAAGACCTGTTACAACATGGATGAACTTTGAAAACTATGCTCAGTGAAAGAAGCCAGACTTAAAATAGCAACTACTGTATGACCCCACTTATATGAAGTAGCCAGAGTAAACAAATCCATGGAGACAGAGGTAGATCAGTGGTTGCCTAAGGCTGCAGTAGGCCCTAGGGGAGATTGGGGTGAAATACGGGGTGATTACTAATGGGGACAGGATTTCTTCTGAGGATGAAATTTTCCTCCTCAAAATTTTCTAAATTCATTGTGATGGTTGCACAACTCTCTGGATATACAAAAACTGTTGAATTGCACACCTTATGGTATGTGACACATAACTCAAAAAGTTGTCAGTGAAAAAACTCTGACCTAAGCAAGTCATGCCAACATCTAGGCCCCATTTTTTGGTTTGTTAAGTGGGGATAATACTACACCTGCCCAAATCAGAATAAGGGATTGTTGCTTTAAAATTTTTCCCAATCATGGCAAGCATGGTTGGCTACAAACTCTATTACTCCTTCTGTACCAAGGCGAGCGCAAGGTCGTCCCTGCTGAAGCTGGAAGGACAGGCCATGATGAGGGCCCGCCGTTGAGAGTACAGTCTCAGAAGTAAAAAGAGTAAACTTTGGGGTCACCTAGGCCTACCATCCATCCGATACATGAATCCCGTCCAACCTTTTCCTCTGCTCAAACTCTCCAGAAACAGGAAATCCACTACCCCACAGGGAGTCTGCTCCCTCTTGGACAGTCCTGAGTAGGCTGATGTCTGCCTCGCTACAGCCTCAGACACAGTCCCTATGCTACCCCACAGAAGAGGTCTTACCCTTCATTTATCTTACCATCTTTCATATATTCAAAGACAACTTATGTCCCCTCAACTCTCTCTTCTTCAAGCTAAACATCCTCAGTTTCTTGCAATATTCTGTATAACTGGGTTTGGGGAACCCAAATATATAGAACTCGTATCACTCCATTAACCTTCAGCTTGTTAGATTTGAGTCAACATTGCTGCCTTTGGAGATCTCTTTCACACATGATTCTAACATTTCTCTAGGTTTTGTATCTGTAAATCTTTTCATAGTTTCATTTTCATCTACAGCTTTGCAAGAAGAAATGAAAAGGCTGCCTATTCCAATTATTTTGTCATTTGTCAAGAGGTTTTTTAAATGATTCCTCCTGAGTTCATATAATGTAGATCACAGTCTATTGGAGCTACAGAAAGAGTCATAAAGATCATCTAGTCCAACTGTCTCACCTTTCAGTTGATAAAACAAAGTTCCATTTCAAAGAGTTAGTAGTTAGGGCTTCAAGCACTAACTCTGTCATTTGCTCAGTGTTACTTCATCTGTTAATTGATAAGCTGGATGGAGCTCTCCCCTCTGTACTACACTCTTTTCAAACTCTCATTCGTTTATTCACTCAACAAATATTTGTTGAACATAATTTTACAGCAGTCCAGGAAAGAAGTAATGGTATATCAGAGTAGGGTGATGGAGGTAAAAACAGATGGAGGTAGATGAATACAAGAGATATTTAGGAGGCAAATGGACAGAATTTGGTGATGGATTGCTCAAGGAACATTTACTGGCTGAGTGGAGGAGGCTGAATCTGTAAATGAGACTGAAAGGATGGGGAAAAAAAACACAAATAGGAATGTGTTATGGAATCCAAGAGAAGAGAGTCCTCAAAGATGAGTGATCAATAATGCTGAATGCTACTGAGGAGTCCAGTAAAACGAGGAATGGAAAATATCTATTCAATCTAGCACAGGGCAGTCATTAGGGAATCTGGTGTTTACAGAAGCCAGATTTCAGCCAAAAGTGAGAGAATGACAATGGCACATGTAAACAGCAACTCATTGTCCTGCTTCCCACACATCTTTCTGTCATGCACAATCCACTCTAACACAGTGTTCAGAGCTACAGTCCTTCCCAGGATCTGCCAATCGAAAGAAATAATATAAACAACCCCACAGAGGCCAATTCAATTCAAGCCAGAATTCTAAAAGAGCCATGGGACTCTTGTTAATTGCAACCTTAATTAATAAGCAGCCTGGTTCAGTGGAATAGTTAACTACTACTCTCATTTTTATAGAATTTGAATGCAAATGGTTTGCCCAAGGTCATGCATCCAGTCTGTGGTTAAAAAAAAAAAAACAAAAAACCATCCCAAATTCCTCAATTCCAGCCTTGAGCCAAGTTAAGCCAGACAATGAGTTGCTGTGTGGCCTTGGAAAAGTCACTTTCTCTCTGTATGCCTCAGTTTCCTCAACTGTAAAATGAACAGGTTTGACTAGACGGTCTCTATATTTCCTTCCAGCAATAAAATTTTATATAAGTTTATTCTAAATTTTCCTGATCGATACCTTTGAATTTTTAGTCTCCTGAGACCCCCTAACCTAACGAGATTTGCATCTCTTGAGATAGAATTAGATTTTTCTTCAACATGAAATATTAACAGTAACCTCACAGGTCTGCCCCCAAACTCTAATTATTCTGGACTCTGAAGTACTCAATATCCTAGGATAACACAGTCTCTTTTGTGAGAAGCTCCCTTGTATCCCATCCATCGACTGCCTCAAACATCCTCATTCTAGAACTTAAATCACTCCTTGCTCTTCTCTCCATGTTTTTCCTAAGAACAGTCTACAAGTCAGTTCATTTTCAGGTAATACCCATTTAGTTCAAGTCTTCATGTTAATGTCTACTGGAGAGCTTCAAAAGACCTTCTAGACGAGCATGGAAAAGCTGTGATTTTCCCTAACATGTTTTCACATCATCTCTTTTCCAAGCCCGACTGATGGACAAGCACCACGTCTCATGGAGCCCAACCAACTCATGTCTCCTTCCCACTGAAGGAAGAGATGTTAAAAAACTGAGGACACCCGGAATGAGGCTTTCCCTGCCAGCCCCACAGGATCAGAAACGCCTTTGCCCTAGAAGGTCCACAGAAATCTATGTGAAGCCTAAGCCCAATCAGCCTCCCAAGAAAGACCCACCAGCAAGGATGACTCTTACCATCAGGCATGAGCTCTATCACCAAAGTTGGGTAGGCAATGTTGGAACAGCCAACCTTGATGCCGCAATATTTCTCACATTCTGAGGGGAGGACGCAGGCCACTCTTTCTGGTGAGAGATGAAGAGCCATGTCAGCAAGCAAACATCGGGGAAATAGTTCCAAGATTCACTTTCTTGCTTTCTGCTGAGGAAGATTCACCCTGAGCTAACATCTGTTGCCAATCTTCCTCTTTTGTTATGTGAGCCGCAACAGCACGGCCATTGACAGATGAGTGGTGTAGGTCTGCACCCGGGAAATAAACCCAGGCCTCTGAAGCAGAGTACACTGAACTTAACCACTAGGCCATGGGGCTGGGTGAAGATTTACTTTCTTAAAACAAGGCTTCAAACAGGACATTCCTGCCCAAGGCCCTGAAATGGTTCCACAAAGACTAAAGCTGCTGGCTGAGCCCTTCCATGCCATGCCCCTGCCCTGCTGGTCCTGACCATCCCCAAGCTCTGATTGGGGAGAAAAGACAGTTCCTAGGCAGAGGAGGGAGGAAGCAAAGACACTCTAGGGTGGGGAGGGAGGGGGCACAATCCTTAGACTTTAGCTAGCTACCCTGCAGCTCAGCAGCGACGATGATTTTGAATACCACAGTGACTTGTGGCTCCTAATCTTGAGGTTTACCTTAAGAAGCTATTGACAGTAGAGTTGAATGCCCAAATAACTAAGGGAATTCCCCAGGAGAAGGGCAGTTGGGTAGTACTTCCAAGATGTGGAAAATCTGGAGAGAGAGAGAAAGAAAGTAGCCTGGGAGGGAAAAGGAACATCTAGAAACTTAGATCCAGAGACTTATAGAAAATTCTTGAAATTTCTATAGAATTTAGATCAACAAACGTTCGTGAGGTACCTACTCCAGGTATATCATTTAGTGCCACCCCATTTAGCACTGATTCGTTACAGCACTAACTATCTCAGTACCTTAATATGTGTTATATCCATTATAATATAAACTATTCAATTAGAAATATTTTTCTTGTGACAGGCAAGCTAGAATAAGAGTGTGAGAGCACTATTAGAAGCACTTTTAACAGCTAGTGGCAGCAACTGCCCCCGGACTGTCCTGTCTTCATTTTGGAGGGCGCTCACCAAACCTTCACTCCGTGGTGCTCTCTTTTCTGTCATTATTTAATGTTCCAGGAAACAGTTTTGACCTATGATGACTGATCAAAGAGCACATGCAAATGGAAATGTTGGAGAGGCCACAAAAGGGCCAAGAAAGAATTCTATCACCCTGGATAGCAAAGTACAAAGCTCAGGACTCCTTCAAGGAAATGGTCCAGGAAACAGGGCTCAGAGCAGCAGGCAATTAGAGATTGGCTGGGGGCCGGGGTCCTTTGACACTAAGGACATCATACACACTACTACAGTCTGGGCTGGGAGGGACTGAGCAAGAAGTGAGCAAATATTAGCCTGAAGAAGCTACAGCTGAAGGCATGTTGTGACTTCAGAGAATTTACAGAGAAAAAGGGGAAAAGCAATTGCCAATGTAAGGAACTAGAGAAGACAGCTCCACAGGCTCTGTGACCTCAAGTTGCTAACTTGAGGGGGAACAGAAAGCATAGCAAGAAAAGAAGAAGCAGTGGAAAAGAAGGAACAGGGCTTTAGAAGTGACTCGGAGCCAGGAAAATGAGAGAGAGTAGCCAGTGAGTCCAGCAGGAAGCGTTACCTGTGTACAGGATGCGGCTGACCATTCCCGTCATCACCATGAGGAACATGGGCAGTAGTTTCAGGTACCCACACATGATACAGCCGCCCTTCACATGAGACATGTTTTTGGCTGAGAGGCAGCGTTGCACGATGACCTGCCAGGGAGAGCTTAGTGAGGGAGGGGTGCAGGCCAGAGACCCTAAGACACCCTCCAGGTACCCCAGCTCCTAGAGTACTCCCATGTCACCTGGCACTCCCATGTCACCAAGGCTCAGTGACCCTCAGACCACATGAGCCCTGCCCCACCTTTCTCAACTCCACAAGCCACAGACAGACAGGAGTCCCTGTAGCACCCTGAGGGATACCCTCTCCACCCTGAGCATCCAGCGTGAGTACCTGATCTGTGCACCAGTACCACAGGGTGAGGATGAACAGCCCAAAGATGAGCCCAGGCCATGGCAGGTCTCCCTTGAGGGGATCTCGGAAGATGTGGAAGGAGTCGGCCCTTGGGGTGTAGCATTCTTCTTTGATGGTGATGTTTCCATCAGAAATCATGGTTGGAATAGCTTTCATGTACTTTTCCATGAAGGCTTCATAGCCTCCCACCTCATTAAAAGCTGGAAAATATTGGCAACAAAAATCAACACGCTGACGCTCTCAACTCTGCATAGTGGTTTCTTCCTGTGGATGCCTGAGAAACTGGGAGGACCCAACCCACGGCCAGAACCCTCGCTGTGTGGTCTTGGGCAAGTCATTCTGGATCTCAGCTTTCTCTTCCATAGAATGGGTTTATTAACCCTGCCCAGCCCCCTCAGGGGGCTACAGTGAGGGTCCAAAGCAATAACCTGTGAAAGTGCTCCACCATAAACCTCTTTACAAAGGGAAAGTATTTGAATTATTAAAAGAAAGGTCTTGGTTTTGAACTAGATTCAAAGACTCTGTCCTGCTCCGCACCCCCCGCTGTCAGCAGACACAGAGACACACAGACTGATCCCAGCAGTGGCCTCAGCAGTGGTGGGATGGACAGAGAATGGGAATTTCCAGCTCTTAGAAAACAGAGCATAGAGAGCGGATAAGAGGCTCCACAGAACACACAGAGAGCATGGGCCCCCTTAAAAATAAAACGCATTTTATATCCTCCCCTAACAAGCACATCTACATCGTTAGGATTTCATAGACAAATAAAACTTCAAAATTTAGGTGGAGGGGGGCCAACATAGAGTGGCTAATTTTTAAAATTTTGTCAAGTAAGGACAAAGACAAGAAAATGACCCATTACTATCCCCAATTTGTTTTTTAAAAGAACATTTAACGTCAAATTGTAGATAAGACATAATCTGAGATTTAAGATGAAACGTATGAATATATTTAGCCTGGGGGATGTCTAGCCTTATCCTCTTCTTTGTCTGGTTTCTCTACAGGGAGAAGACCACATCATCAGAGGCCCATACTGGCGACCACTGGCCCAGACTGTCTAGAGAAGGCAGCAAGGATCCAGGTGCCATCTGGTCCAGGCCCCGCCTGAAGACTCGAAGGCTGAGGAAGGTACCACTGCACACTCACAATGATGGCCAGACCACTCCCCTGGGGAGGGCAGAGCATGCCCAGCTCACTGCTTGGGCCAGCGGCAGGCAGGGAGGATGGACTCACTTTTCTCTCCCCGGGCCACTACCTCTGCCTCCCCACCTCCTCAGCCTACCCCAGCCCCACTTACCAAACCCAGTCAGGATAGCAGACCCCACCAGCATGATCGCAGTCTGCAAGGTGTCCGTGTAAATCACAGCCGCCAGGCCCCCTAAGCAGGCAAGGAGACAACATATCTGACCTCACGTAGGAGGGCAACCTGTCAGCCTGCCTCCTTTCCCCACCCTCTGCCCTTCTGAGCACACCCTTCAGTCCCCCACCTGCCTTTCCTTCCTTCCCTCCCTTGTCCTGTTACAGCAGTCTGCTACCTAGCATGTTCCAACATCTCCACTTGTGACAGAAATGCTGGGAAGGCCTTGGGGAAAGGAGAATGTTTCTCTCTATTTGAAGAGGAAGAGCTTCATGTGACCCTTTTAGCCAAGAGATGGCTCCTCTATGGTAAGAAGAAGCATCTTCCACAAATAAAGGCAAGGAAGACCAAAGAGCTGACACCCTACAAGATGTCTTGGTACATTACCAAACTGGCACATTTCAAAGGGCTACTTGGATGTCTACTCTCTCTTTTTTCAGACCATCTAAGTAACTTCTTGTCTCCAAAGCTATGGGGCTCCAGCTGAGCAGTAAGTTCCATCACTGACCCTGGCCCCACTAACGGGGGCAGAGTAACACCTCTGCAAAGGTGCCCCCAACTGTTAGTCGTGTCACCAGCTTCTCCAGTCATGTCTTGAGTCTTTCTCTAAAATCTCTTTGTATGTGTCACTCGCTCTCTTTCTCTCTACAGTGCCTGCCAATCTCTGTCACATCAAATCCAAGGCCTCTGTCTGGCTTCCAAGGCCTTTGCACTGTGACCTCATTTGAACTATCAGGCCTTATCACCCACACATAACTCCCAACTACCTCCCATTGACTACCCTCCTCCAGCCAAGTACATCTGCTTGCTCACCCTGCCTCTGCCCCATGCCATACCCATTCCTGCCTACAACCCCTTGCTCTCACCTCTCCTTGTGCCTGGCACTCCCTACCTGCTTCTTCCAACTCAGCCAAGTTCTCTCCACAATCTGCAAGACCAAGCCCTGCCCCACCTCCTATAAGAAGCTGTCCTGACTATTCCAGCCAACACTGGGTTTTCTGGGGCCACTTGTATAACTTATTAGGGTCTGTGAGCTGGGACCAAGCAAATACCCCATCCTGAAACTGTTTCCTGAGTGTATCTCTTCCTCGAGGGGAGAAACCGTCTCCAACTTCCCTTTATGCTTCACAAGTGGCTAACCCTGAGCTGGGCTTGAGCTGAATGGACTCACCTGTGATTGTGTAAATGCCAGTGACTGCCAATAAGAGAATGATGGCCAGGTACAGATCCAGGCCCAAGGCCATGTTGATGAATATGGCCCCAGAGAAGATGTCTGCCTGGAAGGAGAGGATAGGAGGAGTTAGGGGTGAGAGAGGCCAGCTGGCTGCCAGGTGTGCCCAGGCCGTGGCTGAGTCCCTTCACCTGCAGAGACAGGGAGGTGAACTGGGAGGGGTTAGCAGAAACCATCTCCTGAGTAGTGTCAATGCCTATGATTTCTGGCCCCCATCCCCGTGTCCTTTGTCTGAATCCTATAATTAGAGATTCACATTTTTATCCCCAGTTAACAATAGGGAAGACAAGCACTGCAAGATTCCACATATATGAGGTATCTAAAATAGTCAAATTCTTAAAATCAAAGACTGGGATGGTGTTGACCAGGGGCTGGGGGCATGGGGATGGGGATGGGGAGTTATTAATCAACAGGCATAAAGTTTCAGTTAAATAAAACAAATAAGCTCTAGAGATCTGCTGCACAACATTGTACTTACAGTCAATAACAATGTATTTTACACTTAAAATTTGTCAAGAGGGGGCCGGTCTGGTGGCGTGTGGTTAAGTACAGACACTCTGCTTCAGGGGCCCAGGGCTTGCAGGTTCGGATGCCCAGCGCGGACCTACACGCTGCCCATCAAACCATGCTGTGGCAGCGTCCCACATATAAAATAGAGGAAGACCAGCACAGACGTTAGCTCAGGAACAGTTTTCCTCAAGCAAAAAGAGGAAGATTGGCAACAGATATTAGGTCAGGGCCAATCGTCCTCACCAAAAATAAAAACATTGTCAAGAGGATAGATGGCACATTGTGTTCTTACTACAATAAAATAAAAGGATACTAACACTTGAAAAAGCATCACACTTTATTCCTAAGTTTCCCAGCAATCTTTTTTTTATAAATGACTATTTTCTTTTCTTTTTTTGTTTTTAAGATTTTTATTTTTCCTTTTTCTTCCCAAAGCCCCCTGGTACATAGTTGTATATTCTTAGTTGTGGGTCCTTCTAGTTGTGGGACGCTGCATCAGCATGACCTGATGAGTGGTGCCATGTCTGCGCCCAGGATTCAAACCGGTGAAACCCCGGGCAGCTGAAGCTGAGCACGCAACTTAACCACTTGGCCATGGGTCCGGCCCCCCAGCAATCTTTATTCAAGATGATAAAAGATATTCCATGAAAAAAATGATTCCATGGTCAAAGAGGTCAGTGAAATGCTAGATTATACAAAGTTAGGCAGTTTCTTTACTACATAGCTTCTCTGAGCCTTTAATATACTGTGAGTCCCCAGGAGGGGAACATGATAAATGAACCTTCACAAACTTATTTAACTATGGAACTCTGTTTGCCAAGCAACAACTATTAACACCATAAGGTTCCTCCCAACCCACACAGTGGACTGCTGTACTAAGCTATTATCCATCATTTACACCTCAGTGTGCAAAGGTTTATCAGATGTATTCCCAAAAGCAAGTTTGAGTGCTAGAGAGTCCATGAGAGGGAAACACCTTTGAGTGGAGAGTAACTTTACCAACATTATAATTTTATCTTCCCAACCCCAGTGAAGTCCATCTTGACTCAAACACAACCAGAACATCACCAAGAACCTCTTGCACAGCAGGCTTGGTGCTAGGTGGATTTATCTAGATTATCTCATGTAACTTTAGAAAGAATTGTTCCCTCTTCACCCCTGAATTCCCCATTTCTTTTTTTTTCTTTCTCCCAAAAGCTCCAGTATAGAGTTGTATATCCTAGTTGTAAGTCATTCTAGTTCCTCTATGTGGGACACTGCCACAGCATGGCTTGATAAGCAGTGCGCAGGTCCGTGCCCAGGATCCAAACCAGCGAATCCCAGGCTGCTGAAGCAGAGTGCAGGAACTTAACCAGTAGGCCACAGGGCCAGCCCCTAATTTCCTATTTCTTGATGCAGTTCTTTTTTTCCTTCCCTGCCTCATTTAGCCCCATAAAGAAACTTCCACCTGGCTGGATGGGGCAGTTGCAAATTTAAACCAACAGAGAGTGCTGGGGTCACCCAAAAAGAATTTTCATGGCATTTCCAAAATACTACCAGGAAGGGTAGTATTAAGGGGTGATCATGGTGAATCTTTTGTTTTCAAATCTCTGGGTGCAGAAGAAACTAGATTTATTCTAGATGCAATGCATGCGCTGTTTACTGCACAAAATCTGCTACATTTCAGGGCACATAAAGGGCTGCCTAGTCAGAGCCCTGGAGAATGGTGCCCTTGCATCTCTTCTCTATTCTTATCTTCCCCTCTCTACTTCTTGGCAGCTCCTCAGGGCCTTCCACGGACTCAGTTCCTTGCCAATCCAATCTCCTGTTCCCTGCCTCTTTTAGTTGGCAGAGAGCTTGTCTTACACTAGGTCCATGTTTTTGTGCTAATGCATGACCCCCTCCCCCAAGATAGGCTTCCCAAAGACCTGGTGCCTTAGCTCCCCTACAAATTCTCTTAGCCACAGGGGACCTAATGTCATCATCTTTCCTGGTAGAGGAGGAGAAGCAGAGCCAGGAGGTGAAGAGAGAGATGGTGACTTAGAAAGAGACTGTCCCTCCCCGCCAGGGTGATTTTCAGCGGCTAGAAGTGGGAAAGTCCTGTAGCCAAGAAAAGCATTCACCTTCCAGGCCCTGGATCTGTTGGACCTTGCCCTCTGCAGTGGCCAAAGAGGAAGAAAGAGTCCTCAGCTGTACATTAGCCTTGCCAAGGGTGAAATGAGCACTCCTTCCTGACTCTGCACAGTAGGCCACTTGAAATTGTGATGTGTATTCATATTGCCGGTCCCTCCCCTCCCAAGCCTCTATATCGTCACATAAAGTTATTTTGACTGAAAGGGCCCCATTGATTGATTACAGTGGAATGCTGTTAAGTGCAGACACTTTTGACTCAGTGGATTAGCTAATAAGCATAAGTGAGCTGTAAAAAGATTCCAAGGTTGCTACTGCCTTAAAAATGCCCTTGGTTCTTTATTTTCCAGAGTAGTTAATTTGTAATGCTTTATGACAACATGCCATAGAAGACAGTGATATCCTCAATAATATTTGCCTTGCTATCTTTAGTTACAAATAAGTAACACGTAACTCCTAAGATAATGCTCTAAATGAAGTCTATAAAGCCTTATGGGAAGCGTTGAGATAATAGAAATCTTGTTTTTATAATACTCTGTTTCCAGATAACAGGGCGGATAAAGAATTTCTAAGAAAATTTCCCTCATGAATTGAAGAAACCTAGGAGAAATTCTTCCTTCCATGAGTCATTCCTAACTTCAGGGATAAATTCTTTCTGCCCTTGGAACCCCAAAAGCCAGCAGGAGTGCCTGGGGACACCACAGCTCAACTCACTTTAGTCCAAGCACTCTGACATTAATCTTTGGATCCCCTAGGTGCCCAAACTTTATTCTGCTTCACTAGGGTTTTTTTTTCCCCCTCCATAGCCAGAGGATTTTATAGTTTACCAAGGGCTTTCAGATACATGCATTGTTTGGATCCTCAAAACAAGGTAATGGGACAGGTAAATTGGCTCCACCTTACAGATGAGAGAGACAAAGTTAAGGACTTGCTCAAGGGCTAAAATATAGGTTTTCTGTTTCCAAGTTTGATGACCTTTCCACAACATTGAAAGGTAAGGGTCCTCCTTTCTGGAATATTTTCTGCAGAGAGCAAGGTCTTTTTAATCAAGAAAAAATTTTAATTACTTTTAAAATAAAATGATTTATGCGTATAGTTAAAAAACAAACAGCACAGAAAGTTGTTCATCAGAAAGTAAAAGTGGCCCCATTCTCATCACTCAACCCAAAGGTGACCACCATCAAGAGCTTTTTGTCCACCAGAGGATTTTTAAATAGCTTGTTGAAAATTGTATATTAACGATTATGTTCCACAGCCCCTAAAAATAATAACTCAGAAGATGAAAACATGGAAAAATGTGTACAGTTTGATGCTAAGAGTGGGGAGAAAGACCACAAAATGGTACCCATACTCTGATTGCAATTCTGTAAAGGAAAGCACACAATATGAGCAAGACCAAAATATGAAAATGTCTGTATTAGAATTATAGGATTATGCGTGCTTTTTCCCCTGCAGATTTTCTTAAATGCCATTATTACATTTTTCATACAGTTTCACTGGTGCAGGGAACAGAAATTTAAAAACAATATGTTCTTTATGGATATATAAGTACACATATATATGTAGTAAAAATATAAAAACATAGACCAGAAGAATACATACAAAGTTCAAGATAGCATTTACCTTTTAAGAAGGAAGGAAATAGGATCAGGAAGGGTACAGACAAGCCTTCTGTTATATGTGTAATGTTTAATTTCTTTTTTAAAAAAATGATTGTTTATAGAATCCGGGTGGTTGCATTTGCTCTATTATTCTCTGTATTTTTCTGTATGTTGTAAGCATGTCATTACTTTTTTATTTATAAAAATAGGGGACTGGATAGGGAACATACCACCAGCTTTGATATAAAAGAACTCTTCTATAATCCTAGAAGATCATTTGTTTCACAGTTCATCCCAGACTGCTCCTTCTCTAAACTGCTCTTAGCCTTTAACAAAGAAAAAAAAAAGTAAGGAAAGAAGAAAGGAAGGAAGGAACGAAGGAAGGAAGGGAAAGAGAAAAGCAAATTTTCCCATGCTGCTAAGCAAAATCAACTTGAAGTGAAATAGAAAATTATTGTCCTCTAGACCAGCGGTCAGCAAACCTTTCCTGTAAAGGATCAGATAATAAATATTTTAGGCTTTGCAGGCCATACAGTCTTTGTCCAACCTGCTCAACTATGCCGTGGAAGCATGAAAGCAACCATAGACAATACATCAAGTGAGCGTGGCTGTGTTCCAATAAAACTTCAGTTACAAGAACAGACAGGAAGTTGGATTTAGCCCAAGAGCTTTGTTACCATCACTTTGAAAGTCTGGCTGAACAATGTCCATGGGACTCATGGAGAACAATAAAATTACAGAGCCAATTGGAATACCTCTTAGAGTAACTGAGTCTCTAGCCGCGAGCCTTGGGCAGGTTGCTTTGTCTCAACTCTGATGCTTTGAGATCCTGCGATTTTACATGTGTGTGTTTGCTGCCCATTCTGGTCTTAATTGTATCTAAGCACCCAGTAAATCCTGCCTGGCAATGAGGTTTGAGATAGAAAACCCCATTGCTCAAATTTCGCTTCCCATTTGTGAAAATGAATGGCCCAAGTGATGAGCATTCAAACCTTAAGCAAAAGCCAAAGTTCTTATTTTCACCCACAGATCCAAAATGGACAGCGGAGTTGCTGTAAAAGTTTATTGCAGTCATGATCTGTGATAACAGCCCCAGGAAACGCAAACAGGGACATTTAGTCATCACATGCAATTCATAAAATCTGAGGCTTTATCTCAAGTGATTGTGCACATTTGAATAAGACGTGTGATGCTAAGAAATTTTACAGAGCAGAATAATTCTCAGAATGAGATAAAGCAGGGTGCTCAGGTGGCGCCAATAAAATTCCAAGGCATGCATGGAGAAATAATCAAGTCTGGATCTAAGAGCCCCAAAGGACATGGCCACAAGATGGCAGCCATAGTCAAGACTCCACATTACCGCTGCCCAATGGCCTGGGTCACATCTGGGCACTGCACCTGAAAGGCATTTTGCTTTCTCTCTTCCATCAATTACACACCCATTGGATCCCTACATCCTCCCCCAAGCCTTCCTAGCAGGTCCCTGATTGTTCCCTGTCTGGACATGGATCTCACAAGGCTGCTCTTCTCCTTTTTTCATCCATCACAAACTCTCCCTGTCTCTCCTCACATACAACAAAACTGATTAATCTTTGTGTGCAATATAAAGACCTAACTACCTTACTTCGTTAACTAACAATTCTTTTCTTTTGTCCCCAAACCCTGAACTCAAGTGTGTCTCAATGTGAGCTCCTGGCAGGTACAGTTGACATCAGTGTAATTCATTTAAAGATTTAATGCTCTATGACCCATGGTGAACGTGAAGTCAGCCAAATTTATAAAGATGAAGGCTTACGTGTCTGACCCTTCCCTGCCCTTCCCCTCTGCCTAAATGTTCCTCCTCCATATCCTTCATACACCCAGTGTGCACAGATATTCTCTCCTCAGTCTTCTCAAATCCTATTCTCAGAAACTCACATATATTGGAAGGTCATTTAACTGGCTTTCTTAATTTTTCCCAAGGTCTTGAATTTTAACCTACTCTGTACTAGAGGAATGAGAGACTTAGAAGGCAGGGGGAATACAATGTCAAAAGGTTTGGATTCAGCAACAGGGACCTTGCTTCCCATCCTTGTTCTGCTACTGTTTCACCCCACAAAGTCCCCTCCCCAATCTGGACCTCAGCTTCCCCATCTGTAAAATGAGAGAATAAGACATAGGACTAGATGATCTATGCCATTCTATCATCCTATGCTTTCACCCCATCCAAGCACAGAGCAGATATGAAGAGAACACAGACTTTGGGACTAGAAAGACCTGGGTTCTAATCCTGGCTTTGCCATTACACTAGCCATGTGATTTGGGACAAATTACCTAACTTCTCCGAGACTCAGTTGTGTTTTTCATGAAGTGGAAAATAAAATTTTAAAAATCCCTACTCCTGCAGTATTCTTAGGAGAACTGGAGACAGAATAAGTAAAGCCCCTATTGGAGACTAACTGAAGAGACTGGCACTAAATGAAGGGCAGCTATCATCCTTCTTATGCATTATTCAGGGAATCACTGGAGGTGAGCAGCTGGAAAAGGCCTCCAGCAAGGAGCCCCAGAAATCACACAGAGAGGGAGCAGCCCACACCAAGTACTATTCAAAAGCAAAATTCAGAAAAAGCTGACTGCTAGGGAATGGGCTCCATCAGGACCTGAGCTCAGCTACCTGGGGGCTCCCAAGTCCAGGGAGGTTTAATCAGTAACCTGAACAATAGGTGAGGTGATCAGGAAGGAAGGGAGTATGGTTAGACACTTAGTTTATTTATATGACTACCCCTACATCAGCTCCAAGGGCAAAGAGTGCCCTTTCCATGGCAACTGCAGTCAACAGACTTTCACTGGCTTGAACTGTGGACTCGGAGAAGGCTTGCTTCCGAGAAATGGAATCCCAGTGCTCTCCTCTACATGCTCATTAGACAGGTGTCACCTCACAAGCTGAACAGAGGAGGAGCAGTTCCCTCACCAACCTTAGGAAGCCTGATTTCTCCACCCCTTCCAGCACTTCCTAGTGCAGATTCTGCACGCTGGTCTCTAATGAAATAGGACTGAAAAGCCCAGGGTTTTCACTTGTAACTTAGAACTAATCCTAAAGGAAGGGAGGAGCAAGTGAAGGAGGAGGCCTCATCACATGGGCAGGGAAATTACAAAGGCACCAATCAAGGGAAGCAGCAGTTTGAGTCAGGAAGCTGGGCAGGAAGAGAGCAGTAATCCTGAGTGTCATTCTCAACTCCAAGACAAAGCCCCATGGGCCCATTTAGCTACAGCTTGTTTTCATTGAATTGCATAAAAAAAGCTATGTGCAAGACCATTCAATGGGGAAATGATAGTCCCTTCAACAAACGGTGCTGGGAAAACTGGAGATTCACATGCAGAAGTTGGACCCCTACCTCACATCATATATAAAAATTAACCCAATATGGCTCGAAGACCTAAATGTAAGAACTAAGACTATAAACCTCTTAGGAGCAAACATAAGAGTCAATCTTCATGACCATAGATTTGGCAATGGATTCTTAGGAATGGCATCAAAAGCATGAGCAAGAAAAGTAAAAATAGATAAATTGAACTTCATCAAGATTTAAAACTTTTATGCATCAAAGGAAAACAACCAAGAAAGCAAAAAGACAGCCTACAGAATGGGAGAAAATATATGCAAATTATTTATATCTGATAAGGGTTTACTATCCAGAATGCATAAAGAACTCTTTCAACTCAAGAACAAAAAACAAACAACCCAATTTAAAAAAAATGTATGTGAGGTTGGCCCAGTGGCATAGTGGTTAAGTTTTTGCACTCCACTTCAACAGCCCGGGGTTCGTGGCTTTGGATCCCAGGCACAGACCTACACACCGCTCATCAAGCCATGCTGTGGCAGCATCCCACACACAAAATAGAGGAAGACTGGCACAGATGTTAGCTCAGCAACAATCTTCCTCACCAAAAAAAAAAAAATTATGTGCATGTAGGCCAGAACTGGAAGGTAATAATATAAAAGGAGAAAATAATTGTGATAAGCTGAAGATAGCTATATAGATATACAGATGTATTCCTTTAAAGAAAGTACAATCAAATGCAATGTGTAGGCATCATTTGGATTCTGATTCAAACAAATCAGCTGTAAGAAGACATTTTTTAGATAATCAGGAAAATTTGGATATGGATCAGATATTAAACTACCTAAATTAAGAAATTACCATAACTTTCACTGTATGATAATTGCATGATAGTTAAGTTTTTAAAAAGTCAAACATGAATTCTGAAGAATTTACAGTGAAATGACATGATGTCTGGGATTTGATTTAAAATACTGCTGGGGGAAAAAAAGTGGAAGGGGATAGATGAACCAAGAATGGAAAAATGTTGATAATTATTAAAGCCCAGTGATGAGTATTAGGTCCATGAGTGTTCATTATACTATTCTATTTCTGCTTGTGCATGTTTGAAATTTTCCAAAATAAAAAAAATTGCAAATGTTATTTAATATTGTTGTTGTGTCAACTTCAAGTAATCAGGAAAACAGAAGCACTAGCAGCTATTTTTTCAACACCCTACCTAGCGAGAGCAGAAGGTTCAGTTCAGAGCCAACCCAACTCAGATTTCAGCCAGGGCAGATCTTTTGCAAGATGCTGAGATTGGTCCAATCTCACCTTTGGTGCTGGCTGGGGAAAGACAAGAAAAAGGAGAAAAACTGACCATAACCAACGAGATAGTGCCTCTGATAGAGCAATGAGCACTTTGTAACTGCCAACTAAGGGGAAAAGCTGGAGCCACTCCCTATGTGATCTCAGAAAACGCCACTTCTCTCTTTGCCCTTGGATTTGGCAATGGAGTCTTAGAAATGACCCCAAAAGCATAAGCAACAAGAAAAAAACCACATAATTTAGACTTCATCAAGATTTAAAACTTTTGTGCATCAAAGGACACTACCAAGAAAGCGAAAAGACAACTGACAGACTGGGAGAAAATATCTGCAAATCACATATCTGACAAAGGTCTAGTATCCAGAATATACAGCCTTCTTCTCCAGGTAGGTTAGGGAGCTGAGGCGTCCAGGGAGCTTCTCACAGGGAGGGTCGAGGGCTCTCACGTTCATCATCATATCTTACATTCCACTTACACTTCATGTTGTCAAATAAATCCATTTGATCCTCACCACCAGCCAGTGAGGTAGGCAAGGCAGGAATTGTTATTGTCATCTTACCCATGAAGAAGCTAAGCTCCAGAGAGGTAAAGCAATAAGCCATTTGGGCCAGGTCATCTGCTGGTAAGCAGTGGAGCAGACCAGGAGCCCAGGCTCCTCCATAACCCCATACTTCCTCCAATTATTCTTCTAGGTAGTTTTCTGAACAAGGTCCTATTTTCTCTCTGTTATCTTTATCATTCACATTTTCCTTCTCTTTTTTTTCTCGCTGTTGCTTTGACATTTATCAGACTGACAATTACTTTGGGGATTAAAAAAAGATGTCAGGCAAAACATAAGCAAACTTTTCTCTTCCCACCATCTTTTGGGCTGTAGAGGAATATCTAGAACTTCAGTGGTTTCCTGGGTATTTGGCTTTGTTTTGTTGTACCATCAAAAGATGTTGACTTGCACACTTTCAAGTGAGTAAAAGTGAAGTGGAGAAGGAATACAAGACTTGCTCCAGTGGGTCAGCCCAGAACTCTGCACAGCTCTCAAGTCGACCCCAACAGCCAGCCAATCTCTGAGAAACCTCAGCTCTGAAAACTGGGGCCTGTAGCCCTCTGCAAATGGCAGGGAGACAGGCTAAACGGTGGGGAGAGCAGCCCCAGTGGTTGGATTCAGAGAGAGTAGGAATCTCCCAGAGGGTTAGCAACCAAGGGACAGGGAGCTGATTCTAAGCAAATATAAGAAGTCTCAGACAGAGAAAAGGACAGTAAACTGGAGCTAGATGTCTGGGGTCTACTCCTGATTCAGCACCTTGAGCAAGTACTTTCCATCTCCAGGGTTTTCGTTTCCCTGTCCATCAAAGAAAAACGAGAGTCTTTGAGGTCCCTTCAAGAGTTGTCACTGACTTCCCATGTTTAAGTGCATCAGAAATATCAGCTGGAGCCAGGTTCTGACCCTGACAGGGCATAAAGTCCCACAGCTACCTCTAAGGTTGGGGCCAGCCCTCAGACACCCCTAACAGCCTTTTAATCTTCTATTAAGAACAGCTTTCACTGAGCCATCTTGAACCTGTTTATGTTTTTAACCTTCCCCACAGTGGAGGATAAGGAGTTCTATGTATTGGCTCCTTGACATGTGAAATAGAACTTCACCCTAAGAAGAAACAGGCCTAAGAGACGAAGTTAATGGAAAGTTATAGACTGCCCCTTGGTGGACCAGCTCGTGCTGAGGAGTGAGAGTGGGCAGGTTCTGAGACAGCCAGTGCACAGTTCCCAGGGCAGTGGACTCACCGAGATCTTGGTGAAAATGTAGAGCAACAGGGACAGAAGAGAGAGGTAGACCTGGATCCGCTGGCCTCCAAATCGCTTCTTCAGGTACTCTGGCATCGTCACCACCTGCATGGGATGCAAGGGAGGTCACCACCAGCCAGAGTGACCAGAAGGCCCAGAGCAAGCAGAGTAGTGGCATTCACTTGGTGTCAGAAGTGTGATCAAGGCTTAACTCTCATTGGTCAGAGAAGTCTGAGATGTGGACAGATGGCCTCCATCCTCCAGCCATTTGCTCATCTTAATCCCACATGGCCTGCCACTGCAGAGGTAGCTGGGTACTATCCCAGGACATAGAAGGTGCCCAATAAACACTTTTTTTTAATGAACACATGACTGCACATAACTAAGAAGGTAGATCTTTGCCTTGGAGGAGGAGGGGATAGATAGATAGATATTCCCATACAAAGCACCTACTGTGAACGAGACATCACAGCAACGTTGGCATCTTTTCAGTGCACCTAACAAGGTGGCCAGGCAGGGCATGTGTTTCACCCTGCTCTGCACACATGCCTTGAGAAGGATTGTGGCTACAGACCTGCTGAGCTGTTCCCCCAGTTCCTTTCTGTAAATTCCAAACAACGCTGTCTCATCCCCTCTATCCTGAGCCTGTGTCTCCTGGGATCAGACACGTGTCACCAATAGTCCACGAGCCTCCAGAAGACACAGAGCCTGCCCTGTGTTCCTTCGGTAGTGCTGTCAGCTCCTAATGTACAGACTTACATGTAGTAGGTGCTCATTATATCTCACTGAAGAGATGATACTAAAACTGTCATATGTAAAATGTCAGAGAGACTCAGTCAAGAGACTGAGCAAGCATTTGATAGTTGAGTACCAGCTGCATGCTCAGCAAACAAGAGCTGCTGATACATGTAAATGGAGGGGAAATATGGGTTTTTTCTCATGAAGCCTCCCTTCCAGAGGCAGAGGCAGACAATTATACACCATGAGCAGATGCATGGAAGTGCCTTGCAAGTACACACCCAGCATGAAGGGAGGTGGTGCTTCAGAGGGCACTGAACAGAATGAGACTGCTTGGGAAGGCTTCCTAGAGGGACAAGTCATGGCTGAGTGAATCTGTTTAATGCCCCCAAGAGCAGTCAGGAACTTCAGAACCTGGGAAAGAAACCCAAGCCACAGGCTTTCTCTGCCATTTATCCCATAAAGTCTCTTCTGCCTTCCAGGAGGACCAAGCTCACATGTATATTTGTCAGCAGGAAATAGAATCACAGAGCAGATACTTACCCCAGCCTTAATGTAAATGGGGACAAACACCCAGCCCAGCACAACTACCAAAATCAGGGCCTGAAACCAAAAAAGAGGTGGAGTCAAACCAGGAAGAATCTTAGCCCATCCTGCAGGGTCCTCAGCTGCTGCAGGACAGTCACCCAGCATTTTTTCTTTGGGCTCTGAGGACAACTCCCTCGGTGGCCATGAGAGACTGGAGGAGGCCTTTGCTGCCTGATTGGCCCACAGGAATGGCAGCTGGGTAACGGTGGAGGGAACCCAAGGGGACTGCACCACTGACATCACAGCTCATTTTGCCTCTTCCCTGGCTTACAAGGAGTAAGATACCATTTAGAGAACTTTTAAAAAGGTAAAAATAATAATAATACTGGAAATCTGGTAGTGGGCATCCAAACCTCCAATGTGGGTGAAAGGGTACAGGAGGGCTTGACTTTTTAAGAGAAGAAAGAAACACCATTGCTGTCATGTCAGTGGTCTTCTCATGCTACTTTGGTGTAAAGGGAGCAGGACCCTGGGGCTCCTGAAGCTGTGCCCCTCCTCCATGTGCACCCCAGGGTGGCCCTGAGAGGTTGCCTAACATCTAGAGCATCTCTGAGCATAGATTGAACTGGTCAACTGCTGAAGCTCCTCCCAACTCCAGGATACAACGTCTCTGATGTTACTCACGTTCCATTCAAAGCCCCCCATGGCGATGCCTGAAGCTGCTCCTGACCCCGCCAGCCCCACAAAGTGGCCACTTCCAATGTTACTGGCAAAGAGAGAGGCTCCAATCTGGAAACACAAAGAGAAAGTCAGGTGAAGACTCTGCTTTACCAGGACATTCAGAGTGGGCCAAAGACAGAAGAGACAGTCAGCCGAGAGACAGATAAGAAAGAACAGAGGCAGGCCAGGAACTTGACTGTGCTGGAGTCTGTCAGGAGCACCGGTTCCGAAAGCTGATGTGGGGACCTGGGTACTAGTGAAGATGAAAAGGAGACATCTGAGGAAGGGGCAGTGGGACCCATCCCCAAATCAGGTCATATGTGGGTCCTTTGTGAGCCCAGTGCACAACAGTGAAGAGGACATGGGAAGCCCCATGGCCCACCAGGCCTCTTCTAGAAGTCTCCTAAGAGGCTGTGGGCTCAGGAACAGGGCCTGTGCCATTCTCCTCTGTGTCCTCCAGCACTCCTGGCTTTGGACCTTAACCAATGCAGGCTCTCAGTATATGTAGACAGTTTCGTTGAAAGAAATCATTTAAAAGGAAGTCTCTGGGCCTCAGTCCTCTCACTTGTCAAAGAAGGCAGGGGGTAGAGCCGATGACTTCCAAGTGACTCCTAGCTGTTAAATTCTGTGATTCCATGTGCTCACAAGTAACAAGAGATGCTATTAATAATAATAACAATGTCTCTAAATTGATATAGTATTTTTATTTTTCACAAAGGTCCCAGAGACCCCACAGACCCATGCACAAAACACTACATTTTTCAAGGCTGTACACATGTCTAAAAACAAACGTTAGAAGACAGGTTGGAGTACATATATTAAATATCTAAGAGTGGAAGGCTGGAAGGGGGAAGGAGAGTGGGATCATGAATGGGAGATGAAGGACAAAATATCGGGTGAAACAAGACAGGGATCTTGCAGTGACCAATCACAATACTGTGCCATCAACTCAATTGCATCTGAGGACCAAGAGAAAGTTCTTGAGTCCTTCTATACCTATGAAGAGAAGGCATAGCAGCATCTGATACCAAACTAATATAATTATTCCCATTCTTGCTGAGCCATGACGGGAGGCTGGTAGTTGTCTAATATCCCTAATACAGTCCAAATATGGAACAAAACATGTATTTCCCAAAAGAAAGATTACTCCAAGAAACTGTCCTAACCCCAATATAAGGCAGTGGGTGTTTAGTTCCAAATGCTAAGTCAGAGGAGAGGGAGAGATCCCTGAAGCCCAGGCCAGAAGCAGGTCTCCAGAATGAAGAGACAGTGGTATAAGTGCCTTCATTCATTCACTCAACAAATATTAACTTAGCATCTACTCAATGTGTCAAGCACTATTCTAGACAGTGGGGATTCCACTATGAATAGCACAGACAGACTCTTTACTCTCCAGAAGCTTATATTCTAACAGAGGAAACATAAATAAATAAACCAAAAAAAAATCGGAGAGTGATAAGTACTGTGAAGAGATTAGAGTAGGTGTGATGAGTGACTACTTTAGATTGGAGAGTCGGGCAAGGTCCCTCTCTGGGAGGGACCTCTAAGCTGAGATCAGAATGATAAAAGAAGTTAACTATGCCGACATCAGAGGGAAAGCATTCTGGCAAAGCAAAGACCCCCGGGGGGGAAGGTCATCATGGTTGAGAAGCAGAAAGAAGGCCAGAGTGGTGGGTGAGGAGATGAGATGGAAAGTTGGGAAAGAATGCATCATGTAGGTCCTAGGAAGTGGATTTGATTCTAAGTGGGATAGGAAGCCACTGGAGAGTTTTAGCTGGTGGAGGGACAGGATCTAATTTCCTTTTAAAGATGGCTTTCAAGTGTGTGGAGAGTGTAGTGTGGGGGGCAAGGGAGAAAACAGAGAAACGTGTGGGAGGCTACTGCTCCATCTAGGTAAGAAAGGACAGAGGCTTGGTCTCAGGTGGTAGCAGTTAAGACAAGGACAAGTGTAAAGATTGGGGGTATGTTTTAGAAACAAAGTTGACAGGGCTTGTTGATGGATCAGATCTGGGAAATGAGGGAAAGAGTAATCAAGGGGAACTCCCAGATTCAGGACTTCAGTAACTGGGAGGATGCCATTCATTAAGAAGGGGAAACTGCAAACTTTGATTGTTGCCACTTAAGAGTTTCAATCTTTTGGTATCTGTACTCTAAACTGCCTTGCACAACATAAGGATGTTTGTCTTTGTTAAAAGAATTTGTTGTTAGTGCTGTTGAGTGGATTCTGACTCCCAGCAGCCCTGTGTACAGCAGAGCAGAACCCTGTCCAGTCTTTTTGCACCATCCTCTCATCTTCTGGCGCAATATCAGACAATGCTCCGCTGCAATTCATAAGGTTTTCCCGGCCAATTTTTTCAGAAGTGGGTAGCCAGGTCCTTCTTCCTAGTCTGCCTTAGTCTAGAAGCTCCAGTGAAACCTGTCCACCTTGGGTGACCCTGATGGTATTTGAAATACTAGTGGCATAGCTTTCACAGCCACCACAGTATGACAACCGACAGATGGGTGGTGTGGTTCCCTGACTGAGAAATAAACTCGTCCTGCAGCAATGAGAGCACCAAATCCTGACAGACCACCAGTTAAAAGAATAGGACCCAGTAAACTTTGCATAAAGATGTAAATTACCATGTCTCTGACTATAAGTGGAATTCTCATGGTGTGAAAAGTTCTATTGCTCCAGACTACATCTCGTCCTCATTATAGCATAAACATTAAAATGCTTTGCAAGGTCCAAAAAAAGAAGGGTAAACTGGGAGACAAGCAGGCTGCTTAGAGATATCTATCTCTTTCTCCTCAAAGCTTGGTGGGGATAACAATCCACTTTTAATCAAATTTCTTTTCTGCATGTAGCCTGCCTCTCCTGAGCCGTTATCTTTTCATTTATCATGTCTCACTTGATAAATTATTAAGCCTAATGTTCTACTATTATGGACATAATTACCAGTAATGATTAACCACATTAGATTAACCCTGAAGTTCAAGAGGTCCTCTCCAACATCCCCCCAAATGGGGACATTGGACTTTAAGCAGTTGCAGGCTTTCCTGAGATACCCCCTCACCATCTGATGGAATGAGAGCCAGGAGACCTTTGGGGATTCTAGAATGTCCTTGGCACAGGTTCAATTCCCTTCTGCAGGAGCACTACTGTTCTCCCAGTTGCTCACCTTGGCCACATCTTAGACTCCCTCCCTTAACCCTATGGCCTGCACTCAGTCATTTACCAAAACTGTGACTCCGCCTTCACAATGTCATGGGCATCTAGCACTTTTTATATCGCTCTTGTGCAGACTATCATACCTCTTAACAAGACCATGGCAGGAGGCTTCTAGATGATCTCCAGTCACCCACCACTCACATGGCCTGTTACCTCTCCAAAGCACAACTCTGATTAAGTTACTTCCCTATTCAAAGACCTTCTCGGACCCCCAAAATGGGCCTGCCAACAGTCTTCCTGGCATCTCCAAGTTTAAAGACTTAGTCCTAGGAATTCAGCAAGATTTCAAGTTAAAGTCCCCTCCAGTGAGAAGACAGCATGAGCTTAAAACTTAGACTTTGAATGCTTTCTTGACCGCTTACTATCTGGGTGACCATAACATCTGCAAGCTTCAATCTCCTCTCATGACAGGAGTCAAATGAGATTATGAATCAGTAATGACTGACACTCAGCTGGCCCTCAACCAGTGTCCTTCCTCTCCTCCAAGAGGACAATCACTTCACCCTCAAAAACAATTCACAAGAACTACCGTGGACGCTATTTTGATCTGAATTGTGTTCCCCGAAAATTCTTATGTCGAAGCCCTAGCCCCCACTGTGATTGTATTTAGAGAGAGGGTCTTTAGGAAGGCAATTAAGGTTAAATTAGGTCACAAGGTTGAGGCCCTAATCTGATAGGACTGGTCCTTATGAGAAGAGAAAGAGACTCCACAGATCTCCCTCTCCCTCCACACGCGCACAGAGTAGAGCTCATGTGAGGACACAGAGAGAAGGCAGCCATCTACAAGCCAGGAAGGGAGAGCTCACAGAAACCAACCCTGACAGCACATTAAACTTGACTTTCTAGCCTCCAGAACTGTGGGAAAATTGATTTCTGTTGTTTAAGCCAGCTAGTCTATACTATTTTGTTATGGCAGCCCAAGCAGGCTAATATAGACACCATTGCTTTATATGACCTACACTGCCCTTCCTCTCCCTGGAGCTCATTAACGATGCTTTCATCACTCTGATTTCCCAAACACTCTCTCTGTCCACTCCTCACTCCTCACCCACATTCATACCCATTTGGGAATCATGGCATCTAGGGAGTGACCCAGTGACATGAATCATCATGGCCTTCTCTGTAATTTCCTTCCACATTCCTTCTGAGGTCGGGATTTAGACTTCATCCAAAATTTCCCCTAGCTTGACCTTGCTTCTGACTAACCTCTTTCTAAACCTTCCTCATCCCCTGATGGGGCTCAAGAAGCATGACAACTATTTGGATAGTTTTGCTGTCACTGTGCAAGATGAGCTTTGCACAGCTTGGTCTGACCAAACCCAACAGATTTGATAACATGGTAACTGGGGAAATAACATAATGTCACATCACAAAGGCAAAAAGATTATGTTTTCCTTTGACTTTAGGGAATTCACAATCACATTTTCCTGCCTAAACTTCCTATCCTAGAAAGTTAGCAGGAAGGGAAACATATGGAGAAATTATAGAATCATAAAATCCTCCAGAGCTGGAGGGACCCATAGATGTCACAGCTTGAGTCCCCTCTGCAACACGCTCCAAGTGATGGTCAGCTTCTGGATGCATCCCTCTAGTGGCAGAGAATTCCCCACCTTACAAGGCAGCTGAATCCATAAAGGAACAACTCTAATGGTGACAAAGTTCTTCTTTACCTTGAGCTGAAATCTCCCCATTGGTCCTACTTCTGCTGTCTGAAGTGATACAGAACAAGTCAAATCTCTCTCCTGCAAGCTAGCCCTCCCAACATCTGAGGACAGGGACTGTGAACCCAGGCTAAGCTTCCTTTTCTCATGTGTCTGCTCCTCACGGGCCGTGGACTTGAATCTCACCATCCTTGCTGCTCTCTGCCGCCCTCAGCCCGCTCTGTGTCCTCAAGTGGGCCTCAGAGTGAAGCAGGGCTTTCCAGAGTGAAGCAGGCAGGCAGTCCTTCTTGATTTCTAATCTGGTTTTAACATCAAGTGGCTTCAAATTCTTTTTTTTTTTTTTTTCGTGAGGAAGATTAGCCCTGAGCTAACATCTGTGCCAATCCTCCCCTACTGTATACGTGGGATGCCTCCATAGCATGGCTGATGAGTGGAGTAGGTCCACACCCAGGATCCGAACCCATGAACCCCAGGCCACCAAAGCGGAGCGTGCAGAACTTTAACCAGCCCCCCAAATTGTCTTTTAAACCTGCCACTCATCTATGGGACCTTGGCAGTGGTGAGAACTAAGCCAGTCCCTCTAATTCCTGTCACCCCAAGAGAATGAGCCTCTAAATTATTTGGACTATTAAATAAGGACAGATTTCCTCTCATTGCAGTTTGGATTTCTGATAATACCAATTTGGTTTGCCTTAACAATACAGTGGCTCTATCACTTAAAATTTTTTTACTTCAATTCTTCCAGGGTTTGGCACAAATTTGATGTTTTCCCACAAGCCTTCTCTAAAGGGAAAACTACTAAAACCACAAATGAAAACATCTGGCTGAATTCATTTCTTCCTACCACCTATTAAAGTCAGAAGTCAGAAGCTAGCAAGGATGGGATCTAACTCTCGAATGAAAGGCGGACATTAGTCTATTTAATGATCACTCCTTCAGCACTTAACTTGGTCCTAGAAATGGGCTCCATGATCCAATGCTACTCACAGGGTGTTCTGTGAGCCAGGAGCATCAGCTTCACCTGGGAGCTTGTGAGAAACGCAAATCCTCTGTCCCGCCCCACCCCTGCCCCAGCCCTTCTGAATTAGAGTAACAAGCTCTCCAGGTGATTCTTATGCACAATAAAGTTTTAGAGGCCTGCCCTAGACTATATTGAAAGTCACTATTTCCTCCTTAAACTTATTTTGACCTCAGGAATAGGAGCGTAGTGACTAACTACAAAATTGGGATGCTAAGATGTGGAGGACAAAACGTTTAGGTGAAAGAGGTTCTCTCTCCGAAGTCCCCTACTTCACCTCCTGAGTTTTAAAGGTCCATTACCATGGCACTCCTGCTACTGAGTAGGAGACACTGTCACTTCAACCACATGCCAACATGCAGCACATGGACTGCAAGAAGTTTTGACCAATCTCACCGATGAATCCCTGGAACTGCTGGGCTCAGTCGAATAAAGACTTCCAGAATATCCTCACGCCATAGCAAACTGATTGAGACGTTTCAAATGGAAATCCACAGAAGCCAAAGGCATTGTGGGAAATCCTTCCACAGACACTTTATCTCCAGAGATGGGGTTATAAGAGTTCCCAGAAGGTGACTTCAACCAGCAGAGGCAATAAATCTTGATGACAAGAGGATTCCTCTGCCATAGCCTGAAACTAGGAAGAGGAATTACATGCCCTCAAGGGTCTCCACAATCCAGCCCCCTCCTCCTTCTCCACACCCAGCAGTCTCTCGAAGCCCTTTCAGGTCCCCTGTGCTCCGGCTAAACCACACTGACTCAGTCTTCTAGATATGCTCTGGCTTTTCTGCCTCCTGCTTTTATTTATGCCATTTCTACCTGCTTGGAACTCCCTCTCCATCAAGCTCTGCCTACAAAATCACTGCCCCAGTCTTCAAAAGGAAGCCAGTCCCATCTCTCCACTGACGTCATCCAGAACTGAGCTCCTCCTCCTGTGGTCTCCCACCTGTGTCATCTGTTTCACTCTCCTGGTGCATGTCATGCCCCATGCTGTTAACTGTTTCTGCACAAGTGCGCAGATAGATATCTTCTAGCCCTCAAAGAGCATTTCTGCTTCCACTTAGCACAGGACTTTCTTTGCACACGGGAAGCACGCAATAAAAGTTTGCTGAGTGGGTGAGTGAGTGAGTGATACCAAATCCTTAGACTCTCCTCTTGGAGAAACAACAGGAACCATGGTTACTGAATGCCTCAGCGTTGCATTTGTTCCTCCCGGCTGCAATGGAGTCAGCACTCTTCACCGAGACACACCAAGGACCACTATTTCCTGAGCAAGAGGCAATAAAGCTGGCTAGCCAGGCCAAGAAGGGGCCCATAAGAACAGTGGAGCACCCTAGAGACTATGAACTGCTCTGAGATGTCAATATGGTGACCTGTACATTCAGTGTTAGTAAGAACAAGACCTCAAGGGGGATCAGACTTTGTGGGTTAGTCCATCACACAGGCAAAACTTTTTAAGTGATAATACTTGGTGGTGGCAAGTAAATAGTCTCTCCCATATATTTCTGATAGAAAAGTAATTCTGGAAAGCAGTTTCTTGGTACATATCAAAATCTCCTCTCCTTCCACCATACTATCCTACTTTTAGGACTCTCTTAAGCAAAGTATCAGAAAAGAAGACAAAGTTTTATATACAAGGATTTCATTAGTATGTTCATTGCCATATTATTTACAACATAGGAAAGTTGGAAATAACATAAGTGTCCAATAATAGGAAAATGACTGAATAAATTAAGGCACATACTTAAGATTGAATATTATACAGCCATTAAAATTATACCTTTGAAGAGCTTGTTATGACATGAGGAGGTGACCATGATAAAATGCCAAATAAAAAAATAGCATACAAGCTTATTTATCATATGATCCCCCAAAATTTTATATATAAGTATACATATTGGATATATATCTCTCCAAATTTAACAGTGGTTATCTTTGGAAGAGAAAACAGTGAGTGTGTTTTTGTATTTTTTATACTTTTCCAATTTTTTCAAATGAGTTTGTGTAATTGATAAGCAGAATACAATTCTTTAAAACCTTTAACAATAAAGAGCAACAATTCCAGAGCTGTCTCAGATTCACTCGCAGAGCCTGAGATCTGAGAATAAAGCATGCAGGGAAGTTAAGTGTTTATTGTGAGGAGATGTAGAAAAAGACATGAAAGTGTCATTGAATGCTAACTAAAAATTATGTTTTGTGTAACAGAAATTAGAAACAGACATCTTAACCCAGTCATCTGATGTTAGAACTGGAATTACCTGGAAAATGATTACAGTCAACCACGTCATTTTCAAATGAAAACAAAATTATAGTTCAGAGGAAGAAAGTGATTCAAGCGTACACATTAATTTTATCTTTACTGCCACACCCTTAGGAAAGTAAGATAGCATGTGGACACTCAGGACACTGATCCAGGAATCAAGAATTGCCTAAGGCAACAGACAATTGCTGTGTGTGTCTTTCTAGCTTCACCATCAGATGCAGACAATGTATTTGGAAAAGGCACTCTGTATCAATAATTGTATCTGAAAGCATGATTAAATGGTGTCTACCTCACTCTCTTCTCCTCCTATGCAAACTGGGAGACTTTCGACCTGGTTCTAATCTTTGCTCTGCCAGAGCAAATTACGTGAACTTGAGCCCGTCAATTTACTGCCTTGAGACTCAATTTCCTCTGCTATAAACCGAAGAGTCCTTCTTCACCTACCTCACAAGGGGTAAATGAGGTGACAAATGTGAGAAACCTCTAAGAAAGTTTTGCCCCACAAAGGCACACTATCCTGAAGAAATATCAATGACGCTTTTACACAGCCCATGTTTTTACGGAGTGCCCTGAATTTCCTGAAAGAGACAGAGTGGTTGTTTTCTCTTGGAGGGAGCAAGATCTTCACAGCTCAAAGAGAAAATGTATTTCAGGAAGCCACTTTCTTTGTTAATGGACCATAATTCCCAGAATGTCCAGAGCTCTAGAGGTGGCTTTCTGCTCCCAGCTTCTGTCTTCCTTTAAGGAATGACACCAAGATATCCCAGGGTCTCCTCTCCATTCTTTCTCTGTGCTAGATGCCTCCCTTGAGATATCCTCACACGGTGGTTCTCAAACTTTAGCAGGCATCAGAATCTGGAGTTAAAATACAGGATGCCCAGCTAAATCTGAATTTCAAATAAACAAATACATTTTTAGTAAAAGTATGTCCCAATATCACATGAGACGTATTCATTCTAAAGAAGTGTTCACTGTCTGAAATTCAGATTTAACTGGCCATCCTGTAGTTTCATTTGCTAAATTGGTCCACCCTGATTAGAATCACCTGCAGGGCTTGTTAAACCACAGATTGCTGAGCCCCATCCCTTCAAGTTTCTGATGCAGTAGGTCTGGACTGGGGCTGGAAATTTTGCGCGTCTAACAAGATCCCCTGTCTTGGTGATCCTACTGGTGTGGGCACCACACTTTGAGAGCCCCATCCTGGAAGAATAAGGGAAGGAGAGAGAATGATTGATTTTTACAGTGCCTCCTTTAAGCCAAGTGTGGGGCCAGGCATTTCATTCACTTTATCTTTTTTTTTTTTTTAAAGATTTTATTTTTTCCCTTTTTCTCCCCAAAGCCCCGCGGTACATAGTTGTATATTCTTTGTTGTAGGTCCTTCTAGTTGTGGCATGTGGGATGCTGCCTCAGCGTGGTCTGATGAGCAGTGTCATGTCCGCGCCCAGGATTCGAACCAACGAAACACTGGGCCGCCTGCAGCGGAGCGCGCGAACTTAACCACTCGGCCACGGGGCCAGCCCCTCACTTTATCTTATTTTGTGTTCACAACAGTCTGTGAGGTAGGTATCACTCTCATCTTTATTTTATGGATGAGAAGACTGAGGACCAGAGCAGTGATGTGATCTGCCCAAGGTCCCAGAGCCAAACATGACTGACATCCACAGGACAGAAGGGGAAGCCACAGCACCACACTTCCCTGAAGGGGCACAGTGGGGTCAGAGCCCCCTACCCATCTCACTGTAAATTCATGAACAGCATGTGCACCTCTGCATCACACTCGTATTTTAGATTCCTCCCTCATCCTCTGGGGACTCAGTCTCTAATCTGAATAGGGATCTTGATTCCCTTCATAAAGTAGCTTTCCATTGGGGAAGCTTGGAAAGGTTTAATCTTTGACCCTTGCCATCTCTCAGGGATCATAGTTCCTGGCTGGGGACAGAAGAGAAGGTAGGGCTCATATATTCAGAATATTTTATTTCTGAGACTCTGTTAATATTTAGACACAGGCCTTGCTCCAGAGTCATCATAATCTCTGTTTACGTCAGCTCACGTCCTCCATGGACAATGGGTGCCTTTCATTCATTATCTTCATGAACATCTCTTTTTGCCCCAAGAACCAAAAGGGCAGGAAATCAGGAAATAACTGCCAAAGCTGGCATTTCCCCACAGGTTGTTGGCACAAAGGGCAGATGAGGTCTTCTGTCAGCATTTATAGGTCAAGAAGACTGGAGACCGACCCTCCCAGCAATTCAGATGGGCTCATCCTTGGGATCCTCAAAAACTCAGGGCCCTTACCCAAAGGGCCTGATCGATATGTACAATCTCTCCCCCATGCTGGCCCCCTTTTAGTACCCCTCAAGTACCCCAAGCTTCTCCTTACCTCAGGCCTTTGACCATTCTGTTCCTTCTGCTTGGATTGTTCTTCCCCCAATCTTCACGTGGATGCCTCCCTCTGGTCCTTTAGGTCTCAATCTAAATACTCAATCCTCAGAAAGGCTTTCCCTGATTCTCTTAGGTAGATTAAGAAAGACCCCTCTCCATCCCTCCCACCCTTGACTCAAATACATTTCCTGCTTAACACTTACCAATATTTGTAATTTTAGATATATTTTGTAAGAATGTGTGTGTCACACACACACACACACACAAATATATGCCAGCACCTAACACAGAATATGGCACATAGTAGGTCATCAACATGTAGATGTAGAATGAAAGAAGAGAAATGCATAAATAGATAAATTATCAAATTCACAGTTTAAGGAGGAGGATCTGGAGATGAGATACAATAATAATAATGATGATGATGATGATAAGAAGAATAGCCAACTTGGGTGGTACTAACTATATACTGTTCTAAGAGATTCACACGTATTAAGTAAATTAATCCTCAAAACAACTCTGTGAGACAGGTGCTATGATCTCTATTTTTCAACTGAGGAAACTGAGGCACAGAGAGATTAAGTAACTCACCCAAGGCCACAAAACTAGGAATGAGTGAAGCTGAGGTTCAAACCATGGCAGCCTGGCTCCAGAGTCCATGCTCTTAACCCCAACTCTAAAACACCTCCCTAATACAAAATTAACCCAAAAAGACACATATGGCTGCAGCTGACTTAAAATGTGTCGTGCCAATGGTAGACAGGAAAGGCCCAGAAACATTTCTAACATGAATAATCCAAGGACTTCATCTTAACCAGTCATTTCAGCACTCTTCTGACTTCAACCAACTAGAAATATTGAGCATAATTTACTTTCTCCTTTCTCTGCCTGCAGAAGTGCTAATGTGTTAGAAAATACTAGGAAGAAAGCCAGAGGGAAAGGAGCAGGCAGGAACTTAGGTACAAGCTAGATGGCAGGAACTTGGCTACATACCAATCAACTGATGCCTAGGAACACACAGAATACATGGATGGGGTGGTGAGTGGCTACACATTAATCAGAGAAACTCCTCAGAGGAGACTAAGCCATGAAGAATGGGAGGGAAATGGCCCCACCAAAAAGAAATAGAGAAAAGAATGAGGGGGAGAGGGAGAGAGGAGGAGAGCAGAGAGGAGGAAGAGGAGAAGGAGGAAGGAGAGAAGAAAGAGGAGGAAGAAGGAAGAGGAAAGGGAGGAGAAGAGGAGAGGGAACTGGTCGTTTAAGAGCAAGGCAGCAACTGGCATACTAAGCAAAAAAAACTCTCACCAGAAAGGAGATACACATCTAAGGGAACTGCCAAGTTTTGCAAAATCTTGACTCAAACTGAGAAAAACCAAATGTTTGAGATAGTGAAGAAGCATGGCAACCCCAGACTTCACCAAGGAGTCTAATGTGGGCTGTAATTGGGCACTCTGATTGAGCCCAGGCTTGCTTTCCCGGTTTTACTACCATGAGTCTGAAAAAGAAACCTAAAGAAAAAAAATTTTCTCTGTACCTAGAAATAAGAAAAATGGAGCACTGCTGGAGGCAGGCTTTTACTCAGACCCAGCACCCTCCTAACCTCCTGAACTCTTACCACTACCTACACTGTGAGGACACTGCAGAAATAACAGATTGACGTCCCAGGTGACATCAACAAGGCAGTCTAGCATGAGGGTCTAGGGACATGTCCCTCTTCTCCCTCCCATTTCTTTAATTCAGCACGTATTTGTCAAGTGCCTACTAGATGCAAGGCCCTGTACTAGATGTTAGAAGAGATTTTTTTAAAAAGATTAAGAAAAACACAGACTCAGCCCTCATCACTGGACACTGGGATAAAGGAGAGCACAGATAGATACATGCAGGTGGAAAGCAATCAGAGCAGGAAGAGAGGGCCAATGGACCTGACGGTCACTTTCACCCGGGCTGTGCATCTTCCGTCTGACTTCTTTCTAAGCCTTGCTCCCTTGGGGAGCTCTCTGCCTCTCCTGTGTCCATTTACCCAGTTCACGTTCTTCCTCTCTCATTCATGAGTTCCCACTGAGGTCTCAGGCCTGCCAGGCTCTTCCAGGACTCCCGTGGGCCACTCTGGTAGCATCCTAAGTGGCTGAACTTTGATCTGATCATTGGGTTTTAGAGACTTAAAGATAAAATCAGAAGATTTTACTCAAGATAGCTTGAGAAGTATGAGAAGCTGCCCTCTTTCCTCGGGGAAAATTTCTATCAGGGTCTCTGGTCAGCCCTAAAAAAGAATTTCTTGGTTTTCAGATAAACCTTTAGACCATACCCATTGGTCTCATAAATTTCCATCTCAAAGGATAAGGAGAAAGAGATCTGAATAACCGGAAGAACAGAGAGAGTCCTAGCTCTGTCATTATCTTGTGTGAACTTGGGCAACCCATGGGGTTAATCATCATTCTTGCTGGATCACTGAAGATTCAATCAGATAAGTGATGTGATAGTCCTGCAAAAGATTCCAGTTGAAAAAAGGAGAAGAAGAACTAAACCTGAGCGTTTACTGTGTGACAGGCACTGTTCTGAGGTTATATGTATCCTCACAACAACCTTGAGTAAGTACTGTTATCCCCATTATAGAGATAACAAATGTAAAGCAAAGAGATGTTTAGTAACTCAAATAGGGTTACACAGCTAGTAAGGGGCAGAGGCCGGATTCGAACCCAAGCAGCCCAACTCTAGAGACCAGGCCTGAACAAGGGGTCAACAAACTAGGGCCTCCAGGCCAAATCTGGCCCTCTGCCTGCTTCCGTAAAAAAAGTTTTATTGAAACACAGCCACACCCATCTGTTTATGTATTGTCCACAGCTGATTTCATGCGACTACAACAGAGTTGAGTAGTTGTAACAAAGATCAGATAGCCTGTGAAGCCAAAAATACTTATTATCTGGCCCTTTACAGAGAAAGTTTGTTGACCCTTGCCCTAAACCAGTATGATATACTCCTCTCTGATGATTCTCTAATAATAGAGAAAGGAAAGGAACTGTGGCTATTGAGAGAACACAGTGGTTCCATTTTCAAGACCCTCGCTGGCAATGGACTGGCTAGCACGCCCACACTCATTTCGTCCTATTTCTTCCTTCCTCTGTGGTGTGGAATCTTAGAATTTTAGTTCTGGAAGAGCCTTTCAGATCCTCCATCTGACTGTGTCCCATTACAGAGGAGACTCTCTGAGGTTCCTAGAGGTTAATGATGTGCCCAATGTCACAAAACTGGGACAAGCCAAGTCCTTAGGTTCCTTGTGGGGTTCCCAGTTCCCACTCCTTTTGGAATGCTAACTTCTGCTTTGCAGGGGTTTGTGGAAGGGTTGGCTCAGCTCCATTGCACCCCGCTGCTCCCACAGAGCTAGCTCTGCTAGGTGTGACCAAACTCTACTCCAAAACAAGAGTCCTCCACTGGACGGTGTACCTGGGACCCTGCCTCCCTAAGTAATTTCTGCTACCACTAGCCAGGGAGTGGGGGATTTCCCCCTCAAACCTCACATTCCTGCTTTCTCATCTCCCATATCCCCAAATAATCATTACAACACAGCTCATAGGCAGCTGCTTGTTAAAGATGCCAAACCACGGTGCCATACAAAAGGGAATCCTGGGCCACCAAGCAACCCACAGTTATGAAAGGTATAGCTTGATGGTTTCACGTTACTCAGTTGGCTTGGCTTGCCTCCTTCATGACTCAGGCTTCTGGAGGCCTCTCTCCTGCCTACCTATGTAAGCTGACTCCTCTTGCAACCCAGCCCTGGAGTCCTGGCTCCTCCTCTCCAATTGTCGCTCACTTCTCTCCCCAGCCCAAGGCACAAACTATTTCCCTCTCTTGGCCTCATTAACCTTTTAGGAATGGAGTCTTTTTCCAGAGCTCCTGGATCTCCACCTGTTACAGGTAACAACTGCTCCTGTCAAAGTCCCCAAAGTCTCCAGGAATGCCCCCAACTGGCCTCTCCTCTGTCCAATCTCCTTTTAGACCTTACAAGCTCTGATTTCCTCCTGCTTTTCTCATTGGTGACTACTCAACCCTCCAGGCCTCAGGTGGATCAACCCAAGGTCAACACAAGTCCTCCCCTCCTAAAATCCACTACCACTCGCTTCCCAAAGCCTCTCTGGTGGCTCACTCCTCCTACAATACAAAGAAAAGGGACTAAAGGAAGATGGAGGGAGTAAAGGGCCCCACTGGAGGGTTTCTGCTGCAGTCAACAGGCTGAGAGAAACGTCAGTTCTGAAGAGCCTGTGACCCTGTGATGTTCTACTGGGGCCAGCACATTTGAGAACTGATATTCCAGTTATGAACTTCCTGGTGGACAGGCCTGAAATGACTTTTTATTTTAATACAAAGGGAAATTTAGAAATGTTTGATACAGTTTAAACTATTTTCCAATTTTGGAAAGTACTGAGATTTGCATTTTCTTGCATGCCATGTTTTCCTTCAACTCTTTCTTTCAAGGGTGAATTGCAGTAGTGTTTTAAAACCATTTTAAATTTTAGAATGGAAATCATCATGCTTATTTTTCTTTTAAGTTAGCAGTTTTTTAAACTTTGTAAGTCAGCAGAATCTTGTTCTCAAACAAAATCTCGGCAGACTGTCCTTATATAAAATAAATAAAGGTTGAGTTGCTGAGAAGGAGGACGAGGGCAGCCCCAGAGCATTTCTGCAGCATCTAAGGGTCATAGTGAACACATTTTCAAAAACCGCTATTTTATAACCATACTTTACTGAGTCTAAAATACCAACTACATAGCACGATGAATGAAAAAACATTGCCATTTAAACTATAGCATGCCCCTGTTTGACTATAACACACAAGCCAATTTCAGAGATGTTAAAAAGGGGTCAATGTCTAGCTGGAATTGATTATTTACAGTAGTATAAATAAATATACATATAAATCATGTTCATTTATTCACACAGTCAATCTGAAAGTTAAATTTAAGTGAAGCGGCCGCAACAGCGTCACGGAAATGCTAGCTTCCATTTACTGGGCACGACTAGGTGCTGTGCACCAGACAGACGCCAACAGGAGGGTTCCTTGGTACTCCTGACCTTCCCTCCATTCCTTAACGTTCCCATTTATTGAGCACTTGCCAAGCACAGTGCTGAGTGCTGTACACGCATTTTCTCATTTAATGCCGACAAGAACCCTCAAGAGTAGGGATTATTCTCCCTTTTTATAGACGTAGAAATTGAAGCTCAGGGACATTCAGTAACTTGCTCAGAGTCACACAACTAGTAAATGGGGCAGGTCAGGTATGCTGACTTCAAAGCCCATGCTCATTCTGCCATAGAATCTTCTTGAATTAGAGCATTCTCAGAGTTGAGAGAAACCTAGAGATTGTTGTTTCCCCATTCAACAATCCCTCTTTCCAGCATCCCTAACAGATGGTGATGTTTTCAATAAATCTGACCAGAGGGATAAGAGTCTACCCAAACCAGTGATTATCAAACCTGCCTGATCCTCAAAAGCATCTGGGAAGCTTTTTAAAAATGCAGATTCCTAGGTCCCTCTTCCAAGGTTTTTTCATTTAGTAGGTCTAGAGTGAGGCCCAGGAATCTATATTTTCAGAAAGCACACCCAGGTGATTCTCACACATAGGCAGGTTTAGAAACCATGAATGTAATCTCATGAAGCCTTGGATGGAAACTACTGGAGGAAGAAAAGTCAAATTTCAGCCTCATCAAGGAAGCAGTGACTTCTGCATAAAAGAGTGATGCCATGTTTCTCTGCTGCTTATAATAATCCAACACTGAGACATGAGTAAGAAAAACACCACTCACAGGAAACCCCACATGAACCACTGAATCCTACCTGCTTTGGGTGGAACTAATTCCTCTCATCAACCAACTCTCAGCCCAGTCTCAGACCTGGGCGCCATCAGGAAGACAGGCATTATCGCTGATTAAGATGTGATGTGTTCCCAGGCCTAGCCCAAAATGCATGTCTCCTAAGGGTGGTTCTGCCCTATGCCTCCCTCTCTTGCAGGTTTCTCCACCCCACCCCCGAGATTGGAAGCTGAGGTCTTACCCCTAGTAAATCAGCCTTAGAAATTTTACATGAAGAGATATGAATTTCTTGTCATAGTGATGTGGAGAGGGAGAGACAAGGCGGCTGGGTGCAAACTGGGGCCAGACGAGCACTTGGCAGGTTTACTGTAGGGGGCACTGGAGCATTAAATGGGGTGGAGGGCGGGTTGTTTTCAAAACAACTAAAGTAAACTTCAAGGTCCTATTCAGTTCTCCAGTTCAGCAAATCTCAAATCCACTGAGATTTCATGACAGCCTTGGCTCTGAAATCTGTACAGCAGTACTGCCCAAGAGAACTTTCTATGATGATGGAAATGTTCTAAATCTGCACTGTTCAATATGTTAGCCACTATCCACATGTAGCTATTAAGCACTTGAAATATGGCTAGCACGTCTGAGGAAAGAAATTTTTAATTTATCTAACTTTAATTTCAACTTAAATAGCCAGTGTGATTAGTGGCTATCATATTACATAGTGCAGTTCTAGAGGGACCACCCCAGCCTTACCTTGAACTTTGTGATCAGAGCTGTCTATTCAATACCAGCTTTTAGGACAGCACCAAAATCAAAAGCATGAGAAGATAAAATGTATCAGGAGAGATCACCATGAGGGACCCACTATGGAAATCAGCATCTACCCAGTATTCTTGGCCACCTTAAGGATAAAGCAGAAATGACTTCAGGGATAACCCAAGCAACTATGAAGATTCCGGTTACTAAAATCCGTCCCAAAATAGCTGATCAAAGGCCAACTGCAGGAGGTGGCGTGATTTCCTCATAACTTCTCCCTGTGATATGTATATGACAGCGACAGTCTTTACTTTCTTGCTTCCTCCAATCAACTCATAGCTGTCACTGTTTTCTCATTGTATGTATGCTTCATTACCCACCTCTTTCACCAGCCTGTCTTGCTTGGATCTTAAGCCCAAGGAATTGCACAATTTGGTCAGTTTGGTCAACCAGTTGTTTCCGTGAGAACTCTGGATAGAAATGGTCATTGAACCGAACTGATAAACCAGCCAGAACCCTGTGCTGACAGGATGAAAGAGACCTCCCAGCTTCTCATCCCACCATGCACATGTCCTTTGATTGGGATAGTGCTGCCCATGTACAAGGGTCAGGGGAAACACCTCTCAAATATACAAAATACAAAGTCTACCGAGACATGAGAAGAACTGTAATTGGGAACAGTAGAAGCCTCTTCCTCCATCCAGTCTGCAGGCATCTCTTGAGGGCCTCCTGAGTGTCAGGCACTGCATTAGGCTCCCGAGGGGACAGATAGTCTTCCGTGGGACTTAAAGTAGCAAAAAGGTAGCAAAAGAGCTACTGTTTATTGAGTTTCCACCCCATAAGTGGTCTCCACTTCTCATAACACTCTGGAAGGTAAATATTACCATCTCCACTTTGCAAAAGCTCAAGTTCGCCCAGACCACGTCGGTCCAGGTGGGTTTTTTTTTTTTTTTTGGCCTCTCCATACTGCCCGCCTTGTGTAGTCTTTTCCTCTATTTATCCCTTAAAGGATTCCAAGCATTATTTATTTAAAGGCTATTTCCTTATCACAAGAGATTAAAGGGGCCCAGGAGACCTAGTGAGCAGGAGACCCACTATCAGGGATCTAAGGCAAGAGGGAAGAATCACCACCACCCAAAACTGAGAAGAAAATGGCCTCCTGTGGGGAATATCACAGTTAAGCAAATAGTATTTCAGAGAAAACTTACCGGCCACCACACCATATTTCGTCCTGCGAGGAAGAAGCCTCCAACAGTCCCACGGTTGGTGGAAAACATAGCCTGAGGAGGAAGAGGCAAAAATTTAATAGAAAACGGGAACAGAGTGACCTTGCCTGCCAACAGAATGTACCCACACACACCGTACCCACACTTTCTTCTATCTACTTCACTTTCCGAAACACTTCCCATTCCTTACTCCCCTGGAGCTCCAGTATACTCAGATGCCCTAGTGTTAGCTCTGCAATGAGCTTAAGGTGTGGCTTTGAGCAAGTCACTCCTCCTACATCTGTTCATCTGATAAATAAAGGGAAAAGGAACTTTTTATGCCTTTTTTACAAGCATACTGAAGGTACCTAGGGAAATATCATGCTTTTTAAAAGCCTCATACAGAACATGAATTATATCTAAAACAAAAAGAAGAAAAATACTATAGTGCACAGCCTTGGTACTAAATATTACATAAAAGACTGAACATGAAACTCAACTCAAAACTTTCTTGGGATATAGGTAGGAGCTTGAGGTAAAAATTACTTTTCAATATATTATGAATACTGAGGAATGATTATGATGATGAAGGCAGAAGAAGGAGAGGATTCTTTCTGACTAGGGTGTCAGGAAAGGCTTCAGAGGGGGCAGTATTTTAGCAAGTCTTAAAGAAAGAGTGGGACTTATTAGTTGGAGAAAAGAAGGACAGGATACTTCAGACTGCATGAACAGCAGGAGCGATGACCCAGAAGTGGAACTTCACCGGTCTGGGGAGGGAAGGAACCGTGAACAGTATTACCTGGTGACCTGGCTGAGAGGTATAAATGGGGAGAGTAGTTAGAAGTGGGGGCTGACTACAGACCCTCAAATGCCAGGCTAAAAAGTATAGGCTTTATTCTATAGGCAGTAGGGAACCACCGAAGGCTTATGAGAAGAAGGACATATATTTTCAATAAATGACCACCAGCCCTTGGAATGTTGCCTCTGAACCTTGAGCTTATTCCTGGTCCAGCTCAGGCCCAGGTCCAGTCCTCTACCAAAAAACAGGGACAGTGTCTCTGCGCCCCGCCCCCCCCGCCTCCTTCCCCCTTCCTCTCTCTAACGATGGCCTTCCCTTAGCTGACGCTTACTAATCTCCCTGAAAATGCTAATGGCTGATAAAGGCTTAGCGCTGTCAGAGGTGTCTGTGTTTTCATAGGTGACCCCTGAGGGTGAAGAGCATCACTGGTCCAAAGGACTTAACCTCTGATGGTGACATTTCAGGCATTTAGAAACTCACCATTCATTCAGCAAACATGTCTGCTACAGAGAGCACACTGCTGGGTGCTCAGACAGCACAGATGTACTGGACTTAGTCCTTTAGGAAGCAGGGCCATTCACGTATCCAAACAATCAACCGAGATTTGCTGAGCACCCCTGTGTGCTAGGGAGTGCCAAGGAGAGTGTGGCTAGGATCTTTCTGGACTCTTGGAAGGGTCCTCCCTCCCATAGGACATACTCTGAGGATCTCTGTAGTGGTTTTTCTGGGAATAACAAGAGGACCAACAGACCCAAGGAGCAGACAAGGTAGCCAGGGCTGAAACAGAAATAAGTCCCAAGGACTCAGGCTCCAGCAGCTAGCCAGGGAGAGGCCATTCTGAAGGTCATTCTGAAGTTGAAGCAGGATGACACCCCCAGGAGGGTTGGAGGGACAGGAAAAGTGGGTTTGGAGCCCAGATACAACATTTCCAAATTGGTTTCAGAAATGAAGAGCTTGGAGGAAGAAGTGAGGACAGAGACTAGAGAGGGGAGCTGGATAATTCAGGAATGATGTCTGTGATGGACAAAAGGTGAGGAGAGGTGTGTCTACACTGGGCCTTTTCCTCTTCCGCATTGATCCCCTCATCTCTGCAAGCCCAGACACTGCATACCCATCCTTCAAGGCCACTCAAATGCCACCTTCCTCCTGAAACCTCACCTGACACTCCGCGACGGAAGCTCCCTCCTCACCCATGGCCTCCTTCTGCGCCCCCCAACAAAATTATCCATCTCTCCTTTGAACAACCAGTGAACTTGGTCTATACCTCATTCACAGCCCTTACAAATTTTTTACTTTGCATTACCATATTACAAATTTTTTCCAGCTTTGTTAAGGTATATTTGACAAATAAAAATTATATACGTTTAAGGTATACATGTGATGTTTTCAAATACATATTCATTTTTTTATTGAAGTCACATTGGTTTATAGCATTGTGTAAATTTCAGGTGTACATCATTATATTTTGGCTTCTGCTCTGTTAGACTGCATCGTGTTCTCTGCCGGGGGCTGGGGGTTGCCGGAAATAGATGTTGGTTAAAAGGTACAAAGTTTCCATTATGAGAGGAATAAAATCTAAAGATCTAATGTATGGCATGGTGACTGTAGTTCATAATACTGTATTGTTAAATTTGCTAAGAGAATAGATGTTAAGAGTTCTCATCACAAAAAGAAAAACTGTAACCATGTGAGGTGATGGAAATGCTAATCAGCTTGATTGTGGTAATCGTTTTACAAATTTTTAATCCCTCATAATAATGCTGAGTATAATGCCTTATGCATGGTGCACATTTAATAAAAAGTCAGATGAATGCGTTTCACAGTGCCCTCTGCCTCCACTTCTCGCCCATGTCCCACCCTGAACACTCCTGGAAATGAGCAGTACCCCTCCAGGCAGGCACTCTGCAGTCTGTCAGCAACACTCAATACGTGCTGTCTGAGGCATGCATTGCAGCTCATGTACCCTGCCTCCTCCTTCCCTGCTGTTCACACTCTACAAATAGAAAGACACTATCTCCGTGAGCAAGGGATGCTCAAAAAAAAGGAAAGTTCCAGAGCCCACCTTGTGAACCAAGGCATTAAATTTGCCTGTCCACCCTGCAACTAGAAGAGAATGATTTCACAATTGTAAGCCACAAGGCAAAAGAAGCACAATTACTGACCCACATTTTTTTTTCTCAACGGAATAAAAATATTGAGCAAAAGGAAGGCACTTCAGACCTTGGTTTGAAGCTTAAGAAACTGGGATGTTGGGCCTGGAGAAGAGAAGACTCAGGTGTGGCATTTCGTGTTCTGATATGTAAAGGGGGGACAGACTCGCTCAGTGTGGTCTGCATAAGACACAACCAGACACAACGGGAGAAGCTCCAGGATGTCAGCTCTGAGCTCAGTACCAGGAAGAATTTCCTCACTACTGGAGCTGTCCAGAGATGGAAATCCACTGGGGAGAGTTTCTGCTGGAAGTATTCAAGTGAAGGCTGTTGACAACTTGTCAAGATGATTTTGTCAAGCGGTGTAAAGATAAGACTCAAGCATAGGGTGAAGAGGGTTGAACTTGATAAACTTTAGGCCCTCACTTTAGGAAATATGTGAGGAAGTCGGCACCAGCAGGACACTGTCACAGCCACGCAGGTCAGGGGAAAGACCTTGGAGAGGGTATTCCCAGAAAGGACAGTGTGTTAGGGAGGGAGAAAGGTAAGATAGTGGAAAGAGCATTGTCTTTGGTATCATGAGACCTGGGTTCTAGTCCAGCTCTGGTGCTGATGCATCTGAGTGACTTCCGGACACCATTTCTGATCCTAATCTGTAAAATGGGAAGGTTGGGCTATCCCATCAGCCATTCCTACTCAGGCATCCAATGATGCTCTTAGTGCAAATGATTACAGAAGGCAGGGGTCAGTAAATTTTTCCTGTAAAGAAAAAGGACCAGATAATAAGTACTTTTAGGTTTTGTGGGATACATACAATCTCTGCCTCATGCTTTTCTTGTTTATTTTCTTTTTCACTACCCCTTAAAATTGTAAAAAAGGTTCTTAACTCGTGGGCCATACAAAAACAGGCTTGGGCCAGATTTGGCCATGGCCGTAGTTTAACAAGCCCTGGCATACAGGGTTTCAGATTAGCTTAATGAAATCTTCCAGAAAGAATAAAGTCACAGATTAGCCTAAAGGGAGATGAAACCCCTAAGAAGCAAACTGAGAGGCGGTGAATGAAAAATGGAAACAGACTCTGAAGAAGTTATAAACTCAATGCAAATGTGATTGGATGAGGCAGCATTAGAAAAGGGTGAAACAGAACAAAATAATGTTGGAAGAGATGGGGATGGTGACAGGCGGCCATTGGCTGTGGATGTTTTTTCTAAGTTGGGGAAGCCCAGTGAGCCTAGACCGTGTTCTCTGTGCAGCCCAGAGATCATGCAGAGGTCAGGATGCCTGACCCTGAACCAAGCCACTCTTGACGCTCCAATAGAAAAAAGAGGAATGTCAACTGGAAGAAATCCAGCCCCTTGAATGATCAGGGTGCAGAGGCACTGACTAATGGGGGAAGATTAAATCTAGACAAATACTAGCAGGCTCATTAAGTAGCATTTAACAGGACAAGTGATACTGATTCACAGATATTTGAAAAGTGTAAACACCATAATCAGCAAGGCTAGAATGAGATTGGATAAGGGTACAGAGATTATCAGCGATTGTCTGGGAAACAGGCAGTACAGCGCAGCTTGCAAATGATGGATTCACATCTCAGCTCCAGCACTTATAAGCTGGAGTGGGGCCGGGGGAGGAAGGCGGGCAAGGTGGCAAAGCTCCTGGTATTGTGGAAGAGTCCAGAGACCCGAGTCCCAGGAACGATCCATGAGTTGTAAGCTTAGGCAAACCACAACCGTACGAGGCTTCAGTTTCCTCTTCTGTAAAATGCGGACTAGCACTCCTGCCTTCTCTGTCTTGTGGCTTTTTGCGACGATGTCCTACCCAGCTGACCACTTTTGCCCGTTTTACTTAAAAGGACAAAAATAACTCAGGGCCTGGCTCATACCCTGGAGGGCAAATGATAATAGTATAAAAAAAGATTCCTAAAGTCCATAAAGAGCTTTCAAATTCATCTCTGCCCATCCTCACAACCTTGGGGAGTCATAAATATAGGTAAGATTGTACCTATTTCACACCTGAGTAAACTGAGGCTGAGGAGAATTACCCAAGGTCGCATGGCTGGAAACATGTCAAAGCCTGTACTAAACTCGAGAATCCCGGCTCCTGGTTGGACAATTTCCACTACATGTGGGAAGCTGAGAGTATTGAGAAAGAAGCAGCCACACCAATCTCTTGCGACACTTGAGGAAACTTTCAATCACATCTGGTTTCTACAATTCCTTAAAAAAAAAAAAAAAAAAAAGGACACTTCCTTTTACCCTTGAAAAAACTCTGTGGCCATGAAAGGGTTAATGTCCACTCTCCTCTCCACTAAGTCAAAAGACTTCGATACAACCATCTGTTGGCACCGCAGCCTCCTGGCTGGTCACCCCAACAACAGCCTTTGAGAGTGGCTGGAATATTTGCACATTTAAAACATCTCTTCCAGTTGCTGGGTGTGCCAGAGTCTGTCATAAGTGAAATTTCCAAGTTCCAGGCTGCTAAGAACAAGTTCCTCTGGTTTGGTGTGTCCCCAGAGTCCCAAAGGGGAGCCATAGGCATTTCCCTCTTCCCAGCACCAGGCCACGCTCCAGTCTTCCTCCTCCTCCTTCATGACCCAGCTTTCCCAACTCTAACTCGCTCCAGCCCCTGTGATCCCAGGACACAAGGCCTTCAGGTCAGCATTTCCCAGGAAGGGGACACCGGGCATTGCCCCCACCTTGGGCTGCCCCACAGCACCTGCAGCTGGCAGAGGCTTCTGCTTCTCCCATTCTACACTGTTTCTTTTCCATCCACAACTGGATGACAAAGAGGCGGGACAGTAGTCACCTCTTCAGGGCTCATCTCTCAAACCGGGGGACCCTCCCTGCAGCTCCAAGCTGGCCCTCTGCTGCCCCTCACACCCTCCCGCAGTCTCTGCACTCTCCCACTCTCCTCTGCTCACAGGTCCGAGGTACCCTCCGTGGGCCTAGCTAGCCGGCTCCCTTCGGCGCCCCTCACACTTCTGCTTGTCGTTGCTTGCCCACCCCGCATCTCACACTGTGCCCCCTGAACTCCTCTCAAGCGCTTCCAAGTCATTTCCACTCTTATCCACAGACCCTTAAGCCCGCTCTCCCCTCCTCGCAGCTCACTGAGGCTCCCGCTCCTCCGTGCGCCCCCCTCGTCCCTCCCGGTAGCTCTCGCCCCCTCAGCCCGCGTCCCAGGACCCCCACATACCCACAGCCCGACAGCCATCACCACCACGAAGTAGATGACGATGACAGAGATGTCGGCCGCATTACGGATGCGCTCATAGGACGCGAGGGGCGCGGCGGTGGTGGCGGTCCCGGGGCTCCAGGTGCTGCTGTCCATGGCGGCGGCGGCGGCGATGCGTCCCTCCCGCCCAGGCCACTTGTTCCTTATACGGCCTCCTGGTTAATGATCAGCCCCGGGGGAGGGGACCCGCGAAGTCCGGACAGCTGGGCTGCGATGAGGGGCCCCTGCGCTGCGCCGTCGGGGAGCAGCTCCGGACGCAGAGCGCTGAACGAGGAGCACGCCGACCTGTTGGCGCGGCGGCCGCGGGCCAGCAGGTAAGGACTGTCCCGTGAGCGGGGAGGGGCCGGCCAGGGGGTGGTGCCCGCCTGGCACAAAGGCCCGCTGTGCTCCCGCAACGGGCACCCTGCCAGGCAGCCACGACAGCCAGGCCACACCCTGGACGGACGGAGCAGGGGCGGCTCCATTGAGGAACCAGGCTGCCTGGGGCCAGCGGCATAGAGGCTTCAGGTCACTTGCCCTTGGACCAATCCCACTCCCTCTGTGAACTTGGCTTCTCCGTGTGCAGAATGGGCTCAGGGCTGTTCTCAGGAATCAGCCAAGTTCTTGGTCTCCACGGAGAACACTCTGGGGAAGGCCTGAAGTTGTTGGATGTTGCCGGCAAAATTCAGCACCTTTCAGCTTAGACACCTTCCTCGAAAGGGCTCCAAATCACAGCTAGGTGGTAGGCAAGAATCCTTCCAAGGAGCTCGTCAGACCCCGACCCCTGCAAGGGACTCGGTGGCCCATCTGGAAACGCGTCTAAGCTGAAAGTTGGGGTTCAGAACAGAGAAGGCTGAGAGAGGAGGCCTGACTCACCCAAGGTCCCACAGTGAGCCAGTGCCAGAGGTGGCCCTGCAGCCCAGGTCAGCACAGGCCCAGCTCAGGGAGGGTTAGGGGATGCGCTAGGGGGCTGGGGCCAGAGGCCACAGAACCCCTTTTGGAGAGGGGAGCCTTGTTCGAGTGATGAGGTGCAGGGAGGGGGAAGGACCACACAAACGCTGCCGGGAGGCTGTTCTGCCTCACGCCCTCCCTGCCCACCACCAGACAACCCTCCACAGCCCAAATGCCCCCAGCCTATTCCCTTTACACCCTGCTGCCTCTGAGGTCCAATCCCCTCCTGCCTCTTCAGTGCTGAGGTCTTGTCCATTTCCCCCCCACCCATCCCAGGACTGTAAACTGTAGTAAGGCTATGTCCAGGGCCGGTAATAATCCCTGCCCAGAGACAGCGGGAATTCCTCTTCTGGGGAACCTGGAAGCAGGGGCTCTTTGCTGTGGATGCCTCCCAAGCCTTAGAGTTCAGCCGTTAGCCGCAGCTTGGAGCAACTTGCCTTTCATCCATGACCATTCATTCCCACATCCAGCAAAGCATTTTCACCTGGCTCTGGGCCAAGCAGAGTCCCTGCCTTCAGGGAACTTCTGGTATGGTCTAGAAGTGAGCCCACCCACAGGAAAAAAGTTCAGCCCTGATCGCCCAGCTGCAGGCAGCCAGCCCGTGCCAAGTTCCAAAAGTGAAGACTGCGGAAACAAGCAAACCCAAAAAGTGAGCAGGAGGGAGGACTGGAAGTGCTAAAGGACTTCAAAGAGGGACAGAGCTGTCCTTTGATCTTTCTAGGACAGCAGAACCTGGGTGGCCAGAGAAGGGAAGGGATGGCAGGCAGGGAGAGACCAAAAAAGTCCATTCATTCATTCATTCATTCTTGCAACAAAAGAGCAGTTTCTCTTTTTTTTCCCAAGAGCATAGCAATTCATTGTTTTAATGCACTTTTATATACAGGGAGTTGCTTGTCATCTTTGCTCTGGTGAGTGTTGAGTCTGAAGTTTTCTTTTTGCTGTGAACACAGTGCTACCAAATTTGTCTTTTCCTGCAAAAGCTCTGCCTTAATGGGGTCCAATTTAGGGAGGCATGCTTTGCCCCGGTCCACGTTCTTTCCTCATAGAACATGCTGGTATCTCTATTCTTGAAAACTGAGGTGGAAAATAAAGGAACTCAGAATCTCTGGCAGCTCCCTGTTTTCCTTGTTACAGAAGTTGAAAGCATCAATTTTCATTTCATGCTTTGAATTGCTCGTAATATGGGTTTTTAGCGAGTCTTTGGTAGCAGATGAGCCAGAGCTCTGGAGCTGTTCACAAAAGGAGCCTCTAAGGAAAGCAAGAAATAGACTCTCGAGCTCCTGGGAGAGAAGCAAATGTGTGCTGGAGAATTGAGACCCAGATATATCGCTCTCCCAACACTGCCAAGTTGAGCTTCTCTCCGGCTTGCCAGACACCTTGTAAAATTAGTCTGATTGAGTGCTTCTGTAAGACGTCATGCAAAAAGTGAGATGGAGGGCGTGGGTAACATTCCAGTGACAGTAAAAGAGCAGCACGGTAAGGAGAGACTTTTGGGCCCAGGATATCTTATTGGGGAGTGACAAAATATGTCAAAAGGACTTTAACCACAACTTTGATAGCAAAGCACTTACCCAGCAGATTAGGATAGAAACTCCCCGGGGAATTGACCATGTTATTCTTACGGTGTGTCTTCCTCAATGGGAAACCAGCAAGCCTTTGGAAAATTACAGCTTCTTGGCACTTTCTCCTCTGTAAAGACCAACATTAGCTACAGCAGATTTTGTAACTTATTACAGGCTGAGGAGAAACCTTCATTCCCCCATCCCAGAAGCTCCCCTGCACTGTTTGCATTTTCCAGCATGCAGAGTGAAGGTGTTGGAGCAAACTGTTCCCCTTGCCAACCGGAGAGAAGGTGTTAAAACAAAAAAAAAAGTCTGTTACTTGCCAGTTTGAAAATACATATGTTCCAACATTTTGTCATTAAGAAAATGCCATTAAGAAAACTACTTCTTAATAGTTGGAGATGGCTTTAATCTAGATGAGTTTTCAAAACAGCAGCTTCTATGTGCCAGGCCATGTGCGCCAACCCTGGGGATACAGCTGTGAACAAGACTCACAGGGTTCTTGCCCTCCCAGGGCTCCCAAGCCAGTGGAGGAGAGAGACCATCAACAAAGATGAGACAGATACCTATAAAATTGTGATAAGCACTTTGAAAGAGAAGCACGGATACTCCAAACGGCTAGCAAGGATTTTGACGTGGGGATGAGGTAAGGTTGAGGGAAGGCCGGGGAAGGTCTAGTTTGAGCAGGGCCCTAAAAGAGAAGGAGTGAGCCAGTGGGAGTGGGACATACCAGGAGAGGGCACCCATGGAGGAGGCAGGGTGTCTACAGTGTATAGAGAGCGACCAGCTGGGGCTAAAATTAAACAAAAAGCATGTCATCAGCAAGTAATTCTCCACTGTGGCCATCCTCAGGCTGCCTGAGACCCTTTTGCAATTTCTTTTCATCATTGGTCTCTTCTAAAAGTAAAATTTTAACCCACAAAAAGAGTATGGAGGTTCCTCAGAAAATTAAAAATAGAACTACCATATGATCCAGCAATCCACTTCTGGGTATGTATCCAAAGGAAATGAAATCAGTGTCTCAAAGACATATCAGCACTCTCATGTTCATTGAAACATCATTCACAACAGTGAAGATAGAGAAACAACTTAAGTGTCCATCGACAGATAAATGGATTGAAAAAATGTGATATATTTGTGATAAATGTGATATATATAGATATACATATACACACACAATGGAATATTATTTAGCCATAAAAAGAAGGAAATCCTGCCATTTGCGACACCATGGATGAACCTGGTGGACATTATGCTAAGTGAAATAAGCCAGGTATGGAACAACAAATGCTGTATGATCTTACTTATATGTGGAATCTAAAAAAATGGAACTCATAAACCAGAGAGTAGAACGGTGGTTGCCAGGGGCTGGGGGGTGGGGGAAATGGGGAGCTGCTGGTCAAGGGGTACAAACTTTCAGTTTTCAGATGAATAAGTTCTGGGAATCTAATGACAGCATGGTGATCATAGTTAACAATACTGTATTGTATACTTGAACATTGCTAAGACAGTAAATGTTGTGTTCTCACCACAAAAAAAAAGACACCTGAAACGATAACTATGTGAGGTGATGGACGTGTTAGTTAATTTGTGGTAATCATTTCACACAGTATTGGATATATTAAATCATCACATTGTACATCTTTTTAAAAATCATGCTGTACAACATAATTTTTTTTAAAAAACTGATTTCCCTTGAACAGATGCTTCCAGGGGAACATGGTGTGATGTACTGCCTGCCCCCCACAGCTGGTCAGAGCTGCCAGGTCACTGCTCATTGGTAAGGATCCTGTTGGTCTCTCTCTGGCCCTCACTGGTACCAACCAAAACCAGGGTCTGATCACTAAAAGGGACTTTATCGCCAGAACCCCAGAGAAAGAAGAAAGTTGGCCAAACAGCCAGGCCATGACAGAACATGAGGCTGATGAGGAAAGACAGGTCTGAGAGCAAGGAGACCCCACCTGAGTCCACACAGGTTCACAATCCGTGATCAGTTTACTGTCCTAAGTTTGACAGGCCAGGCACCCACAGATGCACAGCTAAACCTGACTGTTAGGAGAAGAATAAATATTCCAATGACTCTGAGGTCGCTAAGCTAATATCTACAGATGGCAGGGGAGGGACCCAGGATTTGGACGGTAGTGACTCATCACCAAGTGGGTATTGTCCTGACTCCTCTTTTCTGCCTGCCTCCACACTACTCACCTGTCCAGATTCCACAGGAGTCCCACCTGCTCCTGCCAGCCTGGGAACTCCTCCCCAGCAGGCCCCAAATATGCAGTGTCCACCTTTCACTGGCCAAACTGTGCTTCTTGGCAAGGGACCCTGTGGTGGGATGGCCAGCTCCTGAACTCTTGTCACACGGCAAAATCCACAGCCTAGCTGCAGGGGTGGTGAGTTTGGGGAGGTGCCTGGGGAAGGGACCCACATGACTAGCTTGAATCTCAATTCAGCCATCAACCAGTGGCGGACCATGGACGCCTCACTTGACATCCATGATCTTCCCCTTTGAACATCTGTAAAATGATATAAACAAGTACTGTCTCACCGTATGAGGCCCGACTGAGATGACGACATTAAGGGAACTCGTGACAATGATAAGGCGAAGGTGAGGGACTGAGAGGGCTGCTGGGGTTTCCTCTCCTTTTCCCTTTCCTTTTCCCTGTTGCAAGCTCAGGAGTAGAAAGCCCAGGGAAGCAGGCTGTTGATCAGCGTATTAACTTCTTCATGTGGCTGCCATGTCGACACCCAGGATCCGAACCAGTGAAACCCTGGGCTGTGGAAGCGGAGCACGTGAACTTAATCACTCCCCAACCTGTTGGCTGGTCCCGAGGTTTTCATGAGTTTCATTCATTTGTTCAAGTCATTCGAGGAAAATGACAAGGTGAATTTATTTCACCATCCAAAGCATACTCTCTCCCATCTAATGACTGGTCCTTATAACTCTACATTGAGAAACTTCACTCATTCACTCATTCATTCATTCATTCAGAGTATCCACTCCATTCCAGGCACTGGGGTGTGTCTTGAATAAGACACAATCTCTGCAATGAACATGGGAATGCAGATATTACTTCAAGATACTTACTTCATTTCCTTAGGATATATACCCAGAAGTAGAATTGCTGGATCATATAGTAGTTCTATTTTTAATTTTTTGAGGACCCTCCATACTGCTTTCCATAGTGGTTGCACCAATTTACATTCCCACAAATAGTGCACAAGGGTTCCCTTTTCACTACATCCTCACCAACACTTGTTATCTCTTGTCTTTTTTGATGATAGCCATTCTAACAAGTATAACATGATATTTCACTGTGGTTTTGATTTGCATTTCCCTGACCGTCAGTGATGTTGAGCATCTTTTCATGTGCCTGTTGGTTCCTCATATATTGTATGAGTTCTTTATATTTTTTGGATATTAAAAAATGGATGTGTTAATTAACTTGATTGTGGTAATCATTTTACAATGTATATATGTATAAATCATCACATTGTACACCCTAAATATATACAATTTTGTCAATTACACCTCAATAAATTGAGGTGGGGAGAAAGAAAATACACACTAGCCAAAAAAGAAGAAGACACAATCTCTGCCTTGGGGCCCTCCTAGTCCATTAAGGAAAGTATACATCTGATACTCACGTGCTGTTCCCTATGCAAGCATGCTTTCACCCCGGCTCTTCACCTAACTCTCATAATCCTTAAACTCTTCTTAAATTTCTTTCAAGAGGCTTACTGACCTACACTCCACACCTAGCCTAAAAGCTGAGAACCCTATTCTCATCCTTCCTATGCTTGTCTCAATTTTCAATTCACATTTAGTTGTATAACTATGCATTTAATGTCTATAATCTCCACTAGACTATAAGCTTCATGAGGGTAGTGCCAGTGTCTCTTAGTCATCACTGTACTTAGGGCTGGGGCTGGCATATAGTAGATGCTCAATAAATACTAGGTGGGTGAGTAAATGAATTAAATAATGAAGACAACAATTATAATGTGATAGATGCTCTGATGGTGAGGCAGAACATGTCTAACTTTGTCTCGCTAAGGGATATAGAGAGAGGGGCAAAAGGAATAATCACTAAGAGGGGATATTTGCACTGAGTCTTTAGGGATAAGTAGGAGTTCCTGAGGCAACACAATTGGGGAAAGGTTTTGAGATGTGAGGGCACACAGGATGCATACTCAGGGAAGGGTAAGTGCTTGTGGTCTGCATGGCTGGGCAGAACAGCAGGAGATAAGGTCAGAGTTGTGGGCAGAAATTGGACCACAGGGGACCTCATGCAGCATACTAAGAATCCTGGAATCCATCCCATAGAAGACCGGGGAGCCAGAAAAGTAGGGGTTCCTGACTTTAAACTCATGGAGCCTCTCGAGGTGGGTTTTGAACATCCATGGACTCCCTAAAATTGCATACACAATCATGATCAGATTATTGTTTTCTTGGAGAGAGGGCCCATGGCTTTCATCAGATTCTCAGAAAGATCAGCAACTCAAAAACAGGTTCCCTTCCCTGACCCACCTAACTACCAACCCCACCCCAGTCTGTGACTTTCATAGTACTCAGAACAAAATGTAAATATCCTGTTGACGTCTTTGCTTCTTTATTTAGTGCCTGTCTTCCTCACTAGAAGGCAAGCCCCACCTCTTTCTTCTTTGAGGGTCTATCTCCAGTGCCTGCCACACATGGCCTGGAACATATAGCACTCAATAAATATTTGTTGCCTAAGTAAATCTTAATGTAGGTTTTTTTTTTAACTGTGTTAAAGTACACATAACATAAAATTTACCATCTTAACCATTTTAAAGTGTACAGTCAGTGGCATTAAATATATTCACATTGTTGTGCTACCATCACCACGGTCCGTCCAGAGAACTCCTTTCTTCTTGCAAAACTGAAACTCTGTAGCCATTAAACAATAACTTCCCATCCTCCCACCCTTACCCAGCCCATGGCAGCCACCATTCTACTTTCTGTCTCTATGACTTTACTCTAGGGACCTCATATAAGTAGAATCATATAGCATTTGTTCTTTTGTGACTGGCTTAGTTAACTTAGCATAATGTCCTCAAGGTTCATCCATGTTGTATCATGTGTCAGAATTTTCTTCCTTTTTTAAGGCCGAATAATTTCATTCTATGTATATGCCACATTTTGTTCATCCATTTATTCATAGATGGATTCTTGGGTTGCTTCCACCGTTTAGCCATTGCAAATAATGCTACTATGAACATGGATGTGTAAGTATTTTTTTAGTCCTTTTTGAAATAAAGAGTAGTCACAGCATGGTTAGGTGGATTAATGGATGGCTGGATATATAAATGATGGATAGATGGATAGATAAATGAAAGAGCTCTGGACTGAGAGTTAGGAGATCTGCATCCTGTCCTGGCTGTGACACTTTCCATCTGCATGACACACCAGACATCAGAGATACTGTGAAGTAACAGTGACCCCATTATAACAATGGCAGTGGTATTGAGTTAAAGGAAATTTCAAAATATTCATAAAGATGAGTAACTCTGTGCTATTTCATGATCACACTTGGCATGCATCACGAAAGGATTATGTACTAGACCTTAATGTGTTGCTGACTAAGAAGAATAGGGTTTCCCGGAGTGTAACCCTGGGAAAGAAGGGAGTGATTCAAGTTGGGTAAAAACCACATTCAGTGTCAAATATGGAATAACCATAACATCAGTCAAAACAGCAAAAACAGAGTCACTAAATATTCAAGACCTTGAGCCACAGAGGATGCTGGCAGTGAATGGGTCCAAATGCCAAAGCAGTGAGTACGAATGAAAAGTGCAGAGAGAGGAGACTTTGAGGATATTGAGCTTTGCTCTGAACTAGCCCACAGGATTTGCTCACCCATAATCTCACCATCCATAGCAACTGTAAGAACTAGTTTCAACAGAAACATGAACAAAAAATATAAACAGTTTATATCAAAGAAAATAGAAGTGGTACATAAATACATTAAAAGATATTAAATCTCTCCCTTATAAGATAAGTGCAAAGTAAAACTTCAGTGAGATACTATTTTTTACCTATCAGACTAGAAAAGATCACAAACAAATTGGTAATACGTTGTCTTATAAGAGGAAACATGTACTCTCACACATTACAGGTGGGAGCATAAATTGGTACCACTTCTAACAGAGTAATTTGAGGATATAAATCAAATTCTATCAAGAAAATGAGAAGACAAGCCAAAGACTAGGAGAAAATATTTGCAAAAGACATATCTGATAAAGGACTGTTAACCAAACCATATAAAGAACTCTTAAAACCAACAATAAGAAAATGAACAATCTGATCAAAATATGGGCAAAAGATCTGAACAGACACCTCATCAAAGAAGTATGTAGATATCTTCTGATATGTAAGTAAATATGTGCAGATAAGCATATGAAAAGATGCTCAACATCACATGTCATTAGGGAATTGCAAATTAAAGCAACAATGAGATACCACTACACACCTATTAGAATGACCAAAATCCAAAACACTGACAACACTAAATGCCGACAAGGAAGTGGAACAACAGAAACCCTCATTTATTGCTGGTGAGAATGTAAAATGGTGCAGCCACTTTGGAAGACAGTTTAGTGGTTTCTTACAAAACTAAGTGTACTTACACCATACAATCCAGCACTTCTGCTCCTTGGTATTTACCCAAAGGAGCTGAAGACATGTTTGCACAAAAACCTGCACACAGATGTTTATAGCAGCTTTATTCTTAATTTCCAAAACTTGGAAGCAACTGAGATGTCCTTCAGTAAATGAACGGATAAACGGTGGTAATCCAGACAATGGAATATCATTCAGTGATAAAAAGGAATAAGCTATCAAGTCATGAAAAGACATGGAGGAATGTTAAATGAATAGTAACAAGTGAAAGAAGCCAATCTGAAAAGGCTATATACTGTATAATTTCAACTATATGACATTCTAGAAAAGGCAAAACTATGGAGACAGTAAAAAGACCAGTGGTTTCCAGGGGTTGAGGGTGAAGGGACAGAAAAATAAGTGGAGCACTGAGGACTTTTAGGGCAGTGCAATTATTCTATGTGATACTATAATGGTGGATACACGTCATTATACATTTGTCTTACTTATAGAATGTGCAATGCCACGAGTGAGCCCTAAGGTAAACTATGGACTTTGGATAATGATGTGTCAATGCAGGTTCCTTGATTGTAACAAATGTATCATGTGTCGCTCTGGTGCAGCATGTTGATGGTGAGGGAGACTGTGCATGTGTGTGTGTTGCGGGGGAGACCCAGATATGGGAATTCTCTGTACTTTCTGCTCAGTTTTGCTGTGAACTTAAAACTGCTCTAAAAAAATAAAGCCTAATTTAGAATTATACATGCACATACCCTTTGACCCAACAATTTTACTCCTAAGAATTTATGCTTATGTAAGGGCAAAATGACGTACATTCCAAGTTATTTATTACAGCATTATCTGTAATGGGAAAAGATTAGAATCAACTTAAATATCCATCCATAAAGGACAGGTTAAATATAGTACAGTTTATCCACTTAACGGAATGATACTATAAAGCCATTAAAAGCAAGCAAGCAAGAAAGAAAGCACTTGTGTATCAATATGGATTGACCTCAAAGATATTTTGTTAGGTTAAAAAAGCAAAATGTGGAGAACATATACTATGCTAAAATTAGTGTAAAATATCAGGGGGTGGGGTAAGAATATAGTTTACATGTACATTTAAAAGAATCTCTTAGACACACAAGAAACTGGCAAAATTGATAGCCTTCAGGGAGAAAATTTGGATGACTGGGAGGCTTTCTCTATATACACTTATGTCCTTTATGAACTGTGAGAATATATTATCTACTAGATCAACAGATAAGGGGAAGGGAGAGGAGGAGGTAAAGAGGGAGAGAATGAAGATGGACACTACCCTAGGATCACTGAATATCCAAACAGTTAGGGATCTCAGAAATCTTTAAACTTCACTCCATAATATATTCACTGACTTAACAAATATATCTCGAGTGTCTTATATATGCCTGGCTATTTTCCAGGTTCTGTTAGATAGCAAGATGCAAAGATACAGGGGTATATAATCTAATGGGGAAAGATCGTAGAGTTTACCAGTGAGAAACTGAGACCCAGAGAAAAGACAGACCTTTCTGAAAGGTCACCCAGGGAGCTGGTGGGAGAGCTAAGGCTGAAACCAAGGACTGCAGGCTCCTGTTTGGTTTTATTACCCACCCTGGGCTTAAAGTACAGTGAAGGAAATGGACCTGATTACACAGGCAATGTTTATGAGTGTAAAGACAACTGAACCACAAAACTGGCTTCCCAGAAAGAGCTTTCCTGCCCTACACATGCTTTCTAATAGTCTTGCACACTGCCAGCCAATGGAAAGATCTCCCAATGCTTTCCTATCTGCATCCTCCACTCACACCAACAATTATTTAGGAGATTCTAACTAAATAAATACTATTAATATACACACACACACACATATACACACCTTTCGAAATGATGGCTCATCTGTCCCTGTTGAGACACGAAAGATGCTAACACAAAGCCATAAAGCAGAGACTCAGCTAAGGATGATCTTCTGACTGAGCAAGAGGAAAAAAACCTAATCCACGGTCAAGTGTCCCTGATCCCTTGGATTTTCTATGGATCTTGGCAAACTTCTCAACAGAGTTTTTCGAAGTTTGGGAAATCCTACCAGGAAGCAAGAAAAGAAAAGAGGAGTGTCATTCTCACTACCTTGAATGACAAAGGTGCAACAACGAACAGCCTGGCACTTAGCCTAATGTTTTCATCTGACTTTGATTAAAGTATTATATAACATGTACAAAAACGAAACCATATATACACAAACACATATAAACATTCCACATAGAAATACATAGAAACAACTCACATAGACATACACACAAATATCAACCCCAAAGCACAAAATGAACGTCTGAGGTGAGGAATTACCAATTCTAAATTGGTTATACTTAAGAGAAAGAACTACTATGACACTCCAAAATGCAAAATCCTAAAACCTCTGTCTTTGGAGTGATTCTGTGATTGGAGGAGGGCCTGCTGGTTGACCTTCCAGCTTTAGTTTGGCTTGACTGGTAGGTAGAACAAGGAATTGATCCTTGCTGAGACTGCAATTGCTGATGGGAGAGAAGAGATGGTTCAGGGTTGTGTTTGAAAAGAGTGAAGAAGCCAAAGTGAGACTTTTTTATATGGGTGTGGGCCTTGGGTTCAACCACAGGGCCTCATTTCTAATGGAAGGCCAATGCAAGCCCCATTTGCTCTGCTCTCCAGCCAGCAGTCATCCACATCCCAGTTTCATCTCTTGTTTTGGCTCATCCTGAGTCACTCCCCACTTGTTTCCCACTTCTACTCCTTGAGAGAGCGCTTGAGCTGGGAGAGCTTCCTTCAGTATTCTCCAAAGTCATTGCTCCATGGGAAAGAGTTGTGAGCTCTTTGGGGCAAAGTTCTCTTTAAACTACAGCTATCATTAACGTTGTGATTATGCCCGCATAGCCCTGATATGGGAGGGCTGCTTGTGTCTTCTTGAGCACAGGGAGCTGCTGGTGAGTGACTTTGAGGGCCAGTTCTTTTAATGCCTGAATCAGTCATGTGTCAGGTTTTTGATTTCCACAACCTCTAAGAATAATAGACTCTTCGATCTGAAAAGAGTTAAGAGCACTCAACCCGTCCCCTCATTCTATGGTGGAAATTGAGACCCAAAAATGAAAGGTGACTTGTCCAAGGTCGTGGCATGGTCTCTGAGCTCCTAATCCAATGCTCTTTCTCCAAGAACATTGTTCAAAACAAACTCTTACAATTTCTTATAAGGTTAAAATTACACCTACCCTATGATCCAGCAATTGCACTTCTACGTGTTTACTCAAGAGACATGAACACATATGCTGTGGTCTGAATGTGTCCCCCCAAAAGTCGTATGTTGAATCCTAACCCCCAAAGGTGATGGTATTAGGACATCGGGCCTTCAGAAGGTGATTAGGTCATGAGGGAAGAGCCCTCATGGATAAGGTTAGTGTTCTTATAAAACAGGCTCCAGAGAGATCCTCTAGCCCCTTCTACCACGTGAGGACACAGAGAGAAGGTGCCAGCTATAAACCAGGAAGAGGGTCCTCACTGAAACTCGACCATGCTGGCACCTTGATCTTTCCAGCCTCTTAATCTCTTTCCAGCCTCCAGAACGGTGAGAAATAACTTTCTGTTGTTTATAAGCTACCCAGTCTGTGGTATTTTGTTATAGCAGCCCAATCAGACTAAGACAACATATATGCACAAAAAGAGCTGTACATGACTGTTCCTAGCAGCTTTATCTATTATAGCCAGAAACTAGATACAACCGAAATGGCCACTAACAGCATAAACAAATTGTGGTATATCCATTCAATGAAATACTACTCATCAATAAAAAAGAACATACTACTGATACACAGAACCATATGGATGAATCTCATAGATGGTGAATTGAGAAAAGAGGGTAAACATAAGAGAGGACATACTGTGTTATTCCAACTGTATGTACTTCTAGAAGAGCCAAAGCTAGTCTATGGTGATAGAAAATAGAACATAGTTGTCTAGGACACGAGAGTGGTGATTGACTGCAGAGGGGTATGAGAGAATTTTCTGGGGCGCTGGCAATGTTCTATATCTTGATCAAGATGGTGGTTTACCTGGATGTAAACATTTGTCAAAACTCAAAACTGTACACTTAAAATCTATGTATTTTATTGTACATAATTTGTCCCTTAATAAAGAATAAGAAAGAAAAAGACCAGCCCTTACATTTCCATTGCTGTTTTCTGTTCACAGGGCACTTTCCCACCTCTCATCTCACAACAGCCTCACAATAGCCCTGTGAGGGCAGCAAGGTGAAGCAGGGGACACTGTCTCCATTTTACAGGAGAAAAAACTGAGGCTGAGAGGCAGCAGCCTCAGCCACCTGGGGCAGGTCCTGGGAGTGTTTCTGTGATCATAGGACCTGGAAGGCATGCAGTCCACCCCTCACTTGTCAGACAGACACACTGTGGCTCAGAGAGTCAGGGACTTGATGAGTCCTACAGTGAATCAGTGGCAGGATTGGAACTAAGGCACTGGACTCTTGGCCCCTGGCTCAGTGTGTTCCCTCCGCCCACAGGGCCGCTGAGCCTCCCCGCTGCACCTTGCTCCCCTCTCTCCTTTCTCAGCCCAAAGCCTGCTGCTGTTACGTGGGCTGCCTTCAGATCCCTCTGGGGGCCCCAAGCCTGACTTCCCCAGGCTAAGCCAAAAATCCCAGTTCTACACTCTTCTTTCCCCATGTAAATTCTGGGCTCCTCAGATCCTGCTGTCAGCTATTTGTCAGGCCTCCAAGGTTCTAAAGAATCCATCCACAGGATGGCTGCTTATGAAACAAGTCCCAGCATTATTCCACCCAAGGGCATCTGCCACCACTGAAAAAGTAAGATCTTAGTAATCAAAACAATTAAAATATCATTTTCTACCTGCGAGATTGTCAGATGTCTAGATTAATAATATCCACTGTTGGTGAGAGTAAGAGAAAATGGGCACCCTTGTACATTGTTAGTAGGAGTGTATATTTTTGTGGTAATTTAGCAATATCTATCAAATGTTTAAGTGTCTCTTCTCCAGCCAAGCAATTCCAACTTTAAGGCGTCTATCCTGTAGAAATACTCACATAGGTCAACAAAAACATTTACCCATTAGAGTGAAAACCTAGAAACAATCTAAATATTCACTATAGGGGATTGGTTAGAATATGGAATCCTATAGTGCTTTTTTCACATAATAATATATTGAGGAAATTTTTCTTATATATTAATAACTGCCTTATTTTTTCAATGGGTGCTAGTATTCCATAGTGCGTATGTGCAATAATTGATTGGGTCATTCCCCTACTAATGGGTATCCAAGATGTCTCCTAATGTTCTTTGCTTTACAAGAGTGACCACTCTCTAGGAAAGGGGATGAAAATACATGTGAATTAAATTAAATGTGAATTAAAGTGAACTGAACTGAACTGAACCATGAACTGAACCACTGAGATATGGGCCAGATTGGCAAATTTTAAAATAATTCTAATAATCATATGGAAAGATGCTAGCATCACTAATCATTAGGGAAATGTGAATCATAATCATAATCTGGTACCTCTTCACACCCATTAGGATAACTATTATCAAAAAAAAAAAAAAGAAGAAAATAATTGTTGGGAGGATGTAGAGAGATTAGAATCCTTTTGCACTGCTGCTGGTATTGTAAAATAGTGCTGCCACTATGGGAAATAGTATTGTGTGTCTCAAAAAATAAAAATGGAATTACCATACGATCCAGAAATTCCACTTCTGGATATATACCCAAAGAATTGAAAGCAGGGACTTGAACAGATATCTGTACAGCAATGTTCATAGCAGCATTATTCATAATAACCAAAAGATAGAAGCAACCCAAGTGTCCATCGACAGATGAATGGAAAAGCAAAATGTGATATATCCACGCAGTTAAGTATTCAGCCTTAAGAAAGGAAAGAAATTCTGCCATATGCTATGATATGGATGAATCTTGAAGACATTATGCTAAGTGAAATAAGCCACTCACAAAAAGAATAATACTTTATTATTTCACTTATATGAGGTACTTAGAGGAGTCAAAATCATAGAGGCAGAAAGTAGACTAGTGGTTACAGGAGCTAGGGGCGGGGGTGGTGGGGAGTTACTGTTTAATGGGTATAGAGTTTCGGTTTTACAAGATGAAAAGAGTTCTGGAGATGGACGGTGGTGATGATTGCACAACATTATGAATGTGGTTAATACCACTGAACTTTACACTTAAAAATGGTTACGATTGCAAATTTTAAGTTACGTGCATTTTTCCACAATAAAAGTTTGGGAAAAAAAAACGAAAAGAAAAGAAATGTGGGACTTCCTTGCTGGCTTTGCTCTGGAAAGCTATAAAAAAGAAAAATATTGTATGATTCTACTTATATGAGGTACCAAGAATAGGCGAATTCACAGAGACTGAAAGTGGAATAAAAGATACCAGGGGCTGGGGGGAGGATAAATAGGGAGCTAGTATTAATGTGTACAGAATCTCAGTTTGGGATTACAGAAAAAGTTCTAAAGATGGAAGCAGTTATGGCTGCTCAACAGTGTGAATGTACTTAATGCCACCGAACTTAAAATGGTGAAAATGGCAAATTTTGTGTTACATATACCCTACCAATAGAAAAGAAAAATTCTAGCAAAAAAATAGTAATAAGTAGACATGGTATTCGAAAAGATACTGCTAAGACTGATATCAAAGAGCATACTGCCTGTATTTTCTAGTAGGAGTTTTATGGCTTCAGGTCTTACATTCAAGTCTTTAATCCATTTTGAGTTAATTTTTGTGTATGGTGTAAGATAATAGTCTACATTCATTCTTTTGCACGTGGCTGTCTGGTTTTCCCAACACAATTTATTGAAGAGACTTTCCTTTCTCCATTGTATTTTCTTGGCTCCTTTATTGAAGATTAGCTGCCCAGAGATGTGTGGTTTTATTTCTGGGCTTTCAATTCTGTTCCACTGATCTGTGTGTCTGTTTTCCTGCCAGTACTATGCTGTTTCGATTACTATAGGTTTGCAGTATAATTTAAACTCAGGGATCGTGAGATCTTTATGTTCTTTCTTTTTTCTCAGGACTGCTTTGGCTATCTGGGATCTTTTGTTGCTCCATATAAATTTTAGGATCCGTTGTTCTATTTCCATGAAGAATGTCATTGGGATTCTGACTTACAAAATAAAAAATAAACAATTAGGACTATATCAGACTAAAAAGGCTTTGCAAGGCAAAGGAAACCATCAACAAAATGAAAAGACAACCCACCAACTGGGACAAAATATTTACAAATCAGATATCTGACAAGGAGGTAGTTTCCAAAATATATAAAGAACACATACAACTCAACAACAACAACAAAAGAAAACCCAATCAAAAAATGGGCAGGGGGTGCTGGCCCAGTGGGATAGTGGTTAAGTTCACACACTCTGCTTCTGTGGCCCAGGGTTCACTGGTTCAGATCCCAGGCATGGACCTACACACCACTTATCAAGCCATGCTGTGGCGGGCGTCCCACATATAAAGTAGAGGAAGATGGGCATGGATGTTAGCTCAGGGCCAGTCTTCCTCAGCAAAAAGAGGAGGATTGGCAGCAGATGTTAGCTCAGGTCTAATCTTCCTCAAAAAAAAAAAAAATGGGCAGAGGATATGAACAGATATTTTTCCAAAGAAAATATACAGATGGGCAACAAGTACATGAAAAGATGTTCAACTTCACTAATTATTAGGGAAATGCAAATTAAAACCACAATGAGATATCACCTTACACCCATCAGAATGGCTATAATTAACAAGACAAGAAATACCAAGTGTTGGAGAGGATGTGGAGAAAAGGGAACCCTCATACACTGCTGGTGGGAATGCAAACTGGTGCAGCCACTATGGAAAACAGTATGGAGATTTCTCAAAAAATTAAAAATACAAATACCATATGATCCAGCTATCTCACTGTTGGGTATTTATCCAAAGAACATGGAATCAACAATTCAAAGAGATTTGTGCATCTCTATGTTCATTTCAGCATTATTCACAATAGCCAAGATGTAGAAGCAATCCAAGTGCTCATCAATGGATGAATGGATAGAGAAGATGTGGTATATATGTACAGCGGAATACTGCTCAGCCATAAAAAAAGATGAAATCGCACCATTTGTGACAACATGGATGAACCTTGAGGGTATTATGCTGAGCAAAATAAGTCAGATAGAGAAAGACAAATACTGTATGATTTCATTCATATGTGGAAGGTAAACAAACAAATACACAGATAAGGAGAGCAGATTAGGGGTTGCTAGAGGGGAAGGGGGTGGGGAGAGGATGAGAGGGATAAAGAGGCACATATATATGGTGACGGATTAGAACTAGACTATTGGTGGTGAACACTATGCAGTCTATACAGAAACTGAAATATAATAATGTACACCTGAAATTTACACAATGTTATAAGCCAATATGACCTCAATAATTTTTTTAAAAAAGAACAAAAAGATGATGATAATTCTAAATCCCACTATGGTGAGAATATGGGTAAAGCCACAATTTCACTCTCTACCGAGGGAACTGTCATCTGCAGACAAGCTCAGCAACACATATGAAAGTCTTGAACATATAAAAGTCTTAAAAATAATCAAGGCTTTGGGGCTGGCCCCATGGCCGAGTGGTTAAGTTCGCGCGCTCTGCTGCAGGCGGCCCAGTGTTTCGTTGGTTCGAATCCTGGGCGCGGACATGGCACTGCTCATCAAACCACGCTGAGGCGGCGTCCCACATATCACAACTAGAAGGACCCACAACGAAGAATATATAACTATGTACCGGGGGGGCTTTGGGGAGAGAAAGGAAAAAATAAAAAATCTTTAAAAAAAAAAATAATAATCAAGGCTTTGACTAACAAGTCCTGTCCCTGGAATTTATCCTAAGAAAATAATCAGACAAGTATGAGAGAGACATTGATCTCAGGAATATCTACAATGATAACAACTCTAAATGGCCTAAATATCCAAAAATAGGAGATTCATTAAATAAACAAATATTTCAATATGCTAGAATAATTTGTGGTCATAAAAAGGATGTTGTAGATCTGCAGAATATTGTTTATAGTACAATCCCATTTTGTAAGCATGTGATGCTTATTTATAAATAGATAATATTAATATATTTAATACATAACTGTATTGCATTTAAAACATACTTTAATGTCTAAAGGGATATATACACCAAATGTTAATAGTGGCAATTTATAGAATATGGGCTTAAGAATAAGACATTTGGGGGGGCAGTTAAGTGCAGGCGCTCCACTTGGGCAGCCAGGGGTTCACACGTTTGGATCCTGGGTGCAGACTTAGCGCCACTCATCAAGCCACACTGTGGTGTCATCCCACATAAAATAGAAGAACATTGACACATATGTTAGCTCAGAAACAATCTTCCTCAAGCAAAAAGGAGAAGATTGGCAATAGATGTTAGCTCAGGGCCAATTTTCCTCACCAGAAAAAAAAGAATAAGACATTTTTTTCTTTTGGCCCATTTATATTGCCTTTTTTTCCAAATAAAATAATGTATTGCAGGCATAATTAGAAAAAAACAAATTATTATAGGCAGGACTCACATCTAACGTGTTCTCACATTGCTGGATGTCAAGTGGCTATCTGTGGAACAGGAGGTGACTATGCTGGCAAGTTTTGCTTTGTTTTGTTGCAATCAACAAGTGGGAAGCCTGACGTTTTGGCTCATGAGTCCAAGCTTGCAATTTTTATAAGGCCTTACATAGATAAAGGTGTACATAAGTGGATACCTACAGAAGTACAGGTGTTAGCAGAAGACAATCCCAGCAGGTGATTTTCTATTCTGAATTTAACACAGATTTACTAACATCTTTGAAGAGCCAAGAAAGGCTTTAGAGAGAAGGCAACATAATAATACCTATTGAAAAGTCAGAGGGAGAAAGACAAATACCAAAAGATCTCACTTATATGTGGGATCTAAAAAAATAAAAACAAAAAAAAACGAACTCATAGATACAGAGAACACATTGGTGGTTGCCAGAGGCAGGGGATGGGGAGTAGGTGAAACGGATGAAGGGGGTCAAAAGGTACCAAATTCCAGTTATAAAATAAATAAGTCCTGGGAATGTAATGTACAGCTTGGTGACAATAGTTAATAATACTGTACTGTATATTTGAAAGTTGCTATGAGAGTAGATCTTATAAATTCTCATCACAAGAAAAAAACTTTGTAACTTTGTATGGTGACGGATGTCAACTAGACTTGTGGTGATCATTTTGCAACATATACAAATGTCAAATCATTATGTTGTATACCTGAAACTAATATAATGTTATATGTCAATTATACCTCAATTAAAAAAAAAAAGAAAGAAAGAAACCTACTAGGTATTCCTGTGGGGAAAAAAATACCTATTTAATGTATAAAGCTTTTCCAGCATGACAGGTAGAGGAATCACATGGGCAAAGGCCAGGAACATGAATAGTTCAGTTTGGATGCATATTTACTGTATCTGTTCTTATAATTCAATAAATAGTTACTGAACACTTTCTACGTGCCACATACACTGCTCTAGGCATTAGAGGTACTAAGTTGAAGAAGATAGTCCTTATTCTCATTCTAGTTGTGGAAGATAAATTTTGAAGAAACAAGCAAATAGTGTATATAATATATCAGGCTATGATAAACTAGAATGGAAAATAAAGCAGAATAAGAAGATAAAGAGGGCCGGGAAGGGACAGGGTGATCAAAGAGTCCCTCTCCTGAATGGTGTAGGAGGAAAGAGGGACTGAGCCACGTGGATGTCTGGGGCAAGGGCCTCTCAGGTAGAGAGAACAGCCAGTGCAAAGGCCCTGAGGGGCAAGCGTGAAGAGAACGGAATGCAGGTTAGAGTGACAGCCTCAGGATTATGTTATCAAAGGCCTTGGCTGCTGTTTAATCCAGCAGCAGGCGTTCTTCCAGGAATTTAACATAAAGGCAAGAACACTGGACTAGGAATCAAGATTTCTGTATTCAAATCCTGAGTCTGCTACTAACTTGCTTTTTGACCTTGGGCTAGTCACCTCAGCTCTCTGGGACTCAGTCTCCCCATGCATCAAATGCAAGCAATAATGTTTAGCTCTCCATCTTCAGGTGAGGCTCAAAGGAAGGGGGAAGGTGTGGAAGTGTTTAGAACAGGTACAGTTCTCTTCCAAGAGGGGAGAGGTGTGACTGTTACACCCGTAGAAGGGCTGAGAGAACAAGGGGCCCTCACCATTTGGAAGGAAGCTCTCTAAAAGGCAGGTATTCAACAAGGAAGTCGGTTGTCCTAAAAGTTGGAGAGAAGAAGTAGTATGAGTTATCCCAAAAATCACTTTGGAGCACGCCCCCTCTAAGCCAGGGTGCAGGAACCAGGGAGTATGAGGGTGACTGTCTTTGTAAACCACCTGCAAAAAATGCCTACATGACCTAGAGGCAGCCTAAAGCCCTGTGGATTTCTGACACTATGTGTGCATGCATCAGGGGATGGTCACAGCCAAGACAAGTCCTAAGCTGTAGAAGGGAGAGAAGGTAAACAGAACAGGGGAACACGGCTAGAGAAGAAGGTGAAGTTCAAGGCCTTGCACCAAACCCTCACTCCCCTAGACCCAGGCAATGGTTCTCTGGGAGACCATTGTCAGAATGAGAACAAAAGAGCTATCATTAGGGGGCTGGCCCAGTGGCATAGTGGTTAAGTTTCCATGCTCCACTTTGGCGGCCCACAGCCATGTTGTGGCAGCATCCCATATACAAAATAGAGGAAGATTGGCATGGGTGTTAACTCAGGGACAATCTTCCTCACCAAAAAATAAAAATCAATTAATTAATTAAAATGAAAACTAAAGAGCTATCATTGTGATGGCTTGCTATCATTTACTGACCACCCTAGTAAGTGCTTTACAAACGTTATTTACTTTAATCCTCACATCATCCCTATGGGATAGGCACTCTTATCCTCAATTTGTAAATAAGGAAACTGAGACTTAGAAAAATTAAGTAACTCATGAAGGACAGAACTAGAATTTTAACCCATTGCTCTTAACCACACATTAAAAATGTGTCCCAAAAGAATACACATATCAAATCATCTGATTGTACACTTTAAATATATGCAATTTTATTTGTCAATTATACCTAAATAAATTGGGGTAAAAATGGGCCCAGAGAGGGTGTCCTGGGAAGAAAAAAAAAACCCTGAGAAGGAACTTAAAATGCTGACCTCCAGTCCCTGCTCCCCCTCCCCCCGACTCATCATGTCAGCCTGACAAATCCCTTCCTCTCTCTGACCCGCTGCTCCTCTGTGAAACCACGAGATCCTCAGGAACCCACCTCCACCAGCGCCCCCTCATACCTCGGCCCACTGGCCTCCTGCATCCTTTAGGGGACCCCAGGGGACCCCAGCATCATGCACTGACCCCTCTTCCCATATTTCCAGCTGTGCCAGACTCAGGTTCTAACTGGGACCCAAAGCCTTGATGGCCTGCGTGTGGAGGGACGGAGAGGAGATTCCAGGGAGCTCCACCGGCTCGAGACCCTTGCCTGTTTCTCTGTGACCTTCAGCAAGGCCCATAATTTGAGTCTTATCGCATAATGAGTCTGGTACTTTCAGAGGCCAATAAATCAAACACTTCCCTCTCAGAAGAGACACAATTTAGGCGATAACCTAAGTCATGCCAACATACCCCCACTGCAAAAATGTTTGAGGGAGCAGAGTATCTGATACTGTTATCGCAGCTCCCTGATTACACATGTGTAACAAAGCCGTCACCACTCCTCAGCTACCGCACCAGGGAGCCCAGAGCTGAAGTCTTGCCAAAGTCAGTTCACTACCCACAGGAAGCCAACTTGTCTGCCTTTCCAAATCTGCTCACCTCGCTTGCAACTTGTTCAGCTTCTTTCAAAGACCTGGAAATTATATAGCTTGAATGTGAGCCCTGGAAAGTCCACCAGAGATGGTATAACTTATCCTCCACTATTTGAAAATGGGATGCTGAGGCCCAGTGAGGCTGCATGGCTCAACTGGATCCAGAACTCAGGCCTTCTGCCCCCACGTTGCTTCCGTGATGCTTGCCCCAGTTTCATCCTTCAGCCAGTACTGGACCCCATGGAGCCTTCCTTTGAAATGCCTCTCCTAGTGTTTTTTCACCCTTCTCCCTGGCAGCCTCCCAGACGGGCCACATCATGTCTGCCTGGATTGTTGCAACAGACTCCTGTGGTCTCCCTCCTCCAGGTCTCCCCCTCCTGCAGTCCTTCCTGGGCAAAGTACCGTGTCATTTTTTGACCCAAACATTGTCGGGGCTCCCCACAACTGCCAAAGAAAACCCAAAAGCCTTGACCTGGTGTTCACGGTCCTCCACCATCTGGTGCCAGCTTGCTAACAGCTTCCCACCTCCTCTACCTCCCCTCCCCACAGACCTCAAGTATAGCCCAACTCAACTGGTGGCTGTTCCCAGGACCTCCCTTTTGCTTCTGCATTTGATCAGTGCTGTTTCCTCTGCCCGAGTGTGCAGGACCACCCTGCCAACCACCCCATCTATCCAAAATCTACTGTCCAACAAGGCTCAGTTCAAATGCCCTCTCACCCCGTGAAGCTTTTCCATACTCCACTCCCAAGAGAAGTAAGTGCTCCCTCCTCTGGTGGATCTACTCGTAGATCTTAGGTATTTATATTCCTCTTTTCTCTCCTAAGGGATACAAACCTCCTCAAAAGCAGAATACATATCAACTTGTCTGTACGTTTCCCATAGGCCCAGCATGGTGCCTTTTATTCATTGATTAATTCTTTCTTTCATTAATAATTTATCGAACAGTTTTGGAGTCCAACAGACCTTAGTATGAGTCCAAGCTCTATCACTTGCTAGTACCGTGATCTTCAGCCAAGTACTTAACCATTCTGAGCCCCAGTTTTCTCCTCTGCAAAATGGGGATGATAATACCTAGTTCACAAAGTTATTGTAATGATTAATGAGATAACACACAATCCCTGGCACATAATAAGTGTTCAATTAATAAGGCGATATTACCAAAAATAAAAATAAACATGGCTCCTGCTATGCACCTGGAATTGTCAAGAATACTGAGGATACCGAGATAAATAAAACTAGGCCCCTAGCTTTGAAGACTCAGAGACTAGTGGGGAGACAAATGTCAAGGAAAGAACTGACCTCCATGTCATACAGGGTGATAAGTGCTATGACAAAGACACCCCCATGGTGGTCTAGGACTTCCAGAAAGGGCACCAAATGGGGCTGTGTCCTGGGAGGCAGGGGCTCAGGGAAAGCTCCCCAAAAGAGTGATGTGAGTGGTCCCTGAAAAGACCAGTGATAATGATCCAGGAGAAAAGGGGCAAGTGGACAGAAGGCACAGCACAAGGCAAGGTGCACAGAGGCAAGTCAGAGCGCCACCGCACCCTGCACAGAGCCGGTGCTTGATAAGTACCTGCCAAATGAGAGGCAGCCTAGGGTGGACAGAGTCCTGGGATTCTCTGCCACAGTCATGGCGTGCGACCTTGGGTAAGTCTCACTCCTGCGCTGAGCTCAGTGTCTTCAGATGATCCATGAGGTCAGCCCCAATTCCATGATGTCAAGATTTGAGAAGGAACGCTGGGCCCTCGCATGGTACTCCTTCATTCCTCCAGCTGAGTCAGGCAGGGGCATGTTTTCACCTGCTCACTTCAGGTGGAGGAGGTGTTTGGCCTAAGAGGCTGGTGCCAGCTCTTCAGGTTACACCTGCCTCTGAAGCAAGAAACACTAATCACCTTACGAGCATTGTCACACCCTCCTCTTGGGAAACCTTCCTTTTCACAGCTGGGGTGGGGAGCCCAGAGACTCCAGGGAGCTACCTGGCTTCAGATTCTTTCTACAGATCCCTGGGGTGGAACAGGGACAATCACTAAATTCAGGGCAAAAATAAGCAACTTCAGTGAGTGTAAATTTGGTTAATTTGCTGAGAGACAAATACATTGCCTTTTAAAACAATCATTTTGAAGGGAAAAATACTGAATTATATAAAACTAGTCAACTTTGTCAATTCAGTATTTTTTTCCAGTTTTACTGATAATTGACATCTAACATTTTGTAAGTTTAAGGTGAACGTTTGATTTGATACACATATATATTGCAAAATGATTACCACAACAAAGTTAAACACCTCCATCACATAATTAACATTTTTGGGGGTGAGAACATTTAAGATCTACTCTCTTAGCAACTTGCAAGTATATCATACAGTATTGTTAACTATAGTTCAATTCAACATTAAATTAGCTGCTTAGTAAAAAAAAGTCATAATTGATGAAAAATCCATCTGAATTATTTACATCATGTAACCCAAAAGATTTGGTTTATTCTTTCCATTTTTTAATTGTTTCAGTATTGTGTATAGTCCTACAGAGAGGGTTATAAACCAGGTCTCAACCACAGCCCACGTTATGATTGACAAATGCAAGAGCAGCATCTTGAACATCCAGATGCTCCGAGAAGAGGGTGGGGTGAAGAGGGGAGGAGAACAGGTGTGTTAGTTTCCTATAGCTGCTCTAACAAATTATCACAAACTTGGTGGCTTAAAACAACACACAGGGGCCGGCCCCGTGGCCTAGTGGTTAAGTTCTCGCACTCCGCTGAAGCGGCCCAGGGTTTCTCCGGTTCGGATCCTGGGCGCAGACATGGCACCACTTGTCAGGCCACGTTGAGGCAGCATCCCACATGCCACAACTAGAAGGACCTGCAATTAAGATATACAACTATGTACCGGGGGGATTTGGGGAGATAAAGCAGAGAAAAAAAAAAAAAGATTGGTAACAGTTGTTAGCCCAGGTGCCAATCTTAAATAAATAAATAAATAAATAGATAAATACACAAATTTGATTCAAGTGATAGAAACCCAGTTTAAACCTACACGAGGCAAAACAAGCAAAACACAAAATGTGAGTAATGTATTTCTATATTTGGTGAAATTGTGGGAAGGGCAATGGGGAGCTGGATTTATACGTTTCTGGATCCAGAAGCCCAAATAATGTCAACTCTCTTGTTCTAACTTTGTATCTCATCTCTACTTCTATGTTGTCTGTCAAACTGTACCTGAGTGTTCCCATATGCTGTGGAACATGATTACTATTAAAAAGTATTTTAAGACCTCCAGCATCCAGAGATAACCACCACTAACAGTTTTCCTTCTAAGTTTTATGTATGTGATTGTATGCACATACAACAGCCCCTAATTCATGTGCTCGCGCACACACACGCACGCACACATAAGCATACATAATTATTTGTGGAGCAAATTATGTATGTATAGTTTTATAGCCTGCTTTTGTTACTTAGCACTTTTTTAATGAAGATTATCTTGTTATTGATTTTGTTTGAAAATGAAAAACACACACATCTATTCTCTTACAGTTCTGACTCCAAGGTCAGAAGTGTGAAATCAGTTTCACTGGGCCAAAATCAAAGTGTCAGCAAGGCCACGCTCCCTGCAAAGGCTCTAGGAGAGAATCCCTTTGCTTGCCTTTTCCAGCTTCTAGAACTGCATTTCTTGTAGCTCATGGCCCCTTTTTCCATCTTCAAAGACAACAGCTTTGAGCATCTTTCTTCAGTGGTCACATTGCCTCCTTCTGTGTCAAATCTCCTTCTATTTCTCTCTTATAAGAACACCTGTGATGACACTGGGCCCACTCAGATAATCAAGGATAATCTCCTCATCTCAAGATGCTTAATGTAATCACATCTGCAAAGTCCCACGAAAGGTAATATTCACAGGTTCCTGGGATTTGCATGTAAGTGTCTTTGGGGACCATTATTCAGCCTCTCACGGCAGGGAAGCCACCAGCAGGTGACAGGAGATGTGTCTCATACCCAGGCCCCGCAAGGAGGCAGCCAAGCCAGGTGCTGGACCAGTCACATCCCACAGGCTTGTGGAAAGTCGTGAGCTGAAAAGGAAACTCTTGGCCACCACCTAATCTTGTGGATTCGTAATTTAAATAAACTCCCTCATGGATCCCCAGTATATACTTAAAGCAGAAACAAGTGGAAGGGAGTCCCAGAGTCTGATACACTTTGCTGACCCTCACTCCTGCAAAGGGCCCCAGGCTCCTCCTGGGGGCCTCACAACACCAGCTGAAAACCATCCATGAAGCCCATTCCCCCTTGATTTTAGACACTACTCATCTGGTAGAGTGTTCTTCCCCTGCCCAGCCCTTAGCTGACTCTAACCAGCCTGGCCTGAACAACACTCCTCACATAGCTGAGCACCCAAGTATGAGTCAGATACGGTCCTCGAACTCATCAGAGAGATGTCACTTACATAATTCACTGTTCCTTTCTCAACAGTTTTACGTTACTTCTGCCCAGAATGCCCTGCCCTTTAATAATAATATGAATGACAATACTAACACTGCTATACTAATATTATGGCAGCTACTCACTATGTGCTAGGCCCTGAGCTAGGCATTTTTCAATATATTGGTTAGTTTAATTTTCACAAGAATCTTATATAAGGTGAGATTTATTACTAGGTTTTACAGGTAAAGAAACGGGGACTCATAGAAGTGAGGTAAATGGTCCAAAAACCACAGGTAGTGAGAGGCAAAGCTGGCATCTGAATTATATCTGAGTCCATGCCTTTGGCCTAACCAACCACCATTCAAGGCCCAGCCGAAGTCCCCCCTTCCCTGATTAGCCCCACCCAGCAGGGATTCTACCCTATTCTGAAGTCCCAGAACCAGGAGTTTCTCAAGCCTGGCTGTCCATTAGAACCAACTGGAGAGTTCTTGTTATAATTACTGTAGTTTTTAAAATATCAATGTGCAAGCCTCACCTTTAACCAGTTAAACAGAAAAGCATGGAGTGAGGCCCCAGAGGTAGTTTTTAAAACTCTCCCAGGTCAAAACAATTGGCCTGTACTTTCCAAAAATACCAATGTCATGCAATACTAAGAAAGATTGAAGAAATGCTTGAAATGAAAAGAAACTAAAGAGACATGAGAATTGAATGTAACACATGATCTGGGGTTTTCTTTTCATTGGGATGCTTGAAAAAATCTGAATAAAATCTGTAGATTAGATAATAGTATTATATCAATATTAACTCCCTGAGTTGTAGTTTTGTATGATGTCGTCCTCGTTTCTAGAAAATCACACTGAAGTATTTAGGGGTAAAGAGGTGTCATGTTTACGACTGATTCTCAAATAGTTCAGAAAAGTAATATTATATTATGTGTGTGTGCGTGTGTATATGGAGAGAGAGGAAAGAAAGAGCTAGAGATAGTTAAAAGCTAATATGATAAAATGTTACATTTGGGAAACCTGGGTGAGGGTTATAAGGAAATTCTTTGTATTATTCTTGCAACTTTTCTATAAGTTTAAAATTATGTAAAAATTAGAAATTCAAAGAAAATGAACCTTGAAAACATTATGCTAAGTGAAATAAGCCAGACACACAAAGATAAACATCATTTGATTCCACTTATATGAGGTACCTGGAATAGGCAAATTCAGAGACAGAAAGTAAAACAGAGGTTCCCAGGGGTTGGGAATAGAGCAGAATTGGGAGTGATTGTTTAATGGGTACAGAGTTTCTGTTTGGGATGATGAAAAAGTTCCTGAAATGGATAGTGGGGAGGGTGGCACAACACTGTAAATGTGCTTAATGCCGCTGAATTGTACATTAAAAATGATTTAAATGGAAAATTTTGTCTTATGTATATGTTACCAATAAAAAAAGTTTTTAAAAAATTGTCCAACAATGGGTTTTAGTGGGCATCTGACCCCATTTGTTGAAAATATAAGAATACAAAGTTTGTGAGAACAACTGACTAATGTTATTAAAAAACAGAATGCAACTGAGTAAATCTGAAGATCTAACTGGCTTTATTAAACAATTCATGAATCAGGCAGCATCTCATCTGGGAAGCAGAGAGATACTCCAAGGGGTTACACAACATGGAAGCCTTAAATAGTAAGGGGGATGGGACAAAGAAAGGAAGTCATCAGCAAGGAAAAAAGGAAAGTTCATTGGAGGAAAATAAAAGTTCAGGTGACAATGTCTTCTCATTGGCTGAGTGGCAGTGTTTTCCATTGGCTGGACTTGTTGCTGGGCAAGAGGAAAGTCTTCCTTCCTCCTGCTGGAATAGTAAAGCAGTTGCACTTCCTGTTTGGGAATGTAAGATATGTCTCTTCCCACTGTGGTCAGTAACTGATGCTTCTTGCTGGGGTCTGTAATTGATGTCTTCTTGTTTGGGGTAATTGACTGTGAGTGGGAGGGCATGAGAGCTCCCTCTACATGCTTTCTGGACTCCAATTTTAATTGAGTTTCCTTTGTTAATTTTAACAATGTCAAGTGCACATAAGGCAGAACAAAGCAACGGACTGACTGCTTCGATCAGTAAAGACACAGTGAGCCACTCTTAGATTCAGACAATTTATTGCTTACACAAATAGGAAAAGGAAGACTCAGCAAAGGTGCCAGTTCACCCACAGTTCTTGTCCTACACACCAAAAGATGACAGTGAAATAAAAGGGGCTGGATGACTGCAATGTGAGTTGTGGGATATCCCATTGCTGAGGAGCCAATTCTAGACCGCAGCTATGTAGTTTTATATTCTGCAGCTCTATTCTGAGGGTGGTAGGGCAGAAAGTCCCATATCTTATTAGAATCTGGGAGGCAGTGAGAAACTGTTTCATGACAGCTTCCCAGGGGAGATAAGAAGATGAGTTGGAGATGGTCTCATAGCAGCATCTTACATCCTCTAGTGTCCCAGGAGTATCACTAGGTGTTCTGTAGAGATTCAAATAAGCTGTGTTTCAAGTCATTCCTGTATCTATTAATATTTTTAAAGTTCAAAGAAAAATTCTCAAATCTTCTGGGTTTTGTTGGTTTTTTTTTTTTTTAAGGAAGATCAGCCCTGAGCTAATATCTGCTGCCAATCCTCCTCTTTTTGCTGAGGAAGACTGGCCCTGAGCTAACATCCGTGCCCATCTTCCTCTACTTTATATGTGGGACGCCTACCACAGCATGGCTTTGGAAAAGCTTCTTGACATTGGTCTCAGCAATGATTTCTTGGAGATGACACTAAAGGCACAGGCAACAAAAGTAAAAGTAGATAAATGGGACTACATCAAACTAAAAAGCTTTTGCACAGCAAAAGAAACAATCAACAGAGCGAAAAGGCAACCTATGGAATGGGAGAAAATATTTATAAATAAAACATCTGATAAGGGGCTTATTTCCAACACATATAAGGAACTCCTACAACTCAATAGCAAAAAGCAAAACAAAACCAATTTTTAAAATGGGCAAAGGACCTGAATAGATATTTTTCTGAAGAATCTGTATAAATCACCAACAGCTATATGAAATGATGCTCAATATCACTTATCACCAGGGAAATGCAAATCAAAACCATAATGAGGCATCACCTCACACCTATTAGGGTGGCTATTATCACAAAAAAAAGATAAGTGTTGGGAGGTTGTGGAGAAATCGAAACCCTTGGACACTGGTGATGGAAATGTACATTGGTGCAGCCACTATGAAAAACAGTATGGAGGTTCTTCAAAACATTTTTAAAAGAACTACCATATGATCCAACAATTCCGCTTCTGGGTATATATCCAAAAGAAATCAGGGTCTCAAAGAGATATCTTCATTTGCATGTTGATTGTAGCATTATTCACAATAGCCAACAATCCAAATGTCCATTGACAGATGAATAAAGAAAATGTGATATATATATATATATATGTATAATATATTTGTAATACACACATACATATACACACACAAAATGGAATATTATTCTACCTTTAAAAGGAAGGAAAATCCTGCCATTTGGGGTAACATGAATGAACCTGGAGGACATTATACTAAGTGAAATAAAGTCAGTCGCAGAAGGACAAATACTGCATGATTCCTCTTATATGAGGCATCTAAAATAGTCAAAGATACAGCAGTAGATAATGGAATGGTAGTTACCAGGAGAGGGAAGGCGGGTATGGGGAATTGTTCAACGAATATAGAGTTACAGTCATACAAGATGAGTAATTTCCATGCTGTACAATATCATGCCTATAGTTTAAAAAGTATTGTGTAGTTAAAATTTTGTTAAGAGAGTAGATCTCATGTTAAGTATTTTCTTACCACAAAAAAAGGGAAGGACACAAGGAAACTTTTGGGGGTGATGGATATGTTTATCACCTGGATTGTGGTGATGGTAACATGAGTGTATATGTCCAAACTCACCAAATTGTTTACATTAATTATGTGCAGTTTTTTGTATACCAATTATACCTCAACAAATTGAGTGTGGGGGTGGAGGGAGAAGCAACCACCTGAGGACTATAAAAAGCAAAGCAAGCAGATTGTGGAAGGAAGTCAAAATCTGAAGAATGACTGATATGGTAGCAGTGAATTTCCTTGGATTTTTCTCTTTCCTTATCTTCTGGCTTCAACACAGGGCAAGTGAAACTGGGACACTGCACAGTGGGCACAAAGAGAAAAAAGTTCAAGAAAAAAATCATCTTTCTGATCAGAGGACTGGAAAAAAAGGGACTTTGTAAGTTGGAGAATATGGGAAGAATCCTTGTTATTTGTGGTTTTCCTTTATTCTCTTCTGGCTCTGCCTCAAGCATAGCCCTAGTTGGTAGCTGCACTCTGCTTCAGTATCAACCTGGGAACTTTAGAAGGGAAAACCTGTCCCTCTGGGTAGATGAACCAGAGAAAGTGCCCCTGTTGTATGGAAGAGTGTATAGGAAAGCCCTGTTATTTTATCTCTCACTTTTCCTGCCACTTTGCCCTGAGGGTGGGCCTCAGTGCACAGAATTGCATGGTACAAGTCCGAGAGAAATACCTATATTTTTGGCCAAATGACTGAGAAGAGAGCCTCCTGGGATCTGGGCAGTGTGGGGGAAAATCAACAGAAGAGAGAACAGGAAAAGGGGATCCCCTAGTTCCATGTATAAGACAAAAACAAGTCTGTGGCTCACCCTCAAGCTGCGCATGAACAAACAAAGAAGGATTTGAGAACTGAACTACCATATAAATGACCACTCAAGTCCCAAACCACTCCTGCATGGAGCATGCAAGGAGCAGATCAAAACAACCAGAATAGACTTCAAAAACTGAACTGACATTGGAATCACCACCCATAGAAAGTGAAATAGAACTTGTGTTCTGAACCTAACTAGGGTTAATTGCCAGCTAAAATAAACAAAATTAATATTCTCCAGAATATTTTAAGAAGACCCAGAGTCTCACAACATAATATAGAAAAAAACTAGGCTACAACCCAAATATACTTGACATATTAAGAACCAAGAAAATCTGACCAATTTCTAAAGGAAAAGACAATCAACAGATCCAACCCTGAGATGAACTAAACATTAAAATTGTAAGACAAAGATTTTAAAACAACTATTATAACCATCATCTATGAGGTAAAGATGAACACTCTTTTTTTTCAAGTAATTTTATTGGGATTATAATGGTTTATAATGCTGTATAATTTGGAGTGTACATTATTTTTTATCAGTTTCTGAATACACTTCATCATACTCAACCCCAGTAGTCTAATTTTTATCCATCACCGTACATATGTGCCCCTTTATCCCTTTTAACGACCCCCCAACCTCCTTCCAATCTGGTAACCACTAATCTTGAACAGTCTTGAAATAAATGTAAAGACAGAAATTCTCAGTAGAGAATTAGAGAAATAGAAATTCTCAGTAAAGAAATAGAAATTATTATAATAGAACAAGCCAAATGGAAATTTTAGAACTGAGAAATACAATATCTGTAATTCTAAAAAAAATATTGGATGGCCTCAATAACAGATTGGAGATGTAGAGAAAATAGTCAGCAAATTTGAAGACTGATCAATAAAAATTATCCTACCTGAAAAACAAAGAGAAAAAAGATTGAAAAATATTAAAGGGGATTTGTGAGGTGATATCATAATGTCTGGCATTCAAGTTGTTGGAGCCAGTGAAGGAAAGGAAAAAAAGGTTGATTCAGGAAAAAAAATACTTGGAGAAAGAATGGCTGAAACTTCCCCCAAATGGGGGGAAAAACATAAATTTGCAGCTCCAAGAACATCAGTAACTTCCAAACAGGATAAACTCCAAGAAAACCAAGTCCAAATACATAATGACAAACTGAAAACCAAGAATAAAGAAAAGATCTTGAAAGCAGCCAGAGTAAAACACATTGCATATGGGGGAAACACAGTTTGAGTGACAACAGGTTTCTCATCAGAAATTGCAGAGGCCAGAAGACAGTGGAACAACATTTTAAATTGTTGAAAGAAGAGAACCATCAACCTAGAATTCTATATCCAGTGAAAATATCCTTTAGGAAGAAGATAAAATAAGACATTCTCAGATTAAGGACAACTAAAAGAAATTTGACAGCAGACACACCTGCTCTAAAAGAAATGCTAAGGGAAATTCTTCAAGCTGAAGAGAAGTAATCCCAGAGGGAAACTTGAAAACTTCAAGAATAAAGAAAAAGCAACAGAAATGGCAAACATTTTGGTAAATGTAATAGAACATTGTTCCTCTCTTAAGTTCTTTAAAATATCTATGACTTTTGAAAGCAAAAATTATCACATTGTCTGAGGGACTTTCAATGTATATATATTTAATATATATTACATCTATAATATAAAGGAGAGAGAGTAAAAGAATCTATACGATGACAAGTTTCTATCTTTTACTAAAATAAAACAGACTGTGAAGAGTTTTGTATGTATATTACAAGCTCTAGAACAACCCATAAAAAATACAAGGAGATAAAGCCAAAGAGCCAATAGATAAATTAAAATCTGTGTTCAGAAACTGGAAGACTCAACAGTAATAGTTGAATAGACGTCAATAGTAAACACGTCAGTTCTCCCAAAATTTAACCATAGGTTTAATGTACTTCCTACCAAAATCCCTGCAAGGTTTTTCGTAGACATAAACAAGTTTATTCTAAAATTCATATGGAAGGGCATAGATCCTGGAATAGCTAATACAATCTGGAAAGAAAAGAATAAAAAGTGGGAGCCATCACTCTACCTGATATGAAGAATTACTGTATAGCTATAGTAATCAGGAGAGTGTGGTACTGGCAGAGGGATAGTACATGGGTCAATGGAATAAGATAGAGAACCCAGAAATAGACCCACACGAGTATACCCAACTGATTTTTTACAAAGGTGCAAAAGGAGGAAAGATAGCCTTTTGCACCTTTTCAACAAATGATGCTGGAGGAAATAATAAGTGATTACAGCAAGGTTGCGGGATACAAGGTTAATATACAAAAGTCAATGGATTTCCTATATACCAACAATAGACAAGTGGAATTTGAAATTAAAAACACAACACCATTTACATTCACACCCCAAAAAATGAAATACTTAGGTATAAATCTAACAAAATATATGCAAGATCTATATGAGGAAAACTACAAAACCGTGATGAAAGAAATGAAAGAAGAACTAAATAAATGGAAAAATATTCCATGTTCATGGATAGAAAGATACAATATTGTCCAGTTGTCCATCCTTTCCAGCTTTATCTATAGATTCAATTCAATCTTGATCAAAATCCCAGTAAATTATTTTGTGAATATTGACTAACTGAGTCTAAAGTTGATATGGAGACAAAGACCCAGAATAGCCAACACAACATCGAAGATGAAGAACAAAGTTGGAGGACTGACACTACCTGACTGCAGGACTTACTATAAAGCTACAATAATCAAGACAGTGTGATATTGGCAAAAGAATAGACAAATAGATCAATGAAACAGACTAGAGAACCCAGAAATAGACTCACATAAACATAATCAACAGATCTTTGACAAAGGAGCAAAGGCAATACTATAGAGAAAAATGGTCTTTTCAACAAATGGTGCTGGAACAACTGGATGTCCACATGCAAAAAAACAAATCTAGGCACAAAGCTTACAACCTTCACAAAAATTAACTCTAAATGGATCATAGACCTCTATATAAATTGCAAAACTGTAAAACTCCTGGAAAACATAGGAAAAAAATCTAAGTGTCTTGGGTGTGGTGATGACTTTTTAGATACAACACTAAAGGCACAATCCATGAAAGAAATAGTTGATTTATTATTGGCTGGACTTCATTAAAATTTAAAACTTCTGCTTTGCAAAATACAGTGTCAAGAGAATGAGAAGACAAGCCACAGACTAGGAGAAAATATTTGCAAAAGATACATCTGATAAAAGACTGTTATCCAAAATACACAAAGAGGAGTGGGCGGAGCAAAATGGCGGGGTGAGCAAAATACACAAAGAATTCTTAAAACTCAACAATAAGAGGGGCCAGCCCAGTGGCATAGTGGTTAAGTTTGCACTCCACTTCAGCAGCCGAGGGTTTGCACGTTCAGATCTGGGGCACAGACCTATGCACTGCTCCTCAAGCCATGCAGTGGTGGTGTCCCTCATACAAAACAGAGGAAGATGGGCACAGCTGTTAGCTCAGGGCTAATCTTCCTCGGCAAAAAAAAAAAAAAAAAAAAAAAAAACCTCAACAATAAGAAAATAACAACTCAATTCAAAAATGATCCAAAGATATGAACAGATACCTCACCAAAGAAGATGTACAGGTGGAAAATAGCATACAACAAGATGCTCAACATCATATACCATTAGGGAATCGCAAATTAAAACAAATAGTACTTGGAGAAAAAAAAGGAAGGCAGGGTCTCAGTCCCACCCCAGACCTGCTGGATCAGAAACTTCTTTAATAGATCCCCAGGTGACACGTGCTCATGAATGTCTGGAAAGCATTGAGTTAGAGGAGGACACAAGTGGGACACTGGCACTGCTCCCTACTCATGAGATTAATAAAAGTTACTTCTACTTAACTAAAAAGATTTAATTAAATTTAAAAATAATAAAACAAATGGTGCTGGAGAAATTAAACATTCATATGCAAAAAAAAATCAACTTCAAACTAAACCTCACACCTCGTATAAAAACTCAAACAGATTGTAGATGTAAATGTAAAATAAACTTTAAAACATAGGAGAAACTTTTCAGGATCTGGAGCTAGGCAAGGAGTTCTTATACTTGACACCAAAAGCACGATTTCATAAAAAGAAAAATTGATAAATTGGACCTCATTAAAATTTAAAACTTGGCTCTAAAAGACATCTGTTAAAAGATGAAAGATAAGCGACTGGGAGAAAATTTTTACAAACCACATATCTGACAAAAGACCAGTATCTAGAATATATAAACTCTCAAAACTCAACAATAAAATAAAGTCAGTTAGAAAAATGGGCAAAATACAGGAAGAGACATTTTATCAGGATGTAGCTTGCAAATAAGCACATAAAAAGATGTTCAACTGCATTAGCCATTAAGGAAGTGCAATTTGAAACCACAATGATATATCACTACATACTATCAGAATGGCTAAAATTAAAAATAGTGACAACATTGAACAATGGCAAGAATGCAGAGAAACTGGATCAACATACATTGCTGTTGGTAACGTAAAATGGTGCAGTCAGCCCTCCATAGCTGCAAGTTCCACATCTGTGGATAGCGAGGACCAGGTAAGGGAATTGAGCATCCCTGGATTTTGGTGTCTGCAGGGGTCCTGGAACCAACCCCCCACAGAAACTGCGGGATGACTGCACGTACATTCTAGAAAACAGTTTATTTTCTTTTTAAGAAAAATACTAAAATAAATATTCAACTACCATACTACCCAGCAATTCACTCTCAGGATTTATCCCAAAGAAATGGAAACATGTTCACAGAAAACCCTATACATGAATGTTCACAGCAACTTTATTCATAATAGCCAAAAAGGGTAAACAACCCAAATGTCCTTTAATGGCTGAATGGTTAAACAAATGTGGTATATCCATACTATGGAATACTATTCAGCAATAAAAAGGAACAAATTATTGATATACACAACTTGGGTGAATATCAAGAGAATTATGCTACATGAAAAAAGCCAATCCCAAAGATTAAATACTGTATGATTTCATTTATATAATATTCTTGAAAAGACAAAATTATAGAAATGGAGAATAGATTAGTAATTGCCAGTAGTTAGGGCCAGGGATGGGGAGGAGGGAGATGTGCCTATAAAAAGGCAACATAAGGTATCCTTGTGGTGATGAAACTGTTCTGTAGCTTGACTGTGTCAATGTCAATATCCTGATTTTGTGATATTGTACTATAGTTTTGCAAGATGACACCATTGGGAGAAACTGAGTAAAGGGCATATGGGATCTCTGCATTGTTTCTTACAACTACATGTGAATCTACAATTATATAAAAATTAAAGTTTAATTTAAAAATTTGTGAGATGCAGGTAAATTTCTAGACTAAGTCTTTGTATTAGAAAAGAAGAAAGGTCTAAAATCAATAATCAAAGTTTCCACCTTAAGAAACTAGAAAAAGAAGAGAAAATTAAACCCCCACAAAAAAGTAAAAGAAAGGAAATAACAAAGATAGGAGCAAAAAAATGAAATTGAATACAGAAAAATAGAGAAAAACAATGAAAACAAAAGCTGGGGGTTTTTTTAAGATAAACGAAATTAAACATCTAGCTACACTGACCAAGAAAAAGAGAGAAGACACAAATTACCAATTCCGGGAATAAAAGAGGAGCTATCACTACAGACCCTTCAGACATTAAAGGAGTAATAACAGACTACTATTAACAATTCTACATACACACATTTGACAATTGTGATGAAATAGAACATTTCTTTGAAAAACAAAAACTCACACAAGAAGAAATCAATAACCTGAATAGTCCTTTATTTATTGAAGAAATTGAATTCATAGTTTTAAAACCTTCCAACAAAAAAAAACCCTGCAGGTCCAGATGGTTTCACTGGTGAATTCCACCCAACTAATTTAAGGAAGAAATAGTACCAATTCTACAAATCTTTTCCAGAAAACTGAAGAGACAGGAACACTTTCTATTTCATTTTATGAAGCCAGCAGTATCTTAACTCCAAAACCAGACGAAGACATTACAACAAAAGAAAACTACAGACCAATATCCCACATGAACATAGATACAAAAATCCTCTGCAAAATATGAACTAATCCAATCCGCCAACATATAAAAGGGATATAACATCACACAAAGTATGGTTTATACTGGGAAGACTGGTTCCACTTTTAAGATCAATCAATGTCATTCATCATATTACCAGACTAGAAAAGAAAAGCCACGTGATGACCTCAGTAGATGCAGAAAAAACATTTGACAAAATTCAATGTTTGTTCACAATTTTTTTAAAAACCCTAAGCAAAGCAGCAATAGAAAGGAACATCCTTATAAAAGGCATCTGCCAAAAACCTACAGCTAACAACTTATTTAATGGAGAAAGACTGAAGCCTTTCCTCTAAGATCAGAAAAAAGACAAGGATGTGCACTCTCACTACTCCTATTGAACATTGTCCTAGCAAGCACAATAAGGGCAGTGGGAAGAAGGGAGAGAAAAGAGGGGGTGGAGGAGTAGAAGAAAAGGAAGGGAAAAGGGGAGAGAGACAGGCAAGAAGGGAGGAAAATTATACAGATTGGCTGAAAAGGGAGAAATAGAAATGTCTCTACTCTTAGATAACATGATTCTCAACATATATAATCTCATGGAATCTACGAAAAAAGTTCCTAGAACTAATAAATTTGGTTACCAAGGTCACAGGATACAAGATCAATACACAAAAATCAGTTATATTTCTATATACTCTCAACGAACAAATTGAATTTTTTATAGTGTTGTTTACAATAGCATTGAAAAAATGAAATGCTAAGATATAAATCTAACAAAATATGTGCAGGATCTGTATGCTGAAAACTACAAAATACCAATGAAAGAAATCAAAGGCCTAAATAAGTGGAGAAATATATCAGGTTCATGGATTAGAAGACTCAATATTGTTAAAAAGTCAATTCTCCCCAAACTGATCTATAGATTCAACACAATCCCAATCAAAATCTCAGCAAGATATTGGCAAGATGATTCTAAAAGTTACAAAGGGAAAAGAACATGAATAACCAAAACAATTTTGAAAGAGAATAACAAAGTTGGAGGATGCACATTGTCTGATTTCAAGACTTACCATAAAGCGATAGTAATCAAGACAGTGTGGTATTTGTGAAAGGATATATCCATAGATCAACAGAAGAAAAAAGCTCAGAAATGGACCCACACAAATGTGGTCAATTGATTTTTTCATTAATAGACTTTATTTCTTAGAGAAGTGTTAGGTTTATGGAAAAATTGAACAGAAAATACAAAGTTCCCATTATACTCCCTCTCCCCTTCTCTCAGTTTCCCCTATTATCAGCATTTTGCATTAATGTGATATATTTGTTACAGTTTATGAACCAATATTGATACATTATTATTAACTAAAGTCCATAGTTACATCAGGGTTCACCCTTTGTCTTGTACAATTCTATGGGTTTTGCAAAATGTGTAATTTCATATATCCACATGGCATTACAGTATCAAACAGAATAGTTTCACTGCCCTAAAAATCCTCTGTGCTCCACCTATTCACCCCTGTGCCACCACCTAACCCTTGACAACTACTGATCTTTTTACTGTCACTATAGTTTTGCCTCATCCAGAATGTCATATAGTTGAAATCATTCAGTATGTAGCATTTGCAGACTGACTTTTTCACTTAGCAAAATGTATTTGTTTCATCCATGTCTTTTCATGACTTGATAGGTCATTTCCTTTTATCACTGAGTAATATTCCATTGTATGGATGTACCACAGTTTATCTATTCACCTATTGAAGGATGACATCTTGGCTGCTTCCAATTTTCGGCAATTTTGAGTAAAGCTGATATAGATATTTGTGTGCAAGTTTTTGTGTGGACATAAACTTTCAACTTATTTGGATAAATATCTAGGAGCATGATTGATGGATCTTATGGAAAGACTATGTTTAGTTTTATAAGAAAATTCTAAATTGTCATCCAAATTGTCTGTACCATTTTGCATTCCCACGAGCAATGAATGAGTGTGCCTGTTGCTCCACATCCTCGCTAGCATTTGTTGTTGCCGTGTCAAATTGATTTTTTTCCAACTGACTTTTTAACAAAGAGGCAAAGGCAATTTAATAAAGAATAGTATTTTCAAAAAACAGTGCTGGAAAAATTGGCCATCCATATGCAGAAGAATGAACTTCCACTTACACCTTACACCCTAGCTCTAAATGGATCATAGACTTAAATGTAAAACTATAAAAGCTTCAAAAGAAATCATAGAAGAAAACATTTGTGACCTTATGTTAGGCAAAGAGTTCTTGGATATGACAGCAAAAGCACAATCCATAAGAGGAAAAGTTGATAAAATGGGATTTATCAAAATTAAAAATTTTGCTCTGTAAAGACACCACTACGAGAATGAAAAGACCAGCTACAATTTAGGAGAAAATATTTGCAAATCACATTGTCTAACAAAGGATTTGGTGGTACCAAAAATATATAACTCTCTAAATTCAAGAATAAGAGAACAAACTCAATTTTTTTAATGGGCAAAAGATTTCAACAGACACTTCATCAGAGAAGATATTTGGACAGCAAATTAGTACATGAAAAGATGCTCAACATCACTAGTCATTAGAGAGACGCAAAATAAAATCATAAGGAGATACTGCTACAAACCTGTTAGAATGATTTTTTTTTAAACTGACAATACCAAATGTTGGAGAGGATGTAGAGCAAACGGAACTCTCCTGGGATGATGGGGATGTAAAGTGGCACAGCCACTCAGGAAAACAGTTTGGCAGTTTCCTGTAAAATGTAATATATAATAAGCATGCGCCCCAGCAATTCCATTCACAGCTATTTACCCAAAGGAAATGAAAACCCATGTTCACACAAAAACCTGCACAAGCCAAAAACTGGAAACAATGTCCCTCACCTGGGGAATGGATAAGCAAACAATAGTATATCCATAAAATGGATTCCTATTCATCAATAAAAAGTAACTACTGATACGTGCAACAATATCAGTGAATCTCAAATCTATTACGCTAAGTGAAAGAAGTCAGAGTCAAAAGACTATATGCTATATTATTTCATTATCACATTCTGGAAAACACAAAACTATAGTAATAGGTCAGTGGTTGCCAGGAGTTAAGGATGAGGGGAGGGTTTTACTACTCATGGACAGCAGGAGGGAATTTGGGAGGATGCTGGAAGCTTTCTGTCTCTTGATTGTGGTGGTGGTTACATGTCTCCATGCATTTGTCAAAACTCATAGAACTAAGCACCAAAAAAGAGTGAATTTTATTGTATGTAAATTAAAAATAAACTTGAAAACTGAAATGAAAGATCTGTGATTTGCAACAAAATATGAACTAATAAACTATCATTTCTTCACAGAGTAATAAAAGAAAAACTCCCCAGGTGGTTCTAATGTGCAATCAAAGTTAAGAACCATCGCCCAAGGAAACTGTGTTCCCACATGTGTGTGCAGATCCCCTAGGGCTACCTTTTCTTCCCAGGCTCCTCAAGAGAAGTCAGGTCTCCCCTGCCACCCCAGTGGGTCGGCAACAAAGACTCACTGAGTTGGAAAAGGTGATCCATGAATGCCTCAGAATACGAGCGGAGGTTGACTGGACTAGGAAAGTTTCATTCGGAGAAAAGGAAACTCAAAACACACGAGGTTATTGTCTTTAGGTGTTTGAAGGATGATCAGTTGAAGACAACAGACATTTTTTGTGTTTCTAGAGGGCAGACAGGAAACAATGGGTGGAAAGGGCAGAGAGCCCAATTTAAGAAAGAGATTTCTAACAACCAGTTAATCTGCAAATAGAATGGGATGCCTCCTGAAGGAGCGAGCTTCTCAGCCTCGGGGACTCAACAGCAGAAGCAGGTTACCACCTACCTAAGATTTTATACAGGGAATTCCTGCACTGGGTGAAAGATTAGATTCAATGGCCTCTTAGGTCTAGATCAATTCTAAACTTCATGGAGTCTCAAGCACTGCAGAGAGGAAGCCAAATTCCCGCTAGACTCTTCAGCTAAGTAAAATTTGAGAGATACTACAAGGTCCTACCTGCCCAAAATCTCTCCTCTGCCTGAAATTCCAATTCACTTCCACCAACACTAAATAATGCTCAATAAGTGGAAGGCACTGTGAAGAAAAAGTGTTTTGGGGAGAGAAAAAGAGGAAGAAGATATGGCTCAGTTCCCCACCTGGCTACCTCATCCCCCTGGATCTCAGATTAAATGTCACTTCTGAGAAGACTCCACTCCCCCTAAAATCTGGCCTAAGTACCTTTCCCATGCCCCTTTAGCTCTGTTCACTTCTCACAGCACCCATCATACTCCATTGCCTGTTATTATGAAGTCTTTGAGGACAGGGAATAAATGTATACATAAAAATAAACATCCACAAAGAGTTCTCAGAATTCAATAAGAAAAAAAATGACCCAATAGGAAGGAAAAGGTGGTAAAGGATATGAACAGGCAATTCAACATGAGGAAACCCAAAGAGCCAATAATATGTAAAAAGATGTTTCACCTCAATAATAAAATGGAAATATACATTTTAAATTTTTAATTCTATACTTATCAGCTTGGCCAATATGAAAAAAGACTGAAAATAGCAGATGTTAGGATGTGAAAAAGTGTGAATTTTAATGCATTACTGATGGGAGTATAAATTAGTACAAATACTTTGGATAAAATTTGGTCATACCTAGTAAAGGTAGAGACTATGCATGCAGCTTTAAGTACTTCCACTTCTAGTACCTACCCTAAAGAAACTCTTACACCTTATACATACACACAAAGGGACAGATAAAACAATGGTCACTGCAGCAGTTTGTAACACACAAAAAAAGGAAGGGAATAATGTAACTGTACATCAGGTAAGAACTTATTCTTTGAAAGGAATTTCAAATAACCATAACATGTGTCAACATGGATAAATCTCAAAAACAAAATATTGAGTGAGAAAGACAAGTTGCAAAGAATGGTTACAGTATCCTTCCATGTATGTGCATTTTTAAAGCACCCAAAACTCTGCGCATGTGTGTGTGTGTGGAGAGAGACTGAGAGACAGAGAGAGAAGGCTCATGAGTACATACACAGGTAGAAAAGAAGTATAAAAATAAACACAGGAATGATAAATGACAACTTCAAGATAGTAGTTACTTCTGGAGAGGCAGAAAGAAAATTGAAGGGCAGAGCTTGAGCTGAAGCTACACAATTTAATTATTTTTTAAAATGACAAATCTGAACCAAAAGGCACACACATAAATAAGTATAAGACAAAGAGAGACTGTGATAATATCAGAACAAGCAAAGAGCTATGAGAAAAGAAAGATTCATGAGCCTGGGAAGTACTAGGAAGACTTCAAGGCGGAGGCGGCTTAGAGCTGGGCCTTGAAGAGTGGGCAGGATTCCACAACCTGGGATAGGATGAGGGAGAGCATGCACAAAGACCTAGAGATGTGAACCAGGGAGGAGACTTGGGAAACTCAGGTCACCCCATGCAGCTGAGTGAAGGAGTGAAGGAGGGAGGGGATGATAGGGCTCCTCCAGTAAGTGAGGGGAGTGTTTACACGATTTTTTTGCTGGAAAGCTCCCCAGAAGCCTTTATGAGCAACCTGAAGGCAAGCCCCGCCTTTCGCTGGCCCCACACGTGTGATAGTATGGTGCATGTACCAAACACTTAGCCAATAAAAGGATAGCATGAAGGCAACCTCATCCAAGGGGAAAGAGAGGCCTAGGGATCCTAGAGTTTTGCAAGAGGAAGGAAAGACTAGATTATTTTCTCCATTTTGCCTCTTTTTCAAAGAACTTATAAGAAGGAACCTAAGGTATAGCAGAAAGTTCTAGAAGGTTCATATATGTAAGGTTAGGGTTAGGGTTTAGAGCCCCCATTCTTTCTAATGTAACACACTGCCATTATATTAGAAGCACAGAAGGGAAACAAAATTATTTATGACTGAAACCTAATGAAACCTGAGATAGTCGATTAAATCATCTATTTAAATTGTGAAGCCACACATTAGTCACAGTTCTATTGGGGAGGGAGGAGCAGCAACTGTTGAGCAACAGTGTGCAAATTTAGACATTTTGTGTCAAGACGGAAACTAAAAGCAAAGGAGGCTACAGCGCCACCTAGCGGTGATACCCAGAGCTGCACTGAGATGGCTGCCCAAAGGCCGTTCGGTGGCGCTGGTGCCTTGTCTAGGTCTGGAAGCTGGAATGGGGGTGGGGGTTAGCAGAAACGAAGAATTAAAGTGAACAACAGACACGTCCAGGAATCGGGAGGCCCAGTTCTGGGACTCCCAGGAAGTACTGGAGGCCTCCGTTCTTCCTAACATACTTGAGGCGAGATCAGGACAGCCAAGACCAGAAAGCGGGAAAGGTGAATGAAAGGGGGAGACAGGAGGAGGAAAACACCACCACTGATGTTCCCAGGTGGTGGAGTGAGCTGGTATTAACTATCTATGAGCCTCAGACCTTCTTGAAAAAGAAATTAACCTTTTTTTTCTATAAAACTTCCTGATAGGAGAAACAGGGATCACCAGCCACAGATAGTAAATAGCCTTCACCAGATAGTAAATAGTCTTCAACTCAAGTGTCAACTTCAACTAATTGGTGATAGCTAACTAGAATATTGTGTTGAGTAGGATTCTGAGGCAGAGTTTGAGTTCAATGGAAAGAAAGCCATTTATGATTAACTTCTCTCTCGTGTATTGGAGGGAGGAGCAGCGATACACCTATCCTAGGCAAGGTGATGTTACTCTAGATCTCTATGTAGCTCTAACTTCTCTGAGTCTCAGTTTTTCTCATTATAAAATGAGGATAATTATGCCTTCTGAGCCTACCTCCCAAGAAGACAACCATAGATTTGAAGGATCGTAAAGTTTTTAAGAACATATCAGATGGTACAAGTATTTCCATTGACTTTTCTGGATCAGCAATAGATCTGATGACTCCAGAATCGCTAGTTGCCTTTCCCAACCCAAACACTGCTGAAGGAGCTGAAGCACATTGTTTAAAAAAATCAGGGACTCAACCAGATCATAACGCTGAGTTAAACAAATTGGGGAAGCTGAGGTCTAAAGAGTTTAAATCGTTGGTGTAAGGCTGGAGTCCTGGCTCAGTGGTGCAGTTTTTTCAGGGCCAGAGAACGGACCAAAATGGAATCAAACAGCATCACTGAAGGACCCTTAGATTAATTCATTCAACAATTACTTATTAAGCATCCACTCATTTACTGATTTTATAGATATTTATTGAGCACCTACTGTGTGCCAGTTCTGTGCTAAGGCTAGGGATAGAGTTGAGAATAAGACGGTCGGGTTTCTGCCCAAATGGAGTTTACAATCTAATAGGAAGGGCTGTAATAAACAAATAATTACCATAAAAATTATGTGTTATGGAGGAAGATCCAAGATGGCACCGTGAGTAGTCCTCTTTGTCTCTCCCCCTTCGAGTCTACAATTATTTGGACACTTATCGCTTGACAAAGGATATCCAGACAGCATCTCAGGACGTCTGAGATACCAACGTGACTAAACATCAGAAGGCGGACGGACTTTCCTCCGGGAGGATGTGGAAATAGGTGAAAACTCTCCGACCCCGACTGAGCAGCCTAGTACCCGCAAGTGGCTTTCTTCCAATGGACGCCCCCAGAGGATCTACACACATCTAGGGCAGGAGCGAGCACACAACAGAGGAGCGACGGTGGAAACAGGTGACCAGAATCCTACCTAAACCCCCCGCAATTACTCCTAAACGTAGAGGGAAACTTTGGAGTTGCACACCTGAGCCCGCGGGGAGACCCCGCCTGGTGTTCGCGGCGCCCAGAGGGTCCCAGAGAGAGTCGCTGAGGGTACGGAGGTCTCCCAGCTGCCGTTGCCCGCCCTGTGGGAGTAGGGATTGCCAGAGATCTCGGAGAGAACCGGGGCTGGGGGAACTTTCAAAGGCCGGCTCTGCGACCCGGAGGGGAAGCCTTGGCGTTCTGCCCAGGCAGGAGACAAAACTCTCTGTCTGCCATTAGCAGAGGGGCCACGCCCAGCATTCACGGCTCCGGGAGAGGCCCGGGGAGAATCCCAGAGGGTGGGGCGACCCCCAGCTGCCGTTGCGCGCCCCGTGGGACTAGGGATTGCCGGAGATCTCGGAGAGGACTGGGGCTGGGGGAAGTTTCAAAGGCAGGCTCGGCGACCCGGAGGGGAAGTGCCGGAGTTCCGCCCGGGCAGCAGACAAGACTTTCTGTCTCCCATTAGCAGAGGGGCCACGCCCAGCATTCACGGCTCCGGGAGAGGCCCGGAGAGAATCCCAGAGGGCGGGGCGACCCCCAGCTGCCGTTGCCCGCCCCGTGGGACTAGGGATAGCCAGAGATCTCGGAGAGGACTGGGGCTGGGGTGAGTTCCAGAGTCCCAGCTTCGTAGCCTAGGGGGAAACCCTACAGGCTCACAGCAGCCTTAGGGAAAGCCTCTGCACAGCACCAGTAGAAGGCACCCAGCCGCCAGCCACAAGGCTGGAAGACCCCAGGGCAAAAGCAGCATAGCTAGGTGAACTAACCACAGACTGTAGAAGATGCCAATAGCTCTCCTGCGACCCATAGAGGACAAGTGAGATTTTGTGGGTGCCGACAGCAACGGAGCGACAAATATAAGTGATCCCACCCCTGGACGCTGGAAAAGCCCATAACACCGTTGCAGACCCTAAGGAGAGAGCACATCTAGGTGGGCTGCAACAGTAGGCACCAGCAGCCTGAAGCCCCCCTGTGACGGCCCCCATGGCAGAGGAGGGAATCCAAAGGGCCACTGTGGCTACGAGGAGGGGCCCAGGCCCAGTTAGCAACTGCGGACAGGGTTCCTGGTTGGTGCAGTATAAACAGCTGCTCCCCCACCGCAGCAGCTGAAACAAGTGAAAGGAGCAACTAAACTCTATCTCCATGCGGAGGCACAAATCAACAACATCAAGCAATATGAAAAAATACATTAAATCTCCAGAACAGAAAGAAAGTAACAAATACACAGAAAACAATCCCAAAGAAAATGAGATATATAACCTAAATGATGATGACTTCAAAACAGCCATCATTAAAATTCTCAATGAGTTAAGAGAGAATTCTGACCGACAATTCAACGAGTTCAGGAGCTATGTCACAAAAGAGTTTGATACGATAAAGAAGAACCAAACAGAAATATTGGAAATGAAGAACACAATAGAGGAGATTAAGAAAAATCTAGATGCTCTGAACAGTAGGGCCGATAATATGGAGGAAAGAATTAGCAATTTGGAAGATGGCAATATAGAATTGCTGCAGGCAGAGGAGGAGAGAGAAGCAAGACTAAAAAGAAATGAAGAAACTCTCCGAGAATTATCAGACACAATTAGGAGATGCAACGTAAGGATTATAGGTATACCAGAGGGAGAAGAGAAGGAGAAAGGGGCAGAAAGCCTATTCAAAGAAATAATGGCTGAGAACTTCCCAAATCTGGTGAGAGAGATGGATCTTCAGGTGACAGAAGCCAATAGATCTCCAAACTTTATCAATGCAAGAAGACCAACTCCACTCCATATAGTAGTGAAGCTAGCAAAAGTCAACGACAAGGAGAAAATACTAAGGACAGCCAGGCAAAAGAAACTAACCTACAAAGGAACCCCCATCAGGCTATCAGCAGATTTCTCAGCAGAAACTTTGCAGGCTAGAAGAGAGTGGAATGATATATTCAAAAATCTGAAGGACAAAAATCTACAGCCGAGAATTCTCTACCCAGCGAAAATATCCTTCAAATACGATGGAGAAATAAAAACTTTCCCAGATAAACAAAAATTAAGGGAGTTCATTGCCACAAAACCTCCTCTTCAGGAAATCCTCAGGAAAACCCTCATTCCTGAAAAATCCAAAAAAGGAAAGGGGCTACAAAACCAAGAGCAGAGGAGATAAGTAGAAGGACAACAACAGAGAGTAGCAGCTCTACATCAGAACAGATTAAACCACGGGACGAGAAACAAAGGAAACTGAAGAAAACCGGAAAACAAGACACAAAATGGTAGTGGTAGGCCCCCACATCTCAATAATCACTCTAAATGTAAATGGATTGAACTCCCCAATCAAAAGACACAGAGTGGCAGGATGGATCGAAGAACAAGATCCAACAATATGCTGCCTCCAGGAAACACACCTCAGCCCCAAAGACAAACACAGACTCAGAGTGAAGGGATGGAGAACAATACTCCAAGCTAATAATGAACAAAAGAAAGCAGGTGTCGCTATACTAATATCAGACAAGGTAGATTTCAAAGCAAAACAGATAAAGAAAGATAAAGAGGGACAGTATATAATGATAAAAGGGACTCTCCACCAAGAAGACATAACACTTATAAATATATACGCACCCAACACAGGAGCACCAACATTTGTAAAGCAACTCTTAATAGAACTAAAAGAAGACATCAACAACAATACAATAATAGTAGGGGACCTCAACACACCATTAACACCAATGGACAGAACATCCAGACAGAAAATCAACAAGGAAATAATAGAATTAAATGAAAAATTAGACCAGATGGACTTAATAGATATATATAGAACACTTCATCCAAAAACAGCAGGTTACACATTCTTCTTAAGTGCACATGGAACATTCTCAAGGATTGACCATATTTTGGGAACCAAAGCAAACATCAATAAATACAAGAGAGTTGAAATAATATCAAGCATCTTTTCTGATCACAATGCTATTAAACTAGAAATCAACTACAAGAAAAAAGCAGAGAAAGGTGCAAAAATGTGGAGACTAAACAACACGCTTCTCAACAAACAATGGATCATTGAAGAAATTAAAGAAGAAATCAAATTTTATCTGGAGACTAATGAAAATGAGAACACGACATACAAACCATTTGGGATGCAGCAAAAGCAGTCCTAAGAGGGAAATTCATCGCAATACAGGCTCACCTCACTAAACAAGAAAAAGCTCACATAAGCAACCTCAAACGACACCTAACAGAACTAGAAAAAGAAGAACAAACAAAGCCCAGAGTCAGTAGAAGGAGGGAAATAATAAAAATAAGAGCAGAAATAAACAATATTGAAACAAAAAAGACAATAGAAAGGATCAATGAAACAAAGAGTTGGTTCTTCGAAAGAATTAACAAAATTGACAAACCCCTAGCCAGACTCACCAAGAAAAGAAGAGAGAAATCGCAAATTAATAAAATTAGGAATGACAGAGGAGAAATCACAACAGATACCAATGAAATACAAGAGATCATAAGAGAATACTATGAAAAACTATATGCCAACAAATTGAACAACCTGGAAGAAATGGACAAATTCCTAGACTCCTACAATCTCCCCAAACTGAATCAGGAAGAAATGGAGAATCTGAATAGGCCAGTCACAAGTAAGGAAATAGAAACGGTAATCAAAAACCTCCCCAAAAATAAGAGTCCAGGACCAGACGGCTTCTCTGGAGAATTCTACCAAACATTCAAAGAAGACTTAATACCTATTCTCCTCAAACTGTTCCAGAAAATTGAGAAAGATGGAGAACTCCCTAACACATTCTATGAAGCCAACATCACTCTGATCCCCAAACCTGACAAGGACAACACAAAGAAGGAGAACTACAGGCCGATATCACTGATGAACATAGATGCAAAAAGACTCAACAAAATTTTGGCAAACCGAATACAGCAATACATCAAAAAGATTATACACCATGATCAAGTGGGATTTATACCAGGGACACAGGGATGGTTCAACATCCGCAAGTCAATCAACGTGATACACTACATCAACAAAATGAAAAACAAAAACCACATGATCATCTCAATAGATGCAGAGAAAGCATTCGACAAGATTCAACACCCATTTATGATAAAAACCCTCAGTAAAATGGGTATAGAAGGAAAGTACCTCAACATAATAAAGGCCATATATGATAGACCCACAGCCAACATCATACTCAATGGACAAAAACTGAAAGCCATCCCTCTGAGGACAGGAACAAGACAAGGGTGCCCACTTTCACCACTCCTATTCAACATAGTACTGGAGGTGCTGGCCAGAGCAATTCGGCAGGAAAAAGAAATAAAAGGAATCCAAATAGGTAACGAAGAAGTAAAACTCTCGTTGTTTGCAGACGCCATGATCTTATATATAGAAAACCCCAAAGAATCCACAGAAAAACTATTAGAAATAATCAACAACTACAGCAAAGTAGCAGGGTATAAAATTAACGTGCATAAATCAGTAGCATTTCTATACACTAACAATGAACTAACAGAAAAAGAACTCAAGAACTCAATCCCATTCACAATCGCAACGAAAAGAATAAAATACCTTGGGATAAACTTAACCAAGGAAGTGAAGGATCTATACAATGAAAACTACAAGACTTTCTTGAAAGAAATTGACGATGACATAAAGAGATGGAAAGACATTCCTTGCACATGGATTGGAAGAATAAACATAGTTAAAATGTCCATGCTACCTAAAGCAATATACAGATTCAATGCTATCCCAATCAGAATCCCAAGAACATTCTTCACAGAAATTGAACAAACAATCCTAAAATTCATATGGGGCAACAAAAGACCGCGAATTGCTAAAGCAATCCTGAGCAAGAAAAACAAAGCCGGCGGAATCACAATCCCCGATTTCAAAACATACTACAAAGCTACAGTGATCAAAACAGCATGGTACTGGTACAAAAACAGGTCCACAGATCAATGGAACAGAATTGAAAGCCCAGAGATAAAACCACACATCTATGGACAGCTAATCTTCGACAAAGGAGCAGAGGGCCTACAATGGAGAAAAGAAAGTCTCTTCAACAAATGGTGCTGGGAAAACTGGACAGCCACATGCAAAAGATTGAAAATTGACCATTCTTTTTCACCACACACCAAAATAAACTCAAAATGGATCAAAGACCTAAAGATTAGGACTGAGACAATAAGTCTTTTGGAAGAGAATATAGGCAGTACACTCTTTGACATCAGTTTCAAAAGAATCTTTTCGGACACTGTAACTCCTCAGTTGAGGGAAACAATAGAAAGAATAAACAAATGGGACTTCATCAGACTAAAGAGCTTCTTCAAGGCAAGGGAAAACAGGATTGAAACAAAAAAACAGCTCACTAATTGGGAAAAAATATTTACAAGCCACTTATCCGACAAAGGGTTAATCTCCATAATATACAAAGAACTCACACTGCTTAACAACAAAAAAACAAACAACCCGATCAAAAAATGGGCAGAGGACATGAACAGACATTTCTCAAAAGAAGATATGAATATGGCCAATAGACACATGAAAAGATGTTCATCATCGCTAATCATCAGGGAAATGCAAATCAAAACTACACTAAGATATCACCTTACACCCGTTAGATTGGCAAAAACATCCAAAACCAAGAGCAACAAATGTTGGAGAGGTTGTGGAGAAAAAGGAACCCTCATACACTGTTGGTGGGAATGCAAACTGATACAGCCACTATGGAAAACAGTATGGAGATTTCTCAAAAAGTTAAAAATAGAAATACCCTATGACCCAGCCATCCCATTACTGGGTATCTATCCTAAGAACCTGATATCAGAAATCTCAAGAGTCCGTTGCACCCCTATGTTCATCGCAGCATTATTTACAATAGCCAAGACGTGGAACCAGCCTACATGCCCAGAAACTGATGATTGGATAAAGAAGATGTGGTATATATACACAATGGAATACTACTCAGCCATAAAAAAAGACAAAATCGGCCCATTCACAACAACGTGGATGGACCTTGAGGGTATTATGTTAAGCGAAATAAGCCAGTCAGAGAAAGACGAACTCTATATGACTCCACTCATAGGTGGAAATTAGCATATTGATAAGGAGATCTGATCGGTGGTTACCAGGGAAAAGGGGGGGTGGGGGGAGGGCACAGAGGGGGAAGTTGTGTACCCACAACATGACTAACAAAAATGTACAACTGAAATCTCACAAGGTTGTAATCTATCATAACATTAATAAAAAAAAAAAATTATGTGTTATGAAAAACGAAATGTGGGGTGCCTGGAGGGCATCCAGAAGGGGCTTTACATGTCTGTAGGCCAAAGCTTGCAAATTCATGGTGCCTGGGACAAATTCAACCACAGACAAATTTTTTGGCCAGCACCGTGTTTGAAAAGCACCTGAATAGCTTCAGTGGGACATGTGCTCTCCAGTTTTCCAAAGTCCCCACCACTCTGTATTGTATTCTGCTCGGTACTCTCTCATATCTGAATCCTGAAAGACATGCCATGAAGGAAAGAGTCAGGTGAGTGGGGGAGGAGATGGGGTGACGGAGTGTTCCAAACGGACAAATGCCTAGAAGAGAGAGAGATTGTGGGTGGTGCATCCGAGGAATTGGAAGGTCCAAGTGGCCAAAGCCTGGAAGGAGACTATAGGGTTCAGTTCCTTTATGTTATATATGAGGAGACTGATGCCCAGAGAGAAGAGACTTTGCTCAAGTCACACAACTAGCCAAGCAAGTGCCAGACTCAGGACTAAACCTCAATCCTCCTGCTCTCCAATGACCAATTCTTTCCACGCAACCCCTTCCTCTTACCCATTAGGCCTACTAAGCCCTGGTGAAGTCCCAGGGAATGTCCAGGAATCCAGGCTCATTCCTACCAGCTGCCCTCTGGGATTCAGACCAGTGAGGCATTGGGCCCTGTTCCCAGGGATTGCTCCACTGCCTCCTCCGCCACTCCCTTGAGTGTGAGTCAGGGCTGAACTCAGGAGCTGGCAAGTTTCAGGGGCTGGGTTCAGGACCCACCTCATCTGTACTTTCCTAGGTGGTGTGATGACAGGGAAATAGCTCTCCCAGCCACATGAGAAAGCCTACCATCCCACCATCAGCCCTTCCTTCCTCTCGCCTAAGGCCCGTGATTAAATGCAAATACCCTTGCAAGAAGTAACACTGCCATCTTAGTGTGGGTGTAGCATCAAATCTGGGAAGCCAAAACTGGAACAAAACCTAAAGAAGCCAAGTCAACCCTCTCACGTACTAATGAGGAACATGAGCCCAGAGAGAAGAGACTGACCAACAAGGATTCAGTGTCAAAGCAGAGGTGAACCCTCGGTCTCCTGATTCCTGGTCCAGGGCTCTTTCTACTATCCCACAGTGTTTTTCATTAGGTCCTGCCCTAAGAATGTTTTCCTGGAGGAACATAGGAGGGAAAGAAATGGAGGCAGCACACACGTGGGAAAAGGCATCAGAAAAAAAATAGAAAAAATAATTGACTTGACTTTATAATTTTTTAACTCTGGTTTAGTTCATTCTTTGATTCAACTACTGTTTCTTGAGGGTCCTCTATGTTCCAGGCACTGTGCTGGATGCTGAGGGTAAGGCAAGTCCCTGCCCTTGAGAAGTTCCAGGCTAGTGCCTGCAGCTGACCTACTTGCTCAGGTTCTTCCCCCACCCCACCCCTAGTCCCTTTGCTAAGCCAATCAGCAAGCTCTTAATAATCGCTTAACTTGGTGCCTTTTTCTCTTACAGGGCACTTGATATTCATTATCTTATTAATTCTCTCTCTCTCACACACACACACACACACACACAAAACATTATCACCCATTTTACAGATGAGGACACTAAAGCTCAGTCTTTCCTTGATTCAAGTTTCCTTGCTTCTCTCTCACTCGAACCACCTTCCCCCAAACTCCTGGGTGGTATGAAAAAGAAGGAGGGAAGAAAGGATCTCATTACCTCCTCCCCCAAACCTCTCCCCAACAAGTCTGAGGCAAGAGGGACAATATCATCCCATACAGTTTCTAGGAAAATGTGGAACCTGGTGCCTGAGTATGGGTGCCCTCAGCAAATAAAGCTAGGGGGTTGGAAAAAAAGGCATTTGCTATTTGGTCAGAAAATGTAGTCCCTATAGAAACACAGGTAATCTCCATGTGTATAGAAAAAGCTCGTTTCACGTCTCCGATTTCATCTTGATGCACACTGCCCTCTCTGTGTCCTCAGATGGAAACCAGGCCTCAATGACCAATGGGAAGTGTCTTGTAGATCAGACAGTGAGAAATGTGGGGGCCAGACTGAAGCCCTCCTCTCCTGACACTGTTTCCACTACATCACATTGACTTCTTTGTAACTTCAGGCAAACTGAGGCAAGAGTCAAGTTCTTGACCAGACCCTCCCAACAGCTAAGAGAAGCCTACCAGGTTTGGAGCAAAGAACAGTACAGCGGCTGTCTGGGGTGAAGACCCTGAGCCAGGGCCTGGGGAAAACCTGGCTTTCCTTAGGACCATCCTTATTTGTGATGCCTTCCCCAAACCTCCTGAATTCCTCTTTCTGTCCTGTTCAAGAATGCTCATCTAGGCTGTGTCTAAACCCACATTTAATCTGGATTTTCCGAAGATAGCACCACTTTGGGATAGTGTTCTCCATATGAACTCTTTGCCCTGTGAAAGAAGACATCTTCCTGGATTTTGTTTATCTTAAAACTGCTCCTTCTAATTCTGATACATGCTACAACATGGGTGAATCTCAAAAACATTCAACATTATATAAGGTACCTAGAATAGGCAAAGTCATAGAGACGCAAGGTAGAATAGTGGTTAGCAAGGGGTTAGGGGAAAGGAGTAAAGGGGAGTTTAATTGCTTCATGGGTACAGAGTTTCTGTTTGGGATAAAGCAAAAGTTCTGGAAATAGATAGTAGTAATGGTTGCATAACACAATGGATGTCCTTAATGCTGTTGAATTGGACACTAAAAATGATTTAATAGGGGCCAGCCTCGTAGCCGAGTGGTTAAGTTTGTGTACCCCACTTCGGCGGCCCAGGGTTTCGCCAGTTCGGATCCTGGGTGCAGACATGGCACGGCTCATCAGGCCACGCTGAGGTTGCATCCCACATAGCACAACTAGAAGGACCCACACCTAGAATATACAACTATGTACTGGGGGGATTTGGGGAGAAAAAGCAGGAAAAAAAAAAGAAGATTAGCAACAGATGTTAGCTCAGGTGCCAATCTTAAAAAAAAATGATTTAATAGGTAAATTGTATTTTGTGGATATTTTACCAGTTTTTTTTTTAAATAGCTGTTCCTTCTAAGCTGAAGATAATGGCTGTGGAAGATGTCTCATGCTGCTGTTCAATAAAAATTAAATCCATATTTCTTCTCTCTGTCCCTGTCATGGACAATAAATGGATGTCATGTCACAGATGGACAAGTTCTTACTGGTTAAGAACAGAGGTTTTGTATTCAGAACACAGCTGCGTTCAATGTTGGTTTCTGTGACTTACTAGTTGTGCGACCTCAGGCAAGCCACAAGGCTCCCAAACATCTTTGTGCAAACAAACCCCTGGGACATCGGGACTTTACCACAGCCTCAGTCTCCTTGTTTCCCACAAGGAGTTGCTAATATCTGCTTGATATGGTTGTTTTGAAGATCAGGTGAGACAGTCTATGTAAAGTGCTTAACGCTGATCCCCAGCGCTCAGTGAGCACTCTGAATGGAAACTATTGTTTTTTTATTAGTCTCTGTCCTTCCAAACATAAGTGTCATTTGGGGTTTGTGTGTGTGTGTGGTTGCTTTGTTTTGTTTTTTGCAATGTGTGCATAATTGGGTAGATAAGAGCCCTTGCACATGCAGCAAGTTCCTTGCGAGTTTATTTGTGTTCCCAGGAGTATGTGGCTGGTGTAGACACATGCCCTAGGAGGCACATGTTTGCATGTTTGCAGCTGAGCGGTGTGTGCATGTGTATTTGTGTATATATAAAACACTGTTTCCTTAGAAGACTTTATTGTCAATAAACTAATTCAAAAGTCTCATTTCCTTTTGCTTATCATGATATCAACCAAGGTTAGTATGGGGGAACATAATTAAAGATTGATTGGTCAAAGGGGAAGACGGTGTTTTAATTGAAGTCTCTTATCCTACCCAAAGGTTCTAGATATTGGAGAGAAATGTGATGACTAGTTACTAACATTCTGGTCTAGAGGTTGCTGTGGGTCACCAGGCTGTAAATGCCGCAAGGTCTCCCAGGTTCCTTGCCCAGGCTTCCTGGTCATAGGTGGGAAGACTGATCTTGGGGTGCCTCTTGTGTTGGGATACCCTTTCTGCTGCCCTTCCACAGAGGCCCTCTGCAAGCTCAGGAAGCCTAAATTCTAGGAGGCAGGACCCCTGAGTTCTGATCAGCCTCTGCGGCCAGTTCCCTTGACCACGCCGGGATTCCAGGGTCGCTCCTGCAGAGAGGTCGCAGTGTGAAGCAATGGTCAAGTGCAAAGGCATGGAAGTCAGCCAAACCTGGGCTTAACTCCCAGTGCCTTCACCTCCCAGCGGGTAAATGTGTGACTCAGTCACTTCCTTTTTCTGAGGCTCCATTTCCTCGACTATGAAACATGAATTTTAAAAAGACAAAATTCCTATCTCACCAGGTTTTTGGGAAAATTAACTAAGAACTTGCATTGAAAGTCTCTAGCATAGTGCCTGGCATCAAGTAATGTTCAATTAATAATAATAGCTAATATATACTGAAAACTTACTCTATGCCTGTCTGCACTGGCATTGTTTCATTTAATCTTCACAATGACTCAGAGTGGTAGATAGCATTATTATCCCCATTTTACTGATGAGGAAACTGAGGCACTAGTCCAAGTTCAGCCAGCCAGTAAGAGGGGAATTTGAACCTAGGCACTCTGACTCTTACACTGTCATTTTTAATATTATTGTTATCAACAAAAATAATAACACAGAAAGGATTCCAGTGCCTAGTCCTCCAACTACGGAGGGAAGTGCTCTGCCCTTGGACTCCCCTCAGATCCCTTAATATTAATGTATACCCTTTTCCCCTGCTTCATTCCCAGACTTCAGCTACCATTCCCTTATTCATTCAACAGACATTCATTGGGCAGTTACTATGTGCCAGGCACTGTGCTTGGCCCTAAGGATACAGCACTAAACAATACAGTCAAGGTCCCTGCCCTCCTGGAGCTGAGAACTAAAGAATGAGAGAAGCCAGCCATGCAGAAAGCCAGAGGCCCTAAGATGGGGATGAGCTTGGCTGGCAGGATCTAAGTGACAGAAGAGCAGTGTGGCTGGAACAATGAGCAGCAGGAGACGACCCCTGCACCTCTCTGGAGCTCCAGACCTATAGTTCACAAGTCGATGGCACACGCCTTCCTGGGTAGTACCCAGACCCCTTAAATGCAGTGTGTCTAAAAAAGAAGTCATTACTTTCTCCAGGCAAATCCCCCTCCTCTTCCCTCAGCAGCCACCACACAACCAAACACCCACTGGCCCAGCTGAAGACCTGTTAAATGTCTCTTCAATTTGTCCTCTCTCATCACTGGCCTGAGCTGTTGGATTGGCCCCTAACTGCTTGCCCTGCATCCAGCCTCTTCACCTCCAACACTTCCCTCAGGCTGCTGCTAGAAAGATCTTCCCAAAATAAACATGAGGACATCTAAGTCCCCAGTGTAAAACCCTCATGGTTCCTTTTTTGTCTCAGGATGAAGTCTAAACTCCTTGGCCTGGCAAATGATATCCGTCATAGTGAGGTCTAAAGCCACATTTCTAGCCTTATCTCTCACTAGTTGTTCACATGTCTCAGAGCACCAGCCATATCTAATTACCCTTTAATACCACAAGGAACAGCACAAGCTGTTCCCTCTACGTAGAATTCCTCTTCTGGCCTCCTCTCCCTGTAGAACTACTACTCAACCTTTGAGATACAACTCGTCTCCTCACTAAAGCCTTCCCCGACCCCTTCAGACAGAATCATCCACCTCTCTCTCCCAGGACCCATAGCACATGGTATTTACAGCACTCATCAAATATGTTTGAGTATTTGGTTATATATCTATCACCCCACCAGACTGAGTTCAGAGGGCCAGGACCTTGTCCTGTTGAGTGCAATGCCTCGTACAGAACAGATACTCAATAAGTGTTGGATGGATGGATGAATGAAAAATTGATAGAGCACAGAAAAAAAATCAATGAGTTCCCATTAGCACAAATCAAAGGTCTACAAGACAGCATGGAAACTTAGAACTAAGCAAAAATTAAACTTGTCTTGCCACCTGGGAATCATAGATTGCCAGAACTAACTGAAAACCAGGGAGATACTAAGGCCTCCAGACAAGTGATTTATCCAAGGTCCCCCAGTCAGATGTCAACAGAGCAGAGCTGGAAGCCAAGACTCCTGCCTTCTAGTCCTGGAAGCTCCCATCCAGGACAGCTTTCATCCAAAGTTCAAAGACAAGAGAAGCAAGGTCTTCTTGTACACAGGGCCTCCAAGAAGGTACCCCTTGGCTCAGCATGGCAAACGCACAGTCAAGCTCTGCTATGGGTTGAATTGTGTCCCCCCCAAAATTCGTATGTTGAAGTCCTAACCTCCAGTAGCTCAGAAGTGACCTTATCTGGAGATAGGGTCTTTACGGTGGTAATCAAGTTAAAATGAAGTCATTAGGGTAGGCTCGAATCCAATGTGACTGGTGTCCTTATAAAAAGGAGAGGTTGGGGCACAGAGACACATACACCATGAGAACACCAAACAGGAATTCAGCCATCTACAAGCCAAGGAGAGAGGCCTGGAACAGATCCCTCCCTTACAGTTCTCAGAAGGAACCAAATCTGCTGACACCTTGATCTTGGACTTGTAGACTCCAGAACTGTGAGACAATAAATTTCTCGGGTTTTTTAAGCCAGCCTGTTTGTGGTACTTTGTTATGGCAGCCCTAGCAAACTAACAGAAGCCCTGTAAAGCAGTGGTTCTCAAAGTGTGGTCCCCGGAGAAGCAGAATCAGCATCACACGGATTTGTTAGACAGGCAAGAACCTACTAATCAGAAACTCTGGGGATGGACTCCAGCAAGCGATGTTTCAACAAGCCCTCCAGGGGATTCTGATGCTCACTGAATTTGAGAACCACTGCTTTAGAGCTAATCTACTTATTCAGGGTTGCTTATTGTCCCCCCAAAATTTACATCTACTTGGAATCTCAGAATGTGACCTTATCTGGAAATAGGCTCTTTGCAGATGTAATTAGTTAAGATGAGGTCATACTGGATTAGGGTGGGCCCTAAAACTAATGACTAGTGTTCTTATAAACAGAGAAGTGGAGGCAGAGACACACAGGGAGAACACTAGGGGACAACGGAGGCAGAGATTGGAGTGTGGCGTCTACAAGCCAAGGAACGCCAAGTATTACCAGGAGTCACCAGAAGCTTGGAGAGAAGCAAGGAAGGACTCCTCCCTAGAACCTTCCGAGGGAGCATGGCCCTGCTGACACCTTGATTTCAGAGTTCGAGTCTCGAGAACTGTAAGAGAATAAACATCCATTGTTTTAAAGCACCCAGTTTCTGATAATTTGTTACAGTACTCTCAGAAAATAATACCCTATCCAATATAGGAGCTATAAGCCACATGTTGCTATTTAAATTTAAATTAGTTAAAATGAAATAAGATTTAAAATTCAGTTCCTCAGTTGCACTGGCCACATTCCAAGTGCTCAATAGCCACATGTGGCTCGTGGCTGCTGTATTTGACAATACAGACAGAGCATTTCCATCAGAGCAGAAACATCTATGGGATGCCACTGCTCTAGAGGCCCATGGGCTAAACCCAGCCCACCACCCGTGTTGGTATGGCCCACAGGCTAAGAATGGTTTTCATGTTTTTAAATGCTTGAATATTTCAAAAAAATATTTTATGACATGGAAATTATATTATATTCGAATTTCATTGTCTATAAATAAAGTGTTATTGGAACACAGCCACACCCATTCATTTACATACTGCCTACAATGGTTTGTATGCTACAATGGCAGAGTGGAATAGATGTGACAGAGACCATATGGCCTACAAAACAAGATATTTACTATCTGGCCTTTTACAGAAAAAGTTTGCCAACCCCTGCTCTGAGGGTAATGAAGAGTGACAAGGAGAGGATTTAAGAACAAATTGGCATAATGGCTAAGCACAGAAGGACCTACTTTGAGATGTCCAAAGGCTTGTACTTCCCAGACCAGAGTGAAATCAAGGAGATTACATCTTATTTTTTACTTACATCCATATATACATATAGTAGACATATAAATAATATCCACATATGTACACTCACACATGTACTTTATATACACCCACATACACGCAGAATATGCATAGAGAATGGAATGGAGGAGCATATACCTAGGTATTAATGATGGACATCTAAGCGGGGAGGGGAGAATGAAACTGTGGGGCTTATTTCTTCTGTTATTATTGCCCTCCATATGTTTTGATTCTTCTGTAATAAGGGGATACTGCTTTTTTAGTAAGAAAAAAAGTCTGCCTGATTCTAAAATGGAGCTCCTAACCTCTAGACGAGATTGTAAAGATTGGGCCTCCCAGGCTGCCCTCATCTTTTTGCAGCTCTGAACACCTTCACGCTTTCTTTCCCCATCAATACTGGCTCTCAAGAAAGGATCTGCTCACCCCATTTACGCTGAGCTACAGGCAACTGATGAACAGCTTGCTACGTATGTTCCTCCTCCAGAGCAGAACAGCGTTTCAAAAAAGATTAGAACCTAGTGCCATGGGCATGAAGCTCTCCCAGTGGAATGTTAGCTATCCATTAGCCAGGTAGGAACATGGAGGGCCTTCTGGTCACCCCTGAAATCCCCACACACAAGGAACTGCCTACCTGGGTTACTTGCAGGAGCCTAGCCATCGTGTAACCTTAGGCTCTACAACCAAAAACAATCAACAAATACACACAGCTACTCTTGCTAGGAAGGATCCAAACTTGCAGGCTTACCCAACAGTAGGCAGAAAGCCTCCAAAACCCAGCCCACCTTTAAGATCCAGGTGGTGATGACCTAGCCTCAGGAGACCCGAGTTCAAATCCCCGCTCTCCCACCAACTACCTATGAAACCTCAGGCCTTCTGTTTGTCCTCTCCTGGGCTCAATTTAGCATCTGGAAAAGGGTCAGTCTTGGACAGGTGACTTCCAAGCTTCCCCTCAGCTCTGCTGTGGGCTGCTCTGGATCCTCCAGCTGTGCGTATGTATGCCTGGGACAGGGTCCAAGTAATTCCTAAAGGGTCAAACGATTAACCATTGGGCTGGGTCCGTTCCAGAAATGACTCAAAAATTAACCTGGTTACTCCTGTTTTCCCTTTTAATCTTTACCATTTGTAACTCTGGTGAGGCATCTTCCCTCTCCTGCCTCCATGCTCCGGGGCCATCCCCCCACCCTCTGCCCAGAGGGGTCCGCCTCCCACCCCAACATCCCCCTGTCTCTGAGGAAACTCTGCCAATCTTCCCTTCCTCCATGAAACCTTTTCCGACTCCCCAAGGCCCTGCAAACACAGCCTCCTCTAGCCACCTCAGTACACTAGACTCTACGCCAGTACAAGGTGCTTAGCACCAACTGCCTGGGGTTGTAGTGACCTCCTCTATTGGTACTTCTTGCTACTTGGCTACTCCCCTTCAGAGCAGCAACCACGCTGTGTTCAACCTTTTATCCTATGCCTAGGTTAATTGTTGAAGATGCTGGAACACTTGAAATGCTTTTCACCGAGCTGAGAAATAAGCCCTGACTACAAGGAAATGTTTTTCACTCTTCAAAGCACCTGGAATCTCTCTTAGCTCCTTGGGTCCTCACAGGAAGCCTGTGAGGCAGGCCAACCACTTAACTGGAGTGTGAAACACTTAACACGGAGGTAAAGCAATCTCCTTAAGGTGAGGCAGGAAGGTGGTGATAGCACCCAAACCACACACAAATCCTGGGTTTGGGGGCATGCAGCACACAGGGAAATCATAGCCTCAGCCTCTTTTTAAGAAACTGCAGGGGTCGGCCCTGTGGCCTAGTGGTGAAGTTCAGTGTGCTCCACTTCAGCAGCCCAGGTTCGTGAGTTCGGATTCCTGGCACAGATCTACACCACTCTTCAGTGGGGACCCGCATACAAAATAGAGGAAGATTGGCACAGCTGTTATCTCGGAGCTCATCTTCCTCAAGCTAAAAAAGAGGAAGACTGGCAACGGATGTTAGCTCAGGGCTCATCTTCCTCAAGCTAAAAAAGAGGAAGATTGGCAATGGATGTTAGCTCAGGGCAAATCTTCCTCAGCAAAAAAAGAAACTGCAGCCTACTGCTGCTTACATAGCAATATGAGAACACACACACACATACACACACTTTACAAATATCTTCACAATGGCTCCAGACTTCTCAGGGCTTCACCTCTTTAGAACCTAAGGATGTTTTTCTCCCCTCTTTTATCATCATTCTCTAAAGGAAAAACAGCCCAGTGAGTTCCCAGCCAGATCAATACATTTTTCTCAAAGAGATTACAAGGGGCCAGGAGGTGCTGAACTTGTTTCTACTTTCTCTGGCGTGCTCCCCTCAGTGCCCACCTCCTTCCCCTGTGCACCGCCTTGCTTAGCAGGGAGAAGAAAGGGGTGAAGGCTTTGGAGGTGGGAAAGCACCCCAACACACAACTGGGAGATGGGTTTCCCAGCCGAAATATCATCTTTGCCCTGTCCAGCATCCGTGGAACCATATTCTTTCATCATAGCCACATTTGCTGTTTAGCAGGGTCATTCAGGAATCTGTAAATATACACACATTTTCATATGCATATGACTCAGGTGCAGGTGTGTATGGACAGGCGCATTTATGCTATCGTGTTTGGTTTGAGTGTGTATGTGTGTTGTGTATGTGTGTGTAGTGTAGGTATAATGTGAACATCCACGTGTGTCTGCAGGTACCCTCCTGAAAATGTGCACACGTGAGGATGAGTACGTGAGTAAGCATAAATATTTGTTCATTCACCATTCACCCATCAATTCAATGAAGAGGTACTGATGTTGCAGGCACTGTGCAAGGTTCTGGGGATGAATAAGACAGTATATGGATGGGTATATGCCAGGGTACAGGAGTGGTAGACATGTTTTTCCATACTATGTAGGTGTCTATGAAATCACTGCACATATGTCTGTGGACATCGGGCCCTCACTGAGCTGGCTAAGTTCCCGATTGCATAAGTGAGGGTACATCTTCTGTTGATGCTGAAAGCTGCTGCTGTGTTCTCTCCCCAGCCCCAAGGATCAGATTCTAAATAGCCCTCACCTGAGCCTGAAGGAACAGAGGCATCCTCTGCCCACCGCTCTGCCAGGGCAGAAGCCTGAAGTGCTGGATTCCCCTCATCATTCCAGTCACTCCACCATCCCCACCCATAGGGAGGGAATTTCCTGATAACAGGGTTACCGAGAGTCCAGGCCGAGTCCAGGCTGCTGGGAGCCACTTGAGCTTCACGTGGTTTTATGGTTTCACAGTTAATGTTTGGCCCTGGGTTATTTCACCTCTAGGAGGTAAACCGGAAAAGACAGGAGAGAGAGGGGGGCAGGAGAGGCACCCGTCCTGGCAGCCGCCTTTAGCACTGCCATACCTGAAGGTTCCAGGTCCTACCAAAGGAGGGAGCCACCAAAACAGGAGAGGGCAAGGGCTTCTGGGAACAGTGGTGGAAAAGAGAGCCCTTGCAAAATTCTCCTCAGGAGCTCAGCATCCCCTCTACAGCCTTCTAGGGGGCCAGGAAGCTCCTCTGCCAACAGGTCATAGAGCCTCTGCTTGGTAACCTCCCAGGACACAAGGAGCTCACTACCTCGAAGATGCTGTCTTACAAATTTCTCTATTATACTCGGACAAAAATCTACCTCCTAGCAGCTTTCATTCATTTGCCCCACTTTCCCTCTCCAAAAAATTAATCTTCCTGGGAATAACTGTCCTCTGATTAATGTCTCCAGAAGGTCCCTGTATACAGCATTATTTTATAGTTGATTTGAGTACTTTTCTTTCCCATTTGAAGTCTTTAAACTCTTTAAAAATAGGGAGATTATATATATTTATGTATACTACGTATATATTTTATGTATACACTGTGTACACATTTTATATGTATAAACTATGTGTGTATATATAACACATTTTATCTGTATACCATGTATATTTATTTTATGTGTATATACTATATATGTGTATATTTATGTAAATACTGTATATTCCACCATTTAATTAATGTTTACTATATCAGGCACCATGCTTAGAGTTCATACTATCTTATTTAATCTCCACAACACTATAGAGCACTATTATTCCTTTTTTATTGAGGAGAAAAATGAGAGGTTAAATACGTCAAGTGAGGCCTCCCAGCTATGGGTAGAATTCAAGCCCAGGTCATTCTGATTTTAGGCCTGTCCTATTAAGCACCACACTATAATCTTTCATATGCCTTGTATATAGTAAACTGAAATAAATACTAGACGAGTGAATTATTTAAGTAATTAACTAACCCATCCATTCCTAATGACACTCAGTATGGGTGAGTTCATCACATTGGTTGGCTGTATCTGGAGTGGGTGGGATATAGACAAAGGAATTTAAATGGGAGGACAAGAGACAGTCTAGAGCACGGGCCACTTCCCTGGAAGATAGGGTCTCTTGACTTCAAAGTTTCCCCAGTGTTGTTGGGGAGGGAGACACTTGAAAGGAAATTGGGTGGGTTTCTGATTTCCCCCCAAAATCGCTCCTGATCTGAGTGTATTCAAAGAATCCCTGAGTCCTTTACCTAGAATGCCTTTCTCCCTTGTGTCAGCCTCTCCTCCTTCAAGACCCAACACAAATGTCACCTTTTCCCTGAAGTTTGAGCTACCCATTCTTTCTCTCAAGGCAAAATTATTCCTCCTTCGGCTATGTTCCCATTGCAATTCACACAACATCTATTATAAGACACATCACATCATATTGCATTAACGGGTTTGTCTATCTCCCTAGACTATGAGGTCCTCAGATTCTGAGCTTTATAGTCTCAGGGCCTAGCACAGTATCTTGCAGAGATGGCACTCAATAAACATATGCTGGGAATGAGTCAGTGAGTGAGTTAGAAATCAGAGAAAGTGAGAGCTATCTTGCAGAAAGAAGGAATCCCTGAGTCCAAACCAGACCAGGGGGTGGTATCCCACAAACAACATGCAGGTTGTCATCACTGTCATGCTCCTACCGTGAGGGTTAAGATGGCAACCTCCTCCTTCTCCACAGCCAGGGTCCTCTAGAGACCTTTCCCACCATTCCTGGTGAAAAGTGAAGTATAAATCGTCTGCCACCCCAACACCCTTTGCCTTGGGGGGGCCAGCCCACCCAATCTTCCTCTAGCTATGCCAGGACAGGAAAGGCCCCCACATTGGAAAGTTTGCCAACCCAGGCTACCCAGGACTAAGAGGGAGAGTCTAGGAGACCTTGAAGGCCAAGAAATCGAAGATAACTGGGAATGAGTAAGAGGTGGAAAGAAGAATTCAGTGAGGCCAAAGTGGACAGAGCTACAGTGAATAAGCTCCAGATAAACAAGCAATAAGGAATCCATCAGGGCAAAGGAGAAGAACTTCCAAAGACACAATTGTTACCTCTTGGGAATGGTGCAACCAGCAGAAAAGGCCCAAAGCCTGAGGCAAGGACTGAGATGAGGCCAGGTGGAGAAGGGGTCACCAGAACACATGAGGCAGAAAGAGCACTTACACTGCATGATTAATGACTAAGTCTAGCTGTTCCCAGAGCCCTTCAGGGAACTTCCATAAGGCAAGGTTTTCATAGAGGACCTGGGGGAGAATTCACCAGGCTTAGCTCAAAAGAATCTCAGACCATGCCACAGCCAGCCACATCTAACTTCTCTGGGTGATACAGCTCTATACATCAGGGCTTCCAGACAGGGCTTGACAGCTCAATAGTAGAACAGATGATAACAAGCACATGAAAACTTTAACATCACCAGTCTTTAGGAAAACGCAAATCAAAACCACAGTGAGATACTACTTCACACCCGCTAGAATGGCTATAATTAAAAAAAAAAAAAAAAACAAGCGTTGATGAGGATGTGGATAAATCAGAATCCTCCACATTGTTGGTGAGAATGTAAAATGGTACAGCTGGCATGAAAAACAGTTGGGCAGTTCCTCAAAAAGTTAAACATGGATTACCATATGATCCAGCAATTCCATTCCTAGGTATCTACCCAAGAGAAATGAGGGGCCGGCCCCGTGGCCGAGTGGTTAAGTTCGCACGCTCTGCTGCAGGTGGCCCAGTGTTTCGTCAGTTCGAATCCTGGGCGCGGACATGGCACTGCTCATCAAAGCACGCTGAGGCGGCATCCCACATGCCACAACTAGAAGGACCCACAACTAAGAATATACAACTATGTACGGGGGGGCTTTGGGGAGAAAAAGGAAAAATAAAATCTTAAAAAAAAAAAGAGAAATGAAAACATGCATCCACACAAAAACTGGCACATGAATGTTCATTGTGGCACTATTCACATTAGCCAAAAGGTGGAAACCAACCCAAATGTCCATTAATTGATGAAAGGATAAACTAAATGTAGTATATCCATACAATAGAATGTTATTCAGCCATAAAAAGGAATGAAGTACAATCATGTGCCACATAATGACATTTTGATCAGTGACAGACCACATATACAAGTAGTCCCACAAGATTAGTACTATATAGCCTGGGTGTGTAGTAGGCTATATCATCCGGGTTTGTTTCAGTACACTCTGCAATGTTCACACAATGATGAAATTGCCTAATGACGCATTTCAATGTATCCCTGTCATTAAGCAACACGTGACTGTATTAACAACTGCAACTGTATTGACAATGCTGCAACTTGGATGTGCCTTGGAAACGTTATGCTGAGTGAGAGAAGCCAGACACAAAAGGCCACATATTGTATGGTTCCATGAATATGAAATGTCCAGCATAGGTAACTCCATAGAGACAGAGAGATTAGTGGTTGCCAGGGGCTGAACAGAGGGAGAAGTAGGGCTTGAGCACTAATTGGTACATATTTCCCTTTGGGGTAGTAAAAATGTTTTGGAACTAAGTAGAGGTGATAACTACACCACAATGTAAGTGTACGAAATGCCACTGAATTATACACCTTAAAATAGTTGATTTTAGGGGCCAGCCCCGTGGCCAACTGGTTGAGTTCGCGCTCTCCGCTTTGGCGGCCCAGTGTTTCGCTGGTTCAGATCCTGGACGCGGACATGGCGCCACTCATCAGAGCATGTTGAGGCGGCATCCCACGTGCCACAACTAGAAGGACCCACAACTAAAATATACACAACTATGCACTGGGGGGATTTGGGGAGAAAAAGCAGAAAAAAATAGTTAATTTTATGTTGTATAAATTTCACCTCAAAATAAAAATAAGACCTGGGCTGTCAGGGCCATTTACATCAATCTGCATTGGCACTGCCTTCTCCACCAAGGCCTCTGCCTAACAAAGTCAGGGGGTCACAGCTATAGACCTTTGCCAACCCGGCCAGCCGTTGAGGCAGAGCATCCCTTCATCGTTCCCCTCCTCTCCACCTCAGCAACTCTCTCTCTGCCTAATGAGGCCACAGGCGCCCCCAGAGCCCTCAGAGGCATCAGAGCAGAAAATCAGGGCAGAGGGGCAACTCCTTAGCACTGACCTTCCCTTGAGCTCGCTGGGTGGCTCCTTCAAGGGTTTGTAGAGTCAATAATTCACCAGCCTGCCAAGGCGCTGGTCCTGTTAAAGGAGCCCGAGCTGGTGAGGGAGACTCTCTCTGCTCCCCCATAAATAATGACCATTTACTGACAGCCTACAATGGGCCAGCACAGTGCATGGTGTTTGACTTGATTCTCATATTTAATCCTCGCAATAACCCTATCAGGAAGATATTATCAGAGCCACAGGAGGACTTTCACGGATCCCAGGAATGTTGCCTTCATGGGTCCCTTCCCCAACAAAAACTGTTAAAAATTATATTTCACAACTGCATTATGCTGAGAGAAAGAAGTCAGACACAAAAGGTCACATATTGTATGATTGCATATATGTGAACTATCCAGAATAGGCAAATCCAGAGACACAGAAAGGAGATTAGTGGTTGTCAGGAACTGCAGGGAGGGGAGAATGGGAGGGGTGGCTAACAGGCACTGGGTTTCTTTTTTGAGTGATGAAAATGTTCTGGCACTAGATAGTGGTGATGTTTGTACAAACTTTTGAATATATTAAAGACCAATGAAGTGTACATTTCAAAATGGTCAATTTTATGATATACAAATTATATCTTGATTTTTAAAAAGAAAATTGGGGGCCGGCCCCATGGCTGCTCCGCTTCAGCGGCCCAGGGTTTCGCTGGTTTGGATCCTGGGCACGGACATGGCACCACTCATCAGGCCATGTTGAGGCAGCATCCCACATGCCACAACTAGAAGGACCCACAAGTAGAATATATAACTATGTACTGGGGGGATTTGGGGAGAAAAAACAGAAAAACAAAAGAAGATTGGCAACAGTTGTTAGCTCAGGTGCCAATCTTTAAAAAAAAAGAAAATTTGTTGTAGTTATGGTTGTATAACTCTGTGAATATACTAAACACTATCAAATTGTACACTTTAGATGAGTAAATTGTGTGGTATGTGAATTAAATTAAATTAATGTCAATAAAGCTATTACAAAAAACTGTAAGATCCACAGTTCAAATCCAGGTCTTCCTATTTCCAAAATGAATGCTTTAACCACTACACCACACTGCCTTATTTGCAGGGTAGTCCCAGAAGGGCTCTTTACCTCCCTCCTTTCCTCATACAAGCTCCTTTTCTTCTCCCTGCCCTGTCCTGCCCTCCGAACATCAAAAGCTCCAGGCAGGCGGTTTCTCCTTCCCAAGCACAGTATTGTCCAGATCAGTCCCTCCTCAATAGCTCCCAAGTGCCTACAACCTAAAGCCAATTGTCCCGGGCCGGCCCGGTGGCACAGCAGTTGAGTGCACACGTTCCACTTCGGCAGCCTGGGATTTACTGGTTCAGATCCCGGGTGCAGACATGGCACCATGTGGCACGCCATGCTGTGGTAGGCGTCCCACATATAAAGTAGAGGAAGATGGGCATGGATGTTAGCTCAGGGCCAGTCTTCCTCGGAAGAAATAATAATAATAATAATAAAGCCAATTGTCCTTAATCTGGAATTGAAGGCCTCTCAAGATCTGGCACCAACTTTCTTTTCCTAGGACTCTGCTCCTCATGCCCAACATTCTAGCCAAATGTTCTCCCTGCCCTTCCCTGATTCGTGTTCTTTCCTGCTATCCCATGTGCCTGGAGAAACCTGTCTCCACCCATCCACACATGATGGAATCCTGCCCCTCTGCTCTGATCCACCTGGCATGTTCTCTGAGTTCAAAGTTACACACACACACACACACACACACACACACACACACACACACACACTGGCATTAATTTCGCTTCCTCTGAGCTCTCATGGCCTCTGTTTATTTCTCCACATATTTGTTCCTGTATTAAGGTATTTGGACACATATCCCTTGAGGATAACACGTTAAACAACCCTAAGCACCAAGCGCAGTGTCTGGCACACAGTAGTGCTAACGAAAGTCACACCAAGGTAACCGAAGTGAATTCAATCTCGCCCCCAACCAGCTCACTGCTCTTGTTCCCCTAATGGCAGTTTTCCTGCCAACTAGAAACACCACAGGCAGTTTGAACAAGGTGTTTAGAATGCTAATGGGTTACAGCCACATCTACTTCATATAAATTAATCACTGTGAGTTTTATGGCCTTGGTTGCCTTGACTACCCAGCTGTTGGTTGGCATACCGTGCTCAGCCCAAGGGGTGGAAACGTTCCCCTGGCAGGGTGATGTCAGCCAGGGGTGATAGAAGAGGAAGAGGATTTAGCCTGAGGTAACAGCACTTTCTGAGTCCTTCATACTGCCACCTCATTGGGACCCTTCCTGCCTCTTCCTCAACTCCAACTGAGCCAAGGAGTTGGGAAGTCCAGAGGATGTACTGCAGTTCTGCTGACAAGGGCCCAGGAAGGAGAGTAAGGGAGAGCCAGGCCAACAATTCCACTCGGGGTGTCATCACATGGGATTGCCCTCAGTGGAGGTGCCCTTCAATTTCCTATCTACTGCTGCCCCCTGGTGCCCTAACCAGCCACATCCTGCAATGTCCCACCAGCCCTGCCCTCCAGTGCAGCGCTGCCCAACAGAATTAAAATGCAAGCTACAAAAGGAACTCTAAATTTTCTAGCAGCCACATTAAAAAAGGTAAAAAGAAAGAGGTGAAATTAATCTTAATAATATATTTTATTTAACCCAATATATCCAAAATCTTAGCACTTCAACATGTTAACTTGTTAATGAGATATGCTACATTCTTTTTCCTATGCTAAATCTTCGAAATCTGGTGTGTATCTGACACTTGCAGGACATCTCAGTTCAGACAAGCCATATGTCAAGTGCCCAACAGCCACACATGGCTAGTGGCTAATGTACTGGACAGCTTAGCTCTAGTGCCTTGAACGGCACTGCCCCTGCTGGCCTAACAAGTGCTGTCCCATGCTCCAAGCCAAATATCATCTCTAGACCAATCCTCTCCGCTGAGCCCTCTGTGGCCACCTCCACTTATCTGTCTAACAGAAATCTCCATAAATTCTCCAAAACTGAACTGTCATTTTCCACCCCAAAACCTATCTCCACGACCCACTCCAACTCAATCAATGCTATCACCATCCATCCAGTTGCTGGAACTAAAATGCAAACAGTCATCCTTTTCCTTCACCCCTACCCTACATCCAAGCAGTCATCAAGCCCTTTCAATTCAGCCTGTAGATACATCCATTCATTTGCATCCATCTCCACTGCTACCACCCTAGTCTAGGCCAACATCATCTTGCCTGGACTGTTACAGTAGCCTCCCAACTGCTTCCACTCCTACCCTACCCTCCCCTCCCCCTACACCCACACAGGGCAGCCATAGGGATAAGACCCCTCCCCTGCCCACATTCCTCCATCAGCTTCCCAATACCTGCTAATAAAATCCAAACTTCTCACCTAGCTTTACCATGCCCATCATTACCTGCTCCCTGAACCTCATGCCCGTCACTCTCCCACAGCCATATGGCTCAAACCTGCTAAACTCATTCCCACTTCCTGCTCCTTCTGTCTGGAATGTTCTTCCCCCAAACCTTTGCATAGCTAGCTCCTTCTCATTGTTCAGGTCTGAGTGGCCTTCCCTCACCACTCTATCCGCCCCAGTCCCCTCATCCTTAATCATTTTCTATCCCATAACCTTGTTTTTATTTTCTTCATAGCATTCATTACTCCCTGAAATTATGTGTTTGTTTGATTTCTGTCTCCTTCCACTAGAACACAAGCTCCACAAGAGAGGGATTTCCCTTCTATTGTTCGTTCATCTCTGTTCTTCTAGTACCTACAACGGTACCTGGCACATAGTAACATATGAATGAGTGAGTGAATGCTACTCCCTGTCTGGAACACTCTCTGCACCCCGTGGTTGACTCCTTCTCCTTCCGGTCTTAGGTTAAATGTCACCTGCTCAGAGAGCCTTCCCAGACTGCCCTCCTCTATTTTCTATCTCAGCATCCTTTTTGCTACCCTCATAGCACAATTTTGACTATAGCCAATTTGTTTCCTTTCTTTTTTGTCTTATTCATCTTCCTTTGACTGCTCTTAACACCACTCTATACACTGCATCCATAAACAGGGGCAACATCTGCACAGTTCATTCCTGTCACCCACTGCCTAGCACAAAGCCTGGCATGTGGTGGATGTCCAACAAATACTTGTTGAATGGATACTCAACTCTTCCTGGTACCTGACAGCCCTGCTAAGGTAAGTGATCCCCCTCTATATCCCACCAAGCCTGCCTTGCCCTGGTCTCCTCTGACCTCTAGGAGCTGCAGCATCTCACTGGGACCACTGAGGGCCTGGGCAGGATGTAAGCTGAGTACCCAGCTTTGAAGAAAGGAGAGGGACTTAGGGCAGAAAGAAGGAATATCATTGTCCCCAGGGTATGCCTGAAGCTTGCCCATTCTCTTCCATCCCACCACCAGCGTCAGCAGGGCCCTCCTCCCAGCAAGGGTCCCAAGAGCCCACCCAGATTGGGCTGGGGAAGAGTTTCTGACTCCGGAGACCCAGCTACCACCCTCCCCAGTACCCACCCCCGTCAGTGGTCTGGGCACATGGCCAGGCACTTCAACCCTCTCACATGCCAGGTCAAAAAGCAACAAGGTGAGTGATGGCAGCATCATGCTGGAGTGAGTTGATCCCTTTGCCTCTTCCTTCTAAGTTACAGCCAGTCAGACAGCCATCAACCAACAAAAGACTCCCTGCACAGCACACCAGAACACTTGAGTGATCCATACATCTATACATCTAAAGGTGGGTGGACTGGACCTCCAGGAGGGAGTGGAACTGGAAGAGCAGCTCTCACTCCTCTGGCAGTGGTGATCCAAAATGTGGATCCTCACACCAGCATGCAAGCCACAGCCATGGGCTGCAAAGGCAAACACCAGTGGTGGCGGATGGCACACATCCTGAGGATTCAGGACACAGAGTGAAGCCAGTGACCCAGCCCACCCTCCCACCCCCAACAGTGGTGCTCGTCTTTCCAGCAGCAGGGACAACACCCCAAACACGAATTTCCCCAGAAGGGGCAAGGTGCTCTGACCTGAGGTTTCAGAGCATACTGGTGCACACCAGCGCCAGCAACCAGAGGCTGCAGCCCCTTCCCACCTCTAGTAGTGGCAGGTGGTATACACATCCTGAGGCCTCAGGACATAGAGCAGAGCTAGTGACCTGGCCCCCCGCCCCCCCGGCAGTGGCACCAGTCTTCACAGCTGTAGGGTCAGCATCCAAAATGTGAATATTCCCAGCAGTGGTGGGGTGCCCTTACCTGAGATTTTGGAGCACACCTGCACACACCAGTGACCAGAGGCTGTACAAGCAGCAATCACACCCACTCGTGTCTCATCCCCTGCCCCACCCAGCAGTGGCAGATGGCACACATGTACTAAGGCTTCAGGAACCACAGCAGAGCTTGTAACCCAGCCCCCAGTGGCAGCACCCCCAACACTGGCTCTACCAGCAGCAGGGGCTGCATATAAGAAACCAGGCTCCCAGTACCAGCACCCTAAGAAAGCCCAGGAGCAGCAGTGCAGGTGGCACACAGGGCAGTAGCACTCGAGCTCATGGAGAGCCTGCAGAGAGCCAGGAGGGGAACACAAGACCCAGGCGACCCAGGAAGCAGCAGAAGTACTCACAGCCTGGAGACCTCAGTGGTGACAACTGAGACTGCAGTCACATCATAATCAGCAAGGCACTAGCAACCTCAGAGGCACAATGAGTGCACTGACGATGCCTCTAGCAGAGGCAGTGAAGAGTAGAAAGTGAAGGCTCTCAAATACAACCAGAAGCAGCTCCAGAACCAAAGTAAATAAAGCTGTACCCAAATAAGAAAGGTGGTTACTATCAAAAATGTACCAGCAGAGGACCAATTCATCAAATACCATGAAGAGCTACAGTAACACAACAGAACAGAAAGAGAATAATAAACTCTCCAGAAACCAAACTTGAAGCCACAGAAGATTATAATCTAACTGAAAGAGAATTCAAATAGCTGTCATGAAGAAACTCAATGAGTTACAAGAAAACTCAGAAAGACAGTTCCATGAGCTGAGGAATAAAATCAATGGCAAGAAGGAGCACTTCACCAAAGAGATTGAAACTCTGAAAAAAAAAAAAAAAGAAACAGAAATACTGGAGAAGAAGAACACAATCAGATGAAAAATAAAGTAGAAAGCATTAAAAATAGAGCAGACCATATGGAAAAGAGAATTAGTGAGCTTGAAGATATAAATCTAGAAATGATTCAGGCAGAGGAGAGAACTAAGATTTTTTTAAAATGAAGAAATTCTACAAGAAATATCTGACTCAATTAGGAAAAGTAACATCAGGATAATAGGCATCCCAGAAGGAGAAGAGAGGGAGAAAGGAGCAGAGAGCTTATTCAAAGAAATAATAGCGGAGAACTTCCCAAACCTGGGGAAAGAACTGGACATGCATGTATATGAAGCTAATAGAACTCCTAATTACTTCAACGCAAAAAGACCTTCTCCAAGGCATATAATATTAAAACTATCAAAAGTCAATGACAAAGAGGGGCTGGCCCCGTGGCCGAGTGGTTAAGTTCGCACGCTCCGCTGCAGGCGGCCCAGTGTTTCGTTGGTTCGAATCCTGGGCGCGGACATGGCACTGCTCATCAGACCACGCTGAGGCAGCGTCCCACATGCCACAACTAGAAGAACCCACAACGCAGAATACACAACTATGTACTGGGGGGCTTTGGGGAGAAAAAGGAAAAAATAAAATCTTTTAAAAAAAAAAAAAAGTCAATGACAAAGAAAGAATATTAAGGGCAGCTAGAGAGAAGAAAACAACCTACAAAAGAACCCACATCAAGCTTTCAGCAGATTTCTCAGCAGAAATCCTACAGTCTAGGAGAGAGTGGAATGATGCATTCAAAATATTGAAAGACAAAAACTATCAGCCAAGAATACTCTATCCTGTGAAATTATCCTTCAGATATGACAGAAGAATAAAAGCTGTCCCTGGCAAACAAAGGCTGAGGGAGTTCATCACCACTAGACCTGCCTTACAAGAAATGTTGAAAGGAGTCCTCCTACCTGAAACAAAAAGGTAAAGCTTTACAAAGAATTGAGCAAGGAGATAAATAGAATCAGAAAATTGCAGCAGCTCTATATCAGAATAGGTTAGTATAACATAACATTTATAACATAAAGGATAAGAATTATAACATAATTGTTATAATTATAAACAATTATAACATAAAGGATAAAGGGAAAGAAGGCATCAAAAATAACTATAAATCAATTTGGTCACAAACTCACAACACAAAAAAGAAGAATTTGTGACAACAAAAACATAGAAGGGGAAGAGGAAAAGGATGGAATCTGCATAGGCTAATGGAGATGAGAGGCTATCAGAAAAAGGACTATCTCATCTCTGAGATCTTTCATACAAACCTCATGGTAACCTCAAAGTAAAAAATCAGAGCAGAATGACAAATTGTAAATAAAGAGAAAACTGAGAAAACCATCACAGAAAACCATCAAACTAAAACGGCAGGCAGAAATACAAGGAAAAAGAAACAATGGAACTATAGAACAATTGGAAAACAAAAGATAAAATGGCAGTATTAAACCCTCATATATCAATAATCACTCTAAATGTAAATGGATTGAATTCACCAATCAAAAGATACAGAGTGGCTGGATGGATTAAAAAACAAGACCCAATATGCTGCCTCCAGGAAACACATCTCAGCCCCAAAGACAAAGTCTCAGAGTGAAGGGATGGAAGATAATACTCCAAGCAAACAGCAACCAAGAGAAAGTGGGTGTAGCCATACTTAGATCAGACAAAACAAACTTCAAGACAAAAAAGATAAGAGACAAAGACGGGCATTATATAATAATAAAAGGGATATTCCACCAAGAAGACATAACAGTTATGAATATATATGCACCTAACACAGGAGCACCATAATATATAAAGCAACTGTTAACAGACCTAAAGGGAGAAATCGGCAATAACACAGTAAAAGTAGGGGACTTTAATATCCCACTGATGTCAATGGATAGATCATCCAGACAGAAAGTCAACAAGGAAACAATGGCCTTAAATGAAACACTGGACCAGATGGACTTCGAAGATATATAGAGAACTTTCTATCTAAAAACAGCAGAACACACATTCTTCTCAAGTACACTTGGAACATTCTCAAAAATAGACCATACGCTGGGAAACAAAGCAAGCTTCAAAGTTAAGAAGATTGAAATCATAGCAAACATCTTTTCCAACCACAATGGTATGAAACTAGAAATCAACTACGAGAAAAAAAAGCTGGAAAGTCACAAATATGTGGAGACAAATATGTGAACAACTAGTAGATTAATGAAGAAATAAAAAAATAGCTGGATACAAATGAAAATTAAAACACAGCATGCCAAAACTTATGAGATGCAGCAAAAGTGGTAGTAAGAGGGAAGTTTGTAGCAATACAGGCCTGCCTCAAGCAACAAGAAAAATCTCAAATAAACAACCTTACACTATACCCAAAATAACTAGAATAAGAAGAACAAAGCCCAAAGTCAGTAGAAGGAAGGAAATAGTAAGAAATCAGAGCAGAAATAAATGAAATAGAGACTAAAAAAAATAAAAAGGATCAATGAAACTAAGAGCTGATTCTGTGAGAAGATAAAATTGACAAACCCTTAGCCAGACTCACCAAGAAAAAAAGAGAGAAGACTCAAATAAATAAAATCAGAAATGAAAGAGGAGAAATTACAATGGACACCACAGAAATACAAAGGATTATAAGAGAATACTATGAAAAGCTATATGCCAACAAATTGGACAATCTAGAAGAAATGGGTAAATTCTTAGACTCATACAACCTCCCAAAAGTGAATCAAGAATAAATACAGAATTTGAATAGACCAATCACAAGTAAAGAGATTGAAATAGTAATCAATAACCTCCTAAAAAACAAAAGTCCAGGACCAGACAGTTTCTCTGGTAAATTCTACCAAACATTCAAAGAAGACTTAATACCTATCTTTCTCAAAATCTCCCCAAAAAGTTGAAGAGGATAAGATGCTTCCTAACTCATTTTATGAGGCCAACATTACCCTGATACCAAAACCAGACAAGGACAACACATAAAAGGAAAATTACAGGCCAATATCATTTATTAACATAGATGTAAAAATCCTCAAGAAAATATTAGCAAATTGAATACAACAATACATTAAAAGGATCATATACCACCATCAAGTGGGATTTATTCCAGGAATGCAGGGACAGTTCAACATCCACAAATCAATCAATGTGACACACCATATTAACAAGATGAAGAATAAAAATCAGATGATCATCTCAATAAACACAGAGAAAGCATTTGATAAGACCCAACATCCATTTATGATGGGAAAAAAAACTCTCAGTAAAATGGGTGAAGAAGGAAAGTACTTCAACATAATAAAGACCACATATGACAAACCCACAGTCAACACCATACTCAATGGTGAAAAACTGAAAGCCATTCCTCTGAGAACAGGAACAAGACAAGGATGCCCGCTCTATTCACTTTTATTCAACATAGTACTGGAAGTTTTAGCCAGAGAAATTAAGCAAGAAAAAGAAATAAAAGGGATCCAAATAGGAAGGAAAGAAGTAAAACTGTCACTATTTGTGGATGACGTGATCTTATATATATAGAAAACCCTAAAGAATCCACCAAAAAACTATTAGAAATAATCAATAAATATAGTAAAGTTGCAGAGTACAAAATCAATACACAAAAATCAGTTGCATTTTTATACACTAATAACAAACTAGCAGAACGATAACTCAAGAATACAATTCCATTTACAATCATAACACAAAGAATAAAATATCCAGGAATAAATTTAACCAAGGAGGTGAAAGACTTAAACACTGAAAACTATACAACATTACTGAGAGAAATAGAAGAATAAATAAGGAAATGGAAAGATATTCCATGCTTATGAATTGGAAGAATAAACATAGATAAAATATCCACATTACCTAAAGCCATCTACATATTCAATGCAATCCCAGTAAGAATCCCAATGACATTCTTCACAGAAATAGAACAAAGAATCCTAAAATGTACGTGCAACAACAAAAGGCCCCAAATAGCCAAAGCAATCCTGAGAAAAAAGAACAAAGTTGGAGGTATCACAATTCCTGAATTCAAAACATATTATAAAGCTATAATAATCAAAAAGGCATGGTACTGGCAGAAAAACAGACACACTGCTCAATGGAACAGAACTCAGGGCCCAGAAATAAAAGTAAACATCCATGGACAGCTAATCTTTGAAAAAGGAGCCAAGAGCATACAACAGACAAAGGAAAGTCTCTTCAATACATGGTGATGGAAAACTGGACAGCCACATACAAAAGAATGCAAGTAGACCGTTATCTTATACCTACACAAAAATTAACCCAAAATGGATTAAAGTCTTGAACATAAGATCTGAAACCATAAACTCCTAGAAAAAAAAAAAAGCAGTACACTCTTTGACATCAGTCTTAGCAGCATCTTTTCGAATACTGTGTCTACTCAGGCAAGGGAAACAAAGCAAAAATAAACAAACGCGACTACATCATACTAAAAAGCTTCTGCATAGCAAAGGAAACCATCGACAAAACGAAAAGACAATCCACCAACTGAGAAAAAATATTTGCAAATCATATATCCAACAAGGGGTTAATTTCCAAAATAAATACAGAACTCATACAACTCAACAACAAAAAAACGAACAACCCAGTCAAAAAATGGGCACAGGATATGAATAGACATTTTTCCGAAGAAGATACACAGAGGGCCAACAGGCACATGAAAAGATGTGAACGTCACTAAATATTAAGGAAATGCAAATTAAAACTACAATGAGATATCACCTCACACTGCTCAGAATGGCTATAATTAACAAGAAAAGAAATAAGTGTTGGAGCGGATGTGAAGAAAAGGGAACCCTCATACACTGCTAGCAGGAATGCAAACTGGTGGAGTCATTGTTGAAAACAGTATGGAGATTTCTCAAAAAAATTAAAAACAGAAATACCATATGATCCAGCTATTTTACTACAGATATTTATCCAAAGAACATGAAATCAATCATTCAAAAAGATATATACACCGCTATGCTCATCACAGTCTTATTCACAATAGCCAAGACATGAAAGCAATCCAAGTGCCCATCAACAGATCAATGGATAAAGAAGATGTGGTGTATATATATACAATGGAATACTACTCAGCCGTAAAAAAGACAAGATCATACCATTTGAGACAATATGGATGGCCCTTGAGGGTATTGTGCTAAATGAAAAAAGTCAGAGTGAGAAAGCCAAATATGATTTCACTCATACGTGGAAGATAAACAAGCAAACACATAGAAAAGGAGAACAGATTGGTGGTTACCAGAGAAGAAACGGGTGGCAGGAGGGTGGAAGGGGTAAGGGGGCACATACGTATGGTGACAGATAAAACCTAGACTATTGGTGGTGAACACAATGCAGTCCATACAGACTGATATATAGTAACGTACACCTGAAATTTACATAATGTTATAAGCCAATATGACCTCAATAAAATTAATTTGTTTTAAATACTAAAAAAAGAAGCAACAGGGTGTGTTTCCAATCCCCACACTGTGGCTGGTCGGAGTTCTACGATGTCCTTGGGGGGAACTCCTCCTTCAGGAATTTTCTTTCCACTCGAGTCGCAGGCCTTAGAGATCCTGGAGTCCAAGCTCCTCACTGTCACAGAAGCCCAGAGAGGAGCAGGGACTTGCCCAGGGTCACAGAGCCCAGGCCAGAACCCCAGGCTCCGGTGGGTGGAGGTCACAGGCCATGATCTCCCCTAGACCCCAGGGGTTCGGCCCACCCCTGCCTTTTCTTTCTCCTATCCTCCCTCTCCCGCCTCAGGAAAACCACGGGAAGTCCGGTTACAACCTCCTCTCGCCCGGGCTTCATCTCCATGGTCTCATTCGCAACCCACAGCCCGGGGCAGAGCAGGGGAGTCGGAGGCGGGTTCCAGAGACTGTTGCCCCCTCTTGAAAGAAGCGCAGAGCCCCCTGAGGCCGGAATGGTTGGGCGGCTCCCCCAAGGACGCACAGCGGGGCAGAAGCAACGCTGAGACCGGAGCCCAGGAACGCCCTCCCCAGCCGGGGTCCGCCGCCCGCCGCGCGCGCGCCTCCCGGCAGGCCGGCACCTGGGCCGCACCGTCCGCGCCGCTCCCACGCGCCAAGACCGGCTCGGCGAGCCCCAGCTCGGAGCGCCTCCGCGCGGCTCGGCGGGACTTGGGGGCGCCCCCAGCCCAGCGGCCGGGAACGCGGGCCGGGCCCTCCGCCGCAGCTCTGCGCCCCCGGACGGCCGCGCGGCCGGACGCCACGGCGCTCAGGATCTTCCCAGCGTCGCCCGTTCCTCCCCAAGGCCTGGGAGACCCTAGGGAAGAACCAAGGCCGCCGCTCCCCTCGTTTCCCGTGGACCCTCCGGGCCGCCCCGTGCGCGGGCCCAGCACACCAGGACACGGGTGACAAGGGCACCCTGAGCGCCCGCCGAGAGGCCCGCGAGGACCTGAAGGACTGACCCAGGGACTGATGGAGAAAGCGCGTGACTTGACTGACTCCTGCTGATGCACAGACTGGACTAACGGACAGATTGGCTGACAGGCTGACTGACAGGACTGACAGACTCACTGGACTGACTGGACTGACGGACGGGCTGGCTGTACTCACTGGCCCGTTGACTAGACTGACTGGCGGGTTGGCGGCTGCGGGTGTGGCCGTCGGCTGCCAGCCTCTCAGCCCGGGTTTCCGCCCTCCGCCCTCCGCCCTCTTCACCCCAGTTCCGCGAGCCGCCTCTCCCGCCACCGACAGGCTCCTGGGACCACAGGGCGCCGAGCTGGAGCCCCCGCGCGGCTCGCGACGCCACCTGGCGGCGGCGCCCGGAAGGGAGGGGCGGGGCTTCGGTGGCCGGGCTTCGGTGGGCGGGGCTACGGCGGAGACACGGAAGGGGTGTGGTGCGGGATCCACTACCCCCTTTTCTGGACTTCGCCCCTCTTCCCCTCCTCCCTTGCTCGCCCCCTGGGTCTCCGCCTCCTCCTGCTACTCTCCCTCTTCCTCCTCCCCCTCAGGTGGAGTGGGCGTGTCCCCTTGCGAGCCTGAGCCGCCCTATAGACCTGTCCGGTAATCTAACGGGGTAAGAGAAGTTCCCGGCCTCCCCTGGGCACCCCGACGGCTCCAAGGCCCTGATGGGGCAGCAAACGGCGGGACCCTTCCGTGGCTAGGCCGGCCGCAGAGTATGGCAGGGGTGGAAAGCCCACCACCCTCGGGGCCCCAGAAAGCCTTGAGGACTCTGCAGGGGCTTAGGGCTCCTGAGCGAGCACGGGGAGGCAAGGGCTGGTAGAATTTGCATTATTTCTATTAAGGGGTCTAGAATTGCCCCTCACCCCCTCTTGCTCCCTCCCCGCATCCCGCTGGACCTCAGCAGCTCACCTGCAAACTCACCTGCCTTGCAGAAGGCCAGTCTGGAACGGTGTAAACACCGGAGAGTCCCCTAGGTGGCAGCAAAGGCCCAACAAAGTGGTCCCAGAATGGTCCTTCCCTTCCGCCCTAATCCCAGAAAGGCCAGGAAGGACGGAGCCACTTCACAGAGAACTGAAATCCAGAGGGCCAGGAACAAGCTCACACCACGCAGCGATCTGAACGCTGACTTCCTGCCCCAGGAGAAGAGAAGACAAGACAGAGAGAGGAAAGTCTAACAGGGAGCGGCCATAGAAAGTGATGATTCAGAGCACAGACGCACTCAGACCTGTCCTCCAGGCAGTGTGACCCCGGGAGTCTCCTCACCCTTCTGAGCCTCGTTTGCCTTACCTGTAGAATTGGGAACAAGAAGGGCACCTGCTTCATAGGATGTTTTGAGGGTTAACTGAGAGGCTGCATGGAAATCACTTAGCACAGTGCCTGGAAGGTAGCAAGTGCTCAGCAAATCATCAATAAATTAATAAATGTAAAGCTGGTATCCGACTGTGATGGTCTTTGTTAATGTGTCAGCTTGGATGGGTTGCAGCCCCCAGTTATACAATCAAATACTAATCTAGATGTTGTGATGAAGGTATTTGGTAGATGCAATTAAATCGATTGACTTTAAGAGATTATCCTAGATAATCTGGGTGGGCAGGATTCAATCAGTTGAAAGCCCTTAAGATCAGGAAGAAGAAATTCTCCCTGTGGACAGTAGCTTCAGCCCTTGGCAAGAGTTCCAGCCTGCACCTGAGGATTTCATACTTGTCTAGCCAGCCCCACAATCTCCTAAACCAACTCCTTGCAAAAAAACTCTCTTAACATGCATCTCCTACTGGTACCATTTCTCTGGTTGAACCCTAATAGACAGAGGAAGCGAGATGTGTGTCTGTGTCTGTGTCTGTGTGCTGGGATCACAGAGCCCAATCCTCAGGTTTATTTGCTTCTTTTGAAGCTCAGGGTCTTTTGTGCCTTTCCGGGTCCTGTAGTTGGAGGCTGTAGTAAAACCACAGTTATGTAATAATGGGGCTGGGGGTAGGGCTAGTGGGTGGATGGGGGTGGAGGGCCTCTTACTCCCTTCCACCACCCCTTCCCCCAGGCTTTGGCCTCATGGATGCCACCTGCTTCTTTCCAGGCTTTCTATATAGTCCCCTTTTCCCAAGGGAGGCCAGGCTAGTCCTCCTCCCCCTGCAGCTGGTGTAGGACTGGAAATGAGGGTTACAAACCACGCTCTCTCCCTGAGAGCCAGCTGGTGAGGAGGAGGCTTCTGTCTCAGCAACCAGCCAGTCCACGTGTCGCTGTACCCTGCCTCTCCCACCTCCATCCCACAGGCCATGTGTCATGTGCACACCCACACCTCCTGCCCTCCCACCCTAATTCTAACAATCACTAAATTCATCGATTACAGTCTACACTGGAGCACCATGCCAAGCACTTTACTCATCCCCTTTAGCCTCAGCACAAACCTATGGGGCAGGAATTAATACCACCATTATCCCCATTTTCCAGAGGAGGAAGCTGAGGCACAGAGGTGTATTCTTAGCCTCCTGCCTTTTCCTCCTCCTGGGGAGACTGGCCCCAGGTAGAACCTTACTGGTCAGCTGGGAAACCTGTGGTAGAGAGAAAGTGGCTCTGATGGTGAAGCTCTGCTGAGCTGAGGAGTCTCGTCCCTTCTCAGACCCTCTGTTTGCTCCTCAGCACAAATGGTGGTAGTGAAGATTAAGGAGGCAGCTGGCCTGAAGGTACTTGGCTTCCCTTCCCTCCTTCCCTTCACCAGGAAACTGGGGAGGCTGGTGAAACCCAGTCTGGTGGGAAGGGGTGGGCTCAGGAGTCAGCAATCCCAAGTCTGAGGGCTGCTGTGGCCATGTGCAAACTGTGAAGCTTTCAGCAAGTTCTGGAACCTGTCCGAGCCTCAGTTTCCTCATCTGTGAAAGGGGCCAGTGAGGAGTTCTCTCACAGGGCCCTGTGGAGACAGTAAAGCAGCTGGCACGCATTGGCACTCAGGCCTCAGGCCTACAGCCTGCTCTCTCTACCTTTATTAGTGGCTTGGTAAAAGAGAAGGCCCCATGTTATAAACACAAGAGATTGTTTTTATTACTGCTCAACAGACATAGTCCCCCACTCCCTAAAAACAAAACAAAACGAAACAAACCAAGCTGCTCCTCCCAGGGCACAGCATTTAAGGAGGCTCTCCTTTTAAAGGCTGACCCTGACACTGCATGCCTCCTTAAATGTTGCACCTCTCTTGCCTTAGTCCTAGCCCCGTCCTCACTTCTTCATCTGAGAGAATAGCAGAGCCACTGCCCTATCCCAAGTCTCTGGTGCCACCCCAAGTGTCATCCTTCCTTACCCTCACCCCGTATCTAGTCCTTCAGCAAATCCTATTGGCTCTAACTCCCAAACATATCCACCATGTCCCTCCGTCTCATTGTCACAACTCAGTTTCCCTCCTGGGCAAATTGTTCTCCCACTCTGCCCCACACAACAGCCAGGGTGAGATTTTAAAATGCAAACAGGATCACATCTTCCCTTCCAGGCACTGAACCCGCTGTGCACTGCAGCATTCATTGAGTAACCATGGAATTACCCTCAGCCCCACCATACACTTGACTGTGAGCACCATCTGGCCAGGGACCCAGGCCGGTTTTGCTCACTGTGGTATCCCCAGTGCCCACACACACAAAGAGCTGAATCAATGCTTGTTGGATGAGCTATAGGTGAGGGAGTGAGGCCAGGCACCTGCCTGATTATGGGCAGGGGCCACACGCCCTGGTTTTCTTGAGAAGGCCCAGTTTTCACCTGTCATCCCAGTGTAATAATGGTGCCCTCGTTCACTCTCAAGTGTCCCAATTTGGTGATATTATAGTCAGCCTAGTTATTGGAAAGGAGAAGGGGTTCACCCCGGAGCTTCTGCTCTTTCCCAGCCCCACTCTGCTTTCCCACTTTTCCCCTATAAGCCCAAAGCTTTTTCTTCTTGCTCCTGAGATACTTTTCTTTTTTTCATATTCTCTCTGCATTATCCCCAACCCCCAGAAATACATAAGAATTCTATTTGCCCATTTCACTGCAGAACTGTCCTCCTGGAGGGTTGCCGTGGTGATCGAATGATGTCACTGCCCTGGAAACAGTTGCCTAGGAGATGAGTGATGTCACTTCCAGGAGATGATTGCCATGGTAACCATCTCAGTGGAACTAGGGGGTGGCCAGGAAAGTGAAGGGGGGTGGAGGGCGGATGCAGAAGGGACAAATGTGAAGGGCGGAAGGAAAAGGGGGGGGAGTGCAGGAAAAAAGGCCAGGAAGAGGATGGGAACCATCCCAAAACAGTCGAAAATAACACAGAATCACAGAATCGTAGAAATGAAAAGACACCCAGAGACCACCAAAAGCACCCACCTTGTTTTTAGAGGCTGCTGAGAGGCCAGGACTTGCTCAAGGTCACACTGCCAGTTAGAACCAAGCCTGAAGCTTCATGACCTTCAGTTTCTTATATGGCACATGGGTAGATTTGGGTTGGGAAATGAAGGATTCCTTTTGGTCATTTCTTCTTTAAAATTCTGGCCTCAAATCAACCAATTATTCATGAATTGAAACAAATTCTTATTGTTAACTGTGTGCTAGACCCTGGAGAGAAGAACCTGGGAGGCGGTTTCATAGTTATTTTATTGTTTTATATTCTTATTGTCCCCCACTAGAGCATTAGCCCCATGAGGACAGGTAATTCACCAAGGTATCCCCAGCACCCTGCCCAGTGTCTACCACACAGTAGGAGCTCAACGTGTTTGTTGAATGAGTGAAGACAGAGTGATAAATGTCATTGTGTGGTACAGACCCACAGTACAGGAACCCAGAAAGGGGCTCACAATAGCTGGCGGGGGGAGGTGACATTTCATAGGTAGGATTTGAATAGGCCAAGAGAAGAAAGCCATTCCAGAAGGAAGAGTAACGGCTTGAGCCAAAGTGAGAGAGCAAGCAGGGTCCAGCTGGGGAGAGATTTCAACTGGTGGTGCTCTGGTTCACTGCAAGTCATACCATAGCTGTACCGCCTACAGGTACCTCCCCTTCCAGTAGAAGGAATTCAGGATTAGGAGTGGGGAGAAGCATTAAGATCCACATCCTGGATATGCCTGGGGTTGGGAGTGGAGCAGCAAAAAAGACTGATCTGGCTGAAGAGGTAAATGTAGAGAAGGTAACTGAGAGAAGTCCGGGTGGTGAGGAAGGGAGAGGTCCCATCAAGGAAGACCTGAAACGTCAGGTTTCCAGCCTCTGCCTGAAAGAACAAGGACCTTGGAGCCCTGCACAAAGACACGCTCTGCCACTTCCCTGCTGTGTGATCTTACGAAAGTCACTTTACCTCTCAGAGCCTCCCGATTGGAGCTACAACCTCGTTCACAGGATTGTTAGCTTTGAATTTTAAAGTGTGTGTAAAGTTCCACTTAACCGTTAGCAGATGTTACTTTCCCTCTCCTTCCTGGCAGTTTCCACCCTCAGAATGGCATGGGAGTTGTACTTTGGGAAAATGAACCTTCATCTGTTAGCTCACCCAACCTTTTGGAGCCCTTGTTTTGCTTGGCACCACAGGGGCCTATGGTCCAGTGGAGGTGGAGGAGAGAGCAAAGCAAAGACTGACCTAAAGTCAGCTGGCGGAATGCTTCCAGCCAGATCAGAGGTTTCATAAGAGATGGCATTTCGTTAGGCCTTGAAGGAAGAATTTGATTTACATAGGATGTCAGATCGGAGAAGAAAGGGGAGAGACCAAAGAGACAGAAGGCTACTGTCATAACTTTTCTGGGGCTCCTTTTTCTCCAGCTGGGGATCAAAAAACAACATGGTGTTGTGGAAAGAGCCTTGAAGTAGGACCACCCCAATTTTTATCTCGGCTTTACCTCTTACTAGCCATACACCTCATACCACCTGATTCATCCCACCTGATGCCTGATTTCCCCACCTGTTAAAAAGATCATCATTCCTACCTTCCAGGGTCACTGTAAAGATTCAGAGGCCATGCACACAAAGTGCCCAGGACACAGTAGACATTTGAAATTGTTTTCACCAACATGATAACTGGGTTTTATAATGGAAGATGATCTGTTAAGTCCCACAGAGCTGTGAATCATTCTGTGCCTGCCTGAGAGTTGCAGGGTCTCCTGAGAACTGAGGACCCTGTTAGTCTCTGAATGGGAAGCAGAGGAGGGTGTGGAGGGCCTGACAGTCGGAACGCAGCCTAGTTTATTTTACAGAGCAGAGAGGCATCCTGGGCTCCCCAGTCGCAAGTGATTTAAGATGGCCAAGTATTTACCCAACAATGGTTCCATTATCAAGAATTCTACCCTTCCCCCTAATTCAAACAAATAGACTTTTGAAAAGCGTTTGAGGAGTTAATCGAAAATTTGAAGCAATAGCACCAATAAATTTACACATCCCTTTCTAAATATAATTCCTTCAACTCTAAGTGAAAACATTAAAAGCACTGGAAAGTGTCCCCCAAATGGGGACACATGTAATGTGTGACATCCATGTTTTCATCTCAATCCCAAGAGTGTGGCACACAGAAAAGAACCACGATCAAAGATTTAGGGGATCTGAATGCTAGTCTAAGTTCTGTCCCTAATTTTGCAGTGTGACTCTGGAAAGACATTTCATTTCTCTGGACTTTAGTTTCCTCTGCAGTTAACACTGAGATGACCCCATCTTACTTTATAAATTTGTCTTGACAAGTTTCAAAACACAAAAGTGTGCAGAACTGGAAGGAAATCTTTGAGATTGTGCAGCAGAGAAGCCTTTCAGGTTTATGTCGCATGTAATTTGTAGGTCTTCTCAAAGAACTCCATTTGTCACTGGGGCTAATTGTAATTGTGTGTGTCCACACTTGCCCACACTCCATTCCCAGACCAGAGGATGCCCTACACACTGAGTACTTTGAGTTGACTTAAAGCTTATATTTCAAATTCTACACTTAAAAAATGAGGGTCCTGAGCCTTAAAAGTTTGTGTGGCTAGTCAAGGCTGCCCGGAGCCTTTGCAGCATGGCAGCGCTAGAGCCCACCAGAGGGCAGTTGGAGATCTCAATCGTAAGTCTTGGGCGGAGGCCGTCCTCTGTGGCTCGCCAGCTGTGCGAATTTCAGCTCTACACGTCAGCTTCCTCATCTCTAAGGTGGTGACAAAACCTTTCACAAGATGGTTGTAAGATGAAAATGCGAGTGATTTTCCTAAAGCCCTTCCAGTGAAGGACATTTCAAATGTAACAAGTTTTCATGCCTACATATGTGTATCAAAGCCAAGTGTCTTGGCCACATAAAGTTTGTAGCTTGAAAATACCTGACCCACTAATTGAGGTGAAACTCAATAACCATTTTAGCTAGCAATTAGGCCAACTTGAAACAGGCCTCCTAAGGTGTGTTTATTAACATGTGGGCCACACCTCTGCTGAACAAGAAAATAGGTTACACTTCCATGCTTGGAAGTTCCTTGCCCCACCACAATGTAAGTTCAAGGACAGAAATTGGGTCAGGCCATTTTCACCAGTTCACTGTCAAGCTTTAGTCAAGAATATGGTTTTTAAGGCCTCTGTGTAACTGAACCAATCCTCTTAACAAGCATGTTCGGTTCTGGGAACCACGCTGGAGGTAATAAAAACGGTGAGGGCCTGGAGTCCCTATCACCTGAGGAAGAGGCCAACTGGTGCTACTGAGCCTCAAGAGAAGCCTTGAGTGATAGAAGTAGACGGGAAGAGTGCTTAAGGGGTTAGGCTTTTTTCTTATTTAAACTCAGATGGAAGTTCTTCTATTTTAAAGAATACACAAAGCTTCCTTAATAATAACAACTACGGATTTCAGGGATCCAGGTTGTGCCCCTAATTCACATTTTATCCCATCTAATACAGAAAGAATATTAAGAAAATTTGAGGATATGTCTCAGCTCGGTATGTACCTTGAGCGTTAAATATCAACCAACATTCCAGTAGGGTGGGTCGACAACACCCTTCCAAGTTAAACACAGCCCTGACCTTTCACAGAGGTGCTGTACTGTGGAAGACAGCATTTTGGTCTGCTCAGCTCCTATACAAGCTACCAGTTATCAGGAAGAGTGAATCAGAAAGGCTTTGTCAACTGGGTCCACAGAAAACTACTTAACAGTCACGAGTCTTGTGAATCGCAAAGTGTGAGATGAATTACAGGGCCTGAAAACTTACTGTACCAAATGCTTTGATGTTTGTGAGACTCAAATCAGGATTCAAAATGGTGACCTGTTAAATAGCTCCTTGAAAGGGCAAAAAATCAACACCACAAACACAGAAATAATATCCCCAAAGCAGCATTTATTTACCCACTGAATTCCAAAACATTTAATTTAGAAGTCTGGCATTTCATAATCACCCATCTTGATTGACGTGGGCTGACACACACGGTGCTGTCAGGATACACAAGGACAATAGCCAAAAAGTTACAAAAAATAAATCCATGATTCTTAAACCATCGCAACCAAAAAAAGAAAAAGTTACAGGTATCAAAACTTTAGATGCATTGCATTGAAAAGAAGGTTTGTGCACGTCATAATTTAAAGAGGCAAAACAAGGCGCTACTGAAACCTCACGTTGAAGTTTGTTAGAAAGCTGACGGAAAGGAGCAAGTGGCCTCTTTGTGTCAGCTTCCCTTAACAGTTTCCCATTAGCTGAAGAAAGGGGTGGGAGGGGTGAATTCATTTTTGCATGCACAAGATGTACTGCTTAACAAAACACTATCAGCTTGTTTTAAATGGATCATTTAAATATCAATTGTAGCCTGTGTTGGCTAATTCTCCTTTCTAAACTTCCCCATTGCTCTCTCCTGGATTTCACATAGATCAACAGGCATCAAAATGCCTCATTCAGAACGCACTTGTCTGCACATTCGAAAAGGGAGCTCCTGTGGGCTCAAAGCAACCATCATTCCAGCAATGCCCATGAAGATTTATCTGAAACTGCTTCCCAAGGGGCAGGAGAGCAGATCTGAGTAGCTGTGCTGCCAATACAGATAGGTTTAGCACTAGATATTTAGTGATTGTGGCAAGGAAGAATTGGTGATGATGGGGGTGGTGGGTGAAGGAAGGGCCAGGGACCTGAAGGCTCTTCAGTTGCCTTCTCCTGCTTCTTCATCCTGCTGGTCGCTCGTCCAGAGGGTGAGGTTGTCTCGCAGCAACTGCATGATGAGCGTGGAGTCCTTATAGGAATCCTCGTTTAGTGTGTCCAGCTCAGCTATGGCATCATCGAAGGCTTGTTTGGCTAAGAGGCAGGCCTGCTCAGGCGCATTCTGGATCTCATAGTAGAACACGGAGAAGTTGAGGGCCAGGCCCAGCCGAATGGGGTGCGTTGGCTGCATGTGCTCTTTGCTGATTTCAAAGGCTTCTTTGTAGGCAGCCTCAGAAGCTTCGACCACACTGTTTTTCTTCTCCCCGGAAGCTACCTCTGCCAAGTAGCGGTAGTAATCGCCTTTCATTTTCAGGTAAAATACCTTGCTCTCATACTGAAAATCATTGCAGTTCTTGATGAGGAACTTGTCAAGCAGAGCCAGGACATCATTGCACACTGTTTCCAGCTCCTTCTCAATCTTCTCCCGGTAAGCTTTAACTTTCTCCAATTTCTTTTCATTTCCATCAGCCATGGTCTTCTGCTCAATGCTGCTGATGACCCTCCAGGAAGATCGCCTGGCACCAACCACATTCTTGTAGGCCACAGAGAGGAGGTTTCGATCTTCATTGGAGAGAGGTTCATTGAGCTCCGTCACCTGCAAAATCCCAAAAAAATAAACATTGAGACAGATCCAAGTCTGAAATTCTTAGAAGAAACCGTCCCTTCAACCTAATCAACAACCCTTTCCAAAATCAGGATTATGGACAAGCCACTCCAGAGAAAAATTGGTCAGATATGGACCCTACCTGAAGGGAGACTGTAGTCTAATAGAAGAGATAAATAGTTGAAATTCAAAATAGGAAGTGATAGGGCCTTGAGAAATCCCTCATTCAGAACTTATAAGGTGCTGGTGAAGGTATGGAGAGAAGGATAATCATGGAAAGGTTGTGAGGTGATAGTACATAATGGCAGGTGAAAAAGTCCTGAGGTCCAGCTATTCTGCAGAATATATTCTTAACAGTAAGATCATACAATTCCTTTGTCAAATGTTCAAAGACAACTAGAGACCGGAAGTCTGTTCCAGATTCTCCTTCCAGCTTTATATTCTGTAAAGAACTGACTACACCTTCCTCAAATACATACTCATAGATAAGAGCCTCACAAATGAGATCAAATACCACATAGATCTAGTGGCCAGAGCCTTGCCCTGTGTGGTTCCCTAAGGAAACCCGTTGGTACAACCAGCCGTCCCTCAAGCCAAAATGGATGCATTAGTGACAGCGCAGTGGTCCCAGCCTCTGCTGAAAGGAAGCATAGATACTCAGCAGCAAGCTTTACTCTGACCTACTGACAGGAACCCTGGACTGGCAATCAAGGATAGAAGCAACATTTAAGTGGAAATGTTTCATTTTATGAGTTGTAACTTGCTGGTTCTCCATGATGCCAATTCCGAGTGAGCCAGCTATGTAGTTAATGAAAGAGCACTGGCTTTGGCTGTGGTGTTAAATTGTGTCCCCAAAAAGACATGTTGAAGTCCTAACTTTTGATACCTGTCAATGTGACCTTATTTGGAAATAAGGCCTCTGCAGACACAATCAAGATGAAGTCATACTGCATTAGGGTGGCCCTAAATCCAAGGACTGATGTCCTTATAAGGAAAGAGAGATTTGGAGACACACAAACACATGGGGAGAATGTCATGCCATGCGACAATAAAGGCAGAGATTGGAGTGCGGTGTGATGTGTCTACAAGCTAAGGAATATCAAGGATTACCAGGAGCCAACAGAGGCCAGGAGACAGGCAAAGAAGGATTTTTCCCTAGAGCCTTCAACATCTCGATCTCAGACTTCTCGCCTTCCGAACCGTGATAAAATAAATTTCTGTTGTTTTAAGCCCCCCAGTTCGTGGTACTTTGTTTGGCAGCCCTAGGACACTAATACAGACTTGCAGTCAGAAAACCTTGGTTGGGCCCCAGCAAAACCACTAACTTGCTAAATTGACCCGTATCTTCCATACAGTAGGGAGATTCCTTAATTATATGACCTACTAGTAAAGCTCTTTAATTTAAAAAAACAAAGAAAGAAAAGCACTTAGGAAACCATCAAACACAACATAAAGGTATTACTTAAACCAAACCATAAGGACAGAACCTCCTCCGATGGAGGGAAAAGCCAAGTTCAACGGAAAAATTTATTAACAGCATATTAAAAGACATGTTAACACGGACTGAGAAGACTGAGCAGTGAAGAATCAGAAAGTTTAAAAACAAAAAACGATAGGTTTATTTTAAAAATTAGTAGTTTGAGAACATAAGCAACAAATGAAATCCATTATTAAAGGTAAAATTATAAAACTCCCGGTCCCCAGCCCCCCTGCTCTTTTGCTGCAAATCCTAAGCCCAGGATTGTCTCTCCTCCGTGGCTACTCAATCCAGCAACCCCACTTCTTTCTTCAGTGTGGTCTTTGGCTACCCGCTGCCTCCCGCCCATTCCCTAAGAGGGCTGCCGACAAGCCAGTTTCCTCATTCCGCCTCACAGATTCGAGTCGTCTCCATCCCTCTGTCCGTGATCCGCCCCAGTCCTCAGCAATCTTCGTCTCTCCACTAATCCAAAATCCAGGCTCCCTGTCAAGGAGACTTGTAACCCCACTCGTTTTCTCCTCCAGTGAGTGCCTTTAAACACTCACATACTCACTTTTGTTACTGGAAATATGAAGAGACTTTGTAGATATTTGTTTGATAATTCGGTCTTTTAAGGAATCAATCCTTATAAATCAAGATCCCATCTAAAATATTCTGACAAATCTCAGAATGCTTGAAGCTTCTAGAATGACTCACTTTTCTAGGGCAATATTCAATAAGACAAAACATGAGGCAAGAACAGAATTTGGAGAGCTCCTTAGATCTTGCAGTAAATAAATTCGACTAAGGCCACTTGACATTAAAATGCAAATAATAGGGGCGGGCCCGGTGGCCGAATGGTTAAAGTTCACGTGCTCCGCTTCAGCGGCCCAGGGTTTTGCCATTTCAAATCCTGGGCGCGGACGTGGCACCACTCATCAAGCCAGGCTGAGGCGGCATCCCACATGCCACAACTAGAAGGACCCACAACTATGTACTGGGAGGCTTTGGGGAGAAAAAGGAAAAATAAAATCTTAAAAAATATATATATATTTAAAATACATAAAATAAAATGCAAATAAGAGCCATAAGGAGTCACTATATACTCCATCCTGTGACTAATAAAGCTGAGCAACAGTCAGAATGTTGCAAAGATTCACCCAGGTAACTCCCCAGAGTATAATATTAAAATTTAGTGCATACCTGAAATACATTTATATCTCACACAGGATGTTTATAACAGGGGCAATATCATTACAAAAAAACCTAAGACATCTGGAGTTTAGCCTGAGCTACCTGTGTGACTTTGAACTAACCACCTTTGTGGGCAGCAAAAGTAAAATAAGGGGGATCAGCCCAAACCATCTCCAAGGACTTCCTCAGCTCCAAAATTCTATGATTCCATTTTTCCTGAGCAACAATAAAAGGTGTGGCAAGGCATGAGGTTGATAGTATTAACGTAAAAGAAATTTGGGTGTATCTGCGACTTTCAGAATTCCTGTAGTATATCCCTCCTCCATGGGGAAATAAACTGCCAAAAAAGGCTACTGGGCAATATTTATAAAGACATCGCCACAAGAACAATCATTTACTAGGAGTATTAGTGTTTATGTAACAATTATCTGGTTGCCTGCCAGTCTGAATGAATCACTATCAGCATCAGCTGAGGGTGACTAACATCACTAAGCAGGCATTGTTCTTAGAACCCCAGCCAGGGCCTAACTAGGGAATAACTGAATAGGTTTAAACATAGAATTTTTTTTAATACTCCTGGGTTACAACTCAGTTAACAAAGGGAAACTTATGGAAGGAAGATAGTTTTATTACTATTTGATTGGATAACTAAAGAAAATTGAGAGTTTCCCCCAGAATGGAAAATTACAGACCGAAGTAAAATTAGATGGCCTATTGAAACAAAAAAGAATTACAGCCAGCCTTGATTACTGATACTTATTACTGAGCATAACCTTCGCCAGTTCCCAACACTTCAAATTCCAAAATACTGGAGCCAGGAGACGTAAAGAAAAGCTTGGACATACACTAAGAGAAGCAGACACCGGGAGGCAATGTAGTGTGATGGAAAGGAAAACAATACACTACCAGCCCGATCACACTAATGCTAACCAGAGGACGGTAAGCAGATTCTATGGAGAGCTTTATTGTATCTCTACAATCATCCGTTTCCAGTTTCTAATTAGGAACACGAGGCAAAGGCAAGACAGAATTTTCAAGATAGAAGAGACCTACACAATGGTTCAGAACCTTCTTTCTACTCCACTGCCAGGAGTTTCAACATTCTCATTTCCGCCACACATCAGCTGCCCTCAGGGCAGCCACCCCAGACACTAAGTCTTCAGGTGGCTACACCATCTCTAAGGGGTTCATCCACCTCTGCCCACAGCCTCTCTGCCTTCTTGCTCTCCTGCGCACCTCCCCACCCCATTTAATCCCACTTACCCTCTTCCTGAAACCCTTAAATTGATGGACCCTCCCCATTTATAAAGGTCCTCCTCTCCATTTCCTTTAAGGACTGGACTCCCTGCCAGCCATCCTACTGATGTCCTTACCACACAGCCTTTGGCTGCACCAATTCCAACTCCAGGGCACCCATTTTCTCTGCTTCAAACACCACACAGCGTTACTAAGAGTCATGAATAACCTGGTCTGCTACGAAATCATTTATCTTCCTCTGACACCATTCGCTGACTCAAAATTCCCTAAAGGCCTCCCCTCACTAACTCACAAGGCAATAAACTATGTGTTTTTGAGTAAAAATAGATCTACTGCCAAAAATAGCACAGGGACTATTTGGGAAAAAAAAGTTCTTAATCTGGGAAACGTCCAACCTCAAAAGCAATATTGAGCAAACAAAAAATGCCACCTCTGAGCTGCCAGGCCACGTTAGCAAAGTTAGGGTTAATATTACTTCTCCCGAACAGCACTCCCATCCTTCATAGCTACACGCACACACGCTACCGTCCCATCTTTTATAGTCGCCCACACCCAAACACTACCAACAATCTTGCTTTTGATAGGAGTTTAGAACAGAAGAAAATGATTCTCATGAGCAATCAGGTAGACATAACCACATCATAAAATCTTTAAGCTTCTTTGGCAGAATCCCGTGTCTTTTTTTTAAGAGCTAGAGCGATGAAAGCTTTTTTGGCCAACTCTTTGCCAAGTTAATGCCCTACAAGTGAGGATTCTGCCTGGTCCCACGCTGGCAAAGCACCCACCAACAGTCACCACTTGCCCAGCCGGGAGAGCCCACTGCCTGTTCTCACCAGGGTAAGGCTGCAGTTCCGCAAAGGCCGCAAGAGAGGCTGAACTTCACGCTCAGAGCAGAGGAGTTCAGGTAATTAATATCCACTCTAAGCTCAGCATTAGTCAAAGAAAACAGCTAACTTTGTATTGTTAAGAGACTGCTTTTGTCTTGCTCTTGACACAACTCAACATTTTCGTAGGCATTGGCAGCAATGAAATGCAACCGCATCTGAATGGCATTACTGCATGCTACTGTCCCTGGAGGCACCAGGACTAAGGGCTTCAGAAGCTGTGCCAGGTCCTGATCAGAGGGAAGTGCCAACACCCACTACCAAAGCGGGGAATGCCATCGCAGCAAGGAGTGGGAGGGGCTCCCAAACGGTGGGGGCAGAACTGGCAGCCTCCACTTGGACACTGGGAGGAATTTTATCAACAGCCTAGAGACTGAAATTTGGGGTCCCAGACTTATGAAATATGCTAGATGAACTATGAAGAAACAATTGGAGCCAAGGATACGAAAATTTCTTAAAATACCACAGTATAATTTAACATAGTCCTCTACTTCTTAATTCATAGCAGAAACTCAAATTGAATTAATACTTTGCTTTTTAAGCTAAAAAAACTCCTGGTCTTCAGGAAAACAAGCAAAATCCAGATGTGCCAGTTTGCCTTTCATGGTCCTCTGCTATAGCTAAGATCCCTAAGTGTTAGATTCTGTTTTTACTCTAACTTGGCAAAAATGACATACATCTAATAGATGAAATTATTTGTTCAGTAAGCCCGCTTGTGTAAAGGGATTAGAATTTCATCACCAACGATGACAACGGCTAATATACCAGAATGTATACTAGAAATATTACCCCTTAGCCTCACAGGGCATGATCATACAGTGGCTAAAGTTGAGAGCTCTAAATTCAAGAGTTCAAATCCTGGCTTTACAAACTGACTGTGAGAAAACAAACCTCCTTAAATCTCATTTGTAAAATGGAGTTAATAACAGTATCCATCCAGAGTTGTAATAAAAATTAAATGAGAATGTACACATGGTATAATAGAAACCATTTACTGAGTGCCTGATAACTAAAATGATAAATCCCATTAAACTTGAAGTATAACACAGAAAACACATTTGGGGTACCCCCTCCCAAACCATATTTCTGGAAAACTGCAGTCTACCACTAATAGAAAATTCCAGGCAAAGATGAGGAAACACGTTTTTGGTGTAAGTGAGTAATGAGATCCTTGACAGTGGGAGCTCTTCTGGGGATAATTCAGGAACCCCAAACCCAGATAGGAGCCACAATTTCCACTTCGGTGCAGCGAAGCTATGTGAACTGTTTACCTTCTTTAGTGCCTTTTAACACAGACTATTGCCAGAAAAATCCAAAGCCTTCTTCCTTCCTCAGCCAATATGACAAAGCAATAATTACATTTCAAATGACCAGTTGGTAGGAAACAGGGCTCACTAGTTTACACATATTTCAAACTGTTATACCAATATGGCTTTAAGATTTCACAGTAACCACAATTTTGGTACACCTCAAAATCGTCCTTTGTTTTAGTATCTGCAGCCCGGCTATGTCTCACCCCAGGCCACACAGCCGTGCTCTCCTTTTACACGCCACCTGCTCATCTCCCCACTTCCCATAATCTCACAGCTGCTGGAATAAGAGCCTTTGGCCACTGGTTGGGCCAAGTGCCTCATCCTCTCCAAGTCCTATTTCCTTAAGCTACAGCTTTGTTTCCTGCACTTAAGACTTCTACAGATATTCTTCAAGTCCTTCAGACGTATTTCTCCCTGTCCTTTGTCAACTCTGTAATCGACTGTGTAGCAGTGTTAAAACACACCAGGCTATCCCAAATGATTTTTACATTTCTATAATTTCACAATTACCATCCATATGATTTAATACAAAATGGATGACTTAGGGTAATAAGAGACGTGACTGAATTATGTCTATCCACGAACATTCACAGGACATCTGATTATTTACCCTCTCTCCTCAAATCTCTCAGTCTTATGCACTAACACTTTTACCCCATGTTATAGGTTTATGTCATGGTTTTCATAAGATGGTATTATACCCATTTGACAGAGGTTACGAACTGTGTATGGTCATTTCAATCCTGGCCTTAAAAAGGACTTGGGTTCTAAAACCTTTCATGATGTTCCTGCCCACTATTACACTCTCTGTAAGCTACCAGGTATGAGATGAGGAGAGCTTGAAGATGCTCCTTCACTCCAGAAACATTTCGTGCCTCTTCAAATTATGGGGTGAGGCAAGGAACTGCAGTTCTCAGCTGATGCGAGGCAACACCGTCGTGGACCAGTATGCATTTTTCTTAAAGCTTACCGACACACACCATCTCCTCCAGGTGACGCTGGTAGCTAAGGAACATCAATCATTATAGGCGGGCAATATTATCAGGTCACCATTTAAATTATAAAGGAAACAGAAAACAAGTTAGAAGAATGAACGCTGAAACCCCGCTTGACAGTAACACCAACATGACAAGTTTTGCACTTCAGAGGACCGGAAGCCAAGAGATGTGAGTTTCAAGGTCACAGAGTGGCGGCATCAGAGCGTCCCCTCACTCAGGTGTGCTGTTCCATCATCTCTGGAGCAGTCTACTTACCTGCCATGAAGAAAACCCACATAAACCCAGAGGGTTACTAGAATTCCAGCTTTTTCCAAAAGCTCTCCTTAAGGCCTATATTAATAAAATGGGGATTGAGCCTTCTCAATAACATTAAGAATTTAACATAAAAAACATCGGTAACTGTTAGGTAAAACACAAGAAACTGTTTTCCACTGACCCCTGCCAAGTCCTTTCCAAAAAATATATTCCATTAATTTAGATGACAAAAAAAGTTCTTATTTTTTTTTAATACAAATTACCTTGAGGGAATGGTTTATCACAAATTCTGAGATGACATAATTAGACCTGGACTGAATTTTCAATGCTAGATGGCTTACCCAACCCGTCAATCATTTCAGATAGATATTACAGATTCCCAACACACAGAGGGGTCCATCCGTTTGCAAAACGCTATCTCAAAGTGTCAGAGAAAATCTGTGGACACAAATAGCTAGCTGCAGGGAAGCATTTTTGAAGGCTGCTTATGAAGACCAGCCAATTTTTCCCGTTCCCCAAACTGTATTTCATTCTGGTTACATGTCTCCATTCTCCCCTTACTTCCCATTTCTAGTTGCCTCAGGTTTCCTATAGCTCCAGAATGTACAGTCTAGTCATTTTCCCTCAACTTCAATTCACCCTTCCTCAAGCCCCATGCCTTCTTTACTCCTCAAAGCGCTCCTAACACTGCAGCCTTCAACCACTCACAGGGGGGCTGAGGGTTTCACTAGAACCTCCAGAGAGAGGCCTCAGCCTGCATAATCCTAGTACCACTCAGTTACTGAGGAGAAGAGGCTCACTTCAATGTGACTTGCTGCGTGGACAGAAGTGGCTTTATCCCAGAGAAAATTAAGCTCAGGGTCCCTTCCGAGAAAATGCATTCTCACAGTCAGTCCTCTTTCTATAAAATTTGAAAAATTAATATATTTTACATTCATTTTCTTAAAGAGGGCCCCAGAATGATATAGCCTCCAGGTCCCAAACCAAGATCGTCCCTGGTTTGGATGAAAGCTCCTATCTAAACCTCGACAGCATGCCAGTGCTCGAATCGGGATGAGCAACGAATCAAGAAATGGGTGGTGGTGGTTTGCAAACACACCTAGTTCAATATGCAACAAGGACAGCTCAGAAAACTCTTCAAGTATCCTTCCTTCCTGGATAATCCTAAATGCTGACCTCGACAACATATTTCATATTATACTAATATCAAAAGCCTTAAAAGACGCTTTTCAAATGACTCTGAAATTTTAGGCAGCCTCTGGATTTGTAGGTTTTTCTCTAAGAAATCCCCCCCACAAAGCCAGCAAAAGGGCAAAGGAGCTATATATAAACCAGGGCAGTAATTCTCGAACCTAAACCTGCTAAAACTTGCCACGAGAGCTGGTTAAAGTGCAGATTTCTGAGTCCCACCCTCAGTTTCAGAATCTTTAGGTCTAAGGTGGAGCCCAGGCGGATCCTCCCACGTCTCAGGAGGTTGTACACCGGATGAACACGGCAGGTTGGTGGCCGCAGTTGGAGCTCTACCACTGTGTGACCTTGACGCAGAGAGAAGTAATAATGTTCATTTAGCGAAAACGTAAAACAACGTGAACAGACAGGGACAGTGAGAGGATAACCGGAACTCTAAGTCTCAGAAACGCAGGTGGTGTCTAATCCACGGTATTTGCTAGGGTGTGGCTGGGCACGACTCCTGCACCGGAAATCAAGCTGCAGCATCGATCTATGAGGGTCTCGGGAATGCAAAGGCACACAGGCTCGTCTCACCTACAAGTCACGTCTCATTTTAATCTCCAGGCAGATGGGCGCAGCATCGAACCTGGGAGTGGGGCCCACACCCGCCCTCCGCCCTCCGCCCTCCGCCCTCCCGGCCGCGTCCACGCCTAGACTGCAGGATGGGGGTCTTCGCACACAAAGCCAGACCCCGGGCGTGCGAAGATGGAACGTCAACGATTCGGGCGAGCAGAGCTAAACGGATCGGAATGACACAGACCTCAGTTCGTGGCAGGGAAAACCAGGAGACAGGGCGCCACTCTCTAGGTGATTCTTTATTACAAGTTGGGGTGTGGAGGAAAGTGAGAGGGGGGTGAGCCCCCAAGTCTGGCAGAACAGTCTAGGAGGAATGTGGCTCCCTTATGTTTCCTCAGGCATCCCCCTCCCCTCACCAGGGCTCCGAGCTAGGCTGCGGCGACCCCCGCCCGCCCGCAGGGGTCACCGTCGCCCGCCCGTCGCCGCGGTGCTGCATTTGCGACCCCGAGCCGCCCCCTCCCCGGAGACCCCACCCGGGCCCGGCCGCAGGAAATGGCGGGGCGCCCGGCGGGCGCGGGAAGCGCGGGCTGCCGCCGGGCGGCCGCGCCCAGCGGGGTCGCAGGGTCGCCCCGGGCCCGGAGGGAGACGCCGCCCGGCCACCCAAGCCTCCCCTCCGCCGGGCCCCCCGGCGGGCCGCCCGGGCTCCCGGCGAGCTCACCGCCTTCATGGCGGAGGCCATGTCGTCGTAGCGCTCCGCCTGCTCGGCCAGCCGCGCCCGCTGCAGCAGCTGCTCCCGGTCCCCCATGTCGCTCGTGGCTCGGCCTCGCCTCGCGCCCCGCACCGCTCGCTCGCTCGCCCGCCCGCCGATCCGCTCCCGGGTCTCCGCGAGGGCCGCCGCCGCGCACGCGCAGTGGCTCGCCGGCCGGCCGGAGGCTGCAGGCTGCAGGCAGCAGAGCGGCTCGCGCCCTCTCGCTGTCTCGCCCCGCGCGCTGTGGCTCACGCCGCGGACGCCGCCGAGGGAGGAGAGGCGGCTGCGCGGGGGGATGGGAGCACGCGAGGACGCCTGCGCAGTGGGAGCGGCCGGGCCGGGCGGCGGGGAGCGGCGGGAGTGGGAAGGGGGCAGGGCGGGCTGGCCCTAACGGTCTATTTCAAGGTGACGTCACCTACTATAAATAGCTGCTGCCGCCGCCGCCCAGCCCGAGGGCCGCGCAGGCGCCCTGCGAGTGCTGCATTTTACCGCCGCATAGGTGGAGGTGGGAGAGGAGAGCGGGGTGGGGACTGCGGAGCCCCAGGAGGGCGCGCGGTGATGGCGGCGACGCGGGCAGCGCATTCTCACAGCCCCACCCTGAAAAGCGCCTCAGAATCCAGGTTAGAGATCTGGCTTGAGAAGGGCCCGAAAAGCAAATAAACCTAGTGCTTGGAGAAGCCAGGAGGCCGCGTGCCCGGAGGGGCGGACGGGCCCGCCCACGCCATCTCACCCGCTCGGAGCCCTGCCTGGCCGATGGGGTCGGCGGGGCCACACCCTGCACTTGTTTCCGCAACTGGCTGGGGCGGGATTGGGTCCGACATCTGGGGACAGCCCCATACACACACGTTGACTCACTGCACCCCCACCCTGAGAAGTGGCGTTGGGCAGACTGTGCCTTCCACGAAGGAGGGACTGGGTGGCCCCGCTGGGACAAGTAACATGCACGACACTCCTATGAGGAGTCGGCCAAGTGCTCGGCCTTCACGGGTATAATCCTGCTTAATCCTCGCAACTCACCCTGCAGGTGGGCACAGTTGGGTTTCCCCATTTTTCAAAACCAGATTAGCGACTTGCTCAAGATTACCCGGTCTGTAAGTGGTGGACCTGAGTTCATATCCAGACTGGATTTCCTCTTGTGGCGAAGAGGACCCTCTGGCTGGTCAATAAGCCCCTCCCAGTCCTGGCATTCGATGCTGTGGGTCCCTCCTACCAGGCCCTGGGCTGGGCCCCGGACAAGCTAGGAAAATCCCAGTGACTGAAACCTGGGCCGACTTAAGTACAACACGCCAAGGGCAACACAGGAGGAGGGGCTTGCGGCGCCGAGAATTTTATTGAGCACCTACTGCTTGCTCAGCGCTGGGGGAAGGAGGAGCTACAGAATAAGTAAGATAAAGCCTCTGCCTTAGAAGCCTAGCTCTAAACATGCAAGAGCAGGTAAGCTGGACCTCAACCTCAGCGAAAGATATTAGGGAGTAGGGTCCAGCATGGGCAAAGGCTTGGCAGTGAGGATAGAAACAAAATCTGGGAGGTGAGAAGAGAGGCCTGGCAGTGGTAAGACAAGGTTACGGAGTGTCGTCAATGCCAGCTGAAGATTTATCCTTAGCTAATTGGGAACCACTGGAGGTGTGGAAGCTGTATCTCAGGCCAGGAGTCTTGCTCTGGAGAGTAAGATGCATTAGAAAGGAGGGACTGGAGAGTGGGCCTTTTCTGACCTCAGTTTTACCATCTGGAAATTGGACTTGAAGGAATGTGAAAAGCACTGCAGAATAGAAATCCTGGAATGTCAGAGCTGGCAGGACTCTTAGAGTCACTGCTGTCCAACCGCTTATCCTGCATAAGGAGAAACGGGTCTGAAGAGGAGGAGAGGCTGGCCGAAGTTTACATAGCCAGTGAGCAGAGCTGAGGCTTCCGTAGCAGGTCTCCTGACTCTTGGGCCTTCGCCCTGCTATGATGCTAAAATGAGGACCTCAGTATCCATGAAACAGAATTTGAGTGTGGGTCTGGGAGGAGGCCCCCATCCCAGGCTTCACCATGCATGCACCTTTGCTAACTACAAATGGAATTGAGGTTAACAAACTAGGCTGATCTTTTCCCTAGAGAATTTCTTTAAAGAGTGCAATAGATGATAATTAATTGTCCACCCCACCCTCCATGATAATGGCGCTCCAGTAAGAGGTGGGAGGAAGGCCAGCTCTAGTGGGGGGAGCTCCATGGTTCCTTCCAGCTCTTAGAGGGATTAGAGCCCTTCTAGCTTTTCTGATCATTGTTGGACAGAGAGTGATTTCAAAACAGTGAAAATTAGGTAGACTGGAGCATTCTAATCACATTCAATTCTAGTTGATTTTGACACTCATAAATGTCAAATGTGGCACACTTTGGTTCTCCCATGAAGCTTTTCTTTCCTTCTCACCAAACTTCACTGTCACCACTTCCTCACCTCCCACCCATCCCTCAGCCCAGTGTACTCTGGCTCTGCCCCACCCCTCCACCCAGGCAGCCCTCCTCTTGTCAAATCCAAGGTCACTTCATAGTCCTCACCTTCCTGGCCCTCTTGGCTGCACTGGGCGCAACTGCTCCCCCCTCCTAGACAGCCTCTCCTCTTAGCTCTCATGACCCTGCTCTCTCCTGGCTTCTCCCTGCTGCTCTGGCTGCTCCTCTCCTGTCTCCTGTGTAGGCTTGTCTTCTCGGCCTACCCCGAAATGCTGGGGTCCCTCAGGGCTCCGTCCCAGGGCCTCTTGTCATTCTCCCCTACCCTGAGTGACATCATCCACGCGCACTCTTGAGAAGAAGGTAACATCTACCACATTCCCAGCACTGGGCGAGGGGCTTTGCAGAGACAGGTGTATTTTTTCCCTCAGGATACCTCTGTAAAGTAGGCTGATTTCCATTCCCCTTTTACAGGTGAGGAAACTGGCTCAAAGATGCTCCATGACTTGAATAAAGTCACACAGCTGGTAATCAACAGAGCCAGGATTCAAACTCAGGTCCAGCAGACTCCCCAGCCTGATGGCCCCACGCTACCCTCGCCTTAGCTGAGAAGGGGCCAAGGTATGGCTCCCCCTTCAGGGTCATTCAGATTGTGGAAAGCACACACAGCCTCCCCTCTTACAGCCTACACACTTCTAGCAGCACCCACCTTCTTCACCCTCAGGAGAGAGCTGCCAACTCCCCAAAACCTCGTAAATAAAGACCAGGACAACCGCCTTGGGCAGGTCACCTACTCCCAGGGCTCTAAGTCCCATCAAGAAACATGGCCTTTGAACAGCTTCAAAGAGAGCCCCTGAACCAGAGGAAGGGGGCTGGTGATTAATGTCAAACTCGCTGTGTTGCCCCAGAGCTCAGAGCAGGTCCCCGCACAGGGGCAGGTCTGCTGCATCTTCACCTGGTACAGGTCTCGCTCAGGGAACAGAGCAAACCCCCTCTGGCGACCTGAGAACCTGTCTGTGGTGTAATGGGGGAAAAGGATCTGAACTTGGGTTCAAATCCTGCTCTGCCAGTTACCAGCTGAGTATCCTTGGGCAGGCCACTTGTAAACCTGGACTAACCACACCTGTTTCTTGGGGCTGGCAGTAGGCAAGAGCGTGTTTGTACCGCGCCTGCACAGTGCCAGCACATGGGAAGCACCAGCCATCACAGCTATATGATAATTCCTTGCTGCGTCCCACCCTGAGGCTGCGGTAATGACTGTGGTCGCTTGGGTCTGAATTTCCAAAGCATTGTCATAACCCTCCACTGGAGCACAGTGAATAGGTGACCCAGAAAAGGAACGTCCTGTTTTTTTCCTCGGGTACTCTGGGACACTCTGAGCTTCCTGAGAAGTCCAGACACCAAGGGACATATTACAAAGAAGACCTGGTATTGTTCTGGAGAGATGGCGTGCACACTGTTGGCATGGTTACCACCCTGAGCAGAAGGGGCCACCTGCCCACAGATTTGTGTCACCCAGATAGGATTTTAATTTTTTTTCCCAAATGCAGGCCTCCTGCTGGCCAGGTGACCTCGCTGATCCTGAGCTGCTGATAATAGCACGGCCCCCAACAGCATCAGCAGCAGCTCTTGCTTATTAAGCCCTGGCTCTCTGCCTGGCTTGGGGGTAAACACTTTACCCCATATACTATCTCACCAAATTCTCGCAACTCTTGGTAGGAGGTTGTTATCCCTTTATATGGATGAGGAAAATGAGACCTAGAAGGGTCAGATGCTTGCTTGGTGGTCCAGGCAGTCACCCACAGCCTCGCCACTCACACCTGCTTCCTGCCATTTGCTTTGGCCCCAGTGTTCTTCGCTGATACCACATTCCACCCCCTGTGTCTAAGATCATCCAGAGCCTTCCACCACTCTCAAAGCCCTCTTTGAGAGCAGATCAGCTCCCAACGCAGGTTTTGGCATTAAGAAGTGTGAAAATGTCCTGGTAGCTGCAATCTGCGAGCTGGTGGAGCTCGGAGCCCCATTTTCAGCACCCGCCCCCCCTCAAGCTTGTTCAGAGGAGCTCAGCTCTGGGGGAGAAGGCAAAGCTGTCACCTATGGAATCGCAGTTAAAATGATGGCGAAAAAGGCTTTTGCTTCAGTTCTGCAGTTGGTTGAGGACTTGTGTTTCTTAGCCAGAATTTTCCAGATCCTTTGGCTGGAACCATCTGGATAATTGCCTCAAGCATCTGTGTGGTTCCCACGAGGTGGGCCCAGGTGCGAGGGACTATGTGGTCTTGGAAAGCTGGAGGACGGGGCCCAAGTGCTGTGACTTCCCCTCTGCGAGCCTTGGATGTCTTATTTGTAAAATGGGAGGCTGCATTGGTGGGTGGCAGGGTCCTTTCTTTTTTCTAGCTCTGAAGGTCTAGGGTATTTCACCACTGGAAGTTCAAGAAATAACGGCAATGACAACTCAAGAGATGAAACAGGGATGCTTCAGAGGACCAGAGTTTGGACCACATCAATACATGGAGTGGAAGAGGGTAACAAGAACCTACTCTGTAGGTCAGGGGCAGCAGTTTGCCAGTGTGCTCCCACTTGGTTAAAGTAAGGTCGGTATTGTTTCAATTTTACAGATGAGGAAACTGAGGTTAAATGTATTCTCAACTGCAGCACAGAAAGCAGGGCAGAAACCAGGATCCAGACCCACTCTACCTTCACCATTCTTTCCACTGCTGCCCCTGACCTTCTGAGAGCCTGTGAATACTCTTTTGGTTGTTGAGCTGTGAGCATAACTGTCATCAGCTCCTGCTTAAACGGTACCCTGGGAAGTAAGGGAGAGGGTTGCTGAGTTTTCACCAAGGTTCCCTGCCAGGCAACTGTGCTAAAAAACATCTTTTCTTCCCAGTATGTGAGTAGGAGGCGAGCAGATTGCTACAGCCTTCTGTCTTCTTCCAGACGACAATGGCAGGCTGGCCCCGACTCAGGAAACAAAGGGATCTGGGAGGAATGAAGCCACAGGAGAAAGCCGACTCCAGGAGGCTGGTCTCTGCAGACACAGCACTGAGCTGCTGCTGGAGTCAAGGGTAGCACTCATTCCCCCATAAAAGATACAAGCTCCTCCCCCTGGCCCTTCATAACCTGACCCTGGCCCACCTTTCCAAGCTCATCACCCACTCCCTGGACATCCTACGCCCACCAGGTTCCCAGACTCTGCCCACAAGTTTCTGCCAACTAGAATGTCCTTTCCCATTCTTCTACCTCTCTCTCTGCTTAAGTCCTTTAATCACCAGCTGAAATCTTACCTCTTACCTTCTCCATCAAGAAGAACTCTCCCCATCTGCCCACTGCCACCATGACTCTGGTTTCCACCATCTGCATAGAGTTCTTTTGGTAGGATTAATGTTTATTGGCCATCTACTAGGCATCAAGCACTATGCTATGGAATTCAATCTAATTTGACAACTATGTGGTGGCGATTCCTCTTATACCCATTAAACAGATGGGGAAACTGAAGCTCACCTACCCAAGGTCACGTAACTACTACCTACTAGGGGCAGAGTCAGGATCTGAACCCAGGCCTTTCTGACTATGAAGTCCACACTCTTTGGCACTTATACCACCTGCTTCCTGCTTCCTGAGGAAGCTGCCATTTCTCTTATAGAATGTAAACACCAGAGGAGAGGGCCTGTGTTTCACTCATCATATGAGTGCTGGGGTGTACCTCTCCATGAGTGCTGAATTGAACCTGATCACACCTTGTGTGTATTGCAAAAATTCCATCAGAGCCCTCTTTGTGAGTGACCAAGGTCTTTCAGGAGGGGGAACACTTTTTGGTGGTTGTTGAGGAAGATTGGCCCTGAGCTAACATGTGTTGCCAATCTCCCTCTATTTTGTATGTGGGACACCACCACAGCATGGCTTGATGAGCAGTGTCTAGGTCTGCACCTGGGATCCAGGCCTGCCAACCCTGGGCCGCTGAAGCGGAGTGTGTGAATTTAACCACTACACCACCGGGCCAGCCCAGAAGGGGGAACACTTGAAATCCCCTGACAGCTAACTGATGAAGTGACAGCTGAGTGGAAAATAAGAGAAGGGAGGGAGCAAGGGGGAGAAAGGCAAGATTGCAGGAGCTAGGAGGGGACTGAGAGGAGGAGGAGGACTATTGGGTTGAATTTGGCCACCTCGTAATTACTCAGAGAACAAGATCTGGAGTTACCAGACCTGGCCCCCAATCCCAGCTCTTCCACAGGAGCTGGGGATGCCTGAGTAAGTAGCTCCACCTCTCTGGACTTCAGTTTCCTCTTCCACAAAATGGGCATGTTGCTGTTCACGCTAGACCTGCTGGGCTATTGCCAGGAGGAATGAGGCTGTAGCTTTAAGAGAGTGGGAGCTGCCTCCCGGGCACTTGTGACATTGCTGTTACTTCCTTTAAATGGGGACAGTTGGAGGATCAGCCCAACCTGAAATGCCCTCCCCGTGAAATCACAGGGCCCTGAAGGCCTGGGGACAGCAGGGAACTTACAGAATCCCAGACTTATAATAAGGATCTTGGAGACAACTCTAGTGAGCTTTCCTTCTTTGAGAGCACAGCCTGGTGGACCTGATAGCCAGCTCTGCCAGCAGACAGGCCCGGCTCCAAACCCAGCTCCCACTTGTTGTTAGGCCTTGTGCATGTCACTTTGCCCCTCTTAGACTGGTTCCTCATCTTTAATATGGCATTAAAAATAGTCATCTGTCACAGCTCTGTTGGGAGGGTCAGAGGCCCAGGCAATGACAGCTGGTATTAGTATTAACTACAGGGAACTGAGTCTCAGAGAGGGAAAGTAATTCACCCACAGTCACACAGCAGGTTAGCAGCAGAATCAGGTCTATGCCTAGGCCTGGGCTTATCCTCAGACAGCTGTGGCATTACCTCAAAGAAGCCGAGACCAGCAACTCACACTGGGATCGCCGGTGACATTTTGTGTCTCGCTGAGCTGAGACGGCTACTTGGGTTGCCTGTGGCTGAAGAATGGCAAAAAGCCCAAGTGAAAGCCTGGGATCGTGTGTCCAGCCTGAGGTCTAATCCTGTATAACCAATATAATCCTGTATAACAATATAACCCTGGGTGTGTTAGGTCGCCCCTGTGAGCCTCAGTTTCTCTGCTCGCAACATGCGGGGAGGAATTCCTGGCAGGACAAAGGAATTATATAAGGGCACAGAGCTGTTTTCATAACAGCTACCCCCGAGCTCTCACTCTGCATCAAGCCCTGTGCTATCTCTAGCCATGGCTTCATTTAGTCCTCATATTGACCCTGTAAGGTGGAAGCCCAATTTGCATATAAATGGCTAGGAAGGGGTGGAACCAGGATCTGAACTCTGATCCTGTTCCCTCTGCCTGAAACACTCACCCCTCTTCTTTCCATACCTAACTTGGGCTCCTTCTTCAGGTTTCAGCAGAACCCTAGCTTCCTCTGGAAGGACCCCTCAGCCTCAGGCTGGGGCGAGCACCTGCTCTGGCCCAGAGTGCTGGGTTTACCCCTCTGTGCTGAGACTGTTTCTCCCTCTCCTCTGCCAGATGGGGAGTCCCATGATGCAGGGACCTTGTCGTGCTCATGGCCGTATGCCCAGAGCCTAGCACTGTGCTTGGCATACAGCATGTGCTCAGTAAATACTTGCCAAATGACTGAATGCCTTGTGTCATCATCACGATGCCACCCAGGCCCTGAGGGAACCAGGGAGATGAGAGGAAAGCTTTTGGACCCTTGCCACACCTTACATTAGCAGCATCTTCTCTGAGTCCCAACAGCCAGTCCCCTGGGACGCCATTTGAGCCAGTTGAATTCCAGTTACTGCTTCACCTTGGAAAGGCAGCCTCGGCCCTCACCATGCAGCCCAGTAATTGACGTCACAGCTGTGCCAGGAGCTGCCCTGTTAATATTTAATGTGGACTTCACTGCAGCAGAGCTACAGGCTAGAAGAGCTGGAGGGGGCCATGCAGAGTCTCCATAGGGCTGTGAAGATGGCACAGATGGAAAAGGACTTCGTAAACCAGAAAGCCCCTAGCAGATGAGCAATATGCTGACCCATTTGAGTCCCTGGCTTAACTCTGAAAGAGCTAGGGCAGCATGTGCCTGCAGTGGGACAAGGAGAATGCTGACTGAGCCCAAGTGATAAATATAAGGGGGATTAGGGGCTCCTGGGGACATTTCCTGGAGTCAGTGGGAGGGCAGAGCACTGGCGCCAGCCAGACCTAGACTCCACTCTGGCACTATACAGCTGTGTGACCTGGGCAGCAACTGTACACTGAGCCTCAGTTCCCTGATCTGTGAAATGGGCATAATAACACCTTCCTTGAGGGGCTGTTGTGAGGATTAAATGAGACAAGTGATATAGAGGAACTAGCTCAGCACATAGTAGGACCTTGGCAAATGCTGAGTCCCTTCTCCCAAACCAGACGTGGGGCCTGAGGCTGGAGAGGAGATGTGGGGGCACTTCATGCATTCGCTGGTCAGAGTGATGTTGGAAGGGAAGAAGGGGAGAGGGGGCACGGGAGGGGTGACCTTGGAGCCAACTGTCTCAGGTTTGGACTTGTCACCATGGTGGGACAACACCCAGGAGAGATGTCAGAGAGAGGGTGGACAGAGAGCCCCAGGATGGCAGGAACAGGAGGGCCATTATGGACCATCTCTTCTGATTGTCTGACCCCTTCATTCAACAGATGAGGACGCCAAGGGCCCAGAAAGGAGCAGACCAGCCCAGAGGCTCGCAGGGCAGAGCTGGGGTCTGCCTGGTCTGCAGTCACCCACATGAGACTGCATCAGCTGAGGTATTTATCCAGGGCCACCTGCCCACTGGGGGAGGCAGGTAACATGATGAGATGCCCCCATTCCCTGGTGGCAACCTCCTCTTCTCTGACCTGGACAAAGCAGGACCCTGATCCTCCACCCCTTCCTGTCTCCCACCAGTGTGTTTTCCCACAAATCCTGGAAACTTCCCAAAAGACAAATCTGACCATGCCATCCCCTGCTTAAACGCCTTCTGTGGTCCCACACTTAGAGGTGCCAGAGAAAATACAGGAGGCCCAGTTAAAACTGAATTTGAGATAAACAACGAATGATTTTTTTAGTATAAGAATGTTCCAAATATTGCATGCACTTAATTATACTAAAAATGATTCATTGTTTATCTGAAATTCAAAGTTAACAGGACAACCTGTATTTTTTCAAGACTTTTTTTTCCTTAGGCTAAGATTCACCCTAAGGTAATATCTGTTGCCAATCTTCCTCCTTTTTCTCCACCCACAGAGCCCCAGTACATAGCTGGGTATAGTTGTAAGTGCTTCTGGTTCTTCTCTGTGAGCTGCCACCACAGCATGGCTACTGACAGACAAGTGGTATAGTCCACACCTGGGAACCAAACCTGGGCCGCCAAAGTGGAGCGCACCAAACATTAACTGCTAGGCCATCAGGGCTGGCTGGAAGAACCTGTATTTTTTTTCCAAAGATTTGCACCTGAGCTAACAACTGTTACCAATCTTCTTTTCTTTTTTTCTGCTTTTCCTCCCCAAATCTCCCCAGTACATAGTGTATATTTGTTAGTTGCAGGTCCTTCTAGTTGTGGCATGTGGGACACCACCTCAGTGAGGCCTGACTAGCAGTGCCATGTCCATGCCCAGGATCCGAACCGGTGAAACCGGGCCGCCAGAGCGGAACACGCAAACTTAACCACTCGGCCCCGGGGCCAGCCCCAAGAACCTGTATTTCTATTTGCTAAATCTGGCAACCCTGTGCAAACTGCCTTCAGGAAAAAAGTGAGAGTCTTTAATTGGTCCATGAGGCCCATTGTGGCCCCAAGCTCATCTTTTCCCTCTCACATGAACTCTCTGCTTCAGACACAACCCTTTGCCCTTACTTGAGAATACCAAGATCGCCCTCCCCTCTGGCCCCTGCAGATGCTGCTCCTCCCACTGGGACCCTTACTTGAGAATACCAAGATCGCCCTCCCCTCTGGCCTCTGCAGATGCTGCTCCTCCCACTGGGACCCTTACTTGAGAATACCAAGATCGCCCTCCCCTCTGGCCCCTGCAGATGCTGCTCCTCCCACTGGGACCCTTACTTGAGAATACCAAGATCGCCCTCCCCTCTGGCCCCTGCAGATGCTGCTCCTCCCACTGGGACCCTTACTTGAGAATACCAAGATCGCCCTCCCCTCTGGCCCCTGCAGATGCTGCTCCTCCCACTGGGACCCTTACTTGAGAATACCAAGATCGCCCTCCCCTCTGGCCCCTGCAGATGCTGCTCCTCCCACTGGGACCCTTACTTGAGAATACCAAGATCGCCCTCCCCTCTGGCCCCTGCAGATGCTGCTCCTCCCACTGGGACCCTTACTTGAGAATACCAAGATCGCCCTCCCCTCTGGCCCCTGCAGATGCTGCTCCTCCCACTGGGACCCTTACTTGAGAATACCAAGATCGCCCTCCCCTCTGGCCCCTGCAGATGCTGCTCCTCCCACTGGGACCCTTACTTGAGAATACCAAGATCGCCCTCCCCTCTGGCCCCTGCAGATGCTGCTCCTCCCACTGGGACCCTTACTTGAGAATACCAAGATCGCCCTCCCCTCTGGCCCCTGCAGATGCTGCTCCTCCCACTGGGACCCTTACTTGAGAATACCAAGATCGCCCTCCCCTCTGGCCCCTGCAGATGCTGCTCCTCCCACTGGGACCCTTACTTGAGAATACCAAGATCGCCCTCCCCTCTGGCCCCTGCAGATGCTGCTCCTCCCACTGGGACCCTTACTTGAGAATACCAAGATCGCCCTCCCCTCTGGCCCCTGCAGATGCTGCTCCTCCCACTGGGACCCTTACTTGAGAATACCAAGATCGCCCTCCCCTCTGGCCCCTGCAGATGCTGCTCCTCCCACTGGGACCCTTACTTGAGAATACCAAGATCGCCCTCCCCTCTGGCCTCTGCAGATGCTGCTCCTCCCACTGGGACCCTCTTGGTCCCTCCTACTCAACCCTCTGCCCCACTATGCTTGACCTGACTCATCCTTCATGCCTCAGAAGCCTTGTGGCTTCCTCCTGGAAGCCTTCCTGGCTCTCCAGGCCTGGGTGGGTGCCTCCTCTGGGTTCCACCATGCCTCGGGCAGGTCCTCTGTCTTTCCTGGTCACTTAGTGCAGAGTAGGGGTTCAGCAACATTTATTGCTTTGAAATGCTAAATTCCACAGCCCCCTCGACTTCCCCTATCAACAGTTTCCCCTCCTTCAGCCAAATCCTATGTGCCTGCAAGGCCTTGCTGGAATCCTACCTCCTCTAGGCCTTCCCTGGGGCCCACAATCCTTCCAGCTCGGTCACCATCCTGCTCAGTGAGCAGTCTTTTCAGCTCATAATCTCAGCAAAATCAGCACCCCTCAGCCTCTCCTGTGACCTGTGGTGCCCAGTACTGTGCCTTCCTGCCAGATGATGGTCAACAGACACCAATAAGCCTGGAGGATGGCAAACTGAGCTCTTGTGTTTGATTCTCTTCCCACTCAGTGGCCAAATAACCAAAATCCTAACCCTGTCGTGAAGCAAAGCCTCCTACATCCTATATGCCTATAAAGGAGGCATGGAGGCAGCCTTAGTTACCACTTGACAGAAGAGGAAACCAAGGAAGTGGAGGAACCCATTGTTCAAGACTCAGGTCTCTGGACTCCATCCTACCTCAGGGCCTTTGCACCTGCTCTTTGCTCTGCCTGGAATACTCTTCCCAAAGATCTTCCCATGGATAATGTGGCAGCTTAAAGATAGCTGCAAATATTTTGCCACTCTCCCCAACAAGAGGTGGTATCTCTTTCCCCACCGCTTGAATTCAGGCTGGCCCTGTGACTTGCTTTGACAACAGGATGTGACAGAAGTGACCCTTTATGAGTTCAGGAGCCTAAGCCTAGAGTTCTTGCAGCTTCTGCCTTTGCCCTCTTGGAATGCTGCCCCTAGACCAGCACAGAAGGCAGCCAGTCTAGCTGACTAGAGGATTAGAGGCCATGTGATGGGGAGCTGAGGCGCCCCAGCTAACAGCCAGCACCAACTACTGGATGTGTGAGTGAGGCCTTCTTGGACCTTTCAGCCCAGCTCTGCCTCCAGCTGCATGTGTGACCAGGAGAAATGGGTAGAGGAACCACCCAGGCCAACCACAGACTTGTGAGAAAGAATAAATGGTTGTCGTAAGCCACTAAGTATTGGAGCTTGTTACATAGTTTTGGTTTTTACGTGACTATAGATAACTGATCCAATTGCCTCCTCCTCATTAGATGTCTGCTCAGACGTCACCTCCTCAGAGAGGCCTTTCCTGATCATCCTATCTAAAACAACACATCTACAACTGCCCCTGACACCCGGCCAGTCGCTTTCTATCCCATTATCCTGTTTCATCCTGTCCAAGGCATTTATCCCTATCTGCAATCATGATTTATTCACTTATGGATTATTGTCCATCTCCTCCACTAGGCAGCGGGTTCCATGAGTGCAGGGGCCATAACGGTTTGCTCCCTACTGTCCTTCTGGCATCTGTTTAGTGTCTGGCACAGGGAAGATGCCACAAATTGTTGTTGGTGGTGCCCCTTGCTGATGTGGCACTTAGGGCAGCAGAATGGCTGGTGTGAGCTCCTGCCTTGCCATGTCCTCCAAAACCAGTGCCCTTGGGAGGGAAGGGGGACAGGCCAGGTGGCTGGACTGTGTTTCAGGAGCAAGAGCCTCAGGGCGCCCAAGTTGAGCAGGAAGGAAAAGAAACTGCCAAAACGTTCCTTTTTAGCAGGGGCTCAGATTCGGAGCAGGGAGGTTGCTGGGTTCTCTCTTCTCCAAGTCTACTGCTGATTACCAGCAAGCCATTACACCCTCCTGAAGGGTTACAAAGCTGAGAAACTAGGCAGTGGGAGACAGCATTAGGGACACCGAGTCACTCCTCAGGGGCCCCACATTTCTAAGTCCCTGACACACAGCAGGTCCTCTGAGCCACAGCCTCAACTGAGGAAATAACGCACACCCAAGAGCAAAAGAATCTGCTCTCAGACGCCTCTTCGAGCTACCATCCTGCATTCTGTGGGGGCAGAGGGCACATCCCCACTGTTCAAGCCAGCCTGCTGTCAGGTGACATGGTGTTGGAAATCTGGTTGCACTGCTAACTACCTGTGCGACCCTGGCATGGCGCCTAACCTTCCCGAGCCCCAGTTTCTGCGTCTGTCAACAGTGGACGATAAAGACCTCACACCTGAGGTTGTGATGAGGATTCAGTGAGCTCGCGCATGCTCAGCACAGCTTCAAGCAGAACTGACTGTAGTTAAGCTTATGGCGTGGGGGGGTGTGGGGGAGGCTGGTGTGGAAAGCAAGGTTTGCAGTGAAATACGGACCCTCCCTGGGGACTGGAGCCACATTTAGGAGTTGCCTGGCAGGGACTAGGATTATGGTGTGAAACCTTTGGTCCACATTGGAAACATCAGAATGCCTGATCCTACTTGGGATTGTTCTCTAAACAGAGGGAGAGGAACCCTCAAAGCAGCCCTCCAACATTCCTGGAGGCTCCCTGGTATAGAGAAGTCAATGGTTTGGAGTTAGAGCTCCGACAAGGATTCAGGAGGCTGGGGCTGGAGGTCCAGCTCTGGCACCAATATGCTGTGTGACACGGAACAAATCACTTGCCCTCTCTGGGCTTTGATGGCCTCATCTATAAAATGGCACATTCATCCCTGACTTACCAAACCCATAGGGTTGTTGGGAGGATCAGATAGGATAATGCTTTGGAAAGCATTAGCTGTTTGATGACTGAAAAAGGGGTTGCTATTAAAACCAAAAGGGCTATGGGAAATCACTGAGCCTTCTGCTCTATTTTGCTGTGAACCTAAAACTGCCCTAAAAAAATAAAGTCTATTAAAAAAATAAAAAGGATCTTGGATTCTCTAAGAAGACCTTCTAAAGCCTTTCAGGTAGGCAGTGTAATATTCTGGCTTACAATTTACATGACTTTGGGCAAATGAGTTAACCTCTAGCACTGCCAGAGGTTTGTTTTTTCTTCTGCAGGAGACAGGAGCCCTGGGGCAAGAAAAGGGCTAGGAAGATGCTGTAAGTTACAGGACAGATAAGATAAGGAGGAGAAGCCCACCAGCCTCCCAAACCCCTGGGCAACCAAGGAGGAGCGTCCCCCCCGCCACTGTAAGCTGAAGTGGGGGCTACCTGTTCCCCTTTTCATCCCCTGCAAGCAGCCCTCTGGATCTCAGCTTCACCCCAGGTAGATGGTGACTCAAGTTGTTCTGCAGAAACTGGTCCCTCTGCCCCTGTTGCCATGGCGCTGCAGCACAGCCTAGCCAATCAGGAAGGAGATGGGTATCTGAGCCTCTGTTGCTAAAGCTGGAGCAGGACGCCTGGCCAATGGGAAGGGCAGCAGAGTGGAGCCACCATGGAAACCTCAGCCCCGAGGTTCCAACCGTGTTTTGTCTTCACGCCTCATTTGCAGGGGGTAGGCTGGGTTTTCTGCATTCCTTTTTTGCAAAGAGGATCTTGCAGCCCTCAGGGGACACTCAGGAGTCACAGCAGGGGTGCATGACAAGAGGCATCTTCAAAGAGTCAGAAGGGACCCCAGCCTAGCAGGGCACAGCTTCAGATGTCCCCTTCATCATTCTTTCACTAGATGCTCAGCATCACCTGTGTCTATGATCTTAGCCCATCCCCAGAGCTCTACCTAGCCCCATATGTCCTAAGAAATGGCTGTATGGGGCCAGCCCCGTGGCCAAGTGGTTAGGTTCGCACGCTCCACTTTGGCGGCCCAGGGTTTTGCCAGTTCTGATCCTGGGCGCAGACATGGCACTGCTCATCAAGCCACGCTGAGGTGGTGTCCCACATGCCACAACTAGAAGGACCCACAACTAAAATATACAACTATGTACTTGGGGGATTTGGAGGCAAAAAAAAAAAAAAGCAGAAAGAAAAAAAAGAAAAAAGAAATGGCTGTAGGCTGCCTAAAAATCCCAACCCCCAGAGTAAGAAAAGGAATGTGAGCCTTACCCCCAAAGGGTGCTCTTCTGCCTTACAGCTTTGTGGCTTTGCACAAACTGCTCCATCTTTTCTCCTATGTGCAGAATAGTGCAGGAGGATAGAAATAAGGGTCAAACACAGGTGCTGTCCCTCTCTGTAAAATTAGAAGATTGGGCAAATGGGCTCTGTGATTCCTTTCAGATCTCACATTCAGGACTTTATGCTGTTTTAACCTTCAGGCTCCAGATAAAGTGGATCTACAAGGAATAACTTTCCAAGGGGGAGCCCTGTAAATAGTGCTAGTGGACACAAATAAGACTTAGGTTGCTTTGTGCTCTTAAAATGCCAGACCAGCAGGGCCATCAGTTTTAGAGCTGAGGCCCAGAGGGGTGAACCTGCCCCTTCAAGGTCAAACAGCTATGTGCATGCAGAGCCAAGACTGGAAGCCCTAGCTCTCAGGCCCAGCTTTTTAGCCCACAATGTACAACGTCTTCAAATCAGCCTCCTCACCCCTGGACAGGCAATCAGGGAGCTATGCATGCCCACACTCCCAGCACCCCTTATTTTGCAAACACAAGCATAATAACAGCTGCAAGGGAAAGTGTGTCCCACCTCTTTCCCACTCTCTCCTGGCTTTCACTCTGTTGCCTGGCAACAGTTCTATCCAGAAACCTAGGTGTCATCCTAACAACTCCCTCGCCCTCATCCTTCCCACCAAACCCATCACCCAATCATGTCCATTTATCTCCTAAATGGCCCTTGAGTCATCCACTCCTCCCCTCCCCCACCACTTCCCCAGTCCAAGGTTCCATCATGATTTCCTGGACAACTACATTGGCTTCTCACAGGCCTCCTGCTTTTACACTTGCTCATCCCATCCCCCGCTTCCATTTTCTATAACTACAGCCAGAAAATCTTTTAAAAATGCAAATCTGATCATGTCACCTGATGCTTGCTTAGAACCTCTAAGGATAAAAATCAAAATTCTTAACAGGCCTAAAAGGCCCTGCATTGTCAGGCCAACACCCACAACTTCACTTTGTCCTTGCATGTGCTCTGCCCTCTCTGCCTGGAACATTCTCCCCACCCCTCATTCTTCTAGTTACTCACCCTTGAGCTCTCAGTTCAATGATCACTTCCTTGGGGAGCCTTTCCCGACCTCCTGAATAGGTCACATCACCCTGTTTCAGGCTCTCCTGGCACCATGTAGCCCTTTTATCTGTAGCACTTATCACAGTTGCAATTTTACACCTATTCATGTAACTATTTGATTCACATCTGTAAGCCCTGCCCCACAAGACTTTGTCTTGTTCTCTGCCTGAAATATACAGATGGATGGATGACTGGATGGATGGATAGATGGAGTATAGATGGATGGATGGGCATGTGGATGAGTGAGTGTAGATGGACAGGTAGAGGGAGGGACGGTTGGATACATAGGTATCTGTATGTATATATTGCAGATATTGTTGGATGATGGATGGACGGACAGATGGATGAGTGTATGGATATACGGATGGATGCTCTCATTTTTCCCAGCTTACTTAATCACATCTCCCTCTGTTCTGTGGCTAGCCAACCTTCCCCCTGTTCATTGACCATACACCACGCATCCCTGATGTGCCAGGAATGTGCCCACAGTGCCGTGGGAGCCCGAGGAGAGATTGCCATGCCCTTGAAACCTAAATAACAACAATAGCTACTTCCAGTTAACACTCACTACTGTGTGCTAGAGACCACTGTATACTCTCCTCCTGGGAAGCTCCACACTCCTTCTACTTATCCAGAGCCTGACGGTGTCTCAAAGTTCAGTTTACGTGTCACCTCCTTCAGGAACTCTTCCCTGATCATCCAGCCCATGCCTGATAGCCTATCCTCAGAAAAGCCCCAGCACATACGTCTGGGCCACCCTTGCTGGCCCTTGCTCATAATTTGCTTCATGTTATCCCTTCTCTGTGAGTCTCTCGCTCTCTACTAGACTCTAAGTTTGTTCCCTGGGGTCAGGATTCACATGTCACAGAAGGCCTATCTGTAGGCTGGGCATTGTACACACACTCCTTTTTTTAATCCTCGTAGAACCCCGAGGGAGGCAGGATTACCCCCCATTTTAAATAGGAGGAAACTGACTTGCCCGAGGTCACAGAGATAGTAAGTGGTGCTGAAACCAGGTTGAATCTAAGAGTAAGATCCTTTCTTGGGACCCCCAGGCCTGAATAGTTCCCCCATGAGCCCTGAATGTAGCTGCTCCACCTGTACCTGAACACTGCCAGTGATGGGGCAGCCTGGTCTATTGTTGAATACCTGCGTGTCAGAAACTTTATTCTAAACCAGTTGAAATGTGCCTATCTGAAACTGCTGCCCAGTGACCCCAATTCTGCCCCCTGGAAGCAACCAGAACAAATGTGTCTCCTCTCCCACATGGCAGCCGTCAATAATTTACAGCCAGCTCTCATGTCTCCCCTACATCTTATCCTCTCCAGGGAGGGTCTGCAGAGCACAGAGAGTGCTAACCTGGAACTAGAAAACCCAGGTTCTCATCCTGGCTAAGCTGCTGTCCACAGACCCGTAAATTTCAAAAGAAAATTAAGTAGGTGATTTGACAAACAAGGACATTAAAAAAAAACTATCATCACCTCCCATCACCCTTGTTTCATAAAAGAAAGGGCATCTTGACACACAAAAAAGTAGGGCAGACAATCTGAGAATTCATTTAGTTTTAGGAAAACTCCCTATTTGGTCCCTATTTTTCTCATTTTGCCATGTCTTGGTACAGACTCTGGGGGGGACTGGTCCGGGTCTGCAGCCTGAAGGACCTCTGATGGAACCAATTAAAGAAAACACCATCAGCCAGCTAAATCAGAACAGAGCAGTCCACCATCAGGACACCACAGTCACCTTGTTTCGAGAGGGAAGGAAAAGCTGAGTGTCTGGCAGTAAGACAGCCGAGTCCAGGAAGCGAGACAGACTTCTCCATTGTGCTGCAGCTTCACGTCCAGTTTCTATCTTGGCTTAGACGAGCAAAGGCTTTCCCATTTTTGTAGCTCTGTGCGCACCCTGTGAAAGCAGCATGGCAGGCAGGGGCTGCCCATGCCACGTTGCTAGCAAGTGGAACCTGCTGGAAGTCAGGAGCTGTTCGGGCTTCACAGCAGGAGGCCAGTTGGTTATGCAAAGGCAGCAGATTTTCACTTGGGGCAGGTCTGTGCTTGATCTGAAGGGCTACCCTCCACCCCAAAGGCTTTCTCCCCTTCATTCATTCACTCACTCATTTAATATTTATTGAATACTTACTCTGTGCAAACACTGCTCACATTGGGAGTACAAAGGTGAGCAAAGAACGAGTTGGTCTCTGTTCTCATGGAGTTTAGCATCTAACAGGGAAGGCAGATGTTAATCCAAGTGAAGGCAGAGAGCAAACGCACAACTGTGAGACGTGCTACCACAGAGGGACGTGTTGCCCCGAGTGTGAAATAGGGAATTTCCCTCGTCAGTGGTCGTGGGAGGCTAAGACGGTAATGACCTAGCTGAGATGGGGACGAAGAGCAGGCACTGACCAGGTAAAGGTGGAGGGAGAGTAAGTTCCAGGCAAAGTGCCTGATGTGGGACAAGCAGAAGTCACATGAACGCTGAAATGAGGCTGGTGTGACTGCAGGGGGTCAAACAACGGGGAAAGCCATGCAGGATGAGGCTGGAGAGGTGCTTGTGGGGCTCACAGGCTACTTAAAGGGGTTTGGTCTTTTTCTGAAGTGAAATCGAAAACCACTGGAGGGTACTGTGCAGGCAGAGTGGCACAAAGTATTATTACGTGAAGGCAGAGACACCAGTTGCCTCTTCCAGGAGTCAGACTGGTGATGGATGTTAACTAGATTTTGCTGATCATGTTGCAATATATACGTATATTGAATCACATGCTGTACAGCTGCAACTAATATGTTATATGTCAAGTATATCTCAATTAAAAACACCAGTGATGATGACAGTGGTGATGATAACAATGATAAAAATAATAGAGCTAACGTTATTGAACACTGTGTCCCTGTGCTGTTTTAAGCACTCTTTATGCATTCATTCAATTCTCACATTTACTCTATGAAGTGGGCACTGTTATTACCCCCATTTTACAGCTGACAAAACTGAGACACAGAGACATTAAGTAACTTGCCCAAGGTCACACAGCCTTTAGGTGGTAGAGCTGGTAGATAAATGAGTGACCTCTGAGCACTTAAAGAAATTACTGTCTTAAAGAAGTCGTAGGACAGGGAAAAGCTGTCCTACAAAAGAGACTCTGGGGGCAGCAACCTAGAATAAACTTGAGTTGTAACTTAGGCCCTTAGTCCATGTGGCTGGTTCTGTGAACAAGTACTCATTGAGCACCTGCCATGTGCTAGGCACACTGTTGTTAGTATTGAGGACGTGGCAGGGACAAAAACAGTCCCAGAACTTACATTCCAGTGAGGAGAAAAGACAGTCCACAAGTGGGCAAATAACCCAGATGATTTCAGGTGACGACAAGGGCTGTGAGAGAGAGAGCATGCCAGTGTGACAGACAGTGATGGGCAGAGGGGTGGTGCTTCTCTAGACAGGGTATTCAGGGAATGTGACAAGTGATGTCAACAATGAGGAAGCAACTGAGCCACGATCTTGGAAGAGGGTTCCAAGAAAATGGAAGAGTCGTGCAAAGGCCCCGAGGCAGGGGCAACCTTGGGGTGCTCACGGAACAAAAAGAAGAGACAGTGCATCATTCTCAGGAAGCAGGAGGAGATGAAAATGGAGACAGAGGCTTCCAGAAGCCCAGGACCTGTAGGGCCTTGTGGACCATGGCAGGGAGTTGGGATTTCATACTGAATTGATGTGAAGTCACTGAAAGGTTTTCAAGCAGGGGAATGATACAACCTGTTCTGTTTAAAAGAGAGCACGTTGGTTGCTGTGAGAAGAATAAATTCTTGAAGGGAAAAGAGGATGCAGGAGGACCAGTTAGGTTGCTGCAGCATCAGATGACGGTGGAGATGGGAGAAGGGTCAGACTGCAATATATTTTTACTAATGGATCAGATGTGGGGGTTGAGGGAAGGAAATATAGGATAACACCAATGCTTTCAGCCTGAATAACTGGGAAGATGATGGTCCAGTGACTAAAATGGGGAAGTTGTGGGAGGAGCAAGCTTGGTGGGAGCCGGGAGGATACAGCTAAATCAAGAGTTGTGTTTTAGACACATCCAGTTTGTTAGCCTCTTAGATGTCTAAGGACAGGCCAAGGCAGCTGGACAGATGGGCTGGAGTTCAAAGGCGGGGTCAGGGCTAGAGGTCTCAAGTTGAGACTCAGGGCGGGCATGTAGATGGTAATTAGAATCATGGGACTGGGTCACCCGGGGAATGAGATGCAGAAAAGAGGTCCAGGGGCGACAGGCTGGGATCCTCCAATGTGCAGAACTGGACAGAGGTGAAGAGGCCAGCAAGGGAGGATGAGAAAGACCAATGAAGGAGGCCCCAAGGAGAGTCCAGCCTGGCCCAGCTCTCCACTGACCCATCTTGTAACCTCAGGCAAGTTGCTCCCCACCTCTAGACCTCAGTTTCCCTCCTGTAAACCAGGGGGGGTGGCTCTACCCATCGCTGAGGTGGCTCCAGTGTGGTCATTCTATGACACTCCTGTGGCCACATGCGAGATGAAGAAATCAAAGCTCAGGCTCACCCACCTTGTTTCTTCTATAATCGGCTTGCACTGGATGAAATACAAAAATACAACAAAACACAGCCCAAAGGCCCACCACTGAGGGGCAGGGGGCAGGGCAAAGTGATGATGACCTGGCGTAGAATTCGGACTCTGCCACTTGTCAGCTGAGTGACCTTCTGTGACCCCAATCCTCAGTTACTTATCTGGAATAGTGGTCCATAACGTCCACTGTGAGGGGTGCTGCTAGAACGAAGGCAGGCAGCACGCAAAGCACCCCACACAGCTCCAGGCACGCCCGCCGTCAGTGCCAGTTCCTCTCTCCTGTAGGAAGATTGCTTCCCTGAATCAGAAGACAGGGATTCCAGGGTGGCTCTATCCTTGCAGAGTAATGCAGTCCTGCTGCCGGTCAACCCTGGGGCTGCCAGCTCAGTGCCACCTCTGCCCCTCACCTGCATGGCACATGGCTGCCATAGCAGGAATCAGGCGTCTGCAAAGACTGACTGACTAGCCAGAGCCTGGGGGAATTCGGGGGATGGGAGGAGGGAGAGGAGCACCCGCTTCCAGGGCTGACCATCGCTGTAGACTGGAGCCTTTTCCCAGGTTGCATTAACCTAGGCTGGCAAAGGGCAGTGATATGACAGCAGGGAAACGCTTCAGTAGAGAGCAGGTTGGAGCTCAGGCCAATGTGTTCAGCCCTGATGGCGGCTCCCGGCTCCACGTCTCCCAGAAGCAGCCCTGGGGGAGGCAGGAACTGCAGCGGCAGCCGCTGGAGGGAGAGCTGGGCAGGAGCCTGGATTCCTGGCTCCGCACTGTCACAACAGTTAGATTAATGTCTCCACTTATCAGGCCCCTCCACTGTGCCAGACATCGTACTAAGTGCTTTACCTAAGGGCTCTTCAACAACACTGCAAGGACAGCAGACACATTCCTATTGAAAAGATGAGGAAACTGTGGCTGAGAGAAGAGAAAGCCTTGCCCAAGATCAACCAGCCTTCCAGACGCTCCTCTTGATGACGCGTCAGACAGACAGGACCCATGCAAGGCCCTGCGTGATCTGGTCTCTGCTTCCTTCTCCAGCTATACCAGCCCCCTCACTCTCCCTCGGGCCCACCAGGCTTCTTTCCATCTCAGAGTCTCAGAGTCTTTGCAGCCAGGAGCTCCTCCCCACCCTTCTCTGCCCTTTGCAAGCCCTGCCATCCGTCAGGTCTCCACAGAAATGCCGAGGAAGCCTTCCCTGACTCCTAGTCTAGGTTGGGGCCCCATCAAACCTTTCACAGCGACCTCTCCTTGACTTTTGGAGCACTTGTCACAACCGTAACAATAGTGATTTGTGTAATGTTTTGTTTACCATCCTTCTCCCGCTATATCAGCACAATGCCTGGTACATTAATGGTTCTTAATATACTTGTTGAGGGGAGAACAAGGACCGAACACCTGCACAACAAATGAGTGGCTAAACCACAAATGAACCTCCATCTTGCAGCAACAGGTTGGCCGCAATTCTGCGGGAGACAGGGACTTATATAAAGGGCCATCTCCCTTAGAGTCTAAATCATAAAGCCTTCTAATCACATGGACGCTGCCTAAGGAGGTATGTGGCAAGAGATCCCAAGATTGTGTGCAGTGGGAGGTGGACACCCGACTCCCTGCATAAGTTAGGTCCCCAGACCAGCCTGGCTTCTCTTTGTCAACCCGAATCTCAGACCCCAGCAGTGGCAGCCAGCCTCCTGGTTCCTGCAGGAGACAGTAGCAAGGGGGTGGTCAGACTTGCCTCTTGTCTCACAAGGGGAAGTGTGCCCTGTTTCACTTCTGCTTTAAGGCGAGACACATCCTGTGTGTTAGACCACCCAGGCAGTGCTCCTGTCCTAGCGCCAACCACCAACGGTGGCCAGTGCGGTGATCAGGCACTGGAGAGCCTGGGAACATGGCCTTCATCGCCGTGCAGGGAGCCCAGGCCCCACGCCTTGCCCTCCCTCCTTCCGGATGCGGCTGCCCCACCATGGAAGCCACTCTCAGTGGGCTTCTTTCTCCCACGCCCCATCCCTTTCTATAGGGAAGAGCCCTGGGGGTGAAGTTCAATCCTTCCTCTGCAACATGGGTGCTCAGTAACCCTGGGTAAGTGCCTCTACTTCCCTGGACTTGGTTTCTCCTCTGAGAAGTCGGGGTACCACCATTCGCCAGCCTCCCTTGGGGCTGTCCTCAGGCTCGAGCACTGGGATGATGGGAGCACACTTGGTTGGGGTTCAATATAGAAGTCAGCTCTTGCTATTACCTTTCTTCCCTTTTTCCCGTCTTTTCTCAAGCTTCAGACTAGCTGGTGGTGCACCAGGTTCTTGGTGGACCTGCCAGGCACATTCGAAACAATGTTTGAATGGCCTCCATTAGGGAAGTGTTGACAGTGCTGCCTTATTTTGTGCCACACAGACACCTTTGCAAAGCCGACGGCATCAAATCCTCACTGCGGCCCCTTGAAGAAAGCAGAGAGACACCGTCATCACCCCACCCCAAAACTCGAGGTCCAGGGAGGTGAACAGACTTGCTCAGGATCACACAGGGAGCTGGCACTAGAGTCAGACAAGAAGAGCAGTGCCACCACCTCAGGGAGGTGCAGGGGCACAAATGTTTCACAGCCCTTATGTCATGGGTTTGCACACCATCTCCCAAGGCTCAGCATGGTCTTGGGAGCTTGGGCAGGGTGACACAGGGAAGAAATAGCAGGGCCAACCAGGAAGCAGGGTTTCCGGCTCCCTAAAGAAACCTGCCCCGTCTGAGATGCCAGCCACCACCTCAGACCAGGTGTGTTTAAAGGTTGTGTTCTACCCAGATCCAAGGCCAGGATGAACAAAGCCAGACAGGTGAGCAAGGTCACCCCCCAACCCCACCCCTGCCTCTGTGGTGTGAACCCAGGGCCCATGCTGGCTCAGTGCTTCCAGACTAAATGAGCCATCTGGTACTCAGGTTTGCACCCTGAAACTTGGCAACAGTCACCTCCTCTGGAAATCAGTTGGAAGTGTGGGTTGAGTGGGCCAGATGTGTAGAAATCTCTCCCCAGTTTTCTCCCCCAAGTTTTCAGGCTGTCACCTTCTCCTGCTTGATCTGGTGCCGGAGCCCTCCAGCCCTCCAGAAGCCCCTTCCCCACCCCATCCTCCTCACCAGGCAGAACTCTTACACAGCCTTCAAATCCTGGCCCAAATGCCCCTTTCTCCAGCCTTCCCCTGCTCCCCTATGTAGAATCAAGCCCCCTCTTCTATTTCTGTAGTGCTTTACACGTCTGTCCCTCCACCAAGAAAGCAGGGCCCGAATTGGTTCAGCCTTGCATAAATGTTAGCTGAATGAATGAATTCAACCAACTCTAAATGAGCACCTATGTGTGATGGGCACTTGAGGGGAGGAAACGAGGATGAGCAAGATGTGCTCTCGGCCCTCAAGGAGCTTATATACAGCTGGAGAGCTAAGCTCTCTGTAAGGTAAATGTACAAGGAGAGAGAAACACAAGAGCGAGGCCATAGCACGTGAACGCTAAATACAACCAGGATTCTAATCCTGGTTCTGTCCATAACTTGTTGTGTGGCCCTAAGGAGGTCTCTTAGCCAGCCTGGCCTTGGAACCCAGCAAGAGTGATCACTACAGGAGATTGGGAATGGGGCTGCCATCAATAAAGGATTCAGATCTCCACAGTCAGGGCCAAGTGGCAGGTCCCTCTTCCTCCAAAGCCATAGGAGGGAGGAGTCACCCATCTGGACCTCTTACCTGATCAGAATCTAACTCAGGGTGTCTCAATCTCAACACTATTAACATTTGGGGCTCAATAATTCTTTGTTGTACGGGCCATCCTGTGCATTGTAGGGTGTTTAGAAACACTCATTAGATGCCAGTAGCACCTCCTGCAGTTGTGACAACCAAAAGTGTCTCTGGACATTGCCAAATGTCCCTTGGGGACCAAAATCACCCCCAGTTGAGAACCCTCAGCTGGCTCCTGGCTCTCCAGCAGTGTATCCAAGGGTCTGGAAGAAGGGTGGGGGTTTTGAGACAGCGTCCGGACAAGTCTCATGGGCTTGCCTCTGACAGAGCCCTGCCCACCCTCTCAAGCTTGTGTCTATTCAGGTTCTGAGGACACAGAGCTTGAGGAGAGGCAAGGCATTTCGCCTTGAAAAGGGGCCCCTTTCCCAAGACAGCATCCAATCACGCCTACCGGATGCTCTCAGACTGGGGAGGAGGGCCCAGAATGTGAGCAATGAGCTTTGGATGAGTATCAAACACATCAGCAAAATGTTTCTCTCTCAGGATCCCATAGGCTTAAAAATAAAATTTTCTGTCTCTTAAGAGACAATTGTGGATTAAAGGAGGGGGTGGGAAGTGGAGCCTGGATAAGCAATGTGATACAATTCAAAGAGCACAGAGAGGAGGTAAGAGACTCGGTTCCAGTCACAACTGCCACGAGCTGCCTGAGGGACTGACAGGGACTCACATTCCTTCTCAGTACCCAGCTTTCCCGTTGGTTGAGGAGGGGAAAAGGTCTGAAATCTTGTGGCCCTCAAGGTTTCTCCCAGATTCATTGCCAGATGAGTTCAGATGAAAATACCAGGCTCAGAGACAGGGGTTTGCTGGGGATCACACAGCACCTCCCTGTCTCCTCTTCCCCTCATGGGGAAAGAGATTTTCTTCTTGGAAGGACTATATGCTGATTCACTGAGGAAACAGATGAATCTTGCTGCAGCCAGAGAACCAGATGGAGGTCAAATCTAAAGGCCAGTAGGACTGAGTTCTTGGCACCTGCTTTGCCCCGACAACCTGTGCACTCCAGGCCAGGCTTAGCTGAGTGTGTGGTGTGGCCTGAAGACCAGGAGCTGCCTAAAGCCTTGCAGGCTGAAGTCCGTGGCTATAGGCCAGAAGGGAAGGAGCACACAGTGCCTTCCAGATAGGTGCCTGGGGGAGAGGAAAGGCCACCAGCCCCCACTTAAAGTCACTGCTGCTCCTTACTAGAGAGGCCACGTCCACATGTTACACAGCATCTGCACCCCAGCAGGGCTGCTCCATACATGGAATACTGTCAGCTGCAAAGAAGAGAGGGTTCCCAGCCAGGGTCCCATGACAGAGTAGTGGGTGGCGCCTCACTGACCCAACACCACCGGGAGGTGAGGGGGACAGCACAGTGGGTGGCAGCTTGGCTCTGGGGTCCCACAGACCTGATTCCCAGCCCTGCTGTTAGCTGTGTGGCCTTGGGCTCCACCTCCTGGGGCCTTCTGCCCCTCATCTGGTTACAACAGTTGATAAGATTACATGATGAAAAGGCACGTAAAGTAGGCTTCATTGCCCAGAACACAGGAAACACTCAAGAAAGGGAGCGACCATTATTATTTCATGGATCTGAAATTTTCTGGGTAACTGAGGTGGCCTGTAAACTGGCTTCTATTCAGGTTTGTCTCCCACTATTTCCTATGCACTTTAGCAAAGCCTCACCGATTTCCTTAGTGCCTCACGCATATATATCACATACTTCTTCCTTCTGATACCCAAAGTTTCCATTTTGATGGGTCTCTTGCCACAAATGGGATATGGGCTTCTGGGCCTATCCAGTGTAGCACTTAGCAGTTCCTGGCCCAGCTGCGCAACCTCTGGCGGTCCCGTACCTCTTGTGTTCCTGTGCCTTGGGAGGTCCTTGTAGCTGTCTGCCATCGTGCTGTTAGCTGTCATCTCACCTTCTGTTAAGTTCTCTGCCTCTACCCTGTTGCCTTCCAGTGTGCGGCTTCTAATCCGCTTGGTCTGAGAATCAGATTTCCAGGCTGGTTAGAGCTGCATGTAAAGTAAGCAGGAAGAAGCCTAGAAAAGGAATCTGGGGCAGGGTTTATCAAAGGGACCACTGAGGCAGAATCACTCCGAGTGTCTGTTTACAGTGCAGAGCCCCAGCCCTCCTAAATCAGAATCTTCAGGAGGCTCTGGCATCTGTGATTTATATGATCTCTTAGGCAAAGGAGCACTGGAGAACCACAGGTAGGGACTAAGACAGCTACTTCTGCCTTGAAGCCTTTTTGGCTTATTTCCAGTTTATTTTCCTGTCACGTTTTCTGCATCCCACATCTTGTGTGGATCCTCACCCTAAACTCATTTCTAAGTCCAGTAGGCCAACTGGTGCTGCCCCAGGTGTTCCGCAGCCTGTGTGCACACATGCCCCCCCCTTCCTCCCCCCAGCACAACCATGAAGCTAAGAAATGTCTGCAGAGCTGCCCCACCTCAGGCAACATTATTCACAACAGGTGGGAGCCAGGGCAGCGTGGTCAGGAGGCCCTCTTCCTCTTGGCAACTCGTGGCACCTCTGCCAACAGAAAAAACTTCTCAGCAGAGGTTCCTGGGACCCAAATAAGGCAGAATGGTCAAAGCAGCTAGTTAGAGGAGTGTGGCCCTCTGGCACAAGTGGGGACACTGGGTTCCACCTCTTGACCGCTCTGATTCCTACACATCCTACAAGGCCCAAGGCTACTTCCTTTTTAAAGACTACCCTGTCCACTCTGGCCCCTGTGGTTGTTCCCTTCTCTAAATTCTTGGGGCTCACAGAGTCTGCGGCAATAATCATCATCATAACAGCTGATGTTTAGGGAGGAGATCACAATCTCCCAGGCACTGTCTTAGCTCTTTACCCACATTCTCTCACGCGATTTTCATGACCCTATAAGGTGGTATTATTGTCTCATTTTACAGATGAAAAAACCAAGTCTCTGAAAGGTGCAGTAACTTAGTCAGGGTGACATGCTGGCAAGCAACCCTGCAGGACTCTGAACGCAGCCACCTGCCTCCCAAGCCTACCTTCTTAACCACCACGCTGACTGCAACCAAATGCCCAGAAAGGCGCTGGGCTGGGAGTCAGAAGACCTGCATCCTGTTTGCTTATCTGGGAGAAAATGTAGGCATTGGAGCAATCTCTAAGAATTCCTCTGTTCTAAGGCTCTTGTCTTACCAGACCATCCTCATCTCTACCTGCACTGGGGTGACCCCAGGCATGTCAGGCAAGTGTCTGGGCCTTAATGGCCTTATTTCTCAATATGAATTAAGTGCCTTCCACGACTCAGTTTAGGGGCCCAGGCTGGTGATCCCATCGAGGTCTTTCTTACAGTTTGTGTGTCCCTCTTACATGCTGGGCTCTGTGAGGGGCCCTGCCACCTGCACCTGCTCCCTTGATCTCAATGGCTCACTCATGCAACTCTCAATGACTGAAGAGTGTGCCAGGAGAAATTCTCAGCCTAATGAGCTGAAACGGGTCAGCAAATAATTACAAAGTCACAAGCACAGAAGAGCAATACTCAGACAGGTAGGGGAGTGTGTGTGTATGGCGGTTGGGTAGAAAGGTGAGGCCATGTCATCTCTATTTAACAGGTGAGGAACTAGGCTCAGGAGACAGAACATTCCTAGTTCTCACAGCTGAGAAATGGCAGAGCTAGAATTTGAACCCAGGTCTTCTTGGCCCCAAGCTTCCTGCCTTTCTCTCTCCAACAAGGAATGGTGATTGACATCTATACACCTGGTGGGGGGCTTCCAACCTGCACACACACGTCCTTTATATCCAACCAAACCACACGCTCCCTGCGGGCCGGGCTCTGCACATGGACAGCAGGGATGGAGGGAGGTGTGCAGGTGGGAGGGACAGGTGGGAGGACTGGATGATGATGCAGTTGGGGGAGGACTGAGTCCCACTCCCGGATTCTGGTTGGACAAGTGGGTGGAAGGATGTGCTGGTCAGAGACAGGAAGCATGAGGGGGAGCAACTGGTGGGGGAACTGGGGCTCAAGGGCACGTGTGTTTCATGCCCAGCTCTGAAGGGTGAGCGACCCAGCGTTCTAACTTGTCAGCACCTCTTCTTTCACCAAATCATTCTCTGGGCCTTCTTCTCCCGGGTCATCTTCGGAAGAGATATGAGGGCAAAAAGCAGGGGCGACTGCTAGCCTTACACGCAGGATACTAAAGATCACAAAAGACTGTGTTACATGATCTGACCTGAACAGGCCAGCACCTGCTATGTCCAGCACAATCGCTTGGGAAGCTGGCTCAGCAGCACAGTGAAGAGCACTCCCACCCGGGGAGGTAAGAGCAGCCTAGATGTATTTGCTGCCTGCTCGTTAGTAAGTCCTTTCACATACATCTGTCTTTTGATCCTCCAACCACCCTGGGAGACAGCCTCCCATTTTATAAATGAAGGACGCTGATGCCTAGAAGGAGCAAAGGTTTGTGCGAAGGAAGAGAACGTGAAAAATGAAAAGAAAATGGATTTTTATCAAGGACCTGCTCCACACCAGCAATCAATCAGTGCGCTTTCACATATATCAACAGACCTTTTCCCTCAAAATCTCTACATGCTGCATTTACAGATGAGGAAACTGGCTCCATTAGGTAACTTAGGAACTCAGTGAGGGGGAGACTCAGATGCCAACGCCCAGTGCTCGGCTCTTGAGTCCAGAGCTCATTCATTCAATCCACACATTCAACCAACAACCATTTCTCCATCATCTACTATTATGCTGCACATTTAAGAACAAAGAGATGAACAAAATAAGCAAGCTTCCGCCATGCTGGAGTGTAAAGGTGCCAGGTGTTGTTGTTGAAGTACAAGGTGCTATGTGAAAATCTACAGGGAATCCTGCTGCAGTTCCCTGGAGAAGCGACACATGAGCAAGGAGCTGACGGATGATGCCCAGGAGTTGGCAAGGCAGAGAGGGCGTGGAGAGGAGGAGTATTCTAGGCAGATGGAACAGTGAATGCAAAGGATCTGAGCTGCAAGAGTTTGTGATATTCCAGGTGGCTGGAGAAATGGCTTGGGGCCAGATCGTGCAGGACCACATGGGCTGTGTCCAGAATTTGAGAAGTTCAAGTCACCAGACGTCTAAAGAGTGGTGGGCACAATCAGAGTGGTTTTTTAAAAAGACTCTAGCAGGGGCTGGCCCATTGTGGTTAATTTCACACACTCCATTTCAGTGGCCCAGGGTTCATGGGTTCAGATCCCAGGCATGGACCTACACACCACTCAAAACCATGCTCTGGCAGTGTCCCACATACAAAATACAAGAAGACTGGCATGGATGTTAGCTCAGGGCTAATCTTCCTCAAGCAAAAAGAAGACTGGCATCAGATGTTAGCCCAGGACCAATCTTCCTCACCAAAAAACCCAAAAACAAAAAAACAAAACCCTGCCAAGTGGTGAATGGCCTAGAGTGAAAGCATAGACGAGTTAGGAGGCCCTCCTAGCCATGCAAGAGGAAGACAAGATGAAGGAGGGCTGGGCTGACAGTGGCAGCAGAGGGCCTAGGAAGAAGTTGGTGGATTCGCAAGCTACTGAGGAAGTAAATCACCAGGGCTTGTGATTAACTCCATGTGGAGAGATGGAGGGGGAAGTGGCAGTACCTGTCAGGTCCCCACTCTGGTCCATAGCCCCTCACCCCCCACCAGCAGGTTAGTGCAGGGCACTGAGGTTAAGGCACCATGCTAAGTCTTATCCTATTGAGCGATGGTTGCTAAGCCTCAATTAGAGGAGTCAACAGAGGCTTTCCTTTGACTTTTTTCAGAACGCCATGACATCTGCGTGCCACAGCTTGGCTCACCCACTTACCAAGATTCACCTCCAACAGCACAAGCCTGCAAGTTCCTGGTATGCTGTACTGTCTGCTCACTAGGCCTGACCGAAACTATCCTTGCTCCTGCCCAAGGGCCTTGAAAAGACATCTTTCTCACAGCCAGACTCTCCAAGACAGTGAATTCTAAAGTCCTCCTCACTGTCTGTGGTTGCCTCATTGGCCACTGAGGCCCCCGTGATGGGGCACGATTGCCCAGCCGAGGACAGGACTGCTGCTGCTGGGAACCAGGCTGGGGACGGAGATGCTGCACGTGGCACTTTATTCCTGCTTCTGATATGTACAGGTATATACAGTTGGTGTGAGCCTATGGTACACTATTTCACAAAATTATCTTACATCCTCTGCACACTTCTGGGCAGGGAGCGGCAGATTCTGCTCCGAATGGCCCACAGATGGTGGAGGAAAAGGACGCTTACAGGAGCCACCCCCTCTCTGAGGACATTCTTGGGGGCTGCCTGCCCCTTTCCCTAGCACTGAAGCCCTCCCTCGGACCATCTGGGCCTCCACCTGCTCTCAGCACTAGCTGCTTCCAAAGACTTTCTCTTTGAGTGGAAGAACACTTGTGGGGGAAAGAAGCACTGGCCATGGCCCCCACCCACCCACAGTGGCAAACTGACCTCTGGTGCCCAGAGCCTGACTGATCCTATTGAATATCAATAGCAAGACCGGATCGCCCTATCCTCTGACCCCAGCGCAGCCTGGCCTCATGGGGCGCTAGCATGCATCTTCTCCAGGCAACCCGTCCAGAATGTGACCAGGCGGTTGTCGCGGTTGATGCAGAAGTCCGTGAAGTCCTTCAGGAGCCGATCAGCAAACTTCTCGTCCCCTGTGGCGCTGGAGCGCCACGTCTTGGTCAGCATGGTGTTGTAGGCCCAGTTGTAGCCCACCCGCTCCTCGCAGAACATGTTCTGGTTGGTGGAGCTAGTGGAGTTCCGCCGCCGCCGCTGCTGCCCTGAGAACTTGCGCTTGGAGTAGGGCAGCTGTAGGAACACCGTTCCTGAAGAGAAAGAGGACTGGTTCGCAACCACCAGGTTCTGCCACCACAGGCTCAGTGCACAGGCAGAACCCCTGTGCACAGGCTAGGCCCCTCTCAGGGTTCACGTTCCTGCCCCAGGGGCCCACCTGGCCGTGTTTTGCCCCGAGCACCTCACCTGTAACGTGGATGTATTGAGGCTTGTTCTCAGCGGGGAAATTAAAAGCAGAGGCAGAATATTTATCTTGCACAAACCCAAACCTAAGGTAAGGACAGGAAGACACACTGATTAGGGCCTCCCTAGCTAAAGCAACAGGGGAACGTGGCTAACCGGACTCTCTGAAGGCCTGGGCTAAAGGGATCTGGAAAGCTCTCTTTCAAGATGGAACAAGCAGGCTGCTTATTTTCACCCTCACCACTTCCAGCCACCCCTTTAATGGCTCATCAGATCTCCACCCCCACCACCTCCCAGCCCCGCAGCCTCCGTTCATCTCCACAGTGGCCAACAGTCCTCTCACCTGCTGTCCCCTTCCTTATCTAGCCTTCATCTCTGCCTCACCACCCCCTCCCTCCTGCGCCCCCCTAGCCATCCCATCAGACCCTCCCACCGTGCCCACCCCCATACTTGAGGCTGTCAACTCCTCCAGGGAAGGGTCCTCATCTTAATTCACCTTGGCCACCCCTCTCCCTCCTCACTGTTCTCCCACACTAATCACAAAGTAGATTCTCAATAAAGGCTTTGAATTGAAATGGAATGTATCTTAATTGAAATCCTTTTCTTAAAAGTGAGGAACACCAGTCTGGGGCTCTCCGCTTCACCGTGTTCTGGAAATGGGCAGGAGGAGCCATTTTTCATCTATGGCTTATTCCATTCCACTTCTCGTCTACGGCTTGTTCTATTCCTGGTTTTTCTATTTCCATAAGGCACATTTATTACAGCTCTACCTGCTAAGTGCTGCAAAGGACGTGTTAACAGATGTGGCTCCTGCCCTGAGTCTGAGGGGCTTATGTAATGAAGGCAGGGATGGAGGCAGAACTAAAGGAGGTAAAATGCCTGTCTCCTTTCCTGGACTGAGTTCCTCAGGGAGGTGCTGTGTGGCACCCTCTATAAAAGCTGCTGGCTTTACACTGGCATTCGATAATTATTTACTGGAGAAGACATGAAGTCAGATATGCAAATTAAATGGAAGGCTAAGAGGCACTACAAGCTCCGTCATCTATAGACTGATTCTATCATGTGTGGGAACGGCTCTGGATTTTGCCTTTCTTCCCCTCTACCTTCCAGTCAAGGCTATTTATGTACTCAGCATGGATTAGCCTGGCCAGATTCTTGCTTCCTTCCTTCCTGAAGTCACCAGGAAAAGCTTTTATTCTTAAAAAGGCAATTTAACCACATGGTTCTTGGCCCCCTCACTGTCCACTCAGGGAGCACATGAGCCAGGATTGCAGTGGGGGTAGTGGGGCTCCAGTCCCCGGGATGGGATGTACTAATCTCATGCCAACTGCCCAAAGATGGAGGAGGAGCTGGGAAGCCATGGCAGAGGGGTCCAGGGAAGCTGCATACTTTTCTAACTCTTTCCTAGATGGATCTTATGGGCAGCCTAATGTTTCATTTCAGAGTCACATTCCCACCTGGAGTCCACTCTATGCAAAAGCTACATATTGAACAACTCTTCCAGACAAGGCACTTTACTAGGCCTTGTGGAAGGAAACAAAAATGAGAAAAACGCATACCCTTGTCCTCCAGGAGCCCCTAAACTAGTGTAACAGATGGACAGAGTGCAGTGGGAAAAAGGGAAGGAGGGATTCAGACTGGAGGGACCTGGGAATCCCAGTGGAGCAAGACTGACAGGTGTAGAAGGGAGTGGGCGCTTAGGGGGAAGGCGGGGGAAGGGGTTTAAGTGGGGAAGTGGGAGGGGGCTGGGTGGGGAGGCGGGAGCAGGTTTAAGCGAAGGGACACACAGCAGAGCCCTGTGCAGTGATCCATGGGGACTGGACAGAAGACGCGAGGAAATCAAAGGTGGAAAAGCAGGCTGAAGAGGAAAGGGCAATATTTTAGAGAAGACATGACTGGGATCTGGACTGAGGTGGATCAGGAAGAGGATGCTGTGAAGAAAAAAGCAGATTTGACAACTACAGGTCATGTTCTGAGTGATATCCAGCCAGCAAGGTACAAGAACTGCTCAATGGCGTATGAGGTAAGCAGTGTCAGACCCGCCTACGAACTCGTCAGTTGGCTGGGGTCTTCCTAATAATAACTACTGTCTACTGAGGGCTTACAAGGTGCCAGGAACATCAGAGAACCCTCCCAAAACCCCTACAAGAGGTGAGAAAACAAAGGTGGAGCAGTTCCAGGACTTACTGATGCGTCCCCAGCCAGACGCTGGTGGAGGCAGAGGCGAATCAGGCCTCTCTGCTGCCCACATCATTGCCCGTTTCTGCCGACCACTACACTCCCCATCTTCTGCCCTGAATCAGCACCTTCTCCTACTGGAAGGAGGAAACTAGCTGCCCTGGCATTCACCCCACAGCTTTTACTAAGCATGGAAGCTAGGTCGTAGCTTTCTATGAAGAAAAGGGCAGAATAAGGTCTAAGGCAGGGTGGGGATCACTTGAGTGAGGGGAGGCTGAAGAGTCTGGACTTCATCCTGAGACTGTGTGGGATGGTGGGGGTGCTAACAGTTGAAGACACTTGAATGAGATGATATGACACTCAAGAAGGTGCAGGAGAGGAGGTGAAGCCAGAACAAAGGCTTTGTTTTCACCATGGTTCACGTGAAGCCGCAAGTGGACGCTGAGTTAGTGATGTTCTGGAGACCAAGCTGTACTGGCCTGAAGGGTAGGGAGCTAAGCCTTGGAAAGGTTTTCCCTGGCGCACACACTAGGTGCCAGTGGGTATCTACTGACTCATCTATTGCTTTTTAAGTATTTATTGTCTTTTCAACATGTGTCAAGGGGCTCTTGACAAATTTTACAGTTTTTTGTCTCATGTCATCTGCGGGATAGCTTGGCTCAGGGTCTTGGAAGCTAAGGAGGGAGCTCTATGCTCTCTCCTCAACTGGACAAAGAAGGAATTGAGGTTTGAAAAACAACAGCTACAGGAAATGGAGAGGTAGTGCTTATCTTTGAAACCAAGGCAAAGGGTCTCATCAGAGATAAGCAGTTTATGTGTCATTGGTGGACTAGATCCATTTCTCCAGAGATGAAACAAACCGGGTTTTGCTTTGGTAACTGCTATTCAAGACAAATACTGATGCCTTCCCACCATTCCCTTTTGCTAAGGGACAAACCTGTGTGCAATGGCTTCCTGGAAAAGGTGCATTCGATCCCAGTATGTTTCTGGTTCAAAGCCTGAAGGGAAAAAAAGAATAAATGCCGAGTTATGATCCCAAGCTTTGTAATTCTCCCTAGGTCTGGCTCTCTGTACCCTTCACTGCTCTTGGCAGTTCTTCCCCCTTGAACTCAGCTCAGCTTTTCCACACCACCTGCTTTTGGAAAGAGCAGCCTCCACCCCAAGGAGGGACATCCTAAAGAAAGTGAAAGCCATGTGTTCCCACCATCCCTTCCCCCAAGCTCTATCAGGATCTAGACAGGGGACGAATGAGTCCTTGAGAACCAGTGTGAGGTACCAAAACTTGAAGTAAGACTCATTTTAGTGACTTCCTATTGCAAAGGTGGAAAGGAGCATGACATTAAAGTACAAACAGAAAACAGGCTTTAAATGCATGTTACCTGCTTCTAAGGAGCAAGAAAAATTTTTTTTATTGCTAATACTCCATTTCCCTTCAAGGAAAGGCAACATTACAAGCTCCATTTTAGGGGTGAGGAAATTTAAGCAAATATAAAATGAGTTTTGGAAATGTGGCTGGCTGGGGAGGGGAGCCAAGTAGACAAGTGTCCTCCCCCATCGCCCACTTCATTGCTCTAGCTTCGCTGCTTATGCAGGGCTGGTGTGAGGATCAAGAGCTGAGTGAGGAGGTGGGAGGGCTGAGGCAGCCTGTCACAGCTACAGGCAACAAGCCAGGGCTGCTCTCAGGGCTGAGGGGCTGAGGGTTGGGCAGCAACTGCACAAGACACCCCCCAGACCAGGGGTGCCTGTGATGGTTCATTACTCCCTCCACATTTGCAATTTTCTATCAAGGATAGAGTCGAGGATTCTGGGCAACTAAAGAACAAGAAAGGAAAAAAGACTTTGACTTTAATAGGAAAAAGCACACAGACACAGCAGATTCTTGTCAAATTTTTAAGATTTTGAATTTACTGTTATCAGAACGGGAGATAACAGGAAGAGAAGTGATACAGGGGCAAGAAAATCGATTTTTAGATTCAAGTCCTTATTCCTTTAAACTAGGACTCTGTTCTTTCAGCTGTAACCATGGCAACCAACAGAGGATGCTGGTCGTGAAGACTGGGTTACAACTGGCAGGGAAAACCATCAGCTCACACAAAAATGTCCTCCGATGCCAGCCCTGCCAGCAATCCTGTGCTGTTATAGTGAAGGTGGAAAACCTCGCAAGAGTCTTTGGATGGTGTGCCGTCCCCTCAAGATACTAAAAATAGCAGCATGAGGCAGTGCCCAGCCTAGAGTCGTCAGATATGAACACAATCATCTGAAATTTCAGGACTGCAAAAATGGTTGTCTCTCAGCCACAGTGAGGTTGAATGAGAATGTGTGTGCGTGTGAAGAGCATGCTGTAAACTCCAAGGATCACGGACTCTATGGCCTCCAGTGGCTCTGTGGGGCTCACCTAGAACCCCAACTCTCATTTAAAAGATTGTGTCTATACAAAAATGTCTTCCACGATGTAAACAAACAAAGAACACACAGACGGGCCCCTTGGAACAAAGCTGTTTAAACCATGGAGGCAGCCTGTCATAGGGAAAGCTCAGGAACACTCAGCTTGACCCCCTACCCCAACCTGGCGAGACCTCTCACTCCCAGCTGGTTCTCTGCCAACAACCATGACACAGACTTACAAGGGCACCAGGAGAAAGCATCTCCTGTGCATCAGAAGTTTTTTCTTTCACATTTATAATTCCTATATCTGAGAACTCAAGAGTTCCTGATGTATTATCGGTAGCAACTCTAGCTTTTCGTTTTAAAAAAGATCATCTGTGAGCTCATGGAAAGCTTTGTAGCAGGTATTTATAGGCTCATCGCAGCGAGCACTTGGTGATAGAAAGTTACATGCTGTGTGAAGTAAGCTCGTCCTTCCATCTGTCCTAAACCTGCCCTCAGAGTTCTGGTGGACTAGGGTGGAGCAGCAGGGCGGGGTCGGTCCCTGTGTGCTTCTGTTCCACGGACAGCCCTGTTCCAGGGGCAGGGCTCTGATCAGGGTCCTGCTGTTCTCCTCTGAGCCTCCTCCTGCTCTGTCTTCTTGAGATGTGGGACTTGAGCCACATGCAGTGTTCCAGGTGCTGACATGCCACAGCTTTGCACAATAGGACACTGTTTCCTGTTTTGCTTTCAATGCCTCCCTTTTTTGGCCTTTTTGCATGAACAGCAGATTCAAGCCTCCTGTGAGGCTCACATTCCTGCAGGCCAAACCAGTTAGGCAGGAGCACAGAAGGGAGAGTGTGGGGACAGTACCAGGCTGCTTGTTATTTAAAGAGTAGAGCGTCTTCTCCCATCCACCATTCCACCCCAGGTCTTATGAGGGTCTTCCTGAATTGGCAAGGCAGCTCTAGCCACTCCCATTTTAAGACTAAGGAATTTGAGGCTCAGAGACATTAGGTGACTTGTCCAGGGTGCCAGCCACTAAGTGAAGAACCAGGATTAAAACCCAAATCCTTTCGGCCCCTTTTCCAAAGATTCCTGTTTTTCACTAGCTTGTGTGGATTAGATACCTAGAGAGGTGTCCTTGGGGGAGGGAGTCTTACTCTCTTTGCAGACAGAACCTCCAGAGGGGAGTATCTCTTACTGTCAAACAGGTGCTCACTGCCCTCCTTCAGCAGGCAGCTGATGTTGAGCGGGATGAAGAGCTGGGCTCGAAGTGGATCTCCATACAGGTAACTGGGCAGCGCAAAGGGACCCTCCAAAACCGGGACCAACAAAAAGCCACAGGAGGTGGCTTTTCGATGCCAACCCTGGACCTGGTGGAAAGCACAGAAACAATGTCATCTCCAAGTTCATTTAGACAAGAGAAAATACTTCCCACGGAGTGAACATGCCAGAATGGAAGCATGCATAATGATTGGCATGTTCATTTATTAATGTTCACTGGCACCAACCAGTCCTGGGCAGGAAAAAGTGCAGTGTAACCTTCCGATGAATTCTCAAGAAACTGTGAGTTAGCACACAGTTCCTTTTCACAGCTCAAGCTTCTGCAACCTCAGTGTTTCTTCGGGGAAGAGACTGGAGAGAGCTATTTCTTGCCTCTTCAAACCCCTTCTCATTCTATAGGATGTTGGAGGAAGGTCACGGGATATAGGTTAAGTTCTTCTAATTTTGTCCTTTATCAAAAATTTACTAAGTCGAAAGTATCAAATAGGAAAACAATCCACTGAGAGGGACGTGACTCAGGGAGGAAGATGACTGTGGTGGCCTCTGGCCAAAAGCGATAAGCCCTGACCTCGCGGAAGGAGAGCCGCTCTCCGGCAAACTCCCAAAAGCTGTCTGTCCAAAGACTGACCGAGAATGAAAGTTACTGGGGTATAAAGACAAACCTCCCTACCAATAATATTTTCTTAGGGAACCGTGGCAATTTTCCAGGTCTTAAGATACATTTTTAATCATAAAACTAATGTGTATATATATTTTAAAAGCTAATGCATATGGCTCTGGCACACAGATGATATTTGTGACAAATATTATTCCAAAAAAATACAGTTTGGGCCATACGTCAACTTAAACAGGTATGATTATGTTAAAAGTCGAAAGGGACCACTCTTAGCTTTTCTCCCAGGAAGACTCATAACAACCACCAAATCACTAAGATCTCTGTTTGACCAAAATAACTTCTAAGACCTAGTCAACCACTTTTTTATTTTATGTAATATTTATCTTAATAAAATGTGATTTATAACAAACTTAGACATTGTCTTAATAACTAACCTCCACTGGAGATTTCCAAAAACTTAACAAAAAAACGATAAAGAGATTAGCAGCTTTCAGTGGGTTTTACATGAATTGATGCAAAGAGTGTGTTTTTAAAAGATAGCTGCTAATTCTTCTGAGGAAATAAATACTCCTTTCCCCGCCAAACTGTAACTATATGTGTCAGAGGGTTAGCTCTGGCTGGAGGGAGTGGTCATCTCGGTGTCGACCAGCTGGGGAAGAGCTGGTGTCCTCTGCAAGCTGAGCAGGACGGGCAGTTGGGCATCTTTTTTGTTTTGGACCTTAAGAATCTTCCCCTGCTGAGAGTCTCTGCAAGGGAAGGGTCCTCAAAGATACGAATGTCTTGTGGAGGCAGACTGGGGCTAGGCAGACAGAGACCTGCATAAATCTCTTCCCCAAGATACCACGTCTTGTGGGACAAAACTTGGCCTACGAGCCCTGGACTAAAAAGTCCTCTATGTTGCCAGCTAGCACTGCACTCATTTCTCTTTGGTCATCTCCCAACTTTTCGTGTACTCTTTTTGAACTTTCCAGCTGCTCTCAGCTGTGCGATGAGATGTTTGGGCCAGTGTTGGAGGGAAGCAGGACTCAGCTGAAGCCACAGAAAAATATTATTTTGGCTGAAGGCGAGAGTGTATAAAAAAAGTAGTAGACTGTAAAGATGGTTAAAGGGGGCTCCTGGAAGATATTGACAGCTTGGCTGAGGCGTGTTTATTCTATAGACACTGGGACTGGGGATGGGGGTAGCCAGGCTTCTTAGGGCAGGAGCAATGAATGACCTGATCAGACAGAAGAGCCAGGGCAGACTAGGAGGAAAGACAGGCAGAAGACCAATTAAAACAGGGCTTTTCAACTTCGGCACTTGTGACATTTCAGGCTAGTTAATTCTCTGTTGTAGAGGCTGTCCTATGCTATGCATTGTAGGATGATGAGAAGCACTCCTGGTCTCTATCCACCAGGTGCCAGTAGCCCTTCCCCACCATTTGCCACAAGTAAAATGTTTCCAGATATTGCTAAATGCCTCTCTGGGGGTAAAATCACCCCTCTCACCCGGTTCAGAACCAGAGCTATAAGTAGTGACATTCATTAACAAGGGATTGGTTAAGTAAACGATGATAAAAACAAATAGAATATTCTGCAGCCCTTAAAAACAAGGCAAAATGAAAACAAAAAACCCACCACCAACAAGGCAGACTTATTTAAACTGATATGGAAGATACATAGGTAATAGGAAAAACACAATGTAAATAGTACGTATCCCACGCTACTATATCTGTTTGGAAAAAAAAAAGGCAACAAGGTTTGGCATGTGGAGCAAGTCTCTCTGGAAGCACACTCAGCAAAGTGGTAGGGTGGGTGCTTTTAGATGCAAGTCCCAGGGAACAGGGTGAGGGTGGGAGAGAGACTGACTTTCTACTCTAAACCAGTTGATGCTCAACCAGGGGCAATACTCCCCCCTCCCTGGGGACATGTGGCAATATCTGGAGACATTTTTTGGTTGTCACAAGGAGGATGTCCTACTGGCATTTAGTGGGTAGAGGTCAGGGATGTTGCTCAACACCCTAGAATGCTCAGGACAGCCCCCCACAACAGAGAATTACCTGGCCCTAGAGGTCAGCAGTGTCAAGGCTCAGAAACCCTGACCTATATCCTTTCTGACTGTTTCAAATTTTTATAAGGTTTAATTTTTTTTAAGAGGCTATTTCAATAGTCCAGGTGAAAGGTAATAGGAGCCTGAGCTGAACAAAAAAAATGTGACATGAATCTCTACTAAGCATCAACCGGGCCCCTCTGCAAGGTGAGCCAAGGCCCCTTCACAACACGAGGAGGTTCTCACCATCTCAAAGAGGACGGCAGCGGTCACCGCCATCCAGTGGAGCTTGATCTCGAAGGCCGCATTCAGGGAGAAGTTGCCATGGTAATAACAGCTGCACCACTCCAGCCGGTCTGTGCGGTTGTTCACGTCCACATCCAGGGTCACAGTCCTCTGCTCTGGGACAGTGGCAGCTAAGTCAGCATGTAGGAGGGGCCACAAGAGAGAGGGAAAAGGAGGAGTGGGATGAGAGAGGAAGAAGAGACAATTAAGCATCCAGATATGAAACTGCAGAATCACCTAACAGAAAATCACAGATTCTAGAAGCTTCCTGGAAATCATCCACTCCAGGGGTTGGCAAACCTTTCTATAAATGTCCAGATGATAAATATTTTAGGTTTTGCGGGTTTATGGTCTCTGTTTCAACAACTCAACTCTGCCATGATGGTGCAAAAGCAGCCATAGCCATTACCCTAAAGAATGAGCTGGCTGTGTTCCAATAAAACTACCTAAAAAAACAGACGAATTTTCAGGGCAGTGAAACTACTGTGTATGATATTACAACGGTGGACACACGTCAGTATACATTTGTCAACACCCATAAAATGTACACCAAGAGAGAACTCTAATGTAAACCATGGACTTTGGGTGATGATGTGTCCATGTGGGCTTATCGATTGTAACAAACGTCCCATTCTGGTGTGGGATGTTAATACTGGGGGAGGCTGTGCATACGTTGGGACAGAGAATATATAGAAACTGTACTTTCTGCTCAATTTTGCTGTGAACCTAAAAGTGCTCTAAAAATAAAGTTTATTATCAAACAAACAAATGCAGATGGTAGGCCAGATTTGGCTGGTGAAACCATAGTTTGCCTCCCCCTAACCTAATGCAACCCCTTCATTTACAGATAAGGAAATAGCAGCCCATGGAGGATAAATGCCTTGGCCAAGATCACAGAGTCAGAACGTCAGCCAGGCTGAACACCAGAACTTCCAATTCCCATGAAGGTACACAATGGGACAAGCAGCCTAGACTACAGTGACGAGGAAGTCTTGATTTTCTGGTTTCAACCCAGGAAGGCAATAGTTCTATAATCTTTTCCCAAGAAATGAAACCCCATAAAGAAGCTAAATGCCCTCTTCCATCAACTATGTGTTGTTCAAAGATTGCAGGATAGTATCAAACCAGCTCATCCTACCTGGGACTCCTGCTCAGAAATCCTACTCAACTAAGACAGGGATGTTCTAGAGACGGGTCAGAGAATCAAGTTCCTGACCAGACTAAAGGCCTGAAATAGGCTCAGAAGTAAAGGAAAGCGGCCGGCCAGTGGCCAAGTGGTTAAGTTTGTGTGCTCTGTTTTGGTGGCCCAGGGTTCTGCCGGTTTGGATCCAGGGCGCAGACCTGGCACCGCTCATCAAGCCATGCTGAGGTGGCGTCCCACATAGCAGAGCCAGAAGGACCTGCAACTAGAATATACAACTTTGTACTGGGGGAGCTTTGAGGAGAAGAAGAAGAAAAAAAAAAGATTGGCCATAGATGTTAGCTCAGGGCCAATCTTAAAAAAAAAAAAAAAAAGAAGTAAAGAAAAGATCAGAGCTCTGCTCTGCCTGGCTGGGCAAAGGGCGTCTATAAACTATTATCGGCCCCTCTTTCTCCCCTGCCCCCATGAACTCAATGGTATTTCTTTATCTAAAGCAGTCAGCTTAGTTCTGGGTTTTGCAGGTAAAAGCCATGCATGGCTTTTATCACTGACAAGGACAAAACGGCTCTTGAGTCAGCAATTTTAACAAACTTCTGTTGGGAGGTAGTGGAGCTCCAGCTAGGACACTGAATGGCACCTAGGTAGACTGATACTCAGCTGCTAGGTATACAGCTTATCATCCTCTCAAAACCAGAACATGCAAAATGGAAAGCATTCTTGACTTGGAGTCAGGAGATCTAAGCTCTGCCATTTATTAGCCATGTGCCCCTGAGAGCGTTGCTTTATCCCTCCTGGTTTAGTTCCTGGTCTGCAAACAGATAGTGCCCACCCAGCCGCTTCACAGAGGAAGGGTGAGGATCAAGTGAAAAACGGATGAGAAGGGGTCACGGATTCCCCCCACCTTCTTCTCTGGCCACCCTCACTTGTAACTCCTCTTTTCCTCCTGCTCCTGTTATTCCTGCCTCCTGGTTTAAGCCATGAGCTCACCAAGGCTCAATCTGAGGCCTGTCCATGACACTCATGGACCCTGCTTAGCTGTCTGACGCTTAAGGCCGAAGAACTTGGTGGCTCTGATGCTAAAAGTCTCATCAAAACTAGTTTCTGTCTCTGCCTTGTGTTCCTGATTCATGACACAACCAGAGCAACTCTTTACTTAACAGCCTAAATGAAAGGAAGAAAGCTTTGCTCTCTGATCTTGGACACTGTGTATTCTGCTCCCCGCCCCCCCCCTCACCGAGCTGAAAACACCAGCAGTGACCTCTGCTAAGCATCAACCGGGCCCCTCTGCAAGGTGAGCCAAGGCACATCTTTTCTTTCCCATTTGGCATATCAAGTTCTGAACTGGCTGGTCTGAGGAAGCTCAAGGAAGTGCACTGTTCAGCCAAATAAGTTATAGGCTCAAGATATCACTGTCTTCCAACTCCAGGGGTTCGATTTGACAGTACGGATGCTGCCAGCAGGCTTATGATGTCGACAAAGCTGTAGGCCCAGCTGAGTCACAGCTTTCAGTGAGTTCTCTGAATCGCTACTTGAGCTCCATGAGAAATGACTTATTCACCTTGGGACAGGGAGATATGGCGAGTCAGTAAATATGTGCAATCCAGAGGAGAGCAAGCTGAGCATTCTTCACCTGGGTCACAGTGAGGGGGCTATTAATGACCCAGAGAGGATATCACTGTCAGTAGAGAAAAGAACGAAATCTCAGGGAGGGGACTGAAGCTCAACACAACCACCTGAGCTGCCCAACGACAGAATGAGCCGTCTCAGGAATTAGTGCCATGTTGGTGGGAATTTTCAAAGAGCACTTGGCTCCCCACTTATCAGGAGTGCTATAGAAAACATTCAAGCATCAAGGTTTGGATCAAGGCGCTCTACAGCCCCTTCTGAATCCAAGATCCAGTTGGTTGCCAGGAAAAAGCTCAAAAGCAAAAGGTGTGTGAGTGGGCTTAAAGGATGCGGTGTTGCTTCTTCCAGGGTCCTAGATGCCCCAGCAGCTTTATAGCTCAGTGACACTGGATGACAGGGGTTGGGGAGTGGGAGCTACCACGGGCCAAGTCAGAGAGGACCATGTGCCATCGTCAAGCATTTCAGTACAGCTTTCTGCTGCTAAACTCCAATTGAGAGTTAGAAAAGTTTAAAAAGGAATACATCAAAAACAAAAAAAAGGGAGCAGGTTATAAATGATAGAATAGGCCTTCTTCCCCCTATAAACCACGTTAATTTTTTTTTCTGAGAAAAAACTCAACACTGAAGATAGTTCAATTTAAAGACAACAACTCTTTCTCACTTAAGTAAATGACAAAGTGAAAGTCTATATTCCATCCTGAAAAAATGCTGGGAAGAAGTATCTTGTATCCTAACACAAAGGTCTGAGGGATGCTACCGGATAGAATTAGTTGTAATAATCCCATATCAGGTTTAAAAGGAAAAGAAACCCACTTCCATGGGAGGGGTGATGGGATAGGAAACGGATAGAGTGACATTCCACCGTAACAATTATGGGAGCCATTGAAAAACTAATAAAAGGGTGTTTTTCCAGAAAACATGCAAGATTCTGCCTAGTTTCAGAATCACTGACCCCTTAACGCCCATGCGCAGACCCCAGGTGAAGAACGTCTGCTTAATAAACTACCTGCTGTAGATGTAAATCGTCTCTTTTCCCCCACTCTCCCTCTTTTGAAGTATGTGACATATTTTTCCACATGCTGCTCCTCTTTAAGAAGAATTTTCTTCTTAAAGCAACTGAGAACCAAAGCTAAAGTGAAATGATCTGGATCTCATCTTGAGCTTAGGACTAGGGCAGTCAAGAGAGTCCTACCAGCCTGAAGGGAAAGACTTTGAAAATGAGGATGTTCACATAGAAACTGTCAAAACAGCCTCCAGAACCAAAACGATGATGCAAAGGGACAGTTCCTGAAGCATCTGCCAGAATCAGTGACTCTAACCAAGGCAGAAGTCAGCAAACAGGCTTGACTATACACACACCTTCGTAACACCCAGCTGTCTGTGCCCTGGCTGGTAGCATTCTCAACAGAATGAACAGTAGAACCACTGTCTTTCCGACAATTTGACAGTTAATTGCTTAGTGTCAGAAGGTTTGCTGACTCCAGACCTAATGTTCCAAATTCAACTTTCCCCAGTTCTGCCAAACTACATTCATTCATTGTAGGTGCTGGGACAGCCAGTGAATGAAACAAAGTTCATCCCCCAGCTTAAGTCCTTGTGGAAGAAGAAAAAGATACTAACTGTGCAAATACAGACACAACAGCAGGCAGGCGGTGTGATAAGAGTAAAGGAGACTGAGACGCAGCATTAGGGGCCCAGAGAGTGCAGGGTCGGGTAGTCAAGGAAGGCCTCAGGGCAGCGGTGGGGGGAGGCAGCGGGCAGGAACAGTGCCGCAGGCAGAAGGAAAGAGCCCAAAGCAGCATGGTGCTTGGCATGTTCACAGACACATGGAAGCCAGCGTGAAGCAGAGTGAGCAGGAGGCAAGCGACAGGAGATGAGGCAGAGAGTGAGGGGCCACATCGTGGAGACTGTGCGCTGCTAAGAGTCTGGCTTTTATTCCAGGTGAGCTGGGAGCCTGGAGAGGATCCTGCCCAGAGGAGGAAAGTGATTAGACTTACATTTGAAAGGGGTTCTCTGGTTCCTGCGTGGAAAGTGGATTATGGGGAGCAAGGGTGGAAGTCAGGAGGCCCATTGTGAGGTGACTGCAATAATGCAGGCAGGAGATGATGGTGGCTTGGACCAGGGGTCATAGAGGAGACAGTAAGAAGTAGCCAATTCTGGCTCTATATTGAAGGTAGACATAAGGAAGAGAATTTGCTGATGAATTGGATGAAGGGCGGGAGAGCAAGAGAGAATGAAGCCAACTGAGTTTTCTGTCCTATGTCACTAGACTGAGAAGGGAAGACTAGAGAGAAGCAGGTGTGTGGGGGGAAGGGGCGCAGCAGGAGCTCTGTCTGAACACCTTACATTCAGTCAACTAAGTGAAGATGTCAAGTCAGTAGATGAATGAGTGTCAAACTGGAGGACATGGTCCGGGGATAGAGACAGATTTGGGATGACCAGGTCCAGGGGTAATGAAGGCCAGCAGACTGGATAAGATGCCGTGGGAAATAGAGATGAGGGTCCAGGCAGAGGCCTAGGTGCAGCAATGTTGAAAGATCAGGAAGCTGAGGAGAAACTAGCAAAGGAGACTGATAAAAGAGGAGAGCTGTGGGGTCCCAAGAGCCATGGAGAAGAAGCATTCAAAGAAGGAGTCAGGGGTTATCTGACAAATGCTGCCAATAGGGCAAGAGGACCTGGACTGAGGATCACCCACCAGACTGAGCTCTTGGAGGTCCGCGGGAATCTTGGGAAGAGCTGTTCCAGTGCAGCAGAGGGACAGAAACCCGATTTGAACTTTTTTGCTTTGGTTTGGTTTTGCTTTGCTTTTGCCAACAGGAGAGGGTGTGTGCCTGCAGACAGATGGGATGCTTTAGTAGAGAAGAGAGTTCAGAGAGAGGAGACAACTGTTGGAGTACTATCCCAAGAACTGCGGGGGTGGAGTCTTGTGCACAAGTGGAGACACTGGCCTTGGGTGGAGCAGGGGTGGCTTATCCACGGTGGGGACAGACATGGCTATGGCAAGGGCAGATGGCAGGCGGGAGTCTGGAGTTGACTTAGGATTGCTTCAGTTTGCTCAGTGACACAGGACACTGAGGGTGGGGAAGGGGAGCAGGGGTTAGAGGTTTGATGGCTCTGAGCTGTGAAATGAGGGAAACGAAGCTGTGAAATGAGGTGGATGGGGAGACTGGAAAGATGGCAAGATCAATTGGTGGTAGTTCTGGGTGGGAGTGGAGTTGCTGGAGTCGGGCCTGGAGGGAGCATGCTAGGCCCCATGGCGCAGCGGTTGAGTTTGCACGTTCCACTTCAGCGGCCTGGGGTTTGCTGGTTCAGATTCCAGGTGTGGGCATGGCACGAATTGGCATGCCATGCTGTGGCATGTGTCTCTCATATAAAGTAGAGGAGGATGCCCATGGATGTTAGCTCAGAGCCAGTCTTCCTCAGCAAAAAGAGGAGGATTGGCAGTGGACGTTAGCTCAGGGCTAATCTTCCTCAAAAAAAAAAAATTAAAAAAAAAAAAAATAGAAAGACCAAGGGGTTGGCAGAGAAGGGAACAAAAGCCACACTCAGAGAGCTGCAGTTTTGTAGCAAGGAACTGGGACCTGAGCGTCCTTCATCACTCAGGGCAACCACAGCCCCTGGACCTGGGCCATCACGCAAATCATCTAAAGTCCTGACAGGCTCTGCCTTTTATCTTCCTGAGGCGCAGTATGGTACCATTAGAGCTCAGGCTCCATGGTCAGGCAGTCCCGAGAAGAAACTCCAGTTCTAGCCCTTAGGAGACGCAGAGCCTTGGGCAGATAACTTTACCTCTCTGAGCCTCAAACAAACCATAGTATCTATCACAGGACTGCGATGAAGATTAAATGAGATATTTTCTGCCTGGTACAGTGCCCAACAGAAATGTTCTAGAAATCACCAGCCTTAATGTTGTCACCACTGCAGCACATCAGGTGGGGCTAAAGCAACCACAAATGCCCCCCTGAAAGCACAAGAGCCCAGGGCCAGGGCAGAGAAGAACTCTTCCTTCTACCATCCCAGCTCCATCTCGAACCATTCGTTCTACCCTCAAGCTCTGAAAACGCCCGCTTTCTCAACCTGACAGCTGCTTAGGGAAGTTACAGATTAGCTTCAAGGCCTCTCAGGTTTTGCTGAGCTTTCTGATTTTGGCTCCCTATTGGAATGCTTCGATTCCCTCTAAAGCAGTGGTTCTCATTTGGGGTCAATTTTGCACTCCCCTGGGACATCTGGCAAGGTTGGGAGATGTTCTGTCACACTGGGTAGTGGTGGGGATGCTTCTGGCACTAGTGGGTAGAGGTCCGTTATGCTGCTGGGCATGCTACAATCCACAGGACAGTCCCCCACAACAGAGAATGATGTGATCCAAAATATCCGTAGTGCCAAGGTTGAGAAATACTGCTCTAAGGTTTTAGAGCTCCACGGGAGAAGATCCACATTAGAATAAGCCCTTTTATTGAACATTTTTAAGAAAAGGAAGTTCTTGGGGCTGGCCCCGTGGCCGAGTGGTTAAGTTCGCGCGCTCCGCTGCAGGCGGCCCAGTGTTTCGTCGGTTTGAATCCTGGGCGCGGACATGGCACTGCTCGTCAGACCACGCTGAGGCAGCGTCCCACATGCCACAACTAGAGGAACCCACAACGAAGAATACACAACTATGTACCGGGGGGCTTTGGGGAGAAAAAGGAAAAAATAAAATCTTTAAAAAAAAAAGAAAAAAAAAAAAGAAAAGGAAGTTCTTAAAAGGGCCAAAGTCTAACAGATTTGTTTTGCAAAATATTTTTCTAAAACATGTTAGTACACTTGCTGCCATCAGGTACCCCTAATTCTCTGCCTCTAACCTGGGGTGTCACTAAGTGACTTGTAACCGAACTTGTAAAAACGCAGTAAGAGCAAACAGCTCTATGTTCTAGTTCAAGGGACTCTCCTGACAAGCAGGTGGCACTTGGATTTGTGGTATTTATGTGGGTTCTTCGGAAATCTTTTTTGCTTTCTTCAGCCCCCAGGTAAAAAGGGTTACCACACATGATCCAATATTTATTTAAAGTAACTTGCTGTGTCTTTGTCTCAGACAGTAACCTTGAAGAGAGCAGGATGCTGACTTTTCTTTCAACTCTCTCTTCAGACTTATCTCCTTGCTCCCTGGAGACGATAAAAATCCTTAACTTTTATTTGTAAGGAAAAAGCAAGTTTTAAAACCTGGCTACCAAAAATAAGCTCAATTTAGGGGGAAAAATCGCGCAAAACTTAGTTTCTCGAGAAGCTTCTCATATGTGAACCAGCACTATAAATGAATAACGCTGTACTTACGAGTTCTTGAGCTTGTTATATCTGTAATAGGTTTTCCTGACTCCACCTTCGGTGTTGGACTATTGGCTTTGCTTCCCACTGGCATCAGGGTACCTGCCCTTTTATTTGCTGCTGTTATGGGCTGCTAGGCCTTTCTGTGGCATAACCCACACAAGATGGCTGCTTGCTCTTTCAGGTGCCCAAAGGCCTTTGGTGTTAAGCCCTGGTGGTGCTCCCGGAGGTTTAGGTTGCTGAAAGTGAGCATCCCCAGATAACAGGGAGTAGTATGTGGCCTCTTTGTACCAAAAGACTTCAAGGAGGTGGAGAGTCAGAAATGCAGCACAAGGGAGAAGGGAAAGTCATGACTGCCTGTGGGAAAGGAGGAGGAGCAGCTCTTCAGCGGCCCTCTCTACGCCCCTTCACTTCTCACACACGGCAGAAGGCAGGCTGGGCTGAGTGTGTAAGGAAAGGCCAAAGCCACACCAAGATCCAAGTGAACCTGAGGATCTGGAAATGTTTCCACTCTACCAGCCAGGTAAGAATTCCAATTAGCTGGGCAATTCTAGGCTAACTAAGTGGAAGATGGAATTTCACTGGAATTTGGTCTGTGTTAACATTTGCTTCCTTCCTTCCAGAGAGTTTTTAGGATCTCTCCAACCTGCCTTGGAGATAAATCTCATGATGTCTTGCCTAGAGCATGCATTTTCTAAAGATGCTCACATCTCAAACCAGCTTGAGAGTAGAGACTTTGAGAATAGGGGTCCCGTTTCCTACCAGAGGTCACCACCATTCAATAAGCAGGTGTCCACCCCATCTTAGGGCTGCAGGAACCAAGGAAAGGAGGGAAGAACATCCCTCACTGTGGTAAGCACATTGGGGAGGAAGGGCAGAAGGAAGATTCATGCTCAGCATGAGGGTCTGGAATGGAGGACCTTTGAGGTCCATTCCCCTTGAGATCCTAGGATGCTGTAGTCCTAAGGCAGGCCTCTGGCAGACTGGCCAGCAGTGAGGAGCAGCCGTATTGTGAGAGCCTCTTGGGAAGAGTGGCCACACTGTCTATTCTCTCCTATCTGTGCAGGTTTAGCACCGTGCCCTGATTTGAGAGCTGCTGAACACAGCCAGTTGGTTGATGATCTCAACCCACTCAGCCAGCACAGGCTAGTGCAGGAGCCCACAGTGCCAACAGAGCCCCCAGTGTGACAGCCACGGCAGCTCTGATCCTGGTTCACGTGGCATCATTCCCTTGGCTGCCTGCCACTCTCCCGCAGCCACCCGCCAGCGCATCCCCAGGCCCCATCTGGGTCGGGCATCTACCTAAAAGCGCAGCTGCCTGGCTCCGTCCTCCAAAGCTGCGGCTGAAGGAGCTATGCCTGCTTGCATAGGAGGCTGGCCGGCTGGGCAGCCAGGGCAGGAGGAAGGCAGGAATCTCGGAGTGCAAGAGCTCTTCAGCCACAAAGGCCACCTCAAACCACTTGCGCTGGAAGCTGGCGAAGTCATCCACCGCCGTCGTGTGCCAGGTGGTGGGCTGCTGCATGGCCACTGGGAAAAGCAGAGGGGAGAAAAGCAAGCCCTCAGCACAAATGCTTATTTTCATTCATGCTACAACCTCAATGAACCCTGAAAACAAGCTAAGTAAAAGAAGCCAGATGCAAAAGGCCACATATTGTATGATGCTACTTAAATGAAGCGTCCAGAATAGGCCAATCTTTACAGACAGAAAGCAGATTGCTGGTGGCCAGGGGATAGGAGACAGGAGGAGTTCTGGAGTGACTGCTAACAGGTATGGGGTTTCCTTTCAGGGTGATGAGAATAGTGGGGAACTCGGTAGAGGTGGTGGTTGCACAACACTGTGAATATACTGCCTGCCACTGAATTGTTCACTCAAAAATGGTTAATTCTATGTTATGTGAACTTTACTTCAATTAAAAAAAATATTTTATGCTCAGTTTCAGACCTTTAATTTCAGAGCATATAATGGTAACTGGGTTTTCTTTTCAACTTGAAGGTAAATAGGTATCTACCCGTCAAACTTAGAATTTAAGAGAAGACGTAGAAATGGACACACTAGCGGCTACAAGGAAAAAAACCCTGCAGAGATCCACTTCAGACATGTCCTGGGATAAGAGCACAGTGTGTGCTTCATCTGAGGTATTCTTTAACCGGAGGCTGAGGAGCCCTTTGTGTGTAGAATGGGAGTCACTTCCAGCCAAGGTCCCCATGTGCTCTGTGTGGACTGGAGATGCTGGTCTGAACCGTGGGTGCCTCCAGAGCTACACGAGCAGCTCCGACCATGCTGGAAATTGCTCCCCTTTGGGGGATTACTTTTTCTCATTACAAAAAATAATACTTAAAATATATCTTGGGAAACTGCTAGGACTTGATAGTCTTCCTGGGGGAAGAAATGGAGTCTGAAGGCCCAGCAAGTAAAAAGTGCGGTAAGTTACAGATCAGAGCCCATCGTGTTACACTCAGAATCACCTTGCACCAGGTAGGGGGCACCATCATCAAATACAGCTCCCAAAATGATCATGGGAACTTCCTCACGCCAGGTCCCTTGGCCTCTTTTAGGTTTTATCTTCCATCCACACCATTCTCACCAAGAATATACTGTAGCTTTATGAAACCCTTGTCACTGGGTATGCTTAAATTAAGTACAAATGCTCAAGGAAGTTGACAGATCCGTCAACCTAGCATACAAAGTCACACAAGGAGCTCAAGAAGCACTGTCATGTGAAAGAGCAAGTCACCAAGAAAAACACCTGCCCCTGTGGGCAACAGCATTCGCCTCATCTCTGACCTCGATCGGGCTCTCTGTCCATTACTATCTTGTAGAAATAGAAGCCATAAATGAAGGTCCGCCAGACTTCACCAGATGCGTGCGTGATGAGCTGCTCTTCCAGCATTTTCTAGAAGGAGAGACACAGAAACACTGAAATTCCACAGAGGGACATCTTAGCTGTGCAGCCCTCAGTTATGCACTGGACTCAAGGGAATGACAGGAGCACTGAGCCCTACCCTCCACTCCCACCAGCCAGAACAAGTGCACTACATGAAATGTTGTGCCTAGTGTAAATTAAGTTAGAAAGTACGAACGCGTATTAGAATATCATCAACTATTTCAAACATACAGAAAACTATAAAGGAAATTCAGATGTACTACTATCCAACTTCAACAAATTAAACATTTTGATATACTGACTTTGGACCTTTTGTTTAAAAGAAAGTCTCAGGGGCCGGCCCCATGGCATAGTGGTTAAGTTCAGCATGCTCCACTTCAGCAGCCAGGGTTCACAGGTTCAGATCACAGGCACAGACCTACACCACTCGTCAGCCATGCTGTGGTGGCAACCCACATATAAAGTGGAGGAAGACTGGCAACAGATGTTAGCTCAGGGCTAATCTTCCCCAGCAAAAAAAACGAAACAACAAACCCTATGTCCCTCCCATGTCCCATTCTTCTTCCTCTCTCTTCAGAAATAAATGGTATTAACATTATTCTTGTGCATGCTTTTACTAATTTATACATAGACACTTACTGATAAAAAATATGAGGTATTTTCATGGGATTTAAAATTTTAAATACAGGATGTAATACTATAATCACTTTGTAAATTGGATATTCACTCAATATTGTGCTGCTGTCATTTATCCCTGTTGATAAGTGTACCTCCAGCTCCTTCATTTTAACTGCTGCTGTAGCATTCCACTGTATGAACAATGAGATACTATTCTGAAGGGGATGGGAGCCTAATCAACGAAGGCTGTGCAAAACAGCCCATCAAAACCGTCAAGGGTCTTCCGAGGATCTCATGCTAATTCAAATCAGTTACTGATTTCAGTGATAACAACCTAGCTGGTCACCAAATGGTACTGATTTCCAGTGGGGGCCTCTGTGTGGACAGGATGGTCTGAACTGCCTAGCCAACTCGACCTTTCCCATTCCTCTCCTCTTGAGTTTAATTCCAGTTCTGAACAGTGTAATTAAGTTCATCAAGTGTTGCTAAGTGCCTACCATATGCCAAGCAATGTGCTGGGCACTTGTTATACAGCAATGGACAGTAATAGGTGGCCCTGCCCTGAAGGAACCTAGTTGAGGTGGGAGAGAAGTGAGATACAGACAGAATCTTCACTGTTGTGCTAAGTGCTCTGAGAAAGTACAGGGCGCCAGAAAGTCCCTGAGGCACAGCCTTGAATGCAGCCTCCGGTCCAGAATGAACAGGAGTTGAGCAGGGGAAAACAGGGGCTTGAGGTCAAAGCGAGGGCATTCCCTGGGCATCTTTCACAGAGATTCCTCCAAGGTTCAAAAGTACAGATTATGTCCACAACACTTCAGTTCAGATGATAAATTCTGCCAGATTTTAAAGTCAAGATATAGTGTCTTTCAAAGCAAAACCCGCTCTTTCATGTATTCCAGACGGGCCTCACACTTATTAAAAACAGATCCACACCCCAACCTGCAGATCTCGTTAATGGAAAGGGCAGCTGCTTCAGAGACAGGCTCCGATGTCATGCGGGCCTGGGCAAATGGTTCAGTGGGCCCTGCCCTTGCTGTCTCACCTGCATGATGTCAATGGCCATCGCCTGCGTCTGGACCCCCTCCACATTGTTCACCAGCCAGTGCACCACCTCTGCACTTATGAAGCAGCACGGCGAGAGGCCCTTCTGTTCAGAGAGCAGCTGGACTCCTGTCCTGAGTTCCAACGCAGCGGGCAGGGAGCAGGGCAGGTGTGTGCATGGTGGCAACAAGCAGAAAGAGCAGATGAAAAAGAAGGGACTCCCACTAAAGCATTTAATATCTGAAGTGAGGATCCCCACAGCACAGTTTCTCTACACTATTCCCAGAGCCAGAGAAATCTCTATGATAGGACAAAAGAAAGTGTTACAGGGGAAATAGGAGAAGGGGAAGAAAAAAGGATCTGACATATAGAGAGAGTACTTACATGTCAGGCATTATGCTACGTAATTTATATAATTATTTCATTTAATCCTTATATCAACCCTGTGACTTAACCACTATTATCCCATTCTACAAACAAGGTAATAGAGGCTCAGAGAGGTCAAGTAACTTGCCCAAGGTCTCACAGCCGGTGAGCAGTAGAGTCAGGGATGAATCCACCAAACCATACTGCCTGAGCTAGCCCCAGCCCTGGCTCAGGCCTGCAGCATCCTCCCACACGTGCACTTGTGCACACGATGAGCTACTTACGAGGGGTGCTTCATGGCTTCCAGGATCTCCGTGAGGGTGGAGGATGATGTCAAGGAGCTTACTGCCAGCTGCTGAGAGCTGGAACACAGAGAGTCCGGTCAGCAAAGCTAGGGGGCACACACATGGTTGATGGCATGAATCTTAGAACACTCTCTTCTTCTCACAGAGCCGGAGACCAGGATGACACTGACACTGAAGGTGTTCAAGCAAATTCTGGACAGTTATATCCCGGGGATATGTCATAGGGGGTTTCCTACTTCCAGAGTGTATATGTTTAAAAAAAAGAAAAGAATTCAACACGTTTTTGTGCCCAAACATGCTTACCTTCAATAAGCATCTCCCCTTTTAATAAACTGTATCAGGCCCAACCACTTCCAAAAAATCTCCCTGGACTACTACAGTTTTGTCCCAGAGGCCCTTCACACATCACCTCACTTAATCTCACCAGAGAGCACTAGGTAACGTGGTAAGAGCACAGGAGACTGAATCCTGGCATCATTGCTTACCAGCTCTAGGGCTTCTAGACTGTCCTCATCTGAAAAACAGGGTTGACACTATTCCTGTCTTTTGGTGGTGTTGTGGGGTTAGTGTATGTAAATACCAAGCATAGGACTGATACTCACAAAGTCCAAAATGGTAAACGATACTAAGCACAATAACAATAACATCAACTCTTTGAAACTCAGAGAGGTTAAAGGAGCTGGTGAAGGTCAAAGAGCTAGGAAGCATCAGGGCCCAGATTTGAATCCAGGTCTGCCTGAGCCCAGAGCCCAGATTTCTCCAATACCCACTGCCCAAGTTCTTCCTCAAGGGTATGATGGCCCCTCAGACATGCTTAATACTCAGCAACCGAGCCCAGATCACTGGGCATGGGACACATACGGCCACCCTCCATGCCAAATCTGGGGCTTATCCAGAAGCACCTCAAGCTCCTTAAAACCTCTCCCTTTCGGCAGTCCTGGACTCCTCTTCCCAACTATCTGGAGGGTCTAGGGCCCACCGGAGCATTTCAGAATCTCAGGATTAAAAAAAAGCCTTTAAAAACCCTTGAAGTGAGGGGGCTGGCCTGGTGGCATAGTGGTTAAGTTCATACATTCCGCTTTGGCAGTCCAGAGTCTGTGGGTTCGGATCCCAGGCACTGACCCAGCACTGCTTGTCAAGCCACGCTGTGGCAGCATCCCACATAAAACAGAGGAGGATTGGCACAGATGTTAGCTCAGGGCCAATCTTCCTCACAAAAAAAACAAAAAAACCCTTTAAGTGAACTTCCTTCTAATGCCTGAGTCCCTCTACAAGAGCCTGGACGAAACGCTGGCCGATCCGTGTGAACATCTTCAATGGCAGAGAACCTAGCTCCTCTAATACAGCCCATTTCCCTGCAGCAGTACCAATTGCTAGTACGTTCTATCATGAAATGCAATCTGTTCTCTGTAATTTTCGGTCATTGGTCCAGATTCATGTCATTTTTGTTCTTCTCATCTCCAATCTAAACATCTCCAGTTCTTCTTTTCTCCCAAAAGCAAAAGAAAACCTGCTGCCCTGGCCTTATAAGCACTGAGGAAGCAGAGAAGTGCACTCCCTTCCTATGCAGGCAGCCGCTCTAATCTCCTCCATGGCCAGAGCTAAAGTCAGCCAGGCTTGATGGGGATATATGTGTGGGGAGACAGGAGAGACGAGAGAAGCCCAGGCCTGGTGCCTCTGAACTGATCGTCATCTCTACTGGCCAGAGTGAAGAAGCTGCAGTGCAGGAGACACAGGTAAAACCAGCACAGAATGTACGACACAAAGGAAACTGAGTGACTGCTGACAGGGGCCAGCCAGGCGAGCTGCCCAGAGGATCTTCTGCTCTCAGACGAAGGGCTGTAAAAATCAAGATTCTCAGCCATTTGGCTGAGGACCGCTCAGTCAGTACAGTGAGGCAACAAGAACAGACTGAGCAGAATTATTCTGAAGCTAACACACCTGGGGAAGGAAATGAAAAAGAAGTTTCTCAGATTTGACAACAGCATTAAAAGCTGGGGCACTTCCTCAAGCAAATGAGGTCCAAACAGCTTCTTCTTCCTCTGGATATTCAGGAATAGGAAAAGAATGGCCATGTTTGGCCACAGTTAGCAATTCATTCACTTTTCGTTCATGTCCTCAAGTGGCACATACTGACTGCACGCTATCACGTGCAAGGCATAACGCCACAGGTGCCACACCAGACAGGATGAACTCATTCTGAGCCCCCCTCCCAAAGCCCACTCCTGCACAATGCCTGACGCTTTTCCATGTCTCTGTGGGAACCTCTTAGCTAGTCTGTGAGGAAGGCAGGGCACAGATCATTAGCCCTATTGAACCGGTGCTGGTAGGACTGTCCGGCCTGGGCTCTCAGATATAACTCACGGCAGAGTCAGAATGTGGGCCTGGGACTCTGGACTCCCAGCCTCCGCAGCCTCTGAGGTTAGACCATCCCAACCACCCAGGAGCACGAGTTCAGCCGTTCTGAATCTCACCTGTTGTCACTGAGGTTTGCAGAGGGGAAGCCCTGTTCCCCTGAGTTCTGGGAGTTCCCAAAAGTCTGGCTGTTGCCTCTGTCCACGGATTGGCCTGTGCTTACCCCCAAACTGGTGCTGTCCAACACCGGGGCAGCCGTCTGGTCCACAGACACCTGTAGGAGATTTATAAATTAATAATACCCCTCCCAAAAATTTTTTGAAGGCTATTTAAATACACACGCCTTTCCATTCTTCTCTCATTCCCAGTCCCCACTGGTCCCTGCTGGAACAGCTAAAGGAGTCTAGGGACCATACTCAGTCTCCTGGGCACTGCCTTCTATTAGAGCAATGGGAATTCCTATGCTCCAAACCAAGGCCGACAGGAGGCCATCGTCCACAGTAAATCCCCAGGACCAAAGAAGTGGCTCCAGCACCTGACTCTAACCACGAGACTTACACTAAAGAAAAATCCCCATAGGAAGATTTACTCAAAATCATTCCTTATGAGACCAGGAAGAAGAAGAAAGGTAGCACAATTAGACACAAACGGGTGAATACGGCAGCAGGCACCCTCCATTTACTACCACTCACCCTTTCCCCCCCAATCCTCCTTTCCTGGGTCTGTCAGTGGTAGAGTCAGTCTTCCAACCGCCCAGGTTCAAACCTAAGGGGCATCTGATAGCTCCCTTCTCCAGCTTCACCTCTAAAGAGAGAGGCCTCGTCCTCTGGCCTCTTCCTGTGACTCACAGGCATCTCCAAGTCACACCCTTTCCACCACCTTCGCTCAGGTCTCTGCTTCCTCCCACCAGGGAGGGCTGTAACAGTCTCCTAACTGACTCTCCTACCTGCAGCCTCTCCCCAAAAACCCCACTTGTGAGCCACTTCCATTTTCATGTTCCTAAACAACATTTCCAATCCCTTCACTCTGTCATTCTGAAATCTTTCAAGTCTTCCCACAAGCTACCAACTCACAGAGAACTGAGGGTCCTGCACAACACAGCCCTGACCTGTGAGCCTGCCACACTGCCCACCATGCACCCATGCATGCGTCTCCAGCCAAATCCAACCTTGCATGTCTAACCCTGTCCATGTGTTCCCCCACCCTGGGATGCCCTTCCCCACAGCCACAGGCTAAAAACTCATCATCCTTGAAGGGCGATTTCAAGTGCCGCTCCCTTAGTAACAAATGTTTCCTGAGTCACTCTGCCCCAGCCCCCAAATGGAAACCATCTTTCTCTCTGCTTTGGACCTCTACGACCCTCTCCTGGTAGCTGCCGGGTTTTGCTTCGTGTCATGGTGTTTTATCTGTCTCATTCTCTTTTAATCCTGGAGCAGGATTATGACCTGCTCACCTGGAAGGTTTGCACCCCACAGCAAATATATGGACAGAATAGCAAGCCTTGCAGAGTACTTCTGGAAAAATATGACTCCTAGTCCCACTTACATGGGGTTCTTGAGTACCTCCAGAAGGGAGCCTTATATTACCAGGTATTTTGTTAGATGATGTAAAACTCACTCCTTCTAAAATAGGACGTCTCAACCTTGACACTGTTGTCATTTGGGGACAGACAAGGCTTTGTTGTGGGAGGCTGTCCTGTGCATTGTAGGATGTTGAGTAGCATCCCTGACTTCTATCCACTAGATGCCAATAACACTCGTTTGTCTCCCCCCTGCTCGGCTGTGACAAATAAAAATGTCTCCAGACATAAGCAAATGTCACTTGGGAGACAAAATTGCTCCCAGTTCTGAAAGAACCATTTTGCTCTCCCACACCAGGCTCAATAATTTGCAAAAAAGGACCACACAGACTTTGCTGACACCATAAACACACAGAGAAACACAGCAAGTGGCAGCTTGCAATTACCACCCACCCCTAACCAGCAAGATTTACGAACAAGTACTACACCATAAATTAAATTAGAAGAAGCTAATTGAGAAGGACTAGTCCCAGCTCTTACGCACATAAGAGTAGCTCTTATGTGCTGCTTTCTAGACTCCTGTAGTGGGGTTATCTCTCATCTACCGCATTCTGAGAATTGCCCCACCAGCCTAAACTGCGGGATGTTACCAGAAATCTACATGATTCGTGCAGTTTTATTTTAGTAGGGATGTGGTTAAGGAGTTAGTCTTTAAATCAGAAATTGGCAAACATTTTCTGTAAAGGACCAGACAGTAAATATTTTAGGCTTTGTGAGCTATACGGCCTGTCACAACTACTCAACTGCATGAATAAGCACAAAAGCAGCCACAGACACTGTAAACAAATGGGCACGGATCTGTTCCAATAAAGCTTTATTTACAACAGCAGATGGTGGGCCAGATTTGCCCCAGTTTCCTGACCCCTGTTCTATATCACACAATGTCCATCTTTCAAGAAGCTACACAGAAAGGCATTTTGCTCAGATCTCAACACCAAGAAAAGTTATGCTTCTCCCAAACAACTGGTTCATCTTATCTTATGACCACTCTGAGTCCTGGAACAGATGTTTCCAACATTTCTTTGGCTGCCAGGAAGTTCAGAGCTGAATTTAGCACCCAACTCTAGCTACTTTATAAGACTTCATATTATGTCCTATCTTAATTTTTCTTTTCCTGAATTTCCCCATCTAGTCACATTTTTACTCTGGAGGTTACACTTATTTCTATAATCCGCTGGAATTAACTTTTTGGAATAAGATCAGTGATGAACAAAGACAAAGAAGGCTAGACGGACAGAATGGCAGTCGTCTCACAGAGGCCTGGAAAGAGCCAAGTGGAGGGAGATGCTTGGTCTAGGATGCATTTCATTTTAAGAACCTCATCCAAAATCTTCCTTACAGAAGGATTCCATTTAACCTACGTAGATACTCCCCCTTCCAAGAGCTGCAGTTTAATCTCCCCTTCTCTTTTGAGTAGGCTACATTTAGTGACTTGCTTCCAAAGAATAGAGTATAGAAAGGGAAAAATACTAACTTCATAGGGAAGACAGCTGGCAAATACTATATCACCAAGTGATGAAGGTTCATGTCACCAGTGATGTTGTGTGGATCCCATGTACCCCCTGACATGAAGTGATGAGAAGCACACTTCATCTCTCAGGTATTCTTTTCAAAAACCCATAACTCCATTCTAACCATAAGAAGAACATCAGACCAAGCCAGATTCAGAGACATTCTACAGGATGTCTAGCAGGGACTCCTAACAACAGTCAAGGTCATAAAAAACAAGGAAAGACTGAGAAACTGTCACGGACCAGAGGAGACCAGGGAGACATGACAACTAAATGCAATGTGGTGCTCTGGATTGGATCCTGGAACAGAAAGAGGACATTAATAGAAAAACTGGTGAAATCCAAATAAAGTTTGGCATTTAATTAATTAAATGAACAAACCCTCATCAGCAACGCCAATCCCCAGGTGTCTCCCACTCTCGCACTCACCCAAAGCTGTGGGAGAAGATGAGGGAGAGAGCGCTGCCAGGGATGCCTCTGAGATTAGCACCAACCACACTAGGCATCCCCAAGGGCCCTCCAACATATGTGAGTGTCAGAGCCCCACTCTCTCTTGCAGGACGACAATCAGCAACCAGATCTGCCAGCCCTGCTCTCCAACCGTGCCTTGAGGCTGGTAGAGATAAAACACTACTTTGTCTGACCTGGAGACAAAGTGGGCTAAGCAGTGCTCCTGATTTCAGTGTCACCTAGCTCCTTCATGGCACTTAGAGGCATCATAAAGGGACCATGACAGAATCCCATATACCTTCTAGAGCTGGAAAGCTTGGGAATAATACTGGCAAGGAAGAAATATGATCCCAATTCAAACCCCCCCACCACCCCCTGCCCATGAAGCTTACCATCCAGGGTGGGGGAGGGGAAAACACACATTAAATGAATAATGTCCATAAGGTGTTGTATCATCCCTGGATCTCGCACGGCACTTGGCACACCTCTACACCCAGCAGGTGCTCAGGATCTGCGATCTTAATTAAACTGAATTTTCTCACAGGTAAAGCCTCCCTCCTCCATGTCCATCCTAAGCCCTTATTCTGAATGGCTATTTATATTTTTATATGTCACATCACTCCAAAAAAGATGAAGCTACCAATTAATAGACATATAATAAGATAAAATAAACAGAAGAAAATCCAGTAGACAAGGGTAGAAAAAGTATGAGAAAATAGAGAAAACAAAGGTAAGAAGAGTGAAATTCCAGAGTCTAAATAAGGACTTTAATGATATATATATATATTTTTTTTTTTGAGGAAGATTAGCCCTGAGCTAACATCTGCCAATCCTCCTCTTTTTGCTGAGGAAGTCTGGCCCTGAGCTAACATCCGTGCCCATCTTCCTCTACTTTATATGTGGGACGCCAAGCAGTGCCACGTCGGCACCCGGGATCTGAACCAGCAAACCGCCAGCTGCCAAAGTGGAACCGCTGTGTGACCAGGCCAGCCCCTAACAATAACATTTTAAATGCTTAGAGCTGTGCCATGCAATACAGTAGCTACTAGCTACATGTCACTATTTAAACATAAATTAATTAAAATAAAATGTAAAATTCAGTTCCTCAGTCCTATTAGCTACTTTTCAAATGCTCAGTAGCCAGAGGTGACTAGTGGATACAGAACATTTCCATCACGGCAGAAAATTCTACGGGGCAACACTGTTCTAGAGCAAAGATTGCAAACAAAAAATGTCTATAGGGGCTGTAGAAATATACTAGCCTGCGTATTAACAAAAAAAAAAGGAAAGGCCACAGGCTGCACCATGGCCATGGGACTACTGCTAGGCAGGAACCCAGGCCCAGTGTTTAGCTTATTTTACAAGACAAGACAGAAACTTGGATTTTTGTATGAAATCTGATTTTTAAATATTTCCAACCAATTCAAAAATTTTAAAAACTTAGCAAGGCCAAACATGTTTTCAGGAGCTGGGAAGGGATGGAACGTCTGTCAGGTGAACTGACGTGCTCCTTGCAGAAGTCTTGCATGTGGAGGGTTTAGTTAGGGCACAGGTTGATTAGCATGTCTCTGGGGTCCTCTAGAGGGACTGAGCCCCTGGGAATATGGGGCTTTTGTTGATTCACATCTCCAAAGAGAGAAAACAAATAAAAGGGCAAAAAGTCCATTTTCCGTCATATCGCCTCTGACTGCCACGGAAACTCCCTCCATGTTCCAGGAACTCACTGAAAACTACAGCCCTAACAGCTGCGGCCCCAAAGTGCACTCTGCAGAACGCTGTGGGTCTGTGGTGGCACCTCTGGGGCCATCACAGGGTGAACTGCCTGGGGCTGGGAGCCTTCTCCCCACCTGCCCCCAAATACTTAAGCCAGAACGGTTCCAAGTTTGCTATAAATTATCACTGGGAAAAACAGGATCCACTTTTTAAATAAACTTCTTTCTGTCTGTCTCCCTCACCAGTATCTCCAAGGCAGTATTTACTCAGCATCACCTAAGTGTCAGGCTAGGTGCTAAAGAACCAACAGTGAGCAAACAGACATGGCAGCTGCCCTCTTGAAGCTTACAGTCTCGTGGGGAAAACGGACACGAACTGAATCACAGTCATACAAACACAAAAGTAGAACCATGAGAAGTGATGAAAGGAGAGGCACTGGAACTATGCAAATCGATGACATGGGATTTGACTAGATGAGCAGGAATTAACCAGGCACAATCAGAGGGAACAGTGTGTGTCAAGGCACGGCAGCAGGAAACCTGGTGCCTACAGAGGTCTGGAAAAAGGCCCTTGTGGATGCAGTACAAGAGTGAGGAAGAGGATGGCAAAAGATGAAACTGGAAAGAGAGGCAGGGCCTCAATCATGTGGGGCCCTTCAGGTCATCATAAGGAGTTTGGTCTTTATCCTAAAGGACAGAAAACCATGTGTTATGGACTGAATGTGCCTCCCCACCCCAATTCTTATGTTGAAGTCTTAACTCCAAGAGTGATGGTATTTGGAGGTGGGGCCTTTGGGAGATAGTTAGGTTTAGATGAGCTCATGAGGGTAAAGCCCCCATGATGGGATTAGTGCCCTTGTATGAAGAGGAGGAGAGACCAGAGCTCTCTTTCTCTGTCGTGTCAGGACACAGTGAGAATACGGGCAGCTGAAAGCCAGGAAGAGAGCCCTTACCAGGAATCGACTGTGTGTGGCACCTTGATCTTGGACTTCTCAGCCTCCAGAACCATGAGAAGTAAATGTGGTGTTTAAGCCACCCCACCTATGGCATTTTGTTCTAACAGCCCGAGCTAATACACCACAGAAAGGTTTAATCAGATTTTCATTTCAAAAGATAAACCCTAGATGCAGGCTGGGGAAACAGACTGGAGAGGGCAACGATGGAAGCAGGGAGACCACGCCAGAGGCTACTGCATGATCAAGGTGAGGAACGGCTGCTTGGACTGTGGGGTGTGGCGGTGATTACGAAAGTGAGTGAGAGAAGCAGATGACTGTAGACACATTTACCACACAAATCCAAGGAAACATGCAGGGCTGAGCTGCTGAGAGCCAAGGTTTCTTGTGAGAGTAACTGCTGAGGGGTCAGGGGGAGGGAAGAGACCCTAACACTGGCTCAGGCCTCAGGTGGCAGGAGCCTGTCTCCCTGACCTGAATGTTCCTTCAGGCTCCAAACTGCAGACAAAAGATAAGGTGAGGCTGACTTCTGAGGAAAATCCCATTTCCAAGTGTTTCTCATGCTCTTCAAATTCTTACGTAGGTTTGTGATGATAAAAATCGATTTCCAGAGAGCAAGATACAGAGAGGAAAACTGTGTAACTCTGTTCAGGTTATCAGACAGATAGTGACACATTCATTATCATTAGAATGATGAATGACATAAAGAACCATTTTCCAAGACTGGTGCACAGCCCTGTTACCTGGAACCCTCTGTGCACTGCTATCTGTTTTAATTTTACAGGAACTTCCTTCCCTTAGCGGCATCAGAGTCTGGGGTGATACCTCCCTCCCCTCTGGCCAACCGGAACCCCTTCTCAGCAGGGAGCTGTTCTGAGGGGCTAAAACCACAAGCAACACCTCTGCAACTCGGTCAGAGCTGGAGAGCTTACTTTTCAAGGTCCAACAGGGTCATCCCAGAATTTCAGAGATAAAAGGTGTAGGAGAAGTCACCTAGTCGAAGCCCATTTTTACACACACACTCAAGAGAAAAGAGCTGACTGGCCCAATCAAGCTTGTTCACTAGGGTGTACCCCCACCCCATGACTTCCCCTCCCCCCTCTTCTCTCCCTCTTCCACACACAGATACACGTATGAAGAATTCACTATGTGCCAGGGTCTGAGCTAACCACAAAGATGCTTAGTCTCATTCTGTTCTCACAGCAACCCTATAAGGAGAACACAATTACTAGTCCCATCCTACAGATGAAAAACCCAAGGTTCAGAAAGGTTAGTACAGTTGCCAAAAGACTCACAACCAGTCATGGAGTGGCAGGCAGCCTGACACCAGAGCCTACACTCTGACAGTCTTTTAACAAGTAGTCCCCTTCTCTTAAGGAGTTCGTTGTTTGTGCTTTTTGGTCCTGGAAGTAGGGTGGAGAGAAGAGGCGGCAGGAACAGGGAGTAGGCGCTCATAAACAGATGTGCAAAACTGACATTGAAGCCTGGCATCAGAGTAATCCTAGTCACAGCTAGCATTTACTGTGTGGCCACCAGACACCAAGTACCACGCTAGTTGCTTTACAGACACGATTCCTGCCTCATGCATTATGAGATGTGTGTTACTTCATCTCCAAATATGGAGGAGCTCTTCTAGTTATCATTGTGTCACTGACATGTAACTTAATGGCACATATGCACTATACGATTTCTTTCCCTTGAAATTTGTTGAAAAACGTTCTATTATTTCTAATCCTCAAAACAATCCTACAAGGAAGTTATTTTTATTTCCTTTTACAAACAAGGAAACTGAGGTTCCTCATTTCCTTACAAATGAGGAGGTCAATTAATGTGCCTACAGTAGCTCTCTGGTGCGATGCCGAGGCCAAGCTCTGAAAGGAGCCATCTGACTCCACTGGCCCCCTCTACTCTCCATGTTGTGTGTTGGAAAACAAAGCAACTTTTATGTTATATATGTTTTAACACAATACAGAATTTTAAAAAGTGCAATTTAATTTTGCTTAACTATAGAGAGCTCCCTTACTATATCTGAGTAGAGATCATTTTTTTAAATTTATGCATCTTTTTACAACACACCTGGTGGTTAATATAACCTTTCTTCATGTGCTCCTCCTAATGTCTCATCTCTATTTGCTATTTCCAATTGTGGGGAACTCGTCCACTGTTGTTCTACCAGCGAAGTCTACCACATGAAGTTTGTGGACTACCAGAGGATTTATAAAACAATTTCCTCCTTCTGGTTCTGTTGATTTTTCTTACGTTAAATTATAATCTAAATCCAAAACTTTTCACAAGAGGGTCTCTTGTTAGAATGTAAAAGGTTAAAAAATCTCACCCGAGTTTGTTTTAAACCAAAAATGCAGTGTGCCTCTCACTCTTAGAGATCAGAGATTCTTGGATTAGGACTCAGAGGCTCTGTCAGGATTTGCCCAGGTTCACGCAGCTCACTGGGAAGAGGGAGGTGCGGACCTCTCAAGACCTGCACAGACAGGCATGGCACCATCCAGCCTCCTAAGAAAGGGAAGATTCCAGTGTTAACTAATCCCTTTTCCTCCCAGCACAGGTGGGCAGGACGGTGCAGGGGCTTGGCCACTCACTAGTTGTGTACTCTGTGACCAGGTAACATCTTTAAGCCTCAGTTTCCTCATCTGGAAAATGTCGTGATAACACCTGTACCTCACAGCCTGTTGTGAAGATTATGTTTGCAAAAGTCTGTTGCACGGCAGCTGTCAGAGTAGGTACTCAGTCAATGTTGGTTTTCTGACTTCTACTAAATGAGGATTCCTTAACCTTTGCCCTTAAACCACCCCCCAATCCCATCCTCCTTAGCCTGCCCCGCTCTGCATAAATGCTCTCAACTCTTTCCAATCTCTATAACTTAGTCAATTTCACATACTTAGGGGCCTTGATAAAGGGCAGGGAACCCAGTTTCCCCTCATCTAAGACCTGTCAGAACAGTAATTATGCCAATTACTGAGCAGGGGTCATGAGTCAAGTCTGCTGGTCCTGGATTTAAATGCCAGCTTAACCCCATACTGTGTAAAGCACAACTTCTTTGTCCCTCGATTTCTCCATTTGTAAAATTGGGATAAAACTTCTACTTAATTTATAGGTGACACTGTGAGGATGAAATAACATAACACTATGTGCATGGCACACAGCAATTCAAGAATTTTAAGGCTCGGAAGGCCCATGGAGATCTGGTCCAAACTCTTTATTTGACAAATGAGTTAAGGGAAGTCCAGAGCTGGACAAGCTGCCTGGGGTCACAGACCATTAGCCTGTGACAAAGTACATGCCTATTAATAAATGTCTGCTCTGTTTTCACCACTTCCTGCCACACTGTTATAAATTTATCTGGTTGCACTGGAAGGAAAAAAAGTAAGTGTTCAGTCCTTAAGTAAGCATATTTCATGGTGCTTATATGGACAAAAATGGCTAACAAGGAAGATACTGCAATGCGGCAGGGAACCAGTGGCAGCTATGTGAGACAGGAAACACGTGAGTTAACACTGAGGTGATCATTTGTTCTCTTAATCTCTTCCACTCCCCCTTTGCCACCGCCAACACCACAGATGAGAATGCACACCAAATTCAATTTCACCTGCCCCTCAAACTCAGTTTCAGCCCAATTCCATCTGTTCAGAGCCGAGCAGAAGGCTTCTGCTGACAGAACAGGCATGCATGAGCGGCAGAGCCCTGGAGTTTGACTGACCTGCGGGTAGAAGGTGGATGATGCTGTGCGTGGGCTGCGGACAAACTCCATAAAGAAGGCCCCATCCTGAAGTCAGAGGAGGAAGCAGCAGCAGCAGGTGCAAGGGAGCGAAGGAATGGAATTGGACCAGTGGAAAATCACCAGGGGAAAGAGAGGGGCATAAAAGAAAAAAATAAAAATAAAAACAAGGAGGGAAGGAAAGAAACAAGGGCACATGAGGAGAATGGAAAAAAAGAGAGAGAGAGAGAGAGAGAGAGAACCACCCAGGAAGACAATATCCAAATGCAAAGCATTAGCAGGAACTCGCACCTTCTTGGGCAGAATATCCTGTCCATGTGGGAGCAAGCACCTGGGTTAGAAAGTGTGTCCAAGCTCCCTCAGGTCTCATCAGAGTCTGGCTTGGAAGCTCACACTCTCCCACATAGCTCTGAATTTCCTTCAGACCTATGTCAAGGGAGAGGAAAAGGCCACAGAGCAGCTTGGTGGGGGTAGGGAGCAGACTTCTGGGGAGCATCCTGGCCTCCCACCTGGCTGGGTGACCAGCAGCCCTCTTGCAGAAATACATAGAGGCTTGAGGTTTTCATTTATGCCTGTTACTAAACACGGCAGCCAGAAGAGAGAAGAGGATTCAATGCAGGGAAAGTTCTTGCTTAATTTTCTGAGCAAAGAGGGGATACAGAAGCAGCAACACCTTCTCCTCCATGGGCTGTATAACAAAATCACCAAGAAGCTGAGACACATACAACATCAAATAGATATGCATTAATTGGGGGTGGGGGGGAGGCGGCCTTCCTGAAGCTGTCTCCCCTCCCCACCCTATTCTTGTGGGTTTTAAGTTGCCATGTATTCGAAACAAAAATTTCATCTTTCTTAAGGGCAAGAAGTATCCTCTTGCCTCTTCAAAATCTTTTTACTTTTTAGGCTTTATTATCACTGAAATTCAGAAATGGCACTTGATACAGCTGAACATCCCTGCTTTCCTACAACTTTTTAATTCTGAAAGTAAAATCACTGAAATATTTGGGTTTCTATTTTATCAATACTGCTGCCACTTCCCATATGGCACTGCAAACTCAAGTAACAAGCCATGGAAACGTGAGGCCGTGGAGATGCAAATTCAGGTACCCCCTCCACACAACCCAAGACAGATGCTAACTGGAGACACTGTCAGGCATTTTTAAGTCTGTCCACCAGGGCCCTTCACTTTGGCCATCTTGTAACACTTTGCTTCTCCTTGATCACTTGGGAATCCACATCCAGCACAACTGATGGCCATCCATGTGGACTTTAGTGTTCAGCTGGAAGATCAGGAGAGTGTTCTAAATAGTAATCTAGTATTTGGCTCTTGGCGCATTTCAACCTTAATCCTTGTGGCTCTGTAATTTCTCTACTTCTCAGTCCTGTCCCTGGTGCTGTTTCTAATCCTCAAAGATGGCAATGAGTCAAGGCAACAGCAAGTGGACAGTGCACAGGGTACTTATGATTCTCATTGTTCCATTTGTGTCCCTTCTCTGCCAGATCACAAAGAAGCAGAGATGCTAATGCTGCTGAGATTTGTGAACATGTAAGTGAGGACAGGGGAAAAGACTCTTCTTTGACCAACAGATCATTCCTTACGCATAGACTACCCTTGGGATTGTACCTAAAGTCACTGCCTAGAGGTGGGTCAGCAAACTACAGCCTACAGGCTATATTCAGCCACTGGTTTATTAGCCTGTGAGTTAAGAGTGGTTTTTAAAATTTTAAATGGTTATGGAACTATCTACACAATAGCCTTGATCTTGCCTCTTGGCCCACAAAGCATAAAATATTTATTTAGGTTTGCCGACCTCTGGTCTACAGATTATACAGCCTCAGCTGATACTTTTTCTCAGATTTTAATCCCTCCATCCTAGTTGTCTAATTCTAGTAATTTATCCTAAAGAGATACTCAGAGATGTGGTCAAATGATTATGAGCAAGGATGTTGTTTGCAGTATTATTTATAATTGTGATACACTGTAGGATAATTATAAAAATTTATGGAATAATTACCAAAAGTTATTTTTAAAAATCAGACACCATCTACATTTTTAATAAAAAAGTAAGTTATAAATGAAGGTCTATCCGCATGATGAAATATTATATAGTTATTTTCAAAAATCATGCTTCTGAAAAACATTTAATGATATGGGGAAATTTTCATGATATGGAAGTAAAATAAAGAAATACATAGATAGATATATGTTGACCACAATTCTGAAAAATAAAATACGTGAATCTCCTTCATCTCTTAGATAAGAGACCAGATAAAAGAATGTACAGTCAGCTCATCCTACCACATCAGAATGGTTTCAGTGTCTGAATTTCCCAGGAGATGGAGTGGACAAAGCCAAGTCTACTGGTCTTAAAAGACAGAAAAAGCCTGATGTATGGGGTTTCCTACCCCTCTACTGCACTTGCTATTCTGTATAGAGGCCCAGAGCATCAGGTTTTGGTTTTTCCCCCCAGGATGCTCCCATTTGACTGCATTTCTCAGGAGCGTAAGAAAATTGATGGGAATTTCATTATCAGAGTGAGCTCTCACGGCAGTTGCTTCAGTAACTTCCTCTCTCCAGGAGAGCCAAAGATGTGGCTGAAGGAAGACCAGATGGCCAATTTCAAAGCTCAAGACAATCTTGGACATTGACCAATACAGTTTAACTTGACTGTTTTATATCTTCTGCATTGATCTAGCAGTTAGCTTCTTTAGAACTATGAGCAGGAAAGTTCCTCAAAAAAACAAGTAACACTTAAGAGGGTTCGGGGTAGAAATCATCCAAATGCTCAGCACATTCAGTCCTGGATTCAAATGACTATTCATTTTACCCTCAGCATTGGGTCTCTGCTGGCCTCCTTTACCTTTCGTGGGCTGTCCACGTAGGTGGGAGTCATGGCAACGCTGCTGCTCTCGGCTGGTTGGGCGGAGCTCTTGCCACCATGCACAGCTGCCTGCTGTTCTCCTAGGGACCTGAAAGGAGGAAAGACACATGACTGTAGCTTGCTCACAGCACCCAGGTGAAGGACACTCGTTAGCCAAGACGAAATGAAGACAGCTCTGTTGTTATCTTTGAAACACACACTTATGCTTTGTTTCTCCTTCAGGCCCTACATGATACCCTTAATTTCACTCATTGTCCTGAATAATCACCAGTCCTCCATGGTACATCAGAAAACAGCCCAATTTAAGAAGCATCTTGGCAGCACCTGGTGCTTAGAGAAAAGTCAAGTGATGTGGTCTGAGAGACTCCAGCCATGAACACCATTTTTTTAATCCTTAAAGATTTTTTCTCAGTTTTTATTAAATGCACCAGCAGAAGCACATTCTAAAAATTAGGGCTGAGTTAATGTGCAGCATAAACTAAACAGGGTGAAACATGTTGACTCTACATATTTTAAGGTTTATATGTTAATCTTTCAAATGTACATCCTTACATCCCTCTCCTCACTCAAAAAAAATCCCCACACAAATCTAACAGACATTATCTTGTAACACAAGACAACTATGGTTTTCTTATGACCTCCCATTCCATCTTGATTCTGATGTACATAAAAGCATATTTTCATGTTTATATTTTCTTTTTCCATACTAAAAATAACTATGAACTATTATAACTTAAAAGCTCCCTCAAATTAGATTGTTTTAATATATCATTGAGTTTTTCTTTGGTAAGTTTCAGAAGGCTCACCTTATAGACTTAAATGCTTCATTGTTATTGTAACATACTTCTTGCAGTGGACACTGCGAGGTGCCACCCAGAGCCCTCTGCCGTGGTCTTGTTGCCACAGCAGCTGGGCATATTGTCCAGCCAGCTCCGCTGTCAGCCCCTTCAGGGACAGCTGGAGCTGCAGAGCAGCCGTGTTTAAGCTCTCGCCCCTCCCCAGGCTGCCCACAAACAAGTAATCAATTACGAGGTGTAAAGGTCTGGCCATGTTGGTCCAATCAGCTCATCTCTGAAGGCTGTTCTAGTTCCAGAGCTTGAGTGAAGGGGCCTGAGGCTGTCACTGGGCCTGCACTGTATCTCAGCTTCTCCCCGTCCACTCCTGCTTCTTCCTCCTCCCCCTAACAGGTGTTTAGCCCAAGGACTCTCCTTAATAAACATCCAGCATGTTAAACTCTGTCTCAGTCTGATTCCCCAGGAACCCAATCTGTGACATTTCTCTAGTCTTAAATTCTGACATGTTTGCTATGGATTGTGAAGTAATCTCATACCAGAGATTAAAAACCAGTTTCCATAGTAACCTGTTACATTCTCTTTTTTCAGTTTTTATTTTGGAAAAATTTCAAACATATAGAAAAGTGAAGAGGATAATATAATAAACCTCTATATACCCAGCCCCCAAAATTATATACTTAGAGCCAATCTTGTTTCATCTATACCCCTTACCTACTCACCCCAATTTTTTGATGCAAAACACACACAGGCTATTATTTCAACCATAAAAACTTCAGCATATACTGTATCTCTAAAAGAAAATCACTTAAAAAAAACATAACCACAATTTCATCACAGAAATTATTTTTTAAACTTTCTAATATCAAATATTTCTCCAGTTGTCTTCAAACATTTTTTTTACAGTTTGTTCAAACAGAATTCAATTAAAGTCCCTACATTGCAATAAGTTATGCTTCTTAAGTCTCTTTTAAGCTATCGGCTCCTTTGTCTCTCCTTATCCTTGCAATTTATTTTATTAAGAAAGTAGCTCATTAACCTGTAAATTTAGAGTCTGGATGTGCTAGTCATATCCCTTTATGGTTTATCATGTTCCCCTAGGCTGTGTACTTCCTGAGAACTACAAGTCCTATCTAAAGCTTTGAGCAGATTTAGGTTCGATTTGGGGCAAGAATTCTTCCTACATGTGTTATGTACTCCTGTCTGGAGGCCCATAACATCTGGCAGACTCTCTCTGGCGATGTTTGCTGCCACTGATGATCTTTGCTAGAGCCATTACTAGCTCATTAGAGAGCACACATGGTAATATTCTAGCATTCCTTCTGCAGCTATTAGCTGGAATGTTGAAAAAAGAGACACTTCCCCCACACCAATTACTTGATTGTTCTGAGGTATAATTCATATAGGAAAAGCAGAATAAATGCTTGCTTCTTCCCTTATCCACTTATACCAGACACTCTCTTTCTCTACCACATCACAGTGTTTTCCTCAGAGCCTCCTCCACAAACACACAGTGACTCCCTTGCACTTCCTGAAGGCTGCAGCAGCAGGCCATGACAAGGACAGCAGTGACAGGAAGCCTTGGGTACCCTCCAGTGTCCCTGCAGATGCATCGTCCGATGCACACGTTAATCCCCATTTCCTGAGCCGCTTTCCACGTGCTGACGCATGGACTAGGAATCAGGGATTCAGAGACGAGTGAGACCCTGTCCTTGCCTTGGAGGCTCCTGGGTTAATGGCTTGGGGGAGGGGACTGACACAAAATGACCAGTTATATTGTATACATGTATAAGTGGGAACATGTATACATGAGGGCACATTGCCTTCTGCAAAGAGGTGGTCGCCAGCCAATGTTCCTATATAGAGGCAGTGACAATTGCTATTTGGGGTCTCTGTCTGCTCTGACTCAGCTGTCATCAGGTCATCCTCATCTAAGAGGAGCAACAAAGCCGGTTGATTGGCACCTGCTGCCCAAACTGCTCAGAGCCACGCTGTTAACCAGAATAAAGCCGAGATTCCAGGGGCCTCTATCTTCCATGAGAGCCTGACTAAACGTACAGGCCTACAGATAAAGACTGGAAGGGAACCGGAAGAAATAAACACGGTTATGGTGGGATGGCAGGACTATAGGTGAAATTTTTAAAATTCTTTTTCATATTGCTATAATATTGTTTTTCATGATAAATAAAACTAGATCTGCTTGGTGCAGCAAAAGAAAAAGAAAAACACATGAATAAAAAATGCTGTGTGAGCAAACATTATGTAAAGGCCTGGCTCCCTCTGCTCTACCTTCAGCATGGAGAAAAGATCCCATGTCACCCAGGAGCAGTCATCCAGGGAGAGAATAAATCTCAGGTCTCTCTGTCCTGCCTCATGCTGTGGGGCTAGCTGAGTCTCACCCCTCGCCCTGGAGGACACTTCCACCCAAAGCTATCCTTCCTCATCCAGCCTGAGCAGAAAGAGGCTCCTTGGAGAACACTAAACAATGACTCACTGACAAATTAAAATAAGATTCTCCTACCCCCAGCTTCACACCCCTCCCAGCAACATATGTCCCTTGTTCTTTTTTCCAGTGGGAAAGGTTTGTGATTAATTACAGGGAGAACCTGCCAGGCAGAGTTCTGGGGTCTTTCTTTGGTCTGGTGAAGACAGTTCTGAAGAGGACCCAGTGCCCTCAGTAACAAGCCCAACCTATCTCAGCTTCCTCCTCTCATTTGCCCCCAAGTCACCCCACTATGTTCTTCACTTCTCTCCCTGCATCCCTTCCTTTCTACGTCATCATCACCCTCCATCCAGCTTCTGTTGCCTCTTGCCTGAACTGGCGAGAGCCTGCCAACAGCTCTCTGCCTCCTGGGGCCCACCCACCAGGCCTTCCTATACATGGTTCTCATCTCTGAAAACACCACTTCTGCCAAAGACACTGAATGGACAGTTCATGATATTAAGAAATTGCTATAACTTTTTAGGTAAATGATGGTATTACAGTTTTGGGGATTTTTTTCTTTAAAAAGAGAGTACTCATCTTTCAGAAATACATACTGAAATATTATAGATGAAATGATACGATGTCAGAGATTTAATAAAAAATAAAAAGGAAGGTGAGAGCAAGTGGGATATAAATGAAACACCATCAGCCATGAGTTGATAATCACTGAAGCTGAGTGAAGGGTCCACAGGGATTTATTATACCAGTCTACATTTTTATCTGTTTGAAAATTTCCATTAAAATAAAAAAAACTTTCAAAGGATCACTCCTCTTATGAGAACATGTAAGGACAGCTTGGAATCCACTTCCCACACTGTCTTTGCAATGGCATCTCCAGCCATGCCTCTGGCTCACTTGATGTTACTTTCTGAAAGCCTAATACATGTACGTTCCCACTGGGCCCAACGCGTACCCTCACATCAGACAGACAAGGTCTAGCCTCGCCTAACATGTGTTCAGGGACCCTCAGCATCCCTTCCTCCAGCGTTTACAGCTATTGAGCACCTACTATGTGCCAGGCACAACCCACAGCCTCTGCCTGACAAGCATAGGCAAGTCAGGGAGAAGATGAGTAAACCACTGATGTGGCCCCTCAGCAGAGTGATGGGCACAGGCCTAGGATGCTGGGGAGCATGGGGTACCTGATCTGGCTGGGACGACGAAATTGGCAGCGAAGGCTCGCTAGAGCCAGTCCCAACTGCACATAGCTCTGTTTCTCCTCTTTCCCACTTCCTCCTTGCCTAAATGCTTCCCTTCCCACAAGGCCAACTTAAATCCTACCTCCCGTGACTGTCCCTGACCTCTCAAGCAAGATGTGTCCTGAGAACGTAGCACTTACTGTTTATGGAGGAACCACACACTCAAATGTTAGAGAAGCTGGTCAGGTAGGTGACTGACGTGCAAGACAAGTCCCAGACCGGAGGGTGTGCTGGTTCTACAGTAAACCAGAGGGCACACGGCCACCATGGGTGGGTATGAATGTGGACCCAATGTTAACTGAGCCTCTGATATTTTAAGCAAAGCTGGATTTTATATATTATCTAAAATACATCATTTTATATATTTAATACAATCACATATCATGTTATGTATATTATATATTTTTTCCTATAAGAATTCATACATCTTCAAACTGAAAAAATTTGGCTCAAATATTTTTAAAATATTTTATTTTTTAGGGCAGAGAAACTACTCTGTAATGATGGCTACATGTCATTATAAATTTGTCTAAATCCACAGAATGTACAATACCAAGAGTGTATCTTGATGTAAATTAACTATGGACTCTGGGTGATTAGGATGTGTCAACATAAGTTCACCAGTTGTAACAAATGTACCACTCTGGTGGGGGATGTTGGTAATGGGGGAAGCTATGCATGTGTGGGGACAGGAGGTATACAGGAAATCTCTGTATCTTCCACTCAATTTTGCTTTGAATCTAAAACTGCTCTAAAAAATAAAGTCTATTAAAAACACAAAATAAACAAAAAACCTACTTTGTGGGCCAAACCAAATGTATCTGTAGTTTAAGCCCCAGACTGCAAGTTTATAACTTCTGGCCTATGTCACATTATTCAAGACTTACGACTTTATTAACCTAGTTTTCTTCTCATGTATGTGTATTTTGTAAATTACAGGCTTCCCACAGATAGAAATCATATTTCATCCCACTCACAAGAGTGGGGCACTGAAAACCCTCGGGGCCTGTAGGGTGGGGCCAGTCTCTCTCTAGCCAGGTACTTACTTCTGACTGGCCTCCATCTCCAACAGGGCAGACAGAGCTGAGGTTCCCTTCTTGCCAACTGGGGGGCCGGTCGACTCAAGGGAGTGCGTGGAAATGGGCCCAGTCATCTGCAAGCCTTTCATGGTGGTCCCTTTCTGAAGCAGAGAAGAGGAGACAAGGCCATCAGCCCGAGTCGGTTCCCTCGGCAGACGCGACTCATGCCCCAAGCGTGCTGCTCCATCTGCTGCCTTCAGGCCCTGGGAATCCAATTAACAAGGTCCAGGAACACAGGTTCTCGGTATTCAGTAAATGCCAGAAAACTGCTTTTCACTTGAACTGAAGGTCCCAAATGCCTGTTGGACTCAAACTGCCTCTTTGAGGTGGTTTATGCATATCATCCCATTCTACTCCCACAACTGCTCTAGGAAGTAAATAATGTTGTACCTGATTTACAGAAGAAGAAACTGAATCTCCAACAACTTAAGTATGTTATCTGAAATCCCAGTGGAGCTGGAATTCAAATTCCAGTTGCCTGACTTCAAAACCAAGGTTCCTTTCACTATACAAGCTCCCCTGGAAATGCTTCTAATCATAAGTGATGCTGTGCACAAAACACAGCTGGTGTGGCTTAAAGAACACTGAACTTGACGTTAAAAACAAAAAATAAAAACACAGCTGATGATGGAGCACTACTCAGCAATTAAAAGGACTGAACTATTGATCCAAGTGACAAGTTGGATGAATCCCAAAGGCATTAAGCTGAGTGTATAAGGCAGCCTCAAAAAGTTACACACTGTATGGTTCCATTTATGGGATATTTGGAAAAGACAAAAGTATAGTGATGGAGAATAGACCAGTGGCTGCCAGGGGTTAGAGAAAGGGGAGAGAGTGACTACAAAGGGTAGCATGAGGGAGTTTTTTTGGAGTGTTGGAAACTATTCCATATACTGATGGTGGTGGTGGTGGTGTGACATGAATCTATACATTTGTTAAAATTCATAGAGCTGTATACACATACATACATCCATACTGAATCCAAGACCTGTCCTTTATAAACTGGGTGTCCTCAGACATATCCCATAACCCCCATGAGCCTCGGTGTCCTCACTGGGCAGTGTGTGGTTGAATGAATGCCCAAGGGTGCTGGAAACTCTACAAGTGACATAAGGGTAAGCAAGTATTGCTGCTGTTACTCTCTTGTGGCAGTTTCTCCTCAGCAATCCAGCAGCACATCACACAAGCTGCTGCACTCAACACCGGGTCCCACTTCGGAAGCACATGAAGGAGCTGTGTCCTCAGGTAGAGAGGGGTGGCCCTATGCCAAAGAACACTGCCCAGTCACTCTCTGTACTTTATCCCTCCCTCCTTCTCCCTGCAGTGGAAGAGAACAGACTGTTTGGGATTTAAAATAAATGCTGGACAGTTGTGGAGTAAATAAACCGGCCAGCAAGAGGCCTCTGAGATAGGAGGAGAAAGTTCCTGCATCCAAGACCAAGCACAGCCCCAAGGGGCCCACGGAGCCCTCACCCGCATCATGCGATCTGAACGATGCCGCCTGCGGATCCGGTTCAAGCCCTCCACAAAGCGGATAAAGCCATCCAGGAGCTGCCACTCTTCCTCATCTGCCCGGGGCCTGTCCCCATAGATGTCACAGTGGGCCTCCCCCTCCGTGATGCGCTTGGTGGCAGTGACACAGGCTGGCAGGAGCAGAAAGCGGGTCCTCCAGAACTTGAGAGACTCGATTAAGCTATGAAGGACCAAAGGGAAAAAAGGCAGTGGTGGTGAGAAAAAGTAGATGATAAAGGCACTCCCAAAGAACATACCATCCCAACCCTCTCTCTGGAGTTGGGGGTGGTCCATCTCCCCATGAGCATGTGTTCACCAGAAGCTACATCTCATAGCTTCATTTAAAACACAAGCTCTGAAGAAGGAATTTGAAGGCTGCTTTCCCTTTATATCCCAGAGACATCAGAATGCTTCTGTGCACCCAGGCCCAATGAAGAGGTGGCTTTTTATCACCACAATCATAAATCACACATAAAAATTAAAAATGAGACACCACAAGTAGTCAGGAAAACGCTAAGAACATGATCTGCACTGATAGTCCATCACCAAGGGGGTTTTTCGGTTTTTGTTTTCTTGTGGTAAAACATACATAACACAAAGTTTACCACTTTAATGATTTTTAAAACGCAGATAAACCCAAGGCAGCAGGATGCAAAGGCAAAGCACGCCCTCTGACCTGAAGTCCTCGGAGCCAGCAGAACAGATATACTGGTCCAAGTAATTCCACTTGTACTCCTCCAGCCGCTCGTGGGAGAACTCCACCCAACAGGATACGAACTCTGAGTCTGAGTGGGAAGGGCAGAGGCTGTAGGTGTAGTGGATCTGGGCAGATTCATAAGGGTACCTGAAAAATAAAGAGCATGTCCAGAAGTCCCAAAGAGAACTCCTTCAATTCTCCTGCACCTTTTCTGTCTCAATGCACCTAGCACCATCCTTGGCATTTAACCCTTGACCACAGTAACCAACCCATCCCAGGGACTGGTAATGAGATTTCTCAGATCTTCTTAAACTTTCTTATTCTTCTATCCTCACATTCCTTATTTTCAATTGGTGTGTTATGAATCAGGCTAAACATTATAAGCTGAATCAAATCCCTTTTGGAAGTAGGTGAGCTATAACCCTAAATAACCCTAGAAAGAGAAACAGTAACTCCAAAAGGAAAACCAACCACTCAACCTCCTCAGTTTGAAGTATGTGTTATAAACATAATTTAGTATGCGGATGCAATTCAGGACAGTAGCTGAAAACCTTAAATATCCAAGGACTCACTTGGGAAGGTACCGCGTCACTGTGATCATCTTATCCTTCAGTGTCACTTTGTGGAAAGTTCTGCCCATACTCAGCCAGTACTGGTCCTCCTCCTCGGGGCGGTTTCGGGACACAAGGCCTAATAGAGAAAAAAATCATTTTCTCCACCCAGTTGAGAGTCATTCCTTTAACAGGCAATTGTTTCTCTTCCATATAGATTCAGAAAAGGAGAAATAAAAGAGACAACACATTCCTCTGAAGGGCAGTTTCAGGGAACAGAGTTGTTCTTGGTTAAAGGAAAAAAATGTCCTAAAGTTGGCAGATTTTCCTGTTACTGAACCAACCAGCAGCTGATTAGAGCCTGGGGGTGCTGATAGCACCCAGATGACACCCTCACAGCTAAACAGCCTGATTCCTTGTCCTCTGAGAAGGAAAGTTCTGGAGTAGATGTAAACAGACTGAGAGACAACTGTGGGAATAAAAGGGAACTCGGCTCCACCCAAGCACAGGCTGCTCACCCTGGCATTTGAGGTCCTCACCCCAGGGTGGCAGCCAACCTAGCTTTCTGGCCTGAGCTCCCGACACCCACAATGCTATACCATGTTTCAGTCTTAAAGGAACATTTATTTATTTGCTGTAATTTCCTTCTCCAAATTTGTTCCTGTTGCATCTTATGCCTTCTCTGCCTGGGCCACAATTAAAATACTGCAGATCATTCAAGGTCAGTATCAAATGCCACTTCCTCCAGAAAGCTATCAGACCCTAACAGCAGTCTCAATTCTACATACAGGTATGTAGTCCCTTATGTGCATGTCTCAAACTCTTAAAAGTTCCTGGAGGCCAGGGCCCAAATCTTGCCTGTCTTTATATTTTCAGTAGCACCTGACAAAGGGCCATGCCCACAGTCGGTATTCTAAAAATATTTGTTGAATTGAGTTGAACATAGGAAAGAAGAAAATAATGAGGAATTAAGAAAATAACAAGCTGCCAAGAGAGTAAAAATAGTGCCTTGGTGAACAACCAAGCCAAGACAAGATCCCCTGGATCTAGAGATGAAACACAGTCCCCTCGTTCAACTGGTCACACAGCGGCAGGCAGCGTGGGAGTAGTCAGGAGAAGAGCAGACAGCAGAGGCTGAAAGGATCATCACTGTGAATGTGGAAATTTCCCAGATGATGCCGAGGGAGTGGCAGGCAGGTTGCATATGAGAGGCCAGGCTTTGACTCCAGGGACCCCGGGTTAAACCCTAGCACTTTCATCTGTCAGCTGTGCGATTTTGGGGACCAAATCTCTTTGAGTCTTGCTTTCTGCAACTAGAAAGAGGGCTCACCTCCATCCCAGCATTCCTTCATTCATGCAACAAACATACTGGGGGCAGTCAGGAAGACAATGTCATAAGGTAACGCTCATGAGCATCTTGCACAGTACCCAGATACATCATTCTAAATCAGGTGCGCTGCAGTTTTTCCTGTTTTCACCCAGCATAGCACTCTTCACAATCTGTGATCAAATATATACTTGTGTTTCATTAGTTTAACAGCTGTCTCCCCGAGTAGACCGTAAACTCCGAGGACAGGGCCCATGCTGTTCTACTCACAAGTGAAACAGGGTCCCGCTGACAATCACTAGTCAAAAAATCTGGGATCATTGAGTAGCACAGGCTCACTTATAACGGCCACTTGTCCAGTAATCTATACCAGCATCCTTTTTGGTGCCCAGAAAGTGTCACAATGCCTCCTGCCACAGGGCTTTATACCTGTGGCATAACAATCCCTCTGCCTGGCATGCTCTTCCCTCCTCCTCCTGCCTTCCACTCCCAACCTGCTTCTCCTAATAACTCATGCACATACTTAAGGTCTCAGCGCAAACATCACCTTCTCAAGGAAGCTGTCCCTGATCCTCTAGACCAGATTATGTCCTGTATTAAATACTCTCACAGCCCCTGGACTTTTATCTTACAGTCTTTTTCACAACATGGAATTACATTTCATAGTTTGACTGTTATTTTTCCCCCACTAGGCTATAAATCCCCCACAGAGTAGGAGCTTCAAAAATACCGTTGAATGAGTGAATGAATGAATTCATATATTTCTTGAACAATATTATAAGCCAGGCACAGTGGTTTCCATTGTGGAGGATAAAAAGATGAACCTGAAATAGTCCTGGCACTCAGAACGGTTACTATTTAGTAGAGTCTAGAATATAAAAAGAAGGCGACGTGATAAATTTCACTAGGGGCTTTCAAAGAAAATCCAGAGGGAATCCAGAGCTTCCTCATAAACCATGGGCCTGGACCAGATGGCCATTAAGCTCCCTCTAACAGGTCCACAGTTCTATGATCCTCTGGCCAAAGGAGCTTTAATGGAGCCAAAGGCAATCTCAGGTTTTGAGCTGGGTGATTAGGGGAGCTGGGGGTCTCGTTAGCTACAAGGAGGAAGCAAGAGACTGAGAGTTGCTCATTGATTGTTCCAGGAAGCGATCGCTGATTTCTGATTCCAGGCACCCACACTTAATGCTCTCTGCCTGACTTATTTGAGAAGAGCTCTCCAGAGCCTGGCTCTAACTAAATCAGCATCACTGAGTCTTTGTCACTTCCTACTCTCTGCCACTCATAGTTGACCTATTCTTGCTTCAAGTCACTAAGCTTCTGTGACAAACGAGATGAATCCAGAATAGAAAAAAAGAAATACAAACTTCAGGTTTAGCTAACAGCTGAGAACCTAGTGTGTGTCAGGGACTTTGCTAGAAATAAACACAAGTTTCTGGGACTAGAATATTCACTAAGGACTTTCACAGCTCAGTACTGGCACAGCTGCCTGCTACTCTGAGGTGTTGCCCAAGACAGGCTGTAACATTCCTCATGTCCTCTTCCTTAAAAGGAGAGCTGGGGATTAAAGAGAGTTTTAAGAAATCTGCACCTAGTGGAGACTTTATTCTTCATATAAAGTAAAATTTAGAAAGAAAAATTTTGTGTTAAAAAACAATTACTCCTAAATTTATCTATTCCGTACCATCTTGAGAACCCACTTGCACAAACTTAGCAGAAAAGAAAAAATTTAAGTCCAAGGAAAAAACTCACCTCGGCTATAGAGCGGGCTGCTGCTCAGCGGGGGTGGGACGGCGGGGTTGGGTTTCTGTGCCTTGGGCTGCACTATGATTTGGTAGCCCTGCATGAGACGCTGGCAAATGAACTCTTCAAACACCTGCTGGGCCGTCATCTGCACACCTTCCTCATCCCTCCTGAAAAAACAGATGATTGTTCACGGATAGGCTTGGCCCAGACACTCAGAGTCCACAGCCCCATCCTCTCCTTTGCTTCAGCCCAAGCCAACCCTGATAACCATTCTATAGTGGTTCATAAAACTAATATTTGTAAACCAGTTTTGGGAGAAATGATCAGTTCAAAGAGATGGAAAAAGAAGGTAGGTCATTTGATACCGAAATGGGTAATCTTAGAAAAGATCAGATTTAGTGTGCCCAGAACAACTACATTAGGAAATATGAGAAAGGACCAATGAGGACAAATGATTAAAGAAGGCAGGTCAATAGAACTCTAAAGAAAAAATTAACAGTTCTTGCATCATAAAATTTCCTCAACACAAAAGGAGGACACAGGTTTGAAAATCCAGTGTTTCGAGACACACCTGGACATACCCGGACCCGCAAACAAAGCCGGGCGCCTCTCTTCTGACACCAACCTGTCCATGTCCGCTTCTGGGAGGAGATCGTAGCAGCCCTCCGTGTAGTCGTTCTGCAGGCCCTGGCGGTCGGGGAAGTAGTCGGTAGTAAGGGGGAGGCACGCCGGAGTAGTGAGAGACTTCCAGTCCACTCCAACTGTGCAACAGAAGCCTGGCACTACAGGGGGAGCAGACAGTGTCAGAACTGCCTCGTGTAACAGGGCACAAAGATGTGTGTGGTCACCAGGGCAGGGGTGGGATGTTGGGGGGAGGGGGGAGTAGTTCACGGTGAAAGGTGATAAAATTGCCAGGAAAGGGAGGGAGAAGAGGAGAGGAGGTGGGGGGGGGAGAAAGAGAAAGAGAAACAGAGATTGTTAGATAATGCAGTGCACGTGCTTCTCCAATCCCATCATGCAAATGGGATTCACAGCTGATACCTTTCATTTTCTGCTGATTACGTGAGCTACAGCCGCAATGTCAGTGAGGTTACCACAGGGCAGGGCAGGCAGAGTTACATTTCGAAGCAAATCAACATTCCAAAAGCAGATGGGAGGCTGGAGCCCTAGCCTCTCCTGAGGACTGCAGAGAGGCTAGGTGGGGAAAGGAGGAGAGCTCAGCCCGATTTGGGGGCGAACAGCACACCGTAGCAGAAATCAGAATACTTTCAGAATTGCAAAAATAAGTCACAGATCCAAAAGGGTAGGAGGAGAAATCAAGGAAAGATGTCTGGGAAAGTTATGAGGCCAGAACTTTCAGGGACAGAGTTTAACAATCCAGAAATAAAAGCTGCCATCCGCAGAGCAGGCCCGACCACATGGATCTGTTCAAAATTGCCCACTCTTTGGTTAAAGCAGTTCTCCATCTCAGCACTACTGATATTTCAGACCAGATAATTCTTCGCTGTAGGGGGCTGTCCTATGCCTTGAGAATCTTCAGCAGCATCCTTGGATGCTACTCTCTAGATGCCAGGAGCATCCCCTGGTTGTGAAAACCAAAAATGTCTGCAAATACTGCCACATGTCCCCGGGGGAACAAAATCACCCCTGGTTGAGAATCACTGAGAGAAAGTAAGAGGGCAGTTCTCTCTAAGTGAAGGTTATCTTTCAAATCTCTATACAAGGGAGCAATATGAAGCAGAAACACTCCATGCCTTTGCCTCTGAGTCCTGAGGTGGATCCTCATACACCTTATTTCTGCACAGTGCTATACAGCTTACAGTATGACAACCTGTTCTCTCATCAGCCCTCACATTGCCTGGTCCACGGAGGAGGTATGGTGGCATCATCGACCCCTTTAAACACCTGGCCAAGCCAAACCTCCCAGGGGTTACACGACCAAAAGCTTCTCTGCTGAGGGATCTTTCCACATGTAGTAACAGACACACACTGCTCAGTACAACAGAGTCCCAGTGAACTCAGAGTCAGAGTTAAAGGAGAAGAAGAAAACTTGTGTGCTAAGTCACAGTGGGAAATACACCCCATGCAGCACCATTGCCCTGAGGAAGATGATTTGACCTGCAACAGCCCGAATCCCATGGTCTACACAGGTCTTGGGGATTTTCTTCGTTTGAATTTTACTTTATTGTGGTAAGAACACTTAACGAGCTCCATCCTCTGAAATTTTTAAGTGTACAATACAGTACTCTTAACTTAGGCACAATGTTGTACAGCAGATCTCTAGAATTTACTCTTCTTGCATAATTGAAACTTTATGCCCACTGATTAGCAAGTCCCCATTTCCCCTTCCCCCTCAAGACCCCGGCAACCACTATTCTACTCTCTGATTCTATGAGTTTGACTATACGCAGATACTTCAAGAATTCAAAACATAGCCCAGAATAGCCTAATTAATCACCCCAATTTCCCTATATGGCAGACAAGGGAATGAGCTTGTTCCTATGTCCTGATTAGAATCAGGAGCAGAAGGAAGAGACCTGGTCGAAGGCACTGTGGGGGAGAAAAAAGCAGAAGACAGCTATATCTTTATGCCCTCTTAGATTGTCCTGACCCTCAGGATTATAAAAATCTTTTAGAAACGTTTTCTGCTAGGCATTCACCAAGATACAGAGAATTCAAATGCCTAGTCCAAAATCCTATGGGGAGAAAAGTTCCCAATTCTTGGTTTAACGATTTCTTTTCCTGGAAAAAGAGTAGCCTCTTTTCCAGTATCTTCAGGCTCTGCAAAGAAGGCCTCTGAAGAGGTCCTACTTCAGAAGCATTAACAACAGTAAACAGAGGTAACAAAATCCAGTGCTGGGATTGTAAAGAAGAAAGAGGCTCATCTATTCATTCCTGGAGGCTTTCTAGAAAATAATCAATCTGCCAACTGTACTTTGGGATATATATTCCAAGGATGTGAACCAAAAGAAAAAATATACCCACTGCACCATGCATTATATCTGCATATACATGCTGTCACTAAAAAACTAGAAACCACCCAAATGGCCACCAATAAGAAATGATTATTCAAACCAGGATAAAGTAATGTGTTTGATATTGCCATTAAAAATGACCAATATGAGGGACCTGAAAAAGTAGTGAAAGGATTATTAAGTTAATCATAGGTGGGGACAAAAAGACTTGGTGATGTATATTCACTGGTCACAGCTAAGTAAAACCAAGTCTATCAGGCAAGAGGACTTTTTGCTGATATTTTACTATTGTAGATATTTAGATGTTCTCTTACTGTACAGCTCTTTCAATAGAAAAGTTGATCAAACAAATGCAATCCAGCCAAACATTTTAAACTACAGGTATGTAAACAGTTCCAATTCTTTTTTTTTTTTCTGCTTTTTCTCCCCAAGTCCCCCCAGTACACAGTTGTATATTTTAGTTGTGGGTCATTCTAGTTGTGCTATGTGGGACACCACCTCAGTGTGGCCTGACGAGGGGTGCCATGTCCATGCCCAGGATCCGAACCAGCAAAACCCTGGGCCGCCAAAGCGGAACAAGCGAACTTAACCACTCAGCCACTGGGCCGGACCCCTAAATTCTTCTTAGTACTTTTTTCCAACTTCTCCCAAGAGCCATCATTAGGCATATAAGGTCAAAGGCCAGCTCTGGACTGGCAGGAGGGTCTTGTGGGAATTCCGTTATTCTTCCCATGTGCCCCTGAATCACATTCCAGAACAGGTCATTTGGCCAATCCCCTCTCACTTTCCATTGGAGAGGCTGAAGAGTCTTCCCTCACCACTTCACCTTCTAGTACCTCAGAGACGTGGACTTCCGGACCTTTCTCTTCCCACAGGGCTCCCTCTTGCTTCCTCATGCTCTGACCACCCCCACCCCCCCCACCCCCACCCTCACCTTCACCAGTCAGCCACCCCCGCTTACTCGGGTCTGGAGAGGTAGAAACACTGTCCTCTAGAGAATCCTTATTTTGGGTCCTAGGATTCATACCTATGGAAAGACGAAAACACCTTGTTTTAATGAGGCTCATTCTGCAAAAAAAGTTATGATTGAAAAAGCCAAAATTTATAGCTAAAAATAAAAATATGAACCAAGTACAAATTCTGTGCTGAGCATTTCAAACAGCACAAAAGAATCAATCAAAGAAAAATGAGCAATCTAAAATTTGAGGATGAGCCAGAACTCTACTCCGAGGTTATCAATAACATTCTTTGCCAACGAGATCTTCAGTGCACGCACACGCACACGCACATGCACACACACACACACAAAAGAAAAAGCAACCTGCCACTTATTTTAAAGAAATGGACATATTTCAAAGTCATTTCAACTAATTAGAGCAATCTTTAGCAAATATAAAGTGACCTATTTAAATTTAGTTCACTCAACAGTCATCTTTATCTGGAATTTTCTGGCTTTCTCGAATACGACATAGCACATCAAAACTCACTACTTTAAGAGAAAAACAATGATTTTACCTACAACTGAGCTGAAAGAAAAAACAGAAATATCCTTTTAAATGCAACTTATTGACTGAAAAGTAGTAGAACTAATTTTAAAACACACATATCAATATTTAAATGTCCCTTTCAAAAAATATATTTACTAGAAAATTATGATACTAAAAAAAGGATTGGAAAGATCCTCATCAAACTGTCAATAATGTCTATCTCTAAGAAGAAAGCCAGAGGAGGTAAAAGAGAACTTGTGCTTTTTACTCTAAATACTTTTGTATCATCTGAATCTTTTATAATAAGAACAAATATTTATAAATCCCTTGTGACATCTTTCAAAAGACAAGTTACAACCAGGGAGAAAGCATTTTCAAATCACATATCTAACAAAGGTCTCTAGAATATATAAAAAACTCTCAAAACTCAAGAGCAAGAAAACAAAAACCCAATGGGAAAATGGGCAGAAGATGTGAACAGACATCTCACCAAACAATATATACAGAAGGCAAATAGGCACATGAAAAGATGCTGAGCATCATCAGTCATTAGGGAAATGGCAGCTTAAAAGCACCGCGAGATACCTCTACACACCTCTTTGAATGGCTAAAATGGCTGGTCACACAAAGTGCTGACAAGGATGTGGAGCAATTGACACCCTAATCCATTGATGGTAGGAATGCAAAATGGTGCACCACTTTGGAAAACAGTTTTACAGTTTCTTTAAAAGTTAAATATAGGGCTAGCTTGGTGGTGCAGAGGTTAAGTTTGCACGTTCCGCTTTGGCGGCCCAGGGTTCACTGGTTCAGATCCCGGGTGAGGACCTACACACTGCTTGTCAAGCCATGCTGTGGCAGGTGTCTCACATAAAACAGAGGATGATGGGCACGCATGTTAGCTCAGGGCCAGTCTTCCTCAGAAAAAAAGAGGAGGATTGGCAGTGGATGTTAGCTCAGGGCTAATCTTCCTAAAAAAAAAAGTTAAATATATATTATTATTTGACCCAACAGTCCCACTCCTAGAAATTTACCCAAGAGAAATGAGAACTTATGTTCACACATAAGTTTACGTAAATGTTTACAGTGGCTTTATTCACAGTTACCAAAACCTGGAAACAACCCAAATGTCCTTCAGCTGGTGATGGGATAGACAAACTAGTACATCCATACAACGGAATCCAACTCAGAAATAAAAAGTAACGAACGTTACTACTGTTGCATGCAACAACTTGGACGAATCACAAATGCATTATGCTGAGGGAAACAAGTCAGACTCAAAAGGTTGCATATGGTGTAACTCTGTATGTATGATATGCTGGGAAAGGCAAACCCAGAGGGACAGAGAAGAGATCAGTGATTGCCAGAAGATAGGGATAGGGGTTGAGTACAAAGCGGCAATACAAAAAAAAAATGTACACTAAAAGAATGAATTTTGATAATCTCAACAGACACAGAGAAAGTATTTGACAAGATCCAACATCCAGTCATGATAAAAGTTCTCAATAAAACGGGTATAGAAGGAAACTACCTCAACATAATAAAGGCCACATATAACAAACCCACAGCCAACATCATACTCAATGGGAAAAAACTGAAAGCCATCCCTCCGAGAACAGGAACAAAACAAGGGTACCCACTCTCACCACTCTTATTCAACATAGTACTGGAGGTTTTGGCCAGAGCAATTAGGCAAGAGAAAGAAATAAAAGAGATCCAAATAGGCAATGAAGAAGTAAAACTCTCACTGTTTGCAGACAACATGATTTTATATACAGAAAACCCTAAAGAATCCATCGTAAAACTATTAGAAATAATCAACAACTACAGCAAAGTTGCAGGGTACAAAGTCAACTTAGAAAAGTCAGTGGCATTTCTATACTCCAATAACGAACCAACAGAACGAGAACTCAAGAATATAATCCCACTTACAATCACAACAAAAAGAATAAAATATCTGGGAATAAATTTAACCAAGGAGGTGAAAGACCTATACAAAGAAAACTACAAGACATTACTGAAAGAAATTGATAATGACATAAAGAAACGGAAAGATATTCCATGCACATGGACTGGAAGAATAAACATAGTTAAAATGTCCATGCTACCTAAAGCAATCTACAGATTCAATGCAAACTCAATCAGAATCCCAACGACATTCTTCATAGAAGTAGAACAAAGAATTTTAAAATTCATACGGGGCAACAAAAGACCCTGAATAGCCAAAGCAATCCTGAGAAACAAGAACAAGCACAAAGCTGGTGGCATCACAATCCCTGACTTCAAAATATGTTACAAAGCTACAGTAATCAAAACAGCATGGTACTGGTACAAAAACAGGCACACAGATCAATGGAACAGAGTTGAAAGCCCAGAAATAAAACCATGCATCTATGGACAGCTAATCTTCGACAAAGGAGCCAAGAACACATAATGGAGAAAGGGAAGCCTCTTCAATAAATGGTGCTGGGAAAACTGGACTGCCACATGCAAAAGAATGAAAGTAGACCATTATCTTTCTCCATACACAAAAAACAGACTCAAAATGGACCAAAGACTTGAAAGTAAGACCTGAAACCATAAAGAAACTTCTGGAAGAAAATATAGGCAGTACACTCTTTGACATCAGCCTTAAAAGGATCTTTTCGAATACCATGTCTACTCAGACAAGAGAAACAAAAGAAAAAAATAAACAAGTGGGACTTCAGCACGCTAAAGAGCTTCTCGGAAGTCAAAGGAAACCAGGATCAAAGTGAAAAAACAGCCCACCAACTGGGAGAAAATATTTGCAAATCATATATCCAACAAGGGGTTAATCTCCATAATACATAAAGAACTCACACAACTGAACTACAAAAAAACAAACAATCCAATCAAAAAGTGGGCAGAGGATATGAACAGACATTTTTCTAAAGAAGATACACAGGTGGCCAATAGGCACATGAAAAGATGCTCAACATCACTAATCATCAGGGAAACGCAAATCAAAACTACACTTAGATATCACCTTACACCCGTTAGAATGGCTATAATCACCAAGACAAAAAATAAATGTTGGAGAGGTTGTGGAGAAAAGGGCACCCTCATACATTGCTGGTGGGAATGCAAACTGGTGCAGCTACTATGGAAAACAGTATGGAGATTTCTCAAAAAATTAAAAATAGAAATACCATATGACCCAGCTATCCCACTACTGGCTATTTATCCAAAGAACTTAAAATCAACAATACAAAGATACTTATGCACCCCTACATTCATTGCAGCATTATTCACAAGAGCCAAGATGTGGAAGCAACCCAAATGCCCATCAACTGGTGATTGGATAAAGAAGATGTGGTACACATATATACACACACAATGGAATACTACTCAGCCATAAAAAAGATTAAATTGTCCCATTTGCCCTGAGGGTATTATGCTAAGTGAAATAAGCCAGATGGAGAAAGACAAATACCATATGATTTCACTCATTTGTGGAAGATAAACTTATGGACAAAGAGAACGGTTTAGCGGTTACCAGGGGGAAGGAGGTGGGCACAAGGGGTGAAGAGGTGCATTTATACATTGTCTGACAGATAATAATGTACAACTGAAATTTCACAAAGTTATAAACTATTATGACCACAATAAAAAAATTAACCATCACACATACACACAGAGTTAATTTTACTACATGTAAACTTAAAAATTAATAAATTTTTTAAAATTTAAAAAGATGATGTCACTTGGCCAAAACAATTTTAGAACTTCTTTTTTTGGAACTGCCTTCAGAAGATTTTTAAAAATCACTAGTCATCATAAGAAGAAAATATAACTTATTAAGTCAGACAAATACAGTGCTTCAGTTTATTCAAACCCACACTATGAGGCAGATATGAGGTATGTACTATCCCTTTTCCACAGATGAAGAAACTGAGACTCAGAGAAGTTAAGTAACTTACTAAAGATCTCACAGTAAGTAGGTGAAACTGGCGTTTAGACTCTTCCTACTCAACTCTATGGATGCTCTCTTTCCTGACAATCCATCTGGGGTACTAGTTTTCAGCTATTGAAAATGTTATCTGTTCTTTGTTAACAGTCAAAAGCCATTTGGAGCTAAATTTTCCGAAAAAGCTATCTTGGCTGACAACATCTCTTCTCATGCAAACACAAAGCCTAACTATAAAGAAGCAGTGAGGTGGATTTTCTTGCTCAGCCTGAGAACTGGTATGAAGGCAATTACAAAATTGGCATTCTCAAAGCATTCTGAGCAATAGGAGAATAATTAAATACATCACCTCACAGGTTTAACATCTAAACCTGTGATGCTACATTTAATCATTAGATCACTTTTTTTTTTTTTTTTGAAGAAAACCCAATACACACTCGGCCTATAAAAACTGAAATGCTTATACTAATAAAGAAAGAGTTCAACTTATAATTGTGTGAACAACTGTTTGAGTTCAAAGAGGCAACCAATAAAAGGGTTCTCAGAGCAGCTTTTGCTCCTAGGGCAAAGGTGGACTTGGGCCATCTCTAATGGATACAAGCACATTCAAGGCCACATACTTTTATGCTACACACACACACACACACACAGACATATACACACACACCCTTCACAAATTTTATTTTAAAGAAACAGCAATGAAAAACATTTAAAGAAATAAGTATTTCAAGGGCTTCCATGAAGCTACTTACACAGTTTCTTTGAGTTCAAACTTAACACACTCTCTCTCCCATCAGCTCTGCCTTTGAGGCTTATTTCAGTGAAACAGACTTGCTGTTGGCACATGAAGAGCCCCAACAACCTGATATGAGGGAGGTGGGAGCTCATGGTCAGTCAGCTCTGCTCCAACCCAACATTTGGGAATCAACTTCACTCTCCAAGTTCAAAGCTAGACACACAACACAACTTGGGGAACCAATGCTGAGAAGAGAGACCTAAGTTTTGTCTTTTGACATCTGTTCAGATTCAAGAAGTCTGATCATAGTCTTCTACGGTTGTTAACCTCAGGTCCAAAAGGGTAACAGTGTGTGGGGTCTTTGGAACTGGTCCCAGGTGACATCTAGAAGCCTGTGCCTAGGGCAAGTCATTTCTCCTCTTTGGGCTACAGAGATGGCACTTACCCATAAAGAACCCAGACTGGCCTGGATGAGTGACTCTGAGGCCCTTCTTCTAGCCTCAAGGTGCTGACCTCCTTTTTACTTTAGCTCTCACGCCCAATCTGTTGCACATACCTAACACTCAACACAAACACCATGTTGATGTCCCATAGTCCCAATACTAAAGAGAAAGAAAACACAGCATCCACTTATTTTCTTTTTCAAAATTATCTAGAGCACTTATCCCCCAGTGAAGGGAACGACACTGACTAACAAGTCTTATAAACTGGTGCCCAATTAAAGAAACACAGGGATAAAAATGATGTGCCCAATCCTACCAACTACATGGTCCCTACTGGGCACCACGGTGAAAAACAAGGGAACAGTGCAGGTCTGAGGCCCCAGCCAACAATGCTCAAAATGACATTCTATGGGGCCAGGAGGGAAACCCACAGAGATGCCACTCCTGTGAATCCTGACTCACATATGAATCATGTCCAAATGCAGGAGAAAATCTGAGTCACGCTTGAGTGCCTGCAGATGGTACAAACTGTCAAACCTGGGTGTTGAGGGTAGGGTCACAGATGAGGTTTTCCTGTTACTTTTCTATTTTTTAACAAAGGAAATGTTAACTAGTTGTTTGTTTAGGACCCCACTTTATCCTAAAACAGGAACCCAATGTGACGATTTTGCTCTTAAGGAACTCGATCTACTTTTGATCCTTACGACTCAGTGAGGCGGGCAGGCAGGTGAAGGTCTTCATGCCCTTTTTATACAGATGAAGAACCTGAGGCTCAGCAGAGGCTGAGGGCCAAACTCCCAAGGCCAGGAGGAGCAGGAGTGGGATTTGGTCCCAGGTTGTTTTCATCGTAGCACGCTCCCTCATCTATCATATCATAATGTAGCAGAGATCCTATGTTCAAACCACACAGTGCCACCGGAACCACTCACAGTCCAGCTCCCCAAGAAAGGGCTTCCTCTCACTGTTGTCACCCCACATGGAACTGCTTCAACTAGAATCCCAAGTGGATGATGAGCCAGAGCTCCCCGAGGTGAGGCAAATCATTGTCTTAATTGTTTCGTTTCTTCACAGGCCTTAGCACAGCGCCTAGAGTTCCATAAACATTTCTGGAATGGGTAAGAGTTTAGTGAGTCTGAAGACAGCAAACCATATTACGTGAGTATTGAGGACGGCTTGAAAGGAAAGTCGCTTCAAAACCAAGCAAGGTAGAAAAAGAATGCCCGAGTCTTTGAGGAAAGGAACCCTGTTAACTGGTCAAGAATCTAAGAAAGAGAAGAAAAGCATTCTCCAGTAGAGAGAAAGCCATCCTCAGACAGCTCTTCGCACTCATTCAACTACCTGATATGTGTCAGGAACTGTTTTAAGCTCTGGAGATACAGCCATGAACAAAACCCAAAACTCCTTGCCCTCATGAAGCTTATAATTAAAAAAATAATCAAATTAAAATATTTAGTATGTCAGGGAGTACTAGGCAAGGAATATGGGTGGGGAGTGCCAGGGTAGAGAGTGGCAGTTAAGACTTGAAGAAAGGAAGAGAGCAAGCTGTGGGCAGCCATATAATTTATCATCTAATCCAGGACACCTTTGAGAGAGAGAGACGACACTATTAGTAATTATGTAGAACAATGAATTCAAACCAGGACTGTCCTGGGCAAACTCAGACAGACAGATCTTAGCCATGAAGCTCTCTGGTGTAAGGGCAGAGCAAAAGAAAAGGCCTGAGACTCAGAGTGTGCCTGGTGTATTTGGGGAACCACTAGAGTGAATGAAAGGGGACAGCAGAAGACGAGGTCTGAGAGTAACAAGGGGCCACATGACCAAGGGGGCTCTGTCGGCTACCACAACACCTTTTGCTTTTACTCTAATTGCACTGGGAAGCCCTTGGAGGGGGAGGGTTTTGTGCAGAGAAGGTTCATGATCTGACTTCTATTTTCGAAGAGTCATTCTGAATTGCTGTGCTGAAAATAAGCTATATGGAAGGGCAAAGAGAGGAAGCTGAGAGACCAGAGAGCAGGCTACTATGACAATCCAGGAGAAAGATGAAGGCACCTGGGACCAGGTTAGGTTAGTAGAGGTGATGTGATGTGGTAAGATTCTGGATATATCCTAAAGATAGAGCTGATATTGTTTATTGCACATGGTAATAAAAATTAGGACAATTTTATCTACTTTCTTTCTGTGGCTAACATAATTGATCAGGAAGCACAAGATCAAAGATGGGGAGCTCAATTCCCATGTGAGCCCAATACTACAGACCACCTCCTGATGACCCCTGCCCCCGCTGAAAACACACACTACTGGTCATAAGAGGACTGAGCAAGGGTAAGGATGACCTTGCTTAGCTATATCACCCTGACTAGAAAAAGAATCTGAGGAGCCCACATCTTCTCTAAGAAGCTAAACATTCCAGAACGTATTTATGTAATTGAACATTCACATACCAATTAAACAGAATAATTTTGTGTGTCATTCAAACGCTTCTCACATATGGCAGTTTGGTCTTGGAAGTATAAATTCATTTGTCAATAAATGTACTAAACACTGCGAGGAGATGAATAAAGATAAGCTCTTTCAGTCTAGTGAAAAAGACGTGGAAACAACCAGTGAGATCATGATGCGCCAAGTTGTACAATTCGGTTATGCATACAGGACTATGTGGAAACATGCCTAACATCTCCTAGGAGGGCGTGGGGAGGGGCGAGAATCACCAGGGAGGGCTTGAGAGAGGAGGTATTGTTGGAGCTGATTCATAGACTGAGTTGACATTTGCTAGGCAGAATCTGGGGTTGAAGATAGGGAAAAAAACATATTCCATACAGAGTGACTAGTCTATGCAAAGAAATATGAGGACAAAGATCTTCTGAGAAGCCACAAGCAATGGCCAGAATATTTTAAAAATATGCTTATCTAATAATACTAATAACAACAGCTCTCATTTGTGGAATGCTCACTATGTGTGTCAGGGACTGTTCTAAGCACTTTATATGTATTATCACATTTAATATTCACAACAATCCTCCTCACAGTTGAAGAAACTGAGATACAGAGGTTAAGTAACTGACTCGAGGGCCTCACTGCTCATTAGAGTGGAGTCAGGACTCATGTCCTAAGATTCTGGAGCCTGCACCATTTCCACATGCACTGATATGTGGACAGAGAGGCAGATGAAGATACAAAGGTAGGCAGGTGCCAGGTGACTAAGTGTCACAAGCCATGAAGAATCACTAAGGGGTTTTATAGTGGGAAGGAGTGGCTGATCAGATTTGCATTTGATCAGGAGACAGGAACAAAGCAGGCAGATCATTTAGAAGGCTACTGCAATAATCCTGGCCAGAAATGATAGAGGTCTAACCAAAGCAATGGCAATGAGAATGGAGATGAGGGGCCAGAGTCAGAAGAGGAAGGGTGGGTTGGGGAACAGCAAGACATGAGTTCAGTTGTCAATATATTAAGAATGAAGCATTTGGGGGACATTCAAGCAGAGAGGTCCACCAGGTAGATGGATCTACAGCTCAAGAGCCCAGAGGGAGAAGGCTGAGCCAGAGATCTAGATTGCAGCAAATCCTTTTCCAATCGGTGTGTGTCAGGGAACCATTACCTCAGAGGCTCCATGATCTTCCACAACCATCCTGAATTAAGGATTCTTTGAAACTTCCCTCTCCTCCCCAGAATAGACTGCACAATTCCAAAAGACTCATCTACCAGAGCTACCCCAGGCACATAACCTCTTCAGGACTACCCTGGGTAGATCCTGGTGCTGTTACCAGTGAAAATAGCTCAAGATGTAGTCCAGTGAGCCCCAGAGCAGCCCTCCTTGGTGCAACTCTACCCTAAATAGCCTGGGAAGCTCAAACTCTGGGTTCCTACAAAAAAAAAAAAATGGCTTCTTGGTTTAGCAAAATAATAGAAACACTGCCTTTATAACATTCTGAAGGCACTTTAAAAGAGTCTGGCAGCCAAGTAACATTTTCAGCACCCTGAATGCAGGGACAATAAGTATCTTACATCCAAACTTTTACTCAATTTGTTTTCTCATTTAAAATGAATGAATAAATAAAATTAATTGACTCATTAATTAATTATAATCCCCTTTAGGGATTCTCTTACTGCCAGCCCAGTCTCCAAGCCTTGGCCATAGGCATCTAGAACTATGACTGGTTGTTAAGCTACCAATGAATGGAGGAAAACTTCATTAACCAATTTTATACAATTTTACTACACCTTCCTTAAAGCAAGTTTTAGAAACGCAAGTTAACTTGTAGAAAACTAAGACATGAAGCAGCCCCATTTTTTTTCAGTTTTAATGTTTTTCACATTCATTTTGTACAATAAAAATATCTGTCCTTTGAGGCTTTCCAAAATCTGCTCCCACCCATCCAAACTCATGTTCCCCTACACCTGTAAAGGCACTCTGAACAATGCTGTTGAAATTAGAAATAGCAGTCTAAGTCAGGACAGCTGGCCACCAGCTTGAGAAATTAGTTTAATATCTCTACATCTCTGGGCATTAAGTTGCCCCAGGTGTAAAATACATTTAATAACTTAGCCCTACTGGGATGATTGGATGAGATAATAGATACATAATGTCTCCGGAAAGCATAAAAACTTTTATTAATATAAGTTCATACTCATCCTCCCTTCCCAACGCTAATTAGAATCCTTACCTTCTAAACCCTCCACCTAACCAAATTCTACCCCTTCAAGTCCGAGGTGCATGCCCACTTCTAACCCACCCTTCTCTTTTCTGATCTCATAGCTGGAACCACACTGTTCCCCTCCAGGTCTCTCCTGATTGTTTTTATGGGGGTGGTTTGCCACACACATACACACACACACACAAACAACTGAAAGTTCTTCTAGAACAGAGATCACTCCTGCTTTGGCCCTGGTGTTGCCCTCAACACCAAGCTTATAAGAAGCCCGCAATCATGACTCACTGACAGAATGATGATAAATGTGGCTTGACCAACATGTTCTCAGCTAAAAACGTAATGTGCAGCCCATTTATAATTCCATGCATTATACAGCACTGCTTCTAAATAGGTCACCCAAAATTGTGGCTCAAATGATCCCAAAATAGACACGGCCCTGCTTTTCTGGCCCCCGTGTCATTTCTAGACGTGGGTTTGCTCTGAGCATCCCAGCTCTGTTACCTCTTGGATTGGTTACCTGCACCACTGTTGCTAAGCAGGCTGACAGAAAGCTCTTCTGTTCCGCTGAAGTTCAAGAAGGACATGCCGTCACCAGGCTGGCGGGAAGTGCTGTGCCTGCAGAGAACAGAGCCCAGCCACCTGGCTTAATGCAGCTCATCACCTCTTTTATCCCGCTCACCCTGTATCCCCGGGTTTTTCATCAAAAACAGGCCTGAGTATTTGGCCACACAGCTGGCAGCCACTGGGATCCATCTCACAGGCCACCAGGCTGTGGTGCTTGGGGCGTGTGCCAGCTCTGGCCTCCTGTGGCCTGCTTCTGCAACCCTGGCACCCCACCTTCTTTCCCACTGCCACACCAGACCGCCTGCCCTTTCTGTCCTCTGCCTGCTCTGGCTAACACTGACAAGAGGACATGAGGTGTCTGAATAGAGGTACTAAGTTTATCTGGTAAAGAGAGTCATGCCCGGCCCGTATCCCTCATCCACCCCATAGGATGTCAAGGTGACTAAAAAAGGGGCCAAAGACTGCTCTTTGCGAAGTGTTTCCTGAAGCATCACGGTGAGTCCCGGTGTAGCCCAGGCTCATGCCAGTCAAGGCTTAAATGACTTTCTTTCTACACTGACTCTTTTTGGATGCCTTATAACACATTCGGAACTCTGCTTCAAAAAGAGTTGTTTCTATAAACACAGGCCTTGATTTCCATTGCTTTTAGCATTAACTTCTTTTAAACTCAACAGTGGAATTTCTCAGTGACCAAAATGACAAAATTCATGGACAGACTGCCCAAAACACGCAGCATGTGTCACCCGTCTCAGCACTCATTTTCACCCTCGACTGAGGTTTACAAAGTGTGCCTTGAATTAAAGCTAAAGAAGGGTCTAGGTAACACCTCTGGAAAAAACATCAGGCTGTTTGCTTTGCACTTGGCCCAGGGAAGGGAATGATGGTGATTGACAGAGGAAGGGCCTGATCTCATGCTGTCTCTTCAAATCTTAAAACCATGACATTTTGTCAGCAGTCTGTTCTGCACATGATCCTGGGTGCTAGGGAGTGTTCTCAAGGTACCTCCCAGAGCCCTGTGCATGTCCTCACCTTCCAGCAGCTTCATGATAGGCTAACTCCAGCAGCTCTGCAGAGGAGTGGGTTGGGTCCCTCTGCCCGCTACCCTGCAGCTCCACCATATTCTGTCGGGTCTGATGATGGATCTGGATGGCCTCTCCGGATGGTCCTACCCAGACAAAGATCCACTGAGCATCATTCCCACCCAACAACTAGTGCTGTGCACTTAACTACCATCTTCCTTCTTTCCAGCTGTTGGGACACAGGAAAGAGGAACTTGCTACACGTGACCCTCCGGCTCCCACACAGGGCATCTCCTCTTCCAAGCAGGACTCAGCCTCCTGTGGGGCTTTTTGTCATCTTGTTCAGCCTAAGGATGTCTTAGAAGCCTCTGTCTCACGCATGTCAGCTGAGACACCCTAGAGACATATGGGAAGTATAGGAGGCAAGGGCACCTCCCAGGAGGGTAACACAAACTAAATCAGAAAGACCACATGAGTGAAACACCAATGTCTCTCTTAATACATAAGACAGTACAACAACTGTGACTCTAAGAAGCAGAGGATGCACAGTGCAAAAAAGACATCGAGTAGGAGACAAATCAGCATTAGTCGAGGCTATTAAAACATGCTTCCTGGAGAAAGAGAAGTTTTAGAGCTGAATGTTAAACAAGGTTAGCAGGGGTTGAAGGAGAGGGCATCTGGGGAGAAGAAATGATATGTGTGAAACCCCCAATGTGAAAGAGGCAAAACATGTGCAGGACAAACCACAGGGTTAGCTTGGGAAAGAAAAGAACCTCTGAGGATGGGAGTGAGGTGATGGAAAGTTAGGGAGCCTGGCAAGGGAAGGCCTCAGCTAGCAGAGGGCCAGGTGGACAGGAGGGTGACACAAAGGCAGCAGTGTTCGGAGAATGTTGTTTGAGGAAAGCACGTGTTATAGCGAGGAAGAGGCAAAGCACAGCAGCAAGAAGAGCTGAAGGCCACGGAAGAAAAGGCAATAGTTATCGGAAGAGACCACAAAGGGAGCCAGTGGGGATAACCATGGAGAGAAAGAGACGCCAGAAAGAAAAAACTTATGTGGCTGATTATGGCAGAGATCAGGGGGACAAAGAGTGATTTGGGAATGACCCCCAATAACAGCCAAAAGCACCAGATTCATTTCTCACTTATTTAATTTTTAACACTAAAAGTAAGTTCAAAAGAAAATAACTAGACATTTCCAGGCATTCAGTAGGATGGCTTCCATGAGAAAACCCTGGAGTTTAACACATCGGTTCCTTCCCAGTCCAGTAAGAGCCCATTAAGCTGAAGTTTAATTTTAGCCGCTGCTTTATAAAATCTTACTGTCATCTTTAGGACAGGATACAGATCAAAAAGGACGGGCTAGGAGAAACAGTGAACTTGGGGGAAAAAACCTTTTTTTTCGGTTGTCACAGACCCCTGAGAGACAAGAGAGTAACCTAACTCTGTGTAATATCAATATGCAGAAAGAGCCCAGAGAGGAAGGAATGAACAAGAATGAGGGACACTAGTCTTAGGAAAGAAAGCAGGTGGCAAAGCACAGTCGCTTATAAATAGAAAAAAGGAGCCCTTGGTCAAGACAGCTAGTTACAGTTACAAAGCCCATTTCCAAGTGTGTCCTCAAGGATCCTCACAAGAACCCCTGAGGCAGGGAAAGCAGGCGTGATTAACCCCCTCTTATGGGTGGGGTGCAGAGAAGCTGAGATCCTTGACCAAGGCCACACAGTTGACAGGTGCTGAGGACCAGGACTAGGAGCTCCCAGTTCAGGGTTCTTTCCTGAACAACTAACTTACCCACAGGAAAAGTGTGCATCCAGCGCCTTCTGTTGGAGGTAAGCTTCATGGGCATTCGCGAGGGGGCAAAGGGGTTAATCAGTGCCCGCTGGGGCGTGTAGCCCCCAGGTCGAACGTGTAGCATGGATTCCGCACTGCCCACGTGGAACCTCCCCGGCGCGCTAGAGTCTCGCTGCGGTGGCTCCATCATGTTCTCCAGGACATCTGCCAGTTATTGTGGAGTAGAGGCACAAAGAGAAAGCACAGAGCCACAATGAAACCAGAACTAGGCAGGCTGATCAGCCCTGGCTGACAAGAATCTGGGACATCATACATGTTAGGGAGTGAGAGGAATGAGTAAAATTGCCAAACTACAAAAAAAAGGAAATATCGGGTCTGTTTACTTTTTAAACACTTGGGAGTACTTTTAAAATATTTTACTTTTTTAAATAAAGGGGGTTCTGGTTCCTAAATTACTGGCCCAACGAAGCCACACCCAAACCTGAATGGGAGGACCACACATCGCCTGGAGACCCTGGACTATGAGCTGAATGCAAGGACTGAATGATGGGACTTGAGTTGTCTCCCCTGGAGACAAGGTGGGAATATTCTCTATGTGGGAGGAACAATAAAAATAGATATTTGGTGACCAGAAGGGCAGATCCTGGCAGAGATAATTAATGTGTTCACTAAACCTGTTTGATTTTCTTCTTATGCACAAAACAAGACTATAGTTTCCAGCCCCTTTGCACTGGAGCCAAATAACTTAGTTCTAGCCAACAGAAGACAGGTAGAAATGACATGCTCCAACTGAAGGCCTGGACCAAAAATATCTCCACGCACGATATCCATTCTCTTTCCCCTGCTGTGGCAACTTTGGAGACCAGTGTTGATGATCGTGGCATCCCAGGAAGGAAGGAGCCTAGGGACTTGAACAACTGGATGGATCAGAATCCCTTCCCATTGACTCAGTGGCCTGGGACATGAGTAAGCAATCAAATATTATTGTGTTGGAAAAAAATTCTTGGGAGAAAAGAATGAAGAAATGGATGCATCCAGCCTTAGTAGGCAAAAAGATAATATGATATTTAGACTGGACTTGGCCCATCCAATGGCAGACAGGTCTCTATTATGGAGATGGAAGCAGCAAGCTATATAACCTGAACAGATCAAAGAGCTGAAACTCACAACCAACTCCCCTTGTGAGCATCCCATGTTCACTAAGCAACTACTCAGGTTAGAAAGTGGGTCCAGCAGATGCCAATTCCATGCCATCAAGGAATCCATCTTGTCCACCATTATCTACCCAATAAGAACCTGGTATATAGTAACATTTAACTTCTCAAGCCAATTTACATGTAAGAGAACATTCAGATCTCTATGAAAGCTAGATTTTTTCATTGTAAATTAATGAATTGATGCTCTGATTTACCAAATAAAAAAGAATATGGGATAGTCAGTTATCATGGAAATAAAAGGAGAAACCCGCTGGCCCCCCTCCAGAAAAAGGTGAGTACATGCTTTGAAAAGGTTGAGAAATAGGACTAACATATAAAGTGGGTCAAAAATACATAGAGAGGACAGGTGAAATGTTTCCTATGTTACACTGGGTGGGTAGATGGGCGATAATCCCTAAACAGGGCCAGCCCTGATGGCCTAGTGGTTAAAGTGCCACACACTCCACTTAGGCAGCCCAGGTTTGGTTCCTAGGTATGGAACCAAACCACTTGTCTGTCAGTAGCCATGCTGTGACAGCAGCTCACACAGAAGAACTAGAAGGACTTACAACTAGAATATACAACTATGTACTGGGGCTTTGGGAAGAAAAAGAAGAAGGAATCCCTAAACATAACAGAGAAACAGGAATCTAAGGGTCTCAAGATTGTACTGCCTTACAATATTCCAGTGAATTACTTTTTGGCTTTTCCAATAAACTCCAAAATATCACTAAAGGACTGTTAAAATCAATTTTACTACTCAGATAATTTTTAAGACAACTGTTTGCAAAGCTATTTGGATTAAGAGCAATGTTATCTCCTCAGAGGAGATCTAAAAACAAAGGGTTTTAAGGATTCACTTTCAGTTTAATTTAGCTTTTGTTACAGACCTTTCTAAGAATATTTTCAGCAAAATGGTAGTATAACTGTCATACAAACTTAGAAATTTCCAGAAAATTGGAAAGAGCTAACCTAGAAATTTTCAAATATATTAAAATTCCTTTGAATACTAAACCTACTTAATGTAGGTGACATAGGTTATATTCTACAGTTGTGTAATTAAATATCTGCTCATTTCACTTTCAGAATTTCCTTTTTATACCTCGAACCAGTGAAAGAAAAAAAACACTGTTCTTAGCAGTCAAACATTTTCCTAGGCCCTTGGCACAGTGTGTATGATAGCTAATGGATATAAGTGCCCTGCTCCACAGTCCTGAGGCCCCTGGAGCTGATGGCTTCTCCTTCCATCTGCCGGGTCATGGAAAACACTCCTTGCCCTTTGGGAATCCTTCCAGGGCAACAGGAGGCAGCTACGTGTACAACCTTCCAAAGTCAGTGATCAAAAGTCAGGAGGGCTATGCTTCCATTAATATAACATTCTTGAAATAAGAAAATTATGGAAAAGGAGAATGATTAGCAGGAGGGTGTGGCTATAAAAGGGTAGCATGAGAGAGCCTTGTGGTGATGGAATAGTTCTGTATATTGATTGTGGTAGTGGTTACATACATCTACACATGATAAAACTGCATAGAAACACATACACACATGAGTGCATGTAAAACCAGTGAAATCTGAATAAGCTCTGAGGACTGTACCAATGTCAGTTTCCTGGTTTTGACATTGTACTGTAATTATGCAAAACGTCACCATCGGGAAAATGAGTGAAACGTGGACCTCCCTGTATACTTTTTGCAATTTTCCATGAATCCATAATTATCTCAAAATAAAAAGTTTTTAAAAAGTCAGGAGGAACCAGTATACTTTAGTTGCAGCTGCTGCAGGATAGGGAAGATAAGATACAGAAAAGCAGTACCCATGCTCCTAGCGCAAGCCAGGTTAGCAGGTAACTGAGGAGACATCTTAAAGCAGAATAGAGGACAGAGGTGCAAATGGAAATGACAAGGAAATAAGTAAAGCCCTTTAACCCCAGGCCTAAGAAAAGCTCTACATTAACATGGAAGCTCTACATTTAACATGGAAAGGTTTACAGTTACAGTGACAGAGGAAGGAAGACAGAAATAGTGCTGTACAATAGACACACACACAGCTCATGCAATTGTCCTCACTGCACTGGCGCGGAAATAATTAGGATATGGGACTTATACCCCATGCCTGGCCACACCCTCCATCCCCTACGATAGGAAGGAAGCTGTCCTCAGCTCTGTCCAGCTCTGCCCATGCCTCAGCTCTCTGACCTCGAGTGCTGGTGTAGCCCAAGGAGCTGCTGACTTCATACTGGTGCAGGTGGGGGTGTGGGATCATCAGGATGTTGGCGCTCCTGCCCAGGGAGCTGTCGTCAGAAGCCTGGCTCCTCACTTCCTCAGTGGGGAGCACACGGCTGGGCAGGGAAGGGCTGGATGAGACATCACAGGAGCTGGCACTCTTTCGATTGTGACTCTCCCGCTCTCGCACAGACCTGACCAGTGAGAGACAACAAGTTACCATCAAGCAAGGGATACTGCACCACCTAGGGTTAAAATCCCCAAACCCGTCACCAGTCCAAGCTCCCTGGGAAACCAATAACAAAAATCCCCAATGTGATCTATGAGTGGGAAAGAGTGTAGAAGGTGCTTTGCCCTGAGCAGCTTGAGATGTTGTGTAAGAAATGGGGGAGATGAATGTCAGTTTTCAAAAGGCTCAAGTCCTCGGATCATAGCTGTACAGAAGTAATCACTCTGGTGTGACTCTACCTGATCCCACGGATCAATGTCATATCGCTGAAAATAGGGGAACCAGATATGATACGATGTGATCCAAGAGAAAGTACACAGCGCCACGTGGGAAGGCTTCTTGCATCCAAAAATTGAACCTAAATCTAATCAAGCCTCTAGAGATAATTGCCAATTTACAGGAAATTCAGAGAATAGAGGACAAGTTTAACATTATAAGGAAATAATCAGCCAAATGAAGAAAGCAAGACACTCTATAGTCACAGAAAAAAAGACATTACAATAAAATGCAACATGCGCATCTTCTTTAGATGCCAATTCAAACAAATCAGTTATAAAAAGACATGTTTTTTGGGGCCCGGGCCCCGTGGCCAAGTGGTTGAGTTCACGCGCTCTGCTTCCTCGGCTCAGGGTTTCACCCGTTCGGATCCTGGGCGCGGACACGGCACTGCTCATCGAGCCATGCTGATGCAGTGTCCCACATGCCACAGCTGGAAGGGCCCACAACTAAAAATAAGCAACTATGTACCCGGGGGCTTTGGGAGAAAAAGGAAAAATAAAATCTTAAAAAAAAAAAGACACGTTTTGAGACAATTGGGAAATCTGGATCTGAAGTGGCTACCAGAGGATATTAATTTTGTTACCAGTGATAAGGGTGTACTATGATAATTTTTTTAAAATTCTTATTTGTTAGAGACATATACTGAAATATTTACAGGTAAAAAAAAAACAGGACACCTGGGATTTGTTTTAGAATACTCAAGCACAATTTAAAATGTGTGGGAAGTAATGAAACAAGACTGACAACATGCTGATAGCTATTCATTACACTAGTCTATCTGAACATGTTTGAACATTTCCTTAATAAAAATTTTAAAAACAGTATACCCTTATTAAAACATAAAACTCTCTAAGGAGAAAACCTCTGGAAGTAGTAGGAAGAAGGATCAAAAGGAGAAAAGCCCAACGGGAAGGCAAAAATTCAGAAAGGAAGAGTCAGCAATTGCCGATAGAGCTGCCCCTCTGGCATCAGAGCTGCTCTCTTTCCACCTGGAAGGATTTTGTTTTAAGTAAGAGCTTAAACAGAGCCTGAAAATAGATCCCAAGGGCTGACTACACAGTCATTATTTCAAGAGTAAATATTTGAGAACCAGCAGATGCTCCACCCAGCATAGGGGATTTAGGATAGAGCACTGATTAAGATGTGGTCTGTGCCCTCAAGGAACACACAGCATGAGTCTCGGAAATACTGGGTCTTGCCATCTTTGATTAGAAAAAAGAAAACCAAGGATCTTGGGCTGTGAAAGCATTTTTAAATATTCAGAAGAAAAGCACCACCGAGTCCCTAAGCAGCATCTATGTGCAGGGGGGCTGCTGCTAACAGCACTTATTCTGAGCTCCAGTCTCAGATGAGACATTAAAATGGGATGAGGGAAAAGGACAGATGACAATCATGTGGCCTCTATAAGCTCATTTGCCACAATGTGAAGAGATGAAATGTTCTTCCAATCAGCTGTGCTTAGATCAACTTGAACATTTAAGAAATCTGGAAAATGGACTCATGGTATTTAGTAAACTAGGGGGAAAAATACGCTAGAGCTTTGTTTCACACATTCATAACAAACTTCTACATAATGAATTAAGTCTAAATCAAGACTATAAAGTGTTAGAAGAAAATATAAAATATATATCTCTAACCTTGGGACAGGGACATCTTTCTTATACAAGACCCAGAAATGAATATATTGGTAAATCTAACTACATCACTATTACAAACTATTATATGACCAAAACACCATGGAGCAAATTTTAAAAGCAGTAATTAAAGAAAGAAAAGTCTCTTGCCTTCTGGGAATAAAAAACCTAAAAGAAACTCTGGGCCCTAAGATCTATCCATACATTAGTGGCAGCCCAGTGAGGAGAAGATTCCAGAATTTGTGAACTGCTTCTCTTGGCTAGAAAAAGCAGAAAAATGCTCTCCTTATTTGGGGACAATAGCTCACAGCAAATATAGCTAACAAAATGGCTGGGCCAGAGAACCCGAAAACAGAATCCCTAGTGATCTACACGTTATGGCTTCCATTTGGCTAGTTTTAATGTAAAATATTTTTAAGGTTGTTCTCATGAAGGTCCCTAGTGGACCTCAGGTTTTCCTAAGCAAGTTTTACAACCACCCCAAAGTGAATCTGGCAGAAAACCTGTAGGTGGCGAGGCGCTGAGCCCGGGATGGGCCGGGCAGCCTGAACACTTGAGCATCATAGGCATCATAATCTACTTGGATGGGAAGGGCATTCTCAGATTCTTTCGGAGTCCCAAGAGCTGAAATACACAAATAATACGAATTTTCATCAAAACACATTTCAACCAGATGCCTTCAGAGGGTCTTCGTCAAAATCTGCAAGGCACAGGTGATCATCACCATCTCCCCATGAAAAAAATGGGATAATAACCCATTCATCACGTTGTTGAGATTAAATGACTTATATGTCAAAGTGGTACATAAATAGCACAGCACTAAATAAAGGCAAGGTGATGGCAGTATTTCATTCTTTTGTGATCCCACTTTAAAAATATCATCTTAATAAGTAGGTTTAGTATTTTAAAACTTTCTAGCTGATCCCTCCAAGTGACCTAAGGAAAAGCAAAACAAGGTTTTGTCATCATCCATTTTGCAGTTGACAGGAAAAAAATATACAAAGTGGATAAGGACATTCCCAAGGTCACACAAGGGGAAATCAGGTCTCCCAGCTTGGCTGTGAACTTTTTATGGGACCACATATAATCTTGTTGCCATGGATTAGCTGACTCTCAAAGTGACGAAAGGAGATCTCGAAAAATACTCACATGTATCACGGCCATTTTTTGCTTTCTCAGAGGCAGGCTGTAAAATTAAATAGATAATTAGTCACTCCCTCCTCTGATAGAATAGAACTTTTATCACAAGGCACAGTATGGAAGTGGCTGCTTCCCAGGGCAGAGACCAAGTCTTGCCCCTCACTAACTGATGGAAAGGCAGGAGCTAACACCTGACACCCACCTACCATGGTGTCAAACCCCACTAGGCCCTTTACTTCCCACCTCACACCTTGTTCACTCTCACAACTCTATCCAACGGCAGCATGGACCCCACCTTACAGGTGAGGATATTCAATTCCAGACAGAATAAGGGACTTGCTCAAAGTCACACAGTTAGCAGGTGGCAAAGCCAAAATCCAAGCCCACCTCTTCAGACTCTTGGTCAATCCACTGGTACGTTTGTCCTACTATAGCTAGGTTCCACCTGACCCCAAACTCTGCATGCTTCCCCGTTCACCATGGCTCTCTCACCTATCTGTAAGCACTCAGTAGATCACCCAATTTGCTAAAATGGAGTACAAAGATAGAGAGGAAACTGAAAGAATTATCACTTTTTTTTTTAAATAAATCTTTTTCAGGATCCTTAAACCTTCTGTAACAATACTGATTCTTTCTCCTTTAAAACAATCGTGTTGCAGAGAGGTTCCTCCATGTTCCACTTTGCCGAGAATGGTTGTGGTAAAGACATAAAACCTCAGAAGGTAGGAGAAGGCCCTTCTGGGCAGAGTCCCAGCACTTCACCACTGGACAGGGCATTTTAGGAGTCCTCAAATTCCTCCAAATTAATATTCGCCCTATTAAAAGAGTAACATTAACCCCCTTCTCCCTCCCAAAATGGAAGTGGCCCTGATACTACTAATGCAACACAGGCACAATGGGGCAACTTTCAAAAGGTTCAGCTCTGCTAGAAATAGGCAGATAAGCAAGAGCACCCTAGTGTGGGGCCCACATACATAATAGCCTGGTTTTCTCTTTGTATTACATTAAAAACGCTTTCTCAGGTTCTTTTTTTTTTTTTTGAGGAAGATTAGCCCTGAGCTGACTGCGGCCAATCCTCCTCTTTTCGCAGAGGAAGACTAGCCCTGAGTCTAACATCCATGCCCATCTTCCTCTACTTTATATGTGGGATGCCTACCACAGTATGGCGTGCCACGCAGTGCCATGTCCACACCCGGGATCCCAACTGGCAAACCCCTGGTCGCTGAAGCGGAACGTGCGCACTTAACAACTGTGCCACCAGGCCGGCCCCTCTCAGGTTCTTAATAGTAGCATTTTTATTTGCTACAAATATATTCCACTGAGTGGATATTTCATGGTTTATTTAGTCATTTCTCTATTATTTTCAACTTCTCACTATTACATATAGAACTAGACCAAGAGCTATTTGCATACAATATCCTCAATTGTTTCCTTAGATCACATAGTAAAAAATGGAACTATCTGGCCAAATGGCATGAACATTTGCACTACTCTTAACACATATGGCTGAACTGCTTTCCCTAAGTATCGTACACCAACCAGATATGCAAGCAGCAAATTCACCACACTTATGGCAGCATTTGGTATAATTAGTGTTTTAAACCTATTTGGTAAGCCAAAAGAAAAAAATCCCCATTCCTGTTTGAATTTGCATTTCTTTACTGCTAAGATGTGATCTTTTTAACATATTTCCCTTTTGCTGCAATACGTGTCTGTATCTTTGTCCCCACCAGTATGTGAGAGGTCTCAGTATCTGAATAAACCAGTCATATCATAATAAAAATAGTTCTTTTATTATTAAAGATCTACAAATAGTCCTTTGTCATATTTTTGCCAAAGATATTTCTTGCACCCTGAGCGTTTGCCTTGCTACTTATTTATTTAATGTAGAAAATTGTGAAGTTCTAAGACAAATTTCTTAAACTCTACTCATGACCGTGGTGGGGAGGGGTTATCTCAGGACAATGAGAACAAAATAACCACATCAGTGTGTGACAGTCCCTGAAGGCTCTGCTGGTCCTGCTGGTTGGTGACTCCTACCTTTTTTCCTGCCAGTTTTATCCGTGGGGTGAAACTGTTACAAAAGAGCTGGCTTTTGGACGTGTAGAAACTGTGAAAGAAACAAACAGGATCATGAATCTAAACCCCCTTCATTTTAAACCTCAAGACACAGGTGACATCCTAGCCATGGATCAGCCCTCTCATGAATGCTTTTGTCTCAGGCTTCTCTGATCTTCCCAATTCTAACTTCTTTTGTAAGTACTACAAAACATTAATTATGTTTTTAATTATTTTTCTATTCTTCTTTTCCTCAAAAATCGTCTCATGCTAGTCCTGATTCCTAACTGGATTAGAATCTCCACTTTATGGCAGGGAATAAAACTATGTACACCACAATACTTTTTCACCTAGATTCTTGGCTCGATGCTGGGCCCAAGGGAGGTCCTTCTCACTCACTGATTGATCAGCACTTAATAAGCAAGAATAACCCAGGTAAGAAAAGAAACTATGGCACTCAAGAAAAGATGACAAAACCACCAAATGCTCTGAAAATCATATCTTAATGTAGTCATGTCAGGCACACAAGAAAACTGGAGACCCAACCATGCCCTAGGAATCTTGAACGAATGAGTGAACAGAGGCTGTGAAGACTTTTCTATTCCTCAGGCATCTCTCTGTATTCTCCTTTATCTACAAGTAATTTGTGGTAAAGATGTTTTGAATATTGACCAATCCCCACCTTCCATCATAACTCTGATCATAAAAACATAAAAAGGGACAGTATCAATAGATAACCAATGGATAGTGGGGCAATCCTAGTGGCACATTAAGTGGATAAGAACATAAGGAAACCAGCTGTAGTCAGACCTAGAGTCCAGCCCCTGGGACTTGACCTCTCGCAGTGGTAGCAAAGAAAGTACTAAGCAGAGGATGCTACTCGCTTTCCAGTCATTAATTATGAAAGATCTGAGTGGTGAAGTGACATCAGCCAGAAGAATGGGTTTTTACTTGATGAAACCATATGAAATCACTGTGTTTGAATAAAAAACAATCTAATATCACAATTTCAAATGGTTCAAAGTCAATTGCAGCTTTGCCATGAACTTGCTGTTCAGCCCTAGGCAAGCCACTTAACCTCTCCGGAACTTGGGTTCCTTACCTATATACAATGTGACTGGACGGTCTCTATGATCTCCAAGATAGATTCCAGTCACATGCTGTGATATCTCCAAAAATCCTAGTATTATAACTCTTACGTATTTGATTAATGTACTTTTTAGATCAATTTTCATTATTAGCCAATAATACTTCGGGAGTAATAAGTTCTCACTGCAGAGAATTTGACTATACTTAGGAGGCCTTGTGGGAGCACTTTGCCGCTTCTGAAGAAGCCTGCTGACAGGATGAGAACAATGGCCCTGTGAGCAGCTATCCTCTCAGGCCCTCTTGTTCCTGTCCCTGCGTGGCTCAAGCAAACAAGGCTCACAATGACATGAAAAGTAGGCTCGGGCCCTCCCAGCTCTCAGAGTCTGAAGCCCCTGAAGTGTGAATCCATGCTACATCTTAAATGGCACCAGAGAGCCAATGCAGGATGAAAAATAGTGACAAAGGAAGAAACTTTCAAGTTATTATAAAGTAAAATTTGAGGACAGTGACATGCTTAAACTCATATACAATTTCATGTGTGCTATAGCTACTTTTTCCCTTAATTATTTCCTAAACTAAACTTAAAACAATGAAATATGGTGAATAATTAGTAGCTATTTTCTTATTAGCAAAAGATTCTGAATGTCTTAGTCAAAGATTACAAATCCAAAAATAATTAGAGGGCTGACAAAAAAGAAGATACATTGGTCTCTGAAATAAGTGAAAAAGAAATAAGCTCAAAATACTATTTTAGGGGGCTGGCCTGGTGGCGTAGTGGTTAAGTTGGCGTGCTCCACTTCAGTGGCCCAGGCTCAAGGGTGCAGACCTGGATGCAGACCTACACACTCACCAAACCATGCTATGGCAGTGTCCCACACACAAAACAGAGGAAGACTGGCACAGATGCTAGCTCAGGGACAATGTTCCTCACCAAAAACAAAAAAAGAAGGAAAATCCTCTTTTACCTGAACAAGTTTTTCAAATAACAGTAACATAAACACAAGATGAGGAAGATTCTGAAGGCATCTTATTATGAAGCAATCACTTTTTCTTAATGTGATTTCGTCAGGAAATACGACAACCCATAAGATTGAGCATCATTAAACAGTCACATATACACACATGTAAAGGAATAATACAGGTGACCAGCCAGAGAGTATCTCACTGGGCTACCTGAGAAGAGAGAAGCACACGGGAACAGGATAATCACAATGTGACCACACCATCCTTACAGAGAAGGCCAACCACTCTTCCCTGCTCATGAAACTGGCTCTTCATCTATGAATGATCACAACTAACCAGCAGTAACCCTCATACAAGGGTAATATGACTCATGACAAAGATAAAGGAAATACTATGAGGCTGAAGTCAACATTTGTGATGAATTTACAAGCTGGACTCCAACAAAGATTTGCAAGTACACAGAAGCCAAAATTGAAGGTCCTATTGAGCTTAAGGCATGAACCAAGTGGTCTTCTGCCCCTCATGAGTTCTGGCTTAACACAGACAATCCAGAAGGGTAGAATGCTCTGGAAGCTGAACAGAAAGCAGCCATTAGCTATTGGGGACAGCACAGGAAGAACTCACAGAAAAGAGATGTTGAGCTGAGTCTTAGAGGATAAATAGGCATTTGTGAGGGAAAGGGCAGTAAAGAGGCCTTCTAGGCAGAAAGCTCAGCTGTGAGAATGAGATGTGGGTGTCTGCCATGCAGAATGAAAGAGGGCAAATGGTGGGAGAGGGGGCCTCAGATGTCAAACGCTTTAGTCTTTATTTAGTCGGCATGAGGAATCAGAGGAAAAGAGCAGTAGGATTTAGTTTTCACAAAAATGACTCTGGCAACCATGTACAGCAATGATTGACAGATGCCAGTCCTCAGACCCCCAAGGTTCCTTAGTGCTAGATCAGGACCTGCTATGAGGATAGAGAGGAACACTAATACTTTTTCACTGTTATATATTGGGATTCCAAGAAAGACTTTTACTTGAAGAAAGGGCCTTGTTGCTTAAGAAAAAAAATGAAAAAGGAAAGAAGAAAACCACTTGTCTAAAGGAGTAATTCTCAATGACAGGGGTGGGGGGATTTTGCCATTCAGGGCACATGTGGCAATGTCTGCAGACATTTTTAGTTGTCACAACTGGGGGCGCATGCTATTGGCATCTAGTGGGTAGAGGCTATGGATGCTGCTTGACATCCGACAACACACAAGACAAGCCCCCAACAACAAAGAATGATCCAGCTGAAAATGTCAGTAGTGTCAAGGTTGAAAATCCCTGGTCTAAAGGATGGACTGAAGGAGAAAGACTAGAAATAGACACACTAATAAGATTATTGCAGTATTTCAAAAGGATGAGGACCAGGATAAGGCAGTGGCACTGGCCAAGGGATAAGAGACACCATTCTTTTTTTTTTTTTTCCTTTTTCTCCCCAAAGCCCCCCAGTACATAGTTGTATATTCTTCGTTGTGGGTCCTTCTAGTTGTGGCATGCGGGACGCTGCCTCAGCGTGGTTTGATGAGCAGTGCCATGTCCGCGCCCAGGATTCGAACCAACGAAACACTGGGCCGCCTGCAGCGGAGCGCGCAAACTTAACCACTCGGCCACGGGGCCAGCCCCAAGAGACACCATTCTTGAACTGGAATTAGCAGGAACACTGAGGCCTCATCTCATGTGAAGAAGAGACATGGAGATTTTTCTACAAACAGAGAAGGCCAGGCACAATGTTGGTCTGCTATGGTCTGTGGGAATTGGGAACAGTAGGAGTTGGCAACAGTAGTGGAAACAAGTCCTTCAAAATTTGTTTTTATTGTTTTCACTGTAGACTGTTCTTATGTTGCCACCACTGCTTTGTATGTAGAGAAGCTTTAAGCAAAAGTGAAAACTGAGGTTTCCACATTTTCTTAAAGATTTTATAAAAGATTTCTTAAAAGATTTTATAGGGGCTGGCCCCGTGGCCGAGTGGTTAAGTTCACGTGCTCCGCTGCAGGAGGCCCAGTGTTTCATTGGTTCGAATCCTGGGCGCGGACATGGCACTGCTCATCAAACCACGCTGAGGCAGCATCCCACATGTCACAACTAAAAGGACCCACAATGAAGAATATACAACTATGTACCGGGCGGCTTTGGGGAGAAAAAGGAAAAAAAATAAAATCTTAAAAAAAAAAAAAAAGATTTTATAGTGATAACTTAATAATTTGAAGAGAAAATGGCAAGGAAGTTATCTGAAAACCTTATCATCTACTATGAATCAAGATCACACCCACCTGTGGTTTATCCAGTGAGGAATATTGTAGTCATCACCCAGACGAGAATCGCATGGTGCACTCCGATTATGAAGCTGAAAGGGAAAGAGCCAGTGCACACATCAGCCAGAAAACAAGCAGGATGTGGACCTACTCCAACTCTTCTGTTTTGAACTATTCTCGAGATCATCCTGGTGCTGGAAACTGACCTTTAATAAGCAATCCAAAATCTAATTACCTTGAACAATGGGACAGCATGTAAAGGTTGCTCCCCCATGCACACCAAGTCCACGCCAATTCCTACAAAAGAAAAGACAAAAAGAGTTTGAGGGTGGGGAGGAAAGAGGTAGAGATAAGTGTTCCAATCTATAATTGATTTTATTTAACTGGATCAGGGTATGAGGCAAAGCAGACTTAACATCCTACAATTTATAACCTCATCAGTGCAGCCTACGCAGCAAAGAAGTAAATAGAGGCATTTTGTCTGTTTCTTCTTTACTAAGTCCCATCATATCTGCCACTATTCAATGCTTGACAATTAGCCTCTGACTGCTTTGCAGATCACGATTTGTCAAAAAGAAAACCAGGCCTCCATTACTCAAGTTTCAAGGCCAGAAAGGAAAAGGAACCTTGTCATTTTAGGAAAAAGCAAAACAATCCACACCACTCCAAAGAGCTTCTTTACTGGAATCAGGATTTACTTTCTGAACTCCATCTTGCTGTTGAAACACAAACCAAATTCGGGGTGTGGGGTATGGGCTGGGGAAGCATGGCCCATCACAGAGGGAGGACTAGACCAGATGGTCTGACGGTATCCCCCCAGATGGGCTGATGACACACCGGTTCCTTAAAACAATCCCCAAAAAGGGTTCTCCAGTGTCAAATATGCTTGGGAAACTCAGAGTCCCGGTTATACTCTTTAGAGATAAACAAAGTACACTAACACATTAAAACCTGCAATTAGGGAATCTGCCCAACTGTGATGACCCAGCATTTCCCAGACTGATTAGTTCATGGAACTCTTTTTGTCACCTGACCTTATTCACATCCCCCGATCTCTGATGCACAGGGCCAGGGAAAGCTCAGAGCGCCAAGGGTAAGGCAGTCTATACACACTCAGAGACGGCACAGACTGGCAAGCATTACCGTTATCTATCATCCGCTGCTTGGTGAGGATCATGAGCAGACGGTCCACTTCAAACACGCCCACCCCAGGCGTGATCACCACAGACATCTGCCCCGTTCGGTCAAAGTTACGGTTGATGTAATGCTTGTCAAACACTTGAAACAAAGCAAAAAGTCCTCCAATGAAAATGTTACAGCTTTCTAGAAACCAGTCACTGGCAAGCAACTCTGTGCTGTCACAGCATCTTGTCCATATATCTTTTATAGCAATTGCCACATTCTGACCTGAATTCTAGCTGTGTGCATGTCTATCTTTCCCCTTCTACACTAAGAATGACTTGAACACAAGACTAAGTCACCGTTGCCTTTGTTAATTCTCATCGATGCCTAATATCTGCCTTGTGCAGTCTTAAATGCTCAAATTTCATGTTATTAATTTAAACCATCCACAAATTAGTCTGTATGAAAACTTATAATAATCAAATATTAACTTAAGACAATATTTAAGACAGTGACTAGAAACTTGGGGTGACTTTGTAAATTTGGCAACTTAATTTTTATTTTTGGCCTGTGCAATTCTTACTATGGAAAATCAGTGATATTCATGGGCCAGCCTGGTAGCGTAGTGGTTAAGTTCCCACGCTCCACTTCAGTGGCCCGGGGTTGGCAGGTTCAGATCCTGGGCATGGACCTACGCACTGCTTATCAAGCCATACTGTGGCAGGCATGCCACATATAAAGTTGAGGAAGATGGGGATGGATGTTAGTTCAGGGCTAATCTTCCTCAAAATGAATAAATAAATAAATAAATAAAAGAAAATCAGTGATATTCAACTACGACAAAAAGACTTACTAATAAAAGACCCTGTGTTCCAGAATCCCTAGTACCTGGGTACAGACACATGGGAAGGCAATAGACATAGTGAAGTGACCACGCATCATCACTCCCACCACTGGCCAGTGCCAGACACACACCTAACCGGAGCTGGGCCAATCTGACTTGCCCTGCTGGAATGTGGTATTCTGAACAGAGAGCACAGACAGGGTTGCTGGGAGCTGAACATGGTTCCAGGAATTCCTGCTGCTCCATTTCCCAGAGCCACCCTTGGCCCCACCTTCTTCAGCATGGTGTTCAAGACTTTCCTGGCCACCCCACCAAGCCCCTTTATCCTTAGAGGACATTTCTTTTTGTTTAAATGAATTCAGTAGGTTTCTGTTATTTGCAAACAAAATCTCTCAACTAACACAGAAATGCAGGGACAAACATTCGGAAGAAATCACATCACACTGTTAACAATGGTCCCTCTTGAAAGGAGACTGATAGTGGAGGGAGGGGGTAGACCTTCATTTTCACTTAATATACCTCTCTGTTACTTGAATTCTAGACACATGGGTCACTTTTGTAATTTAAAAAAATGTAGATTTTAAAAAAAATTACTTAGAAGCAGTTGAAGGATGGGGTGGAATATAATAAGAACACAGTTTTTAGTAAAACAAAGAGCCCAAGGAAGATTCCCTCCAGCTCCTTCCTCTTAGGTTACCATGAGAAGCAGATAAGAATAGCAAGCTAATTTCCCAGCAGAAGACCTAAGCGCTAAATGTTGGCCATTAAAACCATCCAATCAAAAGTTATTGCTTTCAATTAATCTCAGAGGTAGATGCAGCATCATCAACTAGGTCTGGGTCTTTGGATATTAGTAAAGAGAAGTTCATAGCCATGTGGTAAGCAAGATGCCTGCTCACTGTGGCCAGCATCGTTACTCACCATTGAATGACAGATTGATGGCCTCTAGGTAGTTTCCTTGTGCTGAGGTAGAATTGTCTCCTAGAGGAAAGCCCTCTGAAGCAAAAAAACGCAAGAGAAGGAAAAACATCTCATGAAGGATGAAGTCTTAAAAAACAAGTGCAAAGTGTCTGGCTGCATAGGGTCCCCCCAACCCAGCAGCAGAGACATTATCAAACTTACTGCAGATATAATGAACAATTGCACCCAACCGGAAATAGAGAAACTATATACAACACAGGAAGGGAAACAAGCATGAACCTCTTCACCTCCCAGCCTCCATCCTACACCTCCGTTCCCTGATGCACCTTCTATTACCCGGATGCAGTACCTGCCTGTTCCAGTCGCACCAACACTGGATACTGGATGAAGAGTTTTTTAATGGTCACGAGGAGTGAAGTCCACTCTTCTCTCCTCTCATTCTGCACCACCACTCTGAAAGTAGTATTATCATAAAATAGATATTGAGCAGCTATTACATGTAGGACATCATGTCCCTTACAGGGTTTCAAGGAAAGGAGAAGATAGAAACCCCAGAGTTAGGGGAATTTATCATATAATAATAAGCAATAACGTCAAGTGCATTTAACAAACATTATCAAAGAAATGTAATCACATCAATAGTTACATAGATTGAAAAAAAAATTTAAAAATTGCCTTGAGATTATATTAATGCCCAATGTTGAGCAGAGATATGAACGTTCTCACATACTGAATTACAATTACATGGTATATATAAAAAGCATTAAAAGAAAACATCCATATATATGTTTTACATATATATCCAATAAATATATCTAGGTCAGGGAATTAGATTAGGAGAAAGGGATGGATGAGAATCTGTTTATTATATGCCTTCTGAACCTTTAAAACTTTGAACTATGTGAATGTAGTCCAAAAAATAAATAAAATTTAAATTAAAAAATTATATACATTTCCATTAACCTAGTAATTTTTATTCATTTTATTTATTTATTTATTTTGGTGAGGAAGATTGGCCCTGAGCTAACATCTGTTGCCAATCTTCCTCTTTATGCTTGAAGAAGATTGTTTCTGGGCTAACATCTGTGCCAACCTTGCTCTATTTTACGTGGATGCTGCCACAGTGTGGCTTGATGAGCAATGCTAGGTCTGTACCCGGGATCCGAACCTATGAAGCCCAGGTCACTGGAGCAGAATGGAGCAGAGAATGTGAACTTAACCACTATACCACCAGGCCAGCCCCAACCTAGTAATTTTAATGCTGGGAATTTATCCTAAAGAAACACATGGGACCCAGAATAGCCAACACAATATTGAAGGAAAAGAACAAAGTTGGAGAACTGACACTAGCCAACTTCGAGACTTACTATAAAGCTACATAACCAAGTCAGAGTGGTATTGGTGAAAGAAGAGACAAATAAATCAGTGGAACAGAATAGAGAGCCCAGAAATAGACCCACATAAATACAGTCACCTGATTTTTGACAAAGGAGCAAAGATAAAACAATGAAGCAAAATAGTCTTTTCAACAAATGGTGCTGGAACAACTAGACATCCACATGCAAAAAAACCTCAAACAAACATGAATCTAAACTTACAGGACTTACAGCCTTCATAAAAATTTACAAAAACTGGATCACAGACCTAAATATAAAACTCAAAAGTATAAAACTCCTAGATATGAAAACCTAGATGACCCTGGGTATGGTGATGCCTTTTTAGATACACAACCAAATGTACAACTCATGAAAGAAAAAACTGGTAAGCTGGACTTCATTAAAATTAAAAACTTCTGCTCTGCGAATAACAATGTCAAGAGAATGAGAAGATAAGCCACAGACTAGGAGAAAACATTTGCAAAAGACGCATCTCATAAAGGACCATCATCCAAAAATACACAACTCTTAAAATTCAGCAATACACTAAGAACTCAATTAAAAAATGGGCAAAAGCCCTGAACAGACATCTCACCAAAGAAGACATACAGACGGCAAATAAGCAGATGAAAAAATGCTCCACATCATATGTCATCAGGGAAATGCAAATTAAAGCAACAATGAGATACCACTACAGACCTGTTAGAATGGCCAACTTCTAGAACACTGACAACACCAAGTGCTGACGAGGATGTGGCAACAGTAACTTTCATTCATTGCTGGTGGGAATGCAAAATGGTACGGCCACTTTGGAAGACAGTTTGGCAGTTTCTTAAAAAACTAAACATACTCTTATCATATGATCCAACAGTAATGCTCCTTGGTATTTACCCAAATGAGTTGAAAACTTACGTCTACACAAAAACCTGCATATGGATGTTTATAGCAACTTTATTTATAATTGGCAAAATCTGGAAGCAACCAAGATGTCCTTCAGTAGGTGAATGGACAAACTGTGGTACATTCAGACAATAGAATATTATTCAGCACTAAAAAGAAATGAGCTATCAAGCCATGAAAAGACACAGAGGGACCTTAAATGCATATTTTTAAGTGAAAGAAGCCAATATTAAAAGGTTACATATTGTATGATTCCAACTATAGAACATTTTGGAAAAGGTAAATCTATGGAGACTCAAAAAATCAGTGATTGTCAGGGGTTGGGTATGGGAGAAGGGATGAATAATCAGAGCACAGAGGATTTTTAGGGCAGAGAACATATTGTATGATACTATAATCATACAGACATGTCATTATACATTTGTCCAAACCTACAGAACATACAACACCAAGAGTGAATTGTAAGGTAAACTATGGACTTTGGGTGATTGATTATGATGTGTTAACGTAGGTTTCTCAATTGTAAAAAATGCACCACTCTGATGAGAGATGTTGATAATGGGAGGGGGGCATCATGCATGTGTTGGAGAAGGAGGTATATGAGAAATTTCTGTACCTCCCTCTCAATTTTGCTGTGAACCTAAAACTGCTCTAAAAAAATTCTCTTAAAAAATATTCAGGTATACATAACTATGTATCTCCCTATCACAGTGGTGTTATTTTTAAAATTAGAAAAAAATTAAATATGTAACAATAAGGAATAGTGAAAATTATGATAAATTTCAGCTTATGACAAAATATTATACAGCCATCAAACATGATGTGATCCTTTTTGATCATTGTTGAATATAGGTAATGGGTATATGGCAGTTCAAAATGCTATCCTCTTTACCTACGTATATTTGACTTTACTAAAAACAAAAAAAGATCACCCAATTTTAAAACACGCTACACAGAAAAAGATCTGGAGAAACATGCACCACAGTGTTAAAAATACTTCCCTTTGGATTTCAAAGTCAGACTGGAGTAACACAAAAAACATGAAAAAATGAGCTAAGAAGATGAATACACACCTCACAAAAGAGAAATACAAAGGCCAATAAACATGAGAAAACGTTCACTCTCAGAAATGAAAGAAATGAATATTAAGACTCAATGAAATAACTTTTCCTCCAATCCAGTTGGGAAAAAGCCGAAAAAGGAAAGAGTATTCAGTGTTGGTGGGAAGAGAGAAATAACACTACTGTTATGAAACCAGGATTTTCTCCTTCAACGTTTTTGGAGGGCAATTTGGCTGTACAAATGAAAAGCCTTAACAAAAATAGATACCCCTTGACCCAATAACTCCATTTCTGGGAATTTATCCTAAGGATAACTAAAGATATGCTTAAAAACTTAACCATAAGAACACTCATTGGTAAAACTATTGACAAAAGTGAAAAGTTGAAAGTCATCTCAGTGTTCAACAGTAGTTGGCAATGCAATGGAATTTCTATACAGCAATAAAAATGATGCTGTGGAGCAGAGTATTTCACATGGAATGGCATTCGTGATAGTGGAAAACACCAGTTTGAAACATCGAGCAGAAAAATCACAGGAGTGTGTGATCATATCTCTGTGAAAACTAATTTTGTCTCTATAAACAAAGAATAGGATTTGATGCACTCAGGCGATGATGACTATATCTAGGAGGTGGAATTGAGAATGTTCTGAATTACTCTTAACTGTATTTTGTGATTTTCCTAAAATGAATCTGTACTGTTTTTTTAAAGATTTTATTTTTCCTTTTTCTCCCCAAAGCCCCTCAGTACACAGTTGTATATTTTTAGTTGTGGGTCATTCTAGTTGTGGCATGTGGGATGCCGCCTCAGCATGGCTTGATGAGTGGTCCATGTCTGCGCCCAGGATCCGAACCGGCGAAACCCTGGGCCGCCGAAGCGCAGTGCGCAAACTCAACCACTCGGCCACGGGGCTGGCCCCAATACCATTTTTGTAGTTAAGAAAAACACAGTCAAAGCTTCTTTCAATCTAAAAAACGTTCAGGATGACTTTTTAATGACATGGGGAAATTTTAACATATTAATGATATAGTTATATGTATATACAAATCTACATTCATAATTCATATATTCTTGCTTTATATAACGTTTTAATATATTCATAATTATGCTCAAATGAATTCATACTCATTACGTAGATATAATTTCATATACTGTTAAGTCAAGAGAGTTCTCAGAATTCCAGGAATCCACTGAAATGGTATTAAGGGATGAACAGTGGTGTCAGGGAAGGAGATGGCCCATCACTTTCATGAAATTCTCACAGGGATATAGGACCCAATAGGAGATCAACAAATAATTTAAAGTATAGTCAGTATGGGGTTGAAGAACACAGTGATCAAAAGCACAGACGCTGAACTAGATTGCTTGAGTCAAGCACATACTCCACCACTTAATTTTTCATGGACTTTGGGTAAATTACTTAAACTCTGTGTCCAAGTTTCCACTTCTGTAAAATAGGATAACAGTGACCCTCTCATAAGGATGTTGTGATATTTAAATGAATCAAGATATGTAAAGTTTTAGAATAGTGCCCTGTACATGGTAAGTCCTAAATAATAAATGATAATTATTTATTATTATCTTATTATCTCAGTAGGACAGTAGAGCCACTATTATTTTCTACCTTATGCTCTTCTATATTTTTCCAAATTTCTACAATGAACATGCACTATTTATTTTTTGGTGAGCAAGATTGGCCTTAGCCAGCATCTGTTGCCAATCCTCCTCTTTTTGCTTGAGGAAGATTGGCCCTGAGCTAACATCTGTGCCAGTCTTCCTCTATTTTGTATGTGGGACACCGCCACAGCATGGCTTGATGAGCAGTGTCTAGGTCTGTGCCCAGGATCCAAACCCACGAACCCTGGGCTGCCAAAGCAGAACACGCAAACTACCATGCCACCAGGCCAGCCCCAAAGAACATGCACTTATCTTTTAAATGATATGAAAGGGTAACCTGAAAAGTGATAAAGCAAATATAGCAAAATGTTAATTGTGGAACCCAGGTGGTGGGTATACGGGTGTTCACTGTACAATTCTCTCAACTTTTCTGTATGTTTGAAATTTTCCACAATAAAATATTGTAAAAAACACAAACACAAAAGATTATCTAAGCTAAAAACAATGTACAAATCTAGAGAAAATTCTGAGAAATTCTGGAGAGAAATCTGGATCAGGAAAAACATTTCAATAAGGAATGTCAGGACAATTGGTGAAATCTGAATATGAACTGTATGTTAGATAATGGCATTTATATCAATGTTAAATGTCCTGAACATCACTATATTTTGGTTATATAAGAGAATGCTCTTGTTCTTAGGAGATGTATGATGAAGTATAAGATAATTATGTATCTATTAAATGTTAATAATTGGTAAATCTAGGTGAAAAGTACACAGATATTCATTATAGTCTTCTTTCAAATTTCCTATATGTTTTAAAATTTTTAAATAAAATGTTATCCAAAAAACTGTCTTAGGGGCCAGCCCAGTGGCATAGTGGTTAAGTTCGTGCGTTCAGCTTCAGCGGCTTGGGGTTCAGAGGTTCAGATCCCAGGTGCGGACCTACACACCACTCATCAAGCCATGCTATGGCGGCATCCCATATACAAAGTAGAGGAAGACTGGCACAGACGCCAATTCCTATTCTTTAGGAATGCTATTACAAAGTTGAAAAGGGAAAAATACTCTACAAGTTGGCATTTGGTGCTAGCTTGATACTTAGGAAGGAACCAGCTACAAAGAAATATGTTTAAGGCTCCAGATTGGGGGTTTGAGGGAGATTGGCCATTTGAGACAAAAACTAAGCCCACCTAGTAGAGTGTTACTGGCAAAATAGAGAGACATTGTATTTTCAAGTCTGAGGTAGGAGGGGAAACTAACAAGGAGCTCCTCCTCTCAGTTACAGAAGGAAAGAGTGGGAGGAAGCAAGACTGAATCAGTAGCAGCATACTGAGTTAGAGAGAGCAGTCTCTAAGCACTTTAACAAGTGTAGTCAGATGATGAAATGCGCCTATTACCAAAGGGGTTGGTTTTGACTTAAACACAAAATCTTTGTACCTTAGGCAAGAATAAAACGCCTTCTGAAAAGCAAAAGACTTCCTAAAGTCCATTTTGATGTCTACTCTATCCTCTACCTGAAGTGCCAATAATCATGTGGTAGATTTCTCCACATAGCTGAGAATTTTTTTTTTTTTTTTAAAGATTTTATTTTTTCCTTTTTCTCCCCAAAGCCCCCCGGTACATAGTTGTGTATTCTTCGTTGTGGGTTCTTCTAGTTGTGGCATGTGGGACGCCGCCTCAGCGTGGTCTGATGAGCAGTGCCATGTCCGCGCCCAGGATTCGAACTAACGAAACACTGGGCCGCCTGCAGCGGAGCGCGCGAACTTAACCACTCGGCCACGGGGCCAGACCCCACATAGCTCAGAATTTTAAAGGTCAAAGTCCTACAGCTCCACGCCATCAAGTAACCCAATCCAATTGCATCTGGTATGCTTCCATCATCTCATAAAGTATCTCCTTATTCAGTGGCACTGTTGGGAGAACCGAACTGATACGCATCCTGTGGTGATGCAATGTAAAGTACAAGGCATCAGAATGAGGTCAGTCTTACTAAAAAGGTTCAACCTAAATCCAATCAAGTCTTAGAGCAGGACTTCTCAACCTCCGCACTACTGACATTTTGGACCAAATAACTCTTTGTTTTGGGGGAAGGGGGGCTCTCCTGTGCACTGCAGGATGTTTAGCAGCATGCCTGGTCTCCACCCACTAGATATCAGTTGCATAACTTCCCCTTCCCACACACTCACTCCCACCATTTTGACAAATAAAAAAATGTCTCTAAACATTGCCAAATTGCTGTCCTGGGGCACAGAGAAATCACCCCACTTGTAACCTCTAGCTTACAGAAAATAAACAAAGACCACCAGAAGAATGCAATCAGACAAATCCAGAAAGGGTCTTCTACTGTCTCCCTACTCAAAATGTGGTGCAAAAACAAGCAAACTGTGCAAACACAGGAGCTAGTTAGACAAGCAGAGCCAGGCCCACCCCCAGAACTCTGATTGGAATCAGCACTGTAACATGATCCCCAGGGGGTGGTTCATAAGCACACTAAAGTTTGAGAGGCACAGTTCTCCAGGACTACTGACCTAGATTCTTCAATAAGTCAACAGTTGGGAAGTGAAAAAGAAGGGGAAATTGTTTCAAATTTAGACTTAAGAAGCAGACCAAACATAAGAACTTTTTTGGAGACATTAAGGAAATCTGAATATGTACTGGATATTGGACAATATTATAGAATTATTAATTTTGTGAAATGTGGTTGTGGTTATATATCATGGTTATATATGAAAATGCCCTTATTTTTTAGATATGCATAGGAATGAAATGTTATAATATCTATAATTTACACTAAAATAAAATTTAGCCAAAAAACAGATAAGGCAAATATGGCACAATAACTGTTAAATCCAGGTGTTAGGGATATGAGTTCATTACATTATTCATTTTTCTTTTCTTCAAGTTTGAAATTTTTCACAGTACAAAGTTTGGCAAGTCTAGGGGGCCAGCCTGGTGGCATAGTGGTTGGGTTTGCAAACTCTGCTTCAGCAGCCTGGGGTTTGCAGGTTTGGATTACGGGCGTGGACCTACACATTGCTCATCAAGCCATGCTGTGGCGGTGTCCTACATACAAAATAGAGGAAGACTGGCACAGATGTTAGCTCAGCGACAATCTTCCTCAAGCAAAAAGAGGAGGATTGGCAACAGATGTTAGTGTGGGGCCAATCTTCCTTACAAAAAAAAAAAGTTTGGATTGTCTAAATGCAATGTGGTATCCTGGATCGGATCCTGGAACAAATAAAAGTACCTAAGTGGAAAAACTGGTGAAATTTGAGAAAAGTCTGAAATTTAGTTAACAGTAATGTACCACTGCTAATCTTGTAGTTTTGATAAATGTACCTTGGTTATGAAATGTTAACAGAGGAAACTGGGGGCAGGGCATATGGAAACTGTACTATCTTTGCAACTTCTCTCTATATCTAAAATTACTCCAAAATAAAAAGGCTAATTTTTTTTCTAAAGTTAGGAAAGAAACAACCAAAAAAAGGCACAGCAAACACCCAAACATACTTATAAAAGTCTTCATAGAATCGCCCCTTGTGATCCTGTCGAATTGAGGCTCGGTTTATTTCAGGAAATTCATCTGAAATAGAGAAAAGCATATATGTAGATCAGATTGAAAGGGAAATTCAGTTTTTCTGCTCCCCCTTCTGGGTTGAAGATTTGCATCACCAAAAAAAATAAAGATAATTATACTTCTATTAAGTTGGTTTTAAGATGAATCACAGCCCACAGACTTCTTGCATCCACTAATGGACTTTGCTATTTTCTATTTTACCCCGTCCTCACAACAGAAATGGTGAGAAAAATGGAGCAGTGCAAAGGGAAAGAGGATGGTAAGGAATGGATGGGGATGGGGGTGGGGGAAGCTTAATAAAAAATAACTGTAGGAGAAAGACTTACTCACCAAGAGATTTCGCATCATAGAAAGTTCTAGAAAATAGGACCACTGTCACTTCATGACTACAGTTCTTCTCCTAGGTATGAGTAGAGAAAAAGAGGGCTCAAGTTTATTTCATTTACTTCACTATGAAGCATAAAAATAATATTCTCAATTCTAGTAGGCTCAGCAGCAGTGCACAGTATTGGAAAACTTCATGTAATTGTAGGTTGCATAATACAGTGGACAGAAAACTGCTGGGAGTCAGAAGCCCTGGCTCTGAAACTTACCACTACATGACCTTGGGCAAGTTACCTAAAGTCCCAGGAATGTGCAAAGAGCTTTGAAAACTGCAAATCACCAATAAGTATGGGTCGCTGTCTCTCATCTGTTGACTTGGCATGAAACAGATCAGCCCAGTGTCAGAGGATCATGGTATTTGTACCTGCTTCACAGTGTTTTTTAATTTCTTCAGAACTGTAGTGTAGGGAACAAGAACAGAACCCATGGTGGTGGATGTAAGAATCAAACACACTCCCATATCCTACCACTATCATAAGATAAGGACTGGGGGCTGCTCGAGATGCAGGGGTCGAACCCCAGGCAATGAATTACCTTTGGACTGGGATGAGGACAAGTGAGAATAAACATTTCCATGGAGTCTGGAGATCAAGGTTCTGGAAGCAGGGTGTTTACAGATGGTATGAAATTTGGCTTGCACCAGTGAGCCAGCAAGCTCAGTTTCAGTTCCTCCTGGGTATTTGAAAACAACCCCTACATTGACTAACCCTATCTCTAACCCAAGCGTACTTACTGACAACACAATTCAGCATGTGCCATATAAGGTATATATATAACATAATGCACATTACATGCCACCTTACATTCTTCCATGGATATATACTAAAGTGGACAGAAATTCCTAAATACAAGCCACAGTACCAAGAGCAGAGTGCTAGGAAAGAGTAGACCTTCATTAGCCACCAACTAATTTACTGGACTCCCAGAGCTCCACACTTAGCTCCAAACTTCTCTGATTTTGGTATACCTGACATACCGAAAAAATGCCTTACAGTGGGCTGGTGTGGGCATATGGGCCTCTCAACTCATACATGACAGAGGAGATAACACAGAACAGTGGTGACATGGCCTGGGATTACAGAAACATAGACAGGGGAGCACGAGGTGATGATCTCAGGCCAACTCTGGAAGAAAGGATGGAACTGGATTAGAATCATCACTCTGCTTACAGGCTATTGATCATAGGCAAGTTCTCCAACCTCTTTGAGCTGTACTTTCCCTACCTGTGAAATATGGACAAAAGGATTAAGTGAGATAATGTGGGTAAAACACCATGATACCTGGGATGTCAAAATACTCAATAAATGTTAACTAAGACTACTACTATTACCCCTGCTATGTCTATATTTAGGGCTCAGAAAAGAATTCATAAACTCCCATGCTCGATCCTGCTGTCCACAGCGTTAGCTTTATGTTATTCAACAGGCTCTATGAAGAATAAACAACCTTCACCAAACTTCATTAAATAAATATGGAATGGTTACAGAAAGTTATTTTAATTCAAGTTCTTGCTTTAATACCAAGTTCTTAATTTTAAAAAACAAATTCTAAGAGCGAAGTCCTGTAAACTAATGACTGGGCCTATGCCAAATCTTGTCCTTACATCTCATTGTATATACACTCACAGAAACTTGGGTTAGGGGATATCTAAAGGGCAATCGAACCAGACTTGAAATGGAGGTTTTCATAAACACAATATTGAAATGGCCACTATGTGGCCCAAGGTGACCATTATTCAGCCCACTCCCAAGGCCTGGCTTCCTGCTGTCCCTGCTGTTTGTGCTCCCCTTTAGGCCCCATACTCAGGCAGACACGAAGGCCTGATTACCCTTAAGCCACATGACCACAGAAGCTTCCTAGCTGGTCTGCTTAATTCCTGTCTGTCCCTTTACCAAATTGCTCCTGGCCACTGGACTACTCTTCCTCAAATTCTCTCCAGCGCTGATCACACTGATCCCCTATTCAAGAATTTTAATAGCTACTGCAGGCCTAGCATGACCTGACCCTATCCTTCTAATCCAATCTTATTAATTGATTATTCCCCACAAATCTTCTGTGGAGTAGCATAAGACCACACCCCACTCTCATGCCCATTTTCATCCTTTTGCTCATACGGTTCTCTTCATTTGAAACATCCTCTCTGTTTTCCTTTCCAACCATCCAAACCTTCCTCAGCCTTCCAAGTCCATAAATAAATAAAATTCTAACCCTAAAACATACGGTTTGCTGTTGTTTCAAATACATAGATCCAAGCTCCCCAGCAGGTTTGCAAGTTCTCTGAGGGCAAGCATCATACTTCTGTATCTCTAGCCTTCACAGCTGAAGGATACTGCTGCCATATTGCTGAGGAAGGAGAATGGAACTTAGATTCCAGTGAGACCTAGATCCTACTGAGACCCTGCCATGTGCAGAGACTTTAAAACACCTTGTGAGAAGGCACTATTATTATCTCCATTTTGCAAACAAGGAAACAGAAACTACTTCTCCAAAGTGAAAAAGCTAATCAAAGTTAAAGCATAATTTTAAACCCAGTCTGTTTTAATCCAAACTCCATGCTCTTTTCTACTATATAATACGACCTCAAATAGCTCTCATATTTAGGTCTTTGATCCATTTTGAGTTAATTTTTGTATATGATGTAAGGTAAGGGTCCAAATTCATTCCTTTGCAGATGGATATTCTGTTGTCTCAGAACCATTTCTTTCTCTTTTTTTTAAAGATTTTTTCTTTTTCTCCCCAAGGCCCCCCCCCGCCCTGGTACATAGTTGTGTATTTTTTTTTTCAGTTGTTGGTCCTTCCAGTTGTGGCATGTGGGATGCCGCCTCAGCGTGGCCTGATGAGCAGTGCCATGTCCACGCCCAGGATTCGAACCGGCAAAACCCTGTCCCTTCACCAAATTGCTCCTGGCCACTGGACTACCGAAGTGGAGCACGCGAACTTAACCACTCGGCCACAGGGCCGGCCCCTCAGAACTATTTCTTGAAGAGACTATTCTTTCCCTCATTGAATGGACTTGACATACCTGTCTAAAATCAACTGACCATAAATGTATGGGTTGATTTCTATACTCTCAATTCTATTCCATTGGTCTATATATCTATCTTCATGCCAGTACCATACTGTTTTGACTACTTTGACTTTGTGGTAAGTTTTGAAATTAGGAAGTGAGAGTCCTCCAACTTTGTTCTTCTTTTTCAAGACTGTTTTGGCTATTCAGAATCCCTTGCAATTCCACGTAAATTTTAGAATCAGCTTTTCCATTTCCACAAAAAAAGCCATTGGGATTCTGATAGGGACTGTACTGAACTATAGTTTGCTCTGGGGAGTACTGCCATTTTAACAATATCAAGTCTTCCAATCTATGAACATAGGTTGTTTTTCATTTATTTAGGTCTTTGTTAATTTCTTTCAGCCACGTTTTGTAGATTTTAGTGTACAAGTCTTACACCTCCTGAGATAAATTATTCCGAGGTATTTTATTCTCTGTGATGCTCTTGTAAATGAAATCATTTTTAAGTTTAATTTCCTTTTTAAATTTTGATTGTTTTTTAATTTCCTGTTTGAATTATTTATTGCTGATGAAACATAACTGATTTTTTGTGTTAATTTTGTATCCTGCAACTTTATTAGCTCTATATTATATTATTAGCTCTAATAGTTTTTTGTGTGTGGATTTTTTTAGGATTTTCTGCATAGAAGATGTCATCTGTAAATAGAGATAATTTTACTTCTTTGATGACATGGATGCCTTCTATTTCTTTTTCTTGCCTAAGTGCTCTGGCTAGAACTTCCAGAACAATGTTGAATACCAGTGGTGACAGCAGTTATCCTTATCTTGCTCCTCATCCTAAGGGGCAAAGTTTTTAGTCTTTTACCATTGAGTTTAATGTTAGCTATGGCCTTTATCATGTTGAAGTGATTAAGGCAATTTAAATCTAGAGCCTTATCAATTTAGGCTTTAGGTAAGATACCTCCATTAAAGGCAGCCTAATGGAAACAGTGTGTTTTAAAATCTGCACTGAGTAACGTTTACTCGATGAGATTCAGTGCATAAGAAGAAACATACCTTCCACTTGGTAAAAAGATCAGCAAGGAAACCATTCACAGCTTTCTCAAAATACAGATCCCCTGAAAAGAAATGAGAAGAGGGTAAGGATTATCTTTATTTCTTGCTTACAATTTCTTCTCTCAGTAAAGTAACAGGAATGGGACCAGTTAAAGAGAGGGTGGGTTCTGCTATATCATAAAACAAGATCATAAAAACCAGATGTATAAAAGTGGTTTCAACCTAGACTTTCTAATGAGCCAAATTTAATATTTGCCTCACCCAGCAAGAGACCATGGCTCCAAGGTAAAATTCAAGATTGAAAAAGCTTTGGTGATTGAAAAAATACAGGTGTATCTTCAGAATGAGAGAACCACCTAACCTATAAATATGGTTATTCTTATAACGATGCTCAAAGTTTGTTAGAAGATGATCTGGGAGATCCTGAGCCTTCACTGAATTATCATTTGCAGTTCCTGCTGTTCTCAAGTGACTTTGATGACCAACAGCAAAAATTAACTTGTAATTTTACTAAACAAATTTGAATTGCATGCACCATGAGGCTGGTGTGCTGGACACAGTATCCACCACATCTCATAGCAGCTTTACTGTTCTCTACTTATTATGTGGTAATTCTAATAAAATGAGACAAACATGGAGAGTTCTGTGAGTGACAGGAAATGAAAAATATCAAAGAAAGTGTTGGTTTCTAGACATAGAGTCACTCTCCCTGTGATTTTTCATCCTGTACTTATAGAATAGTTAAAGATCTGAGAAGTCAGATTTTTTCATTAATACTTTACTACATTTATGGGATTCACTATGTATATATAAAATATATAAAAATATTAAATTACTTTTAATTAATTTATCATTTGAGAATTTGTAAAGATCTCATGACACATCTTTAGAGAATGTCAAGAGCTTACTGTAAAATGATACCAACTTGGGGGAAACCAGAAAATTCTCCCCAGTGGCAGTTACAATCAGCACTTAGGAACAGTACCATAAATATCAAAATCCCACATTTCACAGCTCATCTGAATAAATATGTAAACCATAGCCGACGTAGAACGGAACACCACCTGAAATAAACAAACAAAATTGCATTAAAAAGCAATTATATAGAGAGTTTCAGTTCTGCAAGATGAAAAAGTTCCGGAAATCTGTTTCACAACAATGTAAATATACTTCACACTACTGAACTGTTTGCTTAAAAATGGCTAGGATGATAAATTTTATCTTTTTTAAAATAAAGATAAAGCAATGGTGGAAGATTTCTCTTTAGTGTGACATGAGACTTCTAAAAGCAAGCTTCATCCCTGGCATCATAGGTCATAAGAAGAAGATATTGTCCTTTGCCTCTTGGATCTTATAGTAGAGGATAAAGACATGCAAAATATTGCAACATATATAAACATTCCATGAACGTTCCTACAAGAAACGTAGAAGGGGCAGTGAATCTACCTGGGAAAGTCAAGGAAAGCTCATCATGGAGGCAGAACTTGGGCTAAGACATGCCAGTTATGAGCTGCCAGTCTAACAAATTATAATTCATATCATACCCCTCACCCCCTCGCAGAACCCAGACTGCCTCCAGGAAAAACGTTAAGTGGTTGTCTGGGCCTACGCGTTTTACCATAAAATCCCTTAGGCAGGCGTTCCCCTCCTCCAAAAGGCTCTAAAGAGGTTTGGCAGGAAAGCAAAATGTCTGACTCTCCATTAGTACATTAGAGAACTTGCTCCTTAAAGACAGAAGAATGTTCACCATTCACTTGCCAGGGCTTTTTGTAGTCTCTGGGGTATAACAGACACTTGATAAATTTGCTGACCCTCTCTGATACATGGAAAGACAAAGACTCAGAGAAAATGTACCTTTCAAAATGTCAACTGTTATTATCTCTGGGGACTGGCATTATGAGTGATTTAGCTTCTTTTTTAATCTTTTTGTTTACCTTTTTTTTTAAAGATTGGCACCTGAGCTAACAACTGTTGCCAATCTTCTTTTTTTTTTTGCTTTTTCTCCCCAAATCCCCCCATTGGCACGTGGGATGCCACCTCAATATGGCCTGATGAGTGGTGCCATGTCTGTGCCCAGGATCAGAACTGGCGAAACCCCGGGCCACTGAGGCGCAGCATGCGAACTTAACCACTCGGTCACAGGGCTGACCCCATATTTACCAGGCCAGCCCCACATGCAGTTCTTTTATAGGAAAGGAAAAAGTTGACCTTTAAGCATCAATTTATTACTTTGGGGTTTTTGTTCAACCAAATCCAACTGAATGAATAAGTGATCTTTTAAAAGCATAATTCAGGTATCACTCCCCCACTTAAAATCCTTCAAGGGATTCTAATTGTCCTTAGAATAAACTCTACACTGGTTACAATGGTCCTCAAGGCCCTGCATGAACTGGCTGAAACCTGTCTACCTCCTCATCAACATCATTCTCCCTACTTGTCTCCTATGCATCTGCCGCACTAGCCTCACACTTGTTTCCTCTGCCTGGAATACTCTTTGCCTCAACCTCCATAAGCTGGCTAAGTCTCACCTTTCCAGCACTTCTCAAAGAGGCCCTCCCTGTCCAGCTTTATAAAGAAGGGTCTTCTGTTATTCTCTATCTCAATGCCTTGTTTCCCTCAGAAATTTTAATGTATCTCATTTGTTTGCTAAGGAAGCCACCCTCAGTTAGTCCTTCTCATTAGCCAATTAATTTCCTTTGGAATACTCATCATATCTGTAATTATCACATTTATGGACAGAGTGTCTAGCTGCATCTGTCTTCCCAGTAGGGTAAGGTCCTTACCAGAAGAGATCTCGTCTGTGCTGTTCAACCATGGATCCCCAGTGAATGGGGATTCCCCCTCTGAATTCCCCTCTAGAACGAAGGTTGTTCACTGATAATGTTCCGCACCACATTTTAAAAAAGATTAAGTGGGGGCTGGCCTAGTGGTATAGTGTTTGGGTTTGAGCACTCCGCTTTGGTGGCCTGGGGTTTGCAGGTTCAGATCCTGGGTGCAGACCTACGCACCACTTGTCAAGGCATGCTGTGGCAGCCTCCCACATACAAAATAGAGGAAGATGGACACAGATGTTAGCTCAGGGTCAGTCTTCCTCAGCAAAAAGAGGAAGATTGGCAACAGATGTTAGCTCAAGGCTAATCTTCCTCACAAAATAAAAAGATTAAGTGTATAAAAAAAAAGCATAGTAGCTGACACACAGGAACTGCTTCCATATTATTTGTGAAATAAATAAATAAACGAGGTTTAAGAGGTAACATATGCCAAATTATCATGGTCTTTGTAAGTCATGCCTAAGAGCAAATTTCTACAAAACTGGGGAAAAGCAAATTAAGATCATTATAAAATACCAATTTATGGCTACTAGAGTTGCAAAAGCCTTAAAAATCTATCACCAGGTGCTGGAAAAAGTGAAAAACAACAGATTTTATATACTGCTACTAGAAGTACAAACTGTTCCAAAGAATTTGAAAAATAATTTGGCATTATCTTACAGACTGAAACCTATGACCTAGCAAATACACTCCTAATTATAGACTAAAAATGTAGTATTGAGAGGCCAGCCTGGTGGTGCAGAGGTTAAGTTCACACGTTCCGCTTCTTGGCAGCCCAGGGTTCGCCAGTTTGGATCCCGGGTGCAGACATGGCACCGCTTGGCACGCCATGCTGTGGTAGGCGTACCACATGTAAAGTAGAGGAAGATGGGCATGGATGTTAGCTCAGGGCCAGTCTTCCTCCGCAAAAAGAGGGGGATTGGCAGTAGTTAGCTCAGGGCTAATCTTCCTCAAAAAAAAAAAAAAGAACAAAAAAATAAAATAAAATAAATAAAAATATAGTATTAAGTACAAAAAAGCTAGGTGAAAAAAAAAGACTATGTACATTTTTATTCCACTTTAATAAAGTTGAAAAATAAGCAAAACAAATATACTGCTTAGGGTAAAATATATGTGAATTAATACTATATAAACAAGGAAATTATGAAAATAAAATTCAGATAGCAGTTACCTCTAAAAGTACTGGTTCTCAACTAGGGGCAATTGTACTCTCCCAGGGGATACCTGGTAATGTCTGGAGACATTTCTGGTTGTCATGACTTGTAGGGTGCTATTGGCATCTAATGAGTAGAAGCCAAGGATGCTGCTAAATATCCCACAATGCACAAAATAGCCCCCACAACATCCTTGCCATTTAGACCAGGTAATTCTTTGTTCTGGAGAGCTGCCTTATACACTGTAGCATGTTTAGCAGCATTCTCCCCACAGTCTAGTTGTGACAACCAAAACTGTCTCCAGACATTGCTGAAAGACACCCAGGGAAGCAATATTGCCCCTGGTTGAGAACCACTGCTCTCAAAGGAGGCAGGGGGATGAGAACAAGGAAGAGCAAACAGGTGGTTTCAACAGCACAGGTAATGTTTACAGCTGTTCAATTTGGATGTTTCCAACCAGAATAAAGGGTCAAAGAAGAAGACTCCTTTGCAAAGGTCCCTCTTTGTGTTGACCAATGCAATCTTCCAGACCTTTGTGTTTACCAAAGCAATCTTCCCCTGAATTTAACTTTTGCTGTGTACTAGTGGGCATAGAAGCCTGCAAGCTAGATATTCATCTCTATATCTGATATTAAATAGACCTTCTTCAGATGAAGATCAACCCCAAACTGGAGAGATCCAACGGTACAAAATTAGAATTGCAGGAGTCCCTGACAACATCACAATATTGTCCACCTGGGCAGACAGCAGCTATCAGGAGATTATCAAGTTTTTGCTTGTTTCTTTGTTTTGTTTTTGATTTCAGGACTTACATACAATGGTATGGGGAAACAGAACCAAAAAAGCATTTTATCAATCTTACCCTGGTATCTTCACTGATATAGCCACACATGACCTTCTCATTTTTGACCCACAGCTCACCAGCCTGTGCCCTAAAAGGAGAAACACACACAGGTCTTACATAAACCAAGAAGAAACAGGGGTGACTTCAGGGCAGCTCGCTCTACTACCCAAATGACCTGGCCGGTTACAGATTTCTAGAGAGAGTGCCATGAACAGATTACACAGCATAAAGAATTCTCAGAGCATATTGAATTTGTACAACAGGAGCTCTTAATCTGGGAGTCCTTAGACAACACGCGAGTCTAAGGAAGGGCTTCAGGGAACCCAAGAGCCCTCTGAAATGATCCAAAATTTTCTGGGCAGGGAATTATAACTTTTGTCAAATCTCAAAAGGGCCCATGTCACAAAAACAGTTAAGAAGCACTGATGAACAATTTTGCTAATCCCAGCTTTGACACAATGAGTTTCAACAGAAACAAAATCCATCTTAATATCAGGATTAGAAGACAAGCAGTCCAGAGTCACGAAGGGACAGGATCCCTAGTCAAGGGAGGTCATTCTACTGAAAAATCTTCACAGCAACTTGGTATTGCATATTGCATTTTAGGGGTGTGATGTTTACTCCTCTGCAACTTTTTAAGGGCATGAAATGGATAGTACAGTTCAAAGATCATGGCCTTCAGAGCTGACCAGCCTGCTGCGAAACTGGTCTAGGCAGGAATCTCAGGTCTTAGCATCACCTGCTAGTTGAATGGCCATGAAGAAATAACTCTGTGAGGCTCAGTGTCCTTATCTATAAAAATGAGATGACACCTACTTTACAGAGCTGTTTTGAGAATTAAACCAGCTAAT